>NC_090937.1:161580383-162881633 GCF_040938575.1 Ambystoma mexicanum | reverse complement strand
GGTAATTCGGTGAATTCTGTTTTTGCAAAGACCTGGTGGAATACCTGATATTCCTGAGGAAGAGTGTTTACTTCGTTAAGAATCTTATTTGAGACACTAAAAGACTCCTGAGAGTGCTTGTTCTTGGAGGTGGAGGTGACTAAGTTATGGCAGTTGTGAACACAATGTTCTGATCCCAAAAAAAGAGTTCCTGCTCTCCAGTTAATAAAGGGGTTGTGAAATCTCAGCCATGGCAGTCCTAAGATTACTGGATAATGTGCAGTCTTGATTAAATCTAATTTCAGGATCTCTTGATGTGCCGCTATAGTCATCGTGAGAGGAGAAGTGTGGTCTTTTATGGGACCGGAAATAAGAGGGCTACCGTCCACACTCTCAACTGGGATCATTAATGCCTTGGGTACTTTTGGAATCCCCTGTTTAGTAGCAAAGGTGTCATCTAAAAAGTTTCCTGCGGCTCCGCTATCGATAAGTGCGGGCACGTTTTCCAATCTTGTGCTACCCCAGGCTAGCGTAACTTCAAGTACTATCATCTGGTTTTCTGTGGATAAATCTTGTTGAACCCTGGGAATGCTTTGAAGGGAACTAGTAACTCTGAAACCCTGCACCGTCGTTCCCCTTACGGTCGGGCGCTGGCGTTTCCCGCCTTCCTAGGGGGAGAATGGGGACATTCCTTAACCAAGTGAGAGCTCTCTCCACAATACATACAAAGAACCTGAGTACGCCTTCTTGTACGTTCACCCACAGATAAAGGACCTCTAGTATTGCCTATTTGCATCGGCTCCTCAGAAGGAACTGGTCTAATAGGAGACAGGGTACCTTTGGTGGTTTGTCTGCTCTTTCCTTTTCTTCTTTCCTTCTGTCTTTCTTGCAGTCGATAGTCTAACTGCATAACCAGTGAGGTGTATTCCGCCATGTTATGTGGACGTGGGGCTCGGGACACCTCCTCCTTTAAATCCTCTGAAAGTCCTCTTCGGAATATGGTCATCAAAGCTTCATCGGCCCATGCCGTGTCAGAAGCTAGTTGCTTAAAGCGTGTGATATAGGAAAGGAGATCCTGACTACCCTGTTTACAATCCAATAACTTTTCCTGTGAGGCAATGGTTATCTCCTGTCTCCCAAACATACTCTTTATGCTGTTACAAAAAGCAGGGTAGGAATCAAGTATGGGATTGTTACTGGTAACCAAAGGAGTGGCCCAAGCTAACGCAGCCCCTGACATTTGGGCAATCATATGGCCCACCTTGTCTCTATCTGTCGGGAAAAAGGCTGCCTTAAAGGCGAACTGTACAGAACAGGGCTCAAGAAATTCCTTGACTGCATGGGGATTACCATCGAAACGTCCTGTGGGTAATGGGCCAGGAGGTACTTCCGAGCTATGGGCTGCTCGACCCACCTGTTGCTTTAAGCTGGTATTCTCTAGCTTCAATAGCTGTACCTCGGATGACAGGGACTGAACCGCTGCCATTAATTGTTGTATTTGTTGTTCCATATTGGATCCTCTGATTCTGTCAATAAAGACTGTGAGGCCGGTAAATAATTGAAAAATTTCGGGCGTTGCTAACTGTCACAATCTATGTACCTTTCTATTCCAAAGGTTTGGTGTTCACAGTCCCTACTGCAGATATCAGATAAACAACAAGACAACACTAACCTGGTCCAGTAGAATTTCGTAGAGAAGAATGGAAAGCTCACCCAACCCCCTCTCCCCGCGCCAGAGAAACCCAGGTCGAGGAGGGGAAGTCAGGGAAACCCTCGTGGGGGAAAAAACCCTGTTGTTTCAGGAACTGAAAGGAAGCGATGGGCGAGTCTTGATTCCCAGGAGTGAATTCGGGAGTTGGACTTGCAATCGCGAACTATCCTGAAGAGAGAAACCAGATGGTGTTTAGAAAAGGGAGAGATTGCTGCTGAAGGACTCTGGTGAGCGATATACCTTTAAATCTGAATGTCTGTTGAGGGGGTGTAAGACGGCTTGCACGGAGGTTGTATTCTGTTCAGCGTGTGGTAAAAAGTAACTCCCTGTCTTTGCAGAAGAGACTGAAGAATGGAGAAAGATTAGTTTTGGAATGAATGAAAGTATGTTGTATGCTGGGGGAGGGTACGGAACTATACGTACTGCAGAGTGTAGAATCAATGCCTTTGGTGTAAGTGTATGGAGAGCGGGTAGGGAAGAGGACCACGGGTAGAGGAGTCTAATAGTGAGAAAAGGGAGAGACGGTTGAAAGATTACAGACAAGCTGAATATTCGAAGGGTAAAGAGAGTAATCCTTGAATTACGAACTCACGGAGCGTGGCCTCTGAAAGCAGTAGCAACGCGCTGGACCGAAGACGCCGCCGAAGGAAATCCATTCTGCGAGGTTGGGGGCGGAGTCATCCGACACTGTCGGATTCGGAAGGCTGGAGCGCTGCTTTTCCTTGCTATCGCCATGTTGGAGGGGGTAGAGGCGATGCATGAAATTCGTCTCCTCCACCTGTGCCAGAAAGTCCACGTGAGCCGCCCCCTAGAGGGAGCGGACGTGACAATTATTCTTGTTTCATTTCTAAACATAGTGTATGCATGCAGATTCATTTGACTATGTGCAGCCTTTCTATTTTATTTATATTATGTTAGTTCAACATGTTTTGCAAATGCGTAGAATATTAAGTGTATGAAATTCACTTGGTTTTTTAAAGCTGTGTTATAGAATGTTAGGAGAAAGAAGAAATAATTATATATTTATTTTGCAATTTTTATAAGGTAAATGGCAAAAACTGTATAGAAAAGCATGGAATATATGTATTTGTGAAGGTGTGGGTAATAAAGTAGAAGGATGTGATTTACAGGTAGTGGTGTTATTACAGCTGTGAGCATTTCAATGATAGTGTCTATGTGTGTGAGTGAATGAAGATGCATGACATTTTACTGTCTGTGTATAATTTTATGATACACTACTAAGGACCTCATTACACGGTAGGCGGTAAGGGTTTACCGGTACCGGTTAGGGCACCGGTACCGGTAAACCCTTACCGCCTTACTACGAGTTCCCTTTGCGGGACCCTACCTTAACGGCTGGTTTTACCAGCCATTAAAGTAGGGTGCCGCAAAGGGACCTTGGTGCTAATTACGGTACCGCAATTTGCAGTACCGTAATTAGCGCCTTCCCCATTCCCATTATGCCCTATGGGAGCAAAAATGGGAATGGGGAAGTGCCTTGGTAATGGGGAATTACCGCCCCCCTCACCTTGGAGTAGGGTGGTAATTCCGCCATCCAACAAGGCGGACACGGTAAAATACCGGCGGCAACCATGACTACCGGCTTCTGTGTAATGAGGCCCTAAGTGTTTTTCCACAATTATATTGATATTTCTTCCATCTTGTAATATTATAATTTTTTAGATAGGTGTGTGTGTAAAAGAAATGACAATAAGTTCATTTTATAGGTTATACAGGTTATGTGGCAGTTAATCTGTTTATATGCATTTATAAGAGTTGTACATGTATTGAGCAGATACTATGCATACCTGTAGTTTGTATTCATGCATTTGGATATGCATGCAGCTGCAAGTAGAAATCTTGGTTATTTGTAGAGTACTTTTTGTAGTAGGTGCATTCCAACGATATGAGACTTGTACTCAGAGTGATCAACAGTACATTTGAAGTGTGTGGCTGCTTAGCTATATCCAATGAGGAAATGGCAGAGAGAGTGAAGTGGAAAAGGTAGAAGGGGTGTCCAAGAGTTACGCTGTCCGCAGACACCACGGCTGTCCGCGGACGGGGCGTGCCACATATGGGGTTTTCCAGTTAATCCTGCATGGAAAGGGGACTGTAGGGATCATCCAATCAGATGTTGAGGTTGTGGATTTATTTGTGTTGACAGAGAGTGAGTGTAATGAAGATGGCAGAGGTGGAGAAAGTCAGGGTGTTGGTGCTTGGAGATATGTTTGTGCATGGTTTGCAGCAGTATTCCCAATGCAGGCATATGGCAAACAATTTTGATGTTAAAGGAGTGGAGGTGGTGTGGAGCACTGTGCCTGATTGCAAGTTTGTGAAGATATGGGCAGGATGAACAATCCCCATGTGGTAGTTTTGCATTGTGGAGTTTTCCATTTGGGCTATGTCAGTGCCCATACTTTGTTGGCAGATTTGGAACACTTGGTTCAAGCAGTAATGAACATCCTTGCAAATTGCAAAGTGATCTTTTCTGGATTAGTACCTATGGCAATATGGGACAATAGTTCTGTTTTTTGTCCTCAGCAAAACATTGCTAGGTGTGCAATCAACCGAGGCATGTGCACTTTCATGCTTAGAGCTGGTATGTTCTTCTGTAATAATGAGAACATTGATTCCAGTAATGCTGTTAATTTTGAAGAAGATGGTATTTCCTTATCTTTTTTGGGAAATGCCATTCTGTTTTGGAATGTAAGGGTTGCTTTGGAGAAGGTTATGTGAATATTTTAGGAGTAAAGTAAGGAAAATAAACCCCAAAAGAATACAAAATAACAGGTGTTTGTCAAGCATCTGCAAAAAAAAATGTACATTCATCACGCTCAGGTTTTCGATATTTCCGCGGACATGGCGGTAGTCCGCGGACTTTGCATATTACATACGGGGATTTTGGGGTGGAGGGGCATGCAAATGAGAATGAGCAGAGCAAGTGATTGGTCAGTAAAGTTTAGTGGGTGTGTTGTGTAAGGAGAGAATTTGTCAGAAAGTATTTTTCCTGAGAGAAGTACAGTTAGCTATGGCTGTGTGTTTCAGAAAACAGATTATCTGGATTTTGGGAGACTCGTGGATACATTGGTTGGAGGTGCATGCAGAACACTGTGGAGTAGCTGCAGATCTTGGATTCCCTTATGTGGAAGTGCAATGGCATGGAGTTCGTGGAATGAAGTGGTTCGACTTGGTACCTCCCTGTGCTGCTTTGGAGACAGAGCTTAATCCAGAAATAATTATAATTAATTGTGGAGGGAACAGTTTAGGACATGTATCAGGAATTTCTTTGCAATTTGCGAGCAAAGAAGGACTTGGGAAGGTCATGGACATGTTTCCAAATTCCCAAGTAATATTTTCTCGTATTGCACAGAGACAAATGTGGCTGCGTTCTTCTTCATTTGGTCCACAAATGGAGAAAGCAAGGCGGAATGTTAATAAGGCTGTTTGTGCCTTTCTAAGAGATGTTAGCATGTCCTCTTTCCACAATGAAAATATTATGTTTCGTAGTACATACATTTTCCGCAGAGATGGAGTTCATCTTACTTATGCTGGTAATCAGATTTTTCTGAGAAATGCACAAAATGCATTGCGACCTTTTGGGGAATTACAGCCATTCATTTTGCAGTAGGTGTTGACTATTTCAAGTTTTTGAAACACAAAAAAACACCACCAATAGGCTTTTTTCAGAGCCACCACTTCCTCCCAGAGAAAAGTGCAATGGTTTTGATAGGGCAGCACACCAAAATCTTAGATGTCCGCGGACTTCTAAAAATACAAAGGGCTCTGCTCCATTTATTTGTCACTTCTATTTTTACTGTGAAAGGCGGCTCTGAAAAGAGCCATTTTTTTAGATTTTTGTTGTTTTATATTTTTTTGGGTTATTTATACATGACACACTAGGAGAGGAGGGGAAAGGAGAGTAAGGGGGGACACCAACCATGGGAATAAGAAAGGGCAGGTGGAGAGAGGAAGATGGAGGGTGGGCCTTACTTAGGTAGGTAGCTGGCCTTCTTGTGCTCCGAGACCGCAGTCTCAAAAGCACTTTGAAGTCTCTCCCCCCTGCAGAGTACTGCGTCACAGTACATACACAAAACTGTGACCCTCGAAAGGTAAGTCAGCATCGTGAATGGCTTGTGACGCAGTTGGAGGGATGCGCTCTCCCATAGGAGTGTCTCTTGTGGTGAGAGGAGCGGAAACAGAGGATGTAGTAGAGGAACTCAACCTACTACGTTAATCACAAGGTACAAACTTGCGAATGGTCCCACCGTGGAACGACCTTAGGTGTCACTTCATAGATGTCGTACCAAAGCTGTACGAACCAGGCCTCCCGCCACCATGGATGGTAGATAACCGCCACACCCAAGACTCACGGCGAGGGCTGGTAGTAGGGACTTCCACTATGTCATCCTCGTCATCCTCTTCATCCTCCTCCTCTACATACTCACGCCTGTTCCCCTCTTCAGGCCCTTGGGGAGGTGGTGGTGGTGGAGAGGGTGGGGTTGGTGCTGAGACAGATGTAGCACCAGCTGGAGCAGCAAGTATTGATACCATCAGGTCTGATGGAAAGCAGCAGCAAGAGCAGCAAAATCTGGAAGATTACCAGCAAAATAGGCAATGCTCTGTCAGATAGCCAGAAGCACAATGTGGATGAGCTCTGGGTTGTGGCCTTTTATAGGGGTGCATGTGCGCGCTTCGCGGACACCCGCGCTGTCCGTGGACAGATCAAACACCCAGAAAAGGCTCAAAAAGTTCCAAAAAGTATGTAGAAAGTCGGGGTCAATGTCTGGTACATGTGCTATGGTGATTTTTACTATAAAATACTTTGGGTTGCCAGAAAAGGTACTTTTAAAATGTTCGGGGACCCGGACATTGTCCGCAATTCAGGACACACGCTCAGCGTGGGTGCGGTCACATGATGATGTTGCAAACACATCCGCGAAGGGAACGGGTGTCCGCAGGACACCAAATGTACAGGAACGGCTGTGCGCATGCGCGCGGGTGTTCTACGGACAGTGTCCGGGTCCTGAAACTAATTAAAAGTGCGACACAAGTGAGACGAACTGTTACGGACAGGCACAATGTTTGTAGGACTTATGGGTGTGGTGCGCATGTGCGTAGATGTTCTACAGGCAATACGGACAGGCATGGTGTCCTTAGGACACCCCCATTTTGGTTAATTCCGGACATTCCGGACACCAAGCATGTTCTTACAACAGTTTCAACTTGACTGCGGACAGTACGGACGGGTATAGTGTCCTTAGGACACCTCCATTTTGGTTAATTACGGACAACCTGGTCACTGCGCATGTTCTTAGAACAGTTTCAACTTGACTGCGGACATTACGGACAGGCAGAGTGTCCTTAGGACACCCCCATTTTGGTTAAATACGGACATTCCGGACACCAAGTGTGTTCTTAGAACAGTTTCAACTTGACTGAAGACAGTACAGACGGGTATAGTGTCCTTATGACACCTCCATTTTGGTTAATTACAGACAACCCGGACACCGCGCATGTTCTTAGAACAGTTTCAACTTGACTGCGGACATTACGGACAGACATAGTGTCCTTAGGACACCCCCCTTTTGGTTAATTACAGACATTCCGGACACCAAGCGTGTTCTTAGACAGTTTCAACTTGACTGCGGACAATACAGACGGGTATAGTGTCCTTAGGATACCTCCATTTTGGTTAATTATGGACAACCCGGACATCGCGCATGTTCTTAGAACAGTTTCAACTTGACTGCAGATATTACGTACAGGCATACTGTCCTTAGGACACCTCAATTTTGGTTAATTACGGACATTCCGGACACCAAGCGTGTTCTTAGAACAGTTTCAACTTGACTGCGGACAAAACGGACAGGCATAGTGTGCATATGACACCCCCATTTTGGTTAATTATGGACATCCCGGACATCTTAAATGCCTTTAAAAAAAAAAAATAAGACACAAAGAACTGAATTAAAACACAGGTAATCTTTTATTAAATTATATACAGATATAATATTTATGAAAGAGAGGGGAAGCAGAAACTGACACAAACACAGGGGAATTAGGGGTTTGGAGAGGATGGGTGGGAGGAGATGAAGGAATGGAAATCTCATCGTAACGTTTTTCTTGGTGGGGAGGTTTTGGGGATAGTTGACTGAGATATGGAGAGGGGGAACAGGTACATGTGGGACAATGATATATTTTTTTTCTTTTATGTGGTCCTCCACAAAATGTTTCAAAAGATTGAAACTTTCCATTAGCATGTCAATTATTTCTTCCATGCGGTGCAGAGTATGTTCTAACGTGTCTTTAGGTGTATTATTCTCAATGTTTGTATGGTCTGTGAAAAAATAAAAATGTTAAGTACACATGAAGTTATGATTATTAATTTGGTTATATAGAGAAGTGTCTACCATTAGTATCATTATCTTCAGTCATTTCCTCATGTGGAACATTTTCCTCAAGCCATTCCAAAGTACTGCCCATTTCTGTGTAAAAAAAACGTATTACTTTTAGTGTACCTAATACAGAAACTTTAGAAATATATAAGAAAAATTAAGTTTACTTACTAGCTTCTGGTAAGTTGTGTTTTTACTGTTGTGTAGGTCTGCTGTTGCTCCTAGCTGTGCAGTTTCTGTGAGGTCATTATGTAGGAGGCATATATTTTCTGTTTTGGTATATTCCATGTTAGTACATATGGTATTTAAATGGATGGTTGATGTGTTACCTATAAAGGTTCTACTTCTTATTTATTATCACATATAATGTGTTTATATGCTGATTTTTGAACTTGAAGAGTGTTTATATGACTTAATAGAAGAATTTAAGGTACCCCCTGAGTTTTTGGGTAGTGTTGTTGCCCGCTTCTGTCCGCAGACATACGCATAGTCCGCGGACATCAAAATCACTAGGTAGGGGTTCAGTATGTTCTATGTTACATGTATATAAAGTCAGGGATGTTATGGTTAAGTTGCACTTCTAAAAACCTATGAAATCCAGTCAAAAAACTTTGTTAAAGGGACGTTATTGTTCCAAGTAAAACCGAAAAAACCCTGAAATTCGCTAGTTATGGTAAGTTAAGCAACCATAACTCGCGCCACCACGTGCACTGCTAAGACTAACACCCAGGACATCAAAGATGACATCACAAATGTCATTGATGACATCACTGATGACATCACATGTGCATTTACTTTTCATGAAAAGTCTGTACAAGGGATTCTTATTATAATGTTGACAAAAAAGTGTCAAGGATCATTGGAATAAATATCATGAGCTAATTAGTGCATTAAGCAATGCATTGATGTAAATAGCATTCTATTATGAAGTTCTATCGAGTATACTAAGCTACCCATGAAGAAACATAGGCATTATGTGCAGCATACATGATGCAGGTGCAATATTCATAATCTTGACATGTTGAATAATGAAATGATAACTGCTTTCTTATTAGAGTTTTGCGTACTTTGAAACATGTAATAAGTCGCTAATGAAACCCACTTACTACATAATTGCATTATTACAGACAAAACACAAAGCGACAACAACACATAGCTATATGAGTATTTACAGGGAAAGTGAACTAAGCAAAAAAGCAGCAGTAGTAGCAGAAAGTGTTCATAACCTAACTGATTATCTTAATGCAGAGAAATGATTGCTCTGTTTCAAAGCTGCTACTTACCCTATGTATATGTATCACATGATGTGACTGGGCCCTAAGGAAAGTATTGTGAGTACAATGTATACAAATATGAATAAATATGAATATATATATTTGTGAAAGAGTTGAAGAAAACTTTTTTTTAAATATAAGCATACCTATACTATGTTTTGTTAGATGCAGATCTTGTTTAATCTGGAAATACAAATTCTGGACAGTTGCACAGTAGTTTTTGATGCAAATGCCTTTGACTGACAGGAGATTTGTACACTGAGAGTTCAAGTGTACATCTGAAGGGTTGAACTGAGATGACAGGGTTAGGCGTAGAGGTTTTGGATGTGATTGGTGGATGGATGTGGGACTCTCTGAAAGCAGCCAATGAGGGAGCGTTGGGAACATGAATGTGGTAAGGGTAGAAGGCGTATGCTGAAAATCATGGCATCCTTAGAAGTATTGAATTGGCAGAAGTGGAATGTTTGTGGCTTGCAGTTTGTGGCTTAAACTGGGCAAGCTTGTTTTAATTCTGTGAGAGTATGGCCCAATGTAAATGTCCAGAGATTGGAATTGTGTATTGTGAAGGGGACAGTTTGGGGTTTGTGACTCCAGTGTATTTGCAGGTTGCCCTGAAGGATTTCTTTAAAAGCCTAATTGAACTGTTTCCTGCTGCCAAGATTATTTTATCTGAAATAAATCAGAGGCAAACAAGGAGACGTCCAACCAACTCTGTCAGTCCACAAATTGAACAATCTAGGCAGCTTGTCAATGAAGCTGTATCTGCTTGTTTATATGCTGCAGGAATGTCATCTTTTGAGAATGACAATATAAGGTCTGATGGTGTGAATTTTTTTCTGTCAAGATGGAGTCCATTTCACAGATGTCAGAAATGCAATTTTCCTTTACAATGTTAGGAATGCATTGAAAAAGTTCCTGTAAGAACATTGCAAGGGAAGATGATATGATATGATATGGCATTTATAACGCGCCTATACACAAGTGTTTCAGGGCGTGAAAAGATGTAGAGTGTACAGTACTAATGTAAATAAAAGCAAACAAAAGCTACAAAATGTGTTTGTTAACAAACTGTTAAGCTCACCTGGCTCCCACAGGGGCGTCGATCTGAACCGGACAGCTGCCGTCTCCACCAATGTGACGCGTAGTGCCGAGATGACAGACTGGACTGGCGCACCTAGCTTTGTTTGCTTGTCCCGTAGGAATATTCTTCTGCAAATGGAGAAAGAGAATTAACCACCCGTGGAGTTGAGCGTTAACCCCCCCCCACTCCCACTGTTCTCCCCACTGATCACCTTTGATGTCCCCTCTTAGAGTCTCACCTGATGGTTTGGAAAGATTAGCTCTCCATCCAGCATTGAGCGCAGGGGCGCGTAGATTACCAGTTGCTTCATTGGCTCGAAGGAATTGGTGAGTTCCAGAACAATATTGACTCTGAGGTTCCCCGCAAGACGCCGTAAGTATGTAGTTCGTAAGAGTTCAAATGTCTGACTTTCACTCTGTTCGATTCCATGCAAGTTGCAGCTTGACCCTAGCGAAGAGTTCCTCGTGGCAACCGGTAATATTCAGGTAAGGATTTGTATTATCCAACACAGTTCGATAAAATAATATCAATATGTAACCTGTTGTTTTCTCCTTTATTCAGCCGCTGTGAGAAAGTATGAAGTCTCGGGGAATAATGCCTCCGGCGGTAAAATCAGGTAAGTCTATTGTGGTGAGGAGGTTTCCCCTTGTTTGTACCTTTGTTTCACCTTGCTGTCCTTTTGTTTCCCCTTAGGGGTCGGGGTTCGGCGAGGATTCAGTGGAAGCTGCGCCGACCCTTGAAGAGGAATAGTACCCCCGGTGGTAAAATCAGGTAAGTCTATGGTGGGTAACTAATATTGCATCTGTGTATTCCCTTGACTCACCTTGCTGTTCTTGTCTTCCCCTTAGGTGCCAGAGTGCGGCGGGAACATGCAGAAGGATGCGGTGGAATGTGAAGATGCTGCGAAGGCCGTCAGCGCGGCGCTGCAGCAGGCGAGGCGACGCGCATAAAATAACTTCTTTCTTCCAGCTTGAAGGCGCGATGGATCGGGAATTCAGGTAAGGATCAAAGGTATTGCTCTTGTTCTAACCTTTTCTCCTTCTTTCTCTAGGAGCTCCAGACTCAAGTCTGGCGTGGCAGAAGACTGGATGCAGACTTGCAGGCACGGTGAGCGTTACGCTGCTGGATGCAGAATAACGCGAAGCATGTGCTGCTCTTCGGTCGTGGTTTAAATAGCCTCCAAAGTAGTCCCAGGTAAGTATTCCTCCCCAGCCCCACTTAAGTAAAAAAATAGTCCCTAGGTAAAGTAGTCCCTTCCAAGCCTCTTTTGGCTTGGAGCTCTTGCAGCATGGTCTGCATCAGGTAAGATTGCAGCATGGTCTGCATCAGGTAAGTTTTAATCTATGAGCCTGGTGCCTATGGTGCCAGGACTAACTTTCCATATGAGCCTGGCGCCGTAGACACCAGGACAGCACCCAAATAGCACCTAGCAGGGGTTGTTGGGCTTGCTTGGAATAACTTGATGCCTGCTTCCGGGGTTGCTGGACTTGGTCTGGGTCCCCGGGGGTAGGCATCATGACAGCAATCCCCCCAAGGCCCCTCCTAAAGTCGTTCTTCCCTGTGGTTTCGGTTTGTCTGGGAAATTTCGGTGGAATTTTTTCACCAATCGGGGTGCATGAACGTGGTCACTAGGTCCCCATGACCTTTCTGTGGTCCGTAACCTTTCCAGTCGATTAAATAAAAAAGTTTTGACTTCATCAGCTTGGATTCCAGGATGTTTTTAACTTCAAATTCGGGTTCCCCGTCTACAAGGATAGGGTCTGGTGGCTTGGTTAATCTTGTCCCTGGTTGCACTGGCTTCAAAAGTGACACATGAAAGATGGGGTGAATTTGCATATTAGCAACTTGACAGCCACCGGGTTGATAGCGGCCTTAATAAAGTAAGGTCCCAAATATCTGGGGTTAAAGGTCTGTGTTCCCTTTAAAGGTGTATGTTTTGTGGCTAACCATACTTGGTCCCCTATCTGGTATTCTGGAGTATCACTTCTATGCCGATCAGCATCTATCTTGTATTTTTCTTTCGCCTGTTTTAAATGTGCAGTTGCTTTCTTAAAGGCTTGTGTAATCGTAGCGTGCAGATGGTCCACTGTGGGCATTTCCAAGTGTTGGGGTGAGTCAAGGTCTGAGTTTCAAGGATGGTGCCCATGTAAGGTATAAAAGGCGGTTTGTCCAGTTCCAGAATGTACTGAATTATTGTATGCATATTCGGCGATCCAAAGAATGTCTTTCCAATTACTCTCAGTCTGATGTAACATACAACGCAGGTATTGTTCGAGAGTCTGGTTGGTCCTCTCCGTTTGACCATTGGTTTGGGGGTGGTGACTGGTCGATAACCTCACATCGATTTGCGCCAATTGACAGAAAAAATTCCAAAAATGTGAAATGAATTGACTGCCCCGGTCAGAGACCAATACGGACGGAAATCCGTGTACGCAAACAATGTTTTCGAGGAACTCCTTGGCCAGGATTAAAGCTGAAGGTAATCCCTTTAAAGGAATAAAGTGGGCCATCTTGGAAACAAGATCCACAATAACTAAAATGGTGTTAAATCCATTGCATGGGGGTAGATCAGTAATAAAGTCTAACGATAAGGTGTGTCATGGTGTAGGCGGAATGTCTAAAGGTTGTAAGAGTCCAGCTGGTTTTTTCTTTTGACTTTTGTTTTGGGCGCAAATGCCACAAGACATCACAAATGATTTAATATCCTTTCGCCAGGTGGGCCACCAGAATTGTCTCTTAATTTTAGCTTCAGTTTTTGCAATACCTGGGTGCCCCCCCATTAGGGTATCATGATAGCGAGAAATGACTAGCTCTTGTAGTTCCTTGTGTGGCAGAAATAGCCGCCCTTGGTAATAAGGCAGGTCATTGGTGACAGAGTAGTCTGGGCCTTTCTTTACCCAGTCCTGCAGGGCTGTAGGATCAAAGAGTTGCTGGATCTTTACCTGAATGTCCTCTAGTGTCTGTAGAGTAGTCATGCCAAGAGGTGTCCGGACATTTCGTCGAAAGACATTTCGTCGAAAGTCATTTGGCCGACGGAATTTGGTCGAAAACCAAATGGTAGAATTTTTTTTTTATTTATATATATATATTTTTTTAGGTTTTAGTTTAGGGAAAAAAAGGGTTTTTTAGAAAGAAAACAGGGTTGAGGGGGACCACCCAAAAAAAAAAAAAAAGTGAAAATACAAATATAAAAAATTCGACCATTTGGTTTTCGACCAAATGGTTTCGACCAAATGTCCTGTCGACCATTTGTTTTCGACCAAATGTCTGGTAACCTTGCCAAGAATCCGTTGTTTGGAAATTATAGGTACTGGTTCTGGGTTCACTTCTGACCCTCCCATCCCTATTCGGGATAAGGCGTCTGCTTTACCATTCTTACAACCTGGTCGATAGGTTATCACGAAATCGAACTCGGCAAAGAACAATGGCCATCAGAGTTGGCGTGACGATTGGGCCTTGGCTGTCTTTAAATACTGTAAGTTCCGGTGATCGGTGATCACAGTAATGGTATGCCTTGCACCGAGAAGATAGTGCCGCCAAGCCTTGAAGGCGGATTTAATGGCTAATAACTCCTTGTCGGTAACCGCATAGATTAATTCGGGTGCCGAGAACATTCTGGACCAAAATGCTACTGGGTGAAGCTGGACAGTTTCACGGTCCTTTTGAGACAGGACAGCTCCAATGGCTAGACTGGATGCATCAGTTTCCACTATGTATGGAAGTTCAGGGCACGGGTGCTTTAATACAGGTGCAGACGTGAATTTTGCTTTCAGCTCTTGGAAGGCATTTTCAGCTTCTTCAGTCCACATAAAGCGTTTATTTTTTCGCAAGAGTGCTGTGATGGGATGTACAACATGTGAAAAATCCGGGATGAATCTGCGGTAGAAACTGGCAAAGCCGAGCATGCTTTGTACTCCTTTAACTGAACTTGGTGATGGCCACTTAAGGATTGCGTCCACCTTTCGTGAGTCCAAACGTACTCCTTTTGGGATCAGGATAAACCCAGGGAATTCAACTTATGTGGCATGAAAAATGCATTTTTCCAGTTTTGCGTATAGTTTGTGCTGGCGCAATTTCTCAATGACTGCTCGGATGTGCTTCACATGGTCAGATTCTGAAGAGGAGTATAATAGAATATCATCGTTATATACGACAACACAAACATCAATGAGTTCACGAAGGACATCGTTCATGAAGTATTGGAATGCAGCTGGTGCATTGCACAACTCGAAAGGCATCACCTGGTATTCGAATAACCCATACTTCGTCGCCCTCTTTTACATGTACCCGATGGTATGCCCCCCGGAGATCTAACTTAGTGTATATGCAAGCGTCCTTCACTTGGTCTAGTAGTTCAGGGATCAGAGGCAATGGGTATCGGTTCTTAACAGTTATCTGGTTCAATGCGCGGTAGTCTATGCACGTTCTGAAGTCACCTTCCTTTTTGGGCACGAAGAACAAAGCTGAAGATGCAGGGGACTTGGATGGGTGAAGGAAGCCAATAGCAAGGTACTGGTCTAAGTATTGTCGTAGGTGAAGGTTCTCAGGTTCCGTAAGGGCATAGATCCTGCTAAGAAGGGGGTTGTGCAGCGGGTATGAGATCGATTTGACAATCATACGATCTGTGAGGTGGTAAGGTGTTTGCCTGTTCTTTTTGGAAGACGTCCTGGAATTCTTGGTATTCTGGAGGTAGTTGCACGACTGCTGTGGTTACTGTGGCCAGGCCTGCGTTCAGATTTTTCTTTAAGTAACAGGTCTGTGCACAATCTGGGAAGGTTATTCTCTTCTCTCGCCAATCAATGCAAGGATTATGTGTTTCCAACCAAGGTATCCCCAGTATTTTTTGGAACTGTGGGGCTTTGATTAGATCCAACACAATAGTCTCTCGATGCCCATCCTGACCCAATACTGTCCTCTCTGCGGTGGAATGAGTTACAGGCCCGGAGGCAATTTCAGTTCCATCGACTGTGGTGATGACATCTGAGGTGGTTTTTCGGCAGAGAGGTAGATTCATCCTGGAAGCCAATTCGTAATCCACATAGTTTCCTATGGCCCCGCTATCAATGTATACCCTTACTGCGTGCATACATGATGGCTGCCTTGGATCTACGAGGATCATTGGTATGATGAAATGCAAGGTCGGAGTATCCTTCTTCAAGCTCGGTAAGCGGACCTCTACGCTTGTCGGGCGTGGTCGTTTCCCGAGTCTGATTCCATATGGCTTTTATCAGCAGTTCCTACCACCTTCTTGGGTGGTTTTACAGGGCAATCCCGTAGAAAATGCCCAGAAGTTCCACAATATAAACACAATTGCATTTGCTGTCTCCTTTCTCTTTCCTTCTGGGTTAAGGGTCCTTTAACCCCTCTGATTTGCATGGGTTCTGAAGCATCTGCTCCTTTGGGGTTAGCGTGGGTTTTGACCAACACCCGATTCTCAAACTTGGCTCGATCAGCCTTTCTGTTCTGAAGTCTGTGATCTAACTGGACCCTAAGTCTATATATTCAGTGCAGTCTTGAGGTGGGTTCACGACTTGAGCCAAGACATCCTTGAGTTCTCCTTGAAGCCCTCGATGAAATAACGTGATTCGTTTTACCTCAGGCCATCCAGTTTCCACTATCAACCTATTAAAGGTTGCGATGTAGGAAAGAAGGTCCTGGTTACCCTGTCATAGGGACAAAAGATCGTTATCCAGGGCCTGTCCTTGGGAGTGCCAGGCAAATAGTCTTTCCATGCTCATTTGAAAGCCCTGAAAATCCCGAAGAATTGGGTCATCCTGAGTAACTACTGGAATTGACCAATCAGCTGCACTGCCGCTGAGATATGACAATACAAAGGCTACCTTGGCTTGATCGTTTGGGAAGGCTCCAGGTCTGCATAAAAAGTGCAAGCAGCATTGGTTCATAAACACGGCAAACCTTTTGGGATCTCCGGCAAAGAGTTTGGGCGGAGCTAATGGAATATTTCCTGGTAGGTTTATTTGCACAGGGTTACTCGATGACACAGGAGCTGGATTTCCCCCGGGACCTGGTAGGGGTGCTTGTCCAGCATGGCTTTGCAGTAGTTGCCTAGCAAGGTCATCAGTTCGCTCCTTTGACAAAATCAGTTCTCTCCTAAGAGCATTGGTTTCTTGATTGGCTGAATGCACTTCAGCCCTCATTTCCCCTAGTAATTGGGCCAATTGGTCAGTTTCTGAGGTATCCATAACGCCCGGGTGGGAATTTGTGGGTAGGCTTTGCGTTCTGTTAGGCCCACCTGGCTTCCACAGGGGCGTCGATCTGAACTGGACAGCTGCGGTCTCCACCAATGTGGCGCGTAGTTCCGCGTTGACGGACAGAACTGGCCCACCTAGCTTCGTTTGCTTGGCCCGTAGGAATATTCTTCTGCAAATGGAGAAAGGGAATTAACCACCCGTGGAGTTGAGCATTAACCCCCCCAATCCCACTGTTCTCCCCACTGATCACCTTTGATGTCCCCTCTTCTAGTCTTACCTGATGGTTTGGAAAGATGAGCTCTCCATCCTGCATTGAGCGCAGGGGCGCGTAGATTACCAGTTGCTTCACTGGCTCGAAGGAATTGGTGAGTTCCAGAACAATATTGACTCTGGAATTCCCGGCAAGACGCCGTAAGTATGTAGTTCGTAAGAGTTCAAATGTCTGACTTTCACTCTGTCCGATTCCTTGCAGGTTGCAGCTTGACCCTAGCAAAGAGTTCCTCGTGGCAACTGTAAAATTCAGGTAAGGATTTGCATTATCCAACACAGTTCGATAAAATAATTTCAATATGTAACCTGTTGTTTTCTCCTTTATTCAGGCGCTGAGAGAAACTATGAAGTCTCGGGGAATAATGCCTCTGGCGGTAAAATTAGGTAAGTCTATTGTGGTGAGGAGGTTTCCCCTTGTTTGTCCCTTTGTTTCACCTTGTTGTCCTTTTGTTTCCCCTTAGGGGCCGGGGTTCGGCGAGGATGCAGTGGAAGCTGCGCCGACCCGTGAAGAGGAATAGTACTCTGGGTGGTAAAATCAGGTAAGTCTTTGGGGGGTAACTAATATTGCCTCTGTGTATTCCCTTGGCTCACCTTGCTGTTCTTGTCTTCCCCTTAGGTGCCGGAGTGTGGCAGGAACATGCAGAAGGATGCAGTGGAATGTGAAGATGCTGCGAAGGCCGGTGAGTTCAGCGCGGCGCTGCAGCAGGCGAGGTGACGCGCATATAATAAATTCTTTCTTCTAGCTCGAAGGCGCGATGGATCGGGAATTCAGGTAAGGATCAAAGGTATTGATCTTGTTCTAACCTTTTCTCCTTCTTTCTTCCTTTTTCTAGGAGCTCCAGACTCGAGGCGGGCATGGCAGAAGACTGGATGCAGACTTGCAGGCATGGTGAGCGTTACGCTGCTGGATGCAGAATACCGGGAAGCGTGTGCTACTCTTCGGGTGTGGGCCTCCAAAGTAGTCCCAGGTAATTATTCCTTTCCAGCCCCACCCGAGTGAAAAAATAGTCCCTAGGTAAAGTAGTCCCTTCCAAGCCTCTTTTGGAGCTCTTGCAGCATGGTCTGCATCAGGTAAGTTTGCAGCATGGTCTGCATCAGGTACGTTTTAATCTATGAGCCTGGTGCC
This sequence comes from Ambystoma mexicanum, assembly GCF_040938575.1. NCBI lineage: Eukaryota > Metazoa > Chordata > Amphibia > Caudata > Ambystomatidae > Ambystoma > Ambystoma mexicanum. The sequence continues at coordinate 162,863,585 of NC_090937.1, read as the reverse complement.
TGTGGCGCCAGGACTGACTTTTCATATGAGCCTGGCGCCATAGACGCCAGGACTGCACCCAAATAGCCCCTAGCAGGGGATGTTGGGCTTGCTTGGAATAACTTGATGCCTGCTTCTGGGGTTGCTGGACTTGGTCTGGGTCCCCGGGGGTAGGCATCATGACACAAACCCACCCACTCAAAAAATATATTTTCAGAGCAACCACTAAAGATTAAATAACTTAAATTGTGTTTAATTCGCCCCCCACCTCTTTGAGTGGGCGTGATGTTCATGACACTTCGGTAGTCGCAGATGGCGCATGCTACATCCAGGTCTTTTAAGGTTGCCTGGCATGGAAAGGGGACTGCGGAGACCGCAGTCATTTGTGAGTGTCTGCGGACATCGGAGGATCAGCCAGTCAGGTTTCCTGGGTGTGGTGTAGAGGAAGATCATTTTGATAGTAGGAATTGTGAGAGGACTGAACATGGCCTGGCAATGTCTTTCAGAGGGCAGAGTGTAGCCGAAAATCTTGGATTCCCTGAATTGAAAGTGTTCTGGTATGGAGTGTGAAGCATGAAGTGGGTTGGTTTGCTCCTATTTTGTGCAAATATGGTTGAATTGAAAATTCCAGACATTGATATTGTTCTTTGTGGAGGGAACAGTTTGGGCTACGTCACTGGAAGTTCATTGCAGTTTGCAATGAAGGAGACAGTGGGAAAGTTGAAGGAAATGTTTCCTAATTAGAAGGAAAAAAAATCACGTATTGCCTAGAGACAGATGTGGATGCGCTCGAGTTTATTTGGTCCATCAATAAAGCTGTGTGTGCTTTTCTGGGAGATATTGGCATGACATTGTTTCATAATGAAAACATTATATGGAGCCGATTTCAGTGTGGCCCCAGATTTCCGGTCCATATGTTGAGGCCGATATAGCTTGTATGCTCCGCAAACAGTGCGGTCGTCCATGGACATCTAAAAATCACAGGCGTTGGTTGGGAGAATTAAAATTATTTGATTTGTTTCACATAAAAAAATGGTGGCTCTTAAAAGGACCTTTTTGTGTTTTTGTTTTTTATATATTTGTTTTAATTTTTGGTTTTACAAACTGAACTAAGAAACAATTTACTGAATTTAATAATTTCTTCTCATTTTCACAAAAACTGCTTCAAAGCATTTTTAATATTTTCCACAAAAATGGTATTTGCCACATCAGTTAGATGGAATCCATCTCTCTGAAAAATGTTGTCAAAATCTATATCAAACTTTGTTAAAGGGACCTTGTGGTTCAGTTGCACTAACAAAAACCAATTAAATGCAGTGAAAAAAATGTTTTTAAAGGGACGTCATGGTTACAAGTAAAACAAAAAAAAAACTTGAAATGTGCGTGCTATGGTACGCTGAGAAACCATAAGTTGTGCCACATCCATGCACTGCTAAGACTAACACACAGGACATCAAAGATGATATCACAGATGTCATTGATGACATCAACGATGACATCACATGAAATTAATTTTGATAAAAGGTATCTAAAAGGGGTTTTGTTTATAATGTTAGTAACAAGATGTCCGAGGTGATCGGGAGACCTATCATGTGTCGCTAAATCTATATTTAAATGCGCTTTTCATCCCGCATTTTGCTGCGTGTGTGCAGTCACTGATTCCAGCTAGTGATGTGCATTTCCACTCAGGCTGCATTTAAAAAAGCCTTTTGAGAGCCCTTGCCGCCATTCGTTTCCACGAGGCACTCAGCCATTCCAAGATGGCCTCCCTTTCTTGCATGCAGCCCCATATGCCTATCTAGGCTACCAGCAGCCTCCCGATTGGCTACTGGGCCTATCTCCTCACCCATTGGCTACCGGCAGGCGAAGCCGGCCCACTCCCTCCAAGGACCACGGGAGACAAGGACTTCACCTGTTTCTGTGCCTGTTTAGGCCTGAGTCTGCTGTCTGCCATACCCCATGCCCGTCTCACTCCAGGTAACTTTTGACCAACACTACTGCACTACTCCCAGCTACCCCATTGCCTCCACCACCATGTGTGTCTGTGACACCCCAGGAAATAGTATCTTAAAGTGCAAAATCCGTATGCACCACTGTACTGTTATGTTAAAACTGCCACTTAAATGCTAACGGACCAAAATGCTTTTCAGTTCGCTGCAAATGTCCGGATTAATGCATATTAGTGACCTGCACACCAGACTCAGCATGAATGCCCAAAATACAAGCCTGTTTGATTCTGCCTGAATGCGCTCACTACTGCCAGCATCCCAGACTTAGCTTACTAAAACTAGGTGCCTTCTGCTGCACCCATTTTAATCACTGTCAATTTATTAAATTGCCCCCTTAGCCAATGCATTCCAATATGTTTAGCTATCTTCGGCGCGGCGCCCTGTGTCCCAGCCTAATTGACATATCCTGAGCTTAGGTGCTGCCCCACTGCATTCTTCCCACTGCATTTTTGCCAAACTATGCTATTTTGAATTTAGGTGCTGCCACACTGCATATTTGCAAAATTGTGCAATTTTGAATTTAGGTGCTACCCCACTGCATGTTTGCCAAATTGTGCTATTTTGAACTTAGGTGGTACCCTTCTGTGCTGTGCCTGCTGACCTGTGCTATGCCTTACGGTCGTCAATAGGTGAAACCAGCTACTTCATGTATCCCAAGGTGGACTCTTGCAATTAGGTGATACATTGCCATAGTTAGCTTATCTTTACTTGCCTTGTCTGCCACTACCTGTACATGTACCGCCTATGACAGCTACATTTAGCCTGCCCATTGAATGCTGAATTTAGCCTACCTATGATAATATGCTGTATTCAGCCCGCCTATGTTAGCTACATTTAGCCTGCCCATTGAAAGATGTACTTGTCAACTGTACTGCCGATTGTACTCTAGTCAATTGCCACCATCCCAAACTTAGTCGCCATCTACTATACCTGAGTTAACTGCCTCATCCGCACAGACCCTAACCCTGATCAGGCCGGACTACACAGCCTACTCTAGTTCAATCTGCCACCCTGCACGGTGACGTCACAAGATGCAAACCTTACAAGCCACATTAGCCCTTCTCACATTAACAACATTCCTAGTCCACATACCCATACTCACTCCCACCATTGAATACACTACCCCCAACGCTCAGCTCACTCCCCTGCCATGACACAGACTCTACCTTAACCATTATTAAGTCAGAATGACCAAACTGAAGAACCTCAACAACATAGAACCTTCGAATCTAAACCATGCAATACCATATCTAGAAATGCTGGACTCCGAGCCAGACTTGCAAAACTATATGAACCACGCGCCAGAACACTGACCACATCTAACCGTAGCAAACCCTCACATAACAGGGGCATAGAAAAACCACACAGCCTACACCCAAAGACACAAAATGCATGTATGCACACTCCTGCCACAACCCAGGAAAAGACATGCACACCCCCATCCACCAGCCCACTTCTAAAAGGTGCACTAGTTAATGCTAGGTCCTTGATTGCTCATGCCATTGAGATTGCTGATCTTATCCAGACCGAAAATTTTGACTTCCTGGCCATCACGGAATCCTGGCTACATGCCGCCGCAGGACCAGCCATTATGCTAGCAACCCCCAACGACTACACTATCCTAAGAGCAGATAGAAGCGAAGCCCGCGGAGGGGGCATAGCCCTTATTATTAAATCTAACCTATCCTTCAGGCTAGTGCCCTCGAACAACACTAATTCATGCGAAAGCCTAACTGCTAAACTAGCTATTAACAACTCCCAAACCCTCACTATCCACCTTATCTATAGACCTCCAGGCCCTATTGGAACCTTTGAGGAGGACATTTCTACCATCCTATCGCACAACCTAAAACAATCATCACAAGTCATCCTGCTAGGGGATCTCAACCTAGGCTTCAATGACCAAAATGACCCACAGGCAACTCAAATAGCCAACCTACTCTGTGAACTAGGCTTCTCACAAAAAGTACTTCACCCCACCCACAACAAGGGTAGAATACTCGATTGGGTGGCAGACCACAACTGCAATGTCTCCATCCTATCAATCTCCCCACTAATTTGGACAGACCATCTCCTTATAACTTTTGCTCTAGAAACGATCAGACCCACTACCGCCTCAGTCCAGCCAGCACCATCCATCCCAACCAGAAATAAGAAAAACATCACCCCGGACAACCTACTCCCGCTCATCCTCCCCACACTTAATTCACTACCAGACAACCTGGACCCTGAAACACTAGTGTACAAGTACAACAAAGTCATGTCCTCTGCCTTGGACATAATTGCACCACTCAAAGTGAGACGCAGCAAATCTAAAGCCCACCTCAACTCCTGGTACACCCCCCATCTAAAAACTCTTCGTACCACAAAAAGACAATGCGAGGTCACATGGAAATTACAACCATCGGAAGAAAATAAAAGCACCCTGAGTGATATATCTACCCTCTACAAAAAGGAAATAATAGCAGCCAAACGGGAAACCTACAACAATAGAATAGCCCAAGCCAACTCTAGCATGAAAGAACTCTTCATTATCCTAAAGGAAATAGAATCCCCCATCCCAGTGCCTGACAACTGTGTCAAAGATAAAACATGGTGCACCAACATTCAGCAAGCCCTAGCTAATAAAGCAACATCTCTCCGATCTAAAATTGCCACGAATAAATCCTCGCTCAGTCTCGACACTAAGCCCAAAACAGATATCACCCCTCCTAAAATAAGCACCAACTACCCTCGCTTCAAATTCTCAAAAGTATCTACTATTGAGACAGAAAAAATCATGCTGTCACTCAAACCATCTAATTGCCAGGGGGATCAATGTCCACCTCAACTGATAAAGGACGCAGCTAGAGACCTGGCTCCCTTTATCTCAAAACTCATCAACGCCTCATTCGCTACAGGGTCCATACCAAGCAACCTAAAAGAATCTTGGGTACTCCCTTTGCTCAAAAAACAGACACTAGACCCTTCCATACCCACAAACTACCGCCCAATCACCACCGTGCCATTCCTCTTAAAAATCATAGACAAAGTGGCGTACTCACAAATACAGAAACACCTTGAAAACAACAATTTACTAGGAGTACGGCAGTCTGGCTTCCGTCCCCAGCATGGAACCGAAACTGCCCTCTTAGATCTAAAGGCGCACATTGCCGAGCTAAGGGATCAAGGCAAACCAGCCTTACTCCTCCTCCTGGATTTATCAGCCGCATTTGACCTTGTTGACCACAAGGTCCTCTGCAGGCACCTGGATACAGCCGCGCACTTCTCAGAAGAAGCCACAAAATGTATCCAATCCTTCCTCAATAACAGGACAATGAGAGTCTTCTCCACCACTGCGGCAGCAGACTCCATCCCCATTACATGTGGTGTGCCCCAAGGATCCTGTGTTTCGCCTACACTCTATAACATCTTCACTAAGCCCCTTTTCGATAATCTGGACCTTCTTGGTATCACCTACACTAATTATGCAGATGATACCCAGATTCTCCTACCACTTACCAGTGATTACGACAAGGATTTGGCCTTTGTGAACAGAGTGTATCTCATCATCCAGGCATGGATGGCCACACACGGTCTACGCCTGAATGATGACAAAACTGAAATCATCATCCTGGGCACACCACCCACCCTCAAAAAACTGGGCCCCAACTACTCCTCCTTCAATATCGACAACAACCAAATCACAACCGCCCACGCGGTTAAAACTCTGGGTTTCTACCTGGACCCCACCCTTTCTTTCAACAAGCAGGTCAATGCGATGGCTTCAGCAACCGCCTACACCTGCAAATTGATAAGAGCAGGCAAACCCTTCCTATCAAACGATAGCTGCATCACACTCGCTAGAGCGCTCGTGTTATCAAAACTGGACTACTGCAATTCGCTCTATATTGGGGCTAACAAGAAAGTCATCAAAAGAATTCAAATTCTGCAAAACAACGCGCTTAGAGCAGCACTTTGCATTCCCAGGAGAGCCCACATCACTGCACTCAGACGAGCTAACAACTGGCTCTCTACTCAGGAGAAAATCCAACTAAAAGTTGCCTCTTTGGTCCATAAATGCCTTAACAACGCCACACCGCAGTACCTCTCTGCCAGATTCACCAAACTAAAACCAACACGACTTACTAGATCTGCTAACTCCAATAACCTTTCCATACCTAGAGTCAAACTGACTAAAGTCGGCGGCTGCAGCTTTCAGGTGAAAGCAGCGCAACTCTGGAACGCCCTATCATCCACCTTGAAGACTGACCAACCCTACCCCACCTTCCGACACAACCTTATAACGTGGATCAAAAATGCAGATACACTTTAGATCATCTACTGCCTGGACATATTCAAGCCTAGGAATCTCTGCCTAGGACCGTAAACACATGCTTTTACACTCCACATGCTCTATATTCCTGTATATTTTGTGTATACTCCTGTATATTTTGTTGTATATTATTCTTGTTGCTCTATTTTTGCTATTTTTGCCATGTGATCTTGTAACAAAGTTTTGAGCTGCGTATAAAATGCGCCCGGTTACCGTTGGGTCTGGTGCGCAATATAAGTAATAAAACAAACAAACAAACAAACATGAACCGTCGCCTACGTCCTTTCTGGATTTCGTGGTCCCTGACACATAGGGGATTGAATACAGTAATCCTTCCAACATGGCCGCCTGATACGGAACGCTGCTTGCCAGTCCTTGCGCTCCACGCTCTGCTTTCTACTAAATAGACACGCCCTCGCGGCTCTGCGTGTCTCAACGCTACCGCTTGCTGTAGTTGGACCGTGTGTTGCCGGAGTTCGCTCGGGCCTTTCTTCTGAATCCTGTTTCCCAGTTCCTTGAATCCCCCGTCCTTCCTTCCTTCCCTCAAAGCTTACTTTCGAACTTCCTGAATTTTCGTCTGCGCTCGGGTCACGGCGTTCCGTGTCTACGAGCTCGGACATTGTTCCTTCCTGGTCTCTGTCCTGGACATCTGAACTTATCCTGGAGTTGGATTGTCATCCTCATGCTGGAATCCGAAGACTAGCACATGGGTTTATACAAATTCCGGACCGTGCGAAAGAAGTCACCAAAGAAGGTCTCAAGCAAACAACAAAAACAGGTGAGAAGGGGAGAGGCTTGTGACAGATTAAGACGCCTAAAGAACGTTACAGACACAGAGATGGAAGCCGCGGTTCAAGACCTCATGCGAGACATGCAGGAACTAACCACAGAAGTCCAGAACCTTAAGGCTGAGAATGCTGCATTAAAGCAGCTAGTCTTGTCACGTGACTCTGTAACTAAGGAAAGCGTGTTATTAGGAGGATTAGTGGACAAATTTGATGGTTCTTCAAAGACCCTCCGTGCCTTTCTTGATTCATATTTGTTACACTTCACTTTCAAGCACTACTACTTTTCCACTCCTCGAGCAAAGGTTGGGTTCATGATCTCACACCTCACTGGTAACGCCTTGACCTGGACCCTCCTGGATAATTACGATGGGTTCGTGGAAGTCCTAAAAGCCATGTTTGATCGCCCAGAGCAGGTTTACAGCGCTCAAGAACGTTTAGTTGAATTTCCACAAGGCTCCCAGGATATGCTTACCTATGTGACCCGCTTTAAACAACTTGTGAAGGAAGCTGATTGGTCTCAAGAAGCCAGCTTCACCCTCTTCCGAAGAGGCCTGAATGAAGAAATAAAGGACGAGTTAGCCAGGGTAGCTCGCCCAAACTCCTTCCAGGCTCTTATGGACCTTTCCTTGCAAATCAACTTTCGAATCCAGGAAAGAAAGGCGGAGAAAAAGAAGTCTAAATCAACCTTCCAAAAGGCTGCTACAGACCACCCATCCAGACCAGAGCCCACAGCTTCTCCAACCTTGGATCTAGAACCCATGCAACTGGGGGCCTTCCGTGGACCCATTACCCCCACAAGAAAGAATGCGCCAGATTCATACTGGTCTATGCATGTATTGCGCCTCCGATAAACATCTCGTGAGAGAGTGCCCTATTGCTCCTCCACGGCGTTCGGGAAACGCCAGCTCCCGATCCTAGATGGGGCATAGTTTCGGGAGAGAGATGTCTGCTCCACATCAATTCCTTCCTTGAACTCTCCTGGACAAAATAATCTTGTGATTCTACAGGCATTCCTATCGCCTTCCAAGAAAGAATCTTACCCCATCCTGGCATTAGTGGATTCCGGAGCCATGGGCATATTCATAGATCATGATTGGGTCACTACTCACAACATTCCACATGAAACTCGAGAGACAATGCAACTTGTAGAAGCTATTGATGGGAGACCCCTGTCTTCGGGACCCATATCCCTTCAAACTAAAGAGATCCTACTTTCCATAAACCACCATCAAGCGAGGATTAAATTTGACATTATAAGATCGGTCCACTATCCAATGGTTCTAGGCATGCCCTGGTTACAGAATTATAACCCCTACATCAATTGGGCAGCAGGCTCCTTGTTTCTTGGATCTGAACATTGTATGTCCCACTGCTTATCCCTAGATATCTTACCAAGGTCCTCTGAAGACTCTCAAGAAACTCAGCAAATTCCAGTGACTGTTTCTAACATCATCCGGATTCCCAGGGCCTATCAGGCTTACACAGATGTATTCTCGACAGCCATTGTTCAAGCTCTTCCACCACACAGACCTGAGGATTGTGCCATCGATACTGAACCTTCAGCAGTAATCCTGTTCGGGAGAATGTTTATTTTGTCTGAACCCGAAAAAAGGGCCCTCCGGGAATACCTGGATACCAACTTGGAAAATGGAACTATACGACCATCCAAGTCCCCGGCGGGCGCTTCTCTATTTTTCGTCCCCAAGAAGGATTCCAAGGAGCTTAGACCATGCCTAGATTACCGTGGCCTTAACCAGTGTACTCTCAAGGATCGTTACCCATTGCCTCTCATCTCGGATATCCTGGAAGCAGTCATAGGTGCAGTAGTCTTCACAAAATTAGATCTCAGGGGTGCCTACCATCTTATCCGTATAAAGAAAGGTGACACATGGAAAACAGCCTTTAGAACACCCTTTGGCCACTTTGAATACTTGGTTATGCCCTTTGGACTTGCTAATGCCCCAGCAATCTTCCAACGTTTTATGGATCGGGTGTTTTCTGATATGCTGTTCCTCTTCATCATTGCATATCTGGACGACATACTGATATACTCCAAGGACCACCTGGAACATGAAGAGCATGTAAAGACAGTCTTACAACGTCTACGTGAACATAACCTCCTGGCTAAACCCGAGAAGTTTCTGTTCCATGTATCAACTGTTCACTATCTCGGATTCGTTCTTAGCCCAAAAGGAATTGGAATGGACCCCTCAAAGGTTGATTCCATTCTTTCCTGGCCTGTTCCAACCACTGTAAAACAAATTCAATCCTTCCTAGGGCTTGCTAACTTCTACCGGAAATGTGTACCAGCATTTTCTGAGATTGTGCATCCTATTGTTACATTGTTAAATAAAGATACCCCCTTTCGGTGGACCTCAGCCCAAGATTTGGCATTCCTGCGGTTGATGTCGGAGTTCACAGAAGCTCCCATCCTAGCTCAACCCGACATTGATCGACCTTTTCTTGTCGAAACTGATGCCTCCAACTACGCCATTGGGGCAGCCCTGAAACAGGAACTTGGCGATAAGTTAGAACACCCCATCGCCTATCTCTCTCGCACCTTGACCCCCAGTGAAACTCATTATTCCGTCCTGGAAAAGGAATTGCTAGCCATCCGTCAAGCCTTCACTGATTGGCGTTATCTTCTTTTGGAAGCCAAACACCCGGTCAAATCCGCACGGACCATCGGAATCTTCAAGTCCTGCAATTCCTAGAATGTAGAAACAGTTGTCAAGCCCGTTGGGCCTTCTTTTTTGCCCAATACCAATTTCAAATCCATCATGTCCCCGGAACACATAACATTATAGCCGATGCCTTATCCAGACGTCCTGATTATGAACCCCTTGAAGATCTGACCTTTCCTAAGATGTTTCCCCACACAATATTTGTTGCCCAAGCAATTACCCTCCTGGAGGATATTCAAATTCAAACCCAGTCCTCTGAACCTTGGAAGGAGTTTAAGAGAAACAATCGTTGGAATCTAAAAACAAAGGACGGATAACTGTTCAAGGACAATCGCTTGGTCATTCCCACTCCTGGACTGAGACAAAAGATCATAAGCTTATGCCATGATACTTTCCATTCAGGACATCGTGGCATCACCAACACTCTCCATCTAATATAAAGACAGTTTTGGTGGCCAAAGATGAAAGATGATATCAAGATCCATATCCAGATATGTGCAGTCTGCAATCAGAACAAACATGATAACAAAAACCAGCAGGTCTCCTGCTCCAACCAGCAATACCAACAAGACCCTGGGACATCATTGCCACAGATTTTATCGTGGAAGTACCCTCTTCCAGGGCCTACACAACTATAATGGTTACCATTGATTTGTTCACTCATATGGCTCATTTTACACCTTTATACAAACTGCCATCCTCATCTGAACTTGCTGGAATTTTCCCGGAACACATATTCCGGCTTCATGGGCTACCTTCCAAGATCATTTCTGACCGAGGACCCCAGTACATATCCCAGTTCTGGAAACAGTTATGTCGTATACTGGGAATCCAACGTGCCTTGTCTTTGGGTTATCACCCACAGACCAATGGAGCCACTGAACGAGTAAACCAAACCCTAGAACAGTATCTTCGTTGCTTTGCCACCAAGGTCCAGGATGATTGGTCACTCTTAATACCTGTAGCCGAATTTGCATACAACAATGCGGATCATTCAGCTATCAAAACCAGTCCTTTCTTCTGTAGTCAAGGATTTCATCCTTCAGTCCTACCGTCCATTCTTCCACACCCTACCCCAGTTCCTGCGGTTGATTCCTGGATTTAAACACTAATTAATGTGCACAAAGAAGCAAAGGAACACCTAGAAAAGGCCTGAAGAGATGTTAAACATTATGCTGACTCCAAAAGAAGACCTGGGCCTTCCTATTCAGTAGGCGACAAAGTCTGGTTATCCTTGAAACTCCTTCCCCTTCACCTACGACCAAATAAATTGGCTCCCAGGTATTACGGGCCCTTTTCTATAAAAGAAATCATCAATCCAGTGGCCTTTCGACTCCGGCTACCAGAATCATGGAAAATGATCCATCCAGTCTTCCACGCCTCTCTGTTAAAACCATATGTTCAACCCTCTCGAACTGCACCAAGATCTACCCCAGTGATTGTCAATGACAAACTCGGATATAAGGTCTCCAGAATCTGTGACTCTAGGTACCGACGTGGTCAATTACAATATCTGGTCGAGTGGAAAGGTTATCCTCCCAGTGAGCACACTTGGGAACCTGTGTCAAACATGAAAGCCCCCAGGCTGATTCGAAGATACCATCTTATCCATCCAGGCAAACCCGGAGGACCTGAGCTTCAGAGGAGGCATGCTGTCATGAACCGTCGCCTACGTCCTTTCTGGACTTTGTGGTCCCTGACACATAGGGGATTGAATACAGTAATCCTTCCAACATGGCCGGCTGATACGGAACGCTGCTTGCCAGTCCTTGCGCTCCACGCTCTGCATTCTACTAAATAGACATGCCCCCGCGGCTCTGTGCATCTCAACGCTAGTGCTTGCTGTAGTTGGACATGTGTTGCCAGAGTTCGCTCGGGGCTTTCTTCTGAATCCTATTTCCCAGTTCCATGAATCCCCTTCCGTCCTTCCTTCCCTCAAAACTTACTTTTGAACTTCCTGGATTTTCACCTGTGCTCGGGTCACGGCATTCCGTGTCTCCGAGCGCGGACATTGTTCCTTCCTGGTCTCCGTCCTGGACATCTGAGCTTATCCTGGAGTTGGATTGTCATCCTCACGCTGGAATCCGAAGACCAGCACACAGGTTTATACAAATCCTGGACCGTGCGAAAGAAGCCACCAAAGAAGGTCTCAAGCAAACAACAAAAACAGGTGAGAAGGGGAGAGACTTGTGACATCATGAACTACTTAATGTATTAACGAATGTACTCATCTGAACAAAATATGGTATTGTGTGTTGTTGTTAATACAGGAACCTAATCATACATACACATAGGCAATGGCTGCAGCATGCACTATAGAAGTACAATATTTTTAATCTGGTAATTCTGGATAGTAAAATAATAAATTGTACCTTATCAGAGTTTTGAGTAATGATAAAAATTGAATAAATAGATAATAGCTAATAATTGAAGACTTACTACATACTTGTGTTAGTACAAATAATATATATCAAGACCTACAATGTATACAAATCTGAGGCACATAGAGGGAAACTTCAATAAGGAGGAAAGAAACAACACCACCAAACAATGACAGTAACATTAGACTTTATCATCAAGTACACAAATGAATTGTGTGTTTGAGGCTTGGTTAATTCCCTATATATGTGTACCATGAACTTAGGCCAAATCCTAAAGAAAGTGCCTTAACAACATACAACAACCGTAATCTCTACATATGTAACACCTTTTGATTTTTAAAATTGTCTGTATCAGTGAACAAACCCTTGTGGCCTAGATATGCCAGTGAACAAAAAGATGTGGCCTAGATATGTGATGTCATCAATGTCATTTGTGATATCATCTTTGATGTCCTGGGTGTTAGTGAGGTGACGCGAGGTAGGGTTGCTTAGCGTACCATAACTGGCAAATTTGAAGGTTTTTTCGGTTTTACTTGTAACCATAACGTTCTTTTTTACAGCTTGTTTTCAGTGAATTTGATGGGTTTTCGTTAGTGCAACTTAACCGTAACATCCCTTTAACAAAGTTAATATATGTATGTAATATATACACACATATATTCACTGAAAAACTTTGTTAAAGTGATGTTACAGTTAAGTTGCACTAACAAAAACCCATCAAATTCACTGTAAAAATGCTTTAAAAAAGAACATTATGGTTACAAGTAAAACCGAAAAACCCTTGAAATTTCCAAGTATGCAGCAGGTGCACTCCGACCTGAAGATTCACAGGAATGCTCTTAGTAAGTGACAGTTTGGGCATGCTGGTTGAGAGCAAGGTGGGGGTGGCTGCCTTCTGCTTACATGCGACCACAATTAGTTTTATTATTATTATTATTATTATTATTATTTCTTATTACGCACCACATGCCCGTTGGCCTCAGGGTGCGCAATTGCACCGTCTCTCCCTCCTCACATGCCATCACTCTTCCATTTTCTACCTTCTTACTCACACCGATCCTTCCAGTATCTGCTTTTTTCTCACCCACACCTACACTGGTACCACCAGTTCCTTTGGCTACACTTACTTACATCCCCTTTCATGTGTTTAAATCCCCATGTGCCACAAACTCTCTGACCCTCACCCCATACATTTGATGAAGAAGAGTATTGTTATCTGTTGTCAGACTGAAAACCACTCCAGTAGAGGGTGAGTAAGGGAATATTAATACTTGAAGACCTTGCCTGGGTGAAATGACATGCGTAATGTTTAAACGTTTAGTCACTTTTTAACAGTAGGAACAGTGTTGTAAGAGAGTGACCTTTGATGGCTTGTGACATCTGAGGACCACCATCCTCACATTTGTGAATACAAAGTTTGAAGGTGTCCACACATAAACACATTCTTTTAAATGCAAAGGAGAACTTTATGTCCCCCATGCACCCAGACTCTCGCAATACGCAATTTCCACCTGTATAGCCCCAGACAAGTGGCATCAGTCAACCTTTCCCCGCAGTGGACCAGCCACACACATTATTTGGCCCCTGACACTAGTAATAGCCAATAACCTACCCCTGTGTGCCCCACCCACTACTCCTCCCCTTGTCCTTAGACACAAGTAGCAGCCATCAACCCCCTCAACCTCACTCAACACTTTTCAGCTTGGACCCCAATCACTAGTTGCAGCTGCCAACCCTTCTCTTCTGCCAACTTTGACTATTTTTTCACCTTCCACTCCTTCAGTCATTCTGAGTAGGCAATATGTTGCCTTTAATGAGCACTTTACCATACTGTGGTGCACCTGTGTTCTTGCTCCCTAAATACAACTTTGACAACACAGTAAGTACTTCTTTATTCTACTGTACCTACTGGGTCTTTTGTGCAGTATACAATCTGAGTGGTTGAGAAACATCACATAATGGTATAATCATTCATAGGGTGGAATGCAGCACATTTACATATGTGTTGCTGCCCCCATTGTACTCCATGACCATGGGGAGCCTCTTCTTCATGTGGATTATCACCTTTGCACAGCTATCTGGGTTGAGGACTTCAACCAAAATGTTTAAATGCCCACAAAGGGTTCTGCCTTCTTGGCGGATGTGTGCACATGCTTGAGGTACCCCTTAAATTGTGTCCCAATCATCCCAATAGAATTATAGGAAGGAGATTATGGGTGAAACCCTGCTCTGCCAAAAAGGCAGCTGCATAGTAGAGATTGGGGTCATTGCCCTGCACAATGGATAATGTGTGGGTGTTTCCAAGTGTATTTCGCTCCCATGCATGACAGCATCTCTGTCATATTTATGAGAAGACTGTGTGCATTATTCCTTCAGAATAAATCAGGGATACTGGGTCATTCCTGGATATGCTGCCCCAGACAAGTATGTTGATTGGGTGCTTGGGGTAGGACTGCTTGAACAGTGTCCTCTGGTCCTGAATGCCATTCTGTTGACTCTTTTGAGGGTGATAGTATTCTCATACATGAGCGGAACATCCTCAAATTCATTCATTACCTTCATATAGACCTTTGTGTGGGCCACCTGCATATCCTTATTGACTTGCATATCATGGAGCATGAACAAGGCATAGTTATAATAAGAAATGAACACTGTCTTGGGTGGTATGAGGCAGAGTGGATTGGGAGAGGTAGGTGGGGTGAGTTAATGTGTGGTGAGGTTCAATGGGGTGAGATACAATGGTTGGTGAAGAGTGGGGTGAGATAAAGTACATGAGTGTGGGGAGGCAGAGTGCAGTGCATAGTTGGGAGGGATGGAGAATGGAGATGTAATGTGGGTCGAGGTAGAGTGGGGTTAAGATGAACAGGTGAATGGGATTAGTTAGATTGTGGAGAGGTAGAGTGAGCTATGGTAATGTGTGGTGAGATAGAGTGGGTGAGGGGATGAGGCAAGGTAGGTGAGTGGGGTGAGATAGAGTGGAGTGAGGTAGAGTGGATGAGTGGTTTGGAGCAGAGTGGGCATGTGGGTGAGGTAAAATGGGGTAACGTGGAATGTGGTGACATGGTGTTGGTGAGTGGTAAGAGGCAGATATTGGAAAGGTAGAGTTGCTAAAGGTAGCATGGGTATGGCAGAATGTGGTGAGCTAGATTGATTGAGGGTGGTGGGGGTGAGGCAGGGTAGGTGGTTGGGGTGAGGTAGAGTGGGTGAATAAAGTGAGGTAAAGCGGGTGTGGTAGTGTGAGAGGTGAGGAAGAGTAGGTGAGTAGAATTAAGTAGTTTGGAGTGAAGCAAAGTGTGTAGGTATAGTGGGGAGAGGTAGTGTGGGGTAGGCAGCTTGCTGTTAGGTAAATTGGGGTGAGGTAGAGTGGAACTAGGTAGGGATTAGTAAAGAAAATGATGATCCATTAGACTCAATACTTTGGAATTTCAAATATAAAGCACACATTTGTGATTAGAATCGCATTCGCACAATACTGTATGTCAAAACTTTAACTAAAGAATATTGCAATATTTTACCTACATATCATCACTCTCAACAGTGTATATGTTCCTTTTCAGATAGACAGGTTGAACAAACCTTTTTTCAGTTTTGATTACATTTATTTTATGTAATTAAACATTCAGGTCAGAATACTTTTGGGGAAGTTGAATGAACAACAGATAATTGAGTTTGACTTTCGCAGTGTTAAGATATTGGAATAGAGTTGATTTTTATTAATAGTGCACCTTGTTAGTTGTCCTCTTTGAATTCATATTTAGTTCACTAATTGAAAGGATTTTTTCTTACTTTAATCAGTTTTATTGTTGAGCAATTTATGCATTAGTGTATAAAGTTTGATTTTGTAAACAGCATGTATACTTTACTTAAAAAAACAGAGAGTGAATAAGTGGAGTAGGGTTCATTGCAGTGAGTTAGAGGGAGGAAAGGTGGAATGGGGAGTGATAGAATGGGTGAGGTAAAGTCGATGAGTGGAGTGTGGTAGAAAGGGGTAAGGTAGAGTGCAATGAGGTAGTGTATGCGTAGGATGAGGTAGGGTGGTGAGTGGTAGTGTGCGGTGAGGTCGATTGGGGGAGTGTGGTGAGTCAAGGTGGGGTATGGTTGGTAAGTGGGACGAGGTTGAGTGATGTGTCATAGAAAGGGTGAGTGGATGAGGTAGAGTGTGTGTGATGTATAGTAGGTTGAAGTAGAATTGCATGGGTTTGAGTGGGTGAGGTAGAGTGGGTAGAAGTAAAGTGGGTGAGGCTGACTAGGGTGATGTTGATGGTGGGGTGTAGAGTGGATGAGTGGGGAGGTAGATTTAGTGAATGTGGTGCAGTAGAATGGGTAAGAGGTGTGATGCAGAGTGGAGCGATGTAGAGTTGGGTGAGCTAGGGTGTGATGTGATGCAGTGGGTGAGTGCAATGTAATAGAATGGGGTGAGGTAGAGTGGGGTGAGAGGGGGGAGTCAGGTGAGGTAGAGAGGGGAGAAGTAAAGTCAGGAGAATTAGTTGCAGAGAGGTAGAGCTGGGAGAGGTAGTGTGTGTGAGATAGAGTGTGTAGACTTAGAGCGGGGTTAGTTAGAGTGTGATAGTGGGTGAGGTAGAGTGTGGTGAAGTACAGTGGGGAGACAAACAGTAGGGAGAGGTAGAGTGAGTCATAAAGAGTAGGGGTGCAGTAGAGTGAGTGATGTCGGTGAGGTAAAGTTGGTGAGTAGGATGAAGAAGAGTGTTTAATATAGAATGGTGAGATGTAGAGTGGGTTGAGGGAGAGTGTCTTGAGGCAGAGAGTGGTGAGGTAAATTGTGTGGTGTAGAGTGGGGTGATTTAAAATGGAATGAGGTAGACTCAATGAGGTACAGTCGGGCAAAGTAGAGGTGGTGAGTGGTGTGAGTTTGAGTGGGTGAGGTAGAGTAGTGTGAGGTAAAGTGGAGAAAGCTCGATTGTGGAGTAATAGTGTGTGATTGGGGAGAGGTAGAATGCAAAGTTGTAGAGTGGTGTGTGGTAGAGTGAATGAGTATATGAGATATAGGGCCCAATTCATGGAATATTTTGCATGGTTCAAAGTGACTTTGCACTGCTGAAAAGGGACTTTGCACTGCCGGCACTAACCCTGATTCATGGAACTGTGCAAAGTGTATTTTGCACAGTTCCATGAATCAGGGTTTGTGTCGGCAGTGCAGTCATTCTTCAGCAGTGCAAAGTCACTTTGAACCATGCAAAATGCAAATAATTCCATGAATAGGGACCATAGTGTGGTGGGGTTGAGTTGGTAGGGTTATAGTGGGTTGAGGTTGTTTGGTATAGGTAGAGTTGATGAGGGGGGGTGGATGATTGGTGAGAGGTAGAGTGGGGTTCCATAAAGTGGGGTGAGACATAGTGCACAAATGGGGTGAAGTAGAGTGGGAGAGTGGGGTGAAGTAGAGTGGGTGAGTGAGATGAGGTATATTGGGGAAGCAGGCTGGGGAGAGGTTGATTGGGCAAAGGTAGAATGGGTGAGTGGGGTGAGGTAAAGAAGGTGAGTGGGGTGATGTAGTCCGGGGTGATGTACAGTAGGTGACTTGGCTGTAGTAGCAATGGGAGAGTGGGATAAGACAGAGTCAAGTGATGTAAATTGGGTGAGTGGACTGAGGGAAAATGAGAGGGTGTGTGAAGTAGAGTTGTGTGGGGTAGAATGAGATGAGCGATAGTGGGTGGAGGTAGTTGGTGAGTGGGGTGAGGTAGAATGCACAGAGGAAGAATGGGGTGAGGTAAAAACCAGCAACGTAGAGTGGGTGAGTGGGGAGGGGTGGAATACAAAGTGGTAGAGTGGGGTGAGGTAGTTTACATTAGTTAGAGTCAGGAAGTTATTTGAGGAAGGGTGGGGTGAGGTAGCATAGGTGTATGGTGTGAGTCAGAGTGGGATAATGTAGAATGGGGAGAGGACATTGGGGTGTGATAGAGTGGATAATTTGGGAGAGGTAGAGAGGGACCAGTGGTAGAGTAGGGTGAGGTAGATAGGGGTACGGTAGAGTGGGAAGAAGTAGAATTGGATGAGGTAAAATGAAGCAAGTTAGTGTTGGGTGAGGTAGAGTGAAGAATGGATTGATGTAGAGTGAGTGGGTAATGGGGAAGAGGTAGAGTGGGTTGAGGTAAAGTGGGTGAGGTGCAGTGGGTGAGTGGAGTGGAGTGAAATAGAATGGGGTGAGTCTGAGTACAGTGTATTATGTAATCTTTCTGTTCTCCATTTCCTGCTCAGAGACAAGCAAGCACAGGAGAGTACTCGTATTCTGACATTGATACAGTGATCAAGCAACAGGACTGCCTTCAGCTTCCAAACTGATCATTTATTAACATCTTGTTGCAGCTATGATTTTGCAGTGATACCTAAAATGAAGTACTGAAAAAGTGAATGTTAATGTACATGTCATGATGCCTACCCCCGGGATACCACTTAGTCTACGTGAGCTCGTACTTCCGGGTACTGGACACTCCTGCCGTGATGCCTACCCCCGGGGACCCAGACCAAGTCCAGCAACCCGGGAAGCAGGCATCAAGTTATACTAAGCAAGCCCAACAACCCCTGCTAGGGGCTATTTAGGTGCAGTCCTGGCGCCTATGGCGCCAGGCTCATATGGCGAGTCAGTCCTGGCACCATAGGCGCCGGGCTCATAGATTAAAACTTACGTGATGCAGACCATGCTGCAAACTTACCTGATGCAGACCATGCTGCAAGAGCTCCAAGCCAAAAGATGCTTGGAAGGGACTACTTTACTTAGGGAATATGTTTTACTCGGGCGGGGCTGGGGAGGAATACTTACCTGGGACTACTTTGGAGGCTATTTAAACCACGCCCGAAGAGCAGCACACGCTTCGCGTTATTCTGCATCCAAGCAGCGTAACGCTCACTGTGCCTGCAAGTCTGCATCCAGCCTTCTGCCATGCCCGCCTCGAGTTTGGAGCTCCTAGAAAAAGGGAGAAAGAAGGAGAAAAGGTTAGAACAATAGCAATACCTTTAATCCTTACCTGAATTCCCAATCCATCGCGCCTTCGAGCTGGAAGAAAGAAATTATTTTATGTGCGTCGTCTTGCCTGCTGCAGCGCCGCGCTGAACTCACCGGCCTTCGCAGCATCTTCACATTCCACCGCATCCTCTTGCATGTTCCCTCCAGCCAATGGTGACTTTACATGGCCTGGGAGGCAGTAGTCAGTCCCAGGGTATGGAGTCTATGTTGGGGGGTCACTATGACACCCCTGTGTTACTGCACGGAGGGTGCTGTGTAACACACATAAGGAAAACATATGAGTCCCTATGGAGTAAAAGACCCCATAGCCCATGAAACACATTAACATTCAAACGAACACCATAAATCATGTCCAAGAATGAGAGAAAAAGAGTCTCATTCTTGGCAGGAGAAAAAAAAAAATCCAGAAATCCAGCAAAGCTGCTGGGGGACTCACTAGGTTAGGAAATTCAGCCTAAACAGAGAATTCTCCCTAACACCTTGGTTGAGAACTTGTTTAATAAATCTTTCAGCATTTTCTTACCAAATTATCATGGTCTCAATTGTGGGGCTTGTGTGTCTCTCCCATTCAATTACTGTATTTGGAATGCGCAAATCAACACAAATCCTAATCTGCCCCCCTTCCATGGGGACAACTACCACTGGTGAGACCCCTGGTGTGTGTCCAGTCAGCAATTTGATTATTTTAAGTGCAAGGAGTTGGTCCAATTCTTCCAACACTTTTTGTTGTTGGAGGAAACCTAGACTTCTGCTATGTTGTGGGACTGGCATGATTGTATTGTTTCTGTGAATACATATACGGGAGAACCACTGAGTTTTCAAAGTCATGTTACTAGCTGAGGAAATTCATCCCAGATTGTTTCCTCCGAGCATGGTGCATGAGGTCTTTGTAGTAGGGATGTGAAGTCTTGAATGGACAAGTGACGTTATTTCTATGAGGCACCTAAGGAGAAGACAAGAACAGCAAGGTGAGCCAAGGGAATACACAGAGGAATATTAGTTACCCCCCCATAGACTTACCTGATTTTACCACCGGGGGTACTATTCCTCTTCACGGGTCGGCACAGCTTCCACTGCATCTTCGCCGAACCCCAGCCCCTAAGGGGAAACAAATGGACAGCAAGGTGAAACAAAGGGACTAACAAGGGGAACCCTCCTCACCACAATAGACTTACCTGATTTTACCGTCAGAGGTATTATTTCCTCATAGTGACCCCCCAACATAGACTCCATACCCTGGGACTGACTACTGTCTCCCAGGGCATGTAAAGTCACCATTGGCTTTGCTAGTCACAAATTATGAACAGAAACCAGTACAAACCATCATATTGTGAACATACTGGTCGGGGCAATTAGATTGCCCCAGGGTCTGTTTTTCGAGGGGGCACGTCTCCGTCCCCCCTGATCGAGTTTTGGCTGGTGGCAGTGGATACTACTTTTTATATTCGACCGCAAATATATCTCTATGGGATTTTCCCATTGTTGGAGGCTACCAACTTTTATTATTTAATTCTTATAGCCTCGAACATACCACCGGTTTATTTATTTAATATTAATTCACCAGTTGGTATTTTCTGCCAGAACTCGGTTTTAAAATGGCGTTTGTGTTCGCCTCTGTAACTCCAAACCAAAGGTCGAGCCCTTTGTGCCACTTTTGGCGGGCTTCTCCACAGAAGCCTCCAAAAGTGGTGCCACTCTGTCTGGGTACCACAGGGGGTGTGAGAGGGGGTTTAGGCACCCTGGACTAAGTTACCTTGGTAACTCAAGTCGCACTCTGGTGTGATTGGCCCAAGTGGTGAGCCGGCCGGCTCACCACTTAGCATGTTTGATTGACAGCTAGGCTGAGTGAATGGGGGTGTGCTGCATAAAAGCAGGGCTTTTGGGACTGGAACTTCAGAAGTCGCCACAGGACCTGAAAATCCGACAAGGGAGAAGCTGAGCCGACCTGCTACGATGACACCACCGGTGGAGCCCTGCTGAACTGACTCACCACTTCCCAATGACAGAGAAGATCTCCCGGCCGGTGAGTCTTCTTCCCCTGACTGGTGGGCACAACCAGTTTACCTTCTTTTACCCGCATCCCAGGGCGTCTTGTGGTCGAATTGCCCGTGCCAGGCACCCCGGCAACCGGATAGCCACTTACCACTGGACCGCGAATAAAAGGACTGCTCCTTTTAATTGAGAACTCCGCGGCTGGTTTCTTCCCTGGCAGTGCAACAGACTCCTCCTTTCCTCCCCGACGAGATCCTCTCTTCCCCCGGACGAAGCACCGACTTGCACCCGCTGCCAGGAACAAATGCCCCCGCTGGAGTATTCTCACTATTTTAAGGTACCGTGTCCACCAGGCCTCCCTTTCTAAAGATTGCTACAAGGTAATAATAATCCCTTAACCTTCTGGACTGGGCTGGCCGCCTTGACCATCTAACTGGTCCCTTTCTTTTTGGTCCAACTCTTTCCGAACTTATCGCAAGACTTTTGGGCACTTTGAACCGTGTGACCTTGGAAACATTTCGACCGGAGCCTCTTAAAGTGGGTCCGGCCTTGTTAACTTTGACTTTACAGTTTTAACCTGCCTTCTTCTCCTACTGTGTTCTTCCGAAAGTGTTGGGATCTGTTTCTATCTTTGCTCTGCCTTTCTCTCCCTTTTAAACCGATTGATTAGAGTGCCACTTTGTTAAGCGCTCACCGCTGTCTGAAAATAAGTGTTGCTTTACTTAAGATTTGTCTAACCAATCGTTGAAGGGAGTGTATATCTTTTAGTGACCATGTTTTTGAACTGCTTGATATTGGTGCCAGTGTGTTTTATTAGATGTGTTTTTAAATAAAGAATTATATCTCTTTAACACCAAGCTCTGGTCAGTGTTTGCTTGTTCTACTGTGTTCTTTTGACCTATTGTGAATACTCTGTATACTGCCTAACTCTTCTTGAGGGAAGTCTGGCTGCTCAGCCACAGCTACCAAGTGAATCTGTGTGGTACAGACTGCTACCAAGTGGGTTTACTGCCAAACACCTGTAGTCTTAAATCTTTTGCAGTGGTCCCGGAGGGAACTGCACAGGTTTCTGCCTAACACTGGTGTACAGCGGTGGGATTTGTATTGAGTATACACTTTAGTGTGCTTTTTGAATACTTTAGGACAACTAACCACAAAGCTTAGCACTAAAAAATGTTGATTGTCTAGCTATGTCTGCTATGGAGAGTTATACCCTAGAATCATTGTCTGCCAAAACTGATGATTGCTTAAAAGTATTGTGTAGACATAAGAATCTCTCTGAGAAGGGCAAGAAAATGGAACTTGTAGAAAGATTGTTAGAAAACCAAAGTCTGGGTGGTACAGAGGAATCTACCCCCCCCCCCCCCCCAGCAAATGTAGAAAACAGTGATGGTATTGATCTGAATCAAAGTCTTGATAATGAGTCAGAAGAGGAAAGTGAACCTAATGAAGTTAGCCACTCTGAGCCTCTGTCTGCCTTACCTACTGTACCTACTGGGCCTATATCAGGTCCTACATGTAACCATGCTTATTTTGAACTTGAAAAAATGAAGCTTGAATTAGAGTACAAACGTTTTATTGCTCAATCTGAACGAAACCAAGAGCTAGAGTTCATAAGAATGAATGCCCAGGCTGAGCAGAAGCAAGCTGAGTTATGACTCAGAGAAATAGAGCTTAATCATGAACTAGAAATGAAAAAGTTGTCTGTGGAAAATGCTTCTCTCTCCTCTGGTTCCTCTAGGAGTTCCAGTACCAAGAGACCCTGGATGCCTAAGGAATTAGTGGGTATGTATGAACCTAAGTTGGATGTGTTGGATTGGTTGAAAATGTTTGAATATAATCATGGGCTCCAGGACATCACAGGGAATGAGCTTCTCCCTTGGTTCTTCTCTAGGCTTCCCCCGGTTGCAACTGATGTGGTAATGCAGTTGGGGGTGGCGGATAAGAAGGATCATGAATGTGTGAAACTAGTCTTAATAGCTAGATTTGGGAAGACCCCTTCCCAGTACCTTAAGAGGTTTAGGACCCTCAAAAAGCATGATGGTACCCCTTGGGCTACCTGGGTGAGTGAAAGTTTGAAAAACTTAGAAGGATGGATTAAGGGTAACAGGGTTAACACTTATGAAGGAATGAACAATCCTGTAATTTTGGAGTCAATTTATAATGCCTGCTCTCCTGAGCTCAGACAGCACTTGGCTGATTCAAGGGAATTAGATTACAGGAAGTTAGCTAAGGCTGCTGACTTGTGGGGTGCCAACAGGGCCACTCACAAGGATTCTGGGGCTACTCAGAAAAAGGATGTGGGGAAACAGCCAAAAAAGGACTCCAAAGAGAATTCTAATAATTCCAATCCCAAAGAGGGCCCCAAACAGAACAATAAGGGTAAACCACAAGGAAAACCAAATCAGAGTAGTGTACACACTGGTGGTAAACCAGAAGGAGGTCAGAACAAGCCACCATTCCAGAAAGCATTTGGTAAATGTTTTGTTTGTGGCTCTACTGACCATGTGAAAGGAGATCCCAGATGTAAGGGTAAACCTTCAGGGGTCCAGCTTGTCTCCTTAGCCTTCACTCCAGAGGAGGAAGTCCAAATGGCAAGTGGAAACTTTCTACTGCTGGCTGATGAACCCATTGGAGTCTCAGCCAGTGTTTCTTTAGTGTCTCTGGGTCTGTGAGAACAACAGAACGTAGATGTCTATAATTATATCCCAGATAATACTAAAGAGTATTATAAGGACAGTGTACAGGTGAATGGTCAGAGGACTCCTGCCATTAGGGACACTGGGGCCAGCATAACTGTGGTATACAAATTGTTTTTTCAGGCTGAGGATGTTGCTAAGGCACCCAAACGCCTCACCAAGTTAGCTGGAGGGCCTGTGAAGATCCTTCCCCAACTACCAGTTCTCATCCAATGTAATGACATGACTGTGAAGATACCTGTCAGCATACAAAGTGAGGTGCCAGGAAGGGTTCTGTTGGGTAATGACTTGAAAACTCTTGGAGTAGTGTCACATACCCCCAGACCTCCTAGTAAAAGGTTACAGGAGCTCACCAGACCTGCAAGGGAGAGAACCATGAGAGGTGCTCCCAATGAGATGATGAAGAAAGAGATCACTCCTGCTCCACTGGAGATGTCAGCTGCTGTCTCTAAGAAACTAGAAGAAAAAGGGAAACCTAAAACTTCTAAAAAGAACCCCACAGCCAGCACTCCAGTGCAGCCAACAAGGACTTCCCCTAGATTGTCCAATGTTACACCAGTAACTCCCCCTCCAGCTGAGGCTGAGAGGGAGGTATAACCCTGTGTGGTTGAACTAGACTCTGAGGAAGAGCTAGTGGAAGGCCTGGAACTCGTTGGAGATCTGGATCCTGTTGAGCATCCTGAGCTGCAGTCTTTACTGGCAGAAGGTGGACCCAACAGGGCAGACTTCAGTAAGGGACGGAGAGAATGTCCAATTCTGGAAGGTCTTCGCCACCAGGCAGATGCTCAGGCTGAAGGGAAGAGCCTGGGAAATATAGGTTACACTGGGAAGAGGGTCTCTTCTACAAGGAACCAACGGAGTCTGCACCTGGGGACAACAAACGACTTGTAGTACCCCAAGAGAACAGACCACAGTTCTTGCAGTTAGCCCATGAGATTCCTTTGGCTGGTCACTTGAGTTTCAAGAAGACTAAGGAAAGGCTCTCACTCTACTTTTATTGGCCAAAGATGGGGGCTGAAGTAGATAAGTACTGCAGGAGCTGCCACACCTGCCAGACTTCTGGTAAGGTTGGCTCCAAGAATATGGCACCTTTAGTGCCTCTCCCTGTAGTGGGAGTCCCATTTGAGAGAGTAGGGATTGACATTGTTGGTCCCCTTGATCCTCCAACCTCCTCAGGCAACAGGTTTATACTTGTTGTAGTAGACCATGCTACTAGGTACCCTGAGGCAATTCCTATGAGAACTGTTACAGCTCCGGCTGTGGCGAAGGCCCTCCTTGGTATTTTTACCAGGGTTGGGTTTCCTAAGGAAGTAATCTCTGACAGGGGGTTGAATGAATTTTATGTCCCATTACATGAAAGCCATGTGGAAAACCTGCAGTTACTGACAAGTTCTCAACCGCATACCACCCTCAGACAAATGGGCTGGTTGAAAGGTTCAACAGAACCATGAAGAGCATGATCAGTGCTTTAGAGGACCCCCTTAAAAGAAAGTGGGACCTTCTACTGCCATGCCTTCTCTTTGGTTATAGAGAAGTCCCTCAGGAGGGAGTAGGTTATTCTCCCTTTGAACTTCTTTATGGTCATCCGGTCAGAGGTCCATTAGCCCTGATCAAGGAGAGGTTAGAGAGTGCTCCTTCCCCCAAGCCAGTCAGAGTGACTGTCTATATGATAGGTCTCCGAAGGAGAATGTCGCACATGATGGCAGAAGCAAGTGACAACTTGAAAGCTGGACAAGCATTGCTCAAGCACTGGCATGATCAAAAGGCTAACATGGTTGAGTTTACTCAGGACCAGCTAGTTCTCGTTATGATTCCAACAAGGCAGAGGGCCTTGCAAGACAAATGGATGGGACCCTTCAAGGTTGTGGGTAAACTTGGAGAGGTCAACTATCTGGTGGACTTGGGCAATCCCAAGGAGGCTCCTACAGTCTTCCACACCAACAGACTAAAAGTGTATGTCTCCTGACCTGATGTAGGAGCTTTGCTTCTAGCATCATCAGAGGAAGAAGAAGAGAGTGAAGCTCTTCCTGCTCTCCTCAGAGGCTTACCTTTAGACGAAAAGATTGAAGGAGTAAATCTCTCTTCAAATCTGACACCTGAGCAACAGGAAGAGTGCAAATCTATGTTAAATCAGTTTGCCTCTCTGTTCTCACTTTCACCAGGCTTGACCCCTTGGGGACAGCATGACATACTCACTGGTGACTGTCTGCCAGTCAAAAGCAGAGGATATCGAATGTCAGAGAATGTAAGAACCCACATCAAAGGTGAGGTCAGCAAGATGCTTGATCTCGGGTGAATAGAGCCCTCTACTAGTCCATGGTCTAGCCCAGTTGTGTTAGTACCAAAGGCAGGATCTAAAGAACTTAGATTCTGTGTGGATTACAGAGCTCTTAATGCAGTCACTAAGACTGATGCCCACCCTTTGCCAAGGACAGATGAGTTGGTGGATAGACTTGGTGCAGCCAAGTTCCTCAGCACATTTGACTTGATGTCAGGCTATTGGCAAATAGCCCTGACAGACCATGCCAAGGAGAAAACTGCATTTTCTACCCCAGTTGGCTTATACCAGTTTAAGGTTATGCCTTTTGGATTGAAAAATGCACCTGCTACATTTCAAAGGATGGTAAACCAGGTTCTGAATGGGATGGAGGACTTCTGCATGGCATGCTTGGATGACATAGCAGTGTCCAGCAATTCCTGGGAAGAACATGTGGACCACCTGAGATATGTTTTACAGGCTCTTGGACAGGCCAATCTGACCATAAAGGCAAGTAAATGCCAGATTGGACAGAGTAAAGTGGTCTCCCTTGGACATGAGGTAAGAGGTGGAGAAATAAGGCCTTTGCCAAGTAAGATTGAAGCTGTGCAAAATTGGACAATGCCTACTACTCAGACCCAGGTGAGAGCCTTCTTAGGCCTCACTGGGTACTACAGGAATTTCATAGAGAACTATGGGTCCATAGCTTCTCAACTGAATGTCATCTTCTCGCCTAAATTCCCTAAAAAGTTTAGGTGGAATGAGGAATGCAATCAGGCCTTTGAAACACTGAAAAACGCTCTTTGCCAAGCCCCAGTACTCAGAGCTCCTGACTACCACCAAACTTTCATTGTGCAGACAGATGCTTCAAATGTAGGAATAGGTGCCGTCCTCAGTCAACTGGATGGGAAAGGTAGGGAGCACCCCATTTGCTTCATCAGTAGAAAACTGAAGGATCCTGAAACAAGGTGGGCAACCATTGAACGAGAGTGTTTTGCTATTGTGTGGGCTCTGAAGAAGTTTAGGCCATACTTGTATGGTTCTACTTTTGTCATTCAGACTGACGACCAACCCTTGACATGGTTAATGCAAATGAAAGGGGAAAACCCAAAACTATTGAGATGGTCAATCTGCCTGCAAGGGTTTGATTTCACCATTGAGCACAGGTCAGGGTGTCACCACCAAAATGCTGATGGTCTCTCTAGGATGTATGTCATCGACTAGAGGTATGAGATTCATCCAGGAGTGGATTAAATCCTCCTGTCCCTTAGTCTGGGGGCGGGGGGTGAGTGTTAGGGAGATTTCTCTGTTTAGGCTGAATTTCCTAACCTAGTGAGTCCCCCAGCAGCTTTGCTGGATTTCTGGAGTTTTTTCTTTTTTTTTTCTCCTGCCAAGAATGAGACTCTTTTTCTCTCATTCTTGGACATGATTTATGGTGTTCCTTTGAATGTTAATGTGTTTCATGGGCTATGGGGTCTTTTACTCCATAGGGTCTCATATGTTTTCCTTATGTGTGTTACACAGCACCCCCCAACATAGACTCCATACCCTGGGACTGACTACTGTCTCCCAGGGCATGTAAAGTCACCATTGGCTTTGCTAGTCCCAAATTATGAACAGAAACCATTACAAACCATCATATTGTGGACGTACTGGTCAGGGCATCTCGATTGCCCCGGGGTCTGTTGTTCGAGGGGGCACGTCTCCGTCCCCCCTGATCGAGTTTTGGCTGGTGGCAGTGGATACTACTTTTTATCTCTATGGGATTTTCCCATTGTTGGAGGCTACCAACTTTTATTATTTAATTCTTACAGCCTCGAACATACCGCCGGTTTATTTATTTAATATTAATTCACCGGTTGGTATTTTCTGCCAGAACTAGGTTTTTTAAATGGCGTTTGTGTTCGCCTCTGTAACTCCAAACCAAAGGTCGAGCCCTTTGTTCCACTTTTGGTGGGCTTCTCCACAGAAGCCTCCAAAAGTGGTGCCACTCTGTCTGGGTACCACAGAGGGTGTGGGAGGGGGTTTAGGCACCCTGGGCTGAGTTACCTTGGTAACTCAAGTCGCACTCTGGTGTGATTGGCCCAAGTGGTGAGCCGGCCGGCTCACCACTTAGCATGTTTGATTGCCAGCTAGGCTGAGTGAATGGGGGTGTGCTGCATAAAAGCAGGGTTTTTGGGACTGGAACTTCAGAAGTCGCCACAGGACCTGAAAATCTGACGAGGGAGAAGCTGAGCCGACCTGCTACGACGACACCACCGGTGGAGCCCTGCTGAAATGACTCACCACTTCCCAACGACAGAGAAGATCTCCTGGCCGGAGAGTCTTCTTCCCCTGACTGGTGGGCACAACCAGTTTACCTTCATTTCCTCGCATCCCACGACGTCTTGAGGTCGAATTGCCCGTGCCAAGACCCCGGCAACCGAATAGCCACTTACCACTGGACCGTGAATAAAAGGACCGCTCCTTTTAATTGAGAACTCCGTGGCTGGTTTCTTCCCTGACAGTGCAACAGACTCCTGCTTTCCTCCCCGACGAGATCCTCTCTTCCCCCGGACGAAGCACTGACTTGCACCCGCTGCCAGGAACAACTGCCCCCGCTGGAGTATTCTCACTATTTTAAGGTACCGTGTCCGCCAGGCCTCCCTTTCTAAAGATTGCTACAAGGTTATAATAATCCCTTAACCTTCTGGACTGGGCTGGCCGCCTTGACCATCTAACTGGTCCCTTTCTTTTTGGTCCAACTCTTTCCGAACTTATTGCGAGACTTTTGGGCACTTTGAACCATGTGACCTTGGACACATTTTGACCAGAGCCTCTTAAAGTGGGTCCGGCCTTGTTAACTTTGACTTTACGGTTTTAACCTGCCTTCTTCTCCTACTATGTTCTTCCGAAAGTGTTGGTATCTGTTTCTATTTTTGCTCTGCCTTTCTCTCCCTTTTGAACAGATTGATTAGAGTGCCATCTTCGTTAAGCGCTCACCGCTGTCTGAAAATAAGTGTTGCTTTACTTAAGACTTGTCTAACTAATCGTTGAAGGGATTGTATATCTTTTAGTGACCGTGTTTTTGAACTGCTTGATATTGGTGCCAGTGTGTTTTATTAGATGTGTTTTTTAATAAATAATTATATCTCTTTAACACCAAGCTCTGGTCAGTGTTTGCTTGTTCTACTGTGTTCTTTTGACCTATTGTGAATACTCTGTATACTGCCTAACTCTTCTTGAGGGAAGTCTGACTGCTCAGCCACAGCTACCAAGTGAATCTGTGTGGTACAGACTGCTACCAAGTGGGTTTACTGCCAAACACCTGTAGTCTTAAATCTTTTGCAGTGGTCCCAGAGGGAACTGCACAGGTTTCTGCCTAACACAAGGATATAATCAGCTTCTACTACTCACGGTTTCCTGACCCATCATGACTTTTACAACTCTTAAGGGCTTGATATGAATACTAAAGTTTGGCATCTCCTTCAGAGCAGAAATGTTCAATGAAGCAATACACCATCTGCTATTTCCTTTTCTCTGTCAATTCTTGTATTTGTTGTACACAGGAAGAGCATGACCAGAACATGTTTAAGGTCTTTTCAGGAACTCCATGGTATTTGGCTCACTATTTTTTTATTTGTTTTTATTATTAGTTGTTTTGGTCGCGAGAAACTCGAGACCTTTCAACTTCACAATACATTGTATTTGGCTCACTATTAATGCAGACAAGTGCAAAATCAACACGTAACATTCACATGTTCTTCAAATAAGGCATGGCTCCTCATCGCGAAAATGTGGAAACCATCCGTCAAGTGCTTCTACCGACACATGCATTCCAGATGGCATCTTTCCTCGGCATAGCTGGATATTGCTTGATATATATTGATGATTACTCAATGACCACTGAACCTCTATGCCGCCTCCTCAAACAAGTTACCCCTTTTAAATGGACCTCACAATGCCAAACATCATTTGAAACCATCAAAGAAGCGCTTAAGAATGCCCATTTTACAGCATACTTTGACCTGTCATTATGGTTGGAAGTTATGGTTGAGGCAGGACCTATAGGGTTGGACCCTTATGAGCAAAATATCATGAAGAGACATCACATGAACAAACAGTGCTGGCATGTGCAAGCATAACCCTATCTAACACTGAACTTGCTTACTCTCAAGCACAGAAAAGAGAGCCTTGCTACAGAGTGGGAATATGAACATCTCCCACATTCCTTACAGTAAAACATGGTTTGCTGGTCACAGACCACAAAGCTCTGTTATTGCTATTTGGGAATACTCGGAAGTGGTTGCCCCCTTGCATTGTGAAATGGGCATGAGATTTCAAGAATACGACTACCATATCAAACACCATCCAGAGAAATATCATAACCCAGAAGAATACATTTAAAGGAATCCAGTGTCGAACTGTACAAAAACAAATTCAGAAGGAGACAGTTACATTGACTGCATGGAGGCCAATGAGGTACCACCCGCAATTTCTGAACATGACTTATCACATGATTTTGGAATGACCCAGCAATACAAGTGGCAATTGCTGTCACCAAAAGATAACAAATGGAAAAACTAAAAGATAACACATCTCAGCAAACTGGAGTCCAAATACGAGAGCTGCAATGCCTATCAACCACCATGTTGAACTGGCAGTATTGAGTAACTCACTATTGTTATGAGGAACAAAGCTCATAATACCCAACTCTCTGCGGAAAAACATGGTGAACATTGCTCACAAGGCCAATGAGGGGTGGTCAGCATGAAAAGACTCCTTCAGAACCATGCCCAATAACAGCAAGAGCAAATCCTCATTGCCGCGGAAGATGACGAATCTCCCTGAAACAGTAAGGCATAAAGTAGCTGTTGATTTCTATGGACCGACACAAGAGGGATAATACATATTTGTCATGATAGGTGAATACTCACGGTTTCCTATATCCAGGATTTTACCATCCATCAACTTCTGAAAGATAGCTCAAACAATAGATGAGGTTTTCAGTGAGTGGGGTATTCGCAAAATAGTTAGATCAGATAATGGTCCACCTTTCAACAGTCAGCATTTCAAGAGTCTAGTTGAACACTTAGGACTCAAACACAATAAAATAATGCCTGTGTGGTTGCGCGCCAATGATATGGCAGAAAGGTTCATGACTAACATTGAGAAAATGGCACAAAGAGCAGAGCTTGAAACCATGTGTTTACAACAGGCGCTATACAAATGGTTCCGTCAGTATCGCACGCACAGCACCACATGAAGCCACAGGTATGGCTCTAGCAGAATTGATGATGGCTCGCCCACTGGTAACTAGACTACCGGGGTCAAACCCTCCCAAAACATGAAAAGGATCAGGATCAGAAACAATAAAATAAAATTGGCAGCCAACAATAACTTGGATCAAAGGAGAAATACAGGCAATAAGGAATTCAAGCTCGCAGATAAAGTGCTAGTAGAGAAAACGACAACCAAGAAATACAGATCTGAGGTTTATGCCCGAACGCATCAGAGTAATAGCCCAAAAAAGAACAATGATTACTGCTGTCTCAGAATGCATACAATGGACAAGGAATGCATTGCACTTCTGTCTCTTTAGGAGGACAGAGGACACTGAAGCAGATGACTAAGTTGAAAGTTTGACACCTGAAGTCTTCTGATGAATCAAGCTGGATGAGTAAAGTTGAAGGACCCAGAGAAGAGAGAAGGAAGTACCGGCCCAACAAGTAAGAATGGGAATATTCTTGGTGGAAGAGATGTAGACATGGACATATAAGTGCAGGGAGATGTTGTGTCCCTGTGAGGAAACGGTAGAAAGGGGTGGGACAGTAGTAGAGGAATGAAGGCGAGATGGGAGATACGTGATGTGGTCAGAAGGAGAAAATAAAAGGAAGAAAAAGGAACTTTGTTAGGTACCTTCTGAAAGTTATCTCATTATTTGTTCAATGTGTGTGTCCAGTCCAACTCCTGGGCAGAACAGGGTTGTCCTCCAGTTCCAGTCTCATGTGGTATTTTGGTTTTAGTACAGTCAATGTTGAAAATCCTATTCCGCAGATGTAGGTAGACGCAAAGGGTAAGGGTGATAGGATAGCACACCTTGTCAATGCTGTATAGTCTCAGTGTACCTTCAGCCAAAGGTCACCCAAGAAAATGTTCCTAAATTCATATTTCTGGGTACTGTTAGTCTGAAGCTCAATCCTCCTGAGTCTCAACTAGGAGTTGCACCACTTCCTCTGCCAGAAAAGGCTGCTCCACCAAGTAATCGATGGCAGCAGTTTCCTCAAGGAAGTGTTTATCAAAGCTGGCCCTTAATGAGGTTAGATGACTAGTGATTGGCACAAGCAAATGCTGCATATTATAGTCAGTGTCCTCAATTGTTTCTTTAAACTCTTGGCATAAATTGAGATCCCAGTTTCAATCGTTCTTTTCCATAGTTCCAACTTCCTCCCCGACGCAAATCCTTTTTTATTCATTGTAAACACATGTCTATTGGCTCCTTGCAAAGAAATATTGAGATAATTCAGTTTAACGAAAATATCTGCATTGTATGGCAAGAGCACAAGTCAGCAGTAGTCACGCAGTTTATTGGCTTTGCCAGTGTGCATATCTAAAAGCAACCGCGTCGGGGCAAGGGCGAAGTGTTTGGTGGCCCAGAATCCTTCCCTGCTTCCTGCAACCAGTAGGCCACGCCCCCATGGACATAACTTGGCTGCTGTAGCCCTGCAGTGGTGAAGCCCGCGGCAGCGCAAGGGTGCAGTTTTTGGCGCTGCAGGTGTTCGGCAGAGCGGGGAGGTGAACCCAGACAATCATTCCTTGTGGACGTTGAGCGAGGTGAAGGCGAAAGTAAGTCAACATTTAGCTGGAAAACTGTGCGGGACAAGGGGGGAAGAAGTGGTGGGCAACTGACAGTACCCTTAAGAGCCACCATGGAGCCTTCGTCCATCTCCCCCTTTCCTCCACTTCCATTTTGCCCCCAGCTTGCTTCCCAAGATGCAGAAGTCCATCCAGAGCATATGTCCCAGCGCAAGATGTTAGTTGTGGGGAGACAGCAGCAATAGGGGGGAGGGTCTTCTAAAGTGGCCACCATCGAACCTGCTCTGCATGTACTTTTGGAATAACAGGGCCACCTGCTAACAAGCACACTAATCCTGTGGTGGAGTCCCACTTACTGATAAAACAGATCCATCAATTTCTGGGGGACAAGAAAGACGCTCTTGGAGGGGTCCTCTCAGCTCCAGATGTCTTCCACCAGGGAGCAAAGTACTATAATTTTGGTGAATTGTTTGATACATGCCTTGGAGTAGGTTGTACAGATAAGAAGCAAGAAGTCCCAGCTGCCATCGGAAGCATGCCCACCGCCGCAGGGAATTCCTCATGTTGTGACACGGTTAATGACATAGCTAGCGGATCCGCTGGCACGTCTGTTTTTCCCCCCATCAACCTCAGCTGACACCTCCCAGCATAATGACCACCCCGACTCTTCCTTGGCCCCCATCGTGTCTACCTTGCACCGGAGGGTGCCACTTTGGCTGTGCCCGCAAGTAGTTTCATGTAACCAGGTTCTACTTCTGCTACCTCCAGCCTGGGTTCTGCTTTTACACCTGCCATTGTTGTTCCTTGCAGTGACGTTTCTTCATCTACCTCCTTTCCCCTTCCCCTGCTTAAAGTGGACAGAGCGATTAATGATGCATTTCCATCTAAACTTCCCTCTTGCTCCTCTCGTAGTGCCTGGAGTACTTGTCACCCACGAGCTCAGGAACTAGCTCTTTCTTTCGCCTAACCCCACTTAGGGCTCTTAAGCCCCCATGATGCGTAACCAATTTTGTCACTGAAATGGTCACTGATCAACCCACCAAGGACAATTCCACAGCCATGGGGTGCAAGTGCAACCAATTGTTACTGAGTTGACAATGATCAGAAAACTGCTTTCAATCCTGATAGAGTCCCAGGTGATGTGAGTAGGGGGGCTGCAGGGAGAATCCTGTACTGCCCTAATTGCTTGCAAGGGGCTTATAAATCCACCCTCGGAATGCCCTACTGAACAGGGGCATCTGAGTCCAGTAACCCCTGAAGTGAATCCATTCTCTCTCAATCCGGTACCTGGGAGATCACATTCTGTCAATGCCCTCACGAAACTAATGTTAAGACCAAGGAGACCAAGGGGGTGCCCCAACCTAAGGCAAAGTCTAGGTTGGGGCCCTAGTGGCAGACCATGTTCCAAGCTCCGCTGGCATACAACTCACCAGCCCAGGGGAAACTAGAGTTTTCGGTCCGTGGCACAGAGCGAGTACGTTTAAGTTCCAGGATCAAGGAGGGCCTAGATGAGCAACTGTATATCTTCATGGGGTACCTAAACTGGCGAGGAACAATCCCAAACCAAGGGATGCCCTCCTAAACAAAAGCGTACACTGGCTGCGGTCCATCAGATGTTGTGCTTTCATCTCCAGGGAAGCCATGGCAGGATGTTGTAGAGTTTCAAGCATGGGGAATAATCCCTTTGACGGCGTAAAATGTTTTTTTTGGGAATGGAGAGTGGCCAAAGGGGTCCTAGTAAGAAGTGGGGGGATGGGCCAGACGGCTAAGGGTGGGATTGTAATCAGTCCGGACCCTTACCCAGGACTAGATGGCCCATCTGGATCAACTTTACTAAACACTCCTCTGACTGGTGCAAACCTCATACCTCTGGGTCGATGCATGGTGGGGGCTAATGCGACTGGGTCAATGGAGTTGGGGATATCCTGAAGAGGGCTGGTCTCTTTGTAGTGCCCCTCTCCCCCCCAATTCCTGTACCTTTGATGTGTGTATTATGTTTTGAATCATTTTTAATAATTTTGTGATAGGATGTACTTTGATGGCCTGGTGGCCGAATAAAGTTATGACTACTATGACTACAACTAAAAAGGAGCTGCTGCACTTCATTCCTGAGTATGAACACTCGCTTCAGCTCTCTCCCACTCCGGCATCTTACTTCTATGTGAAAGAGCAAACAATCATGTTATGTCCCCATTTCTGCACACAGATTAGCAAAGAGACATGCTCTTGAAGGTTGCAAATTAATGGCATTAACCACATCTGTAGGGCAGAATTCAGTACACCAGCACGTGCAGTGTCCACATTCCTAGCAGCAATTGCTTCACATTGTATTATGCAGTGTGCAAACAAAATATGTGGTGCAATTGCCAGCACATTCGCCTCCAAACCTGACCCAACTCCCCACATTTCAGCACAGGCTTTCCATTTCAAATTGTTAAATAGTTCTGATGCTGTTGCCTGTGTTTTTAATTGCCTTTACAAAGAAAACAATCCTCCATTATTGTTGTGTTGTTGCAATACCTGACACATGTCATTATATATGTCCCTTTGACTATATCTGTTGCTTCATCCATCTGTAATGCAAAGATACTGTTTTTCAATTGTGCAGTGATATGATACACATGGGATGATGGTGGTGGCTGACAGTGGAATAATTGTCAGCTTTTCTGCTATATTACCAGAACTTATTCTCCAGCACATTGCGATGGCTGCCGATAGAACCACTTTCTCATCCTCATTTAAAGGTTCTTTTGTTTTTGGCAAGAGGCAGGCATTGTCATGGGATGCTTTCAATGTACTGGCTGCAGAAAAAGCAAAATGTGTAACCGTGTATTTCTGCTAATTATTTGTAACTTGGGAGCAAAGACATCCCAGCTCTTGTTAATGAGAGCCCCACGTTTTGATTCCAATTTGGTCCACACACCACAGGTCGAGGCCTAGTTACACCTCCCACAACTCAAAGTCTTAATATGTGACATCATACTTCCTGAACTTTGTGGGTGTTTTTCTATGCCTACGTCAGCATCTGTCTTTCTTCTGACACTACAGGTTTTAAGCAAAAAAGATGTGCTCCATCACAAAATGGGTTCCACACCTAAGACAAAATGTAAGCACTTCTGCTAATACCACCAACATACTTGGTTGTTCATCTGCATATAATGTGCCAAATGAGGTACAGCAAGATTTGGAAATGTTCACAGCAAAATATATATGCAAAAGAGACTTTACAAATATGCAGGCAGGCCAAACCCGCAGGGGGACCAAAAGGCTGTTAAGCAAAAGCAGGGGCTGGAAAAAAAAATCAGGTCCTCCAAAAGGGCCCCACTGTTCTACATGTCCTGTGGGTCCCGGTTTGAAGATCGGGGTGCTTCACAGCATCCACAAATAGATAAGGGATATTGCTGATGTGCTGGTCACAGCCCATTTAATAATTCAATGGAGTCTCTTTAAGGGTGAAGTTCCATGTTTGGCTACAGGAAAACTCTAGCATTACAAAATGGTGCTTCGCTCATCAATTCACAAACATAATCCTCTTTACAAGACAACTGTTCTGAACCCTTTCAGCCTTCATCACCACAACACCTGCATTTTACAGCACTCTAATATAATTCAGCACACACAATTCTGAAGGAATACCCAGCTGTAGCTACCCATGCTGCTAGTCACTTAAAAACTTGCCTTACAATTCACCAACGTTGGACACCTCTCAGACAAAACTCTTATCTGGCTGTTCACTTTGGCAAGACCTGCAGCGGATGTCATGCTTTCTAAGAATTTCTGAGAAATTGGTAGGCACTGCCTTTTCTCAGGCATTGATGTATTAACTGGTGACCCAGGAAAGTAGCAAGAGCAAGTCAGTATCATATTTATCTTAGAGCATGTGCTCTGAACTATGGTTCTTGTGCGCATCCAGCATTCCCACTATCTCCATTTCACAGTCAGTGAGAAGAAAATACTCAAGGACTAGCCCTCCATTGTGAACTCTATCAGCAGCACCCACTCCCCAGCTGTCCTGCTTGCCCACCTCTAAAAAGATGCCTACACAAGCTGTAAGTCCTGCACATCTTCAGAGTTAACATCACATAATAATCCTTACTTGGCTGTGCACATTCACAAGCTCCAACTCTAGAATTTTGCCAGGCCATTAATTTAAATGGAGAACCTGTAAGGTTTCAAACCTTGAAACACTTGTGTATAGGCACGTTATAAAAGCCATATCATAGCATATCATATCATATATCATATCAAGGAAATAGAACAAGGAAATAGCAGGTCCAATATATGAAAAAGTAGCTCGCAGTTGGGGCTTTGATTAGCATTCTGTAACACCTAGCTTCCTCCTGCCTACCACCCAAAAAGCAATTATATTCATGTGTGAGGTGCCAACTGTGACTCTGCATAATGGAGCGAGCAATTATTTTATTCATGCCTGAACTCAAGATACATTTAATTTGAATTGGGAACATGAACTCGATTCACAGATTTTTGACATATGTTGTTGAGGCAGGGGTTTAACCTCTCGCCCTGGCTTTTTAACCAATACCAGGCAACTCTCACCTACTGCATTTACATTTTCTGTGCAAACTTCCAGTGCTATGCCGATGACACTCAACTCATTTCAGGCTTCCCTCAGACTCCTCTTCTCCTTCCCTCATCTCCAATTTCCTAAACGCCATTCAAAATTGGTGTGCCGCTAACGATCTTTGTCTAAAGGCCAACAAGACTGAGATCCTCCTCATTGGTACACCTTCACCATCCTTTCCCCTCACTCTCTGGCCGGCCTCCCTTGGCCCTCCTCCTATCCCAACTGCAAGACTAAGAATCTCGGGGTCATTTTTGACTCCACACTTTCCTTTTCCGCACACATCTCTGACGTCTCTAAAAAGTCAAACTTCTTTCTGCACCTCCTTAGAGGTACTCTGCATTTCCTCTTCTTCCCCAAGAAGCTCACTGTTTCCCAAGCTCTGGTTCTCTCTAAGTTGGACTATTGTAACAGCCTCTTTCTAAATCTACCTGCCTCCACTCTCCGCCCTTTTCAACTAATCCAGAACAGGACTGCAAGACTTGTCCAAGCAAGCGTGCTGGGGGCAGATCTTTGTCTTTGGCTGGGGCCTCTGGAACAGCCTCCCGGCCACCTTGAAACTTGAGGAGAACCATCTCTGGTTCCGGAG
The DNA here is from genome assembly GCF_040938575.1 of Ambystoma mexicanum. Classification (NCBI taxonomy): domain Eukaryota; kingdom Metazoa; phylum Chordata; class Amphibia; order Caudata; family Ambystomatidae; genus Ambystoma; species Ambystoma mexicanum. Next base: position 162,825,536 of record NC_090937.1, on the reverse strand, counting down.
GCACCTCAAGACCTTCCTCTTTGCTTCTGCCTTTTCACCTCTTCTCCCCTGCTGATCTGTGTTCTCTCTCGGCACTGTGCACCTGGCCACCCTCTGTCCTTCGAGCCCAGGTTTCTGCTCACCCTGCCTCCAGTCCAACCCTTGCACTGGGATCTGTATCTGTACCCATACAGTCCCCCATACTTCGTTTACATTTATCAGATATACCCTATCTGACTAATCATGCTCTTGCCACTAGCTGGCTGCACTACCACTTTTTTGCACTGCCTGTATTTATTTATTTAGTGCACTTATTATTTATTCTGTTCTCTCCTCTGTTCCGCACTTTCCACTTCTCCCCCCTCCACTGACTTTCCCCCTTTTACCTTTTCCATGCACTTGTGCTTTTTTAATGTCACTGGGCCTAGTAAGATTGTTGTTTTTGTTCTCCCTTGTTCCCCTCCCCTTGCTTGGTCGCGCTCTGAAACACTTGTGTATGAGAGCGATATAAATAAAATATCATATCATATCATCCACTGCCCTAGCTCAAAACGCTGGTCCATACAAGAAGAGGGCAGTGGCCTTCAGTGGGAGCCCTCTGCTCCCCACAAATATTATTTATTTTATGAATTCGGGGAGGGTATCCTGCCCCCAACATATACAATCATTTTTAAAATTGGTGACAGGGATCATCAGCGAGGGTCGCCTCTGCCCGAAAATGAATTTTTAATATAGATTTGGGGCAGTGGTCTTCAGGAGGGGCCGCTTGCCCCCCACGAGGACATTATTTTCTTAATTGGGGGATGGGCCATCATAGGGGGCAGCCGGTCCTCCATAAGTACATTTTGCTTTAGAATTGGGGCAGGGGCCTTCAGATGGGTCCGCCTGCCCCCACAAGTACATTTTATAATTGGGAATCGGGGCCTTCAACGTGGGCTGTCTGCCCACAAAAGTACATTTTTGTAGAGAAATTGGGGACATGGGACTCCATCAGGGGCTGCCTGACCTCAGAAGTACACTCTTAATTAAACTTCGGGGTACAGGCCTTCAGCTGGGATGCTTTCCCCTAAAAGTACATCTTTTTAAATTTTTTTATTTTATTTATTTTATTTGTTTATTTATATAGCGCCGACTGCCCGCAGGCATCGGGACGCGTACGAGGAGACATGGACAAACGAATAGTCGTACAGCGTGTGACGGGACAAGTCACAGAGGTTTAGTCATTATCAGACCAAAAGGTCTAGTGTTGTGGTCTACTTGAAAAGCTCAGTTTTAAGCTTTTTACGATAGGCGAAGAGATTGGTCTCCAACCTAAGACATTTCGGCAGTTTGTTCCAGTTAGCAGCTGCTCGGTTAGGGAAAGCTCTACCAATACCGAGTTCTTTTTTGTGTTTCAGGGTAGTTATAAACCCCTTGGCTTCTGATTTTAGAGCCCTGGGGGGGTTGTAAAGATTGAGTTTAGACTTCAGATAGGCTGGTGCTTTGCCATAAAGGCAGTTGTGTGCTAGGCACATGGACTTAAATTGCACGCGGTCCTCCATTCTCAGCCAGTGGAGATCCCGTCTAGCTTCACTGATGTGTTCACTTCTTGCTTTTTGTTTAATCATTCTGATCGCGTTGTTTTGGACGAGTTGAAATTTGTGCATGCTTTGCTTACTTGCTCCTGCAAGAAGTGCGTTTCCATAGTCCAGACGCAACAAGAAGGGGGTAGAGACCTTCAGGAGGGGCTGCCTGGGCATTCTTTTTGTAAAATTGGGGACAGGGGCCTTCAGTGAGGGCCACTGGATTCCAAAAGTCAATTTTATTAAACATTGGTGGCAGGGTTCTTCAATGGGGGCCACCTGCTCCCAAAAGTAGGCTTTTTTGCCTGGATGGTTGGGAATATTGGGGACTAGAGGGGGGCGGGATCGTGTGGTTGGGCTATGAATATGGCATGAGACAATTAAGAGGCCTCTACCAAAAGAAAGGCTGGAACCCTAACACCAGTTCTCTCCATCAGTAGGGGTCTGACCTTTTTTTTAGCCAGGTACTTCACTTCCTGCCCATCCATTCCCACTGATCCCACTGTTGGGGGCATTAGGCCCCTGTTGCAGACCTATAACATCTGTCTACAGAGTCTCATAGGGGTCTGGAGTGGGGGACAAATTCCCCTAACAATGGGATCGGAGGAAATGAGGTGAGTGTGGGATGAAGAGCAGGAGAAATCATTTAAAAAACACATATTTTCCTATGTGCTCCTGTGTTGCCAGGATGGAGGATGTGCAGCCTGAAAGGGGTTTGTTTTGAAGAAAACATGAACAGCCTTTGAGGCTACATTCATTTCCTCATCCCGGTGTAAAAATGGCCATGCCCTTCCCCCTCCTGATCTCCTGCGTCCCAGCCCCTGTGGCACTGAGCATGTGCGGCGGTGGCCAAATTGGATTGGACTGGCACATGTCTGTTGTTCGTGAGCAGCATGATCTTTTTTTCTTTTTAAATTTTCAGACTGTGAATGCATGCGCCCAGGCCATGGAGCTCTGACAGAGGTAATATATATAGGAACCACAGACTACCTCCTTCTCCTGTATTCACAGACTACCTCCTTCTCCTGTATTTGAACGGTTTTTAGACTGAATTCCAGTTACATGAAAACTAACATGCTTGTCAATGGGCATAGATAAGACTCAACAGCTTCATGTTTACAAAACAGAAACTATATGTTTATTTCACAAAAAGTTTCCTTAGTGCAAGGTCTGGTGTTTAAAAAACATAAAACACAACATAGTTTTCACAATTACAGACAACAGTCAAAATCATTCTACATGGGTTAGTGTACAAAAGGTGGCATCTTTATTATGCCATGGAATCATTGATTATACAACAACAAAAAAGGTTTTGAGAAGTTCACATTAGTTACTGAACATCTTGTAACAAAGCGAGTTGAGAAACTTGGAGAAAAGGGCACTTTCACAATGTGATTTCTTATTCAAACGAGACGTTTTCACAGAGATAGTGTATTGATATTTTTCACATGGTTTTGATGTTCCTACATCAAGGACCTCGCCCTTATTCTATCCTGTGCCCCTATCTCTTCACTGCGTTTCCTCGTCTCTGTAAAGTACTGAATGTCCATTAATCCCACAGGTTTTTATTTGTCCTGGATGTTTATGAAGGTGTTATGTTGATGCACTGCGTTTCGGCATATTGTTCCAAGGTAAACCCCATCCTTGGTAGGTTTCCCTGATGATTTGGAAAGGCCTTTGTCAGGACAAACAGTAGTTTCTTAAACAGATCTTTAATCTTCTAACTCCTTGTATTTTGGACAATCTAAAAGGGAACATTAACACAAAACAGGATGTTGAGTTGGTCAAGTTATTTAGAATAACTGAAGAATTCCACTGGTAACTGGTTCACCTAATCCACTGACTTATTCAGTAGACTGGAATAGGGACAGTTTTCTTATTGGTAAGCCACTGCGTCAGGCCAATATTTTTAACTGTGGGACTAATTATAAACAGGTTGTACAGTTAGGTATAATGTTATGGCACGGCACGTGCCTGTATTGATCAATTAATTGTCAAATACAATCTATCAATATGATTTTATCCAAAGACAGGTTCACAAACCTCTTGTTCTTTACCAGACCATCAATCACGGAGGGTGAGGACAGAGGGAGAGCTGGAGTCGAGGTGTTGGGTGAGACTCTCAAGTATGCCAGAGGATAGCTGGGGGTCTGCCTGACTTTTAGGGCCCAACACCCTTCCCAGAATAACAGAAGACTCAGCTAATGGCAAGTTAGAACTGTGGTTTATTGCAAGTAAAACAAGCAGGGATCAATACAAGAAAATGGGAATTCTCCAGTACATCTCAGCTTTCCATGGTGTGCGGTCGAGTTTTGTACATTTATGGCATCATTGTGTGGGCCCCTCCCCGAAAAACCTATCATCACTGGGATTTGGGTATTGACACCACTATTACCTATACTGGTCCTTGCATGTCAGGTGGCTGGCCTGTCCTTTCCCCAAAAACAATCTATTATATTGTTGCAGAGTAATGGACTTACCATTGGTTCGTACCCTTTGCCATCCTCCCCAGGCTTTCTAAACTGTGATTCGTTAGGGCTGATCTCCCCAGGCCTGGGACTCAATTCGGTTCTCAGCCTGACGTGCACCTCTTCATGCTGATGTGAACGATTATATGTCTGTATTGTAACTTGTGTGTACCACCTTTGCCTATGAGAATGCTCTCCTTAAGTTGTACCACTTGTTGCCGTCTGCGTCTGAATTGGTGGGATTGTCTCTACTTTCGCACCATGGGTGAATGTCCATTGTCTCGTCTCACTGTACCACATGCTTAGGGGCCACAAAATCGAGCTCTTCAGCTTGCATTTATGAGGATTTCTTCAGTTCCTCTGCAACTGGTCCCCTTGTTGTCTGGGGATTGGAATTCATCTATGTATCTCTGACCTTGGCTGAGAGCCTGCTTCGTGCTCTGTGCAGCCTGAATCAGCTCTCCTCGTCTCAGGCTCCGTGGCTTTTGGACCTTCTGTAGTTTTCCTTAGATGTTTAATATGATTTCTACATGTTCATTCTATTCTAAGTACTCTATATGTTATTCACATATGGTCCTATCAGGAATCAGGTATATATATAACCCTTTAGTCCCATAGGGTTGTTCGTGTTTATGCATCTGCAAATCTCACGATCTCCTGTGCCTTGCAGTTCGGTGTTACTGCATTTGGTTAATGCAAAAGTAATAAAAGCATCAACAGTATGTATATCTATCTGTACTCTAGACATAGAACTGTGTAGGCATGTTCTTTATGTATGCAAGTGCATGTCTGTGTAATGCTTTGCAGGACTGCGAGTGTACTTTGTGACTAACACTGCTACGTCGTGGTGTCAATATTGACATCAGCATCGTGGCTTCTTGGTGCCTAGTTGGGACTGTCCATGTAGGCGTTTCCATCCATGATCTCTGATTCTTCTCCTATACCTGTGAAGATGTGTATTGGATTTGGTCTGTATGGCTGACGGAGAGGATACCTTTCAGTTTACTTGTCAATCATTTGTGCACTCATGATTCGTCTGAAATAAAATGGGTGGCTGCAAGCGTTTTTGGCTCTTCATTTCATCATGAACCTGGGGCTGAGGAGGGGCATTCTTGGGAGCCCCTTTTCAGTCCTCCCTCTGGTTGAACTGTTGACCAAATCATCATATTTCACACCTTTAGCGCTTGGATGCCATATTTTTGAAATCCCTCTGAGGTTTCCATAATCATTTACATGATCGTCAAATGTCCAGTACATATAACTGCATACTCCTTCTGGGTTGCACCATACCCATTTTCCTTTGTAAATCTTAGCATTTAATGGATTATCTAGCTTCATCGCCTCAATTGGGAATAGTGGACAGTTTGCTTTTCTTTCTCTCAGCATGTCCCTTTCTTCCATTATTTTTTCCTTTGCTCCTCCTATGTTCACATCCATCAGCAGCTTCATTCCAATAGTCTTCTCTGCTGTCTTTCGACACTGGGCAATGCAGATCTTTACCAGGCATAGTGCCAATATCAGTGCCCCATATATTACTTTCAGTCCATCTGACAGCCATGAAGGCATCCATGACCACAAGAATGCTATCCAGCAGCTCTGGCCCTTGCCAGTGCCCTTTGCTTCTTCCTCCATTTTGGCATGCATCTTGGATAGCTGAGTTGCTGCTTCGGTCATTGTAAGGTCCTCTTTGTTATTGGAAGGTGTTAATGTACAACAGGAACTCCCTATTTTTGCACAAACTCCTCCTTCCATAGCTGTGAGCAGATTCAGAACATCTCTTCTGGAGTGCCGTCAACCATACTCCTCTGAGCTCTTCCTTTATTGCATTGAATCCATTCACTGTTCAGTTTATCATCATCATCAGCTCCCACCGAGTTATCTGCAGCCAATTTGCATTTGTATACGTCTGTATAGCTGGAACCACTGATGCAAAAAAATGTGTGTTCTCCTGAATAACCTATGTTCTGGTAGCACATCATCTAGAGCTGTTTCTGACTTTTCTGAGAAATAGTTGCTTCTTTTCACTCTACTAATTTCCGCCGGCCTCTTTTCTTTTCCTGTTTGTTGTTCTTCCACTGACCTTTTCTTCCTTTTGTTAGTGTCCATATTCAGGAAGTCATCAAACTTGAAATCCTTCCATGGCACAACCAAGGATGGCATATTGATATGTATCAATGAGCAAACTCCTCCCCATTTGGCTGGTAGCTTCTCGTATGCCTTAGATCTGCATGCCCAGCAGTGGTCCATCAGTACTGCAGTGCCTTCATCGCTGCATGTTTTTCTATGCTACAACATCCTGTGTTCTCTCGAACTTTCTCTTCACCGTCATTCTGGTCAGTGCTGCCGCTGTTAATGGTGTTATAGACATCGGTCCAGCTTCATTCTCCACCCAAGTGAGAAACTTTTCACTTGCATCCCACTCCTTCAAGCACTTGTCATTGCCTTCATGCACTTTATTCACTGGTGATTGAGCTAGGGTATGTACCTTGCTTCCCACTATTCCATCTTCCCATCCATCCTCTGTGTACATTTGGCCATACAGAAGCATCTGTGATGTTTCCCAGCATCCGGGTTCTCCTCCTATCTCCTTCACCCTTTTCAACGGGCAGAGAAGTTCATTCAAAGTTCGTCTTTGTGTCTCCTTTCTGTGGCCTGTCAGTTATATATTGTATTGCTTCGTCTAACTGCCAATAATTGTTCATTATGTCGAGATTTTTTAATGTAATTGTCTTCATACAGGAATGTTGCCTGACACATCCATTTCAATGTTGCTGTCTTCCCTTGAAATCTTCCTCGAGTTGCTACCATAGACAGGTGGATCAGGCATTGTGCCCTTGTGGCTGGTATTTCAGTTGCTATAAACATTCTGGAGGCACTCATGGCGTAGGGGATTAATGAGCAGACATAACAGCTCTAACTAGTGGTTTCCTTACCTACTTTGGTCATGTGCTTATACCACATGTTATTAGACACTCAAGCAGTGTCAGTGAGATAGAGATCCACCCGCTTCATGTCTTTCTCAACACTGTGCTTATCTCTCCTTACTGTGTTTGCAGTGATTTCCTGTCCTCCTGAAATGGTTTTGCTACGTGCTGGGGTTGGGGTAATGTTAATAGAGGATATGGCAGATTCACTAGCAACAAGCAACATTCTTCAAAATAAGAATACAAAAACTCCACTTGGAAATAAGAGACACGACAAAATAAGAAAATGTTTCATTATAATATCCATCTTTACATGTGCTGCTGAGTCCTTGTGCAGCTTTGACGATTTACATGTGCTGCTGAGTCCTTGTGCAGCTTTTGACGATATAGTTGCCTGCCTGAAATGTGTAAAAGTGAGCGTTATTGTGTTAGTATCAGGTTAATCCTTAAGCCCTGTTAACCCTATACTCATTTATTGCGAAGATGAATAGCTGCTCCAACAAATTTCTAATTCCAGTGTCCTTCACTATAGAGATAATAGAAGGGTTTCCCTGTCCAGGTTGCGGGTACACATGGGCCAAATACGCTATAAAAGCAAGATAGTACACTCAAGGCAAACTTGTGCGAAGTCTGCTGGGTCTTCTCAAATTGTGGGCAAATTGTTTTGAAAAGTTATCAGGGTGAAAATCAGTGGGTAACATAAACAAACATCAAATATCACAGTCGTCTTTCTCAAAAAATGTATGTAGAGAGTGAAATAACAAACTGAGAGTGTATCCTCACTCTAGATATTCCGGAAGTCCTTGCCCTAAATCTTCTGCCCTTGAGCGAGTAACCATTGGGTGTCCTACACTCGGCAGTGTAAGTTCAGAATTATCATTTTGATCCTCTTTCTCTTCCTCAACAGTACTGTGTCCCCAAAGCTAAGAAGCCTTTCAGTCCCATAGTCCATTGGGTCGTTGTCACTGTTGCTTTCTCCGCTATCTTCTGGGCCTCCCCGGTGTAGTTGTATCTGGCGATAGATAAAAGAGGCACTAGCAATCAAGGAACTAATGTAATCATGCATTTCCTGGCCTAACACTTCTGCACTACTCTCAGCATTGTTCAGTGCTCTAGTGGGAGGAGGCAGTGGGAGTTGCATGTGACATGCTGTCACCACCTCTCGGGGTGGTAAATGGCGGTCGGACCCAGGCTTATTGCGCAAGGCAAAAAGTGCAAGGAGTTGGCAATGGAGCCAGTTTATCTCTGTGCTCTGTTTCGTTTTTGAAATCATTTCCTTCAAAAGGCCATTTAAGCGTTCACACACCCCATTTGGCTGTGGGTGATAAGCACAAGAGAACTTATGCTGAATGCCCAGCAACATAGTTATGTGCTTGAACATCTCATTGGCGAAGTGAGGGCCATTGTTAGACTGCAAGACCTCACACATGCCCCATTGCGGAAATACTTCCTGGACCAAGAACTTTGCTGCCCTGAGGGCATCAGAAGGGGAACAGGGACCTGCCTCAATCCAGCGAGAGAATGGGCCCATAACCGCTATCATGTACCTGTATCCTTGGCAGACTTGGATCAAGTCAACATAGTCGACGTGGAGATGCTGGAATGGGCCTGCTTGGTGAGGTATGGCTCCTCTCACAACTCTCAATGTATGTATTGCAGTAAACTGCTTGCATGTCAAGCAATTGCTTACAAATTCAGCCGTGTGTTCCACCATTGTAGGACAGACCTATGTTTCTCCAATGTGGGCGGCAATGACCTCCTTCCCTGTGTGTGTTGAGTAATGTAACTGGGTCAGTGCAATGTTCAATAATGCTAGTGGCATCACCATGTTCCCTGTGTTGTTCTGTCACCATAGGGCGTCTGTCGGGGATACTGTACATCCCCTTTTAGTCCACAAGTCTTTCTCCGCCCTTGGTGCAGCTCCCTGCAACTCCATTATCTGTGTTTCTGGTAATACATTGTACCCTTCCTTTAGTACCATTGTCTTTGCATATTCATGGGCATGGGATGTGGTTTCCATTTCTAGGGGCTCTCCAAGGTATGCTGTGCATTTTGCTTCTGAGTTTGCTGCTTCATTTCCCCTTGAGATAGGAACTTCTCCTCTTGTGTGTGCCTGGCATTTCACTATGGCTATCTGCACAGAGTTCTGTACAGCTTCCAATAATCTGCCCAATAAAAGTGCATGCTGTACTGGTGACCCGTCTGCTCGCCTGAAGCCCCTCCTCATCCACCGTGACAGTCCTGAGTGTACTGTTGATGTCGCGTACGCAGAATCTGAGTACACTGTCACCTCCTTCTCTCTGCTCTGCTCCAAAGCTAATATTAAGCCCACTAGTTCTGCTGCCTTTGCTGAGTAGTGTGATGGCAATCATGCACTGACCACTACCTCACTTGTTCCATCCTCTCTCAACCTCACTACTGCAGTTTCTGGATGCCTTACCACATCCGTGTGATCAATTGTCAAAGAGCCGTCAATGTAGAGCACGTCTCCACCCTTAATGAGTCTTCATGTACTTTGCGGGTGTCACTGAATTCCTGTATGTTTTCTGCAATGTCGTGTGCATAGTCTCCTTCCTGTAAAAAATCTGCTAGCAAAATCGCTGGGTTACCAACTCTGCACCTTACCACCTTAAGGGATGGGTTGGATAGTAACACCTTGTAACCCAATGCATCTGTGTTGTCAGTGTGCTCTTTGGTTTCACCAATATCACGAAGAGGGCATGCTCCACGTAGAGAGTGGTGCTGCATCCCATGGTAGTACCTGCTGATTTATCCACTGCGAATGCAGCAGCAACCAAAGCTTGTTCGCAGAATAGTGTTCTCTCATCATTGGGTCGTGTTTCCCACTGTATATGCTATTGGCTTGTTATGTTATGTTACTTGGCATTTATATAGCGCCTTATGTATCATCGGTATGATCTCAAAGCGTTGGTAGGTTGAACACCCTTGGGAACCGTAGTTCAAGTCAGTAGAGAGAGAGAGTGTCATATGGAGCGTGGGCGCACCGGATATGTGTGCAGCGGGTGTGGTTGTTGCATGGTAGCTGCTTCTTAGCAGTAGGTGTGGTGCTGAGGAAGTCGGTTGGATGTGTTCAGTCTGGAGGGTGGACACTCACACTGAGTTTTGGCTGCGTTAGGCCTGAGGAGACGCCTAAGATAGCCGGAATGTGCTCAGCTACATATATCTTATTAGGATGATGAGATGTTCGTGGGGTCATGTTAGTATGAGAACAGCTAGGCCGAATGTGTCATAGCATAGCTGTGTTCTAGTTGAATGATGGTGTATAGAATAGAGTAAGCGTAGTAGTGTGATATGGTGGTTTATCAGTGAAGCGCTTGCGGCCAGGCATGAGAGCCGGACATGGGGCGTACATAATGGCATACGTATATTAAGCCACAGGTTAGGTAGGGTAACATGGGGGTATAGGTACATAGCAGTCGTTCCATTCGCTTCATCCGTTCCATCCACTTCATCCGGTATAGAGAGAGTGGCGCTAGGGTTGGTGGGGTAGAGAAAGTGAGGTAGAGTGGTTGGGTTATAGTGACTGGGGTGGGGTGGATGGGTTTAGAGAGAGTGGGGTGGGGCGGATTAAACTAGAGAGAGTGGGGGTTGAGTGGGTGGTGGCAAAGAGAGTGGGGTTTGGTTTTGTGTAGAGAGAGTAGGGTGGGTGGTTGAGGGTGGAGAGAGTGGGGTAGAGTAGATGGATGGGGTAAAGAAAGTGAGGTTAGGGTGGGTTGATGGATGGGGTAGAGAGAGTGTGGGTAGTGGTAAAAGAGTGGAGGGGGTTGTGCAGGTGAGTCTATAGAAAGTGAAAGGGGGTACGGTGGGTGGGGTAGAAAGAGTGGTGGGTAACATAGGTGGGTAGGTGATTGAGGATAGAGAGAGTGGGGCAGGTGTATTGAGAGTGGGGTTGGCTGGAATGGGATTGAGAGAATGGGGGTAGGGAAGGTGGGTGTAGAGAGAGTGAGGTAGGTGGGTGGGGTTAGAGATACTGGGGTTCAGTGGTTGGGGTTAGAGATAGTAAGGTGGGTGGGGTGGATTGAGAGAATGGGGGTTGAGTGGATGGATTCCAGTAGTGGGCTTGGTGGGGGTAGAAAGTGTGGATGCAGGTTGTGTGGGTAGGAGTACAGAGAGTGAGGGTAGGGTGGGGGTGAGTAGAGATGTTGGGGTAGAAAGAATGGGATAGGCTGGGTGTGTATAGATAGTGTGGGTGCAGGCAGGTGGTTGCATAGAGAGTGAGGTAGAGTGGATGGGGTTGGGGTGGGTGTAGCTAGAGGTAGTGGGCAGGTAGAGAGAGTGAGGGTGCGGTGGGTGAGAGTAGTGAGAGTGGTGGTGGGCTCAGTGGTAGTAGAGAGAGTGAGGTGTGGTGAGTGGTTGTTGGAAGAGAGAATGGGGGTAGGTTGGATGGGTGGTGATAGAGAGAGTGGAGGGTGGTGGGTGGGGGTAGAAAGTGTGGATGGATGTTGTGTGGGTGGGGGTGGACAGAGTGGAAGGTGGTTGGTGGGATGGGTGGGTTTTGGGCAGTAGAGAGATGGATGTTGTGTGGGAGGTGGGTTGGATGTGGGAGTTGGTTGGGGCAGAAGACATGAAGAACAAAGCAGCCTCAGGAGAAAGCATTAAAACATCCCAAAATAGCCCAAGCAAAAACCAATCCGCACAAGTAATGGGGGTGGGGGCGGGTCGGTGATTGGGGGTAGTGAGGCAGTCTCAGGAGGAATACAAAACAAATCCTCTATCAAAAGTAGCCCATAAATAGCACAGTTGTACAAGAAATAACACAAAGTAGCCCAATATTAAATCACTGTGCAGCTGGGAAATGGAAAGTGAGGCACCCAACTTGCTTGTTTCAAAGCTTCTGATTGGAACAAATATTGTTAGGGAACTCCTCATTGGGTACTACAGGGGAGGCATTTGGAATAAAATAAACTTTAGTGAATTGGCGTTTTCATGCTGTGACGTTGCCGGGTACTATGCCAACCAGATGTTCTCAGTTCTGAACCTCCCTTCCTCCTCTCTCTTCAGAAAATATGGTTTCACCAAAACAAAAAATGACAAAAAGATCCAATACAATCAAACAAGATAATCATTGTCTGTCTGACTCTAAGTGTTTCCGGTCCACCCAGACAAAGCAGTGATCCAAGAAGATAGGATTAAATCATGACATTCTTTGATCGTGCTCAACAATCCCTGTTCATGGAATGCCCAAACGCCTCCCAGCTTCGTTTTCTGTGTTATGCTATCGGGTTTCTGCCATGCTTTGCTGCAAATTTCATGGTCTCTTTGTGCTACCCACATGTGTTTATTTTTCTCCCTACAAGGGCGCCTAAATGCTCCCTAATAAGACCCCTAGCATGCCACCTAGTGATCCGTGATCGCAAAGTATGCCCACCATGAGGAATCCAGTAATCCACCGCATTTCAAGATCGCATTGTTTAGAAATGTTGCTCACTGCTAAAATTGGCATGAATTTTCTACATTTCCCTGACATAACTTTCTTGAAACAAATTGCACAGGAACATGGCACCATGCGTAGTTTACATTAAATTACTGGTTTACAAGCCCTAGGCTTATCTTCTGTGTCAGTACTGCCTTCATCATCACCCCATCAATGTGTGAGAACAAGAAGAAATCCTTTTTGTAGTCAGGGATCCCTAACACTGGAGCCGTGCATATTGCTTCTTTCAGTTCATCAAATGCCTCAGCCATTTCTGTTGTCCATTTTATTGTCTTGTGTCACTTTTGTGCTTCCTTCAAGGCACCCAGTAATGGCCTGGTGTAAGTGCTATAATCAAAAACCCATGCTCTGCAGTAATTACACAACACCAGAAATTGGTGCATCTTTCTCACTGTCGTGGGTTTTGCTGTCTCTGGCCTTTCTTACGTCACCTGTCGGCCACGTTGTGAGATCACCTGTCCAATGTATAGCACTTCTTTCTCTTTCTGACAGTACTGTAGTTTGGCTTTGTCCACCTTGTATCCCTTGTCAGCTAGCACTGTCAGCATGTGTACTGAGTCTTTTCTACACTGGCCCTCAGTCGTACTGCAAATCAAAGTGCAATCCAGGTACTGTAAAACCGTGCTCTCCATCTGTACATTGCTTAGGTCCATCTGGAGGACCCTATTGAATAAGGAGGGTGACTCGCAGTACACTTGGGGAAGTCTTGTATGTTTCCACTTCTGGTTAATATACATGAAGGAAATCAAGTCGTGTGAGTTTGGGTGTAGTTGTACAGAGAAGAAGGCATTCTTCAGGTCTATGACCGTGAAACAGGCAGATTCTATTGGAATGCTACACACAATTGTCACTGGATTTGGAACTGGAGGAGACTCTGCTTCTACAATGTGGTTAAGGGGGCGCAAGTCCTGGATAAAATACCATGACCCCCTTTTGCTTTCTTAACAGAGTACACAGCCGTGTTGCATGGGGATTCTGATGGTACTAGAATGCATCACTCCACTAGTGCTGCAATCGTCTCATAGATGCACTCATCTGCCTCTTTTGAAAGGTTTACTTTGGTTAAAATTGCTTCTGGTTTCAGCTTCATCTTTACTCCCCCTATTCCTTTCAGAAGCCCCAAATCATAGAGACTGGTTGTCCATAGGATGCTGGGCACCTTGGTCAAATCCACCTCTCTGTAGTGTATCTTCACCCAATATGTCACACTCATCTCGAACACCATTTGGTGCTCTGACCTTTTGTCTTGAATTAGTTCTTCGTCTGTCTCTGTGGTCAACCTGTACCCTTCTGCTACAATGATCACTGCTCACCATGATCGTCACGTGTCGTCCATATCATGTACTGCTATCCATTCGTCCCTCACAATCACTGTCTCGATCTCTATTAGTATTATTGTCCCTTCTGCCTCATCCAATGGTATCTCTGGTCTGAACAAATACTTGTTTGGGACACGCTACATCTTCCCTTGAATCGTTGGGTGTCATGCAATTGCAATATCAGTCCTGTATTGGAACAGTACCTTGTCTACTGGCACCCCTCTCTGTACCTTCCATCCACAATAGGCTTGAATGATCTCTCTTACATTGGGCATGTGTATCCCTGGTGTAGAGCATACTAACTTTTTGTCCATGAATGAAATTGTCATGTTTAGTCTGCTCATAATGTCACATCCCAGTATATTTACAGGTGTCTGGAAAGTATATGTCATGTTCTCCTATAGAAAGGGAGATATTAGGAACTACTTCCCGAGCTCCAGAAAATCCTTGAGTATTCATGGCATCGCCTGACAACCTAAATGTTCCCTCTCGAATGCAGGACCTAGTTGCCCCTGTGTCTACAAGAAATGAAAATGTTTTGTCACCTATCGCCACCCCGATGCGAGGTTCCTCCGCAGAGTTGGATGTAATCGACAGGATGGAACACACCAAGTTCATATGTGGGCTGTCCTATTGAGGGAATAAGGACATCCCGTTCCCCGAAAATTGATTGTTCCCCACCATGGTGACTCCTCACAGTTTCCTAACGGGGACCATTGCCATGTGTGACACTGTGCCATCGGTTGGCTTCATGCTGTTCTTTATCTGTTGCACCTGCTGCATGCTACCTCGAATTTGTGGTGCTAGTAAATATTGTGGTACGGGTGCTTGCATCTGTGGTGTCTGTGTCATGGGCTGGTGTGCCTGCAAGTGTGCGGTGCACTCTGTGTCTGTCCTTGTTGTTGCTATGGGTGGTCCTCTGTGTAATAGTCTTCTTGGTCCCCCTGATATGCTTGCTGGTACTGTGTTCCTCAATTCTGCTGCATCCCCCTGCTTCTACAAACTCTCGAAATGTGCCCTATCTGTCCACACGACCAGCACTGTGGTGGCTCCCTCCCTTGCCCCTGGAAACCATCCGCATAATCCTGTGGGCCTTGCTGCAGCTGTGGCCCGTATCCTCAAAAATCCCCTGGGACAAACCCTTGGTTGTGATGTATCTGTGGCCCATACCCACGTCCCCTTGGTGGCCCCCCTCTTTCTCAAAACCCTTGCTGCATCTTCCCATGCGGGCAGCGGTGTGTACTGCTGCCGCTATGTCCCCTTTGTGCTTGCACTTGTCAGTACCATCCCTTCCATGGCGTACTTTGATAGTTTGTTTTGCACTAGTTGTGCCTACTCTAGCTTTCTTTCTTCCACTTTGTTCCTTATTTTCTCCTGCAATACTCTACAATGATGTACGATCATAATCTGTTTTCTGGCCAAGATTTTGCCTCCATGCCCACTAATTTCTTCAGCTGCTTTTTAACCAGTTCTGGTAATCCCTGGCATAATATGTGTTAAATACTACTACGGTTTTGTCCCACGTTTCTCGAGTTTCAAGGCATCAAAGCTCTCGGATCGCCTGAATATAGTTTAAAGGGTCTTTGTCTGGCCCCATCTTGCGGGCTATAATTTCACCAATGTCAGATGTGTCCAGGTATTGTGTTCTTAAGGCTTGCCAAACGGCAGCTCTGCACTTTGCAAACGGCAAACCGTTATGCATCATGTTCTGGGTGATCACTCCGGGGAACCCGGCCCTTTTCCATACGTCATCAGTCGCTTCCCTGAGAATCCCCACTAATAGTCCTTTTACGTCCCCTACTACTAACCTCTGGCCCACTGTCATCATTTCCACCTCATATATCCATTTCCAAGCACCTGCTGACAACGATGGTAATCTACATCTCACGTTTTCCTTGTCAATGTGATTCCATGGTATATACTGAGGTAGCCCCCTCCCGTTTCCAGTAGGGGCATTTGTGTTAACCCTCCCTATCCATTTGTGCTTCTAGTCAGTCTGACCTGCCTGTGAGCATATCTAATGTTGGTGTGTACGTCGATTGGTTCTATTATGAGTATCCGAACACAGGCATCCTGCTCCCCCATTCACCTTTCTCTAGAGCATACTATTGCAGTCTCTCTGTTCCTGTCACGCCTTCCCAAGCCCCCGCTTCCTTACCTTTCCTGCAGTCCGGGCGTTCACGGCTCTCCTCCGCTCGGCCCGCGGTGAGGCCCCACCCCGACTAGCAGTCACGTGACCCGGAAGAAATATAAGAAGCAGTCAGGTGACCAGGTGGGCAGTCACGTGACCCGAAAGGATGCTTAAAAACAGTGTCAGTCTGCCCTTTCAGTATTTTTCAGCTGTTTTCTTGGCGGCTGGTGGCGAATCTTGGAACTTTTGCTGGATTTGATGCATTTTGGACTCTGTTTTGCTTACCTGGAATGCTTTTGGACTACCCCTTCAATATAACATTCTGGAGCTGATTTTGGCCCTTGGACTTCTCTGCTGGACTCCTACCTGGATTGCCCTTTGGATTTGTTTGCCTTGGATTCTGACTTCTGGTTTTGTTTTGGCACCATCATCGTGCATTCCGGTGCTTCTCCAATCACAGCAACCTTGACTGCCTACCTGCATCCTGCTGCCCTCTCCTTTGTGTAGGAACAGTTAGGTCCCACGTTGGCTCCGGTCATCCTTGGGGTAGTTTTCATTTATAATCCTATTACCTTTGTTCATTTTGTTACAACCTTATCTGCATCCTAACCCCTGTCTTTCCTTTCAGCCATCCAGGACCCGGTGCATCCTGTTCCTGCCTTCCCCTGCGGCCCCAATAACCGATCAGCGAGTGGTATAGTTCTTCTCTGATTGGTGCTTGGGGACGTGGGCACTATAATCTACGTGGACCTCAAGTCATAACAGACTGAGAAGCCGCCTCCACGACATTATGGAAACCTCTGCCGGGGACCCGGTGGCTGCCCTTGTCCAAGCGATTACTGTTCTAAGAGCTGACATGATGGCTGCTACCGCAGCCATCCATCAGCGATTAGACGCGATTCAAAGTGAAAGGAATGCTTTACCTCCTGATGAGGAATTCGGGGACGCCCCATCCGAGCCAGACCCTCAACCGATGGAAATGGATACCTCGGAAGATGTAATAGGTCTCGTTACTACCAACATACCTCCCGAATACCATGAGTATTTAGAGGTCTTTGACAAAAAGGCGTCTGAGCATCTGCCCCCTCATAGATCTTACGATTGCCCCATAAACCTGTTTCCCAGGGCTACTGTACCTTGTGGACAAATCTATTCCCTCTCTCCGCCAGAGGATGCCATTCTAAGAGAGAACATATACCTGTCTCTCCAAATGGGACACATTCGACCATCCCAATCCCCTGCTGCGAGTCCGATCTTTTTCGTCCCTAAAAAAGAAGGAGGTCTTTGCCCATGTATTGATTATCGTTGCTTCAACCATGTCACAGTCAAAGACGGTTACCCCATTCCTCTAATCACCCCATTACTAGATCGCCTAGCCAACGCCACAGTGTTCACCAAACTCGACCTCCGTGGAGCATATAACCTAATCCGCATTTGTGAGGGTGACGAATGGAAAACAGCATTCTGCACTAAGTACGGTCTTTACGAATACAACGTTATGCCCTTCGGGCTCTGCAATGCACCCGCAACATTTCAAAGGTTTATGAATTCCATTTTCCATGACATCATTGACACCTTTATGGTGGTTTACTAAGATGACATATTGGTGTTCTCGCAGACCCACCAGGAACACATCGTGCATGTCCGGGAGGTCCTACAACGACTCCAAACTCATCATCCTTATGCCAAACCAGAAAAGTGCCAGTTCCACGTTCATGAAGTAGATTTCTTTGGGATTTCATATCACATCAGGGTGTTTAGCTATGAATGCCACTAAGGTCCGAGCAGTCATGAAATGGCCAGTGCCGAAAACGGTAAAAGAGTTACAGTCATTTCTTGGTTTCGCCAACTTCTATAGACGTTTCATCGCAGGCTTTTCCTCTATTGTTACACTGTTGACTCACCTTACAAGTCCACACACCCCTTTCATATGGACCTCCTTACAACAGAACACATTCACCAACCTCAAGATGGCCTTCACTACTGCCCCTGTCCTACAACACCCCAACCCAGAAATACCCTATGTCCTGGAAGCAGATGCCTCCACATATGCCTTGGGTGCTGTCTTATCCCAAACATGCCCCACCACTGGTCTGTTACATCCCATTGCTTACCATTCACTTAAGTTCACACCAACAGAAAGCCATTACACGGTCACAAAAAAGGAACTCTTGGCTGTTAGGGATGGTTTTCGGGTGTGGTGACGTCATTTATTGGGGGCTAAACACCAAGTCACAGTTTTCACTGATCATCGCAATCTCCAAGATCTGGCTTCATTTAAATGCACCAACAGTCGGCAAGTCCGGTGGCATTTGTTTTTTTCCGCCTATGATTTTGTCATAAAACACCGTCCAGGCACCGCACATGGAAAAGCGGATGCCCTTTCACGCATTCCCGGGGGCACATCACTACCCATCTTTCTCAAAACCCTTCTGGACAGTAAACATGTAATCTGCATGTGTACACGACCACCGGATCTGTTGATTGCACTCCGCCGTTAGGTGGCTACACACCCAGATCAGTTAGGTGACTGGGACTTAGAGGTACATGATGGGTTGCCATTCATACAAAACAAATTATACTTGCCTAGCCCCGACACCCACGCCATAGCCTTGGAATGGTCTCATGATGCAGCCGTCAACAGACATCCTGGCCAAAAACGTACACTAGCTTTGCTCCAGCGTTGGTGCTGGTGGCCTTCTATGTGCAGAGACACAGGGCCTCATTACACGGATGGCGCTAAGGGATTACAGGCACCGGTAAGAGCACTGTTGCCGGTAATCCCTTAGCGCCATACTACGAGGTCCCTCAGCGGGTCACGTCCTTAACGTGTGGCCAAGACCACACGTTAAGGAAGGAACCCGCTGAGGGACTTCAAGGCAAATAACTGTACCGCTAATAGTGGTACCGTTATTTACTCCTTCCCCATTCCCATTGAGCCCTATGGGGGCTCAAATGGGAATGGAGAAGGGCCTTGGTGAATGGGGAATTACCGCCCAGCCAACCTCGGAATGGGGCAGTAATTCCCCCATTCACCAAGGTGGAATCGGTAAAATACCAGCAGCAACCATGGTGCTAATAGCGCCATGGTTACCGCCGTCCGTGTAATGAGGCCCACTGTGTCTTATGTAGCCTCTTGCTCAATCTGCACTCAGTGCAAAAATAGAAAAGGTTGACCCCTAGGACTATTAAAACCGTTTCCTCTTCCATTGAGACCCTGGTACACAGTCACCATGGACTTTGTAACTGCCATGCCCAGCGTTAAAGGTTATGACACGATATGGGTGGTGGTCGATTCCTTTACGAAAATGGCACGGTTCGTTCTCTGCATCGGAATACCCACAGCCCCTGCTCTGGCCAGTCTCTTCTTTCGTCACGTCTTTTGTTATTTTGGGTTACCTTCCGTTCTGATTTCTGACCAAGGCTCGCAATTCACGTGCCGGTTTTGGCGATCCTTCATGAAGTTATTAGGAAACGACACACGTTTCTCATCCTCTTACCATCCTGAGACAGACGGGAAGACCGAATGTGTCAACCAATCCATGGAGCAGTACCTGTGTTGTCTTTCCTTGCAACATCAGCAATCCTGGTACCAGGTACTCCATGTGGCTGAGTTTGCATACAAGAATGCACCTCATTCCTCCACAGGCTACTCACCCATCTATTCCCTCTATGGTCAACATCCTCGCATCTTTCCTATTCCTGACCTACCTCCCACACTACCTCCTTCTGTTTCTTCTTGTGTCACCAACCTAAGGGACATACACACTCAGACCACACTGCACCTGCGGGAATCTCAGGTCCGAATGTGCAGAACAGCAGACAAAAAACGTGTCACGGCATCTATCTACACTGTAGGTGATAGAGTCTGGCTCTCCTATAGACATCTCCCATTGTTGGGCTGCCGTAAGCTCCTGCCCCGCTTTGTCGGTCCCTATCGAGTGACCCAGGTCATTAATCCTGTAGCCTACCGCATCTCGCTGCCTGTCTCTTGGCGCATCCACCCGGTCTTTCACACTTCCCTCCTTAAGCCCTGTCCGGTGGGGATGTGGGTTGTCTTGCCCCCTTCACCAGTACTGAAAGGCTCTTCGGTTTAATACAAGGTCAGTTCCATCCTTGGTTCTCATGTCATCCGGGGTCGTCTTCACTATCTTATAGATTGGTTGGGGTATGGTCCCGAGGAGAGGTCCTGGGAGCCCACTAGTCAGGTCCATGACCCTTTGCTAGTTGCTCGTTTTCACAGGGATAATCCTCTCAGCCCACGTGGAAGTGTGCCGTTGGGGGGGGCTCTGTCACGCCTTCCCAAGCCCCTGCCTCCTTACCTTTCCTGCAGTCCGGGCGTTCACGGCTCTCCTCCGCTTGGCCCACGGTGAGGCCTGGCCCCTTGTGGCGTTCCTGGCGCTTCCGCCCCCACCGATCCTGGGGTTTACCTTGGCACCTGCTGGAGCGCCGGGGTGCCCTCCAGCTTCGCGGGCACCCCGGGAAGCTGACGCTCCACAGCAATAGGTCACGTGAACCGACTAGTGGTCACGTGACCCGGAAGAAATATAAGAAGCGGTCACGTGACCAGGTGGGCAGTCACGTGACCCGGAAGGAGGCTTAATAACAGCGCCAGTCCGCCCTTTCAGCGCTTCTCAGCTGTTTTCTTGGTGGCTAGTGGCGAATCTTGGAACTTTTGCTGGATTTAACGGATTTTGGATTCTGCTTTGCTTACCTGGATTGCTTTTGGACTACCCCTTGAATATAACATTCTGGAGCTGATTTTGGCCCTTGGACTTCTCTGCTGGACTCCTACCTGGATTGCCCTTTGGATTTGTTTGCCTTGGATTCTGACTTCTGGTTTTGTTTTGGCACCATCATCGTGCATTCCCGTGCTTCTCCAATCACAGCAACCTTAACTGCCTACCTGCATCCTGCTGCCCTCTCCCTTGTGTAGGAACAGTTAGGTCCCACATTGGCACCAGTCATCCTTGGGGTAGGTGTCATTTATAATCCTATTACCTTTGTTTATTGTTACAACCTTATCTGCATTCTAACCCCTGCCTTTCCTTTCAGCCATCCGGGACCCAGTGCATCCTGTTCCTGCCTTCCCTTGCGGCCTCAATAACCGATCAGCGAGTGGTATAGCTCTTCTCTGATTGGTGCTTGGGGACGGAGGCACTATAATCTATGTGGACCTCAAGTCATAACAGTTCCTTCATCCTGGGAGGTCCCTAAATCTCTCTAATTATGGTACTAGGTCATTGATGTTGCAAAGCTCATCCACTGACCATGGTGTTCTCTCGTCCTTGCCGCCTCCTGCTCCCCGTGTACTTGTCCCTCTCTCCCATTCCACCTGTTTCTCTGCACCTGTCCCTGTGGATTGCGGCCCATGTCGCTCAACTCCCTTGTCCCCACTGTTTTGTCCTTCGTTGTCTGATCCCAAGCCCATATTACTGCAAATGTTGTCCACAAAGCTCAGTCTCCTAGTTTTTGTGTCTGTGATGGGTTTCATGGTAATGTTGGTGTCACGCAAGCTGTATCTGCTTCCTCCCCCCCAGGCCCCTTGGCCTGCTCCATATGATATCGTGGTAGTCCTACTTTGTGTGGTTGTGCTGTCTGGCTCTGCTCGTCCGTCCCCCCACCATCTGTCATTTCCCCTGTCCACTGTGTATTTATGTCCCTAGTTGAGCACTCATTCTCCTTGTGCTTGCACCAGTGGTCGAAGTGGGTGGGAGCGGTCGGAAGCGGTGCTCCTCTATTTATTTTAATTAAGTTTTACCGTTCCTATACTTTTATTTTAAAAAGAAACCGTTCCGGAACGGTTTCGTTTTAAAATAAAAGTATAGGAAGAAGTTGAAACTTGCACTTTCAGTACACTACACAGGATGTTTCCTTAAAGAGCAGGCACATGTGTTGGCTTTTTTTTATTGTGCATGGGAGGGGGCACGGCAATGGGGTCTGTGGGGAGCGGTGCAGGCCAGTAGGGAACATAGTTCCACTACTTCTTTTCGTACACTGGCTTGCGCGTTCCCTCGCTAGTCTCTCCACCTGCAACTTTCTTTGTTCCCCCTCTATCAACCTGCGTTTTTCCTTCTCCTCTGCCTCTTTCTGAATCTCAACCTCTTCTTGTTCCCTTCTCCTCCTTTCTCGCTGTTCCTGTTCCTCTCTCTTCCTGTCTCTATGCTCCCTTTCTAGCCTCACTTCCTTCCCCCTCTGCTTCTGGTCTTTCTCTTCCTCTCTTCTCCTCTCCCTCTCCTCTCTGTCTAACCTCTCTTCTCTTTCCTTCTCCTTCCTGTCCGTTTCCTCCATTATCACAGCCCAATCTGTGGCTTTGCACCTCTCCTTAAGGCCTTCTATTGCTTTGGTAGCTCCCTCTACCTCCCCATTCGTCTTCCCTTCCAACTTCAGGAGTATTTGTTCCCCTATCCACTCATTCATAGCTATACCCTCTAGCCCCTCCTTCATGCCCTTCTGTGCCTCGCAGCTTGCTCCTCTCTCTGTGGTCATCCTCACTGTACATTTCTGTCCGTCTTCCCTAGTATATGGTGGCGGTTTAAATGTCGGGTTTGAGTACCCCTCTGCTGCTCTTAGCTCTCGTAATGGGTACATCCCCTGGTCATCGTCTGAGTCGTCGGAAACCTCACTGGGAGGGACATGTGGGGGAGCAGAAGGTGGGAAAGCGGGCCCCTGCACCTCCTGCGGGCTCAGCATCCACTGACGCTTCGCTGCATCCCCCTCGCCCTCCTGAAACATTCTCCACAATTCGAATATCACCATGCAGCTTACTAGCTTCTTCCCCTTGTAGGTACTCTGTATATGTGTCAGTAGTGATTGCTGCACATCTTTAGACTGTTAAGTATTTCAATCAGGCGGTACACCCTGGTCTCAGCCTAGTATGCAGCACACAGCTGAAATGCTTATGTTATTATGTCTATAGGTTCAATATTCCGAGTGATATACCACTCATATCACACCCCTTATGCAAATACCCCAGGTCACAATGGACCAGGAATCAGGCTGGTTGGTAAAGGTAATATTTTTTATTTATTTATTTATTTATAATTCAAATCAAACATATGCTTTTTGATAGGGAGCAGCAATCACCAATGTGGTGACAATAACGGATAAGAAGGTATGTAAAGCAGTTAAATTCACATTTAGCAACACAGATGCAAAACACCAA
Organism: Ambystoma mexicanum; assembly: GCF_040938575.1. Classification (NCBI taxonomy): domain Eukaryota; kingdom Metazoa; phylum Chordata; class Amphibia; order Caudata; family Ambystomatidae; genus Ambystoma; species Ambystoma mexicanum. The sequence goes on along the minus strand of NC_090937.1, from coordinate 162,802,533 downwards.
AGAAAAGAACACTTTTGGATTGTTTGAAAAGATAGCACTTACGTTAGGATTTCCCCCTGCAATATTCCTCAACCCACAAATAAGCAATTCTAAACAGATATAAGGAAGCAGCAGGTATTCAGGAATGAAGAACAGTAAACAGAATTTGACTACAACCTTCCCTCGCAAAACAAGAGAGAAAAATGGGTTTGAAATCGTACACTTTTTAAAATGACATTCGAAAATGGCTGGGTAAAACAATGAATGTGTGCAAAAATGTGTTAAATCAGTACAAATTTCTATGCGAGCAACATTGAAAAGATACTAACAATCATGAGCTATAGTTTGAGCAAAAGATAACACTTTGAATCTTAATGGAAGGTTGAAAATAATTTAAAACAAAAATCACACTTGTAAAACTTTGCAGAAATGCAGATTCCTGCCTAAAATTAACCAAATGATTATTAAGACAATCGGGTGATTTCGAGTGTGGTGTTTGGGTTGAGATGTAGCTATGGGTCTTAGGTATAATCCAGAGTTGAAATGAAGTCTCTAGCTATTAAACTGAGGGAGTTATGCAATGTTGAATGAGAGGTGTTTTTGGAAAATAAAGTGCGAAAAAGAAAACAGAAATCAATTTTTACAAGGATAGTTATTCTCTACACTAGGGCATTCAGGCTAGGTTACCAGATTGAAACAGAGTAAACTCTAGAGTTGATCCGCGGAACCAACCCCAGCACCGCCGCACCCGCCCTGGCGGACGCAGTCCGATTACCCGAAGGAGGATTAAGGGTTTAGGATTTCACAAGACAAATTATTTAAAGAAGTTAGCACTAGTGCAAAGAATCAAAGGCAGGGTGGCAATAAGGATTCTGACAATATTACAAGTTCTTAAGGTAAGGATTGGATGACTTAGAGATTGGGACGGAACAAAACAAGGTGCTATGGTTTGCTATGATTCCTATTAATACTTACAGTCCATTTTAATTTAGGATTTTGGACCGTCAAGGGTTCTGGTCATCACATGGATCGGGTCTAACCAAGGACAGCTGGGCAACTCGGGCAGAACAGGATCAGGTGAGTTGTTCTGGTCACCGGACTGCACTTCTGGTTACTGGAGATTGGAGATCAGTGGAATGGCGAGTTTGCAGCAGGCATGCATTTAGTAGTAGCAAGCCAGACTGGATCAAAATGCTTCTCTAGGGTTTTTGGGATTTGTTTAGAATTTGAGGCCTAGCTGAAAAGGAGTTCAGCAATGCATAGGTCTTGGCTTTGCAATGAAATTAGGAATCAAGATCAAGGATGAAGATATCAGGAACAGGACGCCACGCAGGAAATCAGGAAGAAAGTCAGGAATCAGGATCAAGGATGAAGAAATCAGGAACAGGACGAGACGCAGAAGTCAGGAAGAAGTCAGGAATCAGTGTGTCTGGGTGCTGTCAGGTTCCCTTATTTGTCATGCCAAATGATATCACTAAAGCATATGGCAGGGTCAGGCTTACTGTCCACATCCATAATGCTAGGATTGGGCAAGAGCACAGTCTCCGCCTTGCTCTTCACTGATTGGATCACAGAAAAGGATGTCATGTTTATGGTGTTACTTTTACAATGTCTAGAAACATCCGGTAGCTCCTAGAACCAAAATGTAATTTTTCCACAAATATATATTTATATAGTGATAACCTCTGAGAAAATCAGATGCACATGTTACATATTTTGTGTGTCACATTTCAATCCAAACCCCAGTCTGTGGGACCTGGTTTTGCCTTTCTGCTATATTTTGTCACTTTTACCATGAAAGATTTGGCCTAAAATTTCCCAACTTTGTACATAGATACGCAAATTACCCCTGGAATATGCGTACAAAATGTTATATTCGCAACATTAATACTTTCCGCGCAATCGGTCATTCTTTATAACTTCTGTTCCTTATGTACAAATAAGTCTACCAAGTCTTCAAATGAGTAGCATAAAATTAGATTTAAAATGATCCACTTTTCACATCTTTACTCATTCTTGCTGCAAAGTTAAATGTCATGAAGTTTAGTTACAAAATAGGCATTTTAAAACCAAAAGGAAGGCTATTGTCACTCAAGCAGTTTTTTTGTCTTTCTTTCAACTGCAAGCAAATGTCAATTCCTTTGAAGCAGGGTGTGAGGCCTCTCTATCTTGACTGAAGTTTCCTGCCCCTCCCATTTGAAAGGTGAGAGTCTTAGTCTGCTCATGTCTCATCCTGGGGCAATGTCTGATGACGACTGGGAAGTCCCATTGTCCTGGGTAGTCAAAGCCTCCAAGCTAGCAATTAGCCCTTCCTGTGCCAGCAGTTTGAGGTGTCACACTTTCTCAGGGCTGGTAACTTGCAGAGCCTGTTTTTTTTGTATATAGTTTACCAACTCAGCCTGGGTTTTAGCTTTGATTTCCTTTTAAATCTTTACTTTAAACCTATGGAATTAAAACAGTTTATAGGTGTATTTCTAACAGTAGCAAATCTGTTTACATTCTTAAATAATCAAGCCTTAACACAACAATATACTTTAAAAATAGGCGATTTTGCTCTTCATTCAGGAAAAAGCACATTTAACTTATTTCTTTAAATTCAGTTTTCCTCTGCAGCAAATACACACTTTAGGCAGCTCTAGTTCTAGTTGTTAGCAGCATGGATACATGTATCATGCATCTGTTTAGAGTCTTTCTCTGGACAGCTGATTCTTGATACTTGTTGCAATGAAATAGCCGCATTTCCCATGTAAAATGAAAAACAAAGTCCCTGGGTTGCTTTTCCAAAGATACTTTTGATAGGAGCTGTCATTCAAATGAGGCCCAGTTCATCTTAAACTCAAGACTGATCAGGGCATTGCAGGGCCTTTTTGATCATAGTAGTTCAGGAGGAATTGATGGATTTAGGGCCAAATAGCACTTTGAAGGTTGAAAAGATGACATTTTACAGAGGCATTTTGGGTTTACAGCAAAGTACTGCTGCCTCTTTCCTTTCATTCCATGTTAAATGTTGCAGAGCACACTGGCACATTCCGGCATTGAGTACTCCGTTCCACCCCACCTGAAATATGTGTGGGCAGGGTAGTGCATCCATCTTCTGGTGGATACAAACACGTAATTTCATGATTTTGGCGCGCACAGGAGTCAGCGCAGCCATTTTGTGCTGTTTCTTGCATCAATGCAGCAAAGTGGTGTAGCATAGCACAGCTGAGTGGGTCAAAATATCCCACAAGAGAAACATCAGCAAGTTGGCCATAGTTTAGTTGACTTCCCATCGGTGCTTTTAGTCCATTCTATGCTATATTTGCATAGCTTAGAGACAATGGCCAAGCCGCCTTACTCCTCCTCCTAGACCTCTCCCCAGCATTTGACCTGGTCGATCACTCTGTCTTATGCACTCACTTACACACATCAGCTCACTTTTCTGTTGAGGCCATTACATAGATTAGATCTTTCCTCAACGGCAAAACCATGAGGGTTTTTTCACCTACAGCTGCAGCAGACCCCATTCCCATCACCTGTGGCGTGCCACAGGGCTCTTGTGTCTCCCCCACTTTGCACAATATATTTACCAAGCCCCTTTTCAATGATTTGGATCATCTCGGTATCACCTACACTAACTTCGCGGATGATACCCAGATCCTCCTTCCGCTTTCTGGAGATTATGGAAAGGATTTGGCCTTGGTGAATAGAGTGTACATCATCATCCCGGCATGGATGGCCACACATGGACTATGCCTGAATGATGATAAAACTGAACTCATAATTCTAGGTACTACCACCAGCCTAAAGAAACTAGGCTCTGCCTATTGTTCTTTCATGATCGGTGGCAATAGTATTAAAGTGGGACAAGAGGTTAAAATCCTAGGCTCTTACCTGCACTCCATGTTCTCCTTTAACAAACAGGTGAACTCCCTAGCCTCTTCCACGGCTTACACGTATAAATTGATCCGTGCAGCCAAACCCTTTCTGTCTGACACCAGCTGTTTGACCCTTGCTAGAGCCCTCATACTGTACCGCCTGGACTACTCTAACACTCTCTATCTTGGGTCCTCCAAAGCCATCACCAGCAAACTTCAAACTCTCCAGAACAATGCTCTTAGAGCAGCACTAGGCATCTACAGAAGAGAGCGTATTACAGCATACTGTCAACAGAATAATTGGCTTTCTGTCGAAGACAAAATCCTCCTAAAAACTGCCTCACTTACCCACAAATCCCTCAATAATGCTGCGCCCATCTATCTAATCGACAGATTCCATAGCCAGACCTCCCTGAGACCAACAAGAACAGTATATAAAGACTGCCTTTCTGTCCCCAATTTTAAACGTTCTACCATAGGGGGTAACAGCTTCCCAGTCAAAGCAGCGAAATTGTGGAACTCTTTACCACCACCCCTCAGAACGATCTAAGGTCATTTTATGGTTGAAAATGTAGGCTTCCCATCATAGCCAGGTGCCTAGTCTTTCATACTCCTGCTTAATGTACTGCCTATTGCCTGTACCCATTGATGCCTACTTGCACATATGTATATATTGCTGTTATTACTGTATGTTATATATTTTTGCTGTTGTAACTAAGCTTCGCAATCTCATGTAAATGTTGCGCACTGTTACCTGAGAGTATGATCGCGCATTACAAATAATAAAACAAACAAACAAACAAATCTTGTCTTTATAAGGTGGGAGGGTCTTACACAGGTGCTGTAGGGGTGTGTCACCCGCGCACTTCCCTTGATACATTGCTCTCGTTTTTACCTGACCTCAAATTGAGGGCTTCAATAGTCCACTGTTAAGGAAGAAACACAATGTAATTACAATGCTTTTAATTCACTACTATCTTCTCTCGCTCCACAACCTGTCAGGCGTGCTCTGCGCACAGCCCCTTTCTCAATTGCTGCCTCCTCGGGCACACCCACAATCTTTCACATGCGCCTTCCGTGCAACGCCACTCATTCACCTCGTCTGCCAATCTCAAATTTTCCAATGCTAGCTCCTCACCATCTCGTGCTCTCCATGTCCTATGTACAAACTTACGGGTGATGTCACCAATTTACTAGACAAGGTTGCGCTAAGAGGTCAAATACCATGCACATACTACCATAACCTGTTGCCCCAAAATGCACACAACCCCAAATGCAAACCCAGCAGCTGTCTTCCTGACTCATAGCAGAGAATACCAATATTCTCTTCTGTTTGATCTGTACCTGCTGCGTCGCCTAGCAAATAATACACCTCCTCGAGACTTAACCAGTTGAATCACCTTCCGCAATCTAGTTCAGCTCCCTTGCTAAACCTTTCAGGGATACTGTCATCTATGACCCGATCTAAAACCCCAACCCACAGGAAATCCACTATTTGCATAACTCTTTTCATCCGTGCCTTTGAGTCAATACTCTAGGTTGTTCACCTAAACCTTTTTACCTTTGTTCACCTGAACCTTTTTACCTCTCTGAGCCGAATGTACCGTAACCACAAATAATGACATCTACCTCTGCTCCTGTTCCTACTAAGTTTGACACTGCTAAACAATACTTTGACAATACTCGACAGTGCTCAACAATACTAAACAATACTCCACAGTACTCAATAACCTCCCCCACAACCACAGTTGCCATGTGGCTGGGTCAATATTTACACTCTGTGCTTTGCTGACGCTGCTCGGCTGCTGCATCCCCCAAAGCTGCCACTTCCCCTTCCTGATCTGCTGGATGCCTCACTGACCTCGGGCAGGATATTCCCCAAGCTGAGTCCTGACAGCCTTTCCACTGGCATGCGTTCCCCGTCTTTTGTGGAAATACGCGAGGGTCCTGTAGCCGCTCAGGTTCTGTGGAGAGAGAGTCAGCTTTGTTCCGGGCTAGCACAGCCAACCATCAACTCTGCTACCACCTTTTTGGGTGAAACCAGAGGATGGCAGAGGATGTCTGGGGGTCTGCCTGACTTTGAAGATGCAACACCTGATTGTTTTTGTGCAATGGTTTTAGCCTATTGGTGTTATAATAAAATAAAAATCTTTGAGCCAACACCCTCCCCAGAATGAATAATGAAGAACTCAGCCAATGGCAAGCTAGAAGTGAGTTCTTTTTGCAAGTATAACCAACAGGGATCAATACAAGAAAATGGGAATTCTCTGACACATCTCAGCTCTCCATAGTGTGCGGTCCAGTTTTGTACATGTATGGTATCATCACCCGTGCTCTTCCCCGAAAAAATGATAATCGCTGGGGATTGGGTATGAGAGCACTATTATTTATAGAGGATCCCTATAGAGGTTATTCTACTGGTTCTTGCATGTCAGATGGCTGACCTGTCCTGTCCCCATAAACTATTTATTACATTGTTGCTGAGTAATGGGCTTACCATTGGTTCGTACACTTTGCCATCCACCCCAGACTTTCTAAGCTGTGATTGGTTAGGGCTTATCTCCTCGAGTCTGGGACTCGATTCGGGTCTCAGCCCGCTGTGTACCTCTTCAGGGTGATGTGAACGATTATGTGTCTGTGTTGTAACTTGTGTGCACCACCTTTGCCTATTAGAATACGCTCCTTACATTGCAACACTTTTGCCATCTGCATCTGTCTTGCTGGGATCGGCTCTGCTTTCCCACCACGGGTGAATGTCCATTGTCTTGTCTGGCTGTACAAAGTGCTTAGGGACCACAAAATCAAGCTCTTCAGCTTGCATTTATGAGTATTTATTCAGTTTCTTTGCAGCTGGTCACCTTGCCGTCTGGAGATTGGAATGCGTCCGTATATCTCTGACCTTGGCTGTGAGCCTGTTTCGAGCTCTGTGCAGCCTGAATCAGCTCTCCTCGTCTCAGGCTCAGTGGCTTTTGGACCTTCTGTGATTTACCTTAGAATTATAATATGATTTCTTCTCGTTCATGCTATTCTAAGTACTTTATATGTTTGTCGCACATGGTCCTAACAGGTTCCATATATCTATATTCCTTTAGTCCCATAGGGTTGTTCGGCATTAAGCATCTGCAAGCTTGCTCAGGATCTCTTGTGCCTTGCAGTTCTGTGTTACTGCATTTGGCTAATGCGAAAGTAATAAAAGCATCGACTGTATGTATATGTATCTGTCCTCTAGCTATGGAATTGTGCAGACATGTTCTTTGTGCATGCAAATGCATGTCTATGTAATGCGGTGCAGGACTGCAAGTGTACTTCATGACTAACGCTGCTATGTCGTGGTGTCACTAATGACGTCAGCATCATGGCTTCTTGGTGCTTAGTCATGACTGTCCATATAGGTGTTTCCGTCCACGATATCTGGTTTTTCTCCTATACCTGTGAAGACGTGTATTGGATTCAGTCTGTATGGCTGACTGAGAGGCAACCTTTCAGTGTACTTGTCATTCATTGGTGCACTTGGGATTCATCCGAAATAAGAGGGGTGCCTGCTAGCATTTCTGGATCTTTGTTTTGTCATGAATCTGGTGGTGAGAAGGGGCATTCCTGGACCCTCTCTTCAGAGGCTAGAGAGCAGATCTTCACTGGTGTTCAGGATAGCAGTTTCCGTGCCTCTGGCTGCTCTGAGGCCAGACTGATGGACATGGAGTCCGCCAAAACATTCAGTGTGGAGGTTAAGGTGAGATATGGCCAACCTTTCCAGGAGTTCGTCTAGCAACAAAAGAGTGATAGGAATACAGCAATAGTTTGCCTGACATGTAGGTTCGGCAGAAGGCTTTTTTAGGAGGGGGTGCACAAGGGAGTGCTTGAGGAGAGAGGGGAAATATCCAATGGTGGAGGAGTGATTGCAGAAATCGGTCATGCTGAAGCGATGGTGAAAATGTGGTCCTTGATGGTTATGGAGGAGCAGGGCAGCATCTGTTTGGACAACACTTTCATAGATCAGACTTGTCTAGAGACATCGTCATGTGCTGTCAGAGAGAAAGAGAAAAAAGGACAAGGAGGAGGCCAAAGGATGCCTGAGAGAGGTAGAGGGAGAGATAGAGGAAACCGAGGACAGGATTCCAGAGTTTTAGTGGTGAAATGAGAGGCCAGAGCCATACAGGGGGGCTGGGAGGGAAAAGGTGAGGTGGAGACTGCAGTAGGATTGGCCAGCTCCTTGCAGATTTTAAAGACTTCTGCTGTGTTGTTAGAGGCCACAGAGTTGCGGGCTTGCTTATGGGCCCTCTTTTTTAAATTTTTTAATTTGACTTAGCTGTAAAAACAGCCTTTCAAAATTTACAAAACAGAGAAAAAACAACGTAACATAACAACATAAACATCATATATATACAGTTACATTCTTAAAAAGAGAAAGAAGGCGAAATAGAAATGTTATTCAAACCAAAAATCCTTTTGCACAATTCTCTGGTTATTACACTTGTCACTAAAAACAGGTAAGTATCAATATAATTCAATATAAAATATAATTCATTGCACATTTTCCAAAAATCAGTTGTCTTTACAGTTTTTTTAAATGTAATGTCTCTACAAACATAAGTATGGCTATGTTCATTTTAGCCCTATGACTATGGTACAATTTGTCCCAAAGGATCTCATGATCCATGATATGCTGGTCCTCAAACAAATGTTTAAAGAATTTGCATCTCATGTAATTTAGTGTAGGACATTCAGCAATTAAGTGTTTTAAAGTCTCCAACTGTGATGACTCTTTACAAAATCTACAATCTCCATTCATCGTCATTTCACACATCAGGCAAACTTCATTTGAGAGACAGATGTTCAACCTTATCCTCAGATAGCCAAATCGATTTTTTGGATGCAGAAATTTCACCAAATATTGCTCTATTTTGTGTAATTCCTTAATAGCATATGATTGTGATTTGAATATTCTTAGTTTTGCACAGGCATTTCTGGTCTTTATCCAGTCCAACATCCATAATTTTTTTTTGGCTCTTTCAGGGTTATTTATTAGGAGTTCCTCATCAATAGCAACTTCAACTATTAGAGATTGTATCCACTTTCGCCATTTTATGATTACGTTGTTATCTGTGTTTAACATAAATTATCCCATTATGAATATTACACCATTCCTTTCTGTAACCATTAAATCCTTACGATAGAGGCACAACCCCTTCCATAGATAAACCACATACAAAGATACTAGCCCCAATTCATGGCGTAGCAAGCATATTGATACTGTCACAGGTAATCCACAAATTGATTTCCAAAATTCGCCTTCCATTTTAACCCATGTTGTCTTTCTCATGATGTTTCTTGTTTCCGTAGCATAAGTTAGAATGGGGACAACCTTCTGTTTATAAAAGATCACTGCTGGCATCAAATAAAACTTCCCATATTTAACCTGTATGATTTTCGTTTGATGTATCCCAGTTGACAGTTTTTGTTTCAAAACTCTCAGGAAAGGTTTGTCACCCAAATCATTATTAAATTGTTGGCCTAGATATTTATACTCAGGGACTAGTTCAATTTCAACATCTTGGATGTTCCATCTAACCTTTTGCTGGGGACCATTTTTCTTCTGGCCTAATACCATAACTTTACATTTAGCCTGATTTATTGTCAAGAAATTCGCTTTTGTATATTTACTTAAGGCTGTCAATAGGTTATTCAAACCCACTGGAGTCTTAGCCAACAACACCAGGTCGTCAGCATAAAACAACCAAGGTATATGATGACCCCCTAATCTTGGGGCATCTGATCTACAGCTCATAAACTCATGACGCACCGCGGCCATAAAGAAGTTGAAGAGAGTACTAGCCAGGATGCATCCCTGTTGGAGACCTCTGAATGTTGGAATTGGATCTGATGGTGTTCCATCAGAGGCTAATCTCATTTGTACAGTTGTTTTTGAGTGCAATTCCCTTATCCAGTATATTAAATACTCCTGACACTTTGCCTCCCACAGTTTCCTTATCAGCTGTTTCCTGCACACTGAATCAAACGCAGCCTGGAAATCAATAAAGGCCAGGTAGATTGTTTGATTTTTCCATTGTTCCAGGCCCTTAATGACTTCCAGGATGTGTAAATTAATGGCCGTTCGCATTCCTGGCATAAAACCGGTTTGATTTGGGTCCCTTATTTCCGCGTCATTCAACAATTGATTCAAGTCTCTTAACAGTAATCTGGCAAAAAGTTTACTTGGTATGTCCAGCAATGATATTGGTCTATAATTGGCCGGATTTTCATTGTCCCCTTTTTTATAGATAGGTATTGTAATAGATTTCCTCCAAAAAGATGTCATACAATGAGTGCTCACTATTTTTCTAAAGATGCATAAGAAAATTTTAGCCCAAGCAAATGGGTGTTGTTTAATCATAAAATTAGATAAGCCATCTGGGCCCGGCGCCCGGGAGGTTGATAATTTGGATATTTGAAACAATATATTATCCAGGTCAAAAATCAAATCTATTACTTGCCTGCACTTAATTGGAGAGTAGACCTCTTCAAGATTGATGACCGCATACAGGGATTTATAGAATGAGGCCCACACTTCTTGAGGTATCGGATTTAACTGATGGACTGTTTGTTCCTTGGAGTGTGTAGTATTCAACAGAGTCCATATCTTGGATGAATTCTTGGATTTTAGTTTTTCTAGCATATTCTCTGCATCTTGTTGGTATAAGAGAGCATGTTTAGATCTTAACCAGTTTTTACATGGGCGTAGGACATGGGGTGGCAGGGGGGACAAATCCCCCCACAATTTTAAGAGGGGGGGATGTAATGTCATTTATCTCCCCCAGAATATGTGTTTGGTGTGTCGTGCAAGGATCTGTTTTTGAAGTCTGGGGAAGGGCTGCTTACTACAGATTTGGGTCTAGGGTGTCAAAGCCACGAAGGAAAACAGGGTAGCTCATGCATTTCCGAAAAGAAGACACCCGTGGCAATGCACTGAGGTCCGACTTATGCCCCAGAATGTATTACCCACAATCCCAGACAAAGTGAAAATTGTGTTTTTTCCACTAAATTTCAGACTTTGTCAGGGATTGTGGGTCATAAATTATGGGGCGATTCGTGCAAGTCAGACCTCTGTGGATTCCCACGGGTGTCTTCTTTTTGGAAATGCATGGGGTTCCCTGTTGTCCTTCGTGGCTTCGACACCCTATGCCCAAATCTGTAGGTTGTCCACATGAGCAAAATTCCTGAAAATCTGCTGTGCGAAAAGACTTGGGGTTACCAGAGTTTTAGGCTTTTCCCTTTGCACCCAGGTAGGTGCACCCACACATGCGAGGTACCGTTTTTGTTGGGAAACCTGTGGGAACGCGGGAAGGTAGGCCATGTATTGTTGGCTGTTTGTTTCGGTGTGTGACCAGAGTGAAATGTGCGGAATTATTATTTTTTTCTGTCATTTTCCCGATTTTCCCCAAAACTATGGCATATTTCCTTACATAGTTGTTGCCTGACCTGCGCAAATCACCCCTTCCTAAACTTGGAATATTGTCTACTTTTCAGAAATGTATGCCTTTCTGGCTTCCCATTCAGCTTTCCTACCCTTTTCTTCCATTCCGTCCACGCATGTCCTATTGGACAAAAAATGCCAAAATCTCCTACCTATCACAAAACGGCTGATTAGCATATCAAAATGTTATTTTGGTTTCCACTCAATCTGTTCTTGAAAGCCTGGAAAATGGCGAATTCAGCACAGCAAACCATTTGTTCCTAGCTCTTACAATGAAAACACCACAGGCTTCTTTGTACAACATTTTATTGGCATTTTTGGAAAAAAACAGAAATGTTCTCCTTTTTGGTTATTTTCTCTCACCCCCCCCTACTGCAAACTATGATTCTTGGGTGGCGTTATGACCGCCTACATGCTGGAAAAAATGGGCCAACTTTGCCCGAGATATCTCAAGGAACAAAGAAGTTACAAGGGATTGAATGGCAACATACCGAAATCACCAAAAAAGGCCTAGGCACTGGGGGAAAATACCCATGACAGTTAAGGGGTTAATACGGTAAAGCCCCAGAGGAGATACCATTTGTAAGGTAGCTAACTTAGTTCATTATCCAAATGCAGATTGTGCACAGGAATATGTAACACCTGTGTTCAGCACCTGGTTTAATCTTCCGGTGGGATAATAGTCAGAGTGAATGCATTCAGCTTCCAATGCAACACAGCATTTTCCAGATCAATTGGTTTAGAAAAAGTGGTGGAAAACACTATTACTGTTGCTTTTTCTAATTGGCCAGATTTTCATGCATTTTCTGGGTGGTGGTCAGGAGCCGAGTGGACACACCAGGACCCCCTGTATTTCCCGCTCCACCAGACAAATGCGGTCTCACTGCCAGCATAGATACTCATTCTGGAAATAAGAAAAGGGATTCCTCTGATATCTGCTTGAAAATGAAACCTGGTAAAAGCGGACAGAGTCCAGAGGAAGCCATTGTCAATTTTGCCACCAATCGCTAATTGCGCGAGGTATTTACACTCTTCCATAGTGGAAAAGCAATATGATATCAACAACCTTTTATGCTAAAATCTTACATTTTGTGGCAGAAAAGTAAAAAAGTGTGCCGATGGAAGTGGTCCACTCCATCAAGTTTACTTTGCGCCTTGATGCTTGGGGGTTTTGCGTGATGCTACACATGTAATAAATAAATAAATACATTTAACATGACCCCAGATAAATGCCAATTCGTGATTAGAATGAGTGAGCATGGCATGTCGCTGGTAAGAGGGTGTCCTGTGCTTCTTTAGTGCATTGGCAAATGCCCTTAATTGCCACATTCGCGTTAAGCAGGTGCTTAAACCCATCAGTGTGGATTGCACAATAATAAGTCGACAGAGGTATTTCAAATGGCCAATTTCACTCTTTGGGTGACATTGTCAAAGTGAGAGAATGTTGCCCAGCATGTGCCACTTTCTCTGCGGAGTGAATTGTGCCCACCCCGAGGAAGAAGTGTGAAAAACCCACAAGGGCACTGTGCCCTGCTCTTTCTGTGTGTGTCTTCCCCACAGGGCGACAGATGCCGACTCAGACATAGGTAAGTCTCAGGTGGCAAGCCTGTACCCTAGTTGATGTGGCAAAGGATTCCAGACTTCTGAGAGACATTAGTAGCATTGAGTTACATGCCACCTGACAGGTATGTGTGATAAAGTTGAAAAGCAGAGCTGTTAGTGGGCTAAAGCAGGAGACAATGTCTGCCCACCCTCAAAGGGTACATACAACCAAAAGTAATAGCCCCCTCCCCTCATCATGGATGTAGGGGCCAGGCTCCAAACCATGGCAAGAATGCCCTCCAATCATCCATGCCCACGAGTAGGGTAACCCTCGTGTTCCAGGAACCCTGTTGAGCAACCTCTGTGCTTTCCAGGTGATACTAACGTTATTTAAAACCAGTCTAAAAGGTAATTGCTTAATTGCAGCTGGAAATTAGCTCCTGCCGTGATCAAAATGTCTTAACCAAGTGTGACATCATCCCCTTCATTTATAAGCCACATGTGTTCTCGCGTTTCTTCATTACTGAATTACTGTTAGAAACAAAGGCAAGAGTTGTGTCTCTTGTGTAGGCATTAGGAAGGCAGTTGCCAGACTCTGGCATAATATGCCATGTTCTTCAAATATAATATTGGCTAGCTGTTGCCCTCTTATGGCCAGGTAGAAACATCATGGCAGTGACTGGCAAATGTCTTTCCCCTGCAGACAGAAAAGTAGAAATAAGAGGCCAATTCAAGACATGTAACAAATAGAAGTGAAGACAGACTGCAGCTGCCATTGCTGTGTTAGGGAGAATATGTTGAGTGTTCAAGAAAGGATGTATGTATTAAGCAAGCAAGCAGTGAGACAAGGGAGAGACAAAGAAAGGCCAGAGGGGCTCTTTGAATAATTTAACAGGACCCATGCTCTGCCGCCCTAGTAACATATGAGCGAATCAAATAGATCAGGCTTTGCAGCAAATGTTAAACGAGAAAGGATCAGAGTCCAGCTCTGCTTTCAGAATAGCAAAGGCAAAGAAAGGCTAGGCTCTAAAGCCAGCATGTGATGGAATAAGAGGGACCATATTCATCGTAAGAGGCTGGCCTGGCCCTCGCAGGGGCGCTAGAGGGGCAGCCCACATAGCAGGCAGCCCCTCTGGCCACCCCCTGGGTCCACATACACCCCACCTACTAGGCATCCCCCGGGTCCGACACATCCGGCCGCGGACCTCCTGAGTGCTTATAAGGGGGTGGGCTTGCGATCACTCATCCTCTTTGTTTGCTGTACCCTCCCCCCCCGGAGGACAGTCAAAGCAGCAACATCACACACCTGGTCCCTCTACTCCCATAACAGGGCTTACTCAGAGGTACAAACAAGATTTCCTCTTTCTTTGTAACCCCCATCTTTCCATTCCAAGAGACACACACGTCTCCTTGCCCCACACAAAAAAAGTAGCAACTTGCAGTTGGTAGAAAAGGCTTCAACTCCTTTATTTGGCAGGAGTCCATTTACAGGTGATCTGCCTCTTAACAAGCCTGCGTCCTAGCTGTGGCCCACTGAAAGTAATTGTAATTTCCTCTCTCTTACCATGAGCTCAGTCAGATGAAAAATCCAGAAATGCAACATACAAAGACATGTTCTTTTCTGCTGCATCCTTTAATTTTCTTCGGTTTTCTTTTCTTCTTTTCTCTTGTTTTATAGAGTGATATTTGTAATTTATTACATACTGCTATTTAGGTTCTAATTTTGTGCAAATTCGTGTTCTTTGACTAAAACACAATAAATAAATAAATAAATAAATAAATAAATAAATAAAGCAAAGTCCCCAAGATGTCCCCTGTCCCCCCCAGATTTTATGTGTCTCCTACGCCCCTGAGTTTTTATACTTGCATTTCAAGGATTTAAGTATAGCTTCTCTGCCAGTGTGGTTCAAAAGCATTACCTGCCTTCTGTCTCTACGATATTGCACTTTACGCAGGGAGACTTCAGAGTCATATGAGTGCAAGGTCATTTTGCTAATTTTCTTGAAATCATTTCTTCCACATATGAACATTCAATTAAGTTTGTCGCATTCACTCTCTCATTCTCACACCTTTCCAAAATTAGATTTAAACATATATAATGATTTAGGAGACCATTTCAATCTGTTTAACACAGTATTCAGAGTCAAATTTGTTGCCAAAGATTTTTCATGTTGTTTTTCATGGAAAGACCAAGACCGATGCACAGTTTGAATGTCATGATCACTTATTTGTTGAGGTATAATTAAAAACTCTGAGATGTTATTAAACAGGTTCCTATCCACAAATGTATAGTCAATCATGGCGACTTGAGCACCACGATGCCAGGTGTTTTGTTGTGGAATATCCCCAACTTTGGCACCGTTCAGTTTGAAAAGTTGGCACTCATCCATTATAAAATTCCATCTTAGCGCTGCTGCAGATAGGGATTTAACACTTTGAGCATGGCAAGTTATATTCAGGTCGCCAGTGATGATTGTATAATCACAGGTCAGGTCTAAGAAAATCATGTTCAAAAGAAGCTCTAAGGTAGCAAAAAATTCATCATCTGATATTGCTGCATGGTTCCAATTTATGTTTATCAAACCTATGGTTTTACAGTCCATTTTTAACCTCACCAATTGAAAAAAAAACTATTGGGAGAGAACCAAGGTTCTAATTGGAAGTTTGGGGATATTTTTATGGCTACCATCAGACCCGCCATAGGTCTTCCCTTGACTGGCACAATAGCCGGAACTAAAGCTATAATATGATTAGCCCATACCAGGGCAACGGCCAGCCATATCTCCTGGAAAGCCACAATGTCAAATTTTCCCAAAATGCAATCTTTAGATTTTGTCAGATGTTTAAACCCTCTCGTATTCCATGAGGCTAAGGAGAGGGAGACTGACTGCTTTACTAGTTAATTTTGACATGATCTCATTTCTCTGTCATCGTATCGGCTATCACTTTCATTTAGTTGTTGGTTCAAGGATTGATGCTTCGGGTTTATGTTAGATTTAGACTGATATTGATTTCTCATCATGGATATTTGTGGGGGGTCCGGAGAAGAGTTATTTAATAATTGAAACCCCAGTTCATAGAGATCCATTCTTCCCTGCCATAGTGTGTTTTTCACAAATCCAGATTTCATCCACAATTTTACCACTGATAGATCAGTTTGATGCAAAAACTCTATCTGATCAATATCTGTTGAACATATTCCTTCCAAAGCTGGTACATCTGAGAAAATATTCATAACTGATTGTCTATTAAGGTCAAAAGAATGGAACGGGTGCGAGCGGCACTGCAAAATTAGTTGATGTGATAACACAGGTTTCAACGCAGTTCGCTGTGCTCCTCTTAAAGCAGGATTCATGTTCGAATCTCTTAGCTGGAGTGACTTATTTGTGTAAGTCACTGAGGGACGTTGGCCAGAATCAGTAGTCTCGAGAGAGTTCACTGTATTAGGTTTGTTTACCATAGAAACAATTCTCTGTACTGATTTCTCAATATCCTCTTTCCATTCTTTCATTATTAATGTGTCCACAGCTGGCAATTTCGCAGATACCACAGGCAAACGTTCATTAGCAGCTGTCAGTTCTTGTGAACACACTGTATTTACAGCCGAGGAGGCAACAGACTTATTATCATTCTCGAGCAAGCAGCAAGTAGCGTCCCCTGTTTAGAATCAAGAGCTTTGTTCTGATTACTCAAAGATACTAGGGTATCGAGAGGTTCATAAACCAAAGACGCTATTTTAGTCAGTTTGGCTTGATTCGCTTTAAACAACAATACATCGCGATATTTATTGGCAATAGCTTTCCGCGCCAATGATGTTACCGATGTGGGTTTTGATAGCGCCTGCATGAACTGTCTGGTACCAGAGATGTTAGAATTAGGAATGGATTTAACATTTTTTTGATTTTTTTGAAACCTTCCTTATCGGTATTTGTGCACCCTTGTTTTACTTGTCAAAAATAAGGTACATAGCACCTTTATTACACTGTACCCTCTTCTTGCAGAGGACAGAGAGTCTGTATTTCCTATGGAGCAGGCGGCAGGCCAGTTTGTCAGAGGATGCACCCAAATCCTTTCACTTCCTCTCAGCCACCCTGCACTTGTGTTTCAGGGCGGGGAGGTCGGAGTAGTACCAAGAGTTGCACTTGGAGGAAGGCTTCAGATGGATTCTCATGACAGGGACAAGGATGTCCAGAGTGTTGGAGATAGAAAGATGCAGGTTAGAGATGGCTCTGTCACGGTGCGAGTCAACCACAAGAGTAGGAGGATCAGAGAAAGTAGAACAAAGGCATCCACTGACACACGCTTCGTGGGCCGAATGACAGAGAAAGAAGGGGGCAGTGCTTTGGTAGGCTTTGCTTGAGTGGTAAGAAGTTTCAGGTGAGAGGAGAGCAGAAAGTGGTCAGCCTACGAGAGAGGAGTGGTGTGAGGGTTAGAGAGGGGGATGTCTGAGGAGATGAGAACATCCAAGGTGTGTCGGGCAGAGTGTGTCGGACCAGAGGGTGGAATGGAAAGGGAGAGAGTGTTGCCTAGGTTGCGGAAGAGCCGAGATGAGGAATTAGAAGCATCCAGGTGGATGTTGAGGTCTTCGAGGAAGAGAAGTTGAGAGGTAGAGGCAAGGAGAGAAGAAGAGAGGTAAGCCCATTCTGAGAAGAAGAGGGTGACCTGGCAAGGTGGCCTGTAGATGGTGGCCACAGTCAGAGAGATGCTAGGAGAGATAGGGAGCATTCAGACTAGGCATTCAAAGGAGGAGTAGGCATGCATAGGAATGACAGAAGCAGGGACCCACTCTGGAAAAATCAGGGCCACTCCACCTTTGCGCCGGTTGGTTCTGGGCTTGGAGAGGATCTTGTAGCCCTCAGGAATGAGAGTGTCAAAACCTGTGACAGAGCTGGCAGTGAGCTATGTCTCGTGAGAGCGAGGACATCCAGGTTAAGGTCTTCGAGGAGGTTGCAGATGTCAGAGGAATGTTTGACAGTGGAGCGTGAGTTGAGAGTAGCTTTTTGGATCAGGTTGCCAAATTTGAAAGACTTCCGGGGTGAGGTACAGTGGTGAGGCACACCCAGCTGAGGCAGTAGATGGGCCTGAGAGAGGGCACAGGCAGTAGAAAGAGGTGGCATTGGGGCCAGAGCGGAAGACGGCGTTGTGGGATGTATTGGCCCACTCCGCTATGCTATGCAGCATCACTCTGATAATATGGTGCAAGGAACTGCAACAATGGCAGAAAAACTCTTGTGCGTGCCAAAAACCTACATAATCCACGTTCTCAAACACACAAAAAGATGGATGCACAACTGGACACCCATGGTGCATGTGTGGTGGAATAAAGCACACACTGCAGAAAATGTGCCAGGGGCTCCATGACCAGCAAACATAGTGCAGAGGGAGAAGCAGCGCTTTGCAAATGAAACTCCAAAATGTGCCTATAAATGACATTTGCATTGTTGCTAAAAACTCCAAAAAGCCTATACCACAACATTTCTCAACATTCAAAATCTTGCTTGGCGCTAACATTCATATAATCTAATGAAGCATTGCAAACAGACAAAGTCCTAATGTGAAGAGCAAAACATTCATCAGACAAACTGGATTGTCTGTAAACTGACAGACCCTGCCAAAATCTGGGTGCAGTACCCTGGGCTACCTGAATGACAGCTGTCAGATGATTTACTGATGAAACTTCAAACTAAAAAGTCTGCCGGATTGGCAAACATAAAAAGGATTGTGGCTAAACAAAATACAGATCTCAGTTGCTTTTTATCCCACACAGTCAAAGCTAAGAAAATAATGTATTTATGTTTGATTCAACAAGTTTGGTTTTTCCTGAATCTTTAATTAAGAATGAATTAGCTTGGCTGATCTACAACCCTTTGGAAGTGGACATACAGGTTTCTTCCAGGGGGAGGGAAATTCTCTCAGCTGAAACTCCCTGGGAGCTGATAATTCGTGGGTTAACCCAGACTTTTGTCTACAGAAAGAGAATGAACAATAGCAGATGCTTCAGCCCAGAAAACGGTGGTGTGAGAGGGTCATAAATGGCTCCGGGAAGGAACTTCCCCAAGGAGGGGGATGCTCCTGGACTCCAGGGAGAGAAAAAAGGGCCTACCATTGGCTGTTAAGCATGAACAAAGAACAATTTTCAGAGACTCATAACTTGTGATTCAAAGTGGTGAAAAATATAAAAAGGACAGAGTTGTTAATCTAAGTTTTGGCTGCATGTTTTAAGAGGTGGCAGAACTGTGTGACATGCTCTGGACAGGAATGGCAATATATGTGGTTTTATGTGAAATGTATTAATACTAGAATTGTGAAAATGTACACACACATCCCTATGTTAAACACACACATTTGGAGAAATGTGCATAACGTTTGGAAATGGTGTTCATAGAAAAAAGGACAACATTCTGTAGAAAGTTGAAACAAGATCCCACAGCTGCGGGATTTTGAGGAACAGATGCTGCATAAAATATGGAATATTTGTGTGTGATTTGTGTAAAGGTGACCAATGTAGAAATGTGTTTTCAGTAAAAATCCGATTTTGAGACCAGTGACTAAAGGGAGGTTTCCAAGAACTGTAAAGCAAACCATAAAATGTGACATCATCCGGCATTGATTCAATCACTCAAATGCAAGGCGGAGATGAAGTTTTGATCCAATTCCAACTCAAAGGGGCAAGCTTAGCTAAGCCGGCCCATACACTCACTTTGTGATGTCATTTGAAATGGTAAATAGAGACAGCTGACAACACTTAGGGACTGACTGATCCACTCACTTTCCTGATTCCGTCGAAGCACTCTGATCCACTATTCTACATCCAGCTTTAACATCCTTTCAGATCCAGATGCCAAGACTCTTGCCAGCAATAGAGAACTATTAACTTTCTGCAAGGTCAAATCCTCAAACTTATTCTCACCAACCAGTGAAGCGCTGTGTGGTGAGAAGGCCTTTTCAACTAATATCCTGAAACTCTCGGGCTTGCTACCACAAGGCTTGCCTGAGGAACTCGCTATCCAGCTGATTGAAATAGCCACACACAAGGAGGGCAGATCCTGTTCAAATCCAGTGACTGGCCTAGCTGATCCAATGACCAGAACTGACAGTCCCACATATTTGTTTGGGTTGGGTGGCCATTTAGGATCATTAAATACCTTCCCCCCAAGACTGGGTTTTATGGTCATCCAATATTTACTCTATGCGGACAATATCGTTTTATGCGATTTAACAGCAATTGGTCTGCAGAGAGCATTGTCAGCAGTGGGCGATTTTTGGGGAGCCTGGACTTAACATTAAATACAGTAAAATCAAAGGTGCTTGTACTTAAAGGGGGCAGGAAAAGTTGTAAAACACTACCTTGGTATTTGAAAAATGGCAAGTTAGAAGTGGTGTGTACCTAGGGGTTGTAATTTATGATAAAGTTTCGGGGCTAGAACCGCAGGAGGACCTTATGGTAAAATTTCTAGGGGCACTTGTGAAGCTGCACATTTTTGATGGGAAATTTGGTAGATTTTCGCTTTTACCAGCTTTGAAGCTTTACAAACAACAATTAGTACCAAAATGTATCTTTGGTGCCCAAACCAGGACTCAGCCAATAGACTGGCCTAAATTGGAGGGGGCTTTGTGGAGAGGTTTACTCCAACTCCCACAGTCAGTTCCCCTTGTAGGGATCCTGTTTGAATTGGGACAGTTACCAATTCAGACAATGGTAGACTGGGGTAGGCTCCAGTTATTCACAAATATGTTGAACCCCCCTGTGGCTTCAGTTTTTGAACAGTTAAATCGGGTAAGGACACAGGGGGGTTGTAGGGTCCTTACATATTGGGTCACGAGTTGTGAATTAATGCTTCAATGTGCAGATATTCCTATCGAATAATTGGGGCTGACCCCAAAGGTAGCTAAATTAAGATAGTGCAGACATGTTTGGTCAAACTTGAGAAATACGATTATGGACTGCAAATGCTCTGGGGATCATTTTGTGTTCTCTTGTAAAAGCTTTAATGTACCAGCACCCTACTTTAAAAAACACCCATCGAGAATTTTCAGGACCCAAGTTTTAAGAATCAGGCTGAACTTGGTTCCAACAAATGAAGTACTGGGTCGGCGGCTTAAAATTCCACGAGATCAGAGACTGTGTCGCCATTGTAAGAGTAATATTGAGACTTTAAAGCATTTGTGTGTGGCCTGTCCCAATTTGGAAAACCTAAGATCTCATTTATTATCTGGGCTAGTTTTTTCCTCTGAAGATGAATTGTGGAGGAGGATTTTGAACTGTAATGAATTAAGTCTGAGTATTCATGTTTTAGAATTTTTAAAGAATGCTGCAGTACTTTTACAGTAAGATGAAATGTTTGTACGTCTGAAATTTTCTATGGATTTTAAAAATTGTATCTTTGTGTATTCATTGTGTTAAAAGTACTTTGTACTGTGGAACACAATAAAATAAATTAAAACATTTTTTCAACAAATTAATAACAAAGGACTGTAAGTATTAATAAGAAGAAATGTGACCCATAGCATATTTGCATTGTCTCATCCCAATCTCAACCCATCCTATCTGTAATCCGGAATCCTAGTATTGTCAGAACCTTCCTAGCGCTGATTTTCTCTCATTTATTTTATAAAATCATAAGTCATTAGTGATTTTGAGTAACTCAAGTAAATTCCAAAAAGAAATTGAGCATCCACCACATGAAGGGTTATGCCGGCCACGTAACTGTGAAGATTCATGTGTGGCATCCTTTTTTTAATAGTCATATTGTATCAAACCCATCTGTCCTTTTCAAAGTGCATTTCTGTTTTCCATTCTCGTGCCTATTTTGCAAAACGACTCTCACGAAAACCTCTATAACTCCCTCCGTTTTTAGGATAGAAATGAAATTTCAACTCCTAATTGTACCTATCATCATTAGCTATCCATATAACCATGCATTGCAAAACAGTACGATTTTCCTGGTGTCATGAATAACGCGCAAGGAAAAGTTTGCCGCAAATTGAAATTCTGAGAAATTTTACACGTGTGAAATAGCTTTCATTTATTTTCCACTTGGACTTTGAGATTTCAAAAGTTTTCTTCTGACAACATCATTGCTTGTGATTGTTTGCAACTGTTCAAAGCAGCTTCCATAGGAGTTCATAATAATGTAAGTATTTTTGACCACATTTGGTGTTTTTGCCCAGTCAATTCCAAAGACAATTGCAAAGCAATGCTGACAGCTGAAAAGTCAATTATTTTTTTTGTCTTGTGTTTAAAGTGGGAAGGTGGGACTGATGTTCTGTTTGATTTGTGATATTCCTGGATACCTGCTCTCTCCTCAAATCTCTTTACATTGCCTATTGGTGGGTTGAGGGGTCTTGCAGGGGGAACCTCTAACCATAGTGCTTTCTGTTCTACACCAATTCAAAAGTATTATTTTCTGTGTTGCATTTGTTTTTCTGCTCATTACTTGATTCCTAGAGTATAAAAGATATTATTCTGTGTTCTGTCACCCCATTGGTGATTGTTGTTAGCTAATAAAATATATTGTGATTTAAATTCTAAATACATAAATAAATATGTACCTTTGCAAACTAGCCTGGTTGCTGGTTCAGTGTGACTGGGGGGGTTCCAGGAGAAGGGTGTGATACGAGTGGTATATCGTTCAGAATATTGAACTTATATATAAAAATAAATAAGGGTTTCAATTGCGCAGTACACACTGGGCTTGACTTGGGTGTGTGCCGGATTGAAATCACTTACAGCTTGGGGGCTCAGTGCCGGGATTCTGAATTTGACATACCACTCGTGACAGTCTAACACAGCGTGCTAGCCGACGGGGTACATACATCTTGTTGGGTTACCATACTGTGCTACACTGTACAAGCACCCCTCAAAAGAAATACTCAAAAGAATTGGGCCTGTTTGCAAAAGTAAAAGAACCCTGAGAAAGTCCGAAGGAAATTAATATTTCCGTAATGGCGACCCCAGTGGAAATCAATATTGCGAGGGAACACATACTGCACAAATTGTTTGTCAGGGGTGAAATGCCAGAACAGGACAAACAGGTTTTGCTGCAGGGAATAAAACAGCAAATCACTGAAATCAATCTTGATAGCTGGCAGGACAAGAGGCCACTAAATCAAGCACTTAGCGAAGTGTATATGACCTCATAAATAAAAGAGGAGCAATGCAAAATTGCCAAAATAGTGGCCTACCTGTACCTCCACATAGGAGTTATACAGGAAAAGTACGCAGACCATGTAGATTTCACAAAGAGGCAAGGGGAAGCACTGCAGAAAATCCAGAGCAATCTGGACTCTTCAGAGCAAAGGCTCCAGGATAGCAAAGAATCTGAAACAAGAAGATCTGGCTCTCTTACTGCAAAAGAATGCAGAGCAAGATGCCCAAGTACAGACACTGCAAAAAGAGTGTCAAGAAAGGTTGGATTCTCTACAACAGAGTCAACAAAAGCTGGAGCAGCAATTAACCTTTAATAGAGCCTTCGCAGAGCAGGTAGTCACCCTACAAAACCTTCTAGAATCCTTAAAAGAGGAAAATAATAAATTAATTATGAAAGACCTAGAATCCCAAGCAGAGTTTGATGAGGAGCGCCAGAAAGCTGGTGCATTCAAAAAACAGAGGGACGACCTGGCTGAGCAGAGGGGCACTCTAAGTCAGGAGAGGGACGCCTTAGGACAGGAAGTCAGCCATTTAAAAAAAAAAGTTGGAGGAAAGTAAGCTGGCCCTTCAAGAGTTTGTGGAAATCAAAACTGATTATGAAAAGCTGTTAGAGCTCACCAAGCGGGTGGAGGATGCTTTGACAAAGAACAATCAGACCAGTAAGGACCAAACTCAGGAGGTAAGTCTCCTGCAGCAAAAATTGGCCCAATACTCCTAATGCAGGCAGGAAGCACAGAGAGACAATGAGACTCTCTGAGAAAAGAATGACAGACTCCACAAACAGATAGCCATGCAAGAACACAACATAGAGATCTGTAAGGCCTTAATAGAGGAACAAAAGGGTCAGATTTTGGCATGTCATCAGGGAGTAGGGGCTGAAAGAGATGAGGTAAGATGGGGAAGACAAAACCCTGAGCATAACCTCAGGACCCCTGGCATCAGGGACTTTAATCCCTTCAGTTCCATGAACTCTGCCAACCTCATGTCCACTGGCTCATATGAACCAAGGGCCACGGGGATGGTAGACTTCAACACAATGGAAAATATGGGACTGACAAATCAGCGCCTCCCAGAAATGGATGGGCGGGCATCTATGTACAGGTTCCCAGCCTCTCTGATCAGGGAGATTCCAGTGAGGGGAGAATCAGAGAACTGGAACCTCAAAAAGATCACCTACCAAGAGATCAGTCAGTCAAATTTGGTGGGGAATTCCATGAGACTAGGCCCAAAAAGAGCATTTTAAAAACCTCTTCCCAGCTAGGACAGTAGGGGGGAGTACTCAGCCAATCCTGGGAGCAAGGGAGAGTCAGAAGACTCTTCTGAGCGCCACAGGTTTCAAGAGACTAGGCCCCCACATTCTGCCAGCCATTCCCAAGCCCGCAGAATCAGGGAAAGCCTAGAGGATCAGACGGCCACGTCCGGTAGCAGTGCCTCTGAGTCAGAGGATGAGTGGACAAGGGTGACAAAAACTAAAAATGCCAACAAAATCAAGAGGGCCCTACTGAAAGATCCCCTGAAGCAAATCAAGCCTATTAGGAGTGTCATAACGCCCTACTATAAAAATGCCAAATATTCAGTTTGGGAGCACCTCGAATTGTTTGAGCAAATGATGGAGACTTTCCACCTGAAGGACAGCCAAAGCTGTATTCAGCATGTCAAGTGGATATTTTCATCTGAATACTCCAGCTTCTTTGCGGGGCTGGAGGATCAGAACCATTCAAGATGGTCCACCTATAGGACGGCCATCTTAAAGCATTTCTCAATACACAGAAACCCTCAAGAGGCCCGCAAGGCGGCCTACAATCTGCAATGTGGGGAAGACCAGGCCCGACAAGAATTTATCCAAGAGCTGAAACGTGCCTTTGGCCAGACCACCAGGAGGGTGCGCACCGACAGTAGGGAATTTCTCAATACCTTCTTTCACGCCATCCCTAAATACATTATGACCCAGCTGGTGATGGACTTTCATGAGAAAAGATCACTGGACTGGGTAATTGAACAAGCAACGTGCATCTACGAAGTGCAGAAGTCAGTAGAAAATAAAAGTGCCAATAAAAGCCCAAATCCAACCAACACCCCTGCTGCTGCTAAGGTGGCAGAGGTGAAGGTTGCCCCCATTTTAGATCTGGAGATGGGGGGGCCTAAAAACATTCCTGCACAAAATCTGACTAACCAAAGACTCAGAAGGCCCTCGGGGCAATCCCAAACAGGGAGTCAGGGAGTTAACCCACCAATGGATCCCCTAACTCCCCTGGCTACATCAGCCCCTGTTACAAGGGCAACAGACCCATCCTGGGCTATGTGTGGACTCCCGAAGCCCAAGGAGGGGGGATCCAACCAGGCAGCTGCCAACCCAGGAAACTTCCCTCCTCACTTTCCCCAGGAGGGCAGTAATTCCCCAAATGCCGGGTTGAATTTCTTTACCCGGTACCCACCAAACACCAACCCCCAAAATAACCCTTCTTTCTTTCCCCACTTTCCTGAGCCCAGACAAACCAATCCGGGAGAGGGGAGGCCAAGGGTGGAGGGGTACCAAAACTATCCCGACCAAGGGTATTATGGAAGAAGTGAGAGTTACCCTTCCTGTGATCAACCAAGGGTAGACCAGAAGACCCCTTACCAGCCAGAGCGGGTATCCCAACTGGATCGCCAGGTCCAGAACCTGGCACAGTTTCTGGGTCACATAATGAGGGCACAACAGAACCATCAGATGAGCATGGCGACTCAGAACTCCTCAAATCAAGGGTCTGGTGCTCCAGAGCAATGAAGGGGAGACAACCGTGCCAACCCATCCGGTTCGCACGGAGGAGGCACTGGGTTAAGGGGAGTGTAAAGCCTTAGAGGAAGCTTCCTTCCCCACTTGTGAAAAGCCCCTGGAAACCCAGGAACCAGAACCAGAATCTCCTGCCCCTGAAAATCTGCAACCTAGGGAACAGAGGGTGGGTAGAAGAAATAAAGAGCCTGAAAAGACCCATTTTGTGGAGGAGGTTTGAATCTTCCAATTTGAAGGAGAGGGGTCCTCAGAGGATTCTGGGAAAAGGATCTTCTCCTAGGGATGGGGAACTCCTCCCAAAGAAAAATGGGTCACAAGAAATCCTGATCAAGACTGGGTAGATGTGGGGACCGAGTTAAAACCGGCCAAGATTGAACCCCAGAATGACCATTTAAATACACATTTCCACCGGCAGGTGGAAGGAGCCGGCAGCAGTGCTTCCCGTGAAGGGCTACGGCAAAGTTCCCTGTTTTGCACCTGTTCTGCGCTTGAATGCTCACCATCCTTATCGCCGGCGACACCACAAGGTATGATCCAACCCGGTCTCTTCAATCCTGCTATATCCCTACTCGGCCTACAAACATACTCCTTCATGCTCGCACGATGACGAACTGGCCCCACTATCCTCCCACCAGCAAATCTAAATCTATTAATGGGCAGACACGAACATTGAGCCGCATATGACCTGTATGACCAGATAGTCAAGATAGTCACCCCCTTAACCCAATACGGGTTTACATGTAACTGTTTCACACAATTGCCACATGCAACTGTCCCAGGCTTGATTATATACATTACTACTTACCTGTGCAAGCTTCTTGCTAGCCTACCTGTGCAATTGATACTGGCCTACCTGTGCAATTGATATTAGCCTACCTGTGCAATTGATATTAGCCTACCTGTGCAATTGATACTGGCCTACCTGTGCAATTGATACTGGCCTACCTGTGCAATCGATATTAGCCTACCTGTGCAATTGATACTGGCCTACCTGTGCAATTGATACTGGCCTACCTGTGCAATTGATGTTAGCCTACCTGTGCAATTGATACTGGCCTACCTGTGCAATTGATACTGGCCTACCTGTGCAATTGATATTAGCCTACTTGTGCAATTGATACTGGCCTACCTGTGCACTTGATACTGGCCTACCTGTGCAATTGATATTAGCCTACCTGTGCAATTGATACTGGCCTACCTGTGCAATTGATACTGGCCTACCTGTGCAATTGATACTGGCCTACCTGTGCAATTGATATTAGCCTACCTGTGCAATTGATATTAGCCTACCTGTGCAATTGATACTGGCCTAGCTGGGCAATTGAGTTTAGCCTACCTGTGCAATTGATATTAGCCTACCTATGCAATTGATATTAGCCTACCTGTGCAATTGATACTGGCCTACCTGTGCAATTGATATTAGCCTACCTGTGCAATTGATACTGGCCTACCTGTGCAATTGATACTGGCCTACCTGTGCAATTGCTATAAGCCTACCTATGCAATTGATATTAGCCTACCTGTGCAATTGATATTAGCCTACCTGTGCAATTGATATTAGCCTACTTGTGCAATTGATATTAGCCTACCTATGCAATAGATATTAGCCTACCTATGCAATTGATATTGGCCTACCTGTGCAATTGATATTAGTCTACCTATGCAATTGACATTAGCCTACTTGTGCAATTGATACTAGCCCACCTGTGCAACTTATTTCTTGCCTATTCCAACCCAGTAGTGCAATTGTTGTACAATCAACATTAACCTACTAAGTGAATCTCACCTGACCCAAAACACTACCTGAGATCCCACGGCATAGCCCTGAACATGCGTGACAACCTGAGAACCCAACCTTTAGCATTTACACTTAGCCTCCTAGTCATTATGTCTCTAGCCACCCTCCTAATGCGCTCGCCTCTGGATAGAAATATGAGACTTAGATCCAGACTATACTGGCTCTATGATCCTAAAAATACCAATGACCGTACAGTGTTACCCACTCCTAACAACAGGATCCCATCCAATATAGTTAAAAAAAACCTCAAGTGGGGATAGCGCTTCTACAAGAAACGCATTGCACAGTGACATCCATGGCCAAATTACAGGAACACTGGGGGGGCCAGGGCTTTGGATCTGCCTACTCGAAATATGCTAGAGGGGTGTATACATGGATCCACCCCCAACTCCCTTTTCATTTAACCACATTTTCCAGCGACCCGGAGGGCAGGTACGTGATTTTATCGGGGCACATTGAACAACAAGAAGTATGCATAGTGAACTCTTACCTACCCAACAATAACATCCCAGCCCACTTGACCTCGATGTACGACATAATTGCTCCACACAGGGACAGCCTTTTCATCTGGGGCGGGGATTTTAATTGTGTGCGCGATCTTACGCTGGACAGGTCATTACCACCGGCCACCACCATAATGGCGCCACCACAGCGCTGAACACACTGACGGACAGATTAGACTTGGCCGACACATGGAGAGAACTCCATCCCCATACTCGAAACTATTCGTACTTCTCATCCCCACACGGCCTCCACACGAGACTTGACTATATTTTTGTAGGTAGGGAACACCTATCCCGGATGGAAGCAGCGGAGTACCTGGGCAGAACGATTTCAGACCACTCCCCATTGTTAGTAAACTGGAACCACACTGGGCCCAAACCTCCTATTCCCATGTGGCAAATGCACATAGAGGCCCTGAAAGACCAAACATTTAGAGAGGAGCTACACAACAAGATTGACGACTACATTGAACTAAATAAGGGCAGCGTAGACTATGTGAGCACGGTATGGGAGGCCCTAAAGGTAGTGATTAGAGGAGAGATCATGGCAAAAGCAGGTGGCATTAGGAGAGCGCTGCGTGATGAACTGGCACAGGGTGAAGCAGGGATTGAAAGACTTAGCACAGATCCTACAAACCCACAACGACACGAATACAGGCTCAGGTCACTCCGCGACGAATGCTCGAATGCTTGGAGCAGACTTGCCAAGTTCGATTTTGTCACCAGGACAAATAGACCCACACGGAAGCAGATATTCCCGGTAGGCTCCTGGCCTGGCTCTGCAGGAAGGAACACCCCAGACACACCATCACCCTGGTACATGACGAGCAGGGCAACACGCACCAGACCCAACAGGATATTAATGACACCTTCAAGAGCTACTACAAACACTTATACGCTCACGAGATAGAAGTACCTGGGGACCAGATAGCTGACACCCTGGAAGAGATAGGGCTACCCAGGTTCTCTTCGGCACAGACCGAGATCCTAGAAGCTGACATCACACCAGAAGACATTGCTGAAGCGATTAAGGCACAAGCCACCTGCAAGGCCCCCGGGAGCGACGGGTTACCCTCAGAATTCTACAAAGCTTATAGCTCCTCCCTGACACCACTCTTATATGAGGTCTTCCAGGAAATATTTGAACGAGGCACCTTACCAGACACCATGAAGGAGACCCTAGTGATCCCAGTCCTTAAACCAAACAAGCCGGCGGAACACTGCGACTCATATCGTCCGCTAGCCATGCTCAATTATGACATTAAACTGCTAACCACAATCCTAGCTCAGAGGCTGTCCAGGCTGATAGGGGACATTGTACACCCAGATCAGACCGGGTTTGTCCCAGCCCGGAACACGTCCATGAACTTGCGCAGGCTATAGCACATCATTAATCAAACAGATACGGCCACAGAATCCTATGCCCTACTATCGCTCGATGCCATCAAGGCATTCGACTCCATATTCTGGGAATGGCTATTAGCAGTCCTAAAGGAGTTTGGATTTGGCCCACGGTTCATTAGGTGGATCCGAATACTCTACACTGACCCAAGAGCGCGGGTAAAAACTGGGAGACATGTCTCGGAAGACTGGGAGATATGTAGAGGTACGCGGCAAGGCTGCCCGCTCTCCCCCATGCTCTATATACTGGGACTAGAGCCCATAGCCATTTATTTCCGGAAGCAATTCTTTGATGCGGGAATACGGCTGGGAAGGGTAGACCACATCATCTCGCTTTAATGCGGATGATGTACTCTTATACGTCAAAGATCTGCACCTTAATGTCCCAACCATGTTGGACGTCCTTGATAATTTCTCCAAAGTCTCTGGCATACAGTTCGACAGGGCAAAGTCCTGCTTATTTCCGCTAGCAGGCCTTAAGGATAGTGACCCGGCAGAGCTCCCACAACTGGGGATAAGGTGGGAAACCACTAAGTTCCGCTACTTAGGCATTCAGATCATGCACACTCCCCAACTGATGCACGAGCACAATACAAGTGCAGTAATACCCGCACTGCGCAAATCGATGTCCTTCTGGGCAAAACTCCCACTGTCAGCAATGGGGAGAATATCGATTACCAAAATGATTGTCCTCCCTAGATTTCTGTACAAGTTCCAAAATGTACAGTATTACATTAGAAACCCGTTCTTTCGCTTACTGGAATCAATAATTCGAGACTTCGTATGGGGGCAGGGCAGACATAGAATAGCGCACTCCACACTAGTCCTACAGCATACTCAAGGAGGAATTCAACTCCCGCATTTCGAAAAATATTACTTATCCGCCCAACTCAGCTTTGTGTCCAAATGGTTAGCAGACGAGACCACATCGGAGATCCCCCTGCTGCAGTCTCTGATCCCCCCACTGCAACTGAAGGAACTACTCTGGGCGCCATGTTACATGCTGGCAAACACACCCTACATAGCTACTCTGGGGAAACAAATCTGGCAAAGAACAAGTGCACTAAGACACCAAACACACTTGCATTCCCCAGAAATACCTATGATCTGGGACCTATGAAAATCAGATTCAGACCTGCTACACCTCAGAACCTGGGAGAGGAAGGGAGTCTACACATGGGGAGACCTATATGATGGGGGCACCTTCAGAGAATTCAGCTCATTGCAGAACGCAGATGGGCTTCCCGCTGGCCAGTATCTGTGGTACCGTAAAATACGTGAAATAGCAAGACATAAGTGGGACACTTGGCCAGAAGAACCCGAACCAGACCCTCTCACAACCCTA
Source organism: Ambystoma mexicanum (assembly GCF_040938575.1). Taxonomy (NCBI): domain Eukaryota; kingdom Metazoa; phylum Chordata; class Amphibia; order Caudata; family Ambystomatidae; genus Ambystoma; species Ambystoma mexicanum. Next base: position 162,771,714 of record NC_090937.1, on the reverse strand, counting down.
CTATATAACCTAGGCGAGGGACAAAAACTGATATCCCAGTTATACGGACATCTCAATGACAACCCTAACCCAAAAGGGGAGACCCTGAAGAGCAAATGGGAAATAGACATTGGCCAGGAGATGTCGGAAGGAGAATGGAGCAGAGCGTTAGTGTTTCCTAAAGCCGTGTCCAGAAATCATAGATTCCGCTTCATACAGCTAAACGTTCTACATCGGACTTACCTCACCCCACATAAACTAAGAACATTCTACAAGAACGCAAGCCCTAACTGCCCATGGTGCACAGCTGACAGAGCAGATCTCATACACATGTTCTGGGAATGCATCACAGTGCAATCCTTATGGGCAAAAGTTAAACAGACCTATGAGAAGGCGAGCACCTCCAACTACAGTTGGACCCCCAGAGAATGCCTCTTGGGAACCTACCCCAGACCGGCTAAACTCAAGCATCGGGTGAAACTAATGGACTTAATGTGCATGACGGCAAAGAAACATATCGCCATGTCCTGGAAAAAGCCAGCGGGACCCAGACACACCGCCTGGCTCAAGGAACTTGTGCGATGGATCAATGCAGAAACGAGGGCATGGGAAGACAGTGTTACCAGATCCACTGACGAGGCAAGCGACACCCTAGAAGCATGGAAGGAGATAACCAGAACTATAATCTACCCCTCGGACGACAAACCCCCATGAACAAACATAATCTGGACTGTGCAATACAGCAGGATCTCGGAAACTCACAAGGGAGACCCCCCAATACCCAAGCAAACTGTCGCAGTCTAGACGCCCCCCCCTCCCCTGCACCACGCCCTGTCGGGGGCCCGTTAATGGACATCGGAGCCTAAACAAGGAGACGGTTATGTTGTTATGTTAATGTTGGGGAAGTTTTCCCCTTTTCATTTTCTTATTCCTGACCTTTTTCTTCTTTTTTCCCTCTCTTCTCTCTTTCTTTTTGGCTCAGCTTTTACGACTCAATATATAACATCAAAATATTGCATAAAATGACACTGTCAACTCGCCAAATGTCATTATATTATGATAAATGCCAATAAACAAACTTGAAAATAAATAAATAGTTAAAAAAAACCTCGCTAGTCCCAATAAACCAGAAACCAAACCGCCCCCTACCCTACAAATAAAGGCACACTAACTCTAACTGGATCACTTATCAAAGCCAGATCCCTAGTAGCACATGCTTCTGAAATTGCAGACACATTACACAATGAGAATCTAGACCTACTAACCGTAACTGAAACTTGGCTCCATGATGCGGCAGGTCCTGCCCTTATGATAGCAATACCAGAGGGCTACCAGATACTCAGAGTGGATAGGCCTAACTCTTGCGATGGCGGCTTAGCCATCATCGCCAAAACTAACCTCTCTATTAGACTTGCCACTACAACTACATGTCCCTCATGCGAAGTGCTCACGGCCAAACTTCCCTTATCCAACAACCGTACTTTAATGATTCACTTGATATACAGACCTCCTGGCCCACTAGGAACCTTTGAGGAGGACCTTACAGATATCATAACTAGCAACACAAAAAACCACTCACAAACCCTGCTACTGGGGGATTTCAACCTCGACTTCAATGAGGATGGAAATAAACATACCCAAGACATAACTGCACTTCTCAAAGATCATGGACTCTTACAAAAAGTCCTGTCCCCTACCCACATCAAAGGCAGAACTCTGGACTGGGTGGCTGACTTGAACTGTAACATTACTATTACAGATAATGTACCACAATTATGGTCCGACCATCACCTCATTACTTTCTCAGCCACACTCGACCTCCTTAGTCCTAAAACCATCGAGATGGCACCCCCACTTCCCACAAGAAGTAAAAAGGACATCACAGCAGAAAAACGACTCCCTCACCTCCTCCCTTCTCTGAACAACGTTAATAATAATGCTGACCCTAAATCTTCAGTGGAAATGTTCAACACTGCCATGTCCCAAGCCTTGGACTCCACTGCCCCTCTAAAAATGCGCAAAGCCAGACAAAAATCCCACCTTAATGCATGGTTCACACCTCAACTTAAAGAGTTAAGACTACAGAAAAGAAAACTGCAACCTATCTGGCGCCACTCCCCGACTACTGTCAATAAGGCTAAATTAACAGAACTCTCCAAAGACTACAAAAAAGAAATAACCAACACAAAAAATATATATTCAATGATAGAATTGCAAAAGCTAGTTCCAATACTAAGGAACTGTTCTCTATCCTCTGCAAAATGGTAGCCCCAACTCCACCGGCACACACTGTCCCTAAGGACAAGCCATGGTGCACTGCAATTCAAAAAGCCCTCCTAAACAAAATCACTACTCTCCAACAGAAAATAGCAATTAAAAAAGCCTCTCTGCCCCCCTCTGAGCAGCAACCATCCCCTGACACAGGGCATAACACAACTACACCATTTACCTTTAAAGAAATCTCTATTCTTGATACGGAAAAACTCATTCTCTCTCTAAAACCATCTAATTGCAAGGGCGACAGCTTCCCGGCACAAATTATAAAGGATGTGGCTAGAGACCTTGCCCCATTCATCTCCAGGCTGATAAACGCTTCCTTTAAAACCAATTCAGTACCCAATAACCTCAAAGAATCCGGGGTCCTCCCCCTGCTTAAAAAACAATCACTAGATCCTACCATCCCCACTAACTATAGATCGATTGCCACTGTCCCCTTTCTACTTAAAATTATTGATAGAGTAGCCTATATTCAAATTTAGGAATATCTAGAAGCTAATCACCTAGTAGGATCACGACAGACACGACAGACTGGCTTCCGCCCACTCCACGGTACGTAAACTGCCCTGCTAGACCTTAAGACTCAAATTGACGAGTTGAAGGACAAGGGACAAACAGCTATGCTACTTCTCCTGGACCTCTATGCAGCGTTCGACCTAGTGGATCATGTAGTCTTATGCAATCATCTTAGGTCGGCAGCGCACTTTTCAGGGGAATCCATAGCCTGGGTCCAATTGTTCCTGGCCAACAGGACAATGCGAGTCTTCTCCCCACTAACGGCTGCTGACCCAACTCATATCTCCTGTGGAGTACCCCAAGGATCCTGTGTCTCACCCACTATGTACAACATCTTTACTAAGCCTTTGTTCGACAAATTGGACAGACTGGGTATCACCTACACAAATTATGCAGATGATACCCAGATCCTCATTCCCCTTTCGGGCAACTTTTTGGAGGACACAGCCTTAGTAAACAGAGGCCTGGATGGCATCTCATGGCCTCTGCCTGAATGACGATAAAACTGAGATACTAATCCTAGGCTCCGAAACCAACATAAAAAAATAGCCCTAGCTATACCGCCTTCAATATCGACAACAATCTCATCAAGGTGATGCCAGTGGTCAAAACACTAGGCTTCTATCTTGATGCCACTCTCTCGCTTAAGAAACAAGTCAACTCACTTGCATCCTCCACAGTTTATACCTGTAAGCTTATCCAGCATGTAGACCATTCCTCTCTACCTCGAGTTGCATCACCCTGGCCAATTCCCTCGTAATGTCGAGATTAGACTACTGTCACGCTTTCTACTCAGTCACCAACAAAAATATCATTGACAAAATACAAAGATACAAAGAATGCAAAATAATGCCATAAGAGCAGCCCTGAATATCCCTAGGAGAGAACACATTTCAGATGCTAGAAGAGAGGTTCATTGGCTAAAAATATCTGACAGGATACTCCTAAAAACAGCCTCCCTTACCTCCAAATGCTTAAACAACTTAGCCCCACCCTACCTTGCTGAAAGGATACATAGAAGATCGTCCACACTTCCAACAAGAGCAGCCAATGCCCATACCCTTGAAACTCCTAGATTTAAACGTGTTACAGCTGGATGATCTAGCTTCCCAGTTATTGCAGCACAAACTTGGAATGCATTACCGCATGACCTCAGAAAGGAACAACCATATCCTAAATGTAGACTCAATGTAATTAAATGGCTACGAACGAATGACTGTTAGATTACCTTGTCAGTACCTTACACTCCTGTTTCTGCTGCATGCCTTTTACCGTGATTCCTTCCGTCTGCCACTGTAACTATCCCGCCAGCACCTATGTTCCAACTGTTTTGTATATTTTATGCTTCTCTGTACACATTCTGTAACTAAGCTTAAGTTGTCTTGACCTCTACTGCGCCCGGATACCTAATGGGTTTGGCGCGCAATACCAAATAAACAAACAAACAAACAAACAGACCAGCAAGAAAGTCACCTTGTTCAAACCAATTCCGGTGCCTGCCTCTAAAAAGGGGGGGGCAGCCCAGAATCAAAACCGGGGGAGCCCAAAACTCCCCTGATCTCCCACTGTCACCTTTTACTTACAGGTTCCCAAGACCCCAAACAAAATCCTGCCCAAATCACCTCTCTATCAGAATCCAAAGCAAAGAAATTAACTCGCCAATTGGCCAAAAATGTGCATTATCTTTGCTCCCTTGAGGAGAAGGATGGAAGATTTTATGCCCCGGTCCAAATACAGGAGCAATGTACATTTTACAAGTGGGATTCTACACTGGAAGGGAATACTCTGAAATTCTAAACAAATTCACAATCTGAAAATCCCACTCCAGATTCCCTATAGTCCAAAATGATGAGAAATCAGCTCAAAGCTTGGCTGACATTCAGAAAATTGGAGAGCAGTTGTTCGTCCCTATTCAGTTAAATGAGGAGAAGGACTCTGTTCTCGCCGGAGTGTGTGTGAACAACGGTAAGAGCTTCATCAGCGAGGCCATGTTCCGAAAACTCCCAAAAGATCCAGCCATTCCCACATTTAAATTGATAGACAAATGGGAAATGGACCTGGAAACACCCAATTCCAAACATCTCCTGCCTAGCAGGTGTATGGTCAAAATTTCTACAGGCAACAAGAGCATAGTCCATAATTGTTGGGTCATGCAAGACGTCCCTGCAGCATTTTATTTAGGTAGTGACATTCTCAATCACTTTGCCATTAGTTTGGACCTAATAAACTTCAAAGCCTGGTCCCGATTAGCGGGTAATCCCATGGACTTTGATAACCCAGAGAAAGCACTTCGGTCAGCTCAACTTCTGCCATATGCAGTTGAAATTCAGATTGGAAAGGAAGTCACCATCCCAGAATGGACCCGACTATTCCCACTTAAAGTAAAAATTAAAAGAGGACAGAAACTGAAAAGTCCTGACACCTATGTTCACCTCAATGCCCACTTACAACAGCAAGGGTTGGGGTTAAACTCAACGCCACTAGCCACTAGTCAATACAGAACATGACACCCTTCCAATAGAGGTGGATAACAGCAACCTAAAGAGTATTACTCTGGGCACAGGCACCATTATTGGAATGGCGGTTGATGACCAACATGTTTCCATATATTTAGGTAACAAACTGATAGGACCAATCCCCAATGACTGTCTTGACTGTGATAGTGACAATGACACAACACCAGAAAGGATCTTCACCCGGCATGGGGGGAATTTCCTGGTGTACTCTTCTAGCCCTTATGGTAAGTAAGATGTGACCTGTGACTTCAGGAGGGATGAGGTGATCTTTCAAGTCCACCAGGACTGCCTTCCCCACCTGAAGCCAACAGTCCAAGTCAGTACTTTGACCAGGGACGTCTCCACCCAGCTGGAGGAGGCCGCTGAGATAGCCAAACCAGAAGTCTTTCTGGGCTTCAGGTAGATGGTTGAAGAGAGAGTCAACCTAGCTGATGCCTGTGAAACTCTGGAGCAAAAGCAAAAATTGAAACAAGTTTTCTTAGATTTTCAAGATCTCTTTGCGGTGGACTCATATGACTGTGGTCACACCGACATCCACACTACAACAATCCCCACGGACCCTGGCATGACTCCAGTGTTTGTGAAGCAATATCGCTTACCTCTCACATCAATGGAGTCCCTTACTGAAATAATTAAGAACCTTGAGTCCCGTGGAATAATTTGTCCAGTCCACAGCACCTTCAATAATCTGGTGCTGGGGATTTTGAAACCAAACAGCCAGTGGAGACTCTGTGCTGACCTAACGGAGCTCAACAAACACGTCCATACTTCCCGATGGCCTCCTCCCTACATTGACCAAGGGATGGCCCAGATCCCGGGGTCAAAGGTATACACTGCCATTGACCTGACCAATGGGTACTGGACTATTTGTGTCAGTAGGGAGGACCAATACAAGCTGGGCTTTACCTTCGGGGGCAGCAGTACACTTGGACCCGGACTCCCTTCAGATACATCAACTCCGGCTATGAATTTAACATCTTTCTGCATAAGGCCATGCCCGACTTGGGTGAAAGGGGTAAACTGGCCTATATAGATGATGTTCTAATCAAAAGCTCAACTGTGGAGGAACACATAGCGGAGATCCGTTATGTTCTGACTCAGTTGAGGGCTGCCAGAGAAAAAATTCTCTTTCCAAAAGACACAGTGGTGCAGGACCCGTGGCAATTTATTGGGGCATGAATTAACTCCTGAGGGTCTCGGTCCACAGGAAAAGAAAGTACAAGCACTCCAGAAAATAAAAGACCCCACAACTCTGCGGAAACTAAGGAGCCTCCTTGGACTAACTAATTACAGCAGAAAGTTCATTGAGGATTACACAGAGACCACAAGACCCCTGATCCATCTGTTGAAGAGGGGGTCAAGTGGGAGTGGGGTCCAGAACAAGCTGAAGCAGTAAGACAACTCAAAGGAAGCCTCTCACAAGCGCCTTGCCTAGCTTACCCTGTCAAAAACAAGGAGTTCTTCTTGGATACAGGGTTCTCAAATGCATGCTTGACTGCAGTATTATATCAAAAGCATGACAAGGTCATTAAAGTAATCTCCTATGCGAGTAAGACTTTATCCTCTGTGGAGGAAAAATTCAACGATTGTGAGAAGGCACTCCTGGCAACGGTGTGGGCATTGAAGAATTACCGCCCATTTATCCAGGGGGAACACATCATAGTGGAGACTCCACACCAGCCTCTGCAATATCTTCAAAGTGACAGAATCTGGGCCAGAAATGTGAGTAATTTCCGAATTACTTCCTGGATTCTGTCAATGCAAGGCTTTCCTGTGGAGGTCAGATATGGCCCAAACAAGAAGAGTCCCCTCGTGCAAGGTCTGGCTGACTTGCATGATTGTGCCAGAGAAAACTGTCTCGAGGACGAAAGTCTTAAAATCAAGGACAACATGGAGGCATACCTTAATTCCCCACACAAAGTCTATGAAGAAGACCAGTGTGAGGGAATGCCCACTGTCTATGTCGATGGGTGCTCCTACCATGTTGACAACAACGGGGAAAAGGAACTTGTGGCCGGCGTGGGGAATGCATGGGGAAATAATGCCCCAGAACCCTCCGCTGGGTACAAAATCGGTCCTCGGAGTAGTCAAGTGGCAGAGTTGATGGCTGTGCACCAATCCATCCTCACTGCTGTCCAACACAAGCTCCAAGAACTGGTCATAATCATTGATTCAGATTATGTATGAAACGGGTTCGTGGAGCACCTGGTTAACTGCCAAACCAGAGGCATGCTATGTGCTAATAATAAACCATTAAAGCACGGAAAATTAATACAAAATATTGATGATCTGGTCACCTAGAATGGGATGACCATCTACTGGAAAAAGATTAAGGGTCATTCTAAAGTAGAGGGACCAGACAAAACTGGAAATTACCTAGCTGATCAGCTGGCCAAAACCACAGCCATCCAAGGGGATCTACTTGAGATTGAGTCCTTTTGGGGGGAAATCCAGGTCACTGCTATCACTAGGTCCCAGACAAATACTCACAATGAACTCTCAACTGCAAAATGGAGTAAGGAGACCCCAGATGCTGATTTGATTATGGCTCAAAAAGGGGATCCAATAATTTGTAAGTTCTATCAACACATTGAGTATCCTGTGAAATTTCCCCTGACGGATACCGATTACATTGGGAAAGAGGACCTCAGAGTGTTGATGAAATGCCCAATAATGTTCCGAATCCAAGACGGTTTGTTGGTGAGGAAATCCATATCTGGCCATGACCAGTGGGTGGTCCCTACCTCATTCCGAAGCCTGATGCTAAGTCATGCCCACGATGCGGCCACAGTGGTCATCGGGGGTTTCATACGACATTAGAAATCTTGCGAGAGCTTGCATACTGGCCACACATGGGGCAGGACCTCAACCAATACATGAAGGTGTGTCTTGTGTGTGCACAATTTCAGCCAACATCACTCACACACCATGCTCCCCTCCAAAAGAGGGGGATGACACTGCCTTGGTCAGATTTGCATGTCGATTTGGACTGGCCCTGGATTCGCTCCTCTAGGGGGAATAAGTACATGTTGACCGTAACATGCTTGTTCACTAAATGGGTGGAATGTCTCCTGGCCCCAAATTGCAAGGCAGAAACAGCAGCTGCCCTGATGATCAATCACATCTTCTTGTGTTTTAGACTACCCCAAAGGATTCAGTCAGACCGAGGTAGCCACTTCACTAGCGAAGTGATGACAAAGATATGGGAGATACTTGGGGTCAAAAGGAAACTACACATTTCCTACCAGCAGTCCTCTAGTGGTGGAGTTGAGAGGTGAAATAAAACTATTGTGAGCATATTAAAAAAAAGTTTGTGGCAGATTCTGGGCCAAGTTGGGACATTTGATTACCCCATGTCCTGATGGCCATCAGATATACCCCTTCTTTTGCAACAAATATGTTTCCATTTGAGCTGATAACTGGACGAAGGATGGTGCTATCCCAGCATCTGCTCTACAGAACCCAAGAGCAGACCTTGATAAATGCCTCCACAACTCATGAGTATGTTGAGAATCTGAGAGAACACATTCAACATGCTTTTGCCTATGCTCAGCGGAATCTAGAAAGATCTGCAGACAGTATGAAGACCCACTATGACCTTAAGATGACTAAAAAGGAATATCAAGTAGGAGACCGGGTCTACTTGTACAATTTCCAAAGGAACCAAGCCAAAGAGCGCAAATTCCTCCCAACTTGGCGGGCCCTTTTGAAATTGTGGACAGAATCTCACCAGTCGCCTACAGAATCTGCATCCCAAAGGGCAGTTTGACAGAAGGGGAAGACAAGTGGGTCCACATAAGCCAGCTGAAGAGTTGCCATCCCAGGCATACTTTGCGGCAAATAGAGGAGCCGACCAGAAACCCAGAGGGGGAAAATCCAGAGACATAAAAGAATTACTAAAGGTTCACTGTGTATGTGTGAGAAGAGCGTTAAAACCATTAGTGAACATAGAAGGGAAATATTGCCAGTTGTAATCAATGCACGTGTCTTTCCCACTGCTGACATCCCCCCGAAGATGTGTGGACACAGTAGTGGGAACATTTCCATAACCATACTATGTTCTATTTTCTAGCATTGAAATTAAGAATCATCCCAAGAATCACCAAGGAGGACCACTCGGGGACCGGGAGGAAAGACCCAAGGAGCCCGGGGTGCCGCTCCATACTCCCAACCAGAACCAGCACTGACGGGAGAAGCCACTGAAGTTCTCCAGACGGACAGAAAAATAACATCCCAATCTGCCGACTTCCCATTGATGGGAGGTCAAAATCAAGTCGGGAGGGGGTCTCTGTGGGATGTATTGACCCACTCTGCTATGCTATGCGGCATCACTCTGATAGTATGGTGCAAGGAACTGCAACAATGGCGGAAAAACACTTGTGTGTGCCAAAAACCTACAAAAACTGCATTCTCAAACACACAAAAAGATGGATGCACAACCGGACACCCATGGTGCATGTGTGGTGGAATAAAGCAGACAGTGCAGAAAATGTGCCAAGAGGCTCCATGACCAGCAAATAAAGTGCAGAGGGAGAAGTAACACTTTGCAAATGAAACTCCAAAATGTGCCAATAAATGACATTTACTTTGTTGCTAAAAACTCCAAATTGCCTATAACACAACACTTCTCAACATTCAAAATCTTGCATGCTTGGCGCTAAAATTCATGAAATCTAATGAAGCATTGCGAACAGGCAAAGTCCTAATGTGAAGAGCAAAACATTCATCAGACAAACTGGATTGTCTGTAAACTGACAGCCCCTGCCAAAATCTGGCTGCAGTACCCTGGGCTACCTGAATGACAGCTGTCAGGTGAGTTACTGATGAAACTTCAAAGTGATCTAAACTAAAAAGTCTGCTGGATTGGCAAACATAAAAAGAATTGTATCTAAAAAGAATACTGATCTCAGTTGCTTTTTATCCCACAGAGTTAAAGCTAAGAAAGTAATGTATTTATGTTTGATGCAACAAGTTTGGTTTTCCCTGGATCTTTAATTAAGAATAAATTAGCTTGGCTGAGCTGCATCCCTTTGGAAGTGGACAAACAGGTTTCTTCCAGGGGGAGGGAAATTCTCTTAGCTGAAACTCACGGGGAGATGATAATTGTGGGTTAACCCAGACTTTTGTCTACAGAAAGAGAATGAAAAATAGCAGGCCCTTCAGCCCAGGAAACAGAGGTGTGAGAGGGTCGTAAATGGCTCCTGGAAGGAACTTCCCCAAGGAGGGGGATGCTCCTGGACTCCAGGGAGAGAAAAAGTGGCGTACCATTTGCTGTTAAGTATGAACAAAGAACACATTTCAGAGACTCATAACTTGTAATTCAAAGTGGTGAAAAATATAAAAAGGAGAGAGTTGTTAATCTAAATGTTGGCTGCACATTTTAAGAGGCGGCAGAACTGTATGACATGCTCTTATGTGAAATTTATTAAAACTAGAATTGTGAAAATGTACACTCACATCCCTATGTTAAACACACACATTTGGGGAAATGTGCATAAAGTTTGGAAATGGTGTTCCTAGCAAAGAGGACAACATTCTGTAGAAAGTTGAAACAAGATCCCACAGCTGCAGGATTTTGAGGAACAGATGCTACATAAAATATGGAATCTGTGTGTGTGATTTTTGTGAAGGTGACCAATGTAGGAATGTGTATTTTGTATAAAATCCTTGAGACCAGTGGCTAAAGGGAGATTTCCAAGAACTGTAAAGCAAACCATAAAATGTGACATCATCCGGCATTGATCCAATCACTCAAATGCAAGGCAGAGATGAAGTTTTGATCCAATCCCAGCTTAACTTGGCAAGCTTAGCTAAGCCGGCCCATACACCCACTTTGTGATGACATTTGAAAGGATAAATAGAGACAGCTGACAACACATAGGGACTGACTGACCCACTCACTTTCCTGATTCCAGTGAAGCACTCTGATCCAGCATTATACATCCAGCTTTAACATCCTTTCAGATCCAGATGCCAAGACTCTTGCCAGCAATAGAGAACTATTGATTTTCAGCAAGGCCAAATCCTAAAACTTATTTTCACTACCCAGTGAAGCGCTGCGGGGTGAGAAGGCCTTTTGAACTAATATCCTGAAACTCTCGGGCTTGCTACCACAAGGCTTGTCTGAGGAACTCGCTATCCAGCTGATTGAAATACCCACAGACAAGGAGGGCAGATCCTGTGCAAATCTGGTGACTGGCCTAGTTGATCCAGTCCCGCGCCTGATGTGCTGTCCTTCATAGACCAGACCCAATCCAATGACCAGAACTGACGGTCCCATTAAATAACAAAGGACTGTTAGTATTAATAGGAAGAACTGTGAGCCATAGTCTATTTGCATTGTCTCATCCAAATCTCAATCCATCCTATCTGTAATCCAGAATCGAAGTATTGTCAGAACCTTTTTTGCGCTGATTTTCTCTCATTTGTTTTATAAAATCATAAGTCATTAGTGATTTTGAGTAACTCAAGTAAATTCCAAAAAGAAATTGAGCATCCACCACATGAAGGGTTACGCCGGCTACGTAACTGTGGAGATTCATGTGTGGCATCCTCTTTTTCATCCAACAGGTGGACAGGCATATGTAAACATGGATATGTTTTATTAACTATGACTTCTGAATGAAATGAGAGAAAAAGTATAAATATTTTGTCTTAAAAACATTCAACCACCACCAACCACCTGGGTCAACTGGCTCCTTAGAGGAGCTAATTAACCCCACTAGGTTGTGAAATTACATTAGGGATTTCATCCTGTTGAGAGTGCAGCTTTGGGCTATCGGTCGTCAATGTCCGGTGCTTCTTTTGTGTTTCATATTTTGGATCCCAAGTGACTTCAAGATCTTGCCAGCTTCACCTGAAGCACCTCTTACTAAACCACATACATTATCTACAATCACCCCAACATTACAGACAGAAGCAGTATTTTTGACACTTTGTTGGGCCTCCCACTCCACAATGTGTCTATTGATCCTCTTTTTCATAGTCATAATATAGTGTATCAAACCCATCTGTCCTTTTCAAAGTGCATTTCTGTTTTCCATTCTCACGCCTATTTTGCTAAACGACTCTCACTAAAACCTCTATAACTCCCTCAGTTTGTATGATAGAAATGAAATTTCAACTCCTACTTGTACCTATCATCATTAGCTATCCATATAACCCCGCATTGCAAAACAGTTCGATTTTCCTGTTATCGTGAATATCGCGCAAGGAAAAGTTTGCCGCAAATTGAAATTCTGAGAAATTTTACACATGTGAAATATCTTTCATTTATTTTCCACTTGGACTTTGAGATTTCAAAAGTTTTCTTCTGACTAAATCATTGCTTGTGATTGTTTGCAACTGTTCAAAGCGGCTCCTATATGAATTTATAATAATGTAAGTATTTTTGACCACATTTTCAGGCCGATTCATGGAATTAATGTGCGCTGAAAATATCGGCGCAAGTGTGCGAAAACGTGCGATTCGCAGTGAAAGAGCAAAAATCGCAGTGCAAGTGCGAATATCGCAGGGAAACCAGCGCACATCTATTCATGGAAGTCCGTGCGCGAGTAAAATCTGGGATGTGTGCTGAAAAAGTGCGCGGCGCACGCCGGCGCACAGGTCATCTAATGGCCTGCGCTAAGGCCACAGCGAAAGCGCACATAGCGCGGCGCACATAACAAAAGTAGGCGGAACATGGGGCGTGACAGGCGGAATGGGGAACAACTTGTGAAAATGTGGGCGTCACAGGGGAAGTACAGGAGGCAAGTGTGCGGAACGCCCACACGCTCGCCTACAACATGTATTCATGGAATCAAATAGGGCAAAACAGCGCACGGGCAAAGACGCGCACAGGCCTAAACACGTCCACCACACGCAGGCAGGCAGTCGCGTCCCTGCACATGAATAAAATGTGCGCCAAAATGTGCGGCCACAAAAAGCAGGTATAAACAGCTTCCCATACTGTGGGCCTCTAGGACAAATGACGTGCAAAGGGGTACGCGACAAACACGGACACCCGCTGTGTGAAAAATAGCGTGTGCGTGTATTTCGGGGGTGCACGGGAAGTTCTACATGCTATTTGCCCTGGGGGAGAGGGGTACGTGTATTTCTGGGGTGCGCGTGAAGTTTCACACGCGATTGGCCTGGGTACGTGAATTTCGGGGGTGCGTGTGAAGTTTCACACGCGATTGGCCTGGGTACGTATATTTCGGGGGTGCTTGTGAAGTTTCACACGCGATTGGCCTCGGTACGTGTTTTTCAGGGGTGCGCGTGAAGTTTCACACGCGATTGGCCTTGGTGCATGTATTTCAGGGGTGTGCATGAAGTTTCACACGCGATTGGGCCTGGGCGAGCGCGGTACCACTCACCGTCTGCCTTGCATGTAGAAGAACGCATAACCAACACCCACCCCCCGCTGTGAAGTAATAGCGTGTGAACCCCAATGCCTGGAAAACACACGCACCGCACCCCACGAAAAGCACGTACAAGCCTGTGCACAATATGTCACAGATGCGCTTATGCGCTAAGGGCCTTTGGTCCAATGAAATCATGTATGCGTGCTGACGCGCCTACGCGCTAAGGGACTTTCCTTGAATTACACGCTGACGTGCAAGAATTTCACGTGCCAAATCACTCCGTATCAAGCTGGCCACGTGAAAACACACGGAAGACTACGCTCCTGCCCAAAAGTCCGAATTACTGCACCCCAGAGCCCGACCAGCCTCCCACGAGCCATCTACTGCTGCCTGCCTGCCTGCTGCCATCGTGCCCTGCCATTTTGTGCCTGCACATCTGCCATCTGCAGGGGTCCAGTTGCTGTGTCCACCCCTGCTGGAACAGAAGACTCCCGACTGGTATATCATCGCTCCACAGCCCAGCCCCAGGACCCAGTTGCCCACCCACGCCTGCCTCGGGGGTTGCCATGTCGAGGCAAACACCATCTGAGACCACTGGCGACCCCCAGCCAGAGGGGCAGAGGGCCACCAGCTTCAGTCAGAAGGAAGTTGGTGTCCTGGTGGAGCTTGTCCTGAGGCATTATGATGCCCTCTTTGGATCATCACGCGCCAACAAGGAAGGGCGGACCAGGATCTGGGACGACTTTGTGGTTGCCATCAACGCGGAGGGGGTGGCAACCCGCAACATCAAGCAAGTCAAGAAGCGCTGGGAGGACTTGAGGTCCAGGACCCTCTTAAAGGCCCGGCCCCACGTGGAGGGGGGCCTGGGCCGCATGAGTACCATCCAGCTGAGGGTCCTGGAACGCGTACGCCCAGCGCTCCACGCCCAGATCCTTGAGTTGAACGGTAAGTGGCCAAGCATTGCTGTGTGAGACAGGGCATGTTGCAGTGTGCTGGTTGTCTGATACTTGCCTGTATGTGTGACATAGGCCATGTAGGTATGTGTGTGTGCAGGGACATCATGGTCATGCATGTGAGACCAGTAATGTGTGAACCACATGGTTGGTGCATGTGTTCAAATGCAACATGGGGAGCTCTATGCGGAATGGACACATGAGAGCATGCCAGTCTCTGTTCCTGGACATGGGTGGGGGTGAGGGATGGGTGCTGATGCCATGTACATGTATGGTGTCCATGTCTTTGTGTCTGACCTGCGTGTCTGTGACTTGTGAATGTCATGGATGCATGACACATGTCTGTGACAATGTTCAGATTCACTGATGCAGCCTAGTCATCCTTGTATCCACTGTGTCTGGGGTCTACGAGGCCAGATGGATGAAACTACGGTGAAGTGTGTGCATGTGATAGGCATGACCCATGATGCATGTGAGTTTCAAACCAACCTTGTATGTTTCAAGAGTCCCTTGGACATGTATGCTAATGTCCATAGAATGCGCCATGTCTGTTACTGAATGTGTTTTGCCTGCACTGACCCATGTGTTGTGAAGGGACATGATGGAAGTGATGTTTGACAGTGCCACTCATCTGCCATTACTTCCTGTCTAGGGGACCATAGTGCAGTACCCTGATGCTTGTGTTCTATGTCTCCCTCTATCCCTCTACACAGCGGCAAGTGAAGAAGAGGGCGGAGACAGTGCTGTGGAGCAAGCGGCAGGGATGCCCCCACGGCTGCAGCGGAAGGGGTGGTTGAGCCCCCACAGGGGCTTGCAACGGCGGAAGACGGTGTGGAGCCATCCAGGTTGGTGGTTTCCACAGATGAGGAGGAGGCCACTACTGAGCTGCACATGGGGCCTGGTGGGGGTGGTACCACTGGTGCAAGTGGTGCAGTCCAGGGGCAGGGGCAGGAGGCAGCACAGGTCGCCGTGGAGGGGCCTGTGCATGTCACTGTCCCTGACACTGTGACTGCACCACCATGAACCAGCAGGGATGCCCCATCCCAGGCCCGTCCGCAGGTAGGGGGGATGTCCATGTCATCTGACACTCTACCTGCGGACGAGGGGACCCCTGGCCGTATGGGGAAGGTCCTGATTGGTGTCGCGTTGTGCACGGGTGTCATTTGTGATGACGTGCATGCTTTCCGGGGGGAGCACGCACATCATCACGAAGAGCAGCGTGCCAACGTGGCCCAGTTGGGAGCGACCATGGTCGGGGGTTTCGTACATGTGTTGGCCACTCTGGCGACCCTCTCCTCCTATGTGGAGGCTATACGCCAGTCGTTCTCCATGCCGTCTTCCGGCCCAGATGCCACCAGGGCCCCCTGTGGACCTGCCCTGACCAACGCAGCCAGCTCGGTGGGGCTCCCATCCCTGCCACAGTCGGGAGTCGGAGGTCCAGCAGGGGTGGACACACCAGCAACTGGACCCCAGCAGATGGAGGATGTGCCGGCATCATCATGCAGGGCACGTGCACAACAGTGTTGGTGGATTCCATCAACCTGGATGCCGTCGTGCTGGCAGAGGCAGTTGCGTCGGAGGCAGCGGCAGGCTCGACGTGGGAGGCATCATGGCTCAGGGCCATCTACATCAGAGGGGCAGGCATCGGCCGGAGGGCAGGAGAACCCTGGAATGGGAGTGTCTTCCGTGTGGCAGCGGTTGGGCCAGCAGATAGGTGCGGAGCGGCGGCGGGTGGAGGAGGAACGGCTCACAATGGTCAGGGCTTAGAACTCCATGCGCAGGGTGCTGAGGCGGGCTGAGTGCCTCGAGGGTATTCGCAGGCAGTTGGAGCTGGACACCGCATTATCCCTGCGAGACCTCGGGGCCAGTGAACATGCCCGCCTCCAAACCATTAAACAGGAGTTCGATGATGCCCTGGCCCATGACATCAACCAGTGAGGCGTTGGACTTGCCAGCCGCCATTGTATATAGTTCATTAGTGTTAAGTTTCCTTTCTTTTTTCTTCCCTTTGGGGCACATGGACTATGCCCCACATTTTTGTATATAGTTGTTTATTCTGTAGGCTTTTTTGTAGGTTTCCTTTGGACAGTTGGGCTCATGGACCCAGGATTTCATCCTTGTAAATAGTTGGAGTGTGCATTTGTCGGCTTTTTCTTTTTTGATTTTTCCATGGAGCAATGGATTTTACTTTTTCATTTCGGTTTGGATTTGCTTTGTTGGAAGGAGACTTTGGAGACATTTTTGATTTCATATATTTTGGATTCTGGTTTCCTTTTTTGATCATTATGTGACATTCTGCATTGTTTTCCTTATGTCCATTGTTTGGTATTTGATTTTCTTTCACCACATTCTTTGTTCAATACATTTGTTCCCGTACTTCAATGTGTGGTATTCTCTCATTGGTTTCATGCATGTCACGATGTGGGTTTTCAAATTCACTGGCACCCATTGTGTGTGTTTGACGGACATGTGCTGATGTACATACATGCCATTTGGGTTGTTTCATGTAATGGGCATTTCAATGTGGGGTGTATGTTATGCTCGGTTGGTTATTTGGGCAGGGGTGGCCTGCCGTGGGATTTTGTTGGACATGAGGGCCATGATTGTGGGTCATGTTGACATGTTGGGGGGGGACATGAGTGGGACATGAGTGGGGGCCTGCTGGCAGGTGCCCCTAACTGCTGGGGGGTGGGGGTGCTGGGGGACATGAGTGGGGGCCTGCTGGCAGGTGCCCCTGACTGCTGGGGGGTGGGGGTGCAGGGGGACATGAGTGGGGGCCTGCTGGAAGGTGACCCTGACTGCTGGGGGGTGGGGGTGCTGGGAGACATGAGTTGGTGGTCATATTGCAACGTGACATGTGGCTTGGCTGAGGGGCATGCCCATGGTGGATGGGCTGCCTGCGGGACATGACCAGGGGTGCAGGGTAGTCCCCTGTGGTGTGGGCTGCCTGCAGGGGCCGTGGAGGGGGTAGAGGGGACACCTGGGAGGACCCACACTGCCAATTCACGTGTAAAACCTCCCCCGCACCCCTGAAATACACGTACCCAGGCCAATCGCATGTGAAACTACCCGCGAGCCCCTGAAATACACGTACCCCGCTCCCCCAGGTCCAATCGCGTGTGAAACTTCTCGCGCACCCCTGAAATACACGTACCCAGGCCAATTGTGTGTGAAACTTCCCGCGCACCCCTGAAATACACGTACCCAGGCCAATCGTGTGTGAAATTACCCGCGAGCCCCTGAAATACACGTACCCCGCTCCCCCATGCCCAATCGCGTGTGAAACTTCCTGCACACCCCTGAAATACACGTACCCAGGCCAATCACGTGTGAAACTACACGCGCACCCCTGAAATACACGTGCCCAGGCCAATCGCGTGTGAAACTTCCTGCGCACCCCTGAAATACACGTACCCAGGCCAATCGCGTGTGAAACTACCCGCGAGCCCCTGAAATACACGTACCCCACTCCCCCAGGCCCAATCGCGTGTGAAACTTCCCGCGCACCCCTGAAATACACGTAGCCAGGCCAATCGCATGTGAAACTTCCCGCACACCCCTGAAATACACATACCCAGGCCAATCGCATGCGAAACTACCCGCGAGCCCCTGCAATACACGTACCCCGCTCCCCCAGGCCCAATCGCGTGTGAAACTTCCCGCGGACCCCTGAAATACACGTACCCAGGCCAATCACGTTTGAAACTACCCGCGAGCCCCTGGAATACACGTACCCCGCTCCCCCGGGCCCAATCGCGTGTGAAACTACCTGCGCACCCCTGAAATACACGTACCGAGGCCAATCGCATGTGAAACTTCCCGCGCACCCCTGAAATACACATACCCAGGCCAATCGCGTGTGAAACTTCCCGCGCACCCCTGAAATACATGTACCCAGGCCAATCGCGTGTGAAACTTCCTGCACACCCCTGAAATACACGTACCCAGGCCAATTGCGTGTGAAACTTCCCGCGCACCCCTGAAATACACGTACCCAGGCCAATGGCATGTGAAACTACCCGCGAGCCCCTGAAATACACGTACCCCGCTCCCCCAGGCCCAATCGCGTGTGAAACTACCCGAGAGCCCCTGAAATACACGTACCCAGGCCAATCGCGTGTAAAACTTGCCACGCTCCCCTGAAATACACGTACCTCGCTCCCCCAGGCCCGATCGTGTGTGAAACTTTCCGCGCACCCCTGGAATACACCTACCCAGGCCAATCGCGTGTAAAAATTCACGCGAACAACAGTTATACACGTACCCCACTGGCACAGGCCCTTTCGCGTGTGGAAGTTACCGCGAAACCCATAATACACGTTCCCCGCTTGGCGTTTGCTGTTTGGCAGTCCGGTAAACTGGTCCAGGGTTGGCACAGCTCTTTGCGCTGGATTGGGGATTTTGATGGCTTTTCCTTGCGCGAGGGCGTTCTTGGGGGCGTAACTGGTGCTGCTGCAGGGTCGCTGTGCCACTCTGCGCCACGGCTGCTTTTGGAGGCTAAAATCCATGAATATGCTGTGCGCGGAAATCGATTTTAGCGCACGCGGCTGGCGCAGACATTCGCACGGGAACACTGTGCACCAGCCGCGTGCGCCACTTTTGTGCAAATTTCTATGAATTACCCCCTTGGTGTTTTTGCCCAGTCAATTCTAAAGACAATTGCAAAGCCATTCTGACAGCTGAAAAGTCAATTCCGTTTTCTCTTGTGTTTAAAGAGGGAAGGTGGGACTGATATTCTGTTTGATTTTTGCTATTCCTGGATACCTGCTCTCTCCTCAAATCTCTTTACATTGACTATTGGTGGGTTGAGGGGTGTTGCAGGGGGAACCTCTAACTATAGTGCTATCTGTTCTACAGCAATTCAAAAGTATTGTTTTCTGTGTTGCATTTGTTTTTGTGCTCATTACATGATCCCTAGTGTATTAAAGATATTATTCTGTGTTCTGTCACCCCATTGGTGATTGTTGTTACCTATTAAAATATATTGTGATTTAAATTCTAAATACATAAATAAATATTTACCTTTGCAAACTAGCCTGATTCCTGGTTCAGTGTGACCGGGGGGGTGGCGGGGGTTCCAGGAGAAGGGTGTGATACGAGTGGTATATTGTTCAGAATATTGAACTTATAGATGAAAATAAATAAGGGTTTCAATTGCGCACTACACGCTGGGTTTGACTTGGGTGTGTGCCGGATTGAAATCACTTACAAGGTGGGTACCAGAGAGGTGAACAGAGGAGGAAGTAGGTGGCAGAGGGGCCAGGGAGGTGTTGGAAGGAGTGGTAGGAGAAGGGAGGTAAGTGATGAGATGCAGGAGATGCCTATCAAGAGGAGGACATTGGGCTGAGAGCCCTAAACCATGATGGTACCATTTTGATAGACATTGAGATTGGTCTTGGAGAATTAGCAGGTGGCCACGAGGACCTCCCACAGGGTTCCTCCATTAATCGGAGATGAGGAAAAAGGAGAGAGACCAGAGACCATATGGGGGGTCCATAGGTCTGGCGAGGGAACGACAAAGAGGATGAAGGTGAGAGTCTGTTTGGAGGAAGTGCTGATGTGGGTATCAGCGATAGGGAGGCCTTGGTTGGAGTCCAGGATATCCTTCTTGAACTTTTCATTCCATACTCAGTGAGAGGGATAGAATAGGAGATAGAGTACCAGTTTGAGAAGATGGTTGAGATAGAGAGCACCACAGGGGGTTGAGGAGGCAAGAGGGGAGAGTGAGGGAGGAAAAGAAGCACAGCCCATAGCGGCGCACCACATGAGCACCAGATAAGTTGCCACAGAGGCGGCAACAGCAGGCAACACACCACGTAATTGGAGGGGTGGGTCAGGTTTAGCGGGGGTGCCGTGATTGTTGCCCCCCCCTCCACTTACCTTGACAGTCGCAGCAGGTTTACGGTTGCAGGCTGCATGCTTCCCTGGGTGACACCGGCAGACACCATGTGGGGCTGCTTCTGTGGGAGCTGTCCTTTGCCTCTGGGTCCTTTGCCAGAGGGGCTGCCTTGTGCCACTGATTAGTTAGGCCTGCTGTCCAATTGGACAGTGGCGAGTGGGAGGGAGGTGGGGAAGGAGCAACCGGGAAAGTGGGGACAAGGCTGGATAGGGAGCGGGTGACCATGTGCTGCAGCGCCAAAAAGAAATTCAAAGATACTGTTAAAGTGCCTCAGGACAAGGCGCAACTCATCACAGCACCTGCGACAGAGAAATGGTGCTCAGGGCTCGAAGGGTGAAGACACTTTTCTCAACACAGGCCTACTGTCCAATGGGAGCACAGTGGGTGGGAGGGCGGTGGGGAAGGAGCAACCCGGAAGTGGGCAAATACATTGCAAATACAGTTATCCAAGCCAACTGTCGGCACTCTGTAGGAGGATACCATCGACATATGAGAAGGATGCCCTCTACTCCACCCTAATGGAAAAATAAATGCCAGAGCACTTAGGGCCTGATTCATGGAATTTTTAGCACAGTGCAAAGTGACTTTTCACTGGTGCAACATGAATCAGGCCCTTTATGTGGTATTCTTTTTAATGAAGACATCTGCTTATTTTAAACACAATGGGCCTCATTACGAGGCTGGCAGCCGCGTTCATTCCGGGCCACCACATTACGAGGTCTGCAGCGGGTCCCGCTCTTCATGCCTGGTCAGTCTAGACATGCAGAGCGGGACCCGCTAGCAGACTAGGATGCTAATAACGGGCCCGTCATTAACGGGCCCTTTGTTAGCATCCTACCCATTCCCATTGAGCCCTACAGGGGCTCAATGGGAATGGGGATGTACCGGGTCTGGGTCCCGAGAATGGGAATTACCGGGCCCACTAAAGTCAGCATGGTCCGGTACCTCCCTATTTTTGGGACCCGGACCCGGTACCCGGTTTGGGGGTAGCCATGCCGCTAAAAACGGCATGGCCACCTCCAAACTCCTAATGAGGCCCAATGTGTGACCATGAGCTAAAAGCAAGGGGCTTTGTTGTGGTGAATAATGAACTAATAATTGTGCCTTTTCCTATCCATCTTCCATGCTACAATATTACTTGCACATTTTAATAAAGAAATCTCTTCATTTTAATGCTATTGCTCTGTAACAAATACAATAAAAACTAAAAGGCTATTTCAAAAAAGCTGTTAGTGGAGGTGTTATTCGAATCCAGCTCTCATGACTGTTCCTCATTCTGGGGTCTATGTCGTATCCACTTCCCAATCATTATTATTATTAATAGATTAACTTTATCTTGGTAAAAAGAACCATACAAGCCATAATTTCAATATACTCAGAGAAAATTCATCAAAATAATATAATACATATCTCTACATATCTCAGTGTACATAAACGTCTACCTTATCTATATAAAAACATTTAAAATAGTATTTGAAATATCTCACTCAAAAGACAAATTAATAAATGTAATCACTCTATGCAGCTGGTGTGTTGGGTTGACATTCATTAGCAAAACCGTAGCTTCTGTGGCCCACCACTCTAAATACTGACACCAACCATCTCCTCAGTTTCCTATAAAGTAGACAAAAGAGTAGGAAATGGACAGAGACTTCTTTACAACCCATCATACTTGTAGAATAGTCTGTTATATACTTTAGGCTTTCGTTTCAGTAAGTTAATGCTTAAGTACAACACGTACCCTATTGTTCTAGCACATAAGTGTCCTAATGGGTCTGACTGGTAATTAAATGCAAGTGTGCAAATGGGCCATTGTTAGGGAGAATTCTCTGTTTAGGCTGAATTTGCTGACCTAGTGAGTCCCCCAGCAGCTTTGCTGGATTTTTGGGGTTTATTTTTTTCTCCTGCCAAGAGTGAGACTCTTTTACCCTCACTCTTGGACATGACTTGAGAGTGTTTCTGTGACTTGCTATGTGCTTATGGGCTAGGGGGTATTTTTTCCCCATAGGCTATCATTGGTTTTTGAATGTGTGTTACACAGCACCCTCAGTGCAGTAACACAGGGGTGTCATAGAGACCCCCAAACATAGACTCCACACCCTGGGACTGACTACTGTCTCCCTGGGTCTGTAAAGTCACCATTGACTTTACTAGTCTTAACTTAGGAACTTAACCAGTACAAACCATCTTACTGTGGAAGTGCTGGTAGGGGCAATTAGATTGCCCCTGGGTCTGTTGTCGAGGGGGTACTGTCCCGTCCCCCCTCGCCGAGTTCTGGCTGGTGGCAGTGGATACCACGGAAATATTCCACCGGAATATTTCCCAATGGGATTTCCCATTGTTTTTTAATGCACCACTTTTTGGTGCAATGTTAAAGATACCGCCGGTTTATTTATTTAATATAAATTCACCGGTTGGGAGTTTTTGCCAGAACTCGCCGCCAAAATGGCGTCTAGGTTCACTTCAGTAACCCTGAACCCGAGTCGAGCCTTTGTTCCACTTTTGGCGGGCTTCCGCACAGAAGCCCTCCAAAGTGGTGCCATTCTGTCTGGGTACCACAGGGGGTGTGGGAGGGGGTTTAGGCACCCTGGACTGAGTTGCCTTGCCATCTCATGTCGCACTCTGGTGTGATTGGCCCAAGTGGTGAGCCACCCCGCTCACCACTTAGCATGTTTGAGTGCCAGCTAGGCTGTATGAATGGGGGTTTGCTGCATAAAAGCAGGGTTTTTGGGACTGGTTCTTCAGAAGTCGCCACAGGACCTAAGAAGCCGAAGAGGGAGAAGCCGAGCCGACCTGCCAAGATGACACCACCGGTGGAGCCCTGCGGAACCGTCTCACCACGTTTTCCCGACGACAGAGGAGATCTCCCGCCGGAGAGTCTTCTTCCCTTAACTGGTGGGGACAACCAGTTGCTGCCTTCTTTTCGCCGTCCCGAAGCATCTCGTGGCCACCTTGCCTGTGCCAAGCACCCCGGCAACCGGGATACCACTTTTTACCTCAACCGCGAAAGAGGGGTAAAATCCTTCGCGACCGGAAAACTCCACGGCTGGCCTCATCCCTGGTAGCGCAACGACCTTCAGCTTTCCTCCACGTTGAGATCACCTCTTCCTCTGGACGACGCCGCGACTTGCACCCACTACCAGGAACAACTGCCACCGCTGGAGGATCCTTTCCACTTTTAAAGGTACTGTGTCCCGCCCGGCTTCCCTTGCCACCGATTGTAAGGGGTAGATTTAGCCCTCGGCTCTCGAACCTGGGTAAGCCTGGGACACCCTAACTAAACTTTTCTAAAACGTAGTAAAACCTTTTCTACTCACCTGCAAAGTCTTGTGACATTGTGTGATCTTGGGCATATTTTCGCCTGGCTCTCTCTAAAGCGGGCCCCGAACCCATTCTCCTTGCTCCACAATTGACTGCCTTTCTAACCTTATGTGAAAAGTGTTTTACCTTGCTGCTCTCTTTATTTCTGCCTTTTCCCTCCCTTTTTCAATAACTTGTTGGAGTGCCATCTAAACGTTAAGCGCTCACCTCTGTTTGGAAATAAGTGGTGTTAACTTAGACTTATCCAACAAATGACTAGGGATGTACATATGAGTAATAGTGACTGTGTTTTGACTTACTTACCTTTTTCTGTGCTAGTGTAATTTATGAGTGTGCCTTTAAAATAAATAAGTATATACTTTTACACCTAGCTCTGGTCAGTGTTTGCTTGTACTATTGTGCCTCTGTACCTATTGTGTATCCTCTATATACTGCCTAACTCTTCTTGAGGGACGTCTGACTGCTCAGCCACAGCTACCACAGTGAATCTGTGTGGTACAGACTGCTACCAAGTGGGTTTACTGCCAACACCTGTAGTCTTAAATCTTTTGCAGTGGTCCCAGAGGGAACTGCACAGATTTCTGCCTAACACTGGTGTACAGCGGTGGGATTTGTATTGATTATACACTTTAGAGTACTTTTGAGATACCTTAGTGCAACTAACCACAAAGCTTAAGCACAAGAAAGAAAAAGTCATTTTCTAACCTGTCTACTATGGAAAGTTATAGTCAAGAATCCCTTGCTACAAAAACTGCTGATTGTCTAAGACTTCTCTGTAAGCATAAGAA
The DNA here is from genome assembly GCF_040938575.1 of Ambystoma mexicanum. NCBI lineage: Eukaryota > Metazoa > Chordata > Amphibia > Caudata > Ambystomatidae > Ambystoma > Ambystoma mexicanum. The sequence continues at coordinate 162,747,123 of NC_090937.1, read as the reverse complement.
TCTCATGACTAAAGGAAAAAAAATGGAGCTAATAGAAAGGTTGTTAGAAAACCAAAGTCTGGAGGATGGTTCAGAGGAACCTATTACTCCAGCAAATGTAGAGAACAGCAATGATATTGATATTGAACAAACTATTGATGATCTTGAGTCAGAACCAGAAGAGGAAGATGAAACTGTTGTAGATGTTCCCTCTAGGCCTCTGTCTGCTCTACCAGCTGTACCTACTGGACCTTTGCCAGGTCCCACATTTAACCCTCAATACTTTGAACTGGAGAAAATGAAACTTGAATTAGAGTACAAGAAACTTAATGCTCAAACTGACAAAGAACTGAGGCTAAGGGAAATGGAGCTCAAGTATGAGTTAGAAATGAAGAAATTGTCTGTTGAGAATGCTTCTCTCTCTGGCTCCTCTAGAAGTTCCAATCCTAAAAGACCCCATATGCCTAAGGAATTAATTGGTATGTATGAGCCTAAGTTGGATGTGTTGGATTGGTTGTCTATGTTTGAGTATAATCATGGGCTCCAGAACATCACAGGTAATGAGTTACTCACCTGGTTGTTCTCTAGGCTCCCCCCTGTTGCAACTGATGCGGTAATGGAGTTGGGGGAGGAGGATAGGAAAGAGTATGAATGTGTGAAACTAGCTTTGATAGCTAGGTTTGGGAAGACCCCTTCCCAGTACCTTAAGAGGTTTAGGAGCATCAAAAAGCTTGATGGTACCCCTTGGGCTACCTGGGTGTGTGAAGGGTTGAAAAACTTAGAGGGATGGATTAAGGGTTACAAAGTGAACACTTATGAAGGAATGAGGAATCTTGTAATGATGGAGTCAATTTATGATGCCTACTCTCCTGAGCTCAGACAGCACTTGGCTGATTCACGGGAATTAGATCCTAGGAAGCTAGCTAAGGCTGCTGACTTTTGGGTTGCCAACAGGGCTACTCACAAGGATTCTGGGGTAACTCAGAAGAAGGATGAGGGAAGACAGCCTAAGAAAGACTCCAAAGAGAATTCCAATACTTCTAATTCCAAAGAGGGCCCCAAACCAAACCATAAGGGTAAGCCACCTGGGAAACCACAGCAGAGTAGTATACCTTCTGGTGCTAAACCAGAAGGAGGTCAGAACAAGCCTCCATTCCAAAGGACCTTTGGGGCCTGTTATGTTTGTAAGGCTACTGACCATGTGAAAGGAGATCCCAGATGTAAGGGTAAACCTTCAGGGGTCCAACTTGTCCCCTTAGCCTTCGCTCCAGAGGAGGAAGTCACTATGGCAAGTGGAAACTTTCTACTACTGGCTGATGAACCCACTGGAGTCTCAGCCAGTGTTTCTTTAGTCTCTCTGGGGTTGTGGGAACAACATAATTTAGATGTATATAATTCTATCCCAGATAATACTAAAGAGTATTATAAGGACAGTGTCCACGTGAATGGTCAGGAGACTCCTGCCTTCAGGGACACTGGGGCCAGCATAACTGTGGTGGATGAATCATTTTTCAAGGCAGAGGATGTTGCTAAGGCACCCAAATGCCTCACTAAGTTAGCTGGAGGGCCTGTGCAGATGTGTCCCCAGTTACCAGTTCTCATCCAGTGTAATGATATGGCTGTGAAGATACCTGTCAGTATACAATGTGAAGTGCCAGGAAGGGTTCTGTTGGGAAATGACCTGAAAGCTCTTGGAGTTGTGTCACATACCCCCAGACCTCCTAGTAAAAGGTTACAGGAGCTCACCAAACCTGCAAGAGAGAAAACCCTGCGAGGTTTATCTCAGGAGATGATGACAGAAATCACTCCTCTCCCACTGGAGCAACTTACTGCAGTAACTACCAGATCAGGAGCAAAGGGGCAACCCAAGACTCCTAGGAAAAAGCCTACAGCAAGCACTCCAGTTCTTCCAACAAGGACTTCCCCGAGGTTGTCCAAAGTTACACCTGTAACTCCACCTCCAGCTGAGGCTGAGAGGGAGGTACAACCCTGTTTGGTTGAACTAGACTCTGAAGAAGAGCTAGTAGGAGGCCCAGAACTTATTGGAGACCTGGACCCGGCTGACCATCCTGAGCTGCAATCTTTACTGGCAGAAGGTGGACCCAGCAGGACAGCTTTTCGTAAGGGACAAAGAGAATGTCCAACTCTGGAGGGTCTCCGCCAACAGGCCGCTTCTCAGGCTGATGGGCAAGAGCCTGGGAAGTATAGGTTACACTGGGAAGGTGGCCTCTTCTACAGTGAACCCACTGAATCTGAACCTGGAGCCTACCAACGCCTGGTAGTGCCCCAAGAGAACAGACACCAGTTCTTGCAACTAGCCCACGAGATTCCTTTGGCTGGTCACTTGAGTTTCAAGAAGACCAAGGAAAGGCTCTCCCTCTACCTTTATTGGCCAAAGATGGGGGCTGAAGTAGATAGATATTGCAGGAGCTGCCATACCTGCCAGACTTCTGGTAAGGTTGGTTCCAAGAATGTGGCACCTTTAGTGCCTCTCCCAGTTGTGGGAGTCCCATTTGAGAGGGTAGGGATTGACATTGTTGGTCCCCTTGATCCCCCAACCTCCTCAGGCAACAGGTTTATCCTTGTTGTAGTAGACCATGATACTAGGTACCCTGAGGCAATTCCTATGAGGACTGTTACAGCTCAGGCTGTGGCTAAGGCCCTCCTTGGTATCTTTACCAGGGTTGGGTTTCCTAAGGAGGTGATCTCTGACAGGGGGTCAAATATTGTGTCCAACTACATGAAAGCCATGTGGAAAACCTGCGGAGTCACCTACAAGTTCTCAACCGCCTACCACCCTCAGACAAATGGGTTGGTAGAAAGGTTTAACAGAACTATGAAGAGCATGATAGGTGCTTTAGAAGAACCCCTTAAAAAGAAGTGGGACCTTCTACTGCCATGCCTTCTCTTTGCTTATAGAGAAGTCCCTCAGGAGGGAGTAGGTTATTCTCCCTTTGAACTTCTCTATGGCCATCCAGTCAGAGGCCCCTTGACCCTGATTAAGGAGGGGTTGGAGAGTGCTCCTTCCCCCAAGCCAGTCAGAGTGACTGACTATGTGATAGGTCTCCGAAGGAGAATGTCACACATGATGGCAGAAGCAAGTGACAACTTGAAAGCTGGCCAAGCTCTGATCAAACATTGGCATGATCAGAAGGCTAACATGGTTGAGTTTACTCAAGACCAGCTAGTTCTAGTTATGCTTCCAACAAGGCAGAGGGCCTTGCAAGACAAATGGATGGGACCCTTCAAGGTTGTGGGAAAACTTGGAGAGGTCAACTATCTGGTGGATCTGGGCAAACCCAGGGAAGCTCCCAGAGTCTTCCACATCAACCGCCTCAAAGCCTATGTCTCTAGACCAGAAGTAGGAGCATTGCTTCTAGCTTCATCAGAAGAGGAGGAGGAGAGTGAAGCTCTACCTGACCTCTTGAGAGGCTTACCTTTGGACGAAAAGGTTGAAGGAGTTAATCTCTCTTCAGATCTGACCCCTGAGCAACAGGAGGAGTGCAAAGCTATGTTAAATCAGTTTGCCCCCCTGTTCTCACTTTCACTAGGCTTGACCCCTTGGGGACAGCATGATATACTCACTGGTGACTGTCTGCCAGTCAAAAGCAGAGGATATAGAATGTCAGAACACGTCAGAACCCACATCAAAGGTGAGGTCAAGAAGATGCTTGATCTCGGGGTAATAGAGCCCTCTACTAGTCCATGGTCTAGCCCAGTGGTGTTAGTACCAAAGGCAGGATCCAAAGAGTTGAGCTTCTGTGTGGACTATAGAGCTCTTAATGCAGTCACCAAGACTGATGCCCACCCTTTGCCAAGGACAGATGAGTTGGTGGATAAACTTGGTGCAGCCAAGTACCTCAGCACACTGGACCTTACGTCAGGCTATTGGCAAATAGCCCTGACAGACCATGCCAAGCGGAAAACTGCATTTTCTACCCCAGTTGGCCTATACCAGTTCAAGGTTATGCCTTTTGGACTGAAAAATGCACCTGCAACATTCCAAAGGATGGTGAACCAAGTTCTAGCTGGGATGGAGGACTTCTGCATGGCATACTTGGATGACATTGCAGTCTTCAGCCACTCCTGGGAGGAACATGTGACCCACTTAGGACATGTTTTGCAGGCTCTTGAGCAGGCCAATCTGACCATAAAGGCAAGCAAATGCCAAATTGGTCAGAGTAAAGTGGTCTACCTTGGACATGAGGTAGGAGGTGGAGAAATAAGGCCTTTGCTCAGCAAGATTGAAGCTGTGCAAAATTGGACAACACCTACTACTCAGACCCAGGTGAGAGCCTTCTTAGGCCTCACTGCGTACTACAGGAATTTCATTGAGAACTATGGGACCATAGCTTCTTCTCTGAATGTGATCTCCTCTCCAAAATTCCCTAAGAAGGTCAAATGGAATGAGGAATGCAATCAGGCCTTTGAAAACCTGAAGAAAGCTCTTTGCCAAGCTCCAGTACTCAGAGCTCCTGACTACCACCAAACTTTCATTGTACAAACTGATGCTTCCAATGTAGGTATAGGTGCAGTTCCTAGCCAACTGGATGAGAAGGGTAGGGAACACCCCATTTGCTTCATCAGTAGAAAACTGAAGGATCCTGAAACAAGGTGGGCAACAATCGAAAGAGAATGCTTTGCTATTGTGTGGGCACTGAAGAAGTTTAGGCCATACTTGTATGGTTCTACTTTTGTCATTCAGACTGACCACCAACCCTTGAGATGGTTAATGCAAATGAAAGGGGAAAATCCAAAACTATTGAGATGGTCAATCTGCCTCCAAGGGTTTGATTTCACCATTGAGGACAGGTCAGGGTGTCACCATCAAAATGCTGATGGACTCTCTAGGATGTATGTCATCGACTAGAGGTATGAGGTTCATCCAGGAGTGGATTAAATCCTCCTGTCCCTTAGTCTGGGGGGGCGAGTGTTAGGGAGAATTCTCTGTTTAGGCTGAATTTGCTAACCTAGTGAGTCCCCCAGCAGCTTTGCTGGATTTTTGGGGTTTATTTTTTTCTCCTGGCAAGAGTGAGACTCTTTTACCCTCACTCTTGGACATGACTTGAGAGTGTTTCTGTGACTTGCTATGTGCTTATGGGCTAGGGGGTATTTTTTCCCCATAGGCTATCATTGGTTTTTGAATGTGTGTTACACAGAACCCTCAGTGCAGTAACACAGGGGTGTCATAGAGACCCCCAAACATAGACTCCACACCCTGGGACTGACTACTGTCTCCCTGGGTCTGTAAAGTCACCATTGACTTTACTAGTCTTAACTTAGGAACTTAACCAGTACAAACCATCTTACTGTGGAAGTGCTGGTAGGGGCAATTAGATTGCCCCTGAGTCTGTTGTCGAGGGGGTACTGTCCCGTCCCCCCTTGCCGAGTTCTGGCTGGTGGCAGTGGATTCCACGGAAATATTCCACCGGAATATTTCCCAATGGGATTTCCCATTGTTTTTTAATGCACCACTTTTTGGTGCAATGTTAAAGATACTGCCGGTTTATTTATTTAATATAAATTCACCGGTTGGGAGTTTTTGCCAGAACTCGCCGCCAAAATGGCGTCTAGGTTCACGTCAGTAACCCTGAACCCCAGTCGAGCCTTTGTTCCACTTTTGGCGGGCTTCTGCACAGAAGCCCTCCAAAGTGGTGCCATTCTGTCTGGGTACCACATGGGGTGTGGGAGGGGGTTTAGGCACCCTGGACTGAGTTGCCTTGCCAACTCATGTCGCACTCTGGTGTGAATGGCCCAAGTGGTGAGCCACCCCGCTCACCACTTAGCATGTTTGAGTGCCAGCTAGGCTGTATGAATGGGGGTTTGCTGCATAAAAGCAGGGATTTTGGGACTGGTTCTTCAGAAGTCGCCACAGGACCTAAGAAGCCGAAGAGGGAGAAGCCGAGCCGACCTGCCAAGACGACACCACCGGTGGAGCCCTGCGGAACCGTCTCACCACTTTTTCCCGACGACAGAGGAGATCTCCCGCCGGAGAGTCTTCTTCCCTTAACTGGTGGGGACAACCAGTTGCTGCCTTCTTTTTGCCGTCCCGAAGCATCTCGTGGCCGCCTTGCCTGTGCCAAGCACCCCGGCAACCGGGATACCACGTTTTAGCTCACCCGCGAAAGAGGGGTAAAATCCTTTGCGACCGGAAAACTCCACGGCTGGCCTCATCCCTGGTAGTGCAACGACCTTCAGCTTTCCTCCACATTGAGATCACCTCTTCCTCTGGACGACGCCGCGACTTGCACCCAATACCAGGAACAACTGCCACCGCTGGAGGATCCTTTCCACTTTTAAAGGTACTGTGTCCCGCCTGGCTTCCCTTGCCACCGATTGTACGGGGTAGATTTAGCCCTCGGCTCTCGAACCTGGGTAAGCCTGGGACACCCTAACTAAACTTTTCTAAAACGTAGTAAAACCTTTTCTACTCACCTGCAAAGACTTGTGACATTGTGTGATCTTGGGCATATTTTCGCCTGGCTCTCTCTAAAGCGGGCCCCGAACCCATTCTCCTTGCTCCACAATTGACTGCCTTTCTAACCTTATGTGAAAAGTGTTTTACCTTGCTGCTCTCTTTATTTCTGCCTTTTCCCTCCCTTTTTCAATAACTTGTTGGAGTGCCATCTAAACGTTAAGCGCTCACCTCTGTTTGGAAATAAGTGGTGTTAACTTAGACTTATCCAACAAATGATTAGGGATGTACATATGAGTAATAGTGACTGTGTTTGACTTTCTTACCTTTTCTATTGTGCTAGTGTAATTTATGAGTGTGCCTTTAAAATAAATAAGTATATACTTTTACACCTAGCTCTGGTCAGTGTTTGCTTGTACTATTGTGCCTCTGTACCTATTGTGTATCCTCTATATACTGCCTAACTCTTCTTGAGGGAAGTCTGACTGCTCAGCCACAGCTACCACAGTGAATCTGTGTGGTACAGACTGCTACCAAGTGGGTTTACTGCCAACACCTGTAGTCTTAAATCTTTTGCAGTGGTCCCAGAGGGAACTGCACAGGTTTCTGCCTAACAGCCATCAGTGGGTGTGTATGTGAAATATGCTCTCACAGTGTGCTTCTGTTGAGAGTCTACAGGTTGCTGCACCACCCTAGCTTTCATTGCAAGCTTAATTACTGATGTTGCACTTTGCAATATCTTTATGGGGTCAGTGATCCACAGGCCGAGCCCTAGTTGGGTCAGAGCCATACACCTATCAATTAGACATCTGTTGTATTCTCTCAGTGGGTGATAGTGCATTTCTCTGACTAGTGCTCCACATAATGTGTATGCCTAGTAGCACCAGATTTTTACCAATTGTTGGCAATTTTTTAGACAAAAACAAATCCTCAGCCCTGCCAACACTGACATCTATGTGTACAATTCCATTTGGAAATGCCTTAGGTGCATCCAATAAGCGCTTCAGGAAATTATCCTCTAGACTTCCAAAGCTCCCATCTGCTCAGGTTCCCCATACTTCAACTCCATAAGTGATAAGTGCCACAACTGTTGATCTATACACCTATAGGGCAATCTTACCGTAGCCCTTCCCAGCTCATGATGCAATGACCAAATGGCCCCAGCTTTGTATGCACTAGTCTCTGGAAAGAACCCAGTGCATGGACAGCTCTGCTCCATCTAGCACCTCAAAGTGGAAAGAGAAGAGACATAGGGCCTCATTACGAGTCCGGCGGTAACCGCGGCGGTAAAACCGCCTGGTTACCGCCGGACTCGTATTACCATTCGGCCTCCGTGATTCCCGGAATTACCGGGGCATTACAACCCCGGTTTTCCGGGAATCACGGAGGCGGAATGGTGTTAATCCCCATTCCCATTGAGTCCAATAGGACTCAATGGGAATGGGGATCATGGAAACACCGGCAGCATCTCGTAATGCTGCCGGTGTTTCCTCGTCCTCCTGCAGGCCAAACCTGGCAGGAACATCACCTCCCGCCTGCAGGAGTTGGGATCAGGCGGTCCGGTAACAACGGTGGCGGCGGGTTTACCCCCACGGTTATTTCCGGACCGCCTGATTTGTAATGAGGCCCAAAGAGTTAAATACTCTTTAGGGAAATCCGTGACAGGGAAAGATTTAAGAAATCAGAGGTCATTCGACAAGAAAAGGAGTCTTGTTACTTATGTATTTATTTAGAACATTTATTTTAGGCCCAGACCCTGGGGTATCACAGCGTTTGGTACAAATATCAGAGTTTGGAGGTACATTTGATCCAAGCATTAGTCTCGTTTGTCAAAAAGCTAAGTTTTCTCAATCTTTCTGATGGTAGAGTATGAGTGTTCATGTCTAATGGGGGCCAGAAGAGAGTTCCAGAGAATGGGTGCAGTAAAACACAAAAGTTGACACCCCCTGCGCTTCTATTCTTAAAGCGAGGGGTGAACAGTGAAATGCTGGTGCCAGATCTTAGTAAATGCACCGGTTGGCAATAGTCAGAGTTTTAAAGTCGATACGAGCTTTGATGGATAACCAGTGGGCCACTCATTTGGTTGCTGAAATGTGGTAAGGTTGTTGTAGACATAGGGTGGATCGCAAGGCTTTGTTCTGCAAAAGCTGTAGTTTGGCCAGGTTTAATACTAAAGTGTCCATAAGTAGAACATTGCAGTAGTCCAATTTAGTGACGATAAGTGCTCTTGCGAGCATGGGGCAGTTGCTCGGAGCGAGGAATTACCTGCTCAGGTCAATGAACCTAGACGTGTAGGCAGTAGGAGTTTGTATGCCTGGTCCGATGCACATCATCCTATAGGATGGGGAAGCGCCTCCGATAATTAAGAAGAAGAAGAAGAAGCTCTGCTTCCAGGTAGACACCTAGTGTTTTCACTTGCTTCAGGACCGAGATGATAGAACCATCAATTCAGAGGGTAGCAAAAGAGGTGTCAAGGTTTTTGAGCCGTTGGGGGGAGCCAACAACAAGGAGCTCAGTTTTATCATCGTTTAGGCCAAGGTTGTGGGGGGCCATCCAATTTTGTATAGTGTTGTACGCTTTGTTGATTGTGACAGTGTCACATGTGTAGTTGCCTGAGATTGGGATGAGTATGTGGGTGTCATTTGCAAAGTTAGTGTCGATGATCCCCAGGGAGTATTTGAATTTTAATAGGAGCTTGGTGTATGTGTTGTAAAGCACAGGTGATGCAAGAGCCTTGTGGGACACCTAATAGAGTAGAGATGGGGTCAGCAACTGCATTGCCAATGAATACTCTAGTAGTGCGTTCACTGAGGAATGATTTGATCCATGTTGTGGCCTTGGGTGGAGAATGGAAGTGAAGACTGAGGTGTTGATAGAGAGTGGCATGGTCTACAAGGACGAATGCTACAGAAAGCTCTAATTGGAGAAGAATGGCTAGGTTACCTGAGTCACAGATATTATCCATTTGGATTTTCAAGTCAAGTAGAGCTGTTTCAGTACTATGTTTTGAGCAGAATGCGGATTGTTTAATTCCGAGCAGGTGGTTCTGTTCTAGGAACTGTTGAACTTGTGTGTAGGCTAAATGGTCCAGTATTTTGAGAAGAAAGGGGACTGTGGTTATGGGACAGTAGTTTGCGGGAATTGATCTATTGAAGGTTTATTAAGGAGTGGCATGATCCAAGCTGCTTACATGCTAGCAGGGACTTTGTTGCACAGGAAGGATGCGTTGGCAAAATCGGTGAGAATGGGTGCCGAGGTAGGTGCGCAAAGCTTCACTAAACGTGCAGGACAGGTGTCACCCTTTCCAATTGGAGGGCTTTAGCGATAGGATGGTAGCCAGGACCTTCTCTTGTGTGACATTGGTGTACATGAATGGCAGGAGAGAGGATGTGAGGACCACTGGGGGATATGTCCAGCATTGTCCAGCAAAAGGGACATCTCATAGGTACTGTAGAGAGGTGATTTCTTGCAGCAAACGACTGTACTTGGAATTTAATGCATATGATTTTAGAAAGTATTCCAAGTGGATGAGAAAGGACTAGACATCAGTTTGTAGGTGAGCCAGTGGAGCTAAGCACACCCTGCTGATCCTTATGCTTGGGCAGCTACTTGTCTATCGCTTTGTTTTGAGGTGCGCATTTTTTTTAAATGATTTGTATTTATTGTTTTTTATTTGCAGGTCCTAAAATCATATTTGGCCTGCAGTGGACACAACAATCCATGAGAGGAAAATGTATTGAGAAGCAACCCTCTTCTCTGAGGTGGGTACTCATGGGGTGGGCACTAGCATTGGACTGTGGGGGGTTATTGGTGGAACATTTATTAGCACTATTCATAATAGTAAGACTTGTCTAGAGGGATAAGGCCTGTGCATGTGATAAGGGGGGAATGATGCAAAGACTAAGTCTAGGTTGTTGCCTTTGGTGTGAGTGAGGAGAGAGCACAATTTGCCTGACCCATGGATCTGGTCAGTGTGAAAAGTGTGCTTTGAGTGTGGCTGTAGATGTGAGACTCAGGGGCATTCAAATGTCCAAAAAATGACATCATTAGTGTGTGCTAATTTGGCAGAGGACAGTACATTGGAAATGCCGCCAGTGAAAGAATCACTGCGGGGAGGTGGTCTGTAGAAGAGGCATAAGGTGATGGAATCCCTTGTGAGCTAAAGGGAACTGGCAGACGAGTGATTTGAACTAGTTTTTTTTCTGGGATATGGGATAGGGGATTATGGATAATGGCCAATCGCTCCTGTGGATTATTGGTACTCCGCCCCCTGCCCTTCCTTCCGGTCGGCACGTTGGATGCAGTAGCTTGGGGTAGGAAGATGTTGAAATCATGGGGGGGGGGGTCGGATAAGCCATGTTTCAGTGATGAAGAGGGTGTCAATGTTGTACGAGATGAAGTTGGCGATCTCTGTGCGTGAGCAACTCCTGAGGGAGAATTAATCATTTTATGGAGAAGACACGTTCCTTACTATCCTATGTTTAATTAGTCTACAATACGTAATGCTGATTAAATGCGCCTTTGCCATATCTTGTCCAAGGCATCACTGATGGGTTTCCATTTTTTATTGTTATTTTAATTGGTATCCCGGGGTCTCCATGCCCTGATAAGAGCAGAGATTGAGGAATGGGAGGAGGTGTTAGGGAAAATTCTCCGTAAAGGCTAATTTCCCAAACCTAGTGAGTCCCCCAGCAGCTTTGCTGGATTTTTGGGGTTTATTTTTTTCTCCACTCTTAGACATGATTTGAGGTGTTCCTTTGACTTTGTATGTGTTTTATGGGCTATGGGGTCCTTTACCCCATAGGGCTTCATGTGTTTTTGGTATGTGTGTTACACAGCACCCTCCGTGCCGTAACCCAGGGGTGTCGTAGCAACCCTCAAACATAGACTCCATACCCTGGGACTGACTACTGTCTCCCAGGGCATGTAAAGTCACCATTGGCTAACTAGTCTCAAATTGTGAGCAGAACCAGTACAAACCATCCTATTGTGGACGTACTGGTCGGGCAATGCGATTGCCCCGGGGTCTGTTGTTCGAGGGGGCACTGTCCAGTCCCCCCCGACTGAGTTTTGGCTGGTGGCAGTGGATACTACTTTTTATATTCGACCGCAAATATATTCCTATGGGATTTTCCCATTGTTGGAGGCTACCACTTTTTAACATAGCCTCGAACATGCCGCCGGTTTATTAAATTAATATAAATGCACCGGTTGGTATTTTTTGCCGAAACTTGGTTCCAAAATGGCGTTTGTGTCCGCTTCTGTGACTCCAACCCAAGTCGAACCCTTTGTTCCACTTTTTGGCTGGCTTCTCCACAGAAGCCTCCAAAATTGGTGCCACTCTGTCTAGGTACCACAGGGGGTGTGGGAGGGGGTTTAGGCACCCTGGACTGAGTTGCCTCGGCAACTCAAGTCGCACTCTTGTGTGATTGGCCCAAGTGGTGAGCTGCCCGGCTCACCTCTTAGCATGTTTGAATGACAGCTAGGCTGAATTAATGGGGGTTTTCGGCATAAAAGCAGGGCTTTGGGGTCTGGAACTTCAGAAGTCGCCACAGGACCTAAAGAATCCGAGTAGGGAGAAGCCGAGCCGACCTGCAATGACGACACCACCGGTGGAGCCCTGCTGAACCGTCTCACCACTTTTCACGACGATAGAGGAGATCTCCAGTCCGGAGAGTCTTCTTCCTTTGACTGGTGGGGATAACCAGTTTGCCCGTCTTTTTGCCTTCCTGGACCATCTCGTGGCCGCCTTGCCCGTGCCAAGCACCCCGGCAACCGGTATACCACGGTTTACCACTACCGCGAAGAAAAGGGTGGTACCTTGTAACCGGGAAACTCCACGGCTGGTTTCTTCCCTGGCAGCGCATCGACCTTCAGCTTTCCTCCACGTCGAGACCTCCTCTTCCTCTGGACGAACTTGCACCCGCTGCCAGGAACAACTGCCGCCGCTGGAGCGTTCTTCCCACTTTCAGGTACTGTGTCCCGCCTGGCTTCCCTTGCGACAGATCGTTCGGGGTGACAGTAAATCCTCGACTTTCTAACCTGGTCTAGCCTGGGATCTGTTAACTAGCTTTTCCTGACTTGATCTCAATCTTTTGTGAACTTTCTACAAAGACTCTTTGGGCATAACCCCACTGTGTGTTTCTGGACACATTTCACTTGCTCTCTCTAAGAGTGGGCCTGGCATTTGAACTTCCTTGCTCTCCAGTAGACTTTTGATAACCTGCCTCACTGTGGTTCTTTGAAAAGTATTGAAATTTGTGTGCTTTCATAACCCTGCCTTTTTCCCTCCCTTTTTTAATAACTTATTAGAGTGCCATTTTATGTCAAGCGCTCACCTGTGTCTGAAAATAAGTGGTGTTTCTCATTAAGACTTGTCTAATAAGTAATTAGGGTTGTATATATAATAGTGACTGTGTGTTGAATTTATTTACCTCTTTGTGCTAGTGTAATTTACAAGTGTGTCTTTAAATAAATAATTATATACTTTTACACCAAAGGTCTGGTCAGTGTTTGCTTGTGCTACTGTATCTCTGTACCTATTGTGTATACTCTATATACTGCCTAACTCATCTTGAGAGAAGTCTGACTGCTCAGCCACAGCTACCAGGTAAATCTGGGTGGTACAGACTGCTACCAATTGGGTTTACTGCCAACCACCTGTAGTCCTAAATCTTTTGCAGTAGTCCCTAAGGGAACTACACAGGTTTCTGCCTAACACTGGTGTACAGCCGTGGGATTTGTATTGAGTATACATTTTAGTGTGCTTATAGATACCTTAGTGCAGATAACCACAAAACTTAGCACTGAAGAAGTATTTTCTAAAACATGTCAACTATGGAAAGTTATAGTCCCTTGCTACAAAAACTGCTGATTGTTTAAGAGTTCTCTGTAAGCATAAGAACCTCCTGACTAAGGGCAAGAAAATGCAGCTAATAGAAAGGTTGTTAGCAAACCAAAGTCTGGATGGTGGTTCAGAGGAACCTACCACCCCAGCAACTGTAGATAACAACAATGATATTGATATGAATGTTAGTATTGATAACTTTGAGTCAGAAGCAGAAGAGGAGGGGGAAGATGTTAGAGTTGTCTCCCCTGGGCCACTACCTGCCCTGCCAGCTGTACCTACTGGACCTTTACCAGGTCCCACACTTAATCCTCAATATATGGAACTAGAAAAAATGAAGCTTGAATTAGAATTCAAACAAATTAGTGCTCAAACAGAACAACGGCACCAAGAAATAAGGCTCAGAGAAATGGAGCTCAACCATGAGCTAGAAATGAAAATAAATGTCTGTGGAAAGTGCTTCTCTCTCCGAATCCTCTAGGAGTTCCAGTCCCAAAAGACCCTGGATGCCTAAGGAGTTGGTGGGTATGTATGAGCCTAAGTTGGATGTGTTGGATTGGTTGAGTTTGTTTGAATATAATCATAGGCTCCAGAACATTACAGGAAATGAGTTACTTTCCTGGTTATTCTCTAGGCTCCCCCATGTTGCAAATGATGTGGTAATGGAGTTGGGGGAGGAGGATAAGAAGGATTATGAACGTGTGAAACTAGCTTTGGTAGCTGGGATTTGGGAAGACCCCTTCCCAGTACCTTAAGAGGTTTATGACCCTCAAAAAGCATGATGTTACCCCTTGGGCTACCTGGGTGAGTGAAAGTTTGAAGAACTTAGAGGGATGGATTAAGGGTTACAAAGTGAACACTTATGAGGGGATGAAGAATCTTGTGATGTTGGAGTCAATTTATGATGCCTGCTCTCCTGAGCTCAGACAGCACTTGGCTGATTCAAAGGAATTAGATTCCAGGAAACTAGCTAAGGCTGCTGACATGTGGATTGCCAACAGGGCTACTCAAAAGGACTCTGGGGTAACTCAGAAAAAGGATGAGGAGAAACAGCCAAAAAAGGACTCCAAAGAGAATTCTAATTAATAATTCCAATCCCAAAGAGGGCCCCAAACAGAACAATAAGGGTAAGAGTAGTGTACCCTCCAGTGGTAAACCAGAAGGAGGTCAGAGCAAGCCACCATTCCAGAAAGCATTTGGTAAATGCTATGTTTGTGGTTTGCCTGACCATGTGAAAGGAGATCCCAGATGTAAGGGTAAACCTTCAGGGGTCCAGCTTGTCTCCTTGGCCTTCGCTCCAGAGGAGGAAGTACAAATGGCAAGTGGAAACTTTCTACTGCTGGCTGATGAACCCATTGGATTCTCAGCCAGTGTCTCTTTAGTGTCTCTGGGTCTATGGGAACAACAGAATGTAGATGTCTATAACTCTATCCCAGATAATACTAAAGAGTATTATAAGGACAGTGTCCAGGTGAATGGTCAGGAGACTCCTGCCATTAGGGACACTGGAGCCAGCATAACTGTGGTGGATAAATCTTTTTTTCAGGCTGAGGATGTTGATAAGGCACCCAAACGCCTCACCAAGTTAGCTGGAGGGCCTGTGCAGATGCTTCCCCAATTACCAGTTCTCATCCAGTGTAATGACATGACTGTGAAGATACCTGTCGGCATACAAAGTGAGGTACCAGGAAGGGTTCTGTTGGGTAATGACCTGAACATTCTTGGAGTAGTGTCACATACCCCCAGACCTCCAAGTAAAAGGTTACAGGAGCTCACCAGACCTGCAAGGGAGAGAACCATGAGAGGTACTCCCAAGGAGATGATGAAGAAAAATATCACTCCTACTCCACTGGAGTTACAACTTGCTATCACTGAACAAAAAGAAGCAAAGGGGAAAACCAAGACTTCCAAGAAACAGCCAACAGCAAGCACTCCAGTGCTTCCAACAAGGACTTCCCCTAGGTTGTCCAAAGTTACACCTGTAACTCCACCTCCAGCTGAGGCTGAGAGGGAGGTACAGCCCTGTATGGTGGAGCTAGACTCTAAAGAAGAGCTAGTGGAAGGCCAAGAACCCATTGGAGATCTGGATCCTGTTGACCATCCTGAGCTGCAGTCTTTAAGGGCAGAAGGTGGACCCAACCGGGCAGACTTCAGTAGGGGACAGAGAGAATGTCCAACTCTGGAAGGTCTTCGCCAACAGGCAGCTTCTCAGGCTGATGGGCAAGAGCCTGGAAAGTATGGGTTGCACTGGGAAGATGTCCTCTTCTACAGTGAACCAACTGAGTCTGCACCTGGAGACTACAAGTGGCTTGTAGTATCTCAAGAAAACAGACAACAGTTCTTGCAGCTGGCCCATGAGATTCCTTTGGCTGGTAACTTGAGCTTCAAGAAGACCAAGGAAAGGCTTTCACTCTACATTTATTGGCCAAAGAAGGGGGCTGAGGTAGATAAGTTTTGCAGGAGCTGCCATACCTGCCAGACTTTTGGTAAGGTTGGGTCCAAGAATGTGGCACCTTTTTTGCCCCTCCCAGTTGTGGGAGTCCCATTTGAGAGGGTAGGGAATGACATTGTTGGTCCCCTTGATCCCCCAACCTCCTCAGGCAACAGGTTTATCCTTGTTGTAGTAGACCATGCTACTAGGTACCCTGAGGCAATTCCTATGAGGACTGTTACAGCTCAGGCTGTGGCTAAGGCCCTCCTTGGTATTTTTACCAGGGTTGGGTTTCCTAAGGAAGTCATCTCTGACAGGGGGTCAAATTGTATGTCCCACTACATGAAAGCCATGTGGAAAACCTGTGGAGTTACTTACAAGTTCTCTACCGCCTACCACCCTCAGACAAATGGGTTTGTAGAAGGTTCAACAGAACCATGAAGAGCATTATAGGTGCTTTAGAGGATCCCCTTAAAAGAAAGTGGGACCTTCTATTGCCATGCCTTCTCTTTGCTTATAGAAAAGTCCCTCAGGAGGGAGTAGGTTATTCTCCCTTTGAACTTCTTTATGGCCATCCAGTCAGAGGTCCATTGCCCGGATTAAGGAGGGGTTGGAGAGTGCTCCTTCCCCCAAGCCAGAGTGACTGACTATGTGATAGGTCTCCGGAGGAGAATGTCACAAATGATGGCAGAAGCAAGTGATAACCTGAAAGCTGGACAAGCTTTGGTCAAACATTGGCATGACCAAAAGGCTAACATGGTTGAGTTCACTCAAGACAAGCTAGTTCTTGTTATGATCCCAATAAGGCAGAGGGCCTTGCAAGATAAATGGATGGGACCCTTCAAGGTTGTGGGTAAACTTGGAGAGGTAAACTATCTGGTGGACTTGGGCAATCCCAAGGAGGCTCCCAGAGTCTTCCACACCAACCGACTAAAGGCGTATGTCTCCAGGCCTGAAGTAGGATTGCTTCTAGTTTCAACAGAAGAGGAAGAAGAGAGTGAAGCTCTCCCTGATCTCCTCAGAGGTTTACCCTTGGACGAAAAGATTGAAGGAGTAAATCTCTCTTCAAATCTGACACCTGAGCAACAAGAAGATTGCAAGGCCATGTTAAATCAGTTTGCCTCTCTGTTCTCACTTTCACCAGGCTTGACCCCTTGGGGACAGCATGATATACTCACTGGTGACTGTCTGCCAGTCAAAAGCAGAGGATATAGAATGTCAGAAAATGTAAGGACCCACATCAAAGAGGAGGTCAAGAAGATGCTTGATCTCGGGGTAATAGAGCCCTCTACTAGCCCATGGTATGGCCCAGTTGTGTTAGTACCAAAGGCAGGATCCAAATAATTGAGATTCTGTGTGGACTATCGAGCTCTTAATGCAGTCACCAAGACTGATGCCCACCCTTTGCCAAGGACAGATGAGTTGGTGGATAGACTTGGTTCAGCCAAGTTCCTCAGCATATTTGACCTTACGGCAGGCTATTGGCAAATAGCCCCGACAGACCATGCCAAGGAGAAGACTGCATTTTCTACCCAAGTTGGCTTATACCAATTTAAGGTTATGCCTTTTGGATTGAAAAATGCACCTGCAACATTCCAAAGGATGGTAAATCAGGTTCTGGCTGGGATGGAGGATTTCTGCATGGCATACTTGGATGACATTGCATTATTCAGCCAATCCTGGGAAGAGCATGTTAACCACATAGGACATGTTTTGCAGGCTCTTGGACAGGCCAATCTGACCATAAAGGCAAGTAAATGCCAAATTGGTCAGAGTAAGGTGGTCTACCCTAGGCATGAGGTAGGAGGTGGTGAAATAAGGCCTTTGCTCAGTAAGATTGACGCTGTGCAAAATTGGACAACACCTACTACTCAAACCCAGGTGAGAGCCTTCCTAGGCCTCACTGGGTATTACAGGAATTTCATAGAGAACTATGGGACCATAGCTTCTCCACTGAATGTAATCTCCTCTCCAAAATTCCCTAAAAAGGTCAAATGGCATGAGGAATGCAATCAGGCCTTTGAAAACCTGAAGAAAGCTCTTTGCCAAGCACCAGTTTTGAGAGCTCCTGACTATCACCAAACTTTCATTGTGTAGACAGATGCTTCTAATGTAGGTATAGGTGCAGTCCTTAGCCAACCGGATGAGAAAGGTAGGGAGCACCCAATTTGCTTCATCAGCAGAAAGCTGAAGGATCCTGAGACAAGGTGGGCAACTATCGAAAGAGAATGTTTTGCTATTGTGTGGGAACTGAAGAAGTTTAGGCCATACTTGTATGGTTCTACTTTTGTCATTCAGACTGACCACCAACCCTTGAGATGGTTGATGCAAATGAAAGGGGAAAATCCAAAACTATTGAGATGGTTAATCTTCCTGCAAGGGTTTGATTTCACCATTGAGCACAGGTCAGGGTGTCACCACCAAAATGCTAATGGTCTCTCTAGGATGTATGTCATCGACTAGAGGTATGAGATTCATCCAGGAGTGGATTAAATCCTCCTGTCCCTTAGTCTGGGGGTGAGGGAGGCGAGTGTTAGGGAGAATTCTCTGTAAAGGCTAATTTCCCAAACCTAGTGAGTCCCCCAGCAGCTTTGCTGGATTTTTGGGGTTTATTTTTGGTCTCCTGCTAAGAGTGAGACTCTTTTCCTCCCACTCTTAGACATGATTTGACTTTGTATGTGTTTATGGGCTATGGCGTCCTTTACCCCATAGGGCTTCATGTGTTTTTGGTATGTGGGTTACACAGCACACTCCGTGCCGTAACTCAGGGGTGTCGTAGCGACTCCCAAACATAGACACCATGCCCTGGGACTGACTACTGTCTCCCAGGGCATGTAAAGTCACCATTGGCTTTCCTAGTCTCAAATTGTGAACAGAACCAGTACAAACCATCCTATTGTGGACGTACTGGTCGGGGCAATTCGATTGCCCCGGGGTCTGTTGTTTGAGGGGGCACTGTCCAGTCCCCCCCGACCGAGTTTTGGCTGGTGGCAGTGGATACTACTTTTTATATTCGACCATGAATATATTCCTATGGGATTTTCCCATTGTTCTAGGATACCACTTTTTAACATAGCCTCGAACATACCGGCGGTTTATGAAATTAATATAAATGCACCGGTTGGTATTTTTTGCCGAAACATGGTTTCAAAATGGCGTTTGTGTTCGCTTCTGTGACTCCAACCCAAGTCGAGCCCTTTGTTCCACTTTTTGGCGGGATTCTCCACAGAAGCCTCCAAAAGTGTTGCCACTCTGTCTGGGTACCACAGAAGTGTGGGAGGGGGTTTAGGCACCCTGGACTGAGTTGCCTCGGCAACTCAAGTCGCACTCTTGTGTGATTGGCCCAAGTGGTGAGCCGCCCGGCTCACCACTTAGCATGTTTGAGTGACAGCTAGGCTGAATGAATGGGGGTTTTCTGCATAAAAGCAGGGCTTTGGGGTCTGGAACTTCAGAAGTCGCCACAGGACCTAAAGAATCCGAGGAGGGAGAAGCCGAGCCGACCTGCAACAACGACACCACCCGTGGAGCCCTGCTGAACCGTCTCATCACTTTTCCCGGCGACAGAGGAGATCTCCAGTCCGGAGAGTCTTCTTCCTTTGACTGGTGGGGATAACCAGTTTGCCCGTCTTTTCGCCTTCCTGGACCATCTCGTGGCCGCCTTGCCCGTGCCAAGCACCCTGGCAACCGGAATACCACGGTTTACCACAACCGCGAAGAAAAGGGTGGTACCTTGTAACCGGGAAACTCCGCGGCTGGTTTCTTCCCTGGCAGCGCAACGACCTTCAGCTTTCCTCCACGTCGAGACCTCCTCTTCCTCTGGACGAAACACCGACTTGCACCCGCTGCCAGGAACAACTGCCCCCACTGGAGCGTTTTTCCCACTTTCATGTACTGTGTCCCGCCTGGCTTCCCTTGCGACAGATCGTTCGGGGTGACAGTAAATCCTCGACTTTCTAACCTGGGCTAGCCTGAGACCTGTTAACTAACTTTTCCTGACTTGATCTTTATCTTTTGTGAACTTTCTACAAAGACTCTTTGGGCATAACCCCACTGTGTGTTCCTGGACACATTTCGCTTGCTCTCTCTAAGAGTGGGCTTGGCATTTGAACTTCCTTGCTCTCCAGTAGACTTTGCCTAACCTGCTTCACTGTGGTTCTTTGAAAAGTATTGAAATGTGTGTGCTTTCATAACCCTGCCTTTTTCCCTCCCTTTTTTAATAACTTATTAGAATGCCATCTTATGTTAAGCGCTCACCTCTGTCTGAAAATAAGTGGTGTTTCTCATTAAGACTTGTCTAATAAGTAATTAGGGATGTATATATATAATAGAGACTGTGTGTTGAATTTATTTACCTCTTTGTGCTAGTGTAATTTACAAGTGTGTCTTTAATAAATAATTATATACTTTTACACCAAAGCTCTGGTCAGTGTTTGCTTGTGCTACTGTATCTCTGTACCTATTGTGTATACTCTATGTACTGCCTAACTCATCTTGAGAGAAGTCTGACTGCTCAGCCACAGCTACCAGGTAAATCTGGGTGGTACAGACAGCTACCAATTGGGTTTACTGCCAACCACCTGTAGTCCTAAACCTTTTGCAGTGGTCCCTAAGGGAACTGCACATGTTTCTGCCTAACAGGAGGGTCTGTGGAATAAACGTATTTCAGCTTGCAGGCTAACACTGTTAATGTAACACCATAATAAGAGACAGAAATATTGAGTGTAAAGGAAAGAGGAATCAAGCTGAAAGACAGGGAATACGTGACCTGCACTCAAGCTAGTTCTGCCCTAAAGAAAATCAGCAAAACAAGAGGCTTTGATACAGTTACTGAAGCTAAAGAGATTGCCTATTTTGCAGAAGTGAGATGGAAGGTTGTTTCCAAGTTAAGCTGTGCGAACTACCCCAAACGGCTGAGGGTTCTGATTCGAGGGAAGCATAGGGCATTCATGGTATGCATGATAAAAAGTCTTTGTGGACGAGAAGAAGTATACCATTTACATTTGTATTGTTTTTAAGACACGAAGGAACTTTTCCAAATAAGGCTTAATGTGCTACCGTTAAAAGCTTAACGGAAATTCGAGCCGTTATAGGAAACCAGTGAAGTTGCCTTAGGGCAGGCAAGATGTGAACTCATGTAGGAAAGCTCACAATAAAACAAGCAGCCATATTTTGAAGAAGTTGCATTCAGTGCATAGATGGCACTGTAGTTCCATCATTGTAATTAACTAATGTTGTGCACTAAATAGATCTAGTAGGGTGGTGCAATGCGCGGCTAATAAAAAGGCCTAATCCGTAACATCAGTTACATGTGGTATATTGTAGCGTGCTAGTTACTTGAAAAGACATGAGGCCCCATTACAAGTTTTTCAGTCTGGAAATTAGGGTGCCGGTAGCAACCGGGAAGTCTGACGTCGGAAACAGTGTTACGACGTTGCCCGGAACCCGCCGCCTACTAGTAGCTTTAACCGGCAACCACGTAATGAGGGCCATAGAAAGAGAGGAGTGTAGGAACACATCAAGGGTGTTAACAGGTGTTTGTGGTTTAATCAAATGCCCTGCGAGCACAACATCATCATGCATCTCCAAAACCTTGTGGTAAGAGGAGAATGAGTAAAACAATGCAAAATCTCAGTCTTCTCTTTCTTCAGACCAATCCAATTCTCAGGCATCCCAGATTCAATGCACTGAAAGGATGATTGAATGTTATATAGGTACTACTTAGAAACTCTTTTGAGAGTGAAGATAAATTGTGTTGTTTGCATCATTTTGAAATTCCACTGTCACTTCTGATATAGAAAGTAAGCAGGATCGGCCAGATACAGGCATTTTTGGGTACTGTGTACTTCACAATAACCTGAAAAAAAGCATAGTTTCCCAATTTGACACATGGAATCATATTCCTAGAAAATTAGAAACTAGTCATTCCTCCTTTCAGAAGCACCAGTCGTAGCAACGAAGAATAGTATGAGCAGCTGCTAATACTAAGAGCATCAAGAAACTAAGATAACCCTACTCCACCTTCAAATTTATTTGCAGGGAATACAGATTGTCTCCTATTAAATGCCTTACTTATAAATGAGATTGTAGCTGCATGGATGATGCTTTATCAAGAACTGTTAGCAAAAAAGGGAGGTTAATATTCTGCAGTAACTACTACAGTCGTTAGGGTCCAAGTTAGATTGTTTAAAGCAGGGCATAACACAAGTTTGCTTTACATCACATTGCTGATAGTTGGGTTTATAATGTCCACACAGATTTTAATGATTTCTAGATGGGCACGGATTTGCAACACAATTGGTTGCCTACGACTGTGGATAATATTTCGAATACCCTCTTGAATTCAATGGTATCTGTCATTAGTGTAGTAGAGGAAGGCAAATGTACTCGCCTATCTACCTCATCCTGCTGATTTACATCAACCTGCAAGGTAGTGTATGTTTCTAGAATGTTCAACAATTATTGTGCTGTGTTGGCCGCAGAGTAAATCAGGTGAGCATGTAACAATTGTTTTACCTTCAACAACAGGTGATTTCAAAGTTTATCTGGCAAGTCTAAGTTCAAAAGCAGTTAGCTTTATAAGGGTTTGTTCCTTCTCCATTCGTGTGATAATTTGCGCTCATGATCTAACTAGTATTCCCAAGCCAAGGCAAGGACCATTGTGACATCACACGTAGAGCACAGTCATATATAGATGAGGCCCCTGAGGATGATGCTCGAGCTAGTAGTGCATGAGGTTTAGGTTATCAATCTATATGTTTGTATAATGTTCAACTATGTAGATCACACAGTTGAAAGTTGCATGCACCACATGAACGTGGGCACTCTCAGGCGTGCTGAGAATGTTTTTAAGGAAGGAATCGACCCTGCCTAGTAACGCTGAAGTATTACATTCTGGAAGAACAGCCATAAGTGTGCTCGTTAGTAGATATCTGGACTTCCCCACTGTGAGCGAGGTCTGCAGTAGGGCAGCAATCCTTGTAGATGGTTTCTGGCAACGAGATGCGCAGCACAGTTAATAGTTGAGTAATCTACCTTTACATGGAGCATGGCCTTACAACCCCTGTGTTCGTTGGTCACGGTCAATGTTGTGTGAAAAGAGGGCTTGTCTCCACTTTTGCAAAGTGCAGGACCTCATGAAACACTCTAGGACTCTTCCAGTCGAAAACTATTTATGACAGTAACATAGAATCCTTCCTATCCTAGTCCCAACACTAGCTGAATTGTAACATAGTTCAGAACCTGTGTTCTTGGCCAAGGTTCTAGAATCTGTGGGAAAACAAGAGTATTCGTAAAATTCAGGAAGGACAACGCTCAAACAGGTCACATTGGTAAATATGATTAAGTTATGTTTATTAAAACATGACGATGTTTGTGCTTTTTCATACAACAAATGCAAGAGGTGAAGTCCTTATAAAGCAAGTGAACTGCACACAGTCTCACTACAGGAAATTGCACTGGCACACACAGATTGAAGCCATAGAAGGAAGTGACATGCACATGCAATGGAATGTACAGAGAGCTTCTGCAGTAGCAGGCAAATGAGTCATCAATCAACAACACAAAGATAATGGTCGATTCATCATGTTCTGTTTTATCTCAAACTGCTTTCCTCAACTAGTAACTCTTGTTTTAGGCCATAGTCCTTTCAAACTAGCAGTCGTATTCTCAAGAGTTGTGTCTACCGCCCCCATGTTGCACTTTATCCTGGTATCAAGACGATGGCTGAGACGTCCAGCATACCAGGGTGCCTGAATCTGTGCCATAGCCCCATCCCTGCACAACAGCTCTTGTACATTTGTATTTATTTGGTAGTTTGTCTGGTCACTTCTAACAACAGTGTGATACACAGAAAAACAGTATAGGGAAGAAAGGTAATCCCTGTTCAGTGTGCCTTACATTAGTTTCAGGGGTTTTGTAAGAGAAAATGATCCAGATAATTAGGGGGAAATGTGTTGGATACCTATAGACATTAGGTAACAAGTGCCATGCATACAATTTGAATAAGAGCTAGCATTTGCATAAATGTAATTCACATATGTAAATTTGATTTTCACCTGAGAAGGGCAAACATGGCTGAGGTTAGCAGAGGAGGTTAGCAGAAAGGGTGAAAGTATGCCCCTTTGATGGTTAGCAGGTGGAGTGTGAGACTTGTTTTGAAAGGTCCAGTGACTTGGATTGCTCAGGTGGTTTGGAGCTATGAGGAAGAAAAGATGCAGATTGGTAAAAACAGGGGTTGGTGATGTCAGCATTTTTTTTTTCATGATGGATATGACCGCAGCCACCTTGTAACATGCTAAGACATTTTTTTATGATATTGAAAGGGGGACAGATGAAAGCGGTTGATAGTGAGGGGTACAGAGGGATGAATAGGAGCAGAGGATGTGTGCCAGCACATTTGAGGAGGTAAGCGCAATGCAGAATATAAAAGAGAGTGTGAGGATGAATGCAGAGGAGAGATACAAGGTCGGAGAGCGTGTCATGCATTTTAGAGGTTTTGTATGAGTACATAATAACCTAACAGGTATATTTATAGAGCGAACATTGAAAGCTAGAGGGACATATTGGCACTATTCGCAGATATATACTGTTACTCAACTTAATGGTACTCATTTTATCAACCTCAGAAGGATGAAGGGCTGAGTAGACGCGCTAGGATTCGAACCTGTTACCATGAGGTCAAGCATAGCCCCCTGTAGTGGATCCATTAGTCTATTGAGCACCCAAACCAGCTCTTGAGCATGAGGAAAAGTCTGAAGGGGTCATGAACAGTGTGTGTTGATGATAGCATTAAAATGATGTGGAAACTGCAATAAAAGGAAGATTTAACAGAGTCAAGAGCATTGCTGAGGGCAAAGAGAGAGCCCTTATATATGCCATGAGAAGAGCATCAGATCCAACTGAAACTGCATCTCTTTTCTAAATGGAAACTGCTCTCCTGAACATCTGTGAAGACCTGCTCTAAAACCTCGACACTAACAATCCTTCTGTCCTCATCCTCCTCGATCTCTCTTCTGCTTTTGATACTGTCAACCATGCCATCCTGCTCTACCGGCTCCATGTTAATCTGGGTATCACTGATCAGGTCCTGGCCTGACTGACCACCTTTCTCTCTGATCGACTGTCCCAGTTCCAACTTGGGACCTTCCTCTCCTCTATCTCTCTCTCTACCTGTGGTGTTCCCCATGGGTCTAATCTTTCTCCTTGGCTTTTCAACCAATACCTGGCACCTCTGACCCACTGCATAGCTGCTCTCTGCTCCACTTTCAGTGCATGTATAATATGCACCTATTTAGATCACACATTTGAAAGTAGCATGTAACTAATGCATGTGGGCACTCTCAGTCGTGCTGAGAATGTTTTTAATGAAGGAGTGGACCCTGCATGTTAATGCTGAAGTGTTACATTCTGGAAAAACAGCCATAAGTGTGCTCATTAGTAGATATTTGGGTTTCACCCACTGTGAGCGAGGTCTGCAGTAGGGCAACTTTCCTTGTAGATGGTTGTTGGCTAGGAGATGCACAGCACAGTTAATAGTAGAGTAATCTACCTTTAAATGGAGCATGGTTATACAACCCCTGTGTTTGTTGGTCAAGGTGAATGTTGTTGGCAAAGAGGGCTTCTCTCCACTTTTGTGAAGTGCAGGAACTCATGAAACACTCTAGTACTCTTCCAGTGCTCCTCTCCCCTGCTGATTTCCTGGCTGAATCTGAAATTGCACTGGTTACCTGGCTACCCTTTCATCTCAGGCCCAGGTCCCCTCCCCACCAGTTGCACACCTGCACTGCCCCCTGGCAACCCTTGCATTCAGGGACTGCTTCTGTATCCCTTCATCCCCTTCGAGAACTTGACACCTGATGTTGGCACTTACCCTTGCACTTGCCACCAGCTGGCTGTACTTATATTCATTGTCTTTATTTATTTTACTGTTATCCTATGTACTGCACTGCCCCCTCCCCTTTCCCCCTGCGCGTTTCTCCTCCCTACCTCCCCTGCACTTGCGTGATCTCAGTGGCATCTGGTCTAGTAGGATAGTTGTCTCTGTCTTCCCTCTGTTTCCCCTCCCTTGCCTCATTGCACATTGAAACACTTGTGTATAGGCGTATTATAAATGCCATATCATATCATTTCATATCAGTTGAAAACTATACATGAGGAGTAACCTAGAACCATTCCTGTCCCAACACTAACTGAATTGTAACATAGTTCAGAACCTGTGCTCTTAGCCTAGGTTCCAGAATCTGTGGGCAAGCAAGAGCATTCTTAAAATTCAGGAAAGCCAAGGATCAAACAGGTCACATTGTTAAATATGATTAAGTAATGATATTAAAACATGGATACGTTTGTGTTTTTTTTTATGCAACGCGTGTAAGAGGTGATGTCCATATGAAGCGAATGAACTGCCCACAGGCCCACTGAAGGAAACTGCACTGGCACACACAGATTGAAGCCATAGAAGGAAGTGACATACACATGCAATGGAATGTACAGAGAGCTTCCGCAGTAGCAGGCAAATGAGACATCAATCAACAACACAAAGGTAATGGTCGATTCAACATTTTCTGTTTTATCTCAAACTGCTTTCCTCAACTAGTAACTCTTATTTTAGGCCATACTCCTTTCAAGCTAGCAGTCGTATTCTCAATAGTTCAGTATCCCGCCCCCATATTGCCCTTTATCCTGGTTTCAATATGATAGCTGAGACATCCAGCATACCAGAGTGCCTGAATCTGTGTCAGAGCCCAATCCCTGCACAACGTCTATTGCACGTGTGTATTTATTTGTCAGTTTGTGTGGTCACTTCTACCAGCAGTGTGATACACAGAAAGAGAGTATAGGGAAGAAAGGTAATCCCTGTTCCGTGTGCCTTATATTAGTTTCAGGGGTTTTATAAGAGAAAGTGATACAGATGTTGAGGGGGAAATGCGTGGATACCTATGGACATTAGGTATCAAGAGCTATGCATGAAATATGAATATGAGCTAGCATTTACATACATGTAATTCACATATGTACATTTGATTTGCACCTGGGAAGGGCGAACATGGCTGAGGTCAGCAGAGGAGGTTAGCAGAGAGGGTGAAAGGATGCCCCTCCGAAGGTTAGCAGGTGGAGTTTGAGACTTGTTTTAAACGGTTCAGTGACTTGGATTGCTCAGGAGTTTGATGCAGATTGGCAAAAAGAGGGATTGTTGATGTCAGCATTTGTTTTTTTCAAGATGGATATGACCGCAGCCACCTTGTAGCATGCTAAGAAATGTCAGTGGATATTGAAAGGGGGACACATAAAAGCGGTTGATAGTGTGGGGTACAGAGGGATGAATAGGAGCAGAGGATGTGTGCCAGCACATTTGAGGAGGTAAGCGCAATGCAGGATAGAAAAGGGAGTGTGAGGATGAATGCAGAGGAGAGATACAAGGTCATGCATTTTAGAGGATTTGTAGGAATACATCATAACATAACAGGTGTATCTGTAGAGCATGACATTCAATCCCAAATGGAAATCTTGGCACTACTGACAGATATGTACTGTTACCCAACTTAATGGTACTCATTTTATCAACCTCAGAAGGATGAAGGTCTGAGTGGACCGGCTAGGATTAAAACCTGTTACCATGAGGTCAAGCATAGGCCTCTGTAGTGGATCCATTAGTCCATTGAGCCAAGGACCCAGCTCTTGAGTCATCATCATAGAGGGAGCAGGATATGGATCTGTTTAAATGGACCAACCCTAGACCGGAGGATCATGTTCAGTGTGTGATGATGCACGCATTAAAAGGATGTGGAAACTGAAATAATTGGAAGATTTAACAGAGTCAAGAACATTGCTGAGGGCAAAGAGAGAGACCTTATATGTATGCAGTAAGAAGAGCATCAGATCAAACTAAAACTGCTCCCTTTTTTACATGGGAATTGCTCTCCTGAACATCCTTGAAGACCTGCTCTAAAACCTTGACACTAACCTTCAATCTGTCCTCATCTTCCACGATCTCTCTTCTGCTTTTGATACTGCCAACCATGACATCCTGCTCAACCAGCTCCATGCTAACCTGGGTATTACTGATCAGGTTGTGAAAAAAAGCACACTGGGTTGCCGTGATTTATTCGCATTTGTGGATAATTAAAAATGTTTGTCTGCAGAAAGCAATCTTATCTTGAATGTGCGACCTTGGCAGCTCGGAGGTTTTGCAAGGAACATTGCTGAAGGCTCCTGCAGCCAGTGTTCAGTGAGAGAAATGAACTTGGCTGTAATTTTCCTGAAACATGGCTTTACACTGTGCATTTAGACCATATTAATTCATATAGGCATTTGCAAGCCTTTAAACAGGGATTTTTGCGTTTGTAGATTCTGATATTGCAGCATTGATTCTAATGTAGCATGGAAGTTGCACTGTTGGTGAAGTGGGTGTGTTTCAGCATATTTGTTACCCATGGGTGCGCTGGGGCCTAGTTCAAATGATAAGTGCGCTCCTTGTTCTTCCTGCTGTTCTTCTGTATATGCGCCTGGGGTGAGGGGGCATGGGTTTGATCTCGATTTTCCCTCTTCAGTCCCCCCTCTGGTCGACTTTGTAGACCACACCACCAAGCAACATTCACCTCCTTCCGGTCTGCATATCTTTGTCAATTCCTTGAAGTGTCCATAATTTTTTGCATTGTTGTTGATGAACAGTACATATAGGAGTGTTCTCCTTCTGTGTTCCACCACACTCACTTCCCTTCGTACTTCCTCTGATCACAGGGAGTGGCCACCTTTATTACTGCTGGAACCATGTTGCACACCGCTATCTTAGTCTGGCTCTTCCTTTCACCATGTCTCTTATTTGCATTCCGATAACTTCTTCTGTTGTTCTCTTGCAATGTATCTCTATCTTGCACAATGATGCTGTGCTCGGTACTAGTCCTTCCGTTATCAGCTTCAATCAACCAGGCAGTCATGATGTCCTCCATTACCATGCAAGCACTAGCTAGTTCTTTGCTTTCTCTTTTCAGATGCATTTTTGCTGATCATTCTTTAGTATGCTGGTACTTCACCCAATTATTCTTCTGTCTCGCTCGAGAAGTAATTCCCCCCTCTTTTTACTCCTCTGTCTGTTTCTCTTCTTCCGTTGTTTTCCATCTTGGTGAATGTGTCACTCTTCACATCTTCCTTGGTCATCACCAACAAGGGCATGCTGATGCGCACCAATGAACACTCTCCTCCCCAATTCAGTGGTAGTTTCTCTTGATCTTTAGATGCATGTGCTCAATAGTAGTCCATAAGCAGTGATCTTCCTGCTTTCATCTCGCAACCTCTCTCAACCTTCTTGCATCCAGCATGATTGTCCACTTCTTGTCACTGTTGTGCTGGTAACATAATGTTGGTACCTTAACAGTATACGTCCTTCTTCATTCTCCACCCAAGTGACCATCTGTGCTCTTTTGTCTCACTCCGTTAGGCACTTATCATATTTTTGTCTCTTTTATTTTATTTTTTCTTCTCTTTTTGTTTTTCTTTCTTCTTTTATTATTTATTTATTTATTTTTTCTTTTTTTTTTTCTCTTGCAGCTTGCTCACTTGTGCATTTGCTCGTTGTTTCTTCTCTCTCTGGTCACTTTCCACATACAGTTGTTCTCCAATTAGCTGCTTTATGTAATCATCTTCCATAGGGGATTACACCCCCTTTTTTTTTTCTTATCAATCTCAATGTTGCTGTCTTCCCTTGCAATCTTCTTCGCACCTTGGCATACATGGGCGTCGTGTTCTGCTGTAGTAATTTCTGTTGTAATCAATTCTCTTCCGGCATATGTTAAAGAACAGTCAGGACAGCTCTCTCCAGTGGTGTCCCTATCAATTTTGTACATGTGTGCATGTTGTTGGTCACTTCTACTGTGTGTGTTATGTGTATGTTTTACTCCCTTTGTGTCTGCCCTTAACTCTCCTTACTTTAGCAACAGCTTTTCCTCACCCACTGACGCCGTAACTCTTCCTGCTTAGGTTAGGGAATGTTAGCAGGGGATACAGCGGTAATGCTCACTATTACAAATAATTTTCAAATTACCACCCCCATTATTTCGTTCATCATTAATAGTCCCATCGTGAAGGTAAAAGTCCGTATTTGCTTGCCCATAACCACTTACGCTGCTGGGTCCTTGCAGCTGATGATATGATAAAGTTGCCCGCCTGAAAATCGCAAGAAAGGCGTTAATAGTTAGTACTTGTTAGTAACCTCAAGCTCCGCAAACTAAACAATCACTAAGGGCAAAAATCAAACCTCCCCCTGGACATTTCGTGTTTTCAAAATTTCTCAATATGGGCAGGGAAAATCTTGGGTTGTTTATTCAATGGAAGCAAGGAAATATACTTCAGGGAAACATGCTCTAAGGGGTCTGAGGTTCTTGATAGGGTGGGCAATTGAGTGGGGAATGCTTCACGATGTTTTAATCAGTAGGCCTCACAGTTTCTAATGGAAGATAACATTGAGGAAATTTCCTACACATTTCTAACAGCATACATACGCAACAACCTGCATGTGCGGGGAAAAGAGAAGGAACAAAACAGTGTTACAGCTGTAGGTGCACAAAATGTAATATGAAACTCAATTAAACTTTGGAAATGCGTATGTCAGTCCCTATTCTAGTTGCTAGTGTGCGTTGGACCATAGGATGGCCATGTTTCCCTAACTCGGGAGTGTTCGTGCTATTTTGCAGTTCATGAAAATCTCTTGCGTTGGCCCTGTTGATCGTTGCTCCCTCGTTGCCAGGGTGGCCACCGCTTTGTAGGGCTTGACACCTCACACATCTAACAAAGTCTGTCAGGAGGGGGAAAATGTCCCACTGTAGTCCATAGCCATTGGGTGTTGGTTGTCCGTTGTCTTCAGGCCTGCCCTGGGTCCTTTATATCTGGCGAGAAATGAAATGGAAGCGCTTGAGACCTGAGAATTTACATATTCTTCAATTTCTTGACCTAACCTCTCTGCACTACTCTCACACTATTCAGTGTCCTAGTGGGAGGAGCCAATGGTGCACCTATGCACCATCCTGTCACCACCTGGTGGTGTTCAATGGCGGTCTGACTGTAAATTGTTACACAATTCGAAATGTACCCAGAAAATGGGTAGGCACTTAATTTATGTGAAGATACTCATTACACACTTGGATCATATATACGCAATTTAGGTGCTAGTGTACAAATGGGCCTTTGGATCTTTATATTTACTGTGCTTTTGTTGTAAGCTATTTATAGTGCGTGCCTTTGTCCCGTGGGGCATCAGGCACTGACAAGCTAAATAGGGAAACATCAGGGTGTTAAATTTGTCATATAGGGTGGCTGTGTTTCTAAATTAAGTGCACCATGTTACTTAGTTAAGATAATCGCAGGGTTTTTAAATCTTTTTTTTTCTATGGCTCCTCTCTCAACTTCTCAGGGCGTGCCTCGCAGTGAACTGCAGGCACTTTAAGCTGGTACTAATGAAATTCGCTACCAATTATTCGCTACCTGTCCCTCCCCCCTCTTTTGTATTTATTTAGTTATTTATTTACTTCCTCTTTTCTTTCAAACCCAACCGTCACAATTTACTCCCATTCTCTCTATCCCACCCCATGTCCACTTTTTAAACCCTACCTACTCTGTTAATTACTCATTTAGTCTAGTATTTTATTACTCCACTACTTTAATTACTGTTACATTTAAACAATATATTTATCCCCCCATTATCTGCTCTCAAATTTTAATACAACCATCATGCTCCAGTTCGTGCAGCAATGACCTCTTTCCCTATGTGTGTTGGCTAATGCATTTGTGCCAGTGCTATTTTCAAAAGCGCTAGTGGCATTACCACTTGCACTGTCATTTTGTCGCCAAATTAATTCTGTTGGGAACATGGATCATCCACCCTTTACCCCTATTTCTCTCCTCCTGTGGTGAACTGTCAATGAAATGTAGGCCTCCCCCCTCAAGTGCACCTTCTTCCACCTTGTGTGTCTCATTTAATTGTTCTGTGTTAATCGTGTATTCATGAGCCCAGTCTCCTCGCTGAAAGATGTGTGCTCAAAATGTAGCTAAATGTACTCTCTTGTGATGCGCTATCATTATGCACCCCCCTCTGTGCCGTGCACCCCCATTATGCTTAAACAATCTTCCTTACTTTCAACATGTGTATGCCTGGTGTTTAACAAGTTATGGATTTCTCTGTTAATAAGGTGGTTATATCCACATCGCTCATGATGTCACAAATGCCTCTTCCCTAATGCATGGCCTAGTCGTCCCACTGTCACCCAGAAAAGAAAATGTTTTGATACCTATCACCACCCCTATGCAATTGTCCTCTGCATTATTGAGTGTGCGTGAGTGTGTGTGTCAGCGTGCGTTTCGCCCGCTCTTTCGGGGAGGTGGAGCATGAGTGTGTGTGGCAGAGTAAGTCAAATCAATTTTGTCTTGGGCTGTCCTATTAGGGGTATAATGTCAATCTATGTCCTTTGAAAGGTTTGTTTCCCATCAGGGAGACCCCACCCAGTCATGTAACCGGTACCATTGCTATTGTGTCAGTGTTCTGTATGGGTGCTGGCTGCTGTGCAGTGCCCCTGTGTTGTGATTCTAGTCAGTCCTGGGGTAGTGGTGCTGTCATTTGTTGTGTCTGTACATGTAGTGGTGACAGTACCTGCGTTGGTGCTTGTGGTGTCTGCTGAAATGATCCCATCTTGCCCCATGTATCCTCCCCACATGGGCGGTGCATATTGTGGTGGTTGTTGACACTGCTATTGTGATTCTTGTGCGTGTGTGTTGAGGCTGTTTTTAACTGCCCCTCCCATTGCATACTTTAATAATTTATTTTGTGCCTACTTGTACTCATCTGCCTTTCTCTGCCCCTGCGTTTTCTTGCCACAATCTACAATGCACACAGTCAATGTCTAGCGCGCTATCATTCCTTCCTCCCTTCCATAACCCCATGCATGCTGCACCACCCCTTACTGATCCTCTATCATGTTTGGCTGTGCTGTCTCGTTCAGTCCTTCTCTCCTCCTCCAATCCCTTTCTTCCCTTTCCAGTTCCCCCTCTCTGTTGCTATTGTTACTCCTTGCACCTCCCCCGTTATCTTCCGTTTAAATTTAATTCCTCTGTACCTGTGCCTTCAAATCTACTTCCATGCACTGCAGCCCTCCTTTGCTCACTCCTGTGCTGCTAGTGGGTTGTTCTGCACCTTCCTGTTTGTGTATTGTGATTGTGTGTGTGTGGTGTTTAAATGTCCTTCTGCTGTTTTCAGTTCTCTCATGCAATGCATTCCTTGCTTACCATCTGTGTCATCAAATATTACACTCCCGGAGGTTCAGAAGGGTGAGTCCCCTCTTCCCTCTGCTCGCACTGGTTCAGCATCAGCTGACCCCTCGCATCTTCCCTTTCCTTCGTGCACACAGTTCAACTGTAGCCATGTGCTTTTAAAGCTATTCCCGTGTACGTGCTGTGTATGTGTGTCCTTAGCGATTGCTGCACGCTTCTGGCGAAGCCGCCTATGAGCAGCCATGGTCTTTTTTAATTTACCTTCAGTACTTTTGAATCTTTGCACACTATGTTTTACTTACTTATTTCGGCATGGAAGCTGTGTGCTACACAACAGGTGAAGGGGAGTCATTTCTGTATTGTGTGATACATTTTACCTCTATTCAATTTGAAAATTCCGGTAGTCCGCTGTTCAGGGAGCAAAAGTTAGAAGATAATTGAACATTTTTCAACTTCTGTGAGCCTTCTTGGCTCCGCACCTTAGCCAGTGCACTCCACGTGCAGCCCATCTTCACCAAACCATTGCCTTCTCCGGCACCCCCCCACAATCTTGTGCATGTGTCTTCCTCACACCGCCTCTGGGTCACCTATTCTCCAAATCCAAAACCACACCACTATCTCCTCACCATCAAAACTCTGTGTCCTATGCATCAATCTGAAGGTGACGTCACCAAACTAAAAACACAGTGCAAATGAACAGACAAATGTGCATACACAGAACAATAACCCATTTCTCCCAACCCCACAAAAATCCCAAAATAAAACCCCACAATCCCCACAGCTGTCTTCCTGTCTCAACTGGAACAAGGTAAACTATAATAAAAACTCTTATAATTGGACTGCACATGCTGTGTCGCCTCACGTGTGATACGCTCCTCACCAGGGGACCTTAACCAGCCAACTATCTTCCGCACTCGGGAACAATCTAGCTACCTCTGCGGGGAAACATCATCCACTCACTGAACTAAAATGCTCAATTAGCAGGGAACCTCATCTACTCATTGATCTACAACGTCAATTCATAGGAAATCCAGACCCCCGTATATGAAATCGCCATCCAGACCAACCAGTGTGACACTCCTATCCTATATGTGGGGAGTCACTACCCCACCCAATAGGCTCAAAACACAAGAAGGGACCACTGCCACCGCCCCAGTCCCAACTACAATTCACGTGCCTATCACCACCAATGCGCTGAATTTTGCGACGATGTACAATCACCCACCACCCAATTTACAATGCCTCCCTCAGTTTCTACCCAAACAAAAGAACTTAACATTTCTGCAACATACTGATCAACAATGCATCATATTACTTTAAACGTTTCCCCCCCTCAAAGCCCATGTTGCTGGTTGACTTACATTTTCCTATGCTGCACTGGCAGTTGCTCCGCTGCTGGACACCCCCTCAAGGCGCTTCACCGGACCCCTTCTCCTGCAGGGCTCTCACCTGCCCTCAAGCGGGGTATTTCCAAGTGGCCCCCGAAGCCTTTAGCCGGTTACGCGTTTTCCGGTGGTCTTCAGGTGCAGGCGAGGGTCCCACAGCTTCCTTGAGTCGGCGGCAGGGAGTGCAGTTCAACGCAGAGCTTGCGCAGGCAGTGCTCATTCACCCATGTTACAATGAGCAATGAGCCTCACAGAGGGCACCAACTTGTTGGGGAGAAGCTGAACCCCCACCAGGGTAGTGGGGGGCCAGCAGCCATACCCTCACCATCTATGGGAGACCCCAACACCTCCCATATGGCCCCCAGAAATGCAACAGAGTCCCAAGCAGGCAGCAGCATGTTCCAAACTGCGTTTATTTCTGGGCAGCAAAAAGAAAAAAAAACACGCAGAGCATCGTGAACAT
Organism: Ambystoma mexicanum; assembly: GCF_040938575.1. NCBI lineage: Eukaryota > Metazoa > Chordata > Amphibia > Caudata > Ambystomatidae > Ambystoma > Ambystoma mexicanum. Next base: position 162,712,353 of record NC_090937.1, on the reverse strand, counting down.
CGAGAGTTCAGGCGCCGTCTTCCCCGGGGCTGGCTTGCAAGCCAGCTTTATGATCACACTGCAGGCTGGCCTCACAGAATTGGATCAGTTCCCAGAAACCTAACTCCTCCTGCTATTGGCTGCTAAGTGATAGGTTACCTATGTAGCCCTTATAGAGATCCTGATAATTGGATATTAGCCTTTTGCGTCAGTGGGTTGGTTTAGCTGTGCCAGCCCCCATTACCTAATTCTAACTTGTTGCAATATGACCTTGTTCCCATAACTTTTTAGCTGAACAAGCAGTTTGCGCTTGAGCTCTGAGCGCTGATTAGCTGGGCTGCGCCATTCTTGTTACAATTATGTTTCAAATGTTGTGCGAGTCCTTGAGAAAATGGGCCTCATTACGACCCTGGCGGTAAGGGGTTAACGCCAGCGTTAGCTGCGCCGACCCCTTACCGCCAATTACGAGGTCCCTTAGCGCCATGGCGCTTTTAACACCTGCTTTTTGCAGGCGTTAAAATCCATGGCGCTAAGGGACTATGGTGCTAATTACGCCACCGTAATTTACGGTGGCGTAATTAGCGCCTTCCCCACTCCCATTATGCCCTATGGGGCAAAAATGGGAATGGGGAAGGGTAAATGGGGATTGGGGACTTACCGCCCCGCCTAGGTCGGAATGGGGCGGTAAGTCCGCCAACCACCATGGCGTAAACGTAGTTTACGCCATGGTGGTAAAGTCACGGCCCAGGCGGTAACTTACCGCCTGGGTCGTAATGAGGCCCAATGTCTTTCTTTCCCAGAAAGAAAAAAAAGCATACTGGGTTGCCGTGATTTATTCGCATTTGTGGATAATTAAAAATGTTTGTCTGCAGAAAGCAATCTTATCTTGAATGTGCGACCTTGGCAGCTCGGAGGTTTTGCGAGGAACATTGCTGAAGGCTCCTGCAGCCAGTGTTCAGTGAGAGAAATGAACGTGGCTGTAATTTTCCTGAAACATGGCTTTACACTGTGCATTTAGACCATGTTAATTCATATAGGCATTTGCAAGCCTTTAAACAGGGATTTTTGTGTTTGTAGATTCTGATATTGCAGCATTGATTCTAATGTAGCATGGAAGTTGCACTGTTGGTGAAGTGGGTGTGTTTCAGCATATTTGTCACCCATGGGTGCGCTGGGGCCTGGTTCAAATGATAAGTGCGCTCCTTGTTCTTCCTGCTGTTCTTCTGTATATGCGCCTGGGGTGAGGGAGCATGGGTTTGATCTCGATTTTCCCTCTTCAAGGTCCTGGCCTGACTGACCACCTTTCTCTCTGACCGACCATCCCAGGTCCAACTTGGGTCCTTCCTCTCCTCTATCTCTCTCTCTCTCTACCTGTGGTGATCTCCAGGGGTCTAATATTTCTCCTTGGATGTTCAACCAATACCTGGCACCTCTCGCTCACCGCATAGCTGCTCTCTGCTCCAACTTTCAGTACTATGCGGGTGATACTCAGCTCAATTTTAGGCTCCCCTCAGCCGCCCCTTCTCCTTCTCTCATCCCAGATTGTCTGTCTGCAATTCCAGAGTTGTGTGCCGCCAATGATCTCTGCCTTAATGCCAGCAAGATGGAGATCCTCCTCATCAGCTCACCAGCCCCTTCTTTTCCTCTCACTCTATGGCTGCCCACTCTGGGCCCTCTTCCTGCTCCTACCTGTGAGGCTATGAACCTCAGGGTCATTATCGACTCCACACTCTCCTTCTCTCCTCACATCTCTGACGTCTCTAATAAGTCAAACTATCAGCTGCACCTGCTCAGAGGTATTCTTATTTTCCTAACTTTCCCTAGAAGCTCACTGTCTCCAGAGCTCTAGTTCTTTCTAGGCTGGACTACTGCAACAGCCTCTTTCTAAATCTACTTGCCTCTGGTCTCCGTCCTCTACAACTTATCCAGAACAGGACTGCAAGCCTTGTCCTTGGCCTCTAGCCCATGGATCCTATCTCTCCAGCACTGAAATCTCTTCATTGGCTCCCTGGTGGCAGCAAGGATCAACTTCAAGACTCTCTGCATCATACACAAGGTTTTCTGGGGCCTGGGACCACAATGCCACCAACTCTCTCTACCAAAATATCTTCATACTCGAGCTCTTCGCTCCTCCACCTACAACACCCTGAGGGTTAGTCGCTTCTCTAAGCTATGAGTTGGGGCAGATCTCTTTCTTTGGCTGGTGCCTCCCTCTGGAACAGTCTCCCTGCCTCTCTGAAACTTGAGCAGAGCTATCTCTGGTTCCGGAAGCACCTCAAGACCTTCCTCTTTGCTTCTGCCTTCTCTCTCCCTCTCCCCTGCTGATCTCCTGTCTGATACATGCACTGGTCACCTGGCAAACCTCTGAATTCATGCACAGTTCCCTGCCCATCCAACTGCAAACCAACACTGCCTCTTGGCACACCCTGCACCTGTGGTCTGTATCTGTAACCCTACAGTCCCCTCTCCTGCACTTATTAGAGACTTGTTGTCTGCACTTCTAACACTCACCCGTTCCCTGTACTACTTGTTGTTTCCTAATTCCATGTCCTACACTTGTCCATCCTCCCTCTCCCCCCCGAAAACCCTCCACCCGCTCACCGGCACTTCTTTTTGTTTTTATTGATTTAGCTGAATAATCAACTTTCCAATAGAATAGTTTACATTATTACATCACAATTTACAAATTAACTATTGCAAAATTGATTGATATGAGCATCTAATACAATATTAGTTCATTCAATAAACATATTACAGCATTCAGACAATATATCTTCAAACAAGATAAAAAGAAATGTTTAAAATTATGTTAACAGTTTTTTAAATGAATGTGATAACTTAAAATCAAGATCATACGGTCTTACAATTGTGACGGCTTTAACAATAAACTCAGTCCTAAACTTCAATGCTGGCCTCTATTTAAATACTGTCGCTATTGTTTACAATAGTTCATTTTTTGGCATACTTAAGTCATGAATGATAATTCACACATTGTATCATGAGAGTTATGGCAATATGGTCGACTGGCCATTGTATAATTTTTCAACAAATAATAGTAGGGGGGGCGGGCCACTGCTTCACTGCACATATTCACCGGGCTAGTTGTTCACTAGTGAGCAATCTAGTTTTCGTTGATGATCTAAGGTTTCTTCAAATAAGGCAGTCAAGAAGTTCATGGTCACTATTCGAAGGATCCTGTTTGACGTACATAAAAGTAATTGGCATGCAGTATCAGCATTGATGTTCCTAAAGTAATCAAGATGCTTAGAGAAATATTTAACTCTCGTTGGTATGACAGCCAGACATTGGGCCTCATTACGAGCAAGGCGGTAGGGGGTTAATGGGGCCAGAAGAGCTGCCGGCCCCGTTAACCCCCTACCGCCTCATTACGAAGGCCACTTGCGGGACCCGCTAATGACGCCTGGTTTTACCAGATGTCCTTAGCGGGTCCTGCGAGCGGTCCAGCATGCTAACAATGGGCCTGTCATTAATGGGCCTGTTGTTAGCATGCTCCCCATTCCCATTGAGCCCTATGGGGGCTCAAATGGGAATGGGGATGGACCGGGTCCGGGTTCCTTGAATGGGGAAATACTGGGCCCTCCAAAGTTGGAATGGCCCGGTATTTCCCCATTCAGGGAACCCGAACCCGGTACCCTGAATGGGGGTAGCCATGCCTCAAACAGCGACATGGTTACCTCCTTCCTCGTAATGAGGCCCATTGTGTTGTTACATGCCTCTGGTGCGCGTGGGTTCACAACCTATAGGCAATGTCACAAAGAGGGTGGAGTCAGCCTATATAATTAAATACAATAGAATGGGCAGCAGTCCAAGCAACCAGGAAATAATCCACAATAGAATCCGGCAGAGAGTAGCGCGGCAAAGAAATACTTCACAGGTACTTCTCCCCTCTCTGCTTCCCTGCACTTGCGCGATCTGAATGTCATTAGGCCTAGTAAAATCATTGTTTGTCCTCCCTCTGTTTCCCCTCCCTTGCCTTGTTGTGCCTTGAAACACATGTGTATAGTCATGTTATAAATGTCATATCATATCAAAACTTTAAGCCAGTGGAAAAAAAGAAGAGACACTTTTGCCCTGAGCTGTTGGAGGAGAGGGGGTGCAGGATGCGGTGATGGAGTGGGCAAGGTAGTGGAAGCTGAAGGGGTAGCCAGTAAAGTGTTAAAATCAGAAATTGCAAATTGGATGGAGTGAGATAGTTGGATAGAAAGAGCTTGGACGGAGGCCTTGACTTGGTCTAGTAGGGGAACATGATGCCAGGCTTACATTTACTATTTGGCATGGTAAAGGGAGTGTGGAGGGAGATAGGAAGGAAAACTGAGATGGTGGGTGAGTGAATGGTCAGTAAGGGGAGGTGCCATCAACAGAGAAAGCAGAGGCTCTGGGTGAGTTGCCATGAGTGTGAGTTCAGAGGTTCTGAAGGCTGAGCCGATGGAGGTAGGAGAGGATGGTGCCTAGTTGCAGTTGATGTGCATTGGTCACGACGAATCAGCCATAATTATGGCAGGCACACTGCTTCAGTGAAGCTCTAGCAATGTCTCAAGTTCGGTGAGAGAGTCAGTTTGGCTGCCAATTGGGCAGCAGCTCAGTATGATAGAAGGATAGAAACAACAAGCTGGACCGAGATGTACTCAGAGAAGTGTGGGATGATGTAAGAGGAAGAAAGAGGAGCACATTTTTTTCTTTTCTGAAAAAGACACCAACACTGCCACCTTTTTAAGTCAGTCAAAGAAAATTGGAGACTGAAGCAATGACAGGATGTAGGATGTAGAGCAGCCAGAGTGGCTATGTCATAGGAATTTGTCCAGAGTTTGGGATGGCATCCTCAGAATGTTTGAGGTGATGGGCGTCAAAGTGGTAAATGAGAAAGTTGGATTTATTAAAGCAAGATTATATTTTTAGAGGCCTGAATAAGTTGAGTTACAGAGAGGAATGAGGTGGAGCACTGGAAGAGTATGTATGGGGTAGATTAGATTGGAAATGGGTATAGTGTGAGTGAGAGCAAGTACTAGCTAATAATTTAAGATAATATGTAGGCTTGCGATGAGAAGAGGGGTAAGGTGAAGACGAGGCGTGGCAGTAAAGTTTGATTGAGAATGGAGGGCCCAGGAAAAGGAAGAAAGGAGATGGTCAGGAAAATGATTAGGATGGGGAAGAACACAGAGATCAGAAAGGGGCATACATGATGTGGAGGGGATTTTATAAGTGGGGAAGGAGTCTCAGAAATATCCCAGAGGGCATCCATGCTAGATTGAAGAGGATGATGAAATGGGCCACACAGGGAATGACCTTTTCTTTAGCAGCCTCTGTCTGTGTGACGCCATTTGCAGGAATTATGCCAAAGTAAAGCATAGTTCATAGTTCATTGACAGGCAATATCTGGTATGATCAAATGATGCATGTGGGAAGGGAGAGAGTAAATGGCACATGCTATGTGTGTTCTCTCATTCCACATGTGTTAGGAATGTCCAAGGTTCTTCTGCCCCAGGATGTGTCCTATAAAGATGCTGACACACCTGACTCTTTGTAGAACTCAAAGTTCATTCCAAGGAAACTAAGTAGCTGTTCACTGGGTGGATGAAGGGCAAAATGTCTCTGAGTACAACTATATAAAATTAACATGAATACTCACAAGTCATAGTAGGTTTGTCCTCCCCCACTATATTTAATATTTTGTATGTATTTTGATTGGTTCTCATTCCTTGCCCCCTACCTGTTGCCCTGTGTGCACTTTGAAACAGTATTTACTTCCTGTATAAGGACCTAACAAGTGAACAATAAATACATCAGTATATAAAGAAACAAAGCATAAGGTAGTAGAGTATACAGAGGGATAATTACAAATAGAATATCATACAAGAATGCAATGCACAACTGAAGGCGGTCAAAGTGTCTCCTGGTGTCATACGAGACCGTTGATGTGGATAGAGGGAGCAATATGGTATGGGAATACATGGGAGGGGGAATAATGCAATATCGTGCCCAAGTACTGGTGGGGTTTGAGCAAAATGTGGTAGCCAAGGTTAATGAAAACTGCCAGTTCCTTGGGGAAAGTATGTTCATGCCTTAATTTGGTTACATGGAAAACATCAACCCGTTGATATAAGGAGCTTTACACGATTTCCTTTGTGTTTCAGGTCAAATGGATCAATTTTCCTGGGAACTAATTCGGGCTGCTCCAAGGTTATTCAGAACGCTGTGCTGGCACGGGGAACTGCAGCACTGATGGATCCCTGGTGCGCTTGCCAGTTCAGAGCATATGCCCAGCTTCCGCTTGACTGGAGTGGAGTGTGCGCTCTCATCACTTTGCACAGCCCTGCACCTGTGGTGCCTCCAAATAGCACTGCCATGAAGAACCCATTGAAGGGGAATATGGTGCATCTAAATGAGCAAGGAAAAATAATGAGGAGAAGGAAAAGAGAAATCAATTACTTCTCCAGAAAAGTTCAGACAACCTGGCCGCTGCCCCAGATGAGTACAGTCTGTTCTCTTCTGCTTAAACATTGTTTACTTTGTTGCTACTTCCAGGAGTGCAGGCTGCAGACAATTCAAAATGGCAGCAGATAACACACTATGCACTATTGCAACTAACTAATTAAACTGCAAAAGGGTTCAACGCAATCAAAGAAGAGATGAGGGCTTTGTGCTTGGTGGCCCCTCAAATTCGATTCGTTTTGGACCTCCTAAAAGCCATTTAAGGAGGTGTGTGTGCCAGATTTGGGTCAAGCTGCTATACTGGAAACCCTGACAGTGAGGTCTCTAATGGAACTTTAAGAGCAGCTATATAAGAGACAAGGACACTCCAGGGAAAGATGATGAGCAAGGTCAATGGAGTGCAGGCAATAAACTGGTTGGACAGAGTATTCCCATGGTGCCCTCCTGTTTTTCTGGATTGTTTTGAGTAACTGTCCCCGTGGTAGTGCTGCTTCTCATCACCTTCTGTGTTATTTGGAAAACGTTCAAAGTATTTTTTAATAAGCAAAAAGGACATGTGATATTACCCTTGAGTATTAATAAAAATAGTATTGAAATGAAAATCAGGAAGAAAATAACGTGGGAAAATGAAGGCGAGGATCCTGATGGATGGGTGTTTACACAACTAGCTGATGCTGAAAATTATAACCAATACTGTATCCAATGCCTAAAATATGGGACAGTGTGCTTCTGCATTAGGGAAGATCTGAAAGGCTGTGACCAGACTGGGGGAGACATGATACGGTTTGAAAAAATATGGATCCATAAAGATGAAGTTGCTAAAAAAGACCGAGAGGCCAAAAAATATTTAGATATTAATACATTGATAAAAGGTGGATGATGTAATAACAATGCAAGTTCAACTCAATATTAAGGAACACACTTATTAGCTACAAGCATAGCACTATATAAGGGAAGTGGGCTCTTTCTGATATCTGTGAAATTAAAAGCTTAATGAAACTAATCCATAAATCCTGGGGCACAGTAATCAAACCTAGTTGTAGAATGAAGTGCAGTAAACAGGCCCCAAAGCTTGCTTCTGCTTTAAAGGCCACTGCAGTTTGTTCATTAGTACAGAGCATGCAATCCCAGGCCAGCAAGAAGAGAGGCACACAGAGATTGTTATTTTTCAAGGTCAATTTATTAGAGCTTACAGTGTCTGCCAGTGAAAGGGGAATATATGATCATTTTATAATTCAAAATCATCTATGAAATGTCATTTTCGAGTGAAGCCAGCAAGAACCACGGTAGTTTCAAATCACCCGCAGACCATTCTCCCTGGAAGAGGGTTGGAGTGTTCGTGAAATGGATCAATTGCGCAGCACTATGTCAGTGCTTCAAGGCTCTGATGGTGTCATGGTGGGTAGCCATTCCCATGAGAGTCAGGAAGAGGCAATCAGGGCATAATAATAAAGTTCTGCTGGTTGCATCAAATGTTTCAATCACATAATTTTATGTTGTGGGAATTGGGGGTGGATTGTGACATCACAACTCTGTAATTGAGGGTGGTGTGGGAAGGTTCATGGACCCAATGATACTTGCAAAGTATGTATTTCTATATGGGTCCAAAATGCGAGGTCCAATAATTTTTGTGTGATAGATTCTTTCTATGTCACACGATTGCGAACGCTAATAATTTTGCTTTCTATAAAAAGCAAAGACCTGATCCTTTTCGAACAGCTGTGGCCCGACCTTGCTCATCTTCCACCTACCACAGTTTTGTCATTAACTGTTTTGGTTACTGGCCCCTCAGCCCCTCCAACGAACATACATTCTTTTAAAAGCACACTACATTCATAGATACTCGCACCAGTTCACTTTGCTTCCTCACTGCCTGATGTAGTTCTCAATTTACTCTCTGCCTATCTGTACATTATATCTACCTGCTCCTTCATGACATATGCCTGCCTGTCGAAGCCTCTGCAACGTGAGCTATGCCTTCTTATATCTATGTACACTGCTGTCTCTGTTCCTCATTATGTATGTATTCCCGAATTAACCTCCTGCGACTTGATGCTTGCCAGTCAGAATATTCAAACATATTTATGTCTGTGGCCATATGCTTTGTCTTTTGCACTATGTGCAACCAGTGTTGACCTGCCTGAGGGTTGTGTGCGCAGACACACCTAATCTGACTGGTACATTGTGCGCTGCATTCCTGCCCAATCTACACCTGTAACATACATGACTTGACCTGGTAGCCTGCACTGCCCACTTGCCTAATCTATGCCTGCAACATACCTAATTGACCTGGTGGTAGTCTACACTGCCCACTCTCCTAATCTATGTCTGCAACATACCTGACATGACCTGGTAGCCTGCGCTCCCCACTCTCCTAATCTGTACCTTCAACATACATGATTTGACCGGGTAGCCTGCACTGCCCACTCTCCTAATCTATGCGTGCAACATGCCTGATTTGACTTGGTAGCCTGCACTGCCCACTTGCCTAATCTATGCCTGCTACATATCTGATTTGACCAGGTAGCCTGTGCTGCCCACCTGTTTAATCCATGCCTGCAACACACCTGACTTGACCTGGTAGCCTGCGCTGACCACTTGGCCGATCTATGCCTGCAACATACCTGGTTTGACCTGGTAGCCTGCGCTCCCCACCTGCCTAATCTATGCCTGCAAAATACCTGTCATGACCTGGTAGCCTGCGCTGCCCACTGTCCTAAATATACCTGCAACATATTTATTTGACCTTACCCACCTGCCTATTCTATGCCTGCAACATTCCTGATTTGACCGGCAGCCTTGTGTTGCCTATCTGCCTCTCGAAGCCATGTCTATTCGACCTGACTTGGCAGCCTGCACTGCACTCTCACTACCTACCTGCTCTTAAGCACTTGGCATGCCATAACTACTATTGTAATTATGTTATGTAATCAATATGTAAGAATGCTGTAACTATTATAACTATACCATGTAACCACCACTGTAGAATCCCCTGTAACCAAACTTCTTAAGATAAGCGCCCAGATGCCTACGGGTTTGGTGTGCAATATAAGTGTAAAAATAAATAAATAAATACAACTTTTCATTTTGAAGGCGGTTCTTTGACAGCACCTTTTCATGCTGTTTTGTTCCACAATCTGTTTGAATCTGCTGTCCCAGCTGCTTCTTGCACTGGTATACACACATGTTTATGTACAGAATGTATTAAATGATAGGTTCACAGGTCACAACAGAAATAATGGATAAGATATAGTTTGGTCTTACAGGTGAATAATGGTGCACTATACTATACTATACTGAAACAGAGGTCAACAAGCCATACAGCCCTCTAACCAGTATTGCAATGTAAAACTGGGGTAAAAACAAGATTAACAGCCAATCCACTACTTCTACATCTCCTCTTTTTGGACCTGATAGTATGTACTTGAGCACCTTATCTTTCATTTCTATACTCTTCTTCATGTGTGCCTCTTTCACATATTTGTCAACGTATGGGAATTCTGATCCTGTGAGATACTTCATCATGGCCCATTGTCCCTGAAATTGTCCTCTTGCCTGGCATACTGTGAGATGTACCAAACAGTGTGCTCTGTATTGAGGTACTTCTTGAGTTATAAATACTCGAGAGGCTGTCATGGCATAGAGGATTAGTGAGCAAACAAAGCAGCAGCTTTCCCTTGATCTCACTCTCCCCACCGTCTCCAGTGACCTATACCATGAGTATCATTCAATATTTATGGAATTGTCTCAATACCTTCTCATGTAATATTCTTTATCTGCAACACTTCTCCTAGCCCTTACTGTCTCCACAACTGGGTGGAATACCATTTCCTGCTCTAACTTGAAATCGACTTTCTTTAATTTTATTTTTACTGCTCCAATCCCTTTTAATAATCCTACATAGTATGGACTGGTCGTCCATAGTGTGCTGAGTACCCTTGCCAAATCTTGTTCCATAAATTATGCTACCTTTATAGCTAGCATTATTTGTTGTGGCACCTCTGTATACTCTATTCTCAATTGACATGGTATGTTTATCTCAAACAATACCTCATCATCAGAGTCACTGTAGTCAAACAACTCATCATTTGTTAACTGTGTCACTTTGTGTGATGCGTCAAGTGCTATTACTGTGTGCCAACTCACCCCTTCCTCATCAATGCTGTGTAGAATTACTATATGCACCCTCACTACAAATGTTGCACATATTATTTCTGGCAACATATCTCTGCCACTTGTCCCACTCCCTTCTCCACCCATCTCTGGTATCATATTTCTGCTAATCTTTCGGCTCATCTCCTTCCTCATTATTTCAAATTCTTTCTTTTATCTTGCAATTATCCTGTTCTACTCATTTAGCCTCTTTACATACTCTTCCCTTTCTCCTACCGACCCCCCTCTTCCTTCTTTGTCTTTCCTGTTCCTCTCTCTGCATCTTCTCTGCTGCTTCTCTCCATTCCCTCTGTGTCCTCCTTTGTGCATTTTGCTCCATCTCTTCCTGTGTCTCCCTCCTGACTTTCTCCCTGGCTGCTTCCTTCATTTCTTCATCCTCCACTACCTTCACATAATTATTTTCTGTGCCTTTCCCATAGAGTTTCAACAATATGTTTCCTCCTACCCATTTCTCTGGTTCCATCATATTCTCTCCACTATCTCCATTACCTATGGGTACACTTCTCACCCTGTGACCATCTGTCTGAATGCCTCTCACTCTCCGGAGCTCTTCCTTAGCTGCTCTTAGCTGCTTTTCAGAGCTATGTAGCCCTCTATACTAATCCTCCTCATTTAACTGTGTCTCTGAGCCGCACCATCCTTCATTCTCCATTTGCACTCATGGCACCTTTCCTTTTACCAATTTCACCCTTCTCCTACTATCATCACTTTCCTCATCAGGGGATTCATACCTGGGATTACTATACCCTACAGCTGCTGCTTGTACCAGATATATTCCGATCCCCCAGTCGTTACCATGCACATAACATGTACACTTTTCTGTGGACCTTTGAGTGTTGTGGGCCCTGGGGTCCCTTCAATTTGCCAGCTCCTCCTGATGCTTCCAGTGGGCGATGGATGGAAGACCAGGCAGGATGCCACTTCAAAGCTAGCTCCTGCTGTCCTTCCTGTTAAGTTGTGCAAAACAAAAATAAATCTGTTCTCCTGACTGATCCGCTGTCCAAAAAGGAGGGTGGCAGCAGGGGCACCCCAAAGTCGTCAGCCCCAAACAAACTCTCTTACCAAAGGAAACAGAGGTCAAAAAGCCATGAAGCCCTCTAACTGTTATGTACCAATAAAGAGACAATACAGAGTTCATTGTGGTATGCCAAATGCAAGGTAACCCAGCTTTAATTGCAATGTTAAACTGGGGGAAAAACAAGATTACCAGCCAAGCTCTCACTCAAGATTTTTCTCCACCTCTCAACAGGAAACAGCAGTTTATATTGTTATTCTGATGTCACAGCTATGAAAACATATTGCTCCTGGTCATTGGTGCCCTCTACTAAGCTACATATATAATTCTATATGTCCACCTAAGGCTTCTAAAATCACACCCACAAAACATCCCATAAAATGTGCTGCATCATCATGCTTAAATATTATTGGTAGGTTCTTAATTACTCTTGCGGTTTACAAGGACATGTGCTTATCGATTAACATGCACTCACACTTTCCATGATCTGGCTGCATGATCATATGTAGATGGGAGGAGAGGACAAGTGTATCACCTTTGTTCTTAATTAAATAAAACAGCACTAGTTATCTCCGCCATGATGTCTCTGAGTCTCAACGACCTGTTCTTGCAACAATTACCACGCCATCCTGTTCTTGACACATTATGAATACTGTTATTATGAATCCTGCTGCTTTCACCACGTGCATTGTAATTACTTGTTTTTTTAGTCGCATCACGTTTCTCTGTCACACCTAGCCGATCACTGAGACTTTAATCTGCCAACTACTTATGAAATGTCCTGGGATGTTCAGTTCATCCCATGGACTTAAAATAGTCTGCCGTGTTGTCGCAACTTGATTTACGTTGACAGTTAGATGCACACAATGGTATCTTGTTCCACCCTGTAACCCTCCCGTATGGAGTCTTGGACCTTCACATTCCGTGGAGGCAGCTATGGCCAGCTGCGACACCATTTCCTCAATTAAATGTATTTTTTCAAATAGCATGCTTAGCTGGGTTCTCTCTTAAAGCTGCAGTGTTTAATTCTCTGCTGCGTTGGTGCAGGTTTAAAATGGCAACTGCTTGTCATGTTATCTTCCTCTGCAGGACACATTTGCTTGTTATTTACTGATTTCCTGGTGCATGTCTGTCACATTATATCTCCCTATGCGTAGCAGCTATCTTATCCTGCCTACAATCGTCCTGCCCTACTTGTGTAGTGAGTCCCCATGTTGTGAACACGATTTCCTGTCACCTAATCTATTCTATTTTAAAACACACTAATTGTGCAAGCTAATGCCTTCTCTGTCGCCTGCTTGCATAGCGAAAATAACTATCCTTTGTGCCAGCTGCATTTCCAGCAGAATTTAAAGTGCAGTTTCAAATGTTTCCTTTCTTATCTTATAATTTTGTCTCTTCTGAGGAAGGCAGGGGGGCAGAGCCTGAACATGCTCTCTAGTCAATAATTGCCCCACTACAATACTTCTCACACAGCTTTTTAAAGCAAGAAGCATTTTAACAGAGTCATGGAGAGGCTCACTAGTCTCCACTGCAAGAAAGTTGGATACTGAGCGAAGCATGTGTTGACTATTGTACATGGAGCTACTGGAACCATAACATTGGGCCTCATTACGAGGTGGGAGGTAAGGGATTACCGGCACCGGTAAGGGCACCGGTGGCGGTAATCCCTTACCTCCCTACTACGAGTTCCTTTTGCGGGTCCTTCCTTAATGCCTGGTTTTTGCAGGCATTAAGGCCGGGACCCGCAAAGGGACTCTAGAGCTAATAACGGTACCGCAATTTGCGGTACCGTTATTAGCACCTTCCCCATTCCCATTGAGCCCTATGGGGGCTCAAATGGGAATGGGGAATGGCCCTGGTGAATGGGGAATTATCGGTCCCTCTGACCTCGGAATGGACCGGTAATTGCTCCATTCACCAGGGCAGAGTCGGAAGGGTTTTGGAGGCAGCCATGGAGCTAATAGCTCCATGGCTGCCTCCAACCTCGTAATGAGGCCCATTGTTTAAAGAGTTACTGCAACTGTAACCACTTTCATGGGGGCATTATAATTGAGGACTATTATGTATGGAGCTACTGCAACCCTAACCGTGTTTATGGAATCACTGCAATCGGAACCACTGTTAATGGAGTCATTGTAATTGAGGAGGTTAATTGTCCTCCATACGTTAATGGGACTTGTTTGTATGTTTATGTTAACTCGGATTTTATTAAATATGATGAGTTAATTGTATAAACCTCTCTGACTCTGTGGCAACATGTTTATGACAAGATGAATGTAACACAATGTGTAAACAATATAAACACTAGGGGCCTCATTACGACCCTTGTGCTCCCGTAATGAAGGGGGCCGGTACGGAGCTGGCCCGCTTCATTACGGGAGCGCCAATTATAAGGTTCCCTTTGCGGGACCCTGTAAGGATGCCTCGTAAAACCAGATGTCCTTTCCGGGTCCCGCGAGGGGAAGAGGGAGGTAATAATGGGCCAGTTGTTATGTGCCCGTTATTACCTCCCTCCCCATTCCTATTGAGCCCTATGGGGGCTCAAATGGGAATGGGGAATGGTTCCGGAAAGCAGGAATTACCGGGTCCTCCTATGTCAGAATGACCCGGTAAGTCCTCATTGCAGGAACCCGGTAATGGAGCCCGGTTTGGAGGCAGCCATGGTGCTAATAGCAGCATGGCTGCCTCCAAACTTGTAATGAGGTCCTAGGTCACAATGAGTTGACTGCTGCAGTCTGTCACCCCCTTCACTGTAATTTGCTGGATCTGTGCTTGTTGGTGCTGGATCTGTGCTGGCTGTGATGCTGGCTGCAGGCCATGCTCGATGTTGGCTGGTAGAAAAACTGACTGTGGCCTGTCCCCTATTGATGATGGATGGGGCCTGGCCACTTCTTACTTCAGGGTGGCCCCATCTACCACACAGGGCCACCCGCACTCAAAATACCACATCCCACCCTCTTCGAAAGTCCAAGGCGGCGATCTGCACTAGTGGGGCTCCACCTGCATTTACTGCTGTGCCTCACAGTCCTTTATCATCTTCAGGGTGGACCCAGTTGTTTGGAGGGCCCATCCGCATTAACAGCCACACCTCTGGTATACCCCAAAGTTTTCTGGTTGATCCTGTTAGTGTGGGGCCATCCCTTTCACTGTGGGGCCTGCGCTGCCATCTTGGAATCAGGTGGGGTCCCTGGGGCCTTGGGGATGCCACCAAGATCACCACCAGCATTTTCAGGTCAGGCGGCATCCCCATGGCAACAGGGGCGGTGGCCTTAAGTGACCGCTGCATGCCATGACCTTCTTCTGGCTGACAGTCTTCACCCGGATTGCTCCGCTGGGCAGCTCAGGGCTTTCTTTTACCCGGGCCATTCAACAGAGTTACGCGGGACTTCCTCCTTCTCTACCTCTTCACCCGGTTTGTTCCAAGAAGGGCTTAACTGTGCCAATGCAGTTCAAGTAGGATGGGGGTCATTGAGTCAAATTTCCATGCTCCCATAATAAGATGTGCTGCAGCATGGTGGACTCCTTTTAGGGGAGCCAAGTGAGCAGCTCGGAGCCCTGTCATGAGAGCATTTCCTCTATCGATGTGCAAGACCACAACGGCCTGCACTATGGTCCAGAAGTCCTGCAGTGGGATGATGGGTTTGATTTTTCGAAGGGTAGAGATTCTGAGCCAGGCTATTTGGCCCATCATGGATATGTGTTTATGGAAGAACAGATTGCTGTCAATGGTGAAGCCTAAGCATTTTGCTTAGTCTGAGAGTTGTGGATCAAATTCTTCTGGACGCATATCATTGAGCCATTGTGGGGAAAGTTGTTTTTTAGCCGGTGGAACAATGAGAACAAAATCAGTCTTGGATGGGTTTAGTTTGAAGTAGACAGTCGACCTCTAGGACTGGATGATGGCTAGGTAATTGTGGAGATGATGATGTGCTGCCTGCTAATTACTCTTATGTACAACTGAGTATCAGCTGCGTATTGATGGATGGCAATATTGGGATCTTTGAGGAGAGTCCTCGGAGGCTCCATGTAAAGGTTAAAAGGGATTGGTGGCAGGATGGAACCTTGGGGAACTCCACAGAAGACCTGGCATTTGTTAGAATGGTGACCATTTCACAGGCAGCCCGTTGTTGAGAGAGAACACCTACCACTTGCAGAGGTATCACATTACATGTGATGAAGAGGACTGGACGAAATTGAGCACCCAGTACCTAGATCCAGGACCCACAGAGCTTGATACGAGAAATCCCTGTTTCACAGGTTGTTAACGCAGAAAGTCACAGAGAGTTAAGGTGTACCCGACAACGACCAGAGAATAGAAAGTGTAACCACAGGGAACGGGACAAAAGCAAAAAAGCCCGTGGGCAACCTGAAGAATCTCTTTAAACCCTCCAAGATGTGGAGATATTTGAAGCAATCATATTGTTAATGAGAATGCAATATTCTCTGTCCTGAAGAAGGCGGCTAGTTATGAGGACCGCTGAAACCAGTTGACTAACTTTAAGAGTTGATAGGCTGATGACCGCAACTCCGAGACTTTACATACGCTTGAGGAGAGGGCTCGAGTAACTTAAACACATCATTTTTATTTTCATCAAACCAGTATAATAGTGATCCTACTGACTGATAAAAAAATTGCTTTTAAAGCTGTTGCTTTTTTTGACCACTTGGCCAAAATGCAGTTCTTAACTATAAGACACATAGGGCCTCATTAGGACCCAGGCGGATTTCGCGGTGCTAAATGCACCGCGAAGCACGGCGGAAAGCCGTCGATAGCGCCATGGGGGTTGGCGGATTTACCGCCCCATTCCGACCTCGGCGGAGCGGTAAATCCCCAATCCCCATTCTGCCCTTCCCCATTCCCATTCTTGCCCCATAGGGTATAATGGGAGTGGGGAAGGAGTTAATTACGCCACCGTAAAATACGGTGGCGTAATTAACAACGAGGTCCCGTAGCGCCATGGTTTTCTCCGCCTGGTAAAACCAGGCGGAGAAAACCTCCATGGCGCTAAGGGAACTCGTAGTACGGCGGACGGGTCCGCCGCGATTAGCGCTGGCGGAAACCCACTCCGCCTGGGTCCTAATGAGGCCCATAGACTGGAGGCCGTAACAATAAATAAAAACACCGACCCCCACGAAGTGTGCACCTATCACCTAGATTGTGGAAAGTAGTGAGAGAGTTGAGGGCAAGGATCTCTACACCCCTTGTAGGCGGCACATCATCGCCAACTAGGCATGAGTGTGCTATACTATGAGGGCATGAGATAATCACACACAGGGCAAGAAAGTAATCATTAGGGACTTAGACCCAGGAATAAATAGTTTTTAACAAAATAACTACTGTCCATTTTGTGTTATATATTGGTTAGAATGCAACAAGTTCATCTGGACTATCTGGTGTCTGACTGAGTGGTCAGGACAGCGCCACAGTATCCCATCCTGTCAGTAAAGAGGGAGAGAAGGATGCAGTGGTTGATGGTAATGAATGCAGCTGAGAGGTCAAGGAGGATGAGGACGCATGAGTTGGACTCATCAAACACCTATATGGTGGCTGTCTCGATGCTACACTTTGGGCGGAAACCTGACTGAAAGTCAAGTAGGAGGTGGTGGTGTTCATTTTTTGAGAGCAGTTGTATAGCTACTAATTTTTCTAAGATTTTGCCAGTAAACAAGAGGTTCGTAATGGCTGTGTAATTGGACAAGTCGTCTGGATCTAGGATTGTTTTTTTCAAAAGAGGTCATATGAGATCAGATGTGAGTGCCTGAGAGTAGTCCTTCTCTGTGGGAGGCATTGAGGATGCTGACGAGCACAGTGATTCCCAGGCCTGTCAATTGTTTAATGGTGGAGGCCAGAATTATATCATCAGAGTAAGAAGTAGGTTTGAGGGAGGCAATCATTTTTAGGAGATAAGGGGGAAAGGGAGGAGATAATTTGATCCAGAGGGGCAGTATGCGTACCGGATTGCCGTGGATGCTCGAGCTATGAAAGGTTGATTCAATGGTCTCTCGGATTTTGGCTATTTTTTCAATAATAAATGTATTGATTCTGTCACATTTTCCTGAGTTGCTGATACTTTGAGAGTGGGTGAAGCTTTGGCACAATGCTTTACTACTTAAGAGAAGGCTTTGCTCAGTTTAGAGGCTGCCATATAGGTCGTGTAGTAATAAGCAGCTTTGGCCTCGGTAATCAGAATCCTACAGTAGGTACAGAGAGATTTGAGGTTGGTTAGAGCTTTAAGGATATGTTTTTTTCATCACCATTTCTCTAGTGCACTGATTGATCCTTTGTTAGAAGTGAGCTCTGAGGTTTACCAAGAAGGGGGTGGTTTTGTCTTAGCATGGCTAGTTCTTTGTGGGGCCATGAGTCTCCACCATTTTAATAGTGAAGTAAAGTTTTGAATAATTATAGGAGGATCAAGGCATTCTTTGTGGTGGTTAAGTCTGCAAATTCTGCTTCTTTCTCACTTACCAGAAAGGTTTTGAATGAGAAGCACTGAGTGAGTGGGCTTTTAACTTGACCTTTCTGGGCCATAGTTGAGTGGGTGATCGATAGCGGGATGGCGGCATAGTAAGACTTGTCTAGAGGGAAAAGGCCTGCACATGTGATGAGGGAGAATGATGAAAATACAGTCTAGGTTGATGCCTTTGTTGTGTGTGGTGAGAGCAGATATCGCATAAGTGCGAAATGTGTGCTTTGAGTGTGGCTGTCGGTACGAGATTCAGGGCGGTCAAATGTCCAAAAAAGACATTATTAGTGTGTGCTAATTTAGCAAAGGACAGTAAGTTGGAAAATGTTGTCATGTGAAAGGATCACTCCTGGGAAGTGGTCTTTGGAAGAGGTGGAAGGTGACAGATCCTTTGTGAGCTAAAGGGAACAGTCAGGCAAGTGATTTGAACTAGGGATAGTTGATGATGGATAATGACCAATCGCTCCTGTGGATGATTGGTACTTCGCCCCCTGCCCCCTTCCTTGCAGTCGGCATGTTGGATGCAGTACCTTGGAGTAGGAGAATGTTGAAAACATGGGGGATGAAGAGAGTGTCAATGTTTTACAAGATGAGGTTGGCGATCTCTGTGTGAGCAACTGCTGAGTGAGAATGGTACATGGGTGTAGGATGACTGGTGAATCTGTATGTTGCATCAAAATTGTATTACTTTCAGCAGTCGGAAATTGGATTTGTTGCATGGGCTTTGTTCTGGCATGTGATGGCAAATCCCTGTGCTGTATAATCGTAGAGGTTGTTTGGTCAGATGTTTTCTTGTTCTACATTCTGTAGGATATATTAAAGTTTTTTATTTTTTATTTTATGGAGTAGATGCGATCCGTACTATCCTATATTTAATTAGTCTAAAGTATGTAATGCTGATGATCTGCACTTTTCCCTTAGCTTGTCCAAGGCCTCACTGACGGGTTTCCATTAAATGGGAGATGGTTGTTATTTTTGTTATCATTGGTATCCGGCAGCTTCCAATGAACGATAAGAGCAGAGATGGAGGGATGGGAGCAGGAGCTGCGGCTTAAAGGTAATTCAACTTGCAGTCTAACACAGTCAATATGACACAGAATAAGAGGATACATATGGAGTGTAAAAGAAAGATGAATCAATCTGAAAGATAGGGAATACTGACCTGCACTCAAGATAGCTCTACCCTAAAGAAAATCAGCAAAACAAGAGGCTTTGATAAAGTGAATGAAGATATAGAGATTGTCAATTTTGCAGAGGTCAGATGGAAGGCTGTTTGCAAGTTAAGCTGTGCGAACAGTCCCAAATGGCTGAGGGTTCTGATTTTAGAGAAGTATAGGTCATTCATGGTATGCATGATAGAATGTCTTTGTGGTCGAGGAGAAGTATGCCATTTCAATTTTTACTTTTTTCAAGACACGGAGGAAGTTTGCCAAGTAAGCCATTTTGTGCTGCTGTTAAAAGCTCAAAGGAAATTCTAGCCGTTATTGGAACCCAGCAAAGTTGGCTTAGCACAGGCGGATGTGAACTCATTTAGGAAAGCTCATGTTTTGAAGAAGTTGCAGTCAGAGCATAGATGGCAATGTAGCTCCACTATAAAGAGCATTGTAATAACTAATGCTGTGCCCTAAAAGGATCTAGTAAGGTGGTGCAATGCAAGGAAAGACCTAATCTGTAACATCAGTTAAATGTTGTAGTTGGTAGCGTGCTAGTTACTTGACAAAACACAGACAGAAAGGAGTGTATGGACACATCAAGGATGTTAACAGATGTTTGTGGTTTAATCAAATGTCCTGCGAGCACAACATCATTATACATCTCCAATACCTTGTGATAAGAAGAGAATGAGTAAACAAATGCAGAATCTTAGTCTTGTCTTTATTCAGACTAATCTAATTCTCAGGCATAACCTATTCAATCCACTGAAAGACTGATTGAATGTTATATAGGTTCGACTTATGAACCCTTTTGAGAGTAAAGATGAATGTGTGTCGTTTGCATAATTTTAAACTTCCACTACCACTTCTGATATAAATGGTAAGCAGGTTCGGACAGATGCATGCCCATTTGTGTACTGTGCACTTCACAACACCTAGATCAGAAACACAGTTCCTCAATTTCACACATGGAATCATATTTCTAAGAAAAGAGAAACTGGTAATTCCTCCTTCTCAGAAGCACTAGTTTTTTATGGAAGTGGAAAAGAAGAATAGTGTGATCAAGTTTGTCAAACAGAGCTGATAAATCTAAGAGCATCAAGAAACAAAGATAACCCTACTCCACCTTCAAATCAAGGAGGGCCAGCTGGTTCCCTTTATATGGGGGAGGAGAGGGGAATCCAGATTGTCTGTTTCCTAATAAGTGCCTTACTTCCAAGTGAGAATGTAGCTGCATGGATGATGCTTTATCAAGAACTGTTATCAAAAAAGGGAGGTTATTATTCTGCAGTAACTACTACAGTAGTTGGGGTCGAAGTTAAAAATCTTAAAGCAGGGCCTAACACAAGTTTGCTTGACATCACCTCGGACCAGACCAAATGATGCATTCACAAATTTGATGATTGTTGTGTTTATAATGTCACGGATTTGCAACACAATTGGTTGCCTTAAGACTGGGAATACTACTTCTAATATCCTCTTGCATTCAATGGTATCTGTCATTAGTGTAGTAGAGGAAGGCAAATGTTTACGTTTATATTTATTGAATTTATATAGCGCTTTAAGCCAAAGCGCTCTACAATATAACCACTGGTACAAGAGTGAGAGAAGCATATTCACAAACATGAGACAAGTCATTAGAATAACATGTAGAACAATTTACAAGGAGGAGGGGGAGAGTGGGGGAAGGTGAAGGGGGTTCCAGAGTCTGCTTAGTGGTCTGGGAGTGGGAGGAAGGGGGGAGGGGAAGGGAAGGTGGAGTGGTCTGGTGTCCTCAATGGTCGTAAGTGGTATCAGTGGCGAATTTGAGGTCCTGAGGGAGGGGAAGGAGGGAGGGGAAAGGTTAGAGGGGGAGAGGGGTAAGGGAAGGTGAGTCGGGGGAAGTGAAGAAGATGGGCTTTCAGGGAGGAGCGGAAGGATAAGTAGGTGGGAGTGGAGTGGATGGAGAGCGGGTGGGAGTTCCAGTGTAGGGGGGCCAAGAGTTGGATGGAGTGGAAGCGCGAGGAGGCACATGGGGGTGGGGCTACAGTGAGGAGGTAGAGGTCTGCTGAGTGGAGAGAGCGGGAGGGTGAATAAAAAGAGAGGAGGGAAGAAAGGTGGGGGGGCAGGTCATGGAGAGTTTTGAAGACAAGGCAGAGGAATTGAAATTTCAGTTGTGAGAGGAAGGGAAGCCATTTGAGTTGAGAGAGAGAGGAAGAAATGGAGTATTGAGGGCCGAGGAGACATAGAGTACGAATAGAGGAGTGGTAGATGGATGTTAGGGGAGTTAGGTGAGAGACAAGGAGTCCAAAGAGGAGGGAGGAGCAGTAGAAGAGGCTGGAGAAAATGAGGGAGGAGATTAGGAGTTTGGAAGCATGGAATGTGAGAGAGGAGCGGATCTTGCGGATGTTGAAGAGGTGGTGACGACAGGCTCGAGAGGTTAGAGAGATGTGGTTGGAGAAGGAGAGAGAGGAGTAGAGATGGAGGCCAAGATTGCGGGCATGGTTAGATATGGGGAGGTTGGAAGGTGGAAAGTGGATGAAGGGAGGAGGGGAAGGGGAGAGAGTGTTGGGAGGGAAGAAAAGCACTTCAGTCTTGTCAGTATTGAGGGAAAGAAAGTGGGATGACATCCAGTTTTTTTATGGCTGTGAGGCAGGAGGAAAGAGTGTGGTGGAGGTCAGGTGTGAAGGAGGAGAAGGAAAGAAAGAGTTGGGGGTCATCAGCGTAGAAGTGGTGGGAAATGCCGAAAGAGGAGATTTACTGGTGAGAGAAGGGAGGTATAGAGAGAGAAAAGAAAGGGTCCCAGCACGGATCCCTGAGGAACACCATAGTTCAGGGGGAGGCTGGAGGAGGTACGGCCACCCCAGGAGACAGAGAAGGATCGATTGGAGAGGTAAGAGGAGAGCCAAGGGAGAACAGAGACTTTGAAGCCAAGGGAGGACAGTATGCTGAGAAGTAAGGGGTGATCTACGGTGTCAAAAGCTGCTGAAAGATCAAGGAGGATGAGAATTGACGATTGCTTAGCATAGTGACCAGTAACGAGAGAGTTGAGGACGTAGGTGAGGGCAGTCTGAGTGAAGTGTTTAGGGCGGAAACCAGATTGGGAGGTGGGGAGAAAGGAGTGGGATGAGACAAATGCAGAAAGTTGAGAGTAGGCTAGTTGCTCAAGGAGCTTTGAGATAAAGGAGAGAAGGGAGATTGGTCTGAAGTTGGAGGCAAGAAGAGGGCTAGCAGAAGGTTTCTTCAGGATAGGGTTTATGCAGGTATATAGCTAATATACCTGTCTATGTATCTCATCCTGCTGAGCTATATCAACCTGTAAGGTAGCCTGTGTATCTAGAATGTTGAACAATTCTTGTGTTGTGTTGGCCACAGAGCAAATCAGGTGAGCATGTAACGATTATTTTTAGCTTCAACAATGGGTGATTTGAAATGTCTGGCCAGTCTAAGTTGAAAAGCAGTTAGCTTCATTAGGGTTAGTTCCTTCTCCATTTCTGTGATCATTTGCAATCATGATCTAGCTAGTGTTATATTTGGGAAAAAAACAGCCATAAGTGTACTCATTAGTAGATATCTGGACTTCCCCAGCGTGAGCATGGTTTTTAGTAGGACAGTCATCCTTGTAGATGGTTTTTGACTACGAGATGCGCACCACAATTAATAGTAGAGTGATCTACCTTTACATAAAGCATGGTCATACAACCCCTGTGTTTGTTGGTCAAGGTCACTGTTTTGGACAAATAGAGCGTGTTTCCACTTTGCGAAGTGCAGGACCTTATGAAACCCTCTAGGACTTTTTCAGTTGGAAACTATTAATGACAGTGACCTAGAACCATTCCTCTCCTGATCCCAACACTATCTGAATTGTAATATAATTCAGAAAATGTGCTCTTGGCCAAGGTTCCAGTACTGGGGACAGCAACAGTATTCTTAAAATTCAGAAAGTCTAAGGCACAAACAGGTCATTTGTTTTGCTATATGTATACAAATAAACATTGAAACATTAAAACATTAAGTGATGTTTATTAAAACATGGAGAAGTTTGAGTTTTTGTATGAAGCAAGTGCAAAAGGTGAAGTCCTTATGAAGCAAGTGAGATTCACACAGTCCCACTGCAGGAAATTGGACCGGCACACACGGATCGAAGCCATAGAAGGAAGTGACATGCAAATGCAAAGGAATGTTCAGAGACCTTCCGCAGTAGTAGGCAAATAAGGCATCCATCAAAAACACAAAGGTAACAGTAGATTAATATTTTTCTGTTTTATCTCAAACTGGTTTCCTCAATAATACTTGCCATAGTCCTTTCAAACTAGCAGTCGTATTCTCAAAAGTTGTGTCTCCCGCCCCCATATTGCACTTTATCCTGGTTTCAAGATGATAGCTGAGATGTCCAGCAAACCATTGTGCCTGAATCTGTGCGATAGCCCAATCCCTGCACAACATCTATTGTACATTTGTATTTATTTGGTAGTTTGTGTGGTCACTTCTACCAGCAGTGTGATACACAGAAAAGAGTATATGGAAGTAATGTAATCCCTTTTCAGTGTGCCTTACATTAGTTTCAGAGGTTTTATAAGAGAAAGTGATACAGATTTTGAGGGGGAAATGTATGGATACCTATAGACATTAGGTAACAAGAGCCATGCATACAAATTGAATATGAGCTAGCATTTCCATAAATGTAATTCACAAATTTGCATTAGTTTTGCACCTGGGAAAGGCAAACATGGCTGAGGTCAGCAGAGGAGGTTAGCAGAGAGGATAAAAGGATGCCACTTTGAAGGTTAGCTGGTGGATTTTGAGACTTGTTTTAAAAAGGTTCAGTGTCTCGGATCAAGAGTTTTGGAGTAATGAGGAAGAAAAGATGCAGGCAAAAAGAGGGATTGTTGATGTCAGCATTTGTTTTTTTCAAGATGAATATGACCACAGCCACCTTGAAGCATGCTAAGAAATGTCAGTTGATATTGAAAGGTGGGCATATGAAAGCAGTTGATAGTGTAGGGTACAGGGGATGAATAGGAGCAGAGGGTGGGTGCAGGCTCATTTGGGGAGGTAAGAGCAATGCAGGATGGAAAAGAGAATGTGAGGATGGATGCAGAGGAGAATTGTAAGGGCGGAGAGTGTGTCATGCATTTTAATGGTTTGGTAGGAGTACATAACAACTTAACAGGTGTATTTAGAGCACATTTAACCCCAGGGGGCATCTTGGCACTACTGATAGATATTTACTGTCACCCAGCTTAATGGGATTCATTGTATCGCTTCAGAAGGATGAAGGGCTGAGTGGACCTGCTGGGATTCAAACCTGTTACCATGATGTATTTTCTACTGCCATAGTCCAAGCCTTACCCCCTCACAGGCCCGAAGACTGTGCCATAGATACAGATCCCTCAGCTGTAATTCCCTTCGGCAGAATGTTCATTCTTTCCGAACCTGAGAAAAAGGCCCTTCGGGAATACCTAGACACCAATCTTGAAAACGGCACCATAAGACCCTCAAAATCTCCAGCGGGTGCTTCGTTGTTCTTCGTTCCCAAGAAGGATACCAAGGAACTCAGACCTTGCCTCGACTATCGAGGCTTAAATCAATGCACCCTCAAAGATCGGTACCCACTGCCCCTGATCTCGGATATCCTGGAAGCTGTGAGAGGTGCCGTAATATTCACGAAGTTGGATCTCCGGAGTGCCTACCACTTAATCCGTGTCCGGGAAGGAGACGAATGGGAAACAGCCTTTAGAACACCCTTTGGTCACTATGAATACCTAGTCATGCCCTTTGGACTAGCCAATGCTCCCGCAGTCTTTCAGCGTTTTATGGATAGGGTGTTCTCTGATATGTTGTTCCTCTTCGTCATTGTCTATCTGGATGATATATTGTTTTTTTCCAAGGATCCTCTAAAACATGAAGAACATGTAAAGGCAGTACTACAACGACTTCGTGAACACAAACTGTTAGCCAAACCAGAAAAATGCTTGTTTCACGTTACTTCTGTTCACTACCTAGGATTCATCCTTAGCCCAGAAGGAATTGGTATGGACCCTTCAAAAGTAAAGGCCATACTGGCTTGGCCCGCTCCCACATCTGTGAAACAAGTTCAATCCTTCCTGGGGCTCACCAACTTCTACCAGAAGTTTATTTCTACCTTTTCCGAGATCATTCAGTCGATCATTGCTCTATTGAAGAAAGGCACCCCCTTTATCTGGTCTACGCCGCAAGATAAAGCATTCCAATGATTGAAGACAGAGTTCACGCAAGCCCCCATCCTGACCCAGTACGACATAAATCGCCCATTCCTAGTGGAAACGGATGCCTCTAACTACGCCATAGGGGCGGTCTTGAAACAGGAACTTGAGGATGGACTGGAACACCCCATTGCTTACCTTTCACGAACCCTGACTCCCAGCGAGACACGCTTTTATGTCCTGGAGAAGGAACTGCTGGCCATCCGCCAAGCCTTCACTGAATGGTGACACCTACTTCTGGGTGCTAGATATCCAGTTCAGGTCCGCACAGACCATCGGAATCTCCAAATTCTACAGTCATTGGAGTGCAGGAACAGTCGTCAGGCATGTTGGGCCTACTTCTTTGTCCAGTACCAATTCCAAATCACTCATGTTCCCAGATCACAAAACATGATTGCTGACGCCTTATCTCGACATCCTGACTACGTCGCCATTGAGGACAAGGCCTATCCTAAGATGTTTCCCCACACTATCTTTGTAGCTCAAGCAATCAACCTCCTCGAAGAAATCCGAGTGCAAACCCAGTCCTCTGACCTCTAGAAGGATATTTCAAGGAAGAATCCATGGAATCTAACAGTTAAGGAAGAATATCTATTCAAGGACAATGCACTGGTCATTCCTATGCAGAAATTACAACAAAGGATAATAAACCTCTGCCATGATACCCTTCACTCCGGTCATCGTGGTATAACTAATACAGTACGTCAAGGCTTGTGCTATCTGCACTCAAAACAAACATGATAACAAGAGACCGACGGGTCTTCTACTGCAACCATCGCTGCCAACAAGACCATGGGAGTTTATTGCCACAGAGTTCATTGTGGAATTACCACCTTCCCGAGGATGCACAACCATCATGGTAACCATAGACTTGTTCACTCATATGGCTCATTTTACACCTTTGTATAAACTACCATCCTCCTCAGAACTTGCAGGAATCTTCCTGGAACATATTTTCCGTCTTCATGGACTTCCTTCCAAGATCATATCGGACCGAGGACCTCAATACGTCTCACAATTCTGGAAACATCTGTGTTGTATTCTAGAAATCCAATGCGCTCTCTCATCAGGTTATCACCCACAAACCAACAGAGCTACGGAATGTATAAATCAAACTCTGGAGGAATATCATCGATGTTTTGCCACCAAGGTTCAGGATGACTGGTCTCTCCTCATACCCCTGGCTGAGTTTGCCTACAACAATTCCGATCACTCAGCACTCAAGGTCAGCCCTTTCTATTGCAGTCAAGGTTTTCACCCGTCCGTTTTACCTTCTGTTCTTCCACATCCCACTCCAGTACCTATTCTCGACTCATGGATACAGACTCTCATCAACATACACAAGGAAGCCAAGGAACAATAGAAAGAGGCCCAAACACGCACAAAGCTTTATGCGGATTCCAAAAGAAGACCAGCACCTTCTTATTCTGTTGGTGATCAAGTCTGGTTGTCCTCGAAACTATTACTGCGACATCTACGGCCAAACAAATTGGCCCCTCGCTACTATGGACCATTTTCCATAAAGGAAATCATCAATCCTGTCTCATTCCGACTCAAGCTACCTGATTCCTGGAAGAAAATACACCCAGTCTTTCACACTTCCCTATTGAAACCTTACATCCAATCCACCCGAAAATCCTGCTGACCCAGTCCTGTTGTTGTGGACAATCAGCTGGAATATGAAGAGTCCAGAATATGCGATTCCAGGTATAAACGGGGTCAACTTCAATACCTGGTTGAATGGAAGGGATATCCTCCTAGCGAGAGAACCTGGGAACCAGTTTCTAACTTAAATACCCCTCGATTGCTTAGAAGATTCCATCTCATACACCCGGGTAAACCTGGTGGAACAGGTCTTCGGAGGAGGCATGCTGTCATGACCCATAGAACTTGCCCCTTCTGGACTTCTTGGTCCTTATTGCGACAAGGCTTGTATTCTTTGTTACTCACAACATGGCCGCGCCAAGCTATGGAAATCGAAATAATATTATACCTCCTATCGCATTGTTTGAATGTATGTTGGCCTACGCCAAGTTGTCTAAAAACATCGTGTAAATAGATTCCGCGGCAAGGTCTTGACCTTAATGTATTGTGTAAATCGCCATCTTGGATTTAGCCGCCATTTTAGGTTCTCTTGTAGTGTGGAAGTCACCCTGAACAACAAAATGGAGGCCGAATGACATTTCGAGTGGGGTTCTGGCCGTTGTGACCTCCGCACACATGAATAAGTAATATGCCCGCCGGCCACTTGTTGGGGTCGTGAACTGAGACCTTGTCCTATCCCTGACCTATGTATCAATGAACAACTGTATCAGCGGAACTGATCAAAATGCATACATTATGTGATTGACCTGGCAACGAACCCTAGGTCTGGTTCTGAGAATGGTTAACCCGCGAGGGGGTTGGCCAGAGCTGGATAAAAAGTATAAAAACCCGAGTATCCCAATGTACGGTCTCTCACACTAACACGGCGAACTTCCGTTGATAGTTCGTTCTGTTACTCTGAGGGCCGAATAGCTATCCGTTTGTCAATTGACTTTTGGTAATTGTTGTATCTTTGAATAAAGCGCTTTGTATGTTCTTTGTAACCTGTGTTGGTGTGTTTCCTTGGGCTTCCCGGCCTCATATCAATTTTTCTGTTTCCACAAAGCGACTTGCCTCGCACCAGCCTTCACGTCGCACACGGCACGTTCTATAAATTGGCCACGCCCCCTCGGCCCCGCACGTCTCAACGCTATCATTAGGTAGTGACTTGACGTGTGTGTGCTGTTCGGTGAATCCACTATTCCTAGTTCCTGGTTCCTTCTTCCTTCCTTTCACCCCTTCCCTCTAATCTGCTCCCGGAATCCTCATTCCTAGCGACCGCTACCTTTTTCCTGGACATCCTGGAACAGCGGTCTTCCCGGAGCTCTGAACGCGCTCTGCAGCCGGACGAGACTCGAGCGAGCCTATACAAGACCCGATCCGTCCACAAGAGGAATCCTCCCGCGGAACAGAACAAGAAGCGATCCCAGGTGAGACGGGGAGATTTACGACACCTAGCTTCTCGAGAAGGTGATGCCGGCTGATTCTTAAGTTCAGTGTAGTCCCCAAGCACCCACAAAGGAATGTCCGCACAATGTATCAGTTAAAACACAGTCTTTATATAATTAATATTCAAGATTATATACAATATCACGATAACTCACTTTGTACTCAGTTAACTATAATGGCAAATATACAGTTCTACGTGGTACCACAATTACTATTAGACCTCTTTAAAGTGCATCAACTGTACGGTTAAATGGCACACAAATCAAGTCGTAAAGGAAACCAAGAGTAGAGAAAAGAGGAAAGCAGTTGATAAGAACAATTGGCAGAAATACTGGTCATTACCGTGTAACGCTCACCTGACTCCCACGGAGGCGCTGGTCTAGTTTGGGTTGCTGTGGCCTCTTCGAGCGTGATGTGCAGAACTCGGAACACCGACTGAACAGGACCCTCAAATCTTGCTTGTCTGGCCCGTAGGAATATCCTTCTGCAGATGAGAAAGGGGATTAACAGTCCGCAGAATAGTGTGCTTGCTCACCCCTTCCCCCCTTGGTTCTTCTCTAACTTCCTCCGAAATCCCCGGTTGAAGCTCACCTTATGGTTTGAAAGGATGAACTCTCCATCCTGCTTCTGGTGCAGGGGCGCGTGTTTGTCCAGTTACTTCACTGGTTTTCAGACTTGCGCTGGCAAAATCCACTTGACTTTTCCGAGCGGAACGCCGTAAGTATGAAGATTACAAAAGTTGAAGTGTAGAGCCTCCTTTTCTGTTGCCTTCCTAACCTGTGATCTGTCCTTTATTTCAGGTGCAGAATGAAGGCGATGCGTTGAGGGATTGAATTGCCGAGGGTAAACTCAGGTGAGTTAGCGATGGGGGCGATCCCTCTTAATGTCTTTATATTCCTCCAGTAATGTCTTTTGTCCTTTCCCCTTAGGGGCCGGGGTGCGGTACCTGCCAACGAAGCGGCGCCGATCCGAAATGAGGAATGGTCCACCAACAGAAGACCGGTAAGTGTTATGGCAGAAAATTAGGCTTTCCTCATATGTTCCTTCTGCTCACCTTTTGTCTCTTCTTCTCTCCCCTAGGCGCAGAGATGCGGCGACCGGTGCAGACAGTCGCGGTGGAGCCAGAAGAACTCCCGAGGACAGGTGAGTGAAGCGCGGCGCTGCAGCGAGCAACGCGGTGCTTTTAAATGAAAGTCTTTTCTCAGGAACGCTGGCGTGAAGGTTCCGGATGCAGGTAAGAAGTTTGATAAAATTCTTGGTTTTCACCTTTCTCTTCTCTTCTTTCCTTACAGGTGTTCTAGGATCGAGGTGGGCGTGGCTGGAGACCAGATGCAGGAGCAGACACGGTGAGCGTTCAGCTGCTTGGATGCAGAACAACGCGAAGCGTGAGCTACTGTCTGGGGGTGGCTTAAATAGCCCCCAAAGTAGTTCCAGGTAAGTATCCTTCCCTGGCCACGCCCGAGTGGCAAAATAGTCCCAATGAAAAAATAGTCCCTTTCAGGTCTCAGGGAGGCCTGAATCTTGCAGCATGGTCTGCATCAGGTAAGTGCACAAAACACCTTCCTTTATGAGCCTGGCGTCAACGGCGCCAGGACAGAGTCCAAAGGGCCCCTATAAGGGGCCGCTGGGCTTTTACCCGGGGGCATGATGCCTGCTCCCGGGGGTGCTGGGCCTGGCCTGGTGCTCCGGGGGTAGGCATCATGACAGCACTCCCCCCCAGGGCCCCTCCCAAGGTCGTTCCCTCTGGAGGTTTCGGTTTGTTTGGGAAATTTCGATGGAACCTTTTTACCAGCCGAGGTGCATGTACGTGGTCGCTGGGTTCCCAAGACCTTTCCTGAGGCCCGTACCCTTTCCAATCAATTAGATAGAAAAGTTTTGATTTTGAGATCTTAGAATCCAAAATGTTCTTCACCTCGAATGCAGGCTCCCCATCTATCAGGATTGGTTCTGGTGGCTTTTTTAATCTGGTTCCTGGTTGCAATGGTTTCAAAAGTGACACATGAAAAACGGGGTGAATCCGCATGTTAGCTGCTAGATCGAGCTTGACTGCCACTGGGTTAATTATAGCTTTGATCGAGTAAGGGCCCAAATACCTTGGATTAAAAGTTCGAGGTCCCTTGAGCAATAAGTGTTTGGTAGCCAACCATACTTGATCCCCTATTTGGTATGGAGGCGCCTCACTCCGATGCAGATCCGCATTCTTTTTGTATTTCCCTTTCGCTTGTTGCAAATGTGCAGTTGCATCCTTGAAGGCTTGAGTTATCGTGGAATGCAAATGGTCCACTGCGGGCATTTCAAGGCTCAGAGGTGAGTCCAGGTCTGAAGTACGAGGGTGATGTCCATATAGGGTATAAAAGGGGCTTTGTCCAGTTCCAGAGTGTACCGAGTTATTGTATGCATATTCGGCCACCCATAAAATATCCTTCCAATTACCCTCCGATTGGTGCAACATACATCGTAGGTATTGTTCAAGGGTCTGGTTCGTTCTCTCCGTCTGACCATCGGTCTGTGGGTGGTGGCTGGTTGAGAGTCTTACGTCGATTTGTGCCAGTTGACAACACTTTCTCCAAAAATGAGAAATAAACTGGCTTCCCCGGTCGGAGACTAGTATGGACGGGAATCCATGCAAACGGATGATATTTTCGAGGAATTCCTTGTCTAGGACAGAAGCTGAAGGTAATCCTTTCAACGGAATAAAATGGGCCATCTTGGAAAATAAATCCACCACAACCAGAATAGTATTTACCCGGGGGCATGATGCCTGCTCCCGGGGGTGCTGGGCCTGGCCTGGTGCTCCGGGGGTAGGCATCATGACATACCGTTAAACACAGCTCTGTGTGGAGATCCCCCCACCTGGGCAACCTGTAGAATAAAGATACAAGCCCAGTCCATATATTGATCACAAGAGACTTCTCAATAGTTCTGCAACCCCAAAGTATTTGGCGTTGTAGTGTTCCTCATCGGGGAATGGACAGCC
This sequence comes from Ambystoma mexicanum, assembly GCF_040938575.1. Classification (NCBI taxonomy): domain Eukaryota; kingdom Metazoa; phylum Chordata; class Amphibia; order Caudata; family Ambystomatidae; genus Ambystoma; species Ambystoma mexicanum. The sequence goes on along the minus strand of NC_090937.1, from coordinate 162,680,881 downwards.
CTTATTGAGTGTCCTCCCTTTAAGGCAGGAGTCACGGGTCGTCGAACGTCCGACAGAGAACAGGGTGAGATACAACTGTGAATGGGCAGCTTCATTCCTAGCGGTGCTCGTTGACGTGGAAGCGTAAGTGTCCTGCAAGGAAGAGGTGTGCGGTGCACATCTTTGTTGATAGTTCTGGACCGAAAAGAATTTGAAGAACTGTGGCCCAGCAAGGGCGTCGAGAAGTCAGTGTCTCTGTGTACCTTGGGTGGCAGGAAACCCACCGGCGGATGCTCCTCGGCGCGCCGATGGTCAGGCCGTCTCCAGCAGGATACAGCGGCGACGATGCGGACAAAAGCGTCCTTCGATCAAATGAAGTTCTTGGGCAAACGGGAGCACGGCGGCTCCGGGCGGCGACGGCGGTCATCGACAGTGGCGGACAACAGTCTGAGCACTTCTCCTTCTCGGGTCAGCAGCCTGACAAAGGTCTCTACCAGGGAGCTTTGGCAAAGATCAGCTGGTGCACGATGGTCCCTTGTAGCTCGGGAAGAGGGTGCCTTACCGGGTCCTCTCTGGGTCAGTCCTTGGAGACACAGCAGCTTTCAGATTGTGAAGGAGAGCAACAGCAATTCTTCTCATCCAGCAGGGCTTCAAGGTCAAGCTTCAGTTACTCCAGTTACTCGTCGTAGTGGACTTCAGCTTCTGAACACGATTCCTAGCAGTGAGAGGTCCCCAGATATACTGTTGATCTCCCATTCATTCTGCTGTGTCATACTTAAGCATCCACTCACGGCGAAGGGCATTCATGCAGGCAGGCAACCAATAAGGCACACAGTGCATTCAGGCCATTCACTTCTCTCCAGACACTCAACAATTTATGTGTATTTGGACAGGTACCCGCCATTCAACACTCCACACTGCATTCATACCAGTTTTGGGCAGGGCTGTCTCAGTCATTGTGTCAAACACCAGATACTTGACACCCACAGCATAGAATGCGCATTTGTCACACACTCCATTCACCCAGGTCCCACCCACAGGCATACCCACAACATACAGTCGTTGAGAAGGCTCCAGCCAGTCTGGTCAGCACTTCCCCACACTACCATATATGGCACTTCCACCCAACAGCCAGTCAAGGGGAAGGGACAGAGCCAGGGCTTCCCGGGACTTCGGGAAGATCAAGGTAACAGGCGATCGAAGGCAAGAGGCCATGGGGCCATTTTGTCTCCATCAGGAATCTACCTATTCCAATGACAGGGCCTGGGCATCCCAAAATGGAGGACGCTCAGGGCACCAGTCAATTCAGCATGGCGCTGCCACCAGCCCGTACCCTGCTCTGTGAGTCACACACAGGTGCCCAAAAACATACACTAGGGGCACAGGGTTGCACCCCTACCCATGGATGCCATAAGGGTATCCCATGGGTCTGTTCACCAAAACCAAAGAGAGAGCTGAACCGCCTGGAGTCCCACATGAACTCCTTTGCAGAAAACACAATAGAACACACGATAAAAAGCAGTAAAGGACAAGGATACAGAGGCCCTGTCCCTCCGATGCATTTCCAGCATCACACCATAAACCTTTCCAATCCACCCTTTTATCAGTTTTTCATGTTCCCCATTAACAAGATGTATTTCCTGTACAACAGCAACAGCTGTTAAGGCCTGAGATTAACAGAGCATAACAAGAGGACCCATGTCCTAGGTGCCTCTCCTAAATAATTTGAACTAAACAAATCTTGAATTTTAAAATGAATCACTGGTATAATAATCATTTTACCATTAAAAAAATAAATAAACCAATCAACTCTATATGTCCAAATTATATATGTATTCAAACCCTATGCAATACTTTTCCAACCAGATGAAGTCTAGTAATGTCCCAAAGGACCAGCCAAAATTTGAACACCTAGAGCCGATCCACCGACCACACCAAATCCCAGCCGTACCATATCTAACATACATCTAAGTCCAAAAAAACCTAATCAATTAACCCCCTCTTAATCCTACCCTGAGTCATAAGAAAGAATCAACCATTGAGAAAGCATATAATTCTAATGGGAACAGCTTAACCGCCCCCTAGACGTTCAGCCAGCTTTTTCAACAACAGTTATTGGCGAGTGAACTACACCAGCCCACCCCCCCCCCCACACCTATATTATACCCCAGGAGAACTGTTCAAAGATGGATAAATGGAAAATTTGAGTAATCTGCACCAGACATACCCAAAATTGTCAAATGTCCAGACCCTTCTTAATACCCACCTCATTATCCACTATCAAGCATAAAAGACGTAAGTGAGAATCATACATTACAAAGTTTAAATCTGTCCATATACATGTAATCATAACTCAAAGCTCTAAAACGGATGGACAAAAAAATCACTCCTCAAACCAACCTCCTGACCCACTCCCTTCCCTTGTGATCAATTGATAAGCATGTCTCAGTCTACATTAACCCTTAGAAGCAACAAGCAGAAGGATCATTAATGCGAACAACTATATTCACCCTCCATCCTGGCCAGCATAACCAATTCAGTACATGAATCCCCATTAAACATATTTAATAAGACAAGTTACCACATATCATTGCATAACACATTGCTATATGTTAAAGCATTCAGGAACCTATATTTCGGACACCATTTATAACCTTTTCATTTCCCATTATATATTTGTTTATATAACTCAAATAATCTGCACAATTTCAATATATTCCAAAATTCAGATCAAGGTTATCATGCAAGTAATTATTTATCTGTTCTTACTTGTTCCCGGTGAATAGCCTGCAATCCAATATGTTTCAAAAATGTTCCCCTCCACCTTATACAAAAAACAAATATGTTATGAAAAGAAAAAAAAATTACATTCGTATCACATGTCTCAGAAGTCCGCTTAAAAAATGGCATATAGCGTATAGACAATGCATACTCAATCGTCAGGGAGCAAGAGAGTATCCGATCCAGAGCGATCCCTCCAGAATCATACCTCTGCCTTTTTAGGTATAGATGGACACAAAGTTACCCCATCTGCACAAATCGGGATGATGATATCACAAAGCGAAAGAAAAAGTCCATTCATATAGAATCCTCCGTCACTCGAAAACATTGCGATTAATTCCCATGCTGTTCATCCAGGTCATTTTCCAAGGCTGGGCACGTATCCAGAAGATGAAGTCAGCTGATTCTGGCTCATAGCAAATCGATGTTGCTGTCAAGCATCACAGTCGGGTTCATATGTAGAGATCCAGTTCACTGATGTCATCACGGCTAGTTGTATGCCGTAGGGTCCTTTTTTCTAGTCATCCTCGCATGTTGCTGTCGCTGGCCAAATCAAAGACACACAAACTCCGGTAAGTGTTCCAAACAAATCTAAACGTTTAACGGTATTGGCGGACCGACGCCATTTTGTCTTCAATTTCTTAAAATGTTACATCCTTATAATATAAATATAAATAAAAAATACCAGTGGGGGGGGGCTCAGATGACATCCCTTTTAGTTTCAGGGTTCGTGTTAGATGACATTTTCAGGGAATCCAGCCAAATTACATTCTCGTTAGGGTCTGAAGTAACTTTCACTCCATCAGGTAGATATAGAGACAAGAGGTTGGCTCTATTCAGAAGCGCCTTAATTCCCAAAAGCTGAACCTTGTCTTTAGCACTTTTGAACGACCTCCTATTCACCAGGGTTTCCTTTGGATAATCTGGGTAGATGGAAATCAGGCTACCATTAAAATAGGCACTCCCTTTCTCTCTTGCAGCTTTCAGAATATCTTTTTTCATCCTGGTGTTCACAAGAATAATCAGGATCTGCCTGGCTTTCACACCCCCTCTCCTTCCAACTCGGTACACCTGAGCAATGTCTCCTATGGTGATATGATCAAAACTGTAACACTCCTTCAGTATGTCTATCACCAAGGTTGGTAAATCCTCATTATTTTGCTCAGCCTTATCGTCAATCCCCACAAGTCTTATATTCTTGCCTCTTAACTTTCAAGTCCAGTTCCAGAGCCTTTCCTTTTACTTTCTGCAATTCCTCTTTCAGATTATATATGCCCTGAAGCTGCCGGCAATTTCAGTGCTCATAGCATTGGAGCGATTCTCTAAGGTAGTCACACGAGTGTCCATTTGAGAAACTTTCAAACTAAGATCTGCTTAATAGATTTCACCTCTGCAAAATTCTGGGCTAATTTCATCAGAAGAGAATAAATATCCTGAGGGCTTGGGATCTCATCCATCTCCGGAGTTTGTTTATACTTCTTAGCAACCAGATTTTCAGCAGTCTCAATCTTCTTTTTTGAGTTTATAATCCCTTTATGATAATAGATGCAGGAGAGGGCCAGGAGCGACACGCTTAAGCTGCTGCCTCTGCTGCCTGCATTCTAGAATCGTATTTAATATTTTGTATGTATTTTAATGGTTTCTCATCCCTTGACCCCTCCCTGTTGCCCTGTGGGTGCTTTGAAACAGTATTTACTTCCTGTATAAGCACATAACAAGCAAATAACAAATAAATAAATAAGGAAGCAGCATAAAGTAGTAGAGTATATAGAAGGAGAATTACAAATAGAACATCATAAAAGAATACAATGCACAACTAAAGAATGCCAACGTGTCACCTGGTGCCATACAAGACAGCTGATGAGGATAGAGGGAGCAGTATTGTATGGGGATCAATGGGAGGGGGGAATAATGCAATGTCATGCACAAGGACTGAAGGGTTTTGGGCAAAATGTGGTAGCCAAGGTTAATGAAAACTGCCGAGTTACTAGGGGAAAGTATGTTCATGCCTTAACTTGGTTGCATGAAAAACATCAAGTTGACATGAGGAGCTTTACACGATTTCCTTTGTGTTTCAAGTCAAAAGGGTAAATTTCCTCTGAACTAATTCGGTTGCTGTGCCAAGGTTATGCATAACGTGGTGCTTGTGCAGGGAACTTCAGCACTGATGGATCCCTTGTGGGCCTGTGAAATATCACTGCCATGAAGATCCCTCTGCAGGGGAATATGGTGCATCAAAATTAGCAAGGAAAAATAATGAGGAGAAGAAAAAGAGAAAGCAACTACTCCTCCAGGAAAAGTTCAGACATCCTGCCCACTATCCCAGATGAGTACTGCCTGTTCTCTTCTGCTGGAAATTGTTTTACTTTGTTGCTACTTCCAGGAGTGCAGGCTGCAGCCAATTCAAAATGGGTTCAGCTAACCCACTATGCGCTATTGCAACTAGCTAATTCAACCGCAAATTTGTTAAACGCAATCATAGAAGAAATTAGGGCTTTGCGCTTGGTGGCCCGTCAAAATCGTTTAGTTTTGGACCTCCTAACAACCATTGAAGGAGGTTTGTGCACCGGAATCAGGTCAAGCTGCTATACTGGAATCCCTGATGTCGAGGCCTCTAAAGAAACTTAAGTGCAGCTATACAAGAGATAAGGACACTCCAGGGAAAGATGAAGAGCAAGGTCAATGGAGTGCAGGCAAAAAAACTGGTTGGACTAAGTATTCCCATGAGTAACTGTCCCTGTGCTAGTGCTGCTTCTCATCACCTTCTGCGTTATTAGGAACACTTTTAAAGTATTTTTTATTAGGCAAAAAGGTAATTTGATGTTACCCTTGAGTGTTGATAAAAATAGTATTGAAATGAAAAGCAGGAAGAAAATAATGGGGGAACATGAAGGGGAGGATCCTGATGGATGGGTGTTTACATAACCTGCTGATGTTGAAAATTATGACCAATACTGGATCCAATGCCTAAAAGGTGGGACAGGGTGTGTCTCGGTTGGTGAAGATCTGAATGGCTTGGACGAGACTGGGGGAGACTTTATAGTGTTAGAAAAAATATGGATCCATAAAGATGAAGTTGCACAAAAAGAATGAGAAGCCCAAAAATGATTTCTTTATTAATAAATTAATAAAATGGAGGGGGTAGTGTAATAGAAATGCAAGTTCAGCAAAGTATTAAGGAACACACTTAGCAGCTATGAGAATAACACTATAAAAGGGGAGGGCGACTCTCTCTGATATCTGTGAAATTAAAAGCTTAATGAAACTAATCCATTAATCCTGGGACACAGGTAAGTCTAATCAAATTTAGTGGTCATATGAAGTGCAGTAAATAGGCCTCAAAAGCTTGCTTCTGCTTTAAACGTGTGCAAGCATTTTGTTTGCGGCAAAGGCTGCTGCAGTTAGTTCATTAGAACAGAGCATGCATTTCCAGGCCAGCATTAAGAGAAGTACACAGAGGTTGTTATTGTTCATGGTCAACTGACTAGAGCCTACAGGGTCTGCCAGTGAAAGGGGAATATTTGACCATTTTATAATTCAAAATCATTTATCAAATGTGATTTTCTAGTGAAGCGGCAAGAGCCACATCAGTTTCAAATCACCCGCAGACCATTTTCTCTGGGAAGAGGGTTGGAGTGTTTCCGACATGCAACAATTGGGCAGCAGTATGTCCGTGCTTCAAGGCTCTGATGGTGTCATGGTGGGTAGCCGTTCCCACGAGAGTCAGGAAGAGGCGACCAGGGCAGAATAATAAAGTTCTGCTGGTCGCCTCACATGTTTCAATCACATAATTCGTGGGAATTGCGGGTGGATTGTGACATCACAACCCTGTAATTGAGGGCGGCATTGGAAGGTTCAGGGACTCAATGATCAATTGCAATGTATGTATTCCTATATGGGTCCAAAATGCAAGGTCCAATAATTTTTGTGTTGGGAGATTCTTTCTATGTCACACGATTGTGAATGCACATTTTTGTTGCTTTCTGCAAAAGTTTTCATTTTGAGAGCGATTCTTTGACAGCGCCTTTTCGTGCAGTTCTTTTCCACGATCTGTTTGCATTTGCTGTCCTAGCTACTTCTTGCACTGGTGTACACTCCTTTTTGACTACTTTTGTAATTTTTTGTTGAGTTCTATGAGGCGACCACCGATACATCTATGTACAGGATGTGTTACATGATAGGTTCACCGGTCCCAGCAGAAATAATGGAAAAGATATAGTTTCGTCTTACAGGTGATTAAGGACGCACTATACTATACTTTTCACACAGATTTTGAAAAGAAGAAGCATTTTAACGTAGTCACGAAGAAGCTCACTAGTCTCCACTACAAGAAAGTTGGATACTATGCGAAACATGTGTCGACTATTGTACAGAGCTACTGGAACCATAACATTGTTTATAGAATTACTGCAACTGTAACCACTGTTTATGGAGGCATTATAATTGAGGACTATAATGTATGGAGCGACTGTTACCATAACCGTGTTTATGGAATCACTGCAATTGTTACCACTGTGTATTGAGTCATTGTAATTGAGGAGGGTGATCGTCCTCCATACGTGGGTGTGACTTGTTTGTATGTTTTATGTTAACTTGGATTGAATTAAATATGATGAGTTAATTCTATAAACCTCTCTGACTCTGTGGCAATATCTTTATGACAAGATGTAGGTAACACAATGTGTGAACAGGGTAAAAACAAAGGATCGATTGGTCTAACAGTATAGGTTTCACATACATAAATATATATATTGACACACACCATATATACTACATATAAACACTACCTCACAATGGGGTGACTGCTGCAGTTAACCTCTTCACTGTAACTTCATGGGTCTGTTCTTGGTGGCGCTGGCTCTGTGCTGGCCGTGACGCTGGCTAAAGGCCATTCTCTATGATGGCTTGTGGAAAAGCTGGCTGTGGCCTGTTCCATATTAATGATGGATGGGGCCTCGCCCCTTCTTATTTCAGGATGGCCCCATCCACCACATGGGGCCACCCGCACTCAACCTGCAGCCCGCTCTATTCAAATATCCTGGGTGCACCTCTGTGCTAGTGGGTCTCCACCTGCATTCACTGATGTGCCTCACAGTCCTTTATAATCTTCAGAGAGAGCCCTGTTGTTTGGGTGGGCCATCCACATTTACAGCCACATCTGCAGTATGTCCCAAAGTTTTCTGGTTGACCCTGTTAGTGTGGGGCCATCCCTGTCACTGTGTGGCCCGCTCTGCCATCTTGGAATCAGGTGGGGTCCTGGTGTCATGGGGATGACGCCTGGATCACCACTGGCATTTTCAGGTCAGGCAACAGGAGAGATGTCCTTAAGTCACTGCTGCATGCCATGGCCTTCTTCTGGGTGACAGTGTTCACCCTGGATGCTCTGCTGGGCAGCCCATGGCTTTCTATTACCTAGGCAACTCAACTGAGTAGCCTGGACTTCCTCCTCCTCCGCTTCTTCACCTGTGTTAGCCGGAGAAGGGCTTAACTGTGCCAATGTAATTCATATGGATGGGGGTAATTCAGTCAAATGTTCATATTGCCATAATACAATGTACTGCAGCGTGGTGGATTGCTCTTAGGGGAGCCAAGTGTGCAGCTGGGAGCCCTTTCAGGAGAGCGTTTCCCCCATCGATATGCAAGACCACAAAGGCCTGAACTCCGGTCTAGAAGTCATTTGGTGGGATGAAGGGTTTGATTTTTCGAAGGGTTAGAGATTCTGAGCCAGGCTATTTGGCATGACTTGGCTATGTGTTTCTGGAAGGACAGATTGCTGTCAATGGTGAAGCCTAAGTATTTTGCTTAGTCTACAAGTTGTTGATCAAATCCTTCTAGATGCATATCATTGAGCCATTGTTGGACAAGTTGTTTTTATAGTGGTGGAACAATGAGGACAAAATCAGACTTGGGTGGGTTTAGTTTGAGGTGGACTGACGACATCTAGGACTGGATGATGGCTAGGTAATTGTGGAGATTATGATGTCCTGCCTGCTTATTACTCTTATGTACAATTGAGTATCGTCTGCGTATTGGTGGATGGCAATATTGGGATCTTTGTGCAGAGTGCTCAGAGGCTCCATGTAAAGGTTAAACAAGATTGGTGGGGGGATGGAAACTTGGAGAACTCCACAGGAGACCTGGAGTTATTTAGAATGCAATGAGTTCATATGTACAGTTTCATGTCTGACTGATAAGTAGGAGGTAGACCAATTCAGGACAGTGCCAGAGAATGCTATCCTGTCAGCATAGAGGGAAAGAAGGATGCAGTGGTTGATGGTGTTGAATACAGCTAAGAGGTCAAGGATGATGAGGAGGCATGAGTTGGCCTTATCCTTGATTTGGAGAGATACATCAACCACCTGTATAAGGGCTGTCCTGATGCTCACTTTGGACGGAAACCTGACTGAAAGTCAATTAGGAGGTGGTGGTGTTCGATTTTAGCGAGAAGTTCTATAGCTACTATTATTTTCTAAGATTTTGCCAGTAAACAAGGGGTTTGCTATAGCTGCATAATTGGACAGGTCTGTGGGATATATTGACCCACTCAACGGCATTGACCCACATCACTAAGCTGCATTTGCGCAAGAAACAACAACCTGGCTGCATTGTCTCCTGTGTGCACCAGGACCTCAAAACTGTGTTTTGGCAGCAACAAAAAGATGGCTGCACCATCCTGCCTAGCACACTTCAGGCAAGATGGAACAAGGGGACACACTGAAAAAGTATGCCAGTGTGTTCTGAAACCTATCAATGGAATCAAGTGGAAAGGCAGCACTGCACTGCTGCAAAAGCCAAAAATCCCCTTCAAAATGAAACAATTCACCCTTTAAAGATGCTGCTTTAATGCTAATTCCATCTGTTCATTATGAAACCACTGTGATTCAAAAGGCCATCTCATGCCCAGGATATTTCATTGTGCTTCACGAAAACCGGGCATAATTCCTGAGTGACAGGCCTAGTCAAACCAACTCTGAGAGAATCAATAAGCAACTTTACTTTCATTCACACGGGGAAACACGTTTATTTCTTTCCAAAAAGTATCCAGGTTCAGCAGTTGAAAGAGACTTTACCTCTCTGAGCCAGGTCAGTGTCAAATGTATCTATGCTTTAGATACAATTCCTGCATTCAAGGAAATGACTACAGCTGCAAAGACAGTGTGGGCAATCTGGTGGAGCTTCCAAACCGAATTAAATAAAGATATGCTTGCTGTTTTTAACACATGTGGAAAAATGGGCTTTGCTAACTGAAGAAAAAAATGGCCTGTTTAAAAATATATATTGTTAATGAAAGTCTGCTTACTTAGCAATGTAAAGGGATTTTGTTAGTGGTGGTAATAGACACATAGGCTATCTTCTTTCACAGGTCTGTTTAATTCAGGACCCAAAATAAGAAATTAAAGAGTTTAAAACACATGGGCTGGATTTGCAAGCGCTCAGAAAAACCTGTTATTCCAGTTGCCAGCCATGAAACTTACCCAAGGAAGGGAGACACACAATAAACTTGCAGGACATGAAACTGATAATTGCCAGCTTGAAAAACATTGAATGGGCCAGGACAAAGAAAGTTCACACGCTCGTCAGACATTCTTCTATGCCCCAGGATTGGACAATAGAAGTCCTGGGACACTGACTTGTGAAGTATGAAGGGGTAATAAAACCTTCAATTAAGATGAGAAACCCCTACCTTGCCTTGAAAGAAATGATAGTTGGCAGCAGTCAAAGTTAAAAATAAATGACCCAACAAAGGTACTGCCTTTTGGTGCAAAGACTATTGTATAAAGAAACTTTAAAGACTTTTATTTCTGCAGCAAGAATTAGCAAATATTGAAAACAAATTAGCAGTGTCAAGTCTAATTGTGTGGGCTTTCTTTTAAAACTTGGTAGAACTCATTGCTAGATGGGGAACAGAAGTTATAAAATATGACAGATTACAAGTAAAGGATAAATGTTGCAAACAAACTTTTGTACATACATCCCTGCAGATAATTCACATCTGTGTACAAACTGATGGAATTTTAGGACAAAAAGTTCATGTTTAAAATTACCAAAATGTATCAGAAAGGCTAAACAAGGTCCCACAGACCTGAGGATTGGACTGATTCTTGGTGCACATAATATGTAACCTGTGTGTATAATTTGCTAAGAGATTGCAAGTGTATAAATGTATGTTTTTGGAAAAATCGGATTTTAAGTAAAGTAAATGTGGGAGTTTTTGGACATTGTAAAACTTACCTCAATAAACCTGACATCATTCCCATGGAAATCCAACCAGCTGAGAGCGAGGCGGAGGCTAGCACCCTTGTCTAATCCCTTTGTTAGGGTGTGTTTTGTGAAGCCAGCCCCAGTCATATACTTGGATAATGTCACTAGGCATTATAAATAAGGGTCCCTGACAACGCACACTCTTCCTGATTTCCTTCGCTGCATTCCTGAACCCGTCATCGTCCAGACTCTAACTACAAGGCCAAGCATTGCTGATCCTACTCCAGGGCCCATTGCAAAATCCAATCAGTGCTGACCCCATTCCCAGCAAGGCCTCCAATATAATAACCCACTAAATCTCCCATTAAGAAGGAGAAAACTGTGGTACTTTTGGCATCCTGATCCAGCTTGGATTGCTGCCACTCACTGCATGCTGCTGCCATCCTGCTACCCTGATGACCTATATCATCCAGTGACCAGAAATGCCCGGCTGTCCTTTGTTATACCCGATCCGGGTGGTGACCAGAACGCAGACTGTCCAAAATCCAAAAGCTAAAAAGTGGACTGTGAGTATCAATTGCCACCCCACCTAAACCCATAGCCTATCTTGTCTTTGTTGTCATCCCACTCTCTAAGTCACCCTATCCTTATCCTGATACCTTGTTCAAACTGTCACAATCATTCTTGCCACCCTGCCATTGATTCCTAGTGCTAGCGCCATATCTGTAGAAATTCTGTCTTGTGAAATCCTAAGTTATTAATCCTATTTCGAGTGATCAGACTAGTTCCACCATGGCGGGCGCTGGAGAGCTAGGGTTGAAGTCGCGAATCAACCCTGGATCTTACTGTGAACCTCGTTGGTGGTCTAGCCTGAATGCTCTAGTGTAGCGTAAAACTCTTCTTGTCAAAACTGATTTCCTTTCCTTTTTCACCGCTCCATTTTACTCAAAACACACCTCGCTCTATCTTGCATAACTTACAAAATTCACCAGTTAGAGACCTAATGTCACTTTCATATTGTACCTATGATCTATTGCTACACCCCAACATAAAGAACACACTCTAAATCAGTGTATTTCACCTGTTTTTATTAAAAAACCATTTGGGTAATTTCAGGTGGGAATTGCAAAAGTTTGCAAAGTTTCCAGTGTGTCATTTGCTGCAACATGTTTTAACCTCATTAATGCCAAGGATGAGGTATCTCATCCTTGGAAATCCCTCCCTGTTGCCAAGGATGAGATACCTTGTCCTTTTCGGCACTTTGTTTTGTGTGATCCCTGCAAAACTGTAATCAAACCCCGGGCTATGTGAGGGGGCAGTCCCCCCTCACTGCCAGGGTGCTAGATTACCTTCAGTTTCACATCGGCATGCGTAAAGCACGCCGACATGAACGTGAAAGTAATTTTCACTGCAGCAGCCATTTCGGGTTGCTGCAGTGAAAATAAAAGGTGAGTGTTCACCTTTCTCCGCCTCAATCTCCGGCTGCATTTCAAGCCGGAGATCGAGGGAGGTGTTGTTGGAAAGGGGAGATAGTCCCCTTTCCAACAACACCATGTGTGACAGCATTGTTGCCCGCGGATTGGGCGCAGAGCGCTCGATGCACGGGCAGCAATGCCCACTAGGCACCAGGGAAATGTTTGTGACGTGGGGGGGCTGCTTACAGTAAGCAGCCCTCTACCCCCCGGCCCCCAAAGCATGGGGACACATATATAAAGACCCCTGGGGGCAGACAGGTGACCATCTGCCCCCAAGGGTGGGGGCATAAAAAAAAATGCAAAAAAAGGAAAACATGATGGGAAGGGGCAGGTGGTTTGGGGGCCCTAGCCACCTGGGATTTTTTCGGGCAAGGTGTTGATGGAAAGGGGAGGTTCTCCCCTTTCCAATGACACCCTGTGTGACAGCATTGCTGCCCACGGATCGGGCGTGGGACGCTCGATGCGCGGGCAGCAATGCCCACTGGACCACCAGGGAAACATTTGTGATGTGGGGGGCTGCTTATAGCAGCCCTGCCCCTAACCGGCCCCCACAGATATAAAGACCCCTGGGGACAGAGAGGTGACCATCTGATGAAAGATGAAAAAATGCAAAATAAGTGATGGGAAGGGGGGAGGGGGTTTGGGGGCCCTAGCCACCAGGGATTTTTTCAAAAATGGTGTCATTGGAAAGGGAAGATTCTCCCCTTTCCAATGACACCCATTGTGACAGCATTACTGCCCGCGGATCAGGCGCAGGGCACTCGATGCGTGGGCAGCAATGTCCACTAGAGACCAGGGATGTCTTTGAATGCGGGGGGAGGTGGGGCTGCTTACAGTAAGCAACCTTCGCCCCCCCGGCCCCAAAGCCTGGGGGCACATATGTGTACTACCCTGGGGCAGATGGTGATCATCTGCCCCAGGGAAGGGGCAAAACAAATAAAAAAATGTAATTAATAAAAACGGAAAGCAAAGGGGATGGGGGTGGGGGTGGGCTGGCCTGGGATTTTTTTGCCCCCTGAAATGGTGGTGGCCCTCCCCCTCCCACACCAAGTGGAAAGGGGGGCATCCCTTGTAGCCCTCCCTGGGGCAGATTTATGCCCCCAGGCAGGAGTATATGAGGTGGCCCCCCAATCAATTGGGGGTGGGGGGAGGGCCACCAGGAATAAGTGTGCAGGCCCCCCAAAGGATGGGGCCTGCAGGTTAGCCCCCCCCTGCGGGCAGATGGCTGATCATCTGCCCCCAGGGAAGGGGCAAAATCAAAAAATAAAAACAAAAACAAAAAAAACTAAAGGGAATTTTGGGTGGGAGTGGGGGGGCCACTAGCCACCAGGGATATATTTTATAGAAAAGGGGGTTGCCCTCCCCCACTCACCCCAAGGGAAATGGGGGCACCACTTGTAGCCCTCCGTGGGGGCAGATATCTGCTCCAAGGAAGGGGCATATGATCCCCGGGGAGAGCTGCATGAGATGCCCCGCTTATCGGCGCTGAGGGAGGGCTGAATGAGATGCCCCCTGCATTTGGTGTGGGAGGGTAGAGGGTCACCCCCCATTACATTAGACAATTACCTGGTAGTTTAAGGTGCCCCTCAGCCCACCCTAAAGTGTAGTGTACCATTTTCCATTGTTTTCTTTGTTTATGAAACTTGCCTTGGTGCAGAGGGGAACATTGGTGTGCCAATCTGGTGCCGGGGTGCCCAAACCTTACTGTCCCACCCACTGGGGGGCCTGTCCCACCATTTTTGGGGGCCCTCTCACCCCACCCCAAAAGGAGGGAGGGTGTACCTCACACAGTCATTTGTAGGAGGCCCAGGGAGGCCTGCATGAAGTGCCCCCACCACCCATTTGCGGTGAAGGGGGACAGGGCCCCCAAAAATGGTGGGACAGGCCCCCCAGTGGGTGGGGCAGTAAGGTTTGGGCACCCCAGGTCCGGATTGGCACATCAATGTGCCTCTCTGCACCAAGGGGAGTTGGTTTACCAAAGGAAAAAAGTGAAAATGGTGGAATGCTTTTAGGGGGGGCTGTGGGGCACCCCAAAGGGTCGGGGAATTTTCTAATGGGATGGGCATTGACCCCCTCCCCCCCAGCTGCAATGGAGTGGGTGCCATGTCATGCAGCCCTCCCTGGGACCAGATATCTGCTCCTAGGAACGGACGCCTGAGCCCAGAGAGGAGTGCAGGACAGCCCCCCCCCTTATATGCCCCTGGAGAGGGCTACATGAGATGGGCTGCCCCTCCAATTGGGGTGGGGGTGGAGAGGTGCACCCCCCTTCACATTAGAAAATTCCACAGCGGTGTAGGGGGCCCCTCCCCCCCCGCTAAAGGGAAGCCTGCTATTTTGAATTATTTTCTTTGTTTACTATACCTGCCTTAGCGCAGAGGGGCACATTGGTGTGCCAATCTGGTGCCAGGGTGCCCAAACCTTACTGCCCCACCCACTGGGGGGCCTGTCTCACCATTTCTGGGGGCCCACTCTCCCCCACCCCAAATGGAGGGGGGTGTACGTCACACAGCCGTTTCTAGGAGTCCCAGGGAGACCTGCATGAGGTGCCCTGCCACCCATTTGGGGTGAGGGGGGAGAGGGCCCCCAAAAATTGTGGGACAGGCCCCCCAGTGGGTGGGGCGGTAAGGTTTGGGTACCCCGGGGCCTGATTGGCACACCAATGTGCCCCTCTACGCCAAGGGGAGTTGGGTTACCAAAGGAAAAATGTGAAAATGGTGGAACGCTTTTTAGGGGGGCTGTGGGGCACCCCGAAGGGTCAGGGAATTTTCTAATGGGATGGGGCATTAACCCCCCAACCCGCAATGGAGTGGGTGCTATGTCATGCAGCCCTCCCTGGGACCAGATATCTGCTCCTAGGAAGGGACGCATTAGCCCAGGGAGGAGTGCAAGACAGCCCCCCGTTATCTGCCCCCAGGGAGGGCTGCATGAGATGTGCCACCCCTCCAATTGGGGTGGAGGTAGAGAGGTGCACACCCCTTCACATTAGAAAATTCCCCAGCGGTGTAGGGGGCAGCCTGGCATTTTGAATTATTTTCTTTGTTTACTAAACTTGCCTTGGCGCAGAGGGGAACATTGGTGTGCCAATCTGACCCCGGGGTGTCCAAACCTTACTGCCCCACCCACTGGGGGCCAATCCCACCATTTCTGGGGCCCTCTCCCCCCACCCCAAATAGAGGGGGGTGTACCTCACGCAGCCGTTTATAGGAGTCCCAGGGAGGCCTGCATGAGGTGCCCTGCCACCCATTTGGTGTGCGGGGGAGAGGGCCCCCAAACATTGTAGGACAGGCCCCCCATTGGGTGGGGCAGTAAGGTTTGAGCACCCCGGGGCCTGATTGGCACACCAATGTGCCCCTCTACGCCAAGGGGAGTTGGGTTACCAAAGGAAAAAAGGGAAAATGGTGGAATGCTTTTTAGGGGGGGCTGTGGGGCACCCCAAAGGAACAGGGAATTTTCTAATGGGATCGGGCATTGATCTCCCCACCCCCCACCCGCAATGGAGTGGGTACCATGTCATGCAGCCCTCCCTGGGACCAGATATCTGCTCCTAGGAAGGGATGACCGAGGCCAGGGAGGAGTGCAGGACTGCCCCCAGGGAGGGCTACATTTTGCTGGTGTGACCGTAGGTAACACATGATTTTTGTTTTGTTTACAGCTTTTTCTACCTGAGCAGCTGCAACGTTATGTGAGTTTTTTTTATTATTCTATGGTTAGGGCACACTGTCAGTGGGGTGGGTGAGACTGGGGCTGGTTTGTTGGTGGTGTGGGTGGGAATGGCCCGTCTGGGAAGATATGGTGGTGGGGGCTGGGACACAATTGCAGGGGCAGGCCACAAATTGCCCCCAGTACATTGGTTTCCATGCGAGCGGATCCCTCCCATGTGGGTTGTCCGTCTGCAAGCCCAGGCTCCACCTCTGGCTGTGCTATGTTACAGATGTCACCTCTGGGGAGGAATGGGGATCCTGCTGGGGCTCCCTGGAGCTGCTGCTGTGCTTAGGGGACGGTACACCCACATGGTACATGGTTGTCCAAGGTCAGGGACATCACCTCCAACTGTCCTGGAGTTGCGGCTAGGCTGCATTATAGCTTTTCCCTTCAGGGAGGTATTGGTACACTGCTGAGACGCCTTGGTGGGGAGAAGCTGTAACACAGGGCAGCCAGGGCTCCAGCAAAGTCGGTGGTAATATCTTTGGCCTTGGACACGCTTCTCCCATTGGGTCTGGGTAATAAATTCCGGGTCGATTTACGTAAGTCAGACCTCTGTGGATTACCATGGGTGTCATCTTTTGGGAAATGCATGGGGTCCCCTGTTTTCCTTGCTGTCTTCGACACCCTAGGCCCAAATCTGTAGGTTTCCCACATGAACAAAATGGGATGTGCCGAAAGGCTTGGGGTTACCAGTTTTCCTTTTGCATCCCCGGCAGGTGCACCCACACATTTGAGGTACCGTTTTCATCGGGACACGTGTGGGGACGCGGGAAGGTCGGCCATGTGTTGTTGGCGGTGTGTTTTGGTGGGTGGCCAGAGAGAAATGTTTGAGAATTTTCTTCATTTCCCGCCAATTGCAGAGACATAGCCCTGTGTCCACTCATCGAAACATGTCGCCAACAACAGATGTCATACCTTCTCGCATTTCCACAGGTGTCCCAACAAAAAAGGTACCTCACATGTGTGGGTACACCTATCGGGGGCGCAAAAGGAAAAGGGTAACCCGCTGGTACACCCAAGCCTTTAGCCACAGCACAATTTGTTCATGTGGGCAACCTAAAGATTTGGGCCTAGGGTGTCGAAGCCAGCGAGGAAAACAGGGAATCCCATGCATTTCCCAAAAGAGAACACCCGTAGGAATGCAAAGAGGTCTGACTTGCGGGAAGCGGCCCAGAATTTATTACCCAGAACCCCAGACAAACTGAACATTGTTTTTTTTCTCCACCAAATATCACACTTTGTCGGGGATTGTGGCTAATAAAAACTGGGGCAATTTGCGCAAGGCAGACCACTGTGGATTCCCATGGGTGTCCTCTTTTAGGAAATGCGTGGGGTTCCCTGTTTCCCTTGCTGGCTTTGACACCCTAGGCCCAAATCTGTAGGTTACCCACATGAACAAAATGGCAGTGGCGAATGGCTTGGGGTTACCAGTGGGTTAGCATTTTCTTTTTGCGTCCTGGTAGGTGCACCCACAAATGTGAGGTACCATTTTCATCGGGACACGTGTGGGGACGCGGGAAGGAAGGCCATGAGTTGGGAAGGAGGTGTGTTTCGGTGGGTGGCCTGAGCGAAATGTCTGAGAATTGTCTTCATTTCCAGCCAATTTCAGATACATTTCCCTGTGTCCACTCACCGAAACACCTCGCCAACAACTGATGTCATACCTTCTCGCATTCCCACAGGTGTCCCGATGAAACAGGTATCTCACATGTGTGCGTGCACCTACCGGGGGTGCAAAAGTAAAAGGGTAACCTGCTGGTAACCCAAAGCCTTTTGCCACAGCACAATTTGTTCAGGTGGGCAACCTACAGATTTGGGCCTAGGGTGTCGAAGCCAGCGAGGAAAACAGGGAATCCCATGCATTTCCCAAAAGAGAACACCCGTAGGAATGCAAAGAGGTCTGACTTGCGGGAAGCGGCCCAGAATTTATTACCCAGAACCCCAGACAAACTGAACATTGTTTTTTTTCTCCACCAAATATCACACTTTGTCGGGGATTGTGGCTAATAAAAACTGGGGCAATTTGCGCAAGGCAGACCACTGTGGATTCCCATGGGTGTCCTCTTTTAGGAAATGCGTGGGGTTCCCTGTTTCCCTTGCTGGCTTTGACACCCTAGGCCCAAATCTGTAGGTTACCCACATGAACAAAATGGCAGTGGCGAATGGCTTGGGGTTACCAGTGGGTTAGCATTTTCTTTTTGCGTCCTGGTAGGTGCACCCACAAATGTGAGGTACCATTTTCATCGGGACACGTGTGGGGACGCGGGAAGGAAGGCCATGAGTTGGGAAGGAGGTGTGTTTCGGTGGGTGGCCTGAGCGAAATGTCTGAGAATTGTCTTCATTTCCAGCCAATTTCAGATACATTTCCCTGTGTCCACTCACCGAAACACCTCGCCAACAACTGATGTCATACCTTCTCGCATTCCCACAGGTGTCCCGATGAAACAGGTATCTCACATGTGTGCGTGCACCTACCGGGGGTGCAAAAGTAAAAGGGCAACCTGCTGGTAACCCAAAGCCTTTTGCCACAGCACAATTTGTTCAGGTGGGCAACCTACAGATTTGGGCCTATGGTGTCGAAGCCAGCAATGAAAACAGGGAACCCCATGCATTTCCCTAAAGAGGACACCCGTGGGAATGCACAGCGGTCTGACTTGCGCGAAGCGGCCCAGAATTTATTACCCAGAACCCCAGACAAAGTGAACATTGTGTTTTTTCCCCACTAAATATCACACTTTGTCGGGGATTGTGGCTAATAAAAACTGGGGCAATTTGCGCAAGGCAAACCTCTGTGAATTCCCACGTGTGTCCTCTTTTGGGAAATGCCTGGGGTTCCCTGTTTCCCTTGTTGGCCTTGACACCTTAGGCCCAAATCTGTAGGTTGCCCACATGAACAAAATGGGCAGTGGCGAAAGGCTTAGGGTTACCAGTGGATTACCATTTTCCTTTTGCGCCCCCGGTAGGTGCACCCACACATGTGAGGTACCGTTTTCATCAGGACACGTGTGGGGATGCGGGAAGGTAGGCCATGTGTTGTTGGCGGTGTGTTTCGGTGGGTGGCCAGAGCGAAATGTCTGAGAATTGTCTTCATTTCCAGCCAATTTCAGAGACATTTCCCTGTGTCCACTCACCGAAACATGTTGCCAACAACAGATGTCATACCGTCTCGTGTTCCCACAGGTGTCCCGATGAAAAAGGTACCTCACATATGTGGGTGCACCTACCGGGGGCACAAAAGGAAAAGGGTAACCCGCTGGTAACCCCAAGCCCTTCGCCACAGCACTATTTGTTCATATGGGCAACCTACAGATTTGGGCCTAGGGTGTCCCCTAAAGAGGACACCCGTGGGAATGCACAGAGGTCTGACTTGCATGAAGCGGCCGAGAATGTATTACCCAGAACCCCTAACAAAGTGAACATTGTGTTTTTTCCCCACCAAATATCACACTTTGTCGGCGATTGTGGCTAATAAAAACTGGGGCAATTTGCGCAAGGCAGACCTCTGTGGATTCCCACGTGTGTCTTCTTTTAGGAAATGCATGAGGTTCCCTGTTTTCCTTGCTGGCTTCGACACCCTAGGCCCGAATCTGTAGGTTGCCCATGTGAATAAAATGGTCAGTGGCGAAAGGCTTGGGGTTACCAGTGGGTTACCCTTTTCTTTTTGGGCCCGCGGTAGGTGCACCTACACATGTGAGCTACCGTTTTCTTCGGGACACATGTGGGGATGTGAGAAGGTAGGCCATGTGTTGTTGGCGGTGTGTTTCGGTGGGTGGCCAGAGCAAAATGTGTGAGAATTGTCTTAATTTCCTGCCAATTCCAGAGACATTTCCCTGTGTCCACTCGCCGAAACATGTCACCAACCACCAATGTCATACCTTCTCACGTTCCCACAGGTGTCCCGACGAAAAAGGTATCTCACATGTGTGGGTGCACCTACCGGGGCGCAAAAGAAAAAGTCTGACCTGCTGGTAACCCCAATCCTTTCGCCACAGCACAATTTGTTCATGTGGGCAACCTACAGATTTGGGCCTAGGGTGTCGAAGCCAGCAAGGAAAACAGGGAACCCCATGCATTTCCCAAAAGAAGACACCTGTGGAAATGCACAGAGGTCTGACTTGCGCGAAGCGGCCCAGAATTTATTACCCAGAGCCCCAGACAAAGTGAACATTGTGTTTTTTCCCCACCAAATATCACACTTTGTCGGGGATTGTGGCCCACACATGAGAGGTACTGTTTTATCGGGACACATGTGGGGACGCGGGAAGGTAGGCCATGTGTTGTTGGCGGTGTGTTTTGGTGGGTGGCCAGAGTGAAATGTCTGAGAATTGTCTTAATTTCCAGCCACTTTCATAGACATTTCCCTGTGTCCACTCACCGAAACACATCGCAAACAACAGATGTCATACCTTTTCACTTTCCCACAGATGTCCGACGAAAAAGGTACCTCACATGTGTGGGTGCACCTACCGGGGGTGCAAAAGGAAAAGGTTAACCCGCTAGTAACCCCAAGTCTTTCGCCACAGCACAATTTGTTCATGTGGGCAACCTACAGATTTGTGCCTAGGGTGTCGAAGCCAGCAAGGAAAACAGGGAACCCCATGCATGTCCCAAAAGAGGACACCCGTGGGAATGCAGAGAGGTCTGACTTGCACGAAGTGGCCCAGAATTTATTACCCAGAACCCCAGACAAAGTGAACATTGTGTTTTTTCCCCACCAAACATCACACTTTGTCAGGGGTTGTGGCTAATAAAAACTGGGGCAATTTGCGCAAGGCAGACCTCTGTGTATTCCCACGGGTGTTCTCTTTTGGGAAATGCATGGGGTTCCCTATTTTCCTTGCTGGCTTCGACACCCTAGGCCCAAATTTGTATGTTGCCCACATGAACAAAATGGGCAGTGGCGAAAGGCTTGTGGTTACCAGTGGGTTACCCTTTTCGTTTTGTGCCCCCGGTAGTTACACCCATACATGTAAGGTACCGTTTTCATCGGGACAAGTGTGGGGACGCAGGAAGGTAGGGCATGTGTTGTTGGCGGTGTGTTTCGGTGGGTGGCCAGAGCGAAATGTCTGAGAATTGTCTTCATTTCCAGCCAATTTCAGAGACATTTCCCTGTGTCCACTCACCGAAACACGTCGCCAACAACAGATGTCATACCTTCTCGCATTCCCACAGGTGTCCCGACGAAAAAGGTTCCTCACATGTGTGGGTGCACCTACTGGGACGTAAAGGGAAAAGGGTAACCCGCTGGTATCCCCAAGCCTTTCGCCACAGCACAATTTGTTCATGTGGGCAACCTACAGATTTGTGCCTAGGGTGTCGAAGCCAGCAAGGAAAACAGGGAACCCCATGCATTTCCCAAAAGAGGACACCTGTGGGAATGCACAGAGGTCTGACGCGCAAGTCGGCCCAGAATCTACTACCCAGAACCCACAGCAAATTCCAAATTTGGGGGTAGAAAACACAATTTCTAGACATTTCACTCTGCTCAACCACCGAAACACGCCGTTAACAACAGATGTCATACCTTCCCGCGTTCCCACAGGTGCCTCAATGAAAACAGTACCTCACATGTGTGGGTTCACCAATCTAGCCACAAAGGGAAAAGGCTAACCCACTGGTAACCACAAAAGGGTTTGGGGAGATAACCTACAGATTTGGGCTTAGGGTATCCAAGCCACCAAGGAAAACTGGGAACACCATGCATTTCTGAAAAGAAGGCCCCGCTAGGAATCCACAGAGGTCCAACTTGTGCGAAGTGGACCAGAATGTTTTACCCCGAACCCCCGACAAAGTGAAAAATGTGGGTTTTTTCGACACATTTCAGAATTTGCCGGGGCTTCTGGGTAATACATTCTGGGCCGATTTCCTCAAATCATACCTCTGGGGATTCCCACGGGTGTCCTCTTGTCGGAAATGCATGGGGTTCCCTGTTTTCCTTGGTGGCATGTACACCCGAGGCCCATATCTGTATGATGTGCCTGTCTGCATAGAGTGTGAAATTCAGGTCTGAAAACAGACTTGGTGTTACTTGTGTTTCAGGCTTTCCCCTTGGCGCCCAGGTAGGTGCACTCACACATGTGTGAGACCGTTTTCCACGGGACACTTGTGGGAATGGGGGACAGTAGGCCATGTGTTGTTGGCGGTGTGTTTCGATGGGTGAGCCGAGTGAAATGTGATGAAAAAGCTGTTTTTTTTCCACATTTCGGACTTTGCGGGGGTGTCTGGGTAATAAATTCTGGGTCGATTTGCGCAAATCATACCTCTGCGGATTCCCATGGGAGTCCTCTTTTGGGAAATGCATGGGGTTCCCTGTTTTCCTTGGTGGCTTGGACACCCGAGGCCCATATCTGTATTATGTGCCTGTCTGCAGAGAGTGTGAAATTCAGGTGTGAAAACAGACTTGGGGTTACTTGTGTTTTAGGCTTTCCCCTTGGCGCCCAGATAGGTGCACCCACACATGTGAGGTACCGTTTTCATTGGGACACCTGTGGGAACGCGTGACAGTAGGGCATGTGTTGTTGGCAGGATGTATCGATGGGTGAACCGAGTGAAATGCGCGGAAAATGCATTTTTTTCCCCAGATTTTGGACTTTGTGGGGGTGTCTGGGTAATACATTCTGGTCCGATTTGCGCAAATCATACCTCTGCGGATTCCCACAGGTGTCCTCTTTTCGGAAATGCATGGTGTTCCCTGCTTTCCTTGGTGGCTTGGACACCCGAGGCCCATATCTGTATTGATCCGCCCGTCTGCAGAGAGTGTGAAATTCAGGTGTGAAAACAGACTTGGGGCTACTTGTGTTTTAGGCTTTCCCCTTAGTGCCCAGATAGGTGCACCCACACATGTGATGTACCGTTTTCATTGGGATACCTGTGCAAACGCGGGACGGTAGGCCATGTGTTGTTGGTGGGATGTTTCGTTGGGTGAGCTGAGTGAAATGTGCAGAAAATGCATATTTTTCCCCACATTTCGGAATTTGAGGGGGTGTCTGGGTAATAAATTCTGGGCCGATTTGCGCAATTCATACCTCTGCGGATTCCCACGGGTGTCCTCATTTTGGAAATGCATAGGGTTCCCTGTTTTCCTTGGTGGCTTGGACAACCGAGGCCCATATCTGTATGATGTGCCCGTCTGCAGAGAGTGTGAAATTCAGGTGTGAAAACAGACTTGGGGTTACTTGTGTTTTAGGCTTTCCCCTTGGCGCCCAGGTAGGTGCACCCACACATGTGAGGTACTGTTTTCATCGGGACACCTGTGGGAATGCGGGACGGTAGGCCATGTGTGGTTGGCGGTGTGTTTCGATGGGTGAGCCGAGTGAAAGGTGCGTGAAATGATTTTTTTTGCCACATTTCGGACTTTGTGGGGGTGTCTGGGTAATAAATTCTGGGCAGATTTGTGCAAATCATACCTCTGTGGATTCCCACAGGTGTCCTCTTTTCAGAAATGCATGGGGTGCCCTATTGTCCTTTGTGGCTTGGACACCCGAGGCCCATATCTGTATGATGTGCCCGTCTGCAGAGAGTGTGAAATTCAGGTGTGAAAACAGATTTGGGGTTACTTGTGTTTTAGGCTTTCCCCTTTTTGCCCAGGCAGGTGCACCCACACATGTGAGGTACCATATTCATCGGAACACCTGTGGGAACGTGGGACCTAGGCCATGTGTTGTTGGCGTCGTGTTTTGATGGGTGAGCCGAGTGAAATGTGTGGAAAATGCATTTTTTTTCCCATATTTTGGATTTTGCGGCAGTGTCTTGGTAACAAACTCTGGGCCGATTTGCGCAAATCATACCTCTGCTGATTCCCACAGGTGTCGTCTTTTCGGAAATGCATGGGATTCCCTGTTTTCCTTGGTGGCTTGGACACCTGAGGCACATATCTGTATGATGTGCCAGTCTGCAGAGAGTGTGAAATTCAGGAGTGAAAACAGACTTGGGGTTACGTGTGTTTTAGGCTTTCCCATTGGCTCCCAGGTAGGTGCACCCACAACTGTGAGGTACCATTTTCATCGGAACACCTGTGGGAACGTGGGACGGTAGGCCATGTGTTGTTGGCAGCGTGTTTCGATGGGTGAGCCGAGTGAAATGTGCAGAAAATGCATTTCTTTTCCCCACATTTCGGACTTTGCAGGGGTAACTGGGTAATACATTCTGGGCTGATTTGCGCAAATCATACCTCTGCAGATTCCCACGGGAGTCCTCTTTTCGGAAATTCATGGGGTGCCCTGTTTTCCTTGGTGGCATGGACACCGGAGGCCCATATTTGTATGAGGTGCCCATCTGCAGAGAGTGTGAAATTCAGGTGTGAAAACAAACTTGGGGTTAATTGTGTTTTAGGCTTTCCCCTTGGTGCCAGGCAGGTGCACCCACACATGTGAGGTACCGTTTTCATCGGGGCACCTGTGGGAATGCGGGACGTTAGGCCATGTGTTGTTGGTAGCATGTTTCGATGGGTGAGCCGAGTGAAGTGTGCGGAAAATATGTTTTTTTCCCACATTTCAGAATTTGTGGGGGTGTCTGGGTAATAAATTCTGGGCCGATTTGCACAAATCATACCTCTGTGGACTCCCATGGGTGTCCTCTTTTGGGAAATGCATGGGATTCCCTGTTTTACTTGGTGGCTTGGACACCCAAGGCCCATATCTGCATGATGTGCCCGTCTGCAGAGAGTGTGAAATTCAGGTGTGAAAACAGACTTGGTGTTACTTGTGTTTTAGGCTTTCCCCTTGGCACCCAGGTAGGTGCACTCACACATGTGTGGTACCGTTTTCATCGGGACACTTGTGGGAATGGGGGACGGTAGGCCGTGTGTTGTTGGCGGCGTGCTTTGATGGGTGAGCCGAGCGAAATATGAGGAAAAAGCAGTTTCTTTTCCACATTTCGGAATTTGCAGGGGTCTCTGGGTAATACATTCTGGGCCGATTTGCGCAAATCATACCTCTGCGGATTCCCACGGGTGTCCTCTTTTCGGAAATGCATGGGGTTCCCTGATTTCCTTGGTGGCTTGGACACCCGAGGCCCATATCTGTATGATGTGGCCGTCTGCAGACAGTGTGAAATTCAGGTGTGAAAACAGACTTGGGGTTACTTGTGTTTTAGGCTTTCGCCTTGGCGCCCAGGTAGGTGCACCCACACATGTGAGGTACCATTTACATCGGGATACCTGTGGGAACGCGGGACGTTAGGCCATGTGTTGTTGGTGGCGTGTTTCGATGGGTGAGCCGAGTGAAAGGTGCGTGAAATGCTTTTTTTTGCCACATTTCGGACTTCGTGGGGGTGTCTCGGTAATAAATTCTGTGCAGATTTGCGCAAATCATACCTCTTCGGATTCCTATGGTGTCTTCTTTTCGGAAAAGCATGGGGTTCCCTGTTTTCCTTGGTGGCTTGGACACCCGAGGCCCATATCTGTATGATGTGCCCGTCTGCAGAGAGTGTGAAATTCTGGTGTGAAAACAGACTTGGGGTTACTTGTGTTTTAGGCTTTCCCCTTGGCGCCCAGGAAGGTGCACCCACACATGTGAGGTACTGTTTTTATTGGGAAACCTGTGGGAACACGGGACGGTAGGCCATGTGTTTTTGGCAGCGTGTTTCGATGGGTGAGCCGAGTGAAATGTGCGGAAAATGCATTTCTTTTCCCCACATTTCGGACTTTGCGGGGGTAACTGGGTAATACATTCTGGGCTGATTTGCGCAAATCATACATCTGCAAGATTCCCACGGGAGTCCTCTTTTCGGAAATTCATGGGGTGCCCTGTTTTCCTTCTTGGCATGGACACCGGAGGCCCATAATTGTATGAGGTGCCCATCTGCGGAGAGTGTGAAATTCAGGTGTGAAAACAGACTTGGGGTTAAATGTGTTTTAGGCTTTCCCCTTGGTGCCCAGGCAGGTGCACCCACACATGTGAGGTACCGTTTTCATCGGGGCACCTGTGGGAATGTGGGACGTTAGGCCATGTGTTGTTGGTAGCATTTTTCGATGGGTGAGCCGAGTGAAGTGTGCAGAAAATATGTTTTTTTCCCACATTTAAGAATTTGTGGGGTTGTCTGGGTAATAAATTCTGGGCCGATTTGTGCAAATCATACCTCTGCATATTCCCACGGGTGTCCACTTTTCGTAAATGCATGGGGTTCCCTGTTTTCCTTGGTGGATTGGACACCCGAGGCCCATATCTGTATGATGTGCCTGTCTGCAGAGAGTGTGAAATTCAGGTGTGAAAACAGACTTGGGGTTACTTGTGTTTTAGGGTTTCCCCTTGGCCCCCAGGTAGGTGCACCCACACATGTGAGGTACAATTTTCATCGGGACCCCTGTGGGAATGCCGGACGGTAGGCCATGTGTTGTTGGCGGCGTGTTTCGATGGGTGAGCCGAGTGAAATGTGCGGAAAATGCATTTTTTTCCCCACATTTTGGACTTGGCGTGGGTGTCTGGTTAATAAATTCTGGGCCGATTTGCACAAATCATACCTCTGTGGATTCCCATGGGTGTCCTCTTTTGGGAAATGCATGGGGTTCCCTGTTTTACTTGGTGGCTTGGACACCCAAGGCCCATATCAGCATGATGTGCCCGTCTGCAGAGAGTGTGAAATTCAGGTGTGAAAACAGACTTGGTGTTACTTGTGTTTTAGGCTTTTCCCCTTGGCACCCAGGTAGGTGCACTCACACATGTGTGGTACCGTTTTCATCGGGACACTTGTGGGAATGAGGGACGGTAGGCCGTGTGTTGTTGGCGGCGTGCTTTGATGGGTGAGCCGAGCGAAATATGAGGAAAAAGCAGTTTCTTTTCCACATTTCGGAATTTGCAGGGGTCTCTGGGTAATACATTCTAGGCCGATTTGCGCAAATCATACCTCTGCGGATTCCCACAGGTGTCCTCTTTTCGGAAATGCATGGGGTTCCCTGTTTTCCTTGGTGGCTTGGACACCCAAGGCCCATATCTGTATGATGTGGCCGTCTGCAGACAGTGTGAAATTCAGGTGTGAAAACAGACTTGGGGTTACTTGTGTTTTAGGCTTTCCCCTTGGCGCCCAGGTAGGTGCACCCACACATGTGAGGTACCATTTTCATCGGGACACCTGTGGGAATGCGGGACGTTAGGCCATGTGTTGTTGGCGGCGTGTTTCGATGGGTGAGCCGAGTGAAAGGTGCGTGAAATGCTTTTTTTTGCCACATTTCCGACTTCGTGGGGGTGTCTGGGTAATAAATTCTGTGCAGATTTGCGCAAATCATACCTCTTCGGATTCCTATGGTGTCTTCTTTTCGGAAAAGCATGGGGTGCCCTCTTTTCCTTGGTGGCTTGGACACCCAAGGCCCATATCTGTATGATGTGCCCTTCTGCAAAGAGTGTGAAATTCACGTGTGAAAACAGACTTAGGGTTACTTGTGTTTTAGGCTTTACCCTTGGCGCCCAGGTAGGTGCACCCACACATGTGAGGTACCGTTTTCATCGGGACACCGGTAGGAACGCGGCACAGTAGGCCATGTGTTGTTGGTGGGATGTTTTGATGGGTGAGCCGAGTGAAATGTGCGGAAAATGCATTTTTTCCCACATTTCAGACTTTGCGGTGGTGTCTGGGTAATAAATTCTGGGCAGATTTGCACAAATCATTCCTCTGCAGATTCCCACAGGTGTCCTCTTTTTGGAAATGCATGGGGTTCTCTGTTTTCCTTGGTGGCTGGGACACCCGAGGCCCATATATGTATTGATGCGCCCGTCTGCAGAGAGTGTGAAATTCAGGTGTGAAAACAGATTTAGGGTTACTTGTGTTTTAGGCTTTACCCTTGCACCCACACATGTGAGGTACCGTTTTCATCGGGACACCGGTAGGAACGCGGCACAGTAGGCCATGTGTTGTTGGCGGTGTGTTTCGATGGGTGAGCCGAGTGAAATGTGTGGAAAATGCATTTTTTTCCCCACATTTCGGAATTTACAGGGGTATCTGGGTAATAAATTCTGGGCCGATTTGCACAAATCATACCTCTGCGGATTCCCCTGCGTGTCCTCTTTTCGGAAATGCATGGGGTTCCCTATTTTCCTTGGTGCCTTGGACACCCAAGGCCCATATCTGTATGATGTGCCCGCCGGCAGAGAGAGAGAAATTCATGTGTGAAAACAGACTTGGGGTTACTTGTATTTTAGGCTTTCCCCTTGGCGCCCAGGTAGGTGCACCCACACATGTGAGGTACCATTTTCATCGGGACACCTGTGGGATTGCGGGACGGTAGGCCATGTGTTGTTGGCGGCGTGTTTCGCTGGGTGAGTCGAGTGAAATGTAAGGTAAATGCATTTTTTTCCCCACATTTTGGACTTTGCGGGGGTGTCTGGGTAATAAATTCTGGGCCTATTTGCGCAATTCATACCTCTGAGGATTCCCACGGGTGTCCTCATTTCGGAAATGCATGGGTTCCCTGTTTTCCTTGGTGGCTTGGACACCCAAGGCTCATATCTATATGATGTGCACGTCTACAGAGAGTGTGAAATTCAGATGTGAAAACAGACTTGGGGTTACTTTTGTTTTAGGCTTTCCCCTTGGCACCCAGGTAGGTGCACTCAGACATGTTGTTAGGGAGAATTCTCTGGTTAGGCTGAATTTCCCTACCTAGTGAGTCCCCCAGCAGCTTTGCTGGATTTCTGGGGTTTAATTTTTTTCTCCTGCCAAGAGTGAGACTCTTTTACCCTCACTCTTGGACATGTTGAAGTGTGTTTTCTTGGTTAAACCTTGTGTTGAATGGGCTATGGGGTCTTTTACTCCATAGGGCCTCATGTATTTTTGTGATGTGGGTCACACAGCACCCTCTGTGCCGTGACCCAGGGGTGTCCTAGGGACTCCCCAACATAGACTCCATACCCTGGGACTGACTACTGTCTCCCAGGGCATGTAAAGTCACCAAAGACTTTGCTAGTCTTGAATCCTGAACAGAACCAGTACAAACCATCATATTGTGGACGTACTGGCTGGGGCAATTCGATTGCCCCAGGGTCTGTTAGTCGAGGGGGCACGTCTCCGTCCCCCCTGATCGAGTTTTGGCTGGTGGCAGTGGAAACTACTTTTTATATTCGACCGCGAATATTTCCCTATGGGATTTCCCATTGTTTTAGGCTAACACATTTAATTATTTATTTACGGTAGCCTTAAACATACCGCCGGTTTATATATTTATTTTTATAACTCCGGTTGGGACTTTTTGCCAAAACTTGATTCTAAAATGGCGTTGGTGTTCGCCTCTGTAACTCTGACCCAAAGTGGAGCCCTTTGTTCCACTTTTGGCGGGCTTCTCCACAGAAGCCCTCCAAAGTGGTGCCACTCTGTCTGGGGTACTTAGGAGGGGTGGAGGGGGATTTAGGCACCCTGGACTGAGTTACCTTGGTAACTCAAGTCGCACTCCGTCCTGATTGGCCCAAGTGGTGAGCCGCCCGGCTCACCACTTAGCATGTTTGAGTGACAGCTAGGCTGGGTGAATGGGGGTTTGCTGCATAAAAGCAGGGCTTTGGGGACTGGGACTTGAGAAGTCGCCACAGGACCAAGAATCCGACGAGGGAAGAGCTGAGCCGACCTGCTTCGACGACACCACCCGGTGGAGCCCTGCTGAACCGTCTCACCACTTTTTCCCGACGACCGAGGAGAACTCTTAACGGAGTGGCTCCTTCCCTTGACTGGTGGGGACAACCAGTTTTCGCCTTCTTTCCGTCCTTTTGAGGTATCTCGTGGCCGCCTTGCCTGTGCCAAGCACCCCGGCATCCGGAATACCACACTTTACCCCCATACCGCGAAAGTCGGTACCAACCCTTTAACCGGAGGACTCCGCGGCTGGTTTCTTCCCGGGCAGTGCTACGACCTTTCTCTTCTGCTCTTCAGCGAGATATTCTTCTCCCCTGACCGACGTCGAGCCTTGCTGTCGCTGCCTGGAACAACTGCCCCCGCTGGAGGATCCTTTCCGCTTAAGGTACTGTGTTCCGCCTGGCTTCCCTTGCTACCGACTGTACGGGGTAGATTTAGTCCCCGGCTTTCGAACCTGGGAGTGCCTGGGACACTTTGGCTAAACTTTCTGAGCCACTCTAAACTCTTTTTGACTCTTTGCAAGACTTTGAATCTCTAACTAACAGTGTGATCTTGGGCACATTTTCGCTCCGGCTACTCTAAGAGTGGGCCCTGCCTAGTGACTTTTGCTCACCTGTGACTTTATTCTTCTTTAAGCCTATTGCAAGTGTTCTGGACCTTAGAGTGGTGTGTCTAACCTATTTCTGCTTTTTCTCTCCCTTTCTTGGAAACTACTAGAGTGTCATCTAACGTTAAGCACTCACCTCTGTTTTAATTAAGTGGTGTTAACCTAGAGTTGTCTAGATAGGAGAAAGGATTGAATTTACTTTCAGTATAACTGTGTTGAAGTGCTTTTACTATATTTTTGCTAGAGTGTTTTTAACTTATGTGTATTTTAAATAAAAAATCTATATACTTTTGAAACCAAGCTCTGGTCAGTGTTTGCTTGTGCTATTGTGTTTTGGTACATATTGTGTATACTTTACATACTGCCTAACTCTTCTTGAGAGAAGTCTGACTGCTCAGCCACAGCTACCAGGTAAATCTGGGTGGTACAGACTGCTACCAAAGGGGTTTACTGCTCTACCTGTAGTCTTAAATCTTTTGCAGTGTTCCCCAAGGGAACTGCACAGGTTTCTGCCTAACACTGGTGTACAGCGGTGGGATTTGTATTGAGTATACATTTTATTGTGCTTTAGATACCTTAGTGCAACTAACCACAAAGCTTAGCACTGAAAAAGTAAAACCTCTAACATGTCAGTTATAGAAAGCTATAGTCAAGAGTCCCTTGCAACCAAAACTGCTGATTGTTTAAGAGTGCTCTGTAAACATAAGGATCTCCTGACTAAGGGCAAGAAAATGGAGCTGATTGAAAGATTGTTAGCTAACCAAAGTCTGGGTGATGGTTCAGAGGAGCCTACCACTCCAGCAACTGTAGATGACAGTATTGAAGTTAACATGGAGCAAAATGTTGATGTTTCTGAGGAAGAGTCAGAAGAGGAGGGTGAGGCTGTTGTAACTGTCCCCCCTAGGCCTCTGCCTGCTCTACCTGCTGTGCCTACTGGACCTTTACCAGGTCCCACATTTAGTCCTCAGTACTTTGAACTGGAGAAAATGAAGCTAGAATTGGAGTATAAGAAACTTAATGCTCAAACTGACAAAGAACTAAGGCTAAGGGAAATGGAGCTCAAGTATGACTTAGAAATGAAGAAATTATCTGTTGAGAATGTTTCTCTCTCTGGCTCCTCTAGAAGTTCCAGTCCTAAAAGACCCCGGATGCCTAAAGAATTGGTTGGTATGTATGAGCCTAAGTTGGATGTGTTGGATTGGTTGTCTCTGTTTGAATATAATCATGGGCTCCAGAACATCACAGGAAATGACTTACTCACCTGGTTGTTCTCTAGGCTTCCCCCTGTTGCAACTGATGTGGTAATGGAGATGGGGGAGGAGGATAGGAAGGACTATGAATGTGTGAAACTAGCTTTGATAGCTAGGTTTGGGAAGACCCCTTCCCAGTATCTTAAGAGGTTTAGGAGCCTCAAAAAGCATGATGGTACCCCTTGGGCTACCTGGGTGAATGAATGTTTGAAAAACTTAGAGGGATGGATTAAGGGTTACAAGGTGAACACTTATGA
This sequence comes from Ambystoma mexicanum, assembly GCF_040938575.1. NCBI lineage: Eukaryota > Metazoa > Chordata > Amphibia > Caudata > Ambystomatidae > Ambystoma > Ambystoma mexicanum. Next base: position 162,649,074 of record NC_090937.1, on the reverse strand, counting down.
AGGTATGAAGAATTTGTTTATGTTGGAGACTATTTATGATGCCTGCTCTCCTGAGCTCAGACAACACTTGGCTGATTCCAGGGAATTAGATTCCCGGAAGCTAGCTAAGGCTGCTGACTTGTGGGTTGCCAACAGGGCCACTCACAAGGATTCTGGGGTAACTCAGAAGAAGGATGGGGAAAAACAGTCTAAGAAGGACTCCAAAGAGAATTCTAATACTACAAATTCCAAAGAGGGCCCCAAACAAAACTATAAGGGTAAGCCACAAGGGAAACCAAATCAGGCTAGTGTACCTTCTGGTCCCAGACCAGAAGGAGGTCAGAACAAGCCTCCATTCCAGCGAGCCTTTGGCTCATGCTTTGTTTGTAAGGCTACTGACCATGTGAAAGGAGATCCCAGATGTAAGGGTAAACCTTCAGGGGTCCAGCTTGCCTCCTTAGCCTTCGCTCCAGAAGAGGAAGTACATATGGCAAGTGGAAACTTTCTATTACTAGCTGATGAACCCACTGGAGTCTCAGCTAGTGTTTCTTTAGTCTCTCTGGGGTTGTGGGAGCAACAGAATTTAGATGTCTATAACTCTATCCCAGATAATACTAAAGAGTATTATAAGGACAGTGTCCAGGTGAATGGTCAGGAGACTCCTGCCATTAGGGACACTGGAGCCAGCATAACTGTGGTGGATGAATCATTTTTCAAGGCAGAGGATGTTGCTAAGGCACCCAAATGCCTCACCAAGTTAGCTGGTGGGCCTGTGCAGATGTGTCCCCAGTTACCAGTTCTCATCCAATGTAATGATATGGCTGTAAAAATACCTGTCAGTGTACAATGTGAAGTGCCAGGTAGGGTTCTGTTGGGTAATGACCTCAAAGCTCTTGGAGTTGTATCTCATACCCCCAGACCTCCTAGCAAAAGGTTTCAGGAACTCACAAAACCTGCAAGGGAGAAAACCCTGAGAGGGTTAACTCAGGAGATGATGACAGAAATCACTCCTCTACCACTGGAGCAACTTACTGCAGTAACTACCAGATCAGGAGCAAAGGGGCAACCCAAGACTCCTAGGAAAAAGCCAGCAGCAAGCACTCCAGTGCTTCCAACAAGGACTTCCCCTAGGTTGTCCAAAGTTACACCTGTAACTCCCCCTCCAGCTGAGGCTGAGAGAGAGGTACAACCCTGTGTGGTTGAGCTAGACTCTGAGGAAGAGCTAGAAGGAGGCCCCAACCTTATTGGAGATTTGGACCCTGAGGACCATCCTGAGCTGCAGTCTTTACTGGCAGAAGGTGGGCCTAGCAGGGCAGCTTTTCGTAAGGGGCAAAGAGAATGTCCAACTCTGGAGGGTCTCCGCCACCAGGCAGCTTCTCAAGCTGATGGGCAAGAGCCTGGGAAGTATAGGTTGCACTGGGAAGATGGCCTCTTCTACAGTGAACCCACTGAGTCTGAACCTGGAGACTACAAACGCCTTGTAGTCCCACAAGAAAACAGACAACAGTTCTTACAACTAGCCCATGAGATACCTTTGGCTGGCCACTTGAGTTTCAAGAAGACCAAGGAAAGGCTCTCACTCTACTTTTATTGGCCAAAGATGGGGGCTGAGGTAGATAGATATTGTAAGAGCTGCCATACCTGCCAGACTTCTGGTAAGGTTGGTTCCAAGAATGTGGCACCTTTAGTGCCTCTCCCAGTTGTGGGAGTCCCATTTGAGAGGGTAGGGATTGACATTGTTGGTCCCCTTGATCCTCCAACCTCCTCAGGCAACAGGTTTATCCTTGTTGTAGTAGACCATGCTACTAGATACCCTGAGGCCATTCCTATGAGGACTGTTACAGCTCCGGCTGTGGCTAAGGCCCTCCTTGGTATTTTTACCAGGGTTGGGTTTCCTAAGGAGGTAATCTCTGACAGGGGGTCAAACTTTATGTCCCACTACATGAAGGCCATGTGGAAAACCTGTGGAGTTACCTACAAGTTCTCAACCGCCTACCACCCTCAGACAAACGGGTTGGTTGAAAGGTTTAACAGAACCATGAAGAGCATGATAGGTGCTTTAGAAGAACCCCTTAAGAAAAAGTGGGACCTTCTACTGCCATGCCTTCTCTTTGCTTATAGAGAAGTCCCTCAGGAGGGAGTAGGTTATTCTCCCTTTGAGCTTCTCTATGGCCATCCAGTCAGAGGTCCATTGGCCCTGATTAAGGAGGGGTTGGAAGGTGCTCCTCCCCTCAAGCCAGTCAGAGTGACTGACTATGTGATAGGTCTCCGGAGGAGAATGTCACACATGATGGCAGAAGCAAGTGACAACTTGAAAGCTGGTCAAGCCCTGGTCAAACATTGGCACGACCAGAAGGCTAACATGGTTGAGTTTACTCAAGACCAGCTAGTTCTAGTTATGCTCCCAACAAGGCAGAGGGCCTTGCAAGACAAATGGATGGGACCCTTCAAGGTTGTGGGAAAACTTGGAGAGGTCAACTATCTGGTGGATCTGGGCAGACCCAGGGAAGCTCCTAGAGTCTTCCACACCAACCGACTAAAAGCCTACATCTCCAGACCTGATGTAGGAGCCTTGCTCCTAGCTTCAGCTGCAGAGGAGGAAGAGAGTGAATCTCTCCCTGATCTCCTCAGAGGTGTACCTTTAGATGAAAAAGTTGAAGGAGTCAATCTCTCTTCAGACCTGACACCTGAGCAACAAGAGGAGTGCAAATCTATGTTAAATCAGTTTGCCTCCCTGTTCTCACTGTCACCAGGCTTGACCCCTTGGGGCCAGCATGAGATACTCACTGGTGACTGTCTGCCAGTCAAAAGCAGAGGATACAGAATGTCGGAACATATCAGAGCCCACATCAAAGGAGAGGTCAAGAAGATGCTTGATCTCGGGGTAATAGAGCCCTCTACTAGTCCATGGTCTAGCCCAGTTGTGTTAGTACCAAAGGCAGGATCCAAAGACTTGAGATTCTGTGTGGACTATAGAGCTCTAAATGCAGTCACCAAGACTGATGCCCACCCTTTGCCCAGGACAGATGAGTTGGTGGATAAACTTGGTGCAGCCAAGTACCTCAGCACATTTGACCTGACGTCAGGCTATTGGCAAATAGCCCTGACAGACCATGCCAAGGAGAAAACTGCATTTTCGACCCCAGTTGGCTTGTACCAGTTTAAGGTCATGCCTTTTGGACTAAAAAATGCACCTGCCACATTCCAAAGGATGGTGAACCAGGTTCTGGCTGGGATGGAAGATTTCTGCATGGCATACTTGGATGACATTGCAGTCTTCAGCCACTCCTGGGAAGAACATGTGAACCACCTAGGACATGTGTTGCAGGCTCTGAAACAGGCCCATTTGACAATCAAAGCCAGTAAGTGCCAGATTGGTCAAAGTAAAGTGGTCTACCTTGGACATGAGGTAGGAGGTGGAGAAATAAGGCCTTTGCCCAGCAAGATTGAAGCTGTGCAAAATTGGACAACACCAACTACTCAAACCCAAGTGAGAGCTTTTCTAGGCCTCACTGGGTATTACAGGAATTTCATTGAGAACTATGGGACCATAGCTTCTCCACTGAATGTAATCTCCTCTCCCAAATTCCCTAAGAAGGTAAAATGGAATGAGGAGTGCAATCAGGCCTTTGAAAAACTGAAGAGAGCTCTTTGCCAGGCTCCAGTATTGAGAGCTCCTGACTACCACCAACCTTTCATTGTACAAACTGATGCTTCCAATGTAGGTATAGGTGCAGTTCTAAGCCAACTGGATGAGAAGGGTAGGGAGCACCCCATTTGCTTCATCAGTAGGAAACTGAAGGATCCTGAGACAAGGTGGGCAACTATCGAAAGAGAATGCTTTGCTATTGTGTGGGCACTGAAGAAGTTTAGGCCATACTTGTATGGTTCTACTTTTGTTATTCAGACTGACCACCAACCCTTGAGATGGTTAATGCAAATGAAAGGGGAAAATCCAAAACTATTGAGATGGTCAATCTGCCTGCAAGGGTTTGATTTCACCATTGAGCACAGGTCAGGGTGTCACCATCAAAATGCTGATGGACTCTCTAGGATGTATATCATCGACTAGAGGTATGAGGTTCATCCAGGAGTGGATTAAATCCTCCTGTCCCTTAGTCTGGGGGGGGCGAGTGTTAGGGAGAATTCTCTGGTTAGGCTGAATTTCCCTACCTAGTGAGTCCCCCAGCAGCTTTGCTGGATTTCTGGGGTTTAATTTTTTTCTCCTGCCAAGAGTGAGACTCTTTTACCCTCACTCTTGGACATGTTGAAGTGTGTTTTCTTGGTTAAACCTTGTGTTGAATGGGCTATGGGGTCTTTTACTCCATAGGGCCTCATGTATTTTTGTGATGTGGGTCACACAGCACCCTCTGTGCCGTGACCCAGGGGTGTCCTAGGGACTCCCCAACATAGACTCCATACCCTGGGACTGACTACTGTCTCCCAGGGCATGTAAAGTCACCAAAGACTTTGCTAGTCTTGAATCCTGAACAGAACCAGTACAAACCATCATATTGTGGACGTACTGGCTGGGGCAATTCGATTGCCCCAGGGTCTGTTAGTCGAGGGGGCACGTCTCCGTCCCCCCTGATCGAGTTTTGGCTGGTGGCAGTGGAAACTACTTTTTATATTCGACCGCGAATATTTCCCTATGGGATTTCCCATTGTTTTAGGCTAACACATTTAATTATTTATTTACGGTAGCCTTAAACATACCGCCGGTTTATATATTTATTTTTATAACTCCGGTTGGGACTTTTTGCCAAAACTTGATTCTAAAATGGCGTTGGTGTTCGCCTCTGTAACTCTGACCCAAAGTGGAGCCCTTTGTTCCACTTTTGGCGGGCTTCTCCACAGAAGCCCTCCAAAGTGGTGCCACTCTGTCTGGGGTACTTAGGAGGGGTGGAGGGGGATTTAGGCACCCTGGACTGAGTTACCTTGGTAACTCAAGTCGCACTCCGTCCTGATTGGCCCAAGTGGTGAGCCGCCCGGCTCACCACTTAGCATGTTTGAGTGACAGCTAGGCTGGGTGAATGGGGGTTTGCTGCATAAAAGCAGGGCTTTGGGGACTGGGACTTGAGAAGTCGCCACAGGACCAAGAATCCGACGAGGGAAGAGCTGAGCCGACCTGCTTCGACGACACCACCCGGTGGAGCCCTGCTGAACCGTCTCACCACTTTTTCCCGACGACCGAGGAGAACTCTTAACGGAGTGGCTCCTTCCCTTGACTGGTGGGGACAACCAGTTTTCGCCTTCTTTCCGTCCTTTTGAGGTATCTCGTGGCCGCCTTGCCTGTGCCAAGCACCCCGGCATCCGGAATACCACACTTTACCCCCATACCGCGAAAGTCGGTACCAACCCTTTAACCGGAGGACTCCGCGGCTGGTTTCTTCCCGGGCAGTGCTACGACCTTTCTCTTCTGCTCTTCAGCGAGATATTCTTCTCCCCTGACCGACGTCGAGCCTTGCTGTCGCTGCCTGGAACAACTGCCCCCGCTGGAGGATCCTTTCCGCTTAAGGTACTGTGTTCCGCCTGGCTTCCCTTGCTACCGACTGTACGGGGTAGATTTAGTCCCCGGCTTTCGAACCTGGGAGTGCCTGGGACACTTTGGCTAAACTTTCTGAGCCACTCTAAACTCTTTTTGACTCTTTGCAAGACTTTGAATCTCTAACTAACAGTGTGATCTTGGGCACATTTTCGCTCCGGCTACTCTAAGAGTGGGCCCTGCCTAGTGACTTTTGCTCACCTGTGACTTTATTCTTCTTTAAGCCTATTGCAAGTGTTCTGGACCTTAGAGTGGTGTGTCTAACCTATTTCTGCTTTTTCTCTCCCTTTCTTGGAAACTACTAGAGTGTCATCTAACGTTAAGCACTCACCTCTGTTTTAATTAAGTGGTGTTAACCTAGAGTTGTCTAGATAGGAGAAAGGATTGAATTTACTTTCAGTATAACTGTGTTGAAGTGCTTTTACTATATTTTTGCTAGAGTGTTTTTAACTTATGTGTATTTTAAATAAAAAATCTATATACTTTTGAAACCAAGCTCTGGTCAGTGTTTGCTTGTGCTATTGTGTTTTGGTACATATTGTGTATACTTTACATACTGCCTAACTCTTCTTGAGAGAAGTCTGACTGCTCAGCCACAGCTACCAGGTAAATCTGGGTGGTACAGACTGCTACCAAAGGGGTTTACTGCTCTACCTGTAGTCTTAAATCTTTTGCAGTGTTCCCCAAGGGAACTGCACAGGTTTCTGCCTAACACATGTGAGGTACCGTTTTCATCGGGACACTTGTGGGAATGGGGGACGGTAGGCCGTGTGTTGTTGGCGGCGTGCTTTGATGGGTGAGCCGAGCGAAATATGAGGAAAAAGCAGTTTCTTTTCCACATTTCGGAATTTGCAGGGGTCTCTGGGTAATACATTCTGGGCCGATTTGCGCAAATCATACCACTGCGGATTCCCATGGGAGTCCTCTTTTGGGAAATGCATGGGGTTCCCTGTTTTCCTTGGTGGCTTGGACACCCGAGGCCCATATCTGTATGATGTGCCCGTCTGCAGAAAGTGTGAAATTCAGGTGTGAAAACAGACTTGGGGTTACTTATGTTTTAGGCTTTGCCCTTGGCGCCCAGATAGGTGCACCCACACAGGTCAGGTACCGTTTTCATTGGGACACCTGTGGGAACGTGGGACAGTAGGCCATGTGTTGTTGGCGGGATGTGTCGACGGGTGAGCCGAGTGAAATCCGTGGAAAATGCATTTTTCTTCCCACATTTCAGACTTTGCAAGGGTGTCTGGGTAATAAATTATGTGCCGATTTGTGTAAATCATACCTCTGCAGATTCCCACAGGTGTCCTCTTTTCGGAAATGCATGGTGTTCCCTGCTTTCCTTGGTGGCTTGGACACCCGAGGCCCATATCTGTATTGATCCGCCCGTCTGCAGAGAGTGTGAAATTCAGGTGTGAAAACAGACTTGGGGTTACTTATGTTTTAGGCTTTGCCCTTGGGCCCAGATAGGTGCACCCACACATGTCAGGTACCGTTTTCATTGGGACACCTGTGGGAACATGGGACAGTAGGCCATGTGTTGTTGGCGGGATGTGTCGACGGGTGAGGCGAGTGAAATCCGTGGAAAATGCATTTTTCTTCCCACATTTTAGACTTTGCAAGGTTGTCTGGGTAATAAATTCTGTGCCGATTTGCGTAATTCATACCTCTGCAGATTCCCACAGGTGTCCTCTTTTCGGAAATGCATGGGGTTCCCTGCTTTCCTTGGTGGCTTGGAGACCCGAGGCCCATATCCGTATTGATCCGCCCAACTGCAGAGTGTCAAATTTAGGTGTGAAAAAAGAATTGGGGTTACTTGTGGTTTAAGCTTTCCCCTTGGCGCCCAGGTAGGTGCACCCACACATGTGTGGTACCATTTTCATCGAGATACCTGTGGGAATGCGGGACGGTAGGCCATGTGTTGTTGGCGGCGTGTTTCGATGGGTGAGCCGAGTGAAATGTGCGGAAAATGCGTTTTTTCCCCCACGTTTTGTACTTTGCGTGAGTGTCTGGTTAATAAATTCGGGGCCGATTTGCATAAATCATAACTCTGTGGATTCCTACGGGTGTCCTCTTTTGGGAAATGAATGGGGTTCCCTGTTTTCCTTGGTGGCTTGGACACCCGAGACCCATATCTGTATGATGTGCCCGTCTGCAGAGAGAGTGAAATTCAGGTGTGAAAACAGACTTGGGGTTACTTGTGTTTTAGGCTTTCCCCTTGGCGCCCAGATAGGTGCACCCACACATGTGAGGTACCGTTTTCATTGGGACACCTGTGGGAACGCGGGATGGTAGGCCATGTGTTGTTGGCGGCGTGTTTCCATGGGTGAGCCTGTGTGAAATGTGCGGAAAAGGCATTTTTCTTCCCACATTTTGGAATTTGCGGGGGTGTCTGGGTAATACATTCTGGGCCGATTTACGCAAATCATACCTCTGCGGATTCCCACGGGTGTCCTCTTTTGGGAAATGCATCGGGTTCCATGTTTTCCTTGGTGGCTTGGACACCCAAGGCCCATATCTTTATAAGTGCCCGTCTGCAGAGAGTGTGAAATTCTGGTGTGAAAAAAGACTTTGTGTTACTTGTGTTTTAGGCTTTCCCCTTGGTGCACAGATAGGTGCACCCACACATGTGATGTACCATTTTCATTGGGATACCTGTGCAAACGCGGGACGGTAGGCCATGTGTTGTTGGTGGGATGTTTCGTTGGGTGAGCTGAGTGAAATGTGCAGAAAATGCATATTTTTCCCCATATTTCAGACTTTGAGGGGGTGTCTGGGTAATAAATTCTGGGCCGATTTGCGCAATTCATACCTCTGAGGATTCCCACGGGTGTCCTCATTTTGGAAATGCATGGGGTTCCCTGTTTTCCTTGGTGGCTTGGACAACTGAGGCCCATATCTGTATGATGTGCCCGTCTGCAGAGAGTGTGAAATTCAGGTGTGAAAACAGACTTGGGTTTACTTGTGTTTTAGGCTTTCCCCTTGGCGCCCAGGTAGGTGCACCCACACATGTGAGGTACTGTTTTCATCGGGACACATGTGGGAATGCGGGACGTTAGGCCATGTGTGGTTGGCGGTGTGTTTCGATGGGTGAGCCGAGTGAAAGGTGCGTGAAATGATTTTTTTTGCCACATTTCGGACTTTGTGGGGGTGTCTGGGTAATACATTCTGGGCAGATTTGTGCAAATCATACCTCTGTGGATTCCCACGGGTGTCCACTTTTCAGAAATGCATGGGGTGCCCTGTTGTCCTTGGTGGTTTGGACACCCGAGGCCCATATCTGTATGATGTGCCCGTCTGCAGAGAGTGTGAAATTCAGGTGTGAAAACAGATTTGGGGTTACTTGTGTTTTAGGCTTTCACCTTTTTGCCCAGGCAGGTGCACCCACACATGTGAGGTACCATTTTCATCGGAACACCTGTGGGAACGTGGGACCTAGGCCATGTGTTGTTGGCGTCGTGTTTCGATGGGTGAGCCGAGTGAAAAGTGTGGAAAATGCATTTTTTTTCCCACATTTTGGATTTTGCAGCAGTGTCTTGGTAATAAATTCTAGGCCGATTTGCGCAAATCATACCTCTGCTGATTCCCACAGGTGTCTTCTTTTCGGAAATGCATGGGATTCCCTGTTTTCCTTGGTGGCTTGGACACCTGAGGCACATATCTGTATGATGTGCCAGTCTGCAGAGAGTGTGAAATTCAGGAGTGAAAACAGACTTGGGGTTACGTGTGTTTTAGGCTTTCCCATTGACGCCCAGGTAGGTGCACCCACACATGTGAGGTACCATTTTCATCGGAACACCTGTGGGAACGTGGGACGGTAGGCCATGTGTTGTTGGCAGCATGTTTCGATGGGTGAGCCGAGTGAAATGTGCGGAAAATGCATTTCTTTTCCCCACATTTCGGACTTTGCGGGGGTAACTGGGTAATACATTCTGGGCTGATTTGCGCAAATCATACCTCTGCAGATTCCCACGGGAGTCCTCTTTTCGGAAATTCATGGGGTGCCCTGTTTTCTTTGGTGGCATGGACACCGGAGGCCCATATTTGTATGAGGTGCCCATCTGCAGAGAGTGTGAAATTCAGGTGTGAAAACAGACTTGGGGTTAATTGTGTTTTAGGCTTTCCCCTTGGTGCCCAGGCAGGTGCACCCACACATGTGAGGTACCGTTTTCATCGGGGCACCTGTGGGAATGCGGGACGTTAGGCCATGTGTTGTTGGTGGCATGTTTCGATGGGTGAGCCGAGTGAAGTGTGCGGAAAATATGTTTTTTTCCCACATTTCAGAATTTGTGGGGGTGTCTGGTTAATAAATTCTGGGCCGATTTGTGCAAATCATACCTCTGCGTATTCCCACGGGTGTCCACTTTTCGTAAATGCATGGGGTTCCCTGTTTTCCTTGGTGGATTGGACACCCGAGGCCCCTATCTGTATGATGTGCCTGTCTGCAGAGAGTGTGAAATTCAGGTGTGAAAACAGACTTGGGGTTACTTGTGTTTTAGGCTTTCCCCTTGGCCCCCAGGTAGGTGCACCCACACATGTGAGGCACAATTTTCATCGGGACCCCTGTGGGAATGCGGGACGGTAGGCCATGTGTTGTTGGCGCCGTGTTTCGATGGGTGAGCCGAGTGAAATGTGCGGAAACTGCATTTTTTTCCCCACATTTTGGACTTGGCGTGGGTGTCTGGTTAATAAATTCTGGGCCGATTTGCACAAATCATACCTCTGTGGATTCCCATGGGTGTCCTCTTTTGGGAAATGCATGGGGTTCCCTGTTTTCCTTGGTGGCTTGGACACCCAAGGCCCATATCTGTATGATGTGCCCGTCTGCAGAGAGTGTGAAATTCAGGTGTGAAAACAGACTTGGTGTTACTTGTGTTTTAGGCTTTCCCCTTGGCACACAGGTAGGTGCACTCACAGATGTGTGGTACCGTTTTCATCGGGACACTTGTGGGAATGGGGGACGGTAAGCCGGGTGTTGTTGGCGGCGTGCTTTGATGGGTGAGCCGAGCGAAATGTGAGGAAAAAGCAGTTTCTTTTCCACATTTCAGAATTTGCAGGGGTGTCTGGGTAATACATTCTGGGCCGATTTGCGCAAATCATACCTCTGCGGATTCCCACGGGTGTCCTCTTTTCGGAAATGCATGGGGTTCCCTGTTTTCCTTGGTGGCTTGGACACCCAAGGCCCATATCTGTATGATGTGGCCGTCTGCAGACAGTGTGAAATTCAGGTGTGAAAACAGACTTGGGGTTAATTGTGTTTTAGGCTTTCGCCTTGGTGCCCAGGCAGGTGCACCCACACATGTGAGGTAACGTTTTCATCGGGGCACCTGTGGGAATGCGGGACGTTAGGCCATGTGTTGTTGGTGGCATGTTTCGATGGGTGAGCCAAGTGAAGTGTGCAGAAAATATGTTTTTTCCCCACATTTCAGACTTTGTAGGGGTGTCTGGGTAATACATTCTGGGCAGATTTGCACAAATCATTCCTCTGCAGATTCCCACAGGTGTCCTCTTTTCGGAAATGCATGGAGTTCCGTATTTTCCTTGGTGGCTTGGACACCCGAGGCCCATATCTGTATGATGTGCCCGTCGGCAGAGAGAGAGAAATTCAGGTGTGAAAACAGACTTGGGGTTACTTGTGTTTTAGGCTTTCCCCTTGGCGCCCAAGTAGGTGCACCCACACATGTGAGGTACCATTTTCATCGGGACACCTGTGGGATTGCGGGACGGTAGGCCATGTGTTGTTGGCGGCGTGTTTCGCTGGGTGAGTCGAGTGAAATGTAAGGTAAATGGATTTTTTTCCCCACATTTTGGACTTTGCGGGGGTGTCTGGGTAATAAATTCTGGGCCGATTTACGCAAATCATACCACTGCGGATTCCCATGGGAGTCCTCATTTGGGAAATGCATGGGGTTCCCTGTTTTCCTTGGTGGCTTGGACACCCGAGGCCCATATCTGTATGATGTGCCCGTCTGCAGAGAGTGTGAAATTCAGGTGTGAAAACAGACTTGGGGTTACTTATGTTTTAGGCTTTGCCCTTGGCGCCCAGATAGGTGCACCCACACATGTGAGTTACCGTTTTCATTGGGACACCTGTGGGAACGTGGGACAGTAGGCCATGTGTTGTTGGCGGGATGTGTCGACTGGTGAGCCGAGTGAAATCCGTGGAAAATGCATTTTTCTTCCCACATTTCAGACTTTGCAAGGGTGTCTGGGTAATAAATTCTGTGCCGATTTGCGTAAATCATACCTCTGCAGATTCCCACAGGTGTCCTCTTTTCGGAAATGCATGGGGTTCCCTACTTTCCTTGGTGGCTTGGACACCCGAGGCCCATATCTGTATTGATCCGCCTGACTGCAGAGAGTGTCAAATTTAGGTGTGAAAAAAGAATTGGGGTTACTTGTGTTTTAAGCTTTCCCCTTGGCGCCCAGGTAGGTGCACCCACACATGTGTGGTACCATTTTCATCAAGACACCTGTGGGAATGCGGGACGGTAGGCCATGTGTTGTTGGCGGCGTGTTTCGATGGGTGAGACGAGTGAAATGTGCGGAAAATGCGTTTTTTCCCCCACATTTTGTACTTTGTGTGAGTGTCTTGTTAATAAATTTGGGGCCGATTTGCATAAATCATACCTCTGTGGATTCCTACGGGTGTCCTCTTTTGGGAAATGCATGGGGGTCCCTGTTTTCCTTGGTGGCTTGGACACCCGAGGCCCATATCTGTATGATGTGCCCGTCTGCAGAGAGTGTGAAATTCAGGTGTGAAAACAGACTTGGGGTTACTTGTGTTTTAGGCTTTCCCCTTGGCGCCCAGGTAGGTGCACCCACACATGTGAGGTACTGTTTTCATCGGGACACCTGTGGGAATGCGGGACGTTAGGCCATGTGTGGTTGGCGGTGTGTTTCGATGGGTGAGCCGAGTGAAAGGTGCGTGAAATGATTTTTTTTGCCACATTTCAGACTTTGTGGGGGTGTCTGGGTAATACATTCTGGGCAGATTTGTGCAAATCATACCTCTGTGGATTCCCACGGGTGTCCTCTTTTCAGAAATGCATGGGGTGCCCTGTTGTCCTTGGTGGCTTGGACACCCGAGGCCCATATCTGTATGATGTGCCCGTCTGCAGAGAGTGTGAAATTCAGGTGTGAAAACAGATTTGGGGTTACTTGTGTTTAGGCTTTCCCCTTTTTGCCCAGGCAGGTGCACCCACACATGTGAGGTACCATTTTCATCGGAACACCTGTGGGAACGTGGGACCTAGGCCATGTGTTGTTGGCGTCGTGTTTCGATGGGTGAGCCGAGTGAAATGTGTGGAAAATGCATTTTTTTTCCCACATTTTGGATTTTGCAGCAGTGTCTTGGTAATAAATTCTGGGCCGATTTGCGCAAATCATACCTCTGCTGATTCCCACAGGTGTCTTCTTTTCGGAAATGCATGGGATTCCCTGTTTTCCTTGGTGGCTTGGACACCAGAGTCACATATCTGTATGATGTGCCAGTCTGCAGAGAGTGTGAAATTCAGGAGTGAAAACAGACTTGGGGTTACGTGTGTTTTAGGCTTTCCCATTGGCACCCAGGTAGGTGCACCCACACATGTGAGGTACCATTTTCATCAGAACACCTGTGGGAATGTGGGACGGTAGTCCATGTGTTGTTGGCAACGTGTTTCGATGGGTGAGCCGAGTGAAATGTGCGGAAAATGCATTTCTTTTCCCCACATTTTGGACTTTGCGGGGGTAACTGGGTAATACATTCTGGGCTGATTTGCGCAAATCATACCTCTGCAGATTCCCACGGGAGTCCTCTTTTCGGAAATTCATGGGGTGCCCTGTTTTCCTTGGTGGCATGGACACCGGAGGCCCATATTTGTATGAGGTGCCCATCTGCAGAGAGTGTGAAATTCAGGTGTGAAAACAGATTTGGGGTTACTTGTGTTTAGGCTTTCCCCTTTTTGCCCAGGCAGGTGCACCCACACATGTGAGGTACCATTTTCATCGGAACACCTGTGGGAACGTGGGACCTAGGCCATGTGTTGTTGGCGTCGTGTTTCGATGGGTGAGCCGAGTGAAATGTGTGGAAAATGCATTTTTTTCCCCACATTTTGGATTTTGCAGCAGTGTCTTGGTAATAAATTCTGGGCCGATTTGCGCAAATCATACCTCTGCTGATTCCCACAGGTGTCTTCTTTTCGGAAATGCATGGGATTCCCTGTTTTCCTTGGTGGCTTGGACACCAGAGGCACATATCTGTATGATGTGCCAGTCTGCAGAGAGTGTGAAATTCAGGAGTGAAAACAGACTTGGGGTTACGTGTGTTTTAGGCTTTCCCATTGGCACCCAGGTAGGTGCACCCACACATGTGAGGTACCATTTTCATCGGAACACCTGTGGGAATGTGGGACGGTAGTCCATGTGTTGTTGGCAACGTGTTTCGATGGGTGAGCCGAGTGAAATGTGCGGAAAATGCATTTCTTTTCCCCACATTTTGGACTTTGCGGGGGTAACTGGGTAATACATTCTGGGCTGATTTGCGCAAATCATACCTCTGCAGATTCCCACGGGAGTCCTCTTTTCGGAAATTCATGGGGTGCCCTGTTTTCCTTGGTGGCATGGACACCGGAGGCCCATATTTGTATGAGGTGCCCATCTGCAGAGAGTGTGAAATTCAGGTGTGAAAACAGACTTGGGGTTAATTGTGTTTTAGGCTTTCCCCTTGGTGCCCAGGCAGGTGCACCCACACATGTGAGGTACCGTTTTCATCGGGGCACCTGTGGGAATGCGGGACCTTAGGCCATGTGTTGTGGTGGCATGTTTCGATGGGTGAGCCGAGTGAAGTGTGCGGAAAATATGTTTTTTTCCCACATTTCAGAATTTGTGGGGGTGTCTGGGTAATAAATTCTGGGCCGATTTGTGCAAATCATGCCTCTGCGTATTCCCACGGGTGTCCACTTTTCGTAAATGCATGGGTTTCCCTGTTTTCCTTGGTGGATTGGACACCCGAGGCCCCTATCTGTATGATGTGCCTGTCTGCAGAGAGTGTGAAATTCAGGTGTGAAAACAGACTTGGGTTTACTTGTGTTTTAGGCTTTCCCCTTGGCCCCCAGGTAGGTGCACCCACACATGTGAGGCACAATTTTCATCGGGACCCCTGTGGGAATGCGGGACGGTAGGCCATGTGTTGTTGGCGCCGTGTTTCGATGGGTGAGCCGAGTGAAATGTGCGGAAAATGCATTTTTTTCCCCACATTTTGGACTTGGCGTGGGTGTCTGGTTAATAAATTCTGGGCCGATTTGCACAAATCATACCTCTGTGGATTCCCATGGGTGTCCTCTTTTGGGAAATGCATGGGGTTCCCTGTTTTCCTTGGTGGCTTGGACACCCAAGGCCCATATCTGTATGATGTGCCCGTCTGCAGAGAGTGTGAAATTCAGGTGTGAAAACAGACTTGGTGTTACTTGTGTTTTAGGCTTTCCCCTTGGCACACAGGTAGGTGCACTCACAGATATGTGGTACCGTTTTCATCGGGACACTTGTGGGAATGGGGGACGGTAAGCCGGGTGTTGTTGGCGGCGTGCTTTGATGGGTGAGCCGAGCGAAATGTGAGGAAAAAGCAGTTTCTTTTCCACATTTCGGAATTTTGCAGGGGTGTCTGGGTAATACATTCTGGGCCGATTTGCGCAAATCATACCTCTGCGGATTCCCACGGGTGTCCTCTTTTCGGAAATGCATGGGGTTCCCTGTTTTCCTTGGTGGCTTGGACACCCAAGGCCCATATCTGTATGATGTGGCCGTCTGCAGACAGTGTGAAATTCAGGTGTGAAAACAGACTTGGGGTTACTTGTGTTTTAGGCTTTCGCTTTGGCGCCCAGGTAGGTGCACCCACACATGTGAGGTAGCGTTTTCATCGGGACACCTGTGTGAACGCGGGACGTTAGGCCATGTGTTGTTGGCAGCGTGTTTCGATGGGTGAGCCGAGTGAAAGGTGCGTGAAATGCTTTTTGTTTCCACATTTCAGACTTTGGTGGGGTGTCTGGGTAATACATTCTGGGCCGATTTGCGCAAATCATACCTCTGCGGATTCCCACGGGTGTCCTCTTTTCGGAAATTCATGGGGTGCCCTGTTTTCCTTGGTGGCATGGACACCGGAGGCCCATATTTGTATGAGGTGCCCATCTGCAGAGAGTGTGAAATTCAGGTGTGAAAACAAACTTGGGGTTACTTGTGTTTTAGGCTTTCCCCTTTTTGCCCAGGCAGGTGCACAAACACATGTGACGTACCATTTTCATTGGGACACCTGTGGGGACACGGGACAGTAGGGCCATGTGTTGTTGGTGGGATGTTTTGATGGGTGAGCCGAGTGAAATGTGCAGAAAATGCATTTTTTTTCCCACATTTCGGACTTTGCGTGAGTGTCTGGGTAATAAATTCTGGGCAGATTTGCGCAGATCGTAGCTCTGCAGATTCCCACAGGTGTCCTCTTTTCGGAAATGCATGGGGTTCCCTGTTTTCCTTGGTGGCTTGGACACCCAAGGCCCATATCTGTATGATGTGGCCGTCTGCAGACAGTGTGAAATTTTGGTGTGAAAACAGACTTGGGGTTACTTGTGTTTTAGGCTTTCCCCTTGGCGCCCAGGTAGGTGTACCCACACATGTGAGGTACCGTTTTCATCGGGACACCTGTAGGAACCCGGGACAGTAGTCCATGTGTTTTTGGTGGCGTGTTTCAATGGGTAAACCGAGTGAAATGTGCAGAAAATGCATTTTTTCCCACAATTTCGAAATTTGCAGTGGTGTCTGGGTAATAAATTCTGGGCCGATATGCGCAAATCATACCTCTGCGGATTCCTATGGGTGTCCTCTTTTTGGAAATGCATGGGGTTCCCTGTTTTCCTTGGTTGCTTGGATACCCGAGGCCCATATCTGTATGATGTGCCCGTCTGCAGACAGTGTGAAATTCAGGTGTGAAAACATACTTGGGGTTACTTGTGTTTTAGGCTTTCCCCTTGGTGCCCAGGTAGGTGCACCCACAAATGTGAGGTACCTTTTTTATTGCGACACCTGTGGGAACGCGGGACGGTAGGCCATGTGTTGTTGGCGGCGTATTTTGATGGGTGAGCCAAGTGAAATTTGCGGAAAATGCATTTTTTTCCCACATTTCGGACTTTGCGGGGGTGTCTGGGTAATAAATTCTGGGCCGATTTGCACAAATCATACCTCTGCGGATTTCCCACAGGTGTCCTCTTTTCGGAAATGCATGGGGTTCCCTCTTTTCCTTGGTAGCTTGGACACCCGAGGCCCATATCTGTATGATCCGCCCGTCTGCATATAGTGTGAACTTCAGGTGTGAAAAAAGACTTGGGGTTACCAGTGTTTTAGGCTTTCCCTTTGGCGCCCAGGTAGGTGCACCCACACATGTGAGGTACTATTTTCATCGGGACACCTGTGGGAATGCGGGACAGTAGGCCATGTGTTGTTGGTGGGGTGTTTCAATGGGTGAGCCGAGTGAAATGTGCGGAAAATGTGTTTTTTTCCCGCACATTTTGGACTTTGCGGGGGTGTCTGGGTAATACATTCTGGGCCAATTTGCGCAAATCATTCCTCTGAGGATTCCCACGGGTGTCCTCTTTTCAGAAATGCATGGAGTTCCCCGTTTTCCTTGGTGGCTTGGGCACCCGAGGCCCATATCTGCATGATGTGCCCATCTGCAGAGAGTGTGAAATTCAGGTGTGAAAGCAGACTTGGGGTTACTTGTGTTTTTGGCCCTCCCCTTGGCGTCCAGGTAGGTGCACCCACACATGTGAGGTACCGTTTTCATTGGAACACCTGTGGGAACTCAGGAAGCTATAACATTTGTCGTGTTTGAGTTGTTTTCATAACGTTTTGACCCATTCGCTGGTGCCCTTTGTAACACAACCCTTTCATTTCCCAAATGTGACCTACATTTAGTCGCTGCTTTAGGCACCATACACTTTCGTAACCTGCACAAGTCACCTACCCTTGAAAAGGTCTTCCTGTGCTCTTTCAAAATAGGTATGCTTGCTGTTCCTCACCACATTGGTTTTCCCAATTTACACATGCTAAGTGCGTCTGTTCAGGCCGTGAGCATAAAACTCCTGTGTATCATGGCTCAGTGGTTGGCTTGTTGCATTGCTTGTTTTGTAAAACACTACAAAAAATTTGTGCTTTCCAAACTGCAAGAGTCGGGGAAATGTAGTGGAGCACTGCTTTTCTCAAAATTCATAGAAGCCATTGCCGTACCAAGCCAACCATGTCCAACACATCCTTTTTTTTCGGTCATTTTCCCGCTCTTCGCCCAATCTATGGCATTTTCCCCTACCTAGTTGTTGCCCGATCTACGCAACTCACCCCTTTCTAAACTTGGAATTTTGTCTACTTTTCAGAAATATACGCCTTTCTGTCATCCAATTCGGCTTTCATACCCTTTTGTTCCATTCCGTCCATGCATGTCCAATTGGCAAAAATGGCCAAAATTGCCTACCTCTCACAAAACCGTTGATAACCACATCAAAATAGGGTTTTTTCATTTCCACTCAACCTGTTCTTGAAAGCCAGGAAATTGGGGAATTCAACACAGCAAACCATTTGTTCCTAGCTCTTACAACAAACCACAGGCTTCTTTGTACATAATTGTATTTGCATTTTTTTTTAAAAACACAACATTTTCTCCCTTTATGGTTATTTTCTCTCACCCCCCTACAGCAACCTAGGCACTGGGGGGAAATACCCATGGCAGTTAAAGGGTTAAAACCCTGCCTCTCAGTCTCGAACTGTATGCTCTTGCTGATCCATTGCTTGTGATTGTTTGTACCCTTACATTGTTGCTATAGTGAAGAACTGTATTTGTTTCAAGGTTTTTGCACACATTCATTATTTAATTGTTCATTTCGAGTGTCATTTTTAAACATTGCTAGGGTTTCAAATCCGTGTTTCTCTCTTATTTGGGGAGGGAAGGTCTGATTTAAATTTTGTTTTCCATTTGTCATTCCTGATTACCTGCTGCTTCTAGTTATTCACTCAAAATTGATTATTTGTGGATTTAGGGTACATTGCAGGGGAACATTCGAACTCAAGTGCTATCTTTCCTCAAATCAAAAAGTGCTCTGATTTCCTGCTGTTTTGTAGATGTATCAATAGAAGGTTAAACTAAGTGCTTTGCTTACATTCCTATTGTTCTATCACCCCATTGGTGATTGCTGCCCCATATTAAAAATTGTATGATTTCTTTTGATTTTAAAATAAATAAATAAATATTACATGTTATCAACCAGCCTTATTCATGATCCATTGTGACCCGGGGTATTTGAAAAGGGGGTGTGATATGAGTGGTGTACCATCTCAATATTGAATCTAACATAAAAACATAAGCATTTCAATTGCGCGCTGCATACTAGGCCGAGACTAAGGTGTGCGTTGCCTGATTGAAATCCTTAACAGGTCAACTGGATCTAGAGTTATTTTTTTCAAAAGAGGTCATATGAGACCAGTCTTGAGTATCTGAGAATAGTCCTTCCGTGAGGGAGGCATTGAGGATGCTGAGGAGCGCATTAAGTCATTAAGTGCCGGCCCGTCAATTGTTTAATGATGGAGGCCAAAATTATATCATCAGATTAAGAAGTAGGTTTGAGGGAGGCAATCATTTTTAGTAGATCCAGGGGAAAGGGAGGAGAGAATTTGGTGCAGAGGGGCAGTGTGTATGTCAGGGTGCAGGTTGATGCTAATGCTGTGAGAGGTTGATTCAATGGTCACTCAGATTTTGTCTATTTTTTCAATGTGTGTTGATTATGTCACATTTTTCCTGAGTTGCTTGTACTTTGGGTTCAGGTTAGTGTTTTGCACAATGCTTCACTACTTAAAAGGTGGCTTTGCTCAGCTTAGAAGCTGCCGCATATGTCGTGTAGTAATAAGCAGCTTTGGCCTCGGAAATCAGAATCCTTCGGTAGCCGCAGAGAGAATTGAGGTTGGTTAGAGTTTCAGGGATATGTTTTTTCATCACCGTTTCTCTAGTGCGCTTATTGATCCTTTGTTAGAGGTGAGCTCGGAAGTTTACCAAGGAGGTGATGGTTTGGTCTTAGTATGACTAGTTTTTTGGGGGACCATGAATCTGCACAATTTTCATAATGGAGTTTTGAATGAGTCTAGGAGGATCAAGGCATTCTCTATAGTGGGGAAGTCTGCAAATTCTGCTTCTAACTCATTTACCGGAAAGGTTTTGAATGAGAATCACTGAGTGAGCAGGGGCGTTTAGCCTGAACTTTCTTGACTGTAGTCGAGGGGGTGATCGATAGTGGGATGGTGGCATAGTCAGACTTGTCTAGAGGGAGAAGGCTTGCACATGTGAGGAGTGGGAAATTATGAGAAGACTAAGTCTAGGTTGTTGTGTGTGGGGAGAGAGCACTATTTGCCTAAGTTCTATGGCTTTGGTCAGTGTGAAATGTGTCCTTTAGGTGTGGCTGTCAGTGTGAGATTCAGGGCGTTCAAATGTCCAAAAATGACATTATTAGTGTGTGCTAATTTGGCAGATCACAGTAAGTTGGAAATGTCGCCAGTGAAAGGATCACTCCTGCAAGGGGGTCTGTAGAAGGGGGGAAAGTGATTGATCCCTTGTGAGCTAAAGGGAACAGGCAGGCGAGTGGTTTGAACTAGGGATAGTTGATGATGGATAATGTCCAATCACTCCTGTGGACGATTGGTACTCCGCCCCCTGCCATTCCTTGCGATCAGCATATTGGATGCAATAGCTTGGAATAGGAGGATGTTGAAAACATGGGGTAGAATCGGCTAAACCATGTTTCAGTGATGAAGATAGTGTCAAGGTTGTTGTACGAGATGAGGTTGGCGATCACTGCGCATGAGCAACTGCTGAGTGAGAATTGATCAGCACGGGGGGCGGGTGCATATGGTACATGGGTGTTGGATGGCTGGAGAATCTGTATGTTGCATCATAACTGTATCACATTCAGTAGTCAGAAATTGGATTTGTTGCATGGGCTGTGTTCTGGCATATGATGGCGAATACCTGTGCTGTGTAATAGAGGTTGTTTGGTCAGATGTTTTCTTGTACATTCTGTGGGATGTATTAAAGCTTCTATTTGTTAGCTTATGGAGCAGATGCCATCCTTACTATTCTATGTTTAATTATTCTAAAGTATGTAATGCTGATAAACTGCACTTTGCCCATAGCTTGTCCAAGGCCTCACTGACTGGTTTCCATTGGATTGGAGATGGTTGTTATTTTTGTTATCATTGGTATCTGGCTGCCTCCATGACTGATAAGAGCAGAGATGGGGGGATGGGAGCAGGAGCTGCGGCTTAAAGGTAATTCAACTTGCAGTCCAACACAGTCAATGTGACACCAGAATAAGAAGCAGAAATATGGAGTGTAAAGGAAAGAGGAATCAATCTGAAAGATAGGGAATACTGACCTGCACTCAAGATAGCTCTGCCCTAAAGAAAATCAGCAAAACAGGAGGCTTTGATAGAGTGAATGAAGATATAGAGATTGTCTATGTTGCAGAGGTCAGATGGAAGGCTGTTTGCAAGTTAAACTGTGTGAACCGTCCCAAATGGCTGAAGGTCCAAGGTCCTGATTTGAGGGAAGCATAGGCCATTCTTGGTATGCAAGAGAGAAAGTCTTTGTGGACGAGAAGAAGTATAACATTTCAATTTGAATTTTTTTAAGACACAAAGGAAATTTGCCAAATAAGCCTTTATGTGCTACCATTAAAATCTTAAAACTTAAAGGAAATTCTAGCCGTTATTGGAAACCAGAGAAGTGGCAATGACGCTCGACCATAAAGAGCATTGTAATAACTAATGCTGTGCCCTAAAAGGATCTAGTAAGGTGGTGCAATGCAAGAATAATAAAAAGACCTAATCTGTAACATCAGTTAAATGTTGTAGTTGGTAGCGTGCTAGTTACTTGACAAAACACAGACAGAAAGGAGTGTATGGACACATCAAGGATGTAAACAGATGTTTGTGGTTTAATCAAATGTCCTGCGAGCACAACACCATTATACATCTGCAAAACCTTGTGTAAGAAGAGAATGAGTAAACAAATGCAGAATCTTAGTCTTGTCTTTATTCAGACTAATCTAATTCTCAGGCATAACCTATTCAATCCACTGAAAGACTGATTGAATGGTATACAAGTTGGACTTAGGAACTATTTTGAGAGTAAAGATAACTTTTGTGTCATTTGCATAATTTTAAACTTCCACTCCCACTTCGTATATAGATGGTAAGCAGGTGCGGACAGGTGCAGGTCCTTTTGGGTACTGCATACTTTACAACACCTAGATCAGAAGCACAGTTCCCCAATTTCACACATGGAATCATGATTCTAAAAAAGAGAAACTAGTCATTCCTCCTTCTCGGAAGCACCAGTTTTTTTTTTATAGAAGTGGCAAAGAATAATAGCGTGATCAAGTTTGTCAACCACAGCTGATAAACCTAAGAGCATCACGAAACCAAGATAACATTACTCCACCTTCACATCGAGGACAGCCAGCTGGTTCCTTTCATAGGAGGGAGGGGGGGTTAATCCAGATTGTTTTGTCTCCTAATAAGTGCCTTACTTCTAAAGAGATTGCAGCTGCATGGATGATGTTTTATCAAGAACTGTTAGCAAAAGAGGGGGGGTTATTATTCTGCAGTAACTACTACAGTGGTTAGGGTCCAAGTTAGCATTTTTTAAAGCAGGGCATAACAGAAGTCTACTTTACATCGCCTAGGACCAGACCAAATGATGCATTCACAAATTTGATGATTGTTGTCCACACAGACTTTAATGAGTATAGATGGGCACGGATTTGCAACACAATTGGTTGCCTTAGGACTGGGGAAAATATTTCTTATATTCTCTTTAATTCTATCGTATCTGTCATTAGTGTAGTAGAGGAAGGCAAATGTACCTGTCTATCTACCTCATCCTGCTGAGCTACATCAACATGCACGGTAGTCTGTGTTTCTAGAATGTTCAACAATTCTTGTGTTGTGTTGGCCACAGAGCAAATCAGGTGATCATGTAACGATTTTTTTTTGCTTGAACAATGGGTGATTTCAAATGTCTGGCCAGTCTAAGTTGAAAAGCAGTTAGCTTCATTAGGGTTAGTTCCTTCTCCATTTCTGTGATCATTTGCAATCATGATCTAGCTAGTATTCCCAAGATGATGAAAGGACCATTGTGATATCAAACGTAGAGCTCAGTGCGATATAGATGAGGCCACTACAAATCATGCTCAAGCCACTAGTAGACCAGGTTTAGGTGATCAATCTCTATGCAAGTAACATATGCACCGATTTAGGCCACACAGTTGAAAGTAGCATGCACCCAATGAATGTGGGTACTCTCAGACGTGCTGAGAACGTTTTTAATGTAGGAAAGGGCACTGCCTAGTGAAACTAAAGTGTTATTTTCCTAAAAAACAGCCATAGGTGTACTCATTTGTAGATATCTGGACTTCCCCACTGTGAGCGAGGCCTGCAGGCGGGCAGCCATCATTGTAGATGGTTTCGGACTACGAGATGCACAGCACAATTAATAGTAGAGTGATCTACCTTTAAATGAAGCACGGTCATACAACCTCTGTGTTTGTTTGTCAAGGTCACAGTTGTGGACAAAGTGGGCTTGTCTCCACTTTTGCGAAGTGCAGGACCTCATGAAACACTCTAGGACGTATTCAGTTGGAAACTATTAATGACGGTAACCTAGAACCATAACTCTCCTGATCCCAACACTAACTGAATTGTAACATAGTTCAAAAATTGTGCTCTTGGCCAAGGTTCCAGTACTGGGGGAAAGCAAGAGTATTCTTAAAATTCAGGAAGGCCAAGGCACAGACAGGTCACGTTGTTAAACATGATTAAGTGATGTTTATTAAAACATGGAGAAGTTTGTGTTTTTGTATGAAGCAAGTGCAAAAGGTGAAGTCCTTATGAAGCAAGTGAAATGCACAGAGTCCCACTGCAGGAAATTGGACCGGCACACACGGATGGAAGCCATAGAAGGAAGTGACATGCAAATGCAATGGAATGTCAAAAGAGCTAACGCAGTAGTAGGCAAATGAGGCATCAATCAACAACACAAAGGTAGTCCTTTCAAACTAGCAGTCGTATTCTCAAGAGTTGTGTCTCCTGCCCCCTGATTGCACTTTATCCTGATTACGAGGTGATAGCTGAGGCATCCAGCAAACCAGGGTGCCTGAATCTGTGCCATAGCCCAATCCCTGCACAACTTCTATTGTACATTTGTATTTATTTGGTAGTTTGTGTGGTCACTTCTAACAGCAGTGTGATACACAGAAAAAGAGTATAGGGAAGAAAGGTAATCCCTGTTCAGTGTGCCTTACAATAGTTTCAGGGGTTTTATAAGAGAAAGTGATACAGATGTTGAGGGGGAAATGCATGGATACTTATAGACGTTAGGTAACAAGAGCCATGCATACACATTGAATATGAGCTAGCATTTCCATAAATGTAATTCACATATGTACATTTGATTTGCACCTGGGAAGGGCAAACATGGCTGAGGTCAGCAGAGGAGGTTAGCAGAGAGGGTGAAAGGATCCCCCTTCGAAGGTTAGCAGGTAGAGTTTGAGACTTGTTTTAAAAAGGTTCTGTGACTTAGATTGCTCAGGAGTTTTGAAGTATTGAAGAAGATAATATGCAGATTGGCAAAAAGAGGGATTGTTGATGTCAGTATTTTTTTTTCAAGATGGATATGACTGCAGCCACCTTGTAGCATGCTAAGAAATGTCAGTGGATATTGAAAGGAGGACATATGAAAGCAGTTGATAGTATATCGTACAGAGGGATGAATGGGAGAAGAGGATGGATTCCAGCTCATTTGGGGAGGTAAGAGCATTGCAGGATAGACAAGAGTGTGAGGATACAGAGGAGAAATACAAGGGCGAAGAGTTTGTCATGCATTTTAGAGGTTTTGTAGGAGTACATAATAACTTAACAGGTGAATTTGTAGAGAGCACATTCAACATCAGAGGGGAATCCTGGCACTACTGACAGATATTTACTGTTGCCCAACTTAATGGGATTCATTCGATCAATCTCAGAAGGATGAACAGCTGAATGGACCTGCTGGGATTCAAACCTGTTACCATGATGTGAAGCGTAGGCCCCGGTAGTGTATCCATTAGTCAATTGAGCCTCCAACCCAGCTCATGAGGATGAGGAAAAGTCATCATCATCGTAGAGGGAGCAGGGGATGGAACTGTTTAAATGGGCCAACAATGGCCTTGATAGTTATGGACAGCGTGTGTCGATGCTAGCATTAAAAGGATGTGGAAATTGCAACAATACGATGGTTTAACAGAGTCAAGAGCAGTGCTGAAGGCACAGAGAGAGTACTTATATCTATGCAGTAAGAAGAGCTTCAGGTCAAACTTTAGGCTAGCAGAAAAAAAGAAGAGCAATTTTTGCCTTGAGCTGTTGTATGAGAGGGGGTGCAGGATGGGGTGATGGAGTGGGCAATGTAGTGGAAGTTGAAGGGATAGCCAGTAAAGTGTTAAAATCAGAAATGGCAAATGGGATAGAGTGAGATAGTTGGAAAGAAAGAGCTTGGCGGGAGGCCTTGGCTTGGTTTAGTAGGGGAACAGGATGCCAGACTTACATTTCCTACTTGGCATGGTAAAGGGAGTTTGGGGAGAGGTAGGAAGGAAAACTGAGATGGTGGATGAGTGAATGGTCAGTAGGGGGAGGTTTCATTAACAGAGAGAGAAGAGCCTCTGGGTGAGTTGCCATGAGTGTCGGTTCGGAGGTTGTGTAGTCTGCCCGATAGAGGTAGGAGATGTTGGTGCCTAGCTGCAGTTAATGGGCCTTGGACACAATGGAAATCACCCGTAATTTGTCAGGGACACTGGTTGGGTGAAGCTCTAGTAATGTGTCAAGCTGTGTCAAGTGAGGGAGTCAATTCGGCTGCCATATTGGCAGCAGCTGAGTATGATAGATGGATAGAAGCAAAAATCTTAACCGAAATGTGCTCAAAGATTTCTGGGATGCTGTCAGAGGAAGAAAGAGGAGCGGATATTATTTCTTTGCTGATAAAGACACCCACACTGCCACCTTTTTAAGTCAGTCAAGGAAAATTGGAGACCGAAGCAAAGTCAGGATGTAGAGCAGCCAGAGTGGCTATGTCATTGGAAATTATCCATAGTTCAGGGATGGCATCCTCAGCATGTTTGAGGTGATGGGAGTCAAAGTGGTAAATGAGAATTGTGGATTTATGAAAGCAAGATTATATTTTCAGAGGCCTGAATGAGTTGAGTTAAGGAGAGGAATGAGGTGGAGCACTATAAGCGGATGTGTGGGGTAGATGAGATTGGAAATGGGTATAGTGTGAGTGTGAGGAATTACTAGCTAATAATTTAAGAGAATATGTAGGCTTGTGATGGGAAGAGAGGTAAGGGGAGAAATGGAGTGGCAGTAACATTTGAGAGAGAGAATGGAGGCCCCAGGAAAAGGAAGAAAGGATGATGAGGAGAATGATTAGGATGGGGAAGAGCACAGTGATCAGAAAGGGGCATAAATGATGTGTAAGGGATGTGATAAGTGGGGAAGGAGTCTCCGAAATATCCCAGAGGGCATCCATGCTTGATTGAAGAGGATGGTAAAATGGGCCACACATGGAATAACCTTTTCCTGAGCATCCACTTTCTGTGTGACGCCATTTGCAGGAATGTGTTGGGGTGCTTTTAATGAGGACTGTGGGGAGGGGTTCTTATGTTTCTGCTGCCCAGACGAAGCCTGGATGGCACTCCCTGGATCATCCATGCCTGCTCATGGCTTAACGAGAGAAGTAATGGTGGGGTGGGTATGTAGCCCAGCACCTGTTTCTTACGGAATGCAGCAGTGTAAACCAGCCTCATGTCTCCTCTCTGGTCTGGTCCAATAGTGGAATGGTCTGGATTTAGTCATAGGGACATGGAAGGCATTGGAGAGGATTTTCCACTGGGTAGGGTGATTCTGCTGCCCATTAACAATTCCAAGAAGTCTAGTCTGGATGAACAATTGTCATCACCTGTCTTCTGGAGGATTCGTCACAGGGAGTGGAAGAACAGAAGAAGCTCAGCACCAGGACTGGTTAATGGGTCTAACCTCTCCTTTTGACGGTTGAATGGGCTGTATTCAGGTGGAAATCAGTGAAGGAGTCTTCTTGGAGTTATATGTTTCTGTTGCCCAATTAAAATTCCATGCAGCCTGTCCTGGATGACCTATCGCAAGTGTATGGCTTCTGGTGGCAGGTAAAATTATGCCAGGTTTGTTTGCCTCCCTCATGTTGTCATAAATCCTTTCATTATATTTGTAATTTATTCTACATTGGATGCAAAAGGTATAAGATTGTGCTACAAAATATCATTTTTGGGACAAATTCAGTGCATGTTGTAAAAACCAAACATCACTGTACCTGAAGAAATTAGCCATGAGTTGCAAGAAGAAGCAGTCTCAACAGCCCTGATGCACTCCTTGAATAATCACCTTTTGACAGTAAGTGGGGAAAAGCAGACTAGGGTTCGAGTTGCTGACTTTAGATCCTATAAGCTTGGATTCTGGCATTTGGCAATTATACACAAATCATCTACTTCTGGACAAAGCAAATCATTGGGGTTCATTACGAGTACGGAGGTAACCATGTCGCTGTTTACGGCATGGTTACCCCTTTACCGGGTACCGGGTCCGGGCTCCTCGAATGAGGAATTACCGGGCTATTCCAACCTTGGAGGGCCCGGTAATTCCTCATTCAAGCAACCCAGACCTGGTACTTCCCATTCCCATTTGAGCCCCCATAGGGCTCAATGGGAATGGGGAGGGTGCTAACAACGGGCCTGTTAATAACGGGCCCGTTTTTAGCACCCTGGTCTGCTCATGGGACCCGCTAAGGCCGCCTGGTAAAACCAAGCGGCCTTAGCGGGTCCCGCGAGCAGAACTCGTAATGAGGCGGTGAGGGGTTGACGGCACCGGCACCTTTACTGCCGTTGTTAACCCCTTACTGCCTCACTCATAATGACCCCCATTGTCTCTGTTCATATGCTGTGAACATGGGGAAGATAAAGAAAAAAACAACTCTACATTAAGCTGTCTAGTAAATTTACAATTACATGCTCCAACACCTTTTTCTGATCTTAACCTATCCACACTTTACAACACTATGCTATAAAGGACCAGATGTTTGAGATCCTCTTTCTACATTGGGATGTTCTAGCTTAAATTTAAATGTTCTGGTTCTTACAGCTATGCCAGTGCAATGTTGGGCAATGCTGCATGGGCATCCCACAAGCGAGGCAGGATAACTGCTGTTACCATCGGCAGCTGGGAGAGGGGCAGCCCCAACCTCCACGCACCTGCTCCTCTCCTTCCCCCCTCAGCTACGGAGACACGCAGTCTCGGCAGCACAAAAGCCACGGAAGGGTAAGGTGCGAACAGTCATCGCACCTTTCCTCCAAACAGCAAGGTGCTAAGTGCCATAAGGAAAACAACCATCAGGCAGGGCCCAGGTTCAAAGATCTGCCCCACCAGGGGGTCAGACAGTCGGCTATCCAGCCGGGGGCTGTGACAACAGCAGCCCCCAACACATACACAACAAAGAACCAGGGCCTCCCTGGTCCTATAAATGAGAGAAGCATGCTCAGAGTAAACACAATCTGTTTGTGGACCCTGAACGGGGACCCAAGCAAACAGGAGGTTCACTGTTTACGCAGTGTCTTCCAAATCTTCTTGTTCGGGCATGGGTTAGAGAAAACTTGTACGGCCTACCCAGGGAAGGAATTACCAGCCCACCCAGCCACGACGAGGTTTCTGCACCATTAAAAAGGAAAAAAATATCCAAAGACGCCAGAAAAGGTACCAAATAATTGTCAAAACTATGCAAGAATGTAGCAGAATTACAGCAACTAATGGTAGAAATAAGGGGGAAACAGATGCCGCCCACAAGGGAACCTGGGGCCTCAAACCCCTCCATCGCAATAGGACCTACCATAACGGTTGTCAACCCACCCGTAACTCTACCGAAAGCAATCCCGCCACAACAAGTACAGCAGTTGTCAATAGCGCCCACAGCTATAAATACAACAGCCTCCACAACTCCAGCAACTGATCCAACTGGTGCCCTAAAAGCATGGACAACGCCAGGCACAGACAACACGGGCGCGACAGGGACACCCGGCAGCAATACAACTGACATTGTAACAATCTGTAATGCGCAATTAGAACAAAAAATGAAATCTTTCCAAACAGAGATATTAAATAGATACAAAAGATGCCTGGCATGGAACATTGATACCACAATGAAAGAAGCCATATGGACCAAAGAATTTATAGAAATCTTTTCCCTAATAGAAGCACAGCGCAAAGGGAAAGACGCTTTCAGAGACCCCAAAAAAATAGTAGAAAAAGCTATTGCCAGAAACGCCCAGGTCGAACAAAACTGGGACAACTGGTTACAGGCCTTTGCCATCTTAGCAACAATATATGAAGAAAAATTCCCCATGGATGGTAGGAAGATCTGGGCATACGTTGATAAAATAAGGGAAGTAAAAGTAACGCAGAGGGGGAAGACATGGCTTGCATACGACATCAGATTTAGGAGGAGCATGTCAGAAAAGCCGGCCATTGAGTGGGATGAAGTCCAGAACGATTTATACACCCTCAACGCCGAACATCCCCAGGAAGAAGATAATATGCATTTTTCGTCCAAAAATAGCAAAAATTCAAAAGTAAGCAAATCCGATGTGAAATGTGCGGAAAAAGCATTTTTCTTCCCACATTTTGGAATTTGCGGGGGTGTCTGGGTAATACATTCTGGGCCGATTTGCGCAAATCATAGCTCTGCGGATTCCCACGGGTGTCCTCTTTTGGGAAATGCATCAGGTTCCCTGTTTTCCTTGGTGGCTTGGACACCCAAGGCCCATATCTTTATTATGTGCCCGTCTGCAGAGAGTGTGAAATTCAGATGTG
This sequence comes from Ambystoma mexicanum, assembly GCF_040938575.1. Lineage (NCBI taxonomy): Eukaryota > Metazoa > Chordata > Amphibia > Caudata > Ambystomatidae > Ambystoma > Ambystoma mexicanum. The sequence continues at coordinate 162,619,571 of NC_090937.1, read as the reverse complement.
AAAACAGACTTGGTGTTACTTGTGTTTTAGGCTTTCCGTTTGGTGCCCAGGTAGGTGCACCCACACATGTGAGGTACCATTTTCATCGGAACACCTGTGGAAACGCGGGACGGTAGGCCATGTGTTGTTGGCAGTGTGTTTCGATGGGTGAGACGAGTGAAAGTTGCGTGAAATGCTTTCTTTTTGCCACATTTTGGACTTTGTGGGGTGTCTGGGTAAACATTCTGGGCAGAAATCATACCTCTGCGGATTCCCACGGTGTCCTCTTTTCGGAAATGCCTGGGGTTCCCTGTTTTCCTTGGTGGCTTGGACACCCGAGGCCCATATCTGTATGATGTGCCCGTCTGCAGAGAGTGTGAAATTCACGTGTGAAAACAAACTTGGGGTTACTTGTGTTTTAGGCTTTCCCCTTTTTGCCCAGGCAGGTGCACAAACACATGTGACGTACCATTTTCATTGGGACACCTGTGGGGACACGGGACAGAAGGCCATGTGTTGTTGGTGGGATGTTTTGATGGGTGAGCCGAGTGAAATGTGCAGAAAATGCATTTTTTTTCCCACATTTCGAAATTTGCAGTGGTGTCTGGGTAATAAATTCTGGGCCGATATGCGCAAATCATACCTCTGCGGATTCCTATGGGTGTCCTCTTTTTGGAAATGCATGGGGTTCCCTGTTTTCCTTGGTTGCTTGGATACCCGAGGCCCATATCTGTATGATGTGCCCGTCTGCAGACAGTGTGAAATTCAGGTGTGAAAACATACTTGGGGTTACTTGTGTTTTAGGCTTTCCCCTTGGCGCCCAGGTAGGTGCACCCACAAATGTGAGGTACCTTTTTTATTGCGACACCTGTGGGAACGCGGGACGGTAGGCCATGTGTTGTTGGCGGCGTATTTTGATGGGTGAGCCAAGTGAAATTTGCGGAAAATGCATTTTTTTCCCACATTTCGGACTTTGCGGGGGTGTCTGGGTAATAAATTCTGGGCCGATTTGCACAAATCATACCTCTGCGGATTTCCCACAGGTGTCCTCTTTTCGGAAATGCATGGGGTTCCCTCTTTTCCTTGGTAGCTTGGACACCCGAGGCCCATATCTGTATGATCCGCCCGTCTGCATATAGTGTGAACTTCAGGTGTGAAAAAAGACTTGGGGTTACCAGTGTTTTAGGCTTTCCCTTTGGCGCCCAGGTAGGTGCACCCACACATGTGAGGTACTATTTTCATCGGGACACCTGTGGGAATGCGGGACAGTAGGCCATGTGTTGTTGGTGGGGTGTTTCAATGGGTGAGCCGAGTGAAATGTGCGGAAAATGTGTTTTTTTCCGCACATTTTGGACTTTGCGGGGGTGTCTGGGTAATACATTCTGGGCCAATTTGCGCAAATCATTCCTCTGAGGATTCCCACGGGTGTCCTCTTTTCAGAAATGCATGGAGTTCCCCGTTTTCCTTGGTGGCTTGGGCACCCGAGGCCCATATCTGCATGATGTGCCCATCTGCAGAGAGTGTGAAATTCAGGTGTGAAAGAAGACTTGGGGTTACTTGTGTTTTTGGCCCTCCCCTTGGCGTCCAGGTAGGTGCACCCACACATGTGAGGTACCGTTTTCATCGGAACACCTGTGGGAACTCAGGAAGCTATAACATTTGTCGTGTTTGAGTTGTTTTCATAACGTTTTGACCCATTTGCTGGTGCCCTTTGTAACACAACCCTTTCATTTCCCAAATGTGACCTACATTTAGTCGCTGCTTTAGGCACCATACACTTTCGTAACCTGCACAAGTCACCTACCCTTGAAAAGGTCTTCCTGTGCTCTTTCAAAATAGGTATGCTTGCTGTTCCTCACCACATTGGTTTTCCCAATTTACACATGCTAAGTGCATCTGTTCAGGCCGTGAGCATAAAACTCCTGTGTATCATGGCTCAGTGGTTGGCTTGTTGCATTGCTTGTTTTGTAAAACACTACAAAAAATGTGTGCTTTCCAAACTGCAAGAGTCGGGGAAATGTAGTGGAGCACTGCTTTTCTCAAAATTCATAGAAGCCATTGCCGTACCAAGCCAACCATGTCCAACACATCCTTTTTTTTCGGTCATTTTCCCGCTCTTCGCCCAATCTATGGCATTTTCCCCTACCTAGTTGTTGCCCGATCTACGCAACTCACCCCTTTCTAAACTTGGAATTTTGTCTACTTTTCAGAAATATACGCCTTTCTGTCATCCAATTCGGCTTTCATACCCTTTTGTTCCATTCCGTCCATGCATGTCCAATTGGCAAAAATGGCCAAAATTGCCTACCTCTCACAAAACCGTTGATAACCACATCAAAATAGGGTTTTTTCGTTTCCACTCAACCTGTTCTTGAAAGCCAGGAAATTGGGGAATTCAACACAGCAAACCATTTGTTCCTAGCTCTTACAAAAAACCACAGGCTTCTTTGTACATAATTGTATTTGCATTTTTTTTAAAAAACACAACATTTTCTCCCTTTATGGTTATTTTCTCTCACCCCCCTACAGCAACCTAGGCACTGGGGGGAAATACCCATGGCAGTTAAAGGGTTAAAACCCTGCCTCTCAGTCTCGAACTGTATGCTCTTGCTGATCCATTGCTTGTGATTGTTTGTACCCTTACATTGTTGCTATAGTGAAGAACTGTATTTGTTTCAAGGTTTTTGCACACATTCATTATTTAATTGTTCATTTCGAGTGTCATTTTTAAACATTGCTAGGGTTTCAAATCCGTGTTTCTCTCTTATTTGGGGAGGGAAGGTCTGATTTAAATTTTGTTTTCCATTTGTCATTCCTGATTACCTGCTGCTTCTAGTTATTCAATCAAAATTGATTATTTGTGGATTTAGGGTACATTGCAGGGGAACATTCGAACTCAAGTGCTATCTTTCCTCAAATCAAAAAGTGCTCCGATTTCCTGCTGTTTTGTAGATGTGTCAATAGAAGGTTAAACTAAGTGCTTTGCTTACATTCCTATTGTTCTATCACCCCATTGGTGATTGCTGCCCCATATTAAAAATTGTATGATTTCTTTTGATTTTAAAATAAATATTACATGTTATCAACCAGCCTTATTCATGATCCATTGTGACCCGGGGTATTTGAAAAGGGGGTGTGATATGAGTGGTGTACCATCTCAATATTGAATCTAACATAAAAACATAAGCATTTCAATTGTGCGCTGCATACTAGGCCGAGACTAAGGTGTGCGTTGCCTGATTGAAATCCTTAACAGGTCAACTGGATCTAGAGTTATTTTTTTCAAAAGAGGTCATATGAGACCAGTCTTGAGTATCTGAGAATAGTCCTTCCGTGAGGGAGGCATTGAGGATGCTGAGGAGCGCATTAAGTCATTAAGTGCCGGCCCGTCAATTGTTTAATGATGGAGGCCAAAATTATATCATCAGATTAAGAAGTAGGTTTGAGGGAGGCAATCATTTCTAGTAGATCCAGGGGAAAGGGAGGAGAGAATTTGGTGCAGAGGGGCAGTGTGCATGTCAGGGTGCAGGTTGATGCTAATGCTGTGAGAGGTTGATTCAATGGTCACTCAGATTTTGTCTATTTTTTCAATGTGTGTTGATTATGTCACATTTTTCCTGAGTTGCTTGTACTTTGGGTTCAGGTTAGTGTTTTGCACAATGCTTCACTACTTAAAAGGTGGCTTTGCTCAGCTTAGAAGCTGCCGCATATGTCGTGTAGTAATAAGCAGCTTTGGCCTCGGAAATCAGAATCCTTCGGTAGGCGCAGAGAGAATTGAGGTTGGTTAGAGTTTCAGGGATATGTTTTTTTCATCACCGTTTCTCTAGTGCGCTTATTGATCCTTTGTTAGAGGTGAGCTCGGAAGTTTACCAAGGAGGTGATGGTTTGGTCTTAGTATGACTAGTTTTTTGGGGGACCATGAATCTGCACAATTTTCATAATGGAGTTTTGAATGAGTCTAGGAGGATCAAGGCATTCTCTATAGTGGGGAAGTCTGCAAATTCTGCTTCTAACTCATTTACCGGAAAGGTTTTGAATGAGAATCACTGAGTGAGCAGGGGCGTTTAGCCTGAACTTTCTTGACTGTAGTCGAGGGGGTGATCGATAGTGGGATGGTGGCATAGTCAGACTTGTCTAGAGGGAGAAGGCTTGCACATGTGAGGAGTGGGAAATTATGAGAAGACTAAGTCTAGGTTGTTGTGTGTGGGGAGAGAGCACTATTTGCCTAAGTTCTATGGCTTTGGTCAGTGTGAAATGTGACCTTTAGGTGTGGCTGTCAGTGTGAGATTCAGGGGCGTTCAAATGTCCAAAAATGACATTATTAGTGTGTGCTAATTTGGCAGATCACAGTAAGTTGGAAATGTCGCCAGTGAAAGGATCACTCCTGCAAGGTGGTCTGTAGAAGGGGGGAAAGTGATTGATCCCTTGTGAGCTAAAGGGAACAGGCAGGCGAGTGGTTTGAACTAGGGATAGTTGATGATGGATAATGTCCAATCACTCCTGTGGACGATTGGTACTCCGCCCCCTGCCATTCCTTGCGATCAGCATATTGGATGCAATAGCTTGGAATAGGAGGATGTTGAAAACATGGGGTAGAATCGGCTAAACCATGTTTCAGTGATGAAGATAGTGTCAAGGTTGTTGTACGAGATGAGGTTGGCGATCACTGCGCATGAGCAACTGCTGAGTGAGAATTGATCAGCACGGGGGGCGGGTGCATATGGTACATGGGTGTTGGATGGCTGGAGAATCTGTATGTTGCATCATAACTGTATCACATTCAGTAGTCAGAAATTGGATTTGTTGCATGGGCTGTGTTCTGGCATATGATGGCGAATACCTGTGCTGTGTAATAGAGGTTGTTTGGTCAGATGTTTTCTTGTACATTCTGTGGGATGTATTAAAGCTTCTATTTGTTAGCTTATGGAGCAGATGCCATCCTTACTATTCTATGTTTAATTATTCTAAAGTATGTAATGCTGATAAACTGCACTTTTCCCATAGCTTGTCCAAGGCCTCACTGACTGGTTTCCATTGGATTGGAGATGGTTGTTATTTTTGTTATCATTGGTATCTGGCTGCCTCCATGACTGATAAGAGCAGAGATGGGGGGATGGGAGCAGGAGCTGCGGCTTAAAGGTAATTCAACTTGCAGTCCAACACAGTCAATGTGACACCAGAATAAGAAGCAGAAATATGGAGTGTAAAGGAAAGAGGAATCAATCTGAAAGATAGGGAATACTGACCTGCACTCAAGATAGCTCTGCCCTAAAGAAAATCAGCAAAACAGGAGGCTTTGATAGAGTGAATGAAGATATAGAGATTGTCTATGTTGCAGAGGTCAGATGGAAGGCTGTTTGCAAGTTAAACTGTGTGAACCGTCCCAAATGGCTGAAGGTCCAAGGTCCTGATTTGAGGGAAGCATAGGCCATTCTTGGTATGCACGAGAGAAAGTCTTTGTGGACGAGAAGAAGTATAACATTTCAATTTGAATTTTTTTAAGACACAAAGGAAATTTGCCAAATAAGCCTTTATGTGCTACCATTAAAATCTTAAAACTTAAAGGAAATTCTAGCCGTTATTGGAAACCAGAGAAGTGGCAATGACGCTCGACCATAAAGAGCATTGTAATAACTAATGCTGTGCCCTAAAAGGATCTAGTAAGGTGGTGCAATGCAAGAATAATAAAAAGACCTAATCTGTAACATCAGTTAAATGTTGTAGTTGGTAGCGTGCTAGTTACTTGACAAAACACAGACAGAAAGGAGTGTATGGACACATCAAGGATGTAAACAGATGTTTGTGGTTTAATCAAATGTCCTGCGAGCACAACACCATTATACATCTGCAAAACCTTGTGTAAGAAGAGAATGAGTAAACAAATGCAGAATCTTAGTCTTGTCTTTATTCAGACTAATCTAATTCTCAGGCATAACCTATTCAATCCACTGAAAGACTGATTGAATGGTATACAAGTTGGACTTAGGAACTCTTTTGAGATTAAAGATAACTTTTGTGTCATTTGCATAATTTTAAACTTCCACTCCCACTTCCTATATAGATGGTAAGCAGGTGCGGACAGGTGCAGGTCCTTTTGGGTACTGCATACTTTACAACACCTAGATCAGAAGCACAGTTCCCCAATTTCACACATGGAATCATGATTCTAAAAAAGAGAAACTAGTCATTCCTCCTTCTCGGAAGCACCAGTTTTTTTTTATAGAAGTGGCAAAGAATAATAGCGTGATCAAGTTTGTCAACCACAGCTGATAAACCTAAGAGCATCACGAAACCAAGATAACATTACTCCACCTTCACATCGAGGACAGCCAGCTGGTTCCTTTCATAGGAGGGAGGGGGGGTTAATCCAGATTGTTTTGTCTCCTAATAAGTGCCTTACTTCTAAAGAGATTGCAGCTGCATGGATGATGTTTTATCAAGAACTGTTAGCAAAAGAGGGGGGGTTATTATTCTGCAGTAACTACTACAGTGGTTAGGGTCCAAGTTAGCATTTTTTAAAGCAGGGCATAACAGAAGTCTACTTTACATCGCCTAGGACCAGACCAAATGATGCATTCACAAATTTGATGATTGTTGTCCACACAGACTTTAATGAGTATAGATGGGCACGGATTTGCAACACAATTGGTTGCCTTAGGACTGGGGAAAATATTTCTTATATTCTCTTTAATTCAATCGTATCTGTCATTAGTGTAGTAGAGGAAGGCAAATGTACCTGTCTATCTACCTCATCCTGCTGAGCTACATCAACATGCACGGTAGTCTGTGTTTCTAGAATGTTCAACAATTCTTGTGTTGTGTTGGCCACAGAGCAAATCAGGTGATCATGTAACGATTTTTTTTTGCTTGAACAATGGGTGATTTCAAATGTCTGGCCAGTCTAAGTTGAAAAGCAGTTAGCTTCATTAGGGTTAGTTCCTTCTCCATTTCTGTGATCATTTGCAATCATGATCTAGCTAGTATTCCCAAGATGATGAAAGGACCATTGTGATATCAAACGTAGAGCTCAGTGCGATATAGATGAGGCCACTACAAATCATGCTCAAGCCACTAGTAGACCAGGTTTAGGTGATCAATCTCTATGCAAGTAACATATGCACCGATTTAGGCCACACAGTTGAAAGTAGCATGCACCCAATGAATGTGGGTACTCTCAGACGTGCTGAGAACGTTTTTAATGTAGGAAAGGGCACTGCCTAGTGAAACTAAAGTGTTATTTTCCTAAAAAACAGCCATAGGTGTACTCATTTGTAGATATCTGGACTTCCCCACTGTGAGCGAGGCCTGCAGGCGGGCAGCCATCATTGTAGATGGTTTCGGACTACGAGATGCACAGCACAATTAATAGTAGAGTGATCTACCTTTAAATGAAGCACAGTCATACAACCTCTGTGTTTGTTTGTCAAGGTCACAGTTGTGGACAAAGTGGGCTTGTCTCCACTTTTGCGAAGTGCAGGACCTCATGAAACACTCTAGGACGTATTCAGTTGGAAACTATTAATGACGGTAACCTAGATCCATAACTCTCCTCATCCCAACACTAACTGAATTGTAACATAGTTCAAAAATTGTGCTCTTGGCCAAGGTTCCAGTACTGGGGGAAAGCAAGAGTATTCTTAAAATTCAGGAAGGCCAAGGCACAGACAGGTCACGTTGTTAAACATGATTAAGTGATGTTTATTAAAACATGGAGAAGTTTGTGTTTTTGTATGAAGCAAGTGCAAAAGGTGAAGTCCTTATGAAGCAAGTGAAATGCACAGAGTCCCACTGCAGGAAATTGGACCGGCACACACGGATGGAAGCCATAGAAGGAAGTGACATGCAAATGCAATGGAATGTCAAAAGAGCTTACGCAGTAGTAGGCAAATGAGGCATCAATCAACAACACAAAGATAGTCCTTTCAAACTAGCAGTCGTATTCTCAAGAGTTGTGTCTCCTGCCCCCTGATTGCACTTTATCCTGATTACGAGGTGATAGCTGAGGCATCCAGCAAACCAGGGTGCCTGAATCTGTGCCATAGCCCAATCCCTGCACAACTTCTATTGTACATTTATATTTATTTGGTAGTTTGTGTGGTCACTTCTAACAGCAGTGTGATACACAGAAAAAGAGTATAGGGAAGAAAGGTAATCCCTGTTCAGTGTGCCTTACAATAGTTTCAGGGGTTTTATAAGAGAAAGTGATACAGATGTTGAGGGGGAAATGCATGGATACTTATAGACATTAGGTAACAAGAGCCATGCATACACATTGAATATGAGCTAGCATTTCCATAAATGTAATTCACATATGTACATTTGATTTGCACCTGGGAAGGGCGAACATGGCTGAGGTCAGCAGAGGAGGTTAGCAGAGAGGGTGAAAGGATGCCCCTTCGAAGGTTAGCAGGTAGAGTTTGAGACTTGTTTTAAAAAGGTTCTGTGACTTAGATTGCTCAGGAGTTTTGAAGTATTGAAGAAGATAATATGCAGATTGGCAAAAAGAGGGATTGTTGATGTCAGTATTTTTTTTTCAAGATGGATATGACTGCAGCCACCTTGTAGCATGCTAAGAAATGTCAGTGGATATTGAAAGGAGGACATATGAAAGCAGTTGATAGTATATCGTACAGAGGGATGAATGGGAGAAGAGGATGGATTCCAGCTCATTTGGGGAGGTAAGAGCATTGCAGGATAGACAAGAGTGTGAGGATACAGAGGAGAAATACAAGGGCGGAGAGTTTGTCATGCATTTTAGAGGTTTTGTAGGAGTACATAATAACTTAACAGGTGAATTTGTAGAGAGCACATTCAACATCAGAGGGGAATCCTGGCACTACTGACAGATATTTACTGTTGCCCAACTTAATGGGATTCATTCGATCAATCTCAGAAGGATGAACAGCTGAATGGACCTGCTGGGATTCAAACCTGTTACCATGATGTGAAGCGTAGGCCCCGGTAGTGTATCCATTAGTCAATTGAGCCTCCAACCCAGCTCATGAGGATGAGGAAAAGTCATCATCATCGTAGAGGGAGCAGGGGATGGAACTGTTTAAATGGGCCAACAATGGCCTTGATAGTTATGGACAGCGTGTGTCGATGCTAGCATTAAAAGGATGTGGAAATTGCAACAATACGATGGTTTAACAGAGTCAAGAGCAGTGCTGAAGGCACACAGAGAGTACTTATATCTATGCAGTAAGAAGAGCTTCAGGTCAAACTTTAGGCTAGCAGAAAAAAAGAAGAGCAATTTTTGCCTTGAGCTGTTGTATGAGAGGGGGTGCAGGATGGGGTGATGGAGTGGGCAATGTAGTGGAAGTTGAAGGGGTAGCCAGTAAAGTGTTAAAATCAGAAATGGCAAATGGGATAGAGTGAGATAGTTGGAAAGAAAGAGCTTGGCGGGAGGCCTTGGCTTGGTTTAGTAGGGGAACAGGATGCCAGACTTACATTTCCTACTTGGCATGGTAAAGGGAGTTTGGGGAGAGGTAGGAAGGAAAACTGAGATGGTGGATGAGTGAATGGTCAGTAGGGGGAGGTTTCATCAACAGAGAGAGAAGAGCCTCTGGGTGAGTTGCCATGAGTGTCGGTTCGGAGGTTGTGTAGTCTGCCCGATAGAGGTAGGAGATGTTGGTGCCTAGCTGCAGTTAATGGGCCTTGGACACAATGGAAATCACCCGTAATTTGTCAGGGACACTGGTTGGGTGAAGCTCTAGTAATGTGTCAAGCTGTGTCAAGTGAGGGAGTCAATTCGGCTGCCATATTGGCAGCAGCTGAGTATGATAGATGGATAGAAGCAAAAATCTTAACCGAAATGTGCTCAAAGATTTCTGGGATGCTGTCAGAGGAAGAAAGAGGAGCGGATATTATTTCTTTGCTGATAAAGACACCCACACTGCCACCTTTTTAAGTCAGTCAAGGAAAATTGGAGACAGAAGCAAAGTCAGGATGTAGAGCAGCCAGAGTGGCTATGTCATTGGAAATTATCCATAGTTCAGGGATGGCATCCTCAGCATGTTTGAGGTGATGGGAGTCAAAGTGGTAAATGAGAATTGTGGATTTATGAAAGCAAGATTATATTTTCAGAGGCCTGAATGAGTTGAGTTAAGGAGAGGAATGAGGTGGAGCACTATAAGCGGATGTGTGGGGTAGATGAGATTGGAAATGGGTATAGTGTGAGTGTGAGGAATTACTAGCTAATAATTTAAGAGAATATGTAGGCTTGTGATGGGAAGAGAGGTAAGGGGAGAAATGGAGTGGCAGTAACATTTGAGAGAGAGAATGGAGGCCCCAGGAAAAGGAAGAAAGGATGATGAGGAGAATGATTAGGATGGGGAAGAGCACAGTGATCAGAAAGGGGCATAAATGATGTGTAAGGGATGTGATAAGTGGGGAAGGAGTCTCCGAAATATCCCAGAGGGCATCCATGCTTGATTGAAGAGGATGGTAAAATGGGCCACACAGGGAATAACCTTTTCCTGAGCATCCACTTTCTGTGTGACGCCATTTGCAGGAATGTGTTGGGGTGCTTTTAATGAGGACTGTGGGGAGGGGTTCTTATGTTTCTGCTGCCCAGACGAAGCCTGGATGGCACTCCCTGGATCATCCATGCCTGCTCATGGCTTAACGAGAGAAGTAATGGTGGGGTGGGTATGTAGCCCAGCACCTGTTTCTTACGGAATGCAGCAGTGTACACCAGCCTCATGTCTCCTCTCTGGTCTGGTCCAATAGTGGAATGGTCTGGATTTAGTCATAGGGACATGGAAGGCATTGGAGAGGATTTTCCACTGGGTAGGGTGATTCTGCTGCCCATTAACAATTCCAAGAAGTCTAGTCTGGATGAACAATTGTCATCACCTGTCTTCTGGAGGATTCGTCACAGGGAGTGGAAGAACAGAAGAAGCTCAGCACCAGGAGTGGTTAATGGGTCTAACCTCTCCTTTTGACGGTTGAATGGGCTGTATTCAGGTGGAAATCAGTGAAGGAGTCTTCTTGGAGTTATATGTTTCTGTTGCCCAATTAAAATTCCATGCAGCCTGTCCTGGATGACCTATCACAAGTGTATGGCTTCTGGTGGCAGGTAAAATTATGCCAGGTTTGTTTGCCTCCCTCATGTTGTCATAAATCCTTTCATTATATTTGTAATTTATTCTACATTGGATGCAAAAGGTATAAGATTGTGCTACAAAATATTCCTTTTACTCAGCTATTAAGTCTATATATTTATCATTTTTGGGACAAATTCAGTGCATGTTGTAAAAACCAAACATCACTGTACCTGAAGAAATTAGCCATGAGTTGCAAGAAGAAGCAGTCTCAACAGCCCTGATGCACTCCTTGAATAATCACCTTTTGACAGTAAGTGGGGAAAAGCAGACTAGGGTTCGAGTTGCTGACTTTAGATCCTATAAGCTTGGATTCTGGCATTTAGCAATTATACACAAATCATCTACTTCTGGACAAAGCAAATCATTGGGGTTCATTACGAGTACGGAGGTAACCATGCCGCTGTTTACGGCATGGTTACCCCTTTACCGGGTACCGGGTCCGGGCTCCTCGAATGAGGAATTACCGGGCTATTCCAACCTTGGAGGGCCCGGTAATTCCTCATTCAAGCAACCCAGACCTGGTACTTCCCATTCCCATTTGAGCCCCCATAGGGCTCAATGGGAATGGGGAGGGTGCTAACAACGGGCCTGTTAATAACGGGCCCGTTTTTAGCACCCTGGTCTGATCATGGGACCCGCTAAGGCCGCCTGGTAAAACCAAGCGGCCTTAGCGGGTCCCGCGAGCAGAACTCGTAATGAGGCGGTGAGGGGTTGACGGCACCGGCACCTTTACTGCCGTTGTTAACCCCTTACTGCCTTACTCATAATGACCCCCATTGTCTCTGTTCATATGCTGTGAACATGGGGAAGATAAAGAAAAAAACAACTCTACATTAAGCTGTCTAGTAAATTTACAAATACATGCTCCAACACCTTTTTCTGATCTTAACCTATCCACACTTTACAACACTATGCTATAAAGGACCAGATGTTTGAGATCCTCTTTCTACATTGGGATGTTCTAGCTTAAATTTAAATGTTCTGGTTCTTACAGCTATGCCAGTGCAATGTTGGGCAATGCTGCATGGGCATCCCACAAGCGAGGCAGGGTAACTGCTGTTACCATCGGCAGCTGGGAGAGGGGCAGCCCCAACCTCCCCGCACCTGCTCCTCTCCTTCCCCCCTCAGCTACGGAGACACGCAGTCTCGGCAGCACAAAAGCCACGGAAGGGTAAGGTGCGAACAGTCATCGCACCTTTCCTCCAAACAGCAAGGTGCTAAGTGCCATAAGGAAAACAACCATCAGGCAGGGCCCAGGTTCAAAGATCTGCCCCACCAGGGGGTCAGACAGTCGGCTATCCAGCCGGGGGCTGTGACAACAGCAGCCCCCAACACATACACAACAAAGAACCAGGGCCTCCCTGGTCCTATAAATGAGAGAAGCATGCTCAGAGTAAACACAATCTGTTTGTGGACCCTGAACGGGGACCCAAGCAAACAGGAGGTTCACTGTTTACGCAGTGTCTTCCAAATCTTCTTGCTTGGGCATGGGTTAGAGAAAACTTGTACGGCCTACCCAGGGAAGGAATTACCAGCCCACCCAGCCACGACGAGGTTTCTGCACCATTAAAAAGGAGAAAAATATCCAAAGACGCCAGAAAAGGTACCAAATAATTGTCAAAACTATGCGAGAATGTAGCAGAATTACAGCAACTAATGGTAGAAATAAGGGGGAAACAGATGCCGCCTACAAGGGAACCTGGGGCCTCAAACCCCTCCATCGCAATAGAACCTACCATAACGGTTGTCAACCCACCCGTAACTCTACCGAAAGCAATCCCGCCACAACAAGTACAGCAGTTGTCAATAGCGCCCACAGCTATAAATACAACAGCCTCCACAACTCCAGCAACTGATCCAACTGGTGCCCTAAAAGCATGGACAACGCCAGGCACAGACAACACGGGCGCGACAGGGACACCCGGCAGCAATACAACTGACATTGTAACAATCTGTAATGCGCAATTAGAACAAAAAATGAAATCTTTCCAAACAGAGATATTAAATAGATACAAAAGATGCCTGGCATGGAACATTGATACCACAATAAAAGAAGCCATATGGACCAAATAATTTATAGAAATCTTTTCCCTAATAGAAGCACAGCGCAAAGGGAAAGACGCTTTCAGAGACCCCATTAAAATAGTAGAAAAAGCTATTGCCAGAAACGCCCAGGTCGAACAAAACTGGGACAACTGGTTACAGGCCTTTGCCATCTTAGCAACAATATATGAAGAAAAATTCCCCATGGATGGTAGGAAGATCTGGGCATGCATTGATAAAATAAGGGAAGTAAAAGTAACGCAGAGGGGGAAGACATGGCTTGCATACGACATCAGATTTAGGAGGAGCATGTCAGAAAAGCCGGCCATTGAGTGGGATGAAGTCCAGAACGATTTATACACCCTCAACGCCGAACCTCCCCAGGAAGAAGATAATATGCATTTTTCGTCCAAAAATAGCAAAAATTCAAAAGTAAGCAAATCCGATGTGAAATGTGCGGAAAAAGCATTTTTCTTCCCACATTTTGGAATTTGCGGGGGTGTCTGGGTAATACATTCTGGGCCGATTTGCGCAAATCATAGCTCTGCGGATTCCCACGGGTGTCCTCTTTTGGGAAATGCATCGGGTTCCCTGTTTTCCTTGGTGGCTTGGACACCCAAGGCCCATATCTTTATTATGTGCCCGTCTGCAGAGAGTGTGAAATTCAGATGTGAAAACAGACTTGGTGTTATTTGTGTTTTAGGCTTTCCGCTTGGTGCCCAGGTAGGTGCACCCACACATGTGAGGTACCATTTTCATCGGAACACCTGTGGAAACGCGGGACGGTAGGCCATGTGTTGTTGGCAGTGTGGTTCGATGGGTGAGACGAGTGAAAGTTGCGTGAAATGCTTTCTTTTTGCCACATTTTGGACTTTGTGGGGTGTCTGGGTAAACATTCTGGGCAGAAATCATACCTCTGCGGATTCCCACGGTGTCCTCTTTTCGGAAATGCCTGGGGTTCCCTGTTTTCCTTGGTGGCTTGGACACCCGAGGCCCATATCTGTATGATGTGCCCGTCTGCAGAGAGTGTGAAATTCACGTGTGAAAACAAACTTGGGGTTACTTGTGTTTTAGGCTTTCCCCTTTTTGCCCAGGCAGGTGCACAAACACATGTGACGTACCATTTTCATTGGGACACCTGTGGGGACACGGGACAGAAGGCCATGTGTTGTTGGTGGGATGTTTTGATGGGTGAGCCGAGTGAAATGTGCAGAAAATGCATTTTTTTTCCCACATTTCGGACTTTGCGTGAGTGTCTGGGTAATAAATTCTGGGCAGATTTGCGCAGATCATAGCTCTGCAGATTCCCACAGGTGTCCTCTTTTCGGAAATGCATGGGGTTCCCTGTTTTCCTTGGTGGCTTGGACACCCAAGGCCCATATCTGTATGATGTGGCCGTCTGCAGCCAGTGTGAAATTTTGGTGTGAAAACAGACTTGGGGTTACTTGTGTTTTAGGCTTTCCCCTTGGCGCCCAGGTAGGTGTACCCACACATGTGAGGTACCGTTTTCATCGGGACACCTGTAGGAACCCGGGACAGTAGGCCATGTGTTTTTGGTGGCGTGTTTCAATGGGTAAGCCGAGTGAAATGTGCAGAAAATGCATTTTTTCCCACAATTTCGAAATTTGCAGTGGTGTCTGGGTAATAAATTCTGGGCCGATATGCGCAAATCATACCTCTGCGGATTCCTATGGGTGTCCTCTTTTTGGAAATGCATGGGGTTCCCTGTTTTCCTTGGTTGCTTGGATACCCGAGGCCCATATCTGTATGATGTGCCCGTCTGCAGACAGTGTGAAATTCAGGTGTGAAAACATACTTGGGGTTACTTGTGTTTTAGGCTTTCCCCTTGGTGCCCAGAAAGGTGCACCCACAAATGTGAGGTACCTTTTTTATTGCGACACCTGTGGGAACGCGGGACGGTAGGCCATGTGTTGTTGGCGGCGTATTTTGATGGGTGAGCCAAGTGAAATTTGCGGAAAATGCATTTTTTTCCCACATTTCGGACTTTGCGGGGGTGTCTGGGTAATAAATTCTGGGCCGATTTGCACAAATCATACCTCTGCGGATTTCCCACAGGTGTCCTCTTTTCGGAAATGCATGGGGTTCCCTCTTTTCCTTGGTAGCTTGGACACCCGAGGCCCATATCTGTATGATCCGCCCGTCTGCATATAGTGTGAACTTCAGGTGTGAAAAAAGACTTGGGGTTACCAGTGTTTTAGGCTTTCCCTTTGGCGCCCAGGTAGGTGCACCCACACATGTGAGGTACTATTTTCATCGGGACACCTGTGGGAATGCGGGACAGTAGGCCATGTGTTGTTGGTGGGGTGTTTCAATGGGTGAGCCGAGTGAAATGTGCGGAAAATGTGTTTTTTTCCGCACATTTTGGACTTTGCGGGGGTGTCTGGGTAATACATTCTGGGCCAATTTGCGCAAATCATTCCTCTGAGGATTCCCACGGGTGTCCTCTTTTCAGAAATGCATGGAGTTCCCCGTTTTCCTTGGTGGCTTGGGCACCCGAGGCCCATATCTGCATGATGTGCCCATCTGCAGAGAGTGTGAAATTCAGGTGTGAAAGCAGACTTGGGGTTACTTGTGTTTTTGGCCCTCCCCTTGGCGTCCAGGTAGGTGCACCCACACATGTGAGGTACCGTTTTCATCGGAACACCTGTGGGAACTCAGGAAGCTATAACATTTGTCGTGTTTGAGTTGTTTTCATAACGTTTTGACCCATTTGCTGGTGCCCTTTGTAACACAACCCTTTCATTTCACAAATGTGACCTACATTTAGTCGCTGCTTTAGGCACCATACACTTTCGTAACCTGCACAAGTCACCTACCCTTGAAAAGGTCTTCCTGTGCTCTTTCAAAATAGGTATGCTTGCTGTTCCTCACCACATTGGTTTTCCCAATTTACACATGCTAAGTGCGTCTGTTCAGGCCGTGAGCATAAAACTCCTGTGTATCATGGCTCAGTGGTTGGCTTGTTGCATTGCTTGTTTTGTAAAACACTACAAAAAATGTGTGCTTTCCAAACTGCAAGAGTCGGGGAAATGTAGTGGAGCACTGATTTTCCCAAAATTCATAGAAGCCATTGCCGTACCAAGCCAACCATGTCCAACACATCCTTTTTTTTGGGTCATTTTCCTGCTCTTCGCCCAATCTATGGCATTTTCCCCTACCTAGTTGTTGCCCGATCTACGCAACTCACCCCTTTCTAAACTTGGAATTTTGTCTACTTTTCAGAAATATACGCCTTTCTGTCATCCAATTCGGCTTTCATACCCTTTTGTTCCATTCCGTCCATGCATGTCCAATTGGCAAAAATGGCCAAAATTGCCTACCTCTCACAAAACCGTTGATGACCACATCAAAATAGGGTTTTTTCGTTTCCACTCAACCTGTTCTTGAAAGCCAGGAAATTGGGGAATTCAACACAGCAAACCATTTGTTCCTAGCTCTTACAAAAAACCACAGGCTTCTTTGTACATAATTGTATTTGCATTTTTTTTAAAAAACACAACATTTTCTCCCTTTATGGTTATTTTCTCTCACCCCCCTACAGCAACCTAGGCACTGGGGGGAAATACCCATGGCAGTTAAAGGGTTAAAACCCTGCCTCTCAGTCTCGAACTGTATGCTCTTGCTGATCCATTGCTTGTGATTGTTTGTACCCTTACATTGTTGCTATAGTGAAGAACTGTATTTGTTTCAAGGTTTTTGCACACATTCATTATTTAATTGTTCATTTCGAGTGTCATTTTTAAACATTGCTAGGGTTTCAAATCCGTGTTTCTCTCTTATTTGGGGAGGGAAGGTCTGATTTAAATTTTGTTTTCCATTTGTCATTCCTGATTACCTGCTGCTTCTAGTTATTCACTCAAAATTGATTATTTGTGGATTTAGGGTACATTGCAGGGGAACATTCGAACTCAAGTGCTATCTTTCCTCAAATCAAAAAGTGCTCCGATTTCCTGCTGTTTTGTAGATGTGTCAATAGAAGGTTAAACTAAGTGCTTTGCTGACATTCCTATTGTTCTATCACCCCATTGGTGATTGCTGCCCCATATTAAAAATTGTATGATTTCTTTTGATTTTAAAATAAATAAATAAATATTACATGTTATCAACCAGCCTTATTCATGATCCATTGTGACCCGGGGTATTTGAAAAGGGGGTGTGATATGAGTGGTGTACCATCTCAATATTGAATCTAACAAAAAAACATAAGCATTTCAATTGCACGCTGCATACTAGGCCGAGACTAAGGTGTGCGTTGCCTGATTGAAATCCTTAACAGGTCGTCTGGATCTAGAGTTATTTTTTTCAAAAGAGGTCATATGAGAACAGTTTTGAGTATCTGAGGGAGGGAGGCATTGAGGATGCTGAGGAGCGCATTAAGTGCCGGCCCGTCAATTGTTTAATGATGGAGGCCGAAATTATATCATCAGATTAAGAAGTAGGTTTGAGGGAGGCAATCATTTTTAGTAGATCCAGGGGAAAGGGAGGAGAGAATTTGGTGCAGAGGGGCAGTGTGCATGTCAGGGTGCAGTTGATGCTAATGCTGTGAGAGGTTGATTCAATGGTCACTCAGATTTTGTCTATTTTTTCAATGTGTGTTGATTATGTCACATTTTTCCTGAGTTGCTTGTACTTTGGGTTCAGGTTAGTGTTTTGCACAATGCTTCACTACTTAAAAGGTGGCTTTGCTCAGCTTAGAAGCTGCCGCATATGTCGTGTAGTAATAAGCAGCTTTGGCCTCGGGAATCAGAATCCTTCGGTCGGCGCAGAGAGAATTGAGGTTGGTTAGAGTTTCAGGGATATGTTTTTTTCATCACCGTTTCTCTAGTGCGCTTATTGATACTTTGTTAGAGGTGAGCTCGGAAGTTTACCAAGGAGGTGATGGTTTGGTCTTAGTGTGACTAGTTTTTTGGGGGACCATGAATCTGCACAATTTTCATAGTGGAGTTTTGAATGAGTCTAGGAGGATCAAGGCATTCTCTATAGTGGGGAAGTCTGCAAATTCTGCTTCTAACTCATTTACCAGAAAGGTTTTGAATGAGAATCACTGAGTGAGCAGAGGCGTTTAGCCTGAACTTTCTTGACTGTAGTCGAGGGGGTGATCGATAGTGGGATGGTGGCATAGTCAGACTTGTCTAGAGGGAGAAGGCTTGCACATGTGAGGAGTGGGAAATTATGAGAAGACTAAGTCTAGGTTGTTGTGTGTGGGAGAGAGCACTATTTGCCTAAGGTCTATGGCTTTGGTCAGTGTGAAATGTGTCCTTTAGGTGTGGCTGTCAGTGTGAGATTCAGGGGCGTTCAAATGTCCAGTAACGACATTATTAGTGTGTGCTAATTTGGCAGATGACAGTAAGTTGGAAATGTCGCCAGTGAAAGGATCACTCCTGCAAGGTGGTCTGTAGAAGGGGGGAAAGTGATTGATCCCTTGTGAGCTAAAGGGAACAGGCAGGCGAGTGGTTTGAACTAGGGATAGTTGATGATGGATAATGTCCAATCGCTCCTGTGGACGATTGGTACTCCGCCCCCTGCCATTGTTGCGATCAGCATTTCGGATGCAATAGCTTGGAATAGGAGGATGTTGAAAACATGGGGTAGGATCGGCTAAACCATGTTTCAGTGATGAAGATAGTGTCAAGGTTGTTGTACGAGATGAGGTTGGCGATCACTGCGCATGAGCAACTGCTGAGTGAGAATTGATCAGCACGGGGGGCGGGTGCATATGGTACATGGGTGTTGGATGGCTGGAGAATCTGTATGTTGCATCATAACTGTATCACATTCAGTAGTCAGAAATTGGATTTGTTGCATGGGCTGTGTTCTGGCATATGATGGCGAATACCTGTGCTGTGTAATAGAGGTTGTTTGGTCAGATGTTTTCTTGTACATTCTGTGGGATGTATTAAAGCTTCTATTTGTTAGCTTATGGAGCAGATGCCATCCTTACTATTCTATGTTTAATTATTCTAAAGTATGTAATGCTGATAAACTGCACTTTTCCCATAGCTTGTCCAAGGCCTCACTGACTGGTTTCCATTGGACTGGAGATGGTTGTTATTTTTGTTATCATTGGTATCTGGCTGCCTCCATGACTGATAAGAGCAGAGATGGGGGGATGGGAGCAGGAGCTGCGGCTTAAAGGTAATTCAACTTGCAGTCCAACACAGTCAATGTGACACCAGAATAAGAAGCAGAAATATGGAGTGTAAAGGAAAGAGGAATCAATCTGAAAGATAGGGAATACTGACCTGCACTCAAGATAGCTCTGCCCTAAAGAAAATCAGCAAAACAGGAGGCTTTGATAGAGTGAATGAAGATATAGAGATTGTCTATGTTGCAGAGGTCAGATGGAAGGCTGTTTGCAAGTTAAACTGTGTGAACCGTCCCAAATGGCTGAAGGTTCTGATTTGAGGGAAGCATAGGCCATTCTTGGTATGCACGAGAGAAAGTCTTTGTGGACGAGAAGAAGTATAACATTTCAATTTGAATTTTTTTAAGACACAAAGGAAATTTGCCAAATAAGCCTTTATGTGCTACCATTAAAATCTTAAAACTTAAAGGAAATTCTAGCCGTTATTGGAAACCAGAGAAGTGGCAATGAAGCTCGACCATAAAGT
Source organism: Ambystoma mexicanum (assembly GCF_040938575.1). Taxonomy (NCBI): domain Eukaryota; kingdom Metazoa; phylum Chordata; class Amphibia; order Caudata; family Ambystomatidae; genus Ambystoma; species Ambystoma mexicanum. Next base: position 162,599,809 of record NC_090937.1, on the reverse strand, counting down.
GCATTGTAATAACTAATGCTGTGCCCTAAAAGGATCTAGTAAGGTGGTGCAATGCAAGAATAATAAAAAGACCTAATCTGTAACATCAGTTAAATGTTGTAGTTGGTAGCGTGCTAGTTACTTGACAAAACACAGACAGAAAGGAGTGTGTATGGACACATCAAGGATGTAAACAGATGTTTGTGGTTTAATCAAATGTCCTGCGAGCACAACACCATTATACATCTGCAAAACCTTGTGTAAGAAGAGAATGAGTCAACAAATGCAGAATCTCAGTCTTGTCTTTATTCAGACCAATCCAATTCTCAGGCATAACCTATTCAATCCACTGAAAGACTGATTGAATGGTATACAAGTTGGACTTAGGAACTCTTTTGAGAGTAAAGATAACTTTTGTGTCATTTGCATAATTTTAAACTTCCACTCCCACTTCCTATATAGATGGTAAACAGGTGCGGACAGGTGCAGGTCCTTTTGGGTACTGCATACTTTACAACACCTAGATCAGAAGCACAGTTCCCCAATTTCACACATGGAATCATGATTCTAAAAAAGAGAAACTAGTCATTCCTCCTTCTCGGAAGCACCGTTTTTTTTTTTATAGAAGTGGCAAAGAATAATAGCGTGATCAAGTTTGTCAACCACAGCTGATAAACCTAAGAGCATCACTAACATTACTCCACCTTCACATCGAGGACAGCCAGCTGGTTCCTTTCATAGGAGGGAGCGGGGGTAATCCAGATTGTTTTGACTTCTAATAAGTGCCTTACTTCTAAAGAGATTGCAGCTGCATGGATGATGTTTTATCAAGAACTGTTAGCAAAAGAGGGGGGGTTATTATTCTGCAGTAACTACTACAGTGGTTAGGGTCCAAGTTAGCATTTTTTAAAGCAGGGCATAACAGAAGTCTACTTTACATCGCCTAGGACCAGACCAAATGATGCATTCACACATTTGATGATTGTTGTGTTTATAATGTCCGCACAGACTTTAATGAGTATAGATGGGCACGGATTTGCAACCCAATTGGTTGCCTTAAGACTGGGGAAAATATTTCTAATAATCTCTTTAATTCAATCGTATCTGTCATGAGTGTAGTAGAGGAAGGCAAATGTACCTGTCTATCTACCTCATCCTGCTGAGCTACATCAACATGCATGGTAGTCTGTGTTTCTAGAATGTTCAACAATTCTTGTGTTGTGTTGGCCACAGAGCAAATCAGGTGATCATGTAACGATTTTTTTTTGCTTCAACAATGGGTGATTTCAAATGTCTGGCCAGTCTAAGTTGAAAAGCAGTTAGCTTCATTAGGGTTGGTTCCTTCTCCATTTCTGTGATCATTTGCAATCATGTTCTAGCTAGTATTCCCAAGATGATGAAAGGACCATTGTGATATCAAAGGTAGAGCTCAGTGAGATATAGATGAGGCCACTACAAATCATGCTCAAGCCACTAGTAGACCAGGTTTAGGTGATCAATCTCTATGCAAGTAACATATGCACCGATTTAGGCCACACAGTTGAAAGTAGCATGCACCCAATGAATGTGGGTACTCTCAGACGTGCTGAGAACGTTTTTAATGTAGGAAAGGGCACTGCCTAGTGAAACTAAAGTGTTATTTTCCTAAAAAACAGCCATAGGTGTACTCATTAGTAGATATCTGGACTTCCCCACTGTGAGCGAGGTCTGCAGGCAGGCAGCCATCATTGTAGATGGTTTCGGACTACGAGATGCACAGCACAATTAATAGTAGAGTGATCTACCTTTAAATGAAGCACAGTCATACAACCTCTGTGTTTGTTTGTCAAGGTCACAGTTGTGGACAAAGTGGGCTTGTCTCCACTTTTGCGAAGTGCAGGACCTCATGAAACACTCTAGGACGTATTCAGTTGGAAACTATTAATGACGGTAACCTAGAACCATAACTCTCCTGATCCCAACACTAACTGAATTGTAACATAGTTCAAAAATTGTGCTCTTGGCCAAGGTTCCAGTACTGGGGGAAAGCAAGAGTATTCTTAAAATTCAGGAAGGCCAAGGCACAGACAGGTCACGTTGTTAAACATGATTAAGTGATGTTTATTAAAACATGGAGAAGTTTGTGTTTTTGTATGAAGCAAGTGCAAAAGGTGAAGTCCTTATGAAGCAAGTGAAATGCGCACAGTCCCACTGCAGGAAATTGGACCGGCACACACGGATGGAAGCCATAGAAGGAAGTGACATGCAAATGCAATGGTATGTCAAAAGAGCTTACGCAGTAGTAGGCAAATGAGGCATCAATCAACAACACAAAGGTAGTCCTTTCAAACTAGCAGTCGTATTCTCAAGAGTTGTGTCTCCTGCCCCCTGATTGCACTTTATCCTGATTACGAGGTGATAGCTGAGACATCCAGCAAACCAGGGTGCCTGAATCTGTGCCATAGCCCAATCCCTGCACAACTTCTATTGTACATTTGTATTGATTTGGTAGTTTGTGTGGTCACTTCTAACAGCAGTGTGATACACAGAAAAAGAGTATAGGGAAGAAAGGTAATCCCTGTTCAGTGTGCCTTACATTAGTTTCAGGGGTTTTATAAGAGAAAGTGATACAGATTTTGAGGGGGAAATGCATGGATACTTATAGACATTAGGTAACAAGAGCCATGCATACACATTGAATATGAGCTAGCATTTACATAAATGTAATTCACATATGTACATTTGATTTGCACCTGGGAAGGGCAAACATGGCTGAGGTCAGCAGAGGAGGTTAGCAGAGAGGGTGAAAGGATGCCCCTTCGAAGGTTAGCAGGTAGAGTTTGAGACTTGTTTTAAACAGGTTCTGTGACTTGGATTGCTCAGGGGTTTTGAAGTATTGAAGAAGATAATATGCAGATTGGCAAAAAGAGGGATTGTTGATGTCAGTATTTTTTTTTTCAAGATGGATATGACTGCAGCCACCTTGTAGCATGCTAAGAAATGTCAGTGGATATTGAAAGGAGGACATATGAAAGCAGTTGATAGTATATCGTACAGAGGGATGAATGGGAGAAGAGGATGGATGCCAGCTCATTTGGGGAGGTAAGAGCATTGCAGGATAGACAAGAGTGTGAGGATACAGAGGAGAAATACAAGGGTGGAGAGTTTGTCATGCATTTTAGAGGTTTTGTAGGAGTACATAATAACTTAACAGGTGAATTTGTAGAGAGCACATTCAACCTCAGAGGGGAATCCTGGCACTACTGACAGATATTTACTGTTGCCCAACTTAATGGGATTCATTCGATCAATCTCAGAAGGATGAACAGCTGAATGGACCTGCTGGGATTCAAACCTGTTACCATGATGTGAAGCGTAGGCCCCGGTAGTGTATCCATTAGTCAATTGAGCCTCCAACCCAGCTCATGAGGATGAGGAAAAGTCATCATCATCATAGAGGGAGCAGGGGATGGAACTGTTTAAATGGGCCAACAATGGCCTTGATAGTTATGGACAGCGTGTGTCGATGATAGCATTAAAAGGATGTGGAAATTGCAACAATACGATGGTTCAACAGAGCCAAAAGCAGTGCTGAAGGCACAGAGAGAGTACTTATATCTATGCAGTAAGAAGAGCTTCAGGTCAAACTTTAGGCTAGCAGAAAAAAAGAAGAGCAATTTTTGCCTTGAGCTGTTGTATGAGAGGGGGTGCAGGATGGGGTGATGGAGTGGGCAATGTAGTGGAAGTTGAAGGGGTAGCCAGTAAAGTGTTAAAATCAGAAATGGCAAATGGGATAGAGTGAGATAGTTGGAAAGAAAGAGCTTGGCGGGAGGCCTTGGCTTGGTTTAGTAGGGGAACAGGATGCCAGACTTACATTTCCTACTTGGCATGGTAAAGGGAGTTTGGGGAGAGGTAGGAAGGAAAACTGAGATGGTGGATGAGTGAATGGTCAGTAGGGGGAGGTTTCATCAACAGAGAGAGAAGAGCCCCTGGGTGAGTTGCCATGAGTGTCGGTTCGGAGGTTGTGTAGTCTGCCCGATAGAGGTAGGAGATGTTGGTGCCTAGCTGCAGTTAATGGGCCTTGGACACAATGGAAATCACCCGTAATTTGTCAGGGACACTGGTTGGGTGAAGCTCTAGTAATGTGTCAAGCTGTGTCAAGTGAGGGAGTCAATTCGGCTGCCAGATTGGCAGCAGCTGAGTATGATAGATGGATAGAAGCAAAAATCTTAACCGAAATGTGCTCAAAGATTTCTGGGATGCTGTCAGAGGAAGAAAGAGGAGCGGATATTATTTCTTTGCTGATAAAGACACCCACACTGCCACCTTTTTAAGTCAGTCAAGGAAAATTGGAGACCGAAGCAAAGTCAGGATGTAGAGCAGCCAGAGTGGCTATGTCATTGGAAATTATCCATAGTTCAGGGATGGCATCCTCAGCATGTTTGAGGTGATGGGAGTCAAAGTGGTAAATGAGAATTGTGGATTTATGAAAGCAAGATTATATTTTCAGAGGCCTGAATGAGTTGAGTTAAGGAGAGGAATGAGGTGGAGCACTATAAGCGGATGTGTGGGGTAGATTGGAAATGGGTATAGTGTGAGTGTGAGGAATTACTAGCTAATAATTTAAGAGAATATGTAGGCTTGTGATGGGAAGAGAGGTAAGGGGAGAAATGGAGTGGCAGTAACATTTGAGAGAGAGAATGGAGGCCCCAGGAAAAGGAAGAAAGGATGGTCAGGAGAATGATTAGGATGGGGAAGAGCACAGTGATCAGAAAGGGGCATAAATGATGTGTAAGGGATGTGATAAGTGGGGAAGGAGTCTCCGAAATATCCCAGAGGGCATCCATGCTTGATTGAAGAGGATGGTAAAATGGGCCACACAGGGAATAACCTTTTCCAGAGCAGCCTCTTTCTGTGTGACGCCATTTGCAGGAATGTGTTGGGGTGCTTTTAATGAGGACTGTGGGGAGGGGTTCTTATGTTTCTGCTGCCCAGAAGAAGCCTGGATGGCACTCCCTGGATCATCCATGCCTGCTCATGGCTTAACGAGAGAAGTAATGGTGGGGTGGGTATGTAGCCCAGCACCTGTTTCTTAGGGGATGCAGCAGTGTACACCAGCCTCATGTCTCCTCTATGGTCTGGCCCAATAGTGGAATGGTCTGGATTTAGTGATAGGGACATGGAAGGCATTGGAGAGGATTTTCCACTGGATAGGGTGATTCTGCTGCCCATTAACAATTCCAAGAAGTCTAGTCTGGATGAACAATTGTCATCACCTTTCTTCTGGAGGATTCGTCACAGGGAGTGGAAGAACAGAAGAAGCTCAGCACCAGGAGTGGTTAATGGGTCTAACCTCTCCTTTTGACGGTTGAATGGGCTGTATTCAGGTGGAAATCAGTGAAGGAGTCTTCTTGGAGTTATATGTTTCTGTTGCCCAATTAAAATTCCATGCAGCCTGTCCTGGATGACCTATCGCAAGTGTATGGCTTCTGGTGGCAGGTAAAATTATGCCAGGTTTGTTTGCCTCCCTCATGTTGTCATAAATCCTTTCATTATATTTGTAATTTATTCTACATTTGATGCAAAAGGTATAAGATTGTGATACAAAATATTCCTTTTACTCAGCTATTAAGTCTATATATTTATCATTTTTGGGACAAATTCAGTGCATGTTGTAAAAACCAAACATCACTGTACCTGAAGAAATTAGCCATGAGTTGCAAGAAGAAGCAGTCTCAACAGCCCTGATGCACTCCTTGAATAATCACCTTTTGACAGTAAGTGAGGAAAAGCAGACTAGGGTTCGAGTTGCTGACTTTAGATCCTATAAGCTTGGATTCTGGCATTTGGCAATTATACACAAATCATCTACTTCTGGACAAAGCAAATCATTGGGGTTCATTACGAGTACGGAGGTAACCATGCCGCTGTTTACGGCATGGTTACCCCTTTACCGGGTACCGGGTCCGGGCTCCTCGAATGAGGAATTACCGGGCTATTCCAACCTTGGAGGGCCCGGTAATTCCTCATTCAAGCAACCCAGACCTGGTACTTCCCATTCCCATTTGAGCCCCCATAGGGCTCAATGGGAATGGGGAGGGTGCTAACAACGGGCCTGTTAATAACGGGCCCGTTTTTAGCACCCTGGTCTGCTCATGGGACCCGCTAAGGCCGCCTGGTAAAACCAAGCGGCCTTAGCGGGTCCCGCGAGCAGAACTCGTAATGAGGCGGTGAGGGGTTGACGGCACCGGCACCTTTACTGCCGTTGTTAACCCCTTACTGCCTCACTCATAATGACCCCCATTGTCTCTGTTCATATGCTGTGAACATGGGCAAGATAAAGAAAAAAACAACTCTACATTAAGCTGTCTAGTAAATTTACAATTACATGCTCCAACACCTTTTTCTGATCTTAACCTATCCACACTTTACAACACTATGCTATAAAGGACCAGATGTTTGAGATCCTCTTTCTACATTGGGATGTTCTAGCTTAAATTTAAATGTTCTGGTTCTTACAGCTATGCCAGTGCAATGTTGGGCAATGCTGCATGGGCATCCCACAAGCGAGGCAGGGTAACTGCTGTTACCATCGGCAGCTGGGAGAGGGGCAGCCCCAACCTCCCCGCACCTGCTCCTCTCCTTCCCCCCTCAGCTACGGAGACACGCAGTCTCGGCAGCACAAAAGCCACGGAAGGGTAAGGTGCGAACAGTCATCGCACCTTTCCTCCAAACAGCAAGGTGCTAAGTGCCATAAGGAAAACAACCATCAGGCAGGGCCCAGGTTCAAAGATCTGCCCCCACCAGGGGGTCAGACAGTCGGCTATCCAGCCGGGGGCTGTGACAACAGCAGCCCCCAACACATACACAACAAAGACCCAGGGCCTCCCTGGGTCCTATAAATGAGAGAAGCATGCTCAGAGTAAACACAATCTGTTTGTGGACCCTGAACGGGGACCCAAGCAAACAGGAGGTTCACTGTTTATGCAGTGTCTTCCAAATCTTCTTGCTTGGGCATGGGTTAGAGAAAACCTTTACGGCCTACCCAGGGAAGGAATTACCAGCCCACCCAGCCACGACGAGGTTTCTGCACCATTAAAAAGGAGAAAAATATCCAAAGACGCCAGAAAAGGTACCAAATAATTGTCAAAACTATGCGAGAATGTAGCAGAATTACAGCAACTAATGGTAGAAATAAGGGGGAAACAGATGCCGCCCACAACGGAACCTGGGGCCTCAAACCCCTCCATCGCAATAGAACCTACCATAACGGTTGTCAACCCACCCGTAACTCTACCGAAAGCAATCCCGCCACAACAAGTACAGCAGTTGTCAATAGCGCCCACAGCTATAAATACAACAGCCTCCACAACTCCAGCAACTGATCCAACTGGTGCCCTAAAAGCATGGACAACGCCAGGCACAGACAACACGGGCGCGACAGGGACACCCGGCAGCAATACAACTGACATTGTAACAATCTGTAATGTGCAATTAGAACAAAAAATGAAATCTTTCCAAACAGAGATTTTAAATAGATACAAAAGATGCCTGGCATGGAACATTGATACCACAATCAAAGAAGCCATATGGACCAACGAATTTATAGAAATCTTTTCCCTAATAGAAGCACAGCGCAAAGGGAAAGACGCTTTCAGAGACCCCAAAAAAAATAGTAGAAAAAGCTATTGCCAGAAACGCCCAGGTCGAACAAAACTGGGACAACTGGTTACAGGCCTTTGCCATCTTAGCAACAATATATGAAGAAAAATTCCCCATGGATGGTAGGAAGATCTGGGCATACGTTGATAAAATAAGGGAAGTAAAAGTAACGCAGAGGGGGAAGACATGGCTTGCATACGACATCAGATTTAGGAGGAGCATGTCAGAAAAGCCGGCCATTGAGTGGGATGAAGTCCAGAACGATTTATACACCCTCAACGCCGAACCACCCCAGGAAGAAGATAACATGCATTTTTCGTCCAAAAATAGCAAAAATTCACAAGTAAGCAAATCCCATGACAATGATAAAGCCAAAAAAGGGGAGCAGCCCTTTCGGAGGAACCAGCCTTGGACAGCTAAAAATAATGCAGGCTGTCAAATCCAACAACCCATGCAGAAATTTTGGGAAAAACCAGTGTACATGGGGCAAAGAATGCTGGTACAAACACACCTGCACAAACTGCAACGGCGACCATGCAGCAAGCAACTGCACCAGACTACCAGCCAAGAAAGAATGATATCCCAGTTTTAGAACCAGGACGAACGCCCATCAACCCGGGCAATTTTAGGGACGCCCTAAACAGCTACCCAGACAAGAAAACCAGCAGGATAATATCGCAGGGTTTCACCAAAGGGATTTTCATCCCATTTAAGGGCACTGGGTCACAATACATCCCGATGAACCTAAAGTCAGCCAGGGACAACCCCCAGATTGTGGAAACCAAAATCAAGAAAGAACTGCAACTGGGCAGGGTAGCAGGTCCCTGGGACGTCATGCCCCTAAAGGACTTTTTAATATCTCCACTAGGCCTGGTCCTCAAAAAAGAACCCGGGAAAATGAGACTAATCCACCATCTATCCTACCCTAAAGGCCAGTCTTTTAACGACGGCATCTCACACACAGAATCCGCTGTATTTACACGCATTTCCAAGAGGAGGTAAGACTCATACAAGAGTGCGGCAGAAACGCCTTGATGGCTAGGCTGGACATGGAATCTGCTTTCAGACTCCTGCCAGTCCACCCAGAGTCACAGCAGTGGATAGGTTTCACTTTTAACAACAAATTCTACGTAGATAGATGCCTCCCCATGGGGTGCGCAGTATCCTGTGCACTATTTGAGCAATTCAGTTCCTTTTTTCAATGGGCTTTCCTAAAGCAGAGACCGGGGACAAAAATAATACATTACCTAGACAATTTCATGGTCATAGGGCCACCAAACTCCGAGGAATGCAGCCGGGCTTTAGCAAAACTGGAGCACATGGCCGCGCAGTGGGGAATTCCCCTAGCGAGGGAAAAAAACACCAAACCAGACACAAACATAATTTTTCTGGGCATCGAAATAGATTCAGCAAAGGGGCTCTGCAGAATCCCCAAAACAAAAATTTCAGAACTCCTGGCTAAAATACAAAACCTGATAATGAGAGAAAAGGGGACTGTAAAGGAAATACAATCCTTAGCAGGCAGCCTCAATTTCGCATCCAAAATAATACCTCAAGGGAGGATATTTTCCAGAAGCCTGGAGTTTCAAAATCAAATCACTCACCAAACCACACTTGCATATCCGGCTAGGCAGAGAGGTGAAACAGGACCTGGAAACATGGGGAAAATTCCTCAGAGATTTCAACGGGTCTTTACTTTGGCGAACGCCTTTAACTACCAGGTCAAACAGGGTCCTATACACCGACGCAGCTGGGAGCAAGGGGTTTGGAGCCATACTAGACTCTGAATGGGTGGCAGGACACTGACCCAATTCATGGCAAGCAGCAGGGTGGACAAGAAACATCACCCTACTAGAAATATTCCCCATCTGGCTAACATTACACATCTGGGGCAGGCGACTAGCGAACACAGAACCTTTGATCTGGTGTGATAACATGGCTGTAGTGGGCTCCATAAACAAATGGTCTACGAAATGCCCTTTAGTATTAAGAGTTTTACGAGGCATTACAACAGTCACACTACAAGAAAACGTTGTACTCAAAGCGAAGCACATTTCAGGGGCAGATAATAACATTGCTGATGCCTTATCTTGTTTCCAGTGGACAAGATTGCGAGAGCTAGCGCTGCACGCCCAAGAACAGATGACGCCAATACCAGCAGAATGCTGGGCAATAATGGGAAGACAAGAATAATGGCATCAACGCCAACGCCAGAGAGCACAGGCCGGGATGCCCAACGAAAACCAGGCACCTCTAAAACGGGTAGCAACCACACATCGGCATCAACGCCAGCACCAGAGAGTGCAGGCCGGGATGACCAATACAGAGCAGGCACCTCTAAAACGGGTGCCAACAATACATTGGCATCAACGCCAGCACCAGAGAGTGCAGGCCGGGATGACCAATACAAAGCAGGCACCTCTAAAAGGGGTGCCAGCAACACATTGGCATCAACACCAGCGCCAGAGAGCCCAGGCCGGGATGCCCAACAAGAATCGGGCACATCAACAACGGGTGCCAACAACCTCACAGGCTTCCTAATGGAGATGGCAGAGAGGGTGGTGGCAAGCACCACGGCAACACAGTACAGTAAGTGTTTGCAAACAGTATTTAAAGCCACAGGTGTAAACCACATAGAACTAATAACGATTAAAGGTATAGAAGTATTTTTAAAATGGGGTCGGGAACAAGGTTTCAAAAGGGATTGGGCTAAAAGACACCTGGTGGCAATTTCATACTTTACAAAAATACGGGGCGATTCAGACCCCACCCAGAACGCCCTCATCTCTTATGCAATGAAGGGATGGGGCAGATTAGAGGGTCCGCAAGTGGACACCCGCCGACCCCTTGATTTCAGCAAACTGGTATAGATAGCAAGCCATTTGGAAGCCATATGTTGGCACCCATACGAGATAATGTTATTTTCCGGGTAGGAGAACTCATCGCTTCCAGCACCAAGGCTACAAACGGCCTGGGCGTCATGGAAATCAGGGTGAGACAGGAGAGTGTTAATATAGAAATGCAACAGTCGAAAACGGGTGCAAAAAGAACCATCAATATTTGTTGCATCGATGAAGCAACAAATTGCCCGGTGTGCATCACCAACCTCTATTACGCACAACGACCCATAGTGGGGGGGGGGTTTATAATCCACAAGGATGCATCGGCCGTAAGCCACTACCAATTTAAAGGAGTGCTGATGAAAGCAATCAGCAGAGCAGGGTGGGATCCCAAACATTTCGGCACTCATTCCTTCAGGATAGGTGCCGCCACCGCAGCATGGCAAGGAGGTTTAGCACCGCAACTACTAAAAAACATAGGGGGATGGAAGTCAGACTGTTATAAAAGATATATCAGACCGCAATCGATATAGCCATCCGCCCTTATAATTTTCTTGCTTTTCCCTCCCTCTCACCACCACAGAAACAACAGGCGAATTGAGGACCACACTCCGATAAGCATGGATAGTTGGCCACTCATTTGTTTTCAGGACAGGCAGATGGGCGGAAGAGACTAAAGAAGGGCCACCTTTCAGAAACACCATTACTTCATGGTGGGGATACAGAGGCCTACGTTGGGCGTCCACAAAACATTAGCGGAACTGGTGGCATACAGGGACCCACCAGAATTCCTGATCATCCATCTAGGGGACAACGACCTAGTCAACACAGCTAGACGCATCCTATGCGAAGAAATGTGCTCCTCCCTAGCAGGCATTTCACACAACTGGAGGGGTACCGAAATATACTTCTCAGCCATCTTACCAAGAAAGAAATGGCTAGGGGCCAACTGCTACAAATCTGTAGACATATCCAGAAGAAAACTGAACAGGACTATAGAGAGATTCTGTATGACAAGAGGACTGGGTTTCATAAAACACCCAGCCATTACACTGGGCAACCCAGACATTTTTCTCCACAACGGCACACATCTGTCTAGCCAGGGCATGGAGCATTTCTTTCGGGAAATCAATACAACACTTGCTCACAGGGGCTGTCTCTAGGGCATACTCTATGGGGAACACGGTCAGCCAGCAACCTGCCTGTGTGTGTGTCATGATGCCTACCCCCGGAGTACCAGGCCAGGCCCAGCACCCCCGGGAGCAGGCATCAAGCCCCTGGGTAAAAGCCCAGCGGCCCTTTATAGGGGCTCTTTGGACTCTGTCCTGGCGCCGTTGGCGCCAGGCTCATGTTGGACATCAGTCCTGGCGCCATAGGCGCCAGGCTCATAAGGGGAAGTGTTTGGTGCACTTACCTGAAGCAGACCATGCTGCACACTCACCTGATGCAGACCATGCTGCATGAAGAACCAAGCCAAATGAGGCTTAGGAGGGACTATTTTTCTGAAGGAACTATTTTGTTACTTGGGTGGGGCTGTGGAAGAATACTCACCTGGAACTTCTTCCAAGGCTATTTAAGCCACGCCCGGACAGCCACACGTGCTTCGTGTTGTTCTGCATCCCAGCAGCTGAACGCTCACCGTGTCAGCTCCTGCACCTGGACTCCAGCCACGCCCGCCTCGAACCTGGAACACCTGTAAGGAAAGAAGAGAAGAGAAAGGTGAAAACCAAGAACTTATTCAACCTTCTTACCTGCATCCGGAATCTTCACGCCAGCATTCCTGAAGGAAGACTTCCATTTAAAAGCACCGCTTTGCCCGCTGCAGCGCCGCGCTTCACTCACCTGTTCCCGAGACGCCGCCCGGCTCCATCGCGGCTCTCAGCACCAGTCGCCACATCTCTGCACCTAGGGGAGAGAAGAAGAGACAAAAGGTGAGCAAGGGAACACAAGAGGAAAGCCGAATTTTCAGCCATATTACTTACCGGCTTTTCTTGGTGAACCATTCCACATCTCAGGTCGGCGCCGCATCTTTGGCAGGTACCGCACCCCGGCCCCTAGGGGGAAAGGACACAAGACATTACTGGGGAATTATAAAGACATTTAGAGGGGTCGCCCTCATCACTAACTCACCTGATTTTACCACCGGCAATTTAACCCCTCAACGCATTGCCTTGGTTCTGCACCTGAAATAAAGGACAGATCACAGGTTAGGAGAAACAACATAAAAGGAGGCTCACACTTGAACTTTTGCATCTTCATACTTACGGTGTATCGCTCAGAAAAGTCAAGTGAATTTGCCAGCGCCATTCCGAAAACCAGTGAAGTAACTGGACGAACACACGCCCCTGCACCAGAAGCAGGATGGAGAGTTCATCCTTCCAAACCATAAGGTGAGCTTAAACCGGGGGGTTTTGGAGGACGTCTGAGGAGAACGAAGGTGGAAAGGGGGGAGCAAGCACACTATTCAACAGACAGTTAATCCCCTTTCTCATCTGCAGAAGGATATTCCTACGGGCCAGACAAGCAAGATTTGGGGGTCCTGTTCAATCGGTGGTCTGAATTCTGCGCATCACGCTTGAAGAGGCCACAGCAACCCAGACCAGACCAGCGCCTCCGTGGGAGCCAGGTGAGCATTACAGAACGCGAAGCCTTCCTACAAATTCCCACCCAGGCGCTATGGAAACTTCTGAGACTGACCAGTTGGCCCAACTACTGGGGGAATTACGGGCGAAGTACACGCCGCTCGTCAACAGACTAATGCTCTCAGGAGGGAAGTGATTGTATCAAAGGAAAGGACTGATGACCTGGCTAGACAGTTTTTGCAAGGTCAAGCTGGACAAACTCCTGTACCCGGTTCCGGAGGGAACCCCGCACCTGTCCTTTCCAGTAACCCGGTGCAGATTAATCTACCAGGAAACATGCCGCTGGCCCCACCCAAACGCTTTGCTGGGGACCCCAAACGATTCGCCGTTTTCATGAATCAGTGTTGTTTGCATTTCCTGTGCAGACCTGGGGCCTTCCCTAATGACCAGACCAAGGTAGCCTTTGTATTGTCATATCTCAGCGGCAGTGCTGCCGATTGGTCAGTTCCACTGGTAACTCAAGATGACCCGATTCTTCGTGATTTTCAAGGATTTCAAGCAAGCATGGAAAGGTTATTTGCTCGTCACTCCCAGGGGCAGGCTCTAGATGACGAACTTCTATCTCTGCGACAGGGCAATCAAGACCTCCTTTCCTACATTGCAACCTTTAATAGACTAATTGTGGAAACTGGGTGGCCAGAGGATAAAAGAATCACGTTATTTTATCGAGGTCTACGCGGAGAACTTAAAGATGTCCTGGCCCAAGTTGTAAATCCGCCCCAAGAATGCTCAGAATATATAGACTTAGTGGTCCACTTGGATCACAGACTGCAAAACAGAAAAGCAGATCGGTCCAAGTTTGAGACCCGGGTGTTAGTCAAGACCCACGTTAACCTCAAGGGGGCTGAAGCCTCTGAGCCAATGCAAATCAGAGGAGTTAAAGGACCTTTATCTCAAAAGGAACGTGAAAGAAGACGGCAGATGCACTTATGTCTTTATTGTGGATCCTCTGGACACTTTCTACGAGATTGCCCGGCAAGGCCGCCCAGGAAGGTGGTAGGAGCCGCTGATAAAATCCATGAAACCTCTGTATCGGGAAACGACCCCGCCCGACAAGCGTAGGGGTCCGCTTGCCGAGCTTGAAAACAAACTCTCAGACCTCGCATTTCATTGTGCCAATGGTCCTCGTAGATCCGGAACAGCCTAAGCGGTTGCATGCAATAAAGGCATACATCGATAGTGGGGCTATAGGAAACTATGTGGATCGTGAATTGGTCTCCAGGATTAACCTCCCTCTGCGTCCTAAAACCAGCAAAGATGTCATCACCACAGTTGATGGAACCGAAATTGCCTCGGGACCGGTAACACATTCCACAGCTGAGGTGACACTTGTAGGTCCGGACGGCCATCGGGAGGCAGTTGTGTTTGATGTAATTAAGGCTCCACAGTTTCAGGTTATTCTCGGAATCCCTTGGTTAGAGACACATAATCCTCGAATTGATTGGCGAGCAAAGAGAATAACCTTTCCGGAGTGTGCACGAACCTGCTACCCAGAAAATCTGAAGATCAGTCTAGCATCAGTAACCTCTGTCTCCATGCACCTACCTCCGGAATACCAAGACTTTCAGGACGTCTTCCAAAAGGAACAGGTCAACTCGTTACCTCCTCACAGACCTTACGATTGCCAAATCGATCTGGTGCCCGGTGCTCAACCCCCTTGTAGCAGGATTTATGCGCTTACTGAGCCGGAGAATCTGCATTTGAGACAATATTTAGATCAATACCTAGCCAATGGTTTCATTCGCCCGTCAAAGTCTCCGGCATACTCGGCTTTGTTCTTCGTGCCAAAAAAAGAAGGCGACCTTAGAACTTGTATCGATTACCACGCATTGAACCAGATAACTGTTAAAAATCGTTACCCTCTGCCTTTGATCCCTGAACTCCTTGACCAGGTGAAGGACGCTTGCATATACACCAAGTTAGATCTCCGGGGGGCTTATCATCTGGTACGAGTAAAATAAGGCGACGAATGGAAAACGGCCTTCCGTACAAAATATGGACTATTCGAATACCAGGTGATGCCTTTCGGGTTGTGCAACGCGCCTGCTGCCTTCCAATTCTTCATGAACGATGTCATTCGGGAACTCATCGATGTCTGTGTTGTCGTTTATATCGATGACATTCTGGTGTACTCCTGTTCGGAATCAGATCACAGAAAACATGTCAGGGCCGACCTTGAGAAATTGTGCCAGCACAAACTGTTTGCAAAGCTGGAGAAATGCGTTTTCAATACACCGAGGTTGAGTTTCTTGGATTCATCCTGACACCTAAAGGGGTCCGAATGGACTCACGGAAAGTGGATGCCATCCTCAAATGGCCATCACCTAGTTCGGTGAAAGGTGTCCAAAGCATGCTTGGTTTTGCCAATTTTTATCGCAGGTTTATCCTGGAATTTTCACGGGTGGTGCAACCCATCACTGAACTCTTGCGGAAGAATAAACGTTTTGAATGGACCGAGGAAGCTGAACAGGCCTTTCAGGAATTAAAAGCTAAATTTACGTCTGCACCTATTTTGAAACACCCGCGTCCTGATCTCCCATACATAGTCGAAACCGACGCATCCAGCTTAGCCATGGGAGCTGTCCTGTCCCAGAGGGACCCTGAAACCAACCAACTGCACCCCGTAGCATTTTGGTCCAGAAAGTTCTCGCCGCCGGAGATAAATTATGCAATCACCGATAAGGAATTATTAGCCATTAAGTCCGCCTTTAAGGCTTGGCGGCATTATCTTCTTGGCTCCAGGCATACCATCACCGTGATCACTGATCACCGAAATTTACAATATTTAAAAACTGCCAAGGCTCAGTCTTCACGACAGCTCCGATGGGCTTTATTTTTTGCTGAGTTCGATTTTGTAATCACTTACCGTCCCGGCTGTAAGAATGGCAAAGCGGACGCGCTATCTCGAATTGGAATGGGAGAAATGGACACAAACTCAGAACCTGTGCCGATAATTCCCGAACAAAGAATCTTGGGGATAACCACTTTACAAACCCTTGAAGACATTCAAGCACGGGTAAAACTATTCCTGGACTCTTCAGCCTTGCAGGATTGGATCAAAAGGGGGTCTGACTTTTCAATCAACAATGGCTTACCTTACTTCCGAGGACGTTTATTTTTGCCAGAAAAGGAATTGCAAGAACTGGTTATTTCCCGTCATCACGATACTCTGATGGAAGGACATCCTGGCATTGCCAAAACAGAGGAAAAAATTAAACGACAATTCTGGTGGCCGTCCTGGCGAAAGGATATTAAATCTTTCGTGATGTCCTGTGGAGTTTGCGCCCAAAACAAAGGTCAAAAATCAAAACCTGCCGGTCTTCTTCAGCCCTTAGACATTCCACCAGCACCTTGGCACACCTTGTCACTAGATTTTATCACGGACCTGCCCTCTTGTAATGGATACAATACTATTCTGGTTGTGGTGGATTTATTTTCCAAGATGGCCCATTTCATTCCAATGAAAGGTTTACCTTCAGCTTTTGTTCTTGCCAAGGAATTCCTCAAAAATATCATCTGTCTGCATGGATTCCCGTCCATACTAATCTCCGATCGGGGGAAGGCAGTTTATTTCTCATTTTTGGAAAAAGTGTTGTCAACTGGCACAAATCGACGTAAGACTTTCAAACAGCCACCACCCACAGACCGATGGTCAGACGGAGAGAACGAATCAGACCCTTGAACAATATCTACGATGTATGTTGCACCAATCGGAGGGTAATTGGAAGGATATTTTATGGGTGGCTGAATATGCATGCAATAACTCGATACACTCTGGAACTGGTCAGAGCCCCTTTTATACCCTATATGGACATCACCCTCGTACTTCAAACTTGGACTCACCTTTGAGCCTCGAAATGCCCGCAGTGGACCATTTGCATTCTACGATTACTCAAGCCTTCAAGGATGCTACTGCACACTTACAACATGCGAAAGGGAAATACAAAAAGAATGCGGATCTGCATCGAAAGGAGGCGCCTCCATACCAAATAGGGGATCAAGTATGGTTGGCTACCAAACACTTATCGCTCAAGGGACCTCGGACTTTTAATCCAAGGTATTTAGGCCCTTACTCGATCAAAGCTATAATTAACCCAGTGGCAGTCAAGCTAGATCTACCAGCTAACATGCGGATTCACCCCATTTTTCATGTGTCGCTGTTGAAACCAGTGCAACCAGGAACCAGATTAATAAAGTCACCAGAACCAATCCAGATAGATGGGAAGCCTGAATTCGAGGTGAAGAACATTTTGGACTCTAAGATCTCAAAATCAAAACTTTCTAATTGATTGGAAGGGGTACGGGCCTCAGGAAAGATCTTGGGAACCCAGCGACCACGTACATGCACCTCGGCTAGTAAAAAGGTTCCATCGGAATTTCCCGAACAAACCGAAACCTCATGAGGGAACGAACTTGGGAGGGGCCTTGGGGGGGAGTGCTGTCATGATGCCTACCCCCGGAGAACCAGGCCAGGCCCAGCACCCCCGGGAGCAGGCATCACGCCCCCGGGTAAAAGCCCAGCGGCCCTTTATAGGGGCTCTTTGGACTCTGTCCTGGCGCTGTTGGCGCCAGGCTCATGTTGGACATCAGTCCTGGCGCCATAGGCGCCAGGCTCATAAGGGGAAGTGTTTGGTGCACTTACCTGAAGCAGACCATACTGCACACTCACCTGATGCAGACCATGCTGCATGAAGAACCAAGCCAAATGAGGCTTAGGAGGGACTATTTTTCTGAAGGAACTATTTTGTTACTTGGGTGGGTCTGTGGAAGAATACTCACCTGGAACTTCTTCCAAGGCTATTTAAGCCACACCCGGACAGCCAAACGCGCTTCGCATTGTTCTGCATCCCAGCAGCTGAACGCTCACCGTGTCAGCTCCTGCACCTCGACTCCAGCCACGCCCGCCTCGAACCTGGAACACCTGTAAGGAAAGAAGAGAAGAGAAAGGTGAAAACCAAGAACTTATTCAACCTTCTTACCTGCATCCGGAATCTTCACGCCAGCATTCCTGAAGGAAGACTTCCATTTAAAAGCACCGCGTTGCCCGCTGCAGCGCCGCGCTTCACTCACCTGTTCCCGAGATGCCGCCCGGCTCCATCGTGGCTCTCAGCACCAGTCGCCACATCTCTGCACCTAGGGGAGAGAAGAAGAGACAAAAGGTGAGCAAGGGAACACAAGAGGAAAGCCGAATTTTCAGCCATATTACTTATCGGCTTTTCTTGATGAACCGTTCCACATCTCGGGTCGTTGCCGCATCTTTGGCAGGTACCGCACCCCGGCCCCTATGGGGAAAGGACAAAAGACATTACTGGGGAATTATAAAGACATTTAGAGGGGTCGCCCTCATCACTAACTCACCTGATCTTACCACCGGCAATTTAACTCCTCAACGCATCGCCTTGGTTCTGCACCTGAAATAAAGGACAGATCACAGGTTAGGAGAAACAACATAAAAGGAGGCTCACACTTGAACTTTTGCATCTTCATACTTACGGTGTATCGCTCAGAAAAGTCAAGTGGATTTGCCATAGCCATTCCGAAAACCAGTGAAGTAACTGGACGAACGCGCGCCCCTGCACCAGAAGCAGGATGGAGAGTTCATCCTTCCAAACCATAAGGTGAGCTTAAACCGGGGGGTTTTGGAGGACGTCTGAGGAGAACGAAGGGGGAAACGGGGGAGCAAGCACACTATTCAACAGACAGTTAATCCCCTTTCTCATCTGCAGAAGGATATTCCTACGGGCCAGACAAGCAAGATTTGGGGGTCCTGTTCAATCGGTGGTCCGAATTCTGCGCATCACGCTTGAAGAGGCCACAGCAACCCAGACGAGACCAGCGCCTCCGTGGGAGCCAGGTGAGCGTTACAGTGTGCCAGCACGGGTCCGAGGGGGTAACCTCAGGACCCTGTGCCCAAAAGTATGATACCATCATGATATGTGATATTGTTATTGTCATAACCCATATCTGTACAATACAATCCTACGGCCTTTTATTGCCAACACTTGAAACAAGTTGTGAGCCTATCATTATGGGTGAGGGTTTGGGTTTCGGCCATTACTAATGCATGCATATGGGTTCAGTAGTTATGGGCAATGCTGCATGGGCATCCTACAAGCGAGGCAGGGTAACTGCTGTTACCATCGGCAGCTGGGAGAGGGGCAGCCCCAACCTCTCCGCTCCTGCTCCTCTCCTTCCCCCCTCAGCTATGGAGACACGCAGTCTCGGCAGCACAAAAGCCACGGAAGGGTAAGGTGCGAACAGTCAACGCACCTTTCCTCCAAACAGCAAGGTGCTAAGCTCCATAAGGAAAACAACCATCAGGCAGGGCCCAGGTTCAAAGATCTGCCCCCACCAGCGGGTCAGACAGTCGGCTATCCGGCCGGGGGCTGCGACAACAGCAGCCCCCAACACATACACAACAAAGACCCAGGGCCTCCCTGGGTCCTATAAATGAGAGCAGCATGCTCAAAGTAAACACAATCTGTTTGTGGACCCAAGCAAACAGGAGGTTCACTGTTTACTCAGTGTCTTCCAAATCTTCTTGCTTCTTTACCACAGAACCCACCCACCCTACAAAAAGGGGAGAAGAGCAAAAAGAAGTACAAGGCACTGTACGGTGCCCACAACAAGTCGTGGGACACAAGAAGGCGGCACGGGTCCGAGGGGGTAACCTCAGGACCCGGTGCCCAAAAGTATGATACCATCAAGATATGTGATATTGTTATTGTCATAACCCATATCTGTACAATAAAATCCTACGGCCTTTTATTGCCAACACTTGAAACAAGTTGTGAGCCTATCATTATGGATTAGGGTTTGGGGTTCGGCCATTACTAATTCATGCATATGGGTTCAGCAGTTACAAATATCATGAAAAAGGATGCCTAAAACATACCTTAAATAGCCACATCTACAGTTATGAATGGCGCCCCACAATCGCATAATTAAGAGCGATGTATTTGTATTTCCCTGGAGGAGTTGGCTATGGCATGATAAATACAATTTGCTTTCCTGGAATACCTTGCACTCCTTTATATCAAGTATTTAGTTCACTAGAGATTGATGGTAAGTATAACCAGTTTTACAGTTAGTTTGTACTTGGTGTTTCAGGTGCAGAGGAGAAAACTACAGCCCTCGCATATGGGTTGTATTAGGGGAAACTAGAAAATAAGTTCCCTAATTTGGGGAACTCGCATCCCCTGCACACTGTTTATGGCTCAATAAATAAGCCCAACAGTTTGGAGAAAGCTGACCCACCTTGTGGGCTGCTTGTCAATTCTTTATTTATTTAAGAATTTACAAGCTGCCACACATGATAAGTACAATTCCCAGCAGGCACCGCAGCACTTGTTCATCTCTTGTATGTTAACTAGTTGTGGAAATTGCAAATATATATACTGCATCAGTTGTCAGGCACACTGAGAACTGGAGTGCACCCTTCATCTTGTGCTTTGTTGCGTTTTGGGAGAACTGGACTGCACCGGGGTCACTCTTAACCACTTAGAAATGCTGCACTGTCGATTCTTCCCTTCCTCCCCCACTGAGGTTCAGCTACTACAGCAATGGGGGAGTGTCCGTTTTCAGCACCTTGCAGCTACAGGGACCAGAATTCCCTTAACTTATTGGTGATTAAATAATCATCTATACCTGGGACTGCCTGCCGGATGAAAGCATGAGGCTTAAAAGCACTAAAAGAAGAACACCATATGAGTTGTCAGGTACACTGATGATGTGGCAGGATTCTTATGCTATGCTATTTTATGCAATGCTATGCTATGACATGCTATATTAGGCTCTCACATACAGTTAGGCATAAGACCCTCCATGTCACCTCCCATTGCCTCCCTCTGCGCGCAGAACCCCGGACAGGCCCAAACCCCTCCTAGGGCAGATGAAACAACAGACCTTCTCTATCGCGTATTTTCTACAAGTATAGCATTAGCCCATATATGGGAGATAACAGTAGGATTTCTGCGATTGCCGCTTATCAATAATACAACACAACTGTGATGCTGGAAATGCATCGGAGGGACAGGGCCTCCGTATCCTTGTCCTTTACTGCTTTTCATTGTGTGTTCTGTCGTGTTTTCTGCGCAGGAGTTCATGTGGGACTCCTGGTGGTGCAGCTCTCTCTCTTTTGGTTTGGTGAAAAGACCTATGGGATACCCTTATGGCACCCATGTGTAGGGGTACAACCCTGTGCCCCTAATGTATGTTTTTGGGCACCTGTGTGTGACCCACAGAGCAGGGTACGGGCTGGTGCCAGCTCTGTGCTGAAATGACTGGTGCCCTGAGCATCCTCCATTTTGGGATGCCCAGGCCCTGTCATTGGAATCGGTAGATTCCTGATGGAGGCAAAATGCCCCCCCCCGGCCTCTTGCCTTCCATCACCTGCTATCCTGATCTTCCCGAAGTCCCGGGAAGCCCAGCCTCTGTCCCTTCCCCCTGACTGGCTGTTGGGTGGAAGTTCCGTATATGGTAGTGTGGGGAAGTGCCAACCAGACTGGCTGGAGCATTCTCAACGACCGTATGTTGTGGGTACGCCTGTGGGTGGGACCTGGGTGAACGGATTGTGTGACGTATATACATTCTATGTTGTGACTGTCTAGTATCTGGTGTTTGACACAATGGTTGAGACAGCCCTGCCCGAAACCGGTATGAATGCAGCTTGGAGTGTTGAATGGCTCGGTACTTGTCCCAATACACATAACTTGTTGTGAGTGTCTGGAGAGAAGTGAATGGCCTGAATACCGCGTGTGCTTGATTGGCTGCCTGCCTGCATGAATGCCTGTAGTCGTGATTGGATGCTTGAGTATGACCCAGCGGAATGAATGGGAGATCAACAGTATATCTGGGGACCTCTCACTGCTAGGAATCGTGTTCAGAAGCTGAAGTCCACTACGAGGAGTAACTGGAGTGAAGCTTAACCTTGAGCTCTGCTGGACGAGAAGAATTGCTGTTGCTCTCCTTCGCCATCTGAAATCTGCTGTGCTTCAAGAACTGACCAAGAGAGGACTTGGTAAGGCGCCCTCTTCCCGAGCTACGAGGGATCATCGTGCACAGCTGATCTTTGCCTAAGCTCCCTGTTAGATAGACCTTCGACAGGCTGCCGACCCGATACGGGGACTGCTGCGGAACTCCAAGGAGAAGCGCCCGGACTGTTGTCCGTCAATGTCGTCGACCGCCATCGCCGACTGGAGCCGCCGTGCTCCCGTTGCCTAAGAAACTTCATTGATCCAAGGACGCTCTCGTCCGCATCGTCGCCGCTGTATCCTGCTGGAGAAGGCCTGACCATCGTCGCGCTGAGGAGCATCCACCGGTGGCTTTCCCGCCACCCAAAGACCACAGAGATGCTGACGACTCGACGCCCTTGCTGGGCCACAGTTCTTCCACTCTTTGCGGTCCAGAACTATCAACCCCGAGGTGCCCCGCAGGCCTCTTCCTTGCAGGATGTTTACGCTTCCCCGTCAACGAGCACCGCTAGGAACGACGCGGCCACTTCACTGTCGTAGCTCGACCTGTTCTCCGTCGGACGTTCGATGACCCCTGACTCCTGCCTGAAAGGGAGGATGTTAGGGAGAATTCTCTCTTTAGGCTGAATTTCCTAACCTAGTGAGTCCCCCAGCAGCTTTGCGGGATTTCTGGAGTTTGTTTTTTTCCTCCTGCCAAGAGTGAGACTCTTTTCCTCCCACTCTTGGACATGATTTATAGTATTCCTTTGACTGGTAATGTGTTTTATGGGCTATGGGGTCCTTTACTCCATAGGGTCTCATGCGTTTTTCCTATTTGTGTTACACAGCATCCTCCGTGCAGTAACACAGGGGTGTCATAATGACACCCCACCATACACTCCATACCCTGGTACTGACTACTGTCTCCCAGGGCATGTAAAGTCACCACTGGCTTTACTAGTCCCAAATTATTAACAGAAACCAGTACAAACCATCATATTGTGGACGTACTGGTACGGGCAATTCGATTGCCCCGGGGTCTGTTAGTCGAGGGGGCACGTCTCTGTCCCCCCGATCGAGTGTTGGCTGGTGGCAGTGGAAACTACTTTTTATATTTGACCGCAAATATTTTCCTATGGGATTTTCCCATGTTCGAGGCTACCAGATTTCCTTATTTAATTCTCATAGCCTCGAACATACCGCCGGTTTATTTAATTAATATTAATTCTCCGGTTGGTATTTTTTGCCAAGACTCGATTCTAAAATGGCGTTTGTGTTCTCTTCTGTGACTCCAACCCAAGTCGAGCCCTTTGTTCCACTTTTTGGCGGGCTTCTCCACAGAAGCCTCCAAAAGTGGTGCCACTCTGTCTGGGTACCACAGGGGGCGTGGGAGGGGGTTTAGGCACCCCGGACTGAGTTACCGTGGTAAGTCAAGTCGCACTCTTATGTGATTGGCCCAAGTGGTGAGCCGGCCGGCTCACCACTTAGCATGTTTGAGTGACAGCTAGGCTGAGTGAAAGGGGGTTTTCTGCATAAAAGCAGGGCTTTGGGGACTGGAACTTCAGAAGTCGCCACAGGACCTGAGAATCCAACGAGGGAGAAGCTGAGCCGACCTACCACAACGACACCACCGGTGGAGCCCTGCGGAACCGACTCACCACTTCCCGACGACAGAGAAGATCTCCCGGCTGGAGAGGCTTCTTCCCCTGACTGGTGGGCACAACCAGTTTACCTTTCTTTCTTTGCATCCCAGCCCGGTTTGTGGTCAAACGGCCCGTGCCAAGCACCCCGGCGGCCGGATAGCCACTCACCACTGAACCGCGAATCAACGGACCGCTCCTTGTACCTGAGAAACTCCGCGGCTGGTTTCTTCCCTGGCAGTGCAACGGGCCCCTGTCTTCCTCCACAACGAGATCCTCTCTTCCCCTGGACGAAGCACCGACTTGCACCCGCTGCCAGGAACACCTGCCCCCGCTGGAGCATTCTCACCACTTTAAGGTACCATGTCCACCAGGCCTCCCTTTCTAAAGATTGCAACAAGGTAATAATAACTCCTTAACCTTCTGGACTGGGCTGGCCGCCTTGACCCTCTAACTGGTCCCTTTTCTTTGATCCAACTTCTTTTTGAACCATTACAAGACTTTTGTGCACTGCAACCGTGTGACCTTGGACACACTTCGTTTGGATCCTCTTAAAGCGGATCCGGCCTACTAACTCTGAATTCACGGTTTTACTTTGCCTTCCTCTCTTGCTATGTTCTTGTAAAAGTGTTGGGATCTGTTTCAATTTGTTCTCTGCCTTTCTCTCCCTTTTTAAAAACAAACTATTAGAGTGCCATCTACGTTAAGCGCTCACCGCTGTCTGAAAATAAGTGGGGCTTTACTTAAGACGTGTCTAATATTCTTTTAAGGGAGTGTATATCTTTTAGTGACTGTGTTTTTGAATTGCTTACTATTAGTGCCGTTGTGTTTTTCTAGATGTGGTTTTAAATAAATAACTATATCTCTTTTACACCAAGCCCTGGTCAGTGTTTACTTGTTCTATTGTGTGCTCTTGACCTATTGTGTATACTCTGTATACTGCCTAACTCTTCTTGAGGTAAGTCTGACTGCTCAGCCACAGCTACCAAGTGAATCTGTGTGGTACAGACTGCTACCAAGTGGGTTTACTGCTAAACACCTGTAGTCCTAAATCTTTTGCAGTGGTCCCAGAGGGAACTGCACAGGTTTCTGCCTAACACTGGTGTACAGCGGTGGGATTTGTATTGAGTATACACTTTAGAGTGCTTGTTGAACACTTTAGGACAACTAACCACAGAGCTTAGCACTAAAAAGTTGATTTTCTAACTATGTCTGCTATGGAGAGTTATACCCTAGAATCATTGTCTGCCAAAACTGCCGATTGCTTAAAAGTATTGTGTAGACATAAGAATCTCTCTGAGAAGGGCAAGAAAATGGAACTTATAGAAAGATTGTTAGTAAACCAAGGTCTGGGTGGTACAGAGGAATCTACCCCGCAGCAAATGTAGAAAACAGTGATGGTATTGATCTGAATCAAAGTCTTGATAATGAGTCAGAAGAGGAAAGTGAACCTAATGAAGTTAGCCACTCTGAGCCTCTGTCTGCTTTACCTCCTGTACCTACTGGGCCTATACCAGGTCCCACATGTAACCCTGCTTATTTTGAACTTGAAAAAATGAAGCTTGAATTAGAGTACAAACGTTTTTTAGCTCAATCTGAAAGAAACCAAGAGCTAGAGTTCAGAAGAATGAATGCCCAGGCTGAGCAGAGGCAAGCTGAGTTAAGACTCAGAGAAATAGAGCTTAACCATGAATTAGAAATGAAAAAGTTGTCTGTAGAAAATGCTTCTCTCTCCTCTGTTTCTTCTAGGAGTTCCAGTCCCAAAAGACCCCGGATGCCTAAGGAATTAGTGGGTATGTATGAACCTAGATTGGATGTGTTGGATTGGTTGAAGATGTTTGAGTATAATCATGGGCTCCAGGACATCACAGGGAATGAGTTACTTTCCTGGTTGTTCTCTAGGCTTCCCCCTGTTGCAACTGATGTGGTAATAGAGTTGGGGGAGGTAGATAAGAAGGATTATGAATGTGTGAAGCTAGCTTTGGTAGCTAGATTTGGGAAGACCCCTTCCCAGTACCTTAAGAGGTTTAGGACCCTCAAAAAGCATGATGGTACCCCTTGGGCTACCTGGGTGAGTGAAAGTTTGAAAAACTTAGAGGGATGGATTAAGGGTTACAAGGTGAACACTTATGAGGGAATGAGAAATCTTGTAATGTTGGAGTCAATTTATGATGCCTGCTCTCCTGAGCTCAGACAGCACTTGGCTGATTCAAAGGAATTAGATTCCAGGAAGCTAGCTAAGGCTGCTGGCTTGTGGGTTGCCAACAGGGCCACTCACAAGGATTCAGGGGTCACTCAGAAAAAGGATGAGGGAAAACAGCCACCAAAAGAGAACCAAGAGATGTCTAATACCTCCCAAACCAAAGAGGGCCCCAAACAACAAAATAACCACGGTAAGCCCAAGGGTAAACCACAACAGGCTAGTGTACCTTCTGGTCACAAACCAGAAGGAGGTCAGGCCAAGCCACACTTCCAGAGAGCATTTGGAACATGCTATCTCTGTGGGGCAACTGACCACATCAAAGGAGATCCCAGATGTAAGGGTAAACCTACAGGGATCAGCACAGTCTCCTTAGCCTTCACTCCTGAGGAGGAAGTCCAAATGGCTAGTGCTCACTTTGAATTCTCTGCTGAAGAACCTTTGGGTCTTCAAGCAAGAGTAACAGTAGAGTCCATGGGTCTGGTTAGTGATCAGAATAGGAGTGTGTACAACTCCATACCAGAAAATTCTAAAGTTTATTATATGGACAGTGTTCTTGTCAATGGCCAGGATACTCCTGCCAGGCGAGACTCTGGGGCCAGCAGAACAGAGTGGATGAAAGCTTTTTCAGGCCTGAGGATGTTGCTAAGGCACCCAAAGGTCTCACGAAGATGTCTGGAGGCCCTGTTCAAATGGTTCCAATCCTACCAGCCCTCATTCAGTGTAATGACATGATAGTGTTGATTCCTGTCAGTGTTCAGACTGAGGTGCCTGGGAGAGTCCTTTTGGGGAATGATCTAAGAACTCTAGGAGTAGTATCCAGTACCCCCAGGCCTTCCAGTATGGAGACCCAGAACCAAACCAAATTGGCTAGAGAGGCCACCTTAAGGAACCACTCTAAGCCTGTGGGAACCTCTACAGAGAACCCCACTACAAGCCCTGGTGTTGGTAAATTGACCTCTGACCCAGGCAAATTTCAGGCTAACATGTTAGGGAAATGGGAGCCCCAACCAAGCTCCATCATTGTTCCCCCAGTTATAGAGTCTGTGACTCCCCCTGCTTCTGAGGAAGAGGTGTATATACCTACTGGAACCCTAACTAGGCCTAAGAGAACTGGTCATTCTCAGTGCTGGTGGAAAACCAGAAAAGAAAAGTCTAAGCCAAAAACCTTCAGACTGTTGGACCTTCCACAGAAGACTCCAACCCAATTCCTAGTCTTAAGGGGGAAACTCCTAAAGTAGGTAAAGGTATATCTAAGAGGAAGGAGAAGCATGTACCTTGCTTATCTCCATCCCCTCCAACCAAGAGGCCTAAAACCCAACCTTCTCCCAACAGAGAGGTGGTGAGGACCTCTGGAGGCCCCTCTAGATCTAAGGGAATCCTTTATAAGGACCCCTTGAAAAAGCCAAACACAGGTTCAGAAGTTGTAACAACTTCTGAGGGACTGGTCAACCAGATCCCCTATAACTTTAAAAAGACTGATGTTCCTCAAAGGGTTTGTAGGTCATATAGCTTACAAAGGAAAACCTATGATTTGACCATAGGACATAGGTCAAGATGTCACCACCAAAATGCTGATGGTCTCTCTAGGATGTATGTCATCGACTAGAGGTATGAGATTCATCCAGGAGTGGATTCAATCCTCCTGTCTCTTAGTCTGGGGGGGGGGCGAGTGTTAGGGAGAATTCTCTCTTTAGGCTGAATTTCCTAACCTAGTGAGTCCCCCAGCAGCTTTGCTGGATTTCTGGAGTTTTTTTTTTCCTCCTGCCAAGAGTGAGACTCTTTTCCTCCCACTCTTGGACATGATTTATGGTATTCCTTTGACTGGTAATGTGTTTTATGGGCTATGGGGTCCTTTACTCCATAGGGTCTCATGCGTTTTTCCTGTGTGTGTTACACAGCACCCTCGGTGCAGTAACACAGGGGTGTCATAATGACACCCCATCATAGACTCCATACCCTGGGACTGAGTACTGTCTCCCAGGGCATGTAAAGTCACCATTGGCTTTACTAGTCCTAAATTATTAACAGAAACCAGTACAAACCATCATATTGTGGACATACTGGTCGGAGCAATTCGATTGCCCCAGGGTCTGTTAGTCGAGGGGGCACGTCTCCGTCCCCCCTGATTGAGTGTTGGCTGGTGGCAGTGGAAACTACTTTTTATATTCGACCGCAAATATTTTCCTATGGGATTTTCCCATTGTTCGAGGCTACCAGCTTTCATTATTTAATTCTCATAGCCTTGAACATACCGCCGGTTTATTTAATTAATATTAATTCTCCGGTTGCTATTTTTTGCCAAGACTCGATTCTAAAATGGCGTTTGTGTTCTCTTCTGTGACTCCAACCCAAGCCGAGCCCTTTGTTCCACTTTTTGGCGGGCTTCTCCACAGAAGCCTCCAAAAGTGGTGCCACTCTGTCTGGGTACTACAGGGGGTGTCGGAGGGGGTTTAGGCACCCTGGACTGAGTTACCGTGGTAACTCAGGTCACACTCTTGTGTGATTGGCCCAAGTGGTGGGCCGGCCGGCTCACCACTTAGCATGTTTGAGTGACAGCTAGGCTGAGTGAATTGGGGTTTTCTGCATAAAAGCAGGGCTTTGGGGACTGGAACATCAGAAGTCGCCACAGGACCTGAGAATCCAACGAGGGAGAAGCTGAGCCGACCTACCACGACGACACCACCGGTGGAGCCCTGCGGAACCGACTCACCACTTCCCGACGAAAGAGAAGATCTCCCGGCTGGAGAGGCTTTTTCCCCTGACTGGTGGGCACAACCAGTTTACCTTTCTTTCTTCGCACCCCAGCCCGGTCTGTGGTCAAACTGCCCGTGCCAAGCGCCCTGGTGGCCGGATAGCCACTCACCACTGAACCGCGAATCAACGGACCGCTCCTTGTACCTGAGAAACTCCGCGGCTGGTTTCTTCCCTGGCAGTGCAACGGGCCCCTGTCGTCTTGCACGATGAGATCCTCTCTTCCACTGGACGAAGCACCGACTTGCATCCGCTGCCAGGAACAACTGTCCCTGCTGGAGCGTTCTCACCACTTTAAGGTACCGTGTCCGCCAGGCCTCCCTTTCTAAAGATTGCAACAAGGTAATAATAACTCCTTAACCTTCTGGACTGGGCTGGCCGCCTTGACCCTCTAACTGGTCCCTTTTCTTTGATCCAACTTCTTTTTGAACCATTACAAGACTTTTGTGCACTGCAACCGTGTGACCTTGGACACACTTCGTTTGGATCCTCTTAAAGCGGATCCGGCCTACTAACTCTGAATTCACAGTTTTACTTTGCCTTCCTCTCTTGCTATGTTCTTGTAAAAGTGTTGGGATCTGTTTCAATTTGTTCTCTGCTTTTCTCTCCCTTTTTAAAAACGAACTATTAGAGTGCCATCTATGTTAAGCGCTCACCGCTGTCTGAAAATAAGTGCGGCTTTACTTAAGACTTGTCTAATATTCTTTTAAGGGAGTGTATATCTTTTAGTTACCATGTTTTTGAATTGCTTAGTATTAGTGCCTGTGTGTTTTTCTGGATGTGGTTTTAAATAAATAATTATATCTCTTTTACACCAAGCCCTGGTCAGTGTTTACTTGATCTATTGTGTGCTCTTGACCCTATTGTGAATACTCTGTATACTGCCTAACTCTTCTTGAGGGAAGTCTGACTGCTCAGCCACGGATACCAAGTGAATCTGTGTGGTACAGACTGCTACCAAGTGAGTTTACTGCCAAACACCTGTAGTCCTAAATCTTTTGCAGTGGTCCCAGAGGGAACTGCACAGGTTTCTGCCTAACAGAGGACACTCAAGAAGGGTTGTCGATTTCCCTGACGCGGAACGCTACAACACCAATGTACTTTGGATTTGCAGAACTCTTGGGAAGTCTAAGGGTGAACAATATATGGACTGGGCTTGTATCTTTCTTCTACAGGTTGCCCAGGTGGGGGGATCTCCACACAGAGCTGTTTTTAATGGTAGTTACCAGTATTCTGCCTATTGTTCGACCATCTTGCTTTCCTTCATCTCTCTACTGCTGGTTTCCTCTTTGTTTGGATCTGTGTGTCATTCTGACCGTATGCACTTCAATAAGATCTAATAACGTTAGTGGGACCACTTTAGAATTGTACATATTTACCATTGTTGATTTTCGGAGTACAAAGTGAGTTAACGTGATTGTGTATATGACCGTAAATATTAATTATATAAAGACTGTTTTTAACCTTATACAGTGTGTGGACATTCCTTTGTGGATGCTCGGGGACTACACTGTACTTAAGAACCAGCTTGCATCACCTCCTGAGAAGCTAGGCCTTGATTGCTCGACTACGTTACCATAATAGAGAATCTTGGCAGGGGTCTCTGTGCCTCCCCTCTACCATATAGAGAGCGGAAGTGCAGACCCCCCCCCCCTCCGGTCTTTACAGCCGGTGGCAGGGGTGGGATGCTTATGGTTTTAAGACTCAGTGTATAACCGTGCCGCTTACAAAGGTTATCTGCACTTTGTTAAATTAAGGTTTAGTCGTGTACAAGATAACTGCATTACAAGCAATGGAATCTATTGTGAATGGTAAATTGACTCGGATGAGCTTAGAGGCTCTCCAGAGTGCTTGTGAAGCCAGGGAATTAGACTTTGTGGATAAGTCTCGGGCTGAGCTAATAGCTGCCCTGGTGGACTACCAGATTGATTGTGAAACTCTTGAAGGGGGGGATGCAAGCAATGAGGACTCTACCCCGGGGGTTGTCGCCAAAACTGAATCTGGGAATGCCGCCATTCCTGCTGCCTCTGTTCCGAACCCCAGCAGTTCTTTAGAGCTTGAGCTATTGAGGATGAAGTTAGCCTTTGAATATCCCATGTTGGAACTAGTTTAAGAAAGAGGAGTTGACAGAGCAAGTGGAACTCAAGAATAGAGATCTTAAACTCAAAGACAAGGACACTGAATGTCAGCGAATCCAGCTAGAGAAAGCTTGAGTGGAGACTTCAGCGAAACCAGTTGAGAGTGTCAGGTCCCCAGCAACCAAGTTTATGAAAGATTTGGTTGGTGTGTATGCGGAGGGTTCTGATATCCTCCAATGGATTGAAGCGTTTGAAATGGCTTGTGCAATTCACGATGTTGATAAGAGAGATTGGGCTAAGTGTTTGTTAAGCAGAGTGCCTCAAACTGGATATGATTGTATTCTGAAACTGAGTGTAGAAGAAAGGGGTCAGTATGAGTGCATGAAGTCTGCTTTAATCGCCAAGTTTGGCAAAACGCCTACCCAATATCTTAAACGGTTCAGGGATTTTAAGAAACGAGAGAATGTGTCTTGGGTTGACTGGGTGAGTGCGGCGCACATGAACATGATCGGGTGGATTGATGGTTACAAAGTGAAAACTTTTGTTGAATTGTCTCACCTCTTGTTTTTTGAGCATTTTTCGGAAGCCTGTTTGCCAGAGCTGCGTCAGTATGTTGCTGACCAGAACATTTTGGACCCCTTTAAGCTGGCTAGGTTGGCTGACAAGTGGGTCTCCCACCGGGTGTCCCCTAAGTGGGAAGGACAAGGACAAAGAAAAAGGGGCCTCTCAGAAAGCTGAGGAGTCCCAAAAGCAATCACAGTCGGGTAAACCAAAACCTTCCACTCCGAAAACCCACAAACCTAGTGGGGATAAGTCTGTTGTGGGTGGGAGTAAGAGCAGTGGTCCGCCTGCTGCAAAGCAGGGTCCCAGTGGTTCCAGTAGCGTACCCCGCACGCCCGGCATATGCTGGGATTGTGGTGCTCTGGATCACCGAAGGGGTGACCCCAAGTGTAAGGGTAAGGCACTTGGAGTCCAGGCTGTCAGCCTGACCTATCCCTGCTCCTTACCTGAGGTGGAGGCCATCGTCCCCCCCTCCTCTACTGGGATCACCTTCGGTGATCCCGTAGAGATTTCCTTAGTGTCCCTTGGGGCCTGGGACCAGTACGCAGAAGTACTGGCGACTATCCCACAAAACACTCGTAGGTTTTTGAGAAGTGTCCTCTTGAATGGCCAGCATTCTAGTGGTTTGAGAGACACTGGAGCAAGCATGACAGTGGTGCACAGGACCCTGCTCGAGCCAGAGGACTATGTAGGTGCTCCTCTGAGAACCACCAGGTTAGCTGGTGGGCCTCCCAAATTATCGCCTGTAGCCTTAGTAACATTACGATTGGAGACAAGACAGCAAAGCTTCCGGTCCTGGTTCAGGACAACGTGCCTGCAAATATTTTGTTGGGAAACGATTTGGTCGAATTGGGGATGATCACGGATGGTCTACCCAGGGCTGCTGTGGCAGTCACCCGATCGCAGGTCACACAGGGTCCGGCTGCAAGCCCGGTACCCTTGCCATCGGGGAAACCCAAGGCATGAAAGAAACGGAGGAGTAAGAAGGCCGCGTCTGTAGAGGGAGCTCCTACTTCTCCCGCTGTTCCGACAGCACCAATTGGGATCCATGCTCCGGACAGGCTGGGTCCAGTGGTAAATCCCGTCTCAACTCCTGTGGGAGATGAGCCAGAAGACTTTCCTGTGGGAGAGGCTCTTAACCCGGAGGATAATCCCGACCTTCAATGCTTGTTGGCTGAAGGGGGACCCTCCCGGGCAGACCGTTGTAAGGGACAGAGAGAGTGCCACTCTCTCGAGGGTCTGAGGACACAGGCCCTGTCCCAGGCACAGGGAGAAGTGCCTAGGACATTTCGGATTTATTGGGAGGGTGAGCTCCTTGTTAGTGAGCCGACTAAGCCTGAACCTGGTGCCCTCAAGAGGTTGGTGGTACCCCAGGTTTTCAGGCCCTTCCTGCTGCAGTTTGCGCATGAGGTGCCCTTGGCTGGTCATCTTGGTACCAAGAAGACTAAGCAGAGGCTCTCTGCCCATTTCTACTGGCCACGGATGGGAGTAGAAGTGAAGTCCCACTGCAGGACCTGCCCACCTTTTCAGCTGTCTAGCAAGACTGGAGGCAGAGTCATCGCCCTACTGCAACCGTTGCCAGTGGTGGACACACCATTTGAGAGGGTTGACATCGACATCGTCGGTCCCCTTGACCCTCCCATGTCGGGTGGACATCGGTTCATCCTAGTTTTGGTAGATCATGCCACCAGGTACCCTGAGGCTATACCCCTTCGGACGGTTACAGCCAAGGTGGTTGCCAGGGCTCTCCTGGGCATTTTCACCCGAGTTGGATTCCCTAAGGAGGTTGTCTCTGACAGAAGATCTAACTTCATGTCGAGTTACATGAAAACCGTGTGGAAAGAATGCGGGGTAACTTACAAATTCTCCACCTCTTACCACCACCAGACCAACGGTTTGGTTGAGAGATTTAACAAAACTCTCAAGGGCATGTTAGGCGCTTTGGAAGAGCCCCTCAGGAAGAAGTGGGATCTTCTCCTGCCATGCCTGCTGTTTGCTTACAGAGAGGTACCTCAAGAGGGTTTTAGTTTCAGCCCCTTTGAGTTACTCTTTGGACCCCATGAGGGGGCCCCACGTCTTGATCCGAGAAGGTTGTGAGGCCACTGTGATGTTGGAAATGCACCGGAGGGACAGGGCCTCCGTATCCTTGTCCTTTACTGCTTTTTATCGTATGTTCTGTCGTGTTTTCCACACAGGAGTTCATGTGGGACTCCTGGCGGTGCAGCTCTCTCTCTTTTGGTTTGGTGAACGGACCCGTGGGATACCCTTATGGCACCCATGGGTGAGGGTACAACCCTGTGCCCCTAGTGTATGTTTTTGGGCACCTGTGGGTGGCCCGCAGAGCAGGGTATGGGCTGGTGGCAGCTCCATGCTGAATTTGACAGGTGCACGGAGTATCCTCCATTTTGGGGATACCCCGGCCTTGGCATTGGGATCAGTTGATTCCTGATGGAAAACAAGATGGCCCCTGTGGCCTATTGCTTTCTACTACCTATTACCTTGTTTTACCAAAGTCCGGGGAAGCCCTGACTCTCTCCCTTCCCCCTGACTGGCTGTTGGGTGGAAATGCGATATGGTGTTGTTGTGAAGGCCCGGCCAGACTAGCTGGAGCCTTCCCAGTGATGTATGTTGTGGGTACCTCCTGTGGGTGTGACCCGGGTGAATAGAGTGTGTGACGAATATGCATTCTGTGTTGTGGATGTCTAGTATCTGGTGGTTGAAACAATGACTGAGACAGCCCTGCCCAAAACCGGTATGCATGCAGTTTGGAGTGTTGAATGGCTTGGTACTTGTCCCAATACACATAACTTATTGTGAGTGTCTGGAGAGAAGTGAATGGCCTGAATACCTTGTGTGCCTGATTGGCTGCCTGCCTGCATGAATGCCCTTATACGTGATTGGATGCTTGAGTGCGACCCAGCGGAATGAATGGGAGATCAACAGTATATCTGGGGACCTCTCACTGCTAGGAATCGTGTTCAGAAGCTAAAGTCCACTACGACGAGTAACTGGAGCAACGGAAGCTTGACCTTGAAGCCCCGCTGGACGAGAAGAAGTGCTGTTGCTCTCCTTCACAATCTGAAAGCTGCTGTGTCTCCAAGGACTGACCCAGAGAGGGCCTGGTAAGACGCCCTCTTTCCGAGCTACGAGGGACCATCGTGCACAGCTGATCTTTGCCAAAGCTTCCTGGTGGACAGACCTTCGACAGGCTGCCGACCCGAGACAGGGACTGCCGCTGAATCTCAAAGAGAAGCACCCAGACTGTTGTCCGCCACTGTCAACGACCGCCGTCGCCGACCGGAGCCGCCGTGCTCCCGTTTGCCTAAGAACTTCATTTGATCATCGGACGCTCTCTTCTGCATCGTCGCCCGCTTTATCCCGCTGGAGAAGGCCCGACCGTCGACGCGCCGAGGAGCATCCGCCGGTGGGTTTCCCGCCACCTGAGGACCACAGAGACGCTGATGACTCGACGCCCTTGCTGGGCCACAGTTCTTCATCATCTCTTTGCGTTCCAGAACTATCGGACGCCAACGCTGTGTCATCGACGAGCACCGCTAGGAACGAAGCTGCCACTTTACGGCCGTAGTTCAACCTGTTCGCAGTCATACATTCGACGACCCGTGACTCCTGCCTTAAAGGGAGGGCACTCAAGAAGGGCCGTCGATTCCCCGACACCGAACGCTGAGTTCCTCGACGCCTCTCGACTATCCGTGGCTCCTGCTTTAAAGGGAGTCCCTCAAAAAGGATCGGTCGACGCATCTTCGGAGAACTCTACTACACCAGGTACATTGGGGGGGTAAAACCTTAATAGGAGGAAATAAGACTACAGTTTCAACCATCTTACGTTCCTTCCTATCTCTATTGCTGGTTTCTTTGTTATTGATCTGTGTGACATTTTAACCGTACAGTTGATGCACTTTAATGAGATTCGATAACATTGGTGGTACCACTTTAGAATTATATATATTTATCATTGTTGATTTCCGAGTACAAAGTGCGTTATTGTGATCGTGTATATACCTTTGAATATTAATTATATAAAGACTGTGTTTTCAGTAATACAGTGTGTGGACATTCCTTTGTGGGGTTTCGGGGACTACACTGTACTTAAGAACCAGCCCGCATCACCTCCTGAGAAGCTAGGCCTTGACTGCTCGTCCATTGCTACCAAATACAGAATCTTGGCTGGGGTCCTCTGTGCCTCTCCTCTACCATATAGAGACCGGAAATACAGACACCCGCTACCAGTCTTTACAGCCACCCCTCCAGGTCCCGCCAAGCAAGTGGGGGACTATGTGTTAGGCCTCAGACGGAGGATGACACAGATGATGGGTCAGGCAACAGCGAATCTTAAGGCCAGCCAGGAATTGAATAAGTACTGCCATGACTTTAAAGCATTGCAAGCGGATTGGACTCCGGGACAGGAGGTCCTCGTGATGGAGCCTACCAAGCCTCGGGCTTTGGAGGATAAATTGACTGGACCCTTCAGGATAATCTCCAAGATGGGCGAGGTCAATTATCTGGTTGACATGAGAGCCTCTGGGGTAGCCCCTCAGATATTCCATGTTAACAGGCTCAAGCCTTTCCACAGGCAAGCCGAAGTCTCATGCCTCTTGCTAGCTTCAGGGCAAGAAGAGGATGAGAGTGAGCCCCTTCCTGATTTGCTGCATAGCAACCCTCAGGATGGCTCCGTGGAGGGAGTGCATCTCTCTCCAGATCTGACGACAGAGCAGCAGAAGGCCTGCCGGGCTTTGCTAGGCCTTGATTGCTCGACTACGTTACCATAATAGAGAATCTTGGCAGGGGTCTCTGTGCCTCCCCTCTACCATATAGAGAGCGGAAGTGCAAACACCCCCTCCGGTCTTTACAACAATGTCCCTGCAATGCTGTGTCACAAGGTCTCAAGCGCGATGTCAACAGTTCTTGCCAAATGTGTGCAATTTTGTGCCAAGTAACACTCCCCATTGTTAAAGTGCTGTAATATATTAGTAATTGCTTATGATAACCTATATAAACTGTGCTTTGTGGTGGTCGCTAGAGAGTGTGCTGACTGCTGGAACACGTGTCCTTCTGTATTTTTCTGTTTCATCCACTGATAATGTCTCTGTATGCTGTGTATTTTCTACCTAATACAAGAAGCTTGGTTTACCAAGCTTGCCTCATCCCCTTATGTGCTGCAAACTGAGGCTGATACCGAGAGGCCCTTGGGAAGGGGCCCGATCTTGGCCACCAAAGAATGGTGCCGATGTCTCTGGCCTTACTGCATGTGAGTTTTGCAGGAGTTTTTCTGTCGGCTGCCTCAACCACACATGGCCAATTAGAACAAGGTCCTCACTATCGAAGGGTGCTTCATAAATGTGGCACACCTGTTGATACCGAAGTTGGCAAATCTGCGGTGTGGTTCGTAAGGTCAGCAGAGTTTCTCCAGTGCAGCCCACGGCTGTGAACCTATTCCCCCGGGAGCTGACCGATAAATACAACCTTGGGCTTATGTTTTGTCATGTTTTGCCATGTCTCTATCTCCCTACCCCTCTGTAATGTTTATGCGAAATATGAGCTAAAACAACATGGGTGTGCAGCCATCTTGGACACTCATCTCCCATTACCATAATGAAAGCCTACCTTTTTTGTGGGCTCTGCATAGTAAACGTGCATCCCGGCAGTGAAGGCAAAGCAAGGTCACATAAATATTGTTACTAAGTGGACTTACTGTGGAATATAGTTATAGTATTGTCCAGCTGAAGGACGATCCAGAGAGGGAGTCTGAGCGCTCTGCAGGTGCAGTGATAAGGGGTCCTGGGAGAAGGCGAGGAGAGGGAAGCTGGGTTTTTCCACTTCATGGCTGTTTAGCTTACTCTCTTTGCCCCCTTCCACTTGTGATCTGCTTGTCGGCCGAGGACAGTCATAACTGAGAAGGGCGGGGACAAGCCCCCATAAAGAGAATAGGTTTTTCCTCTGTGGTAAGCAGTTAGAATCTGGACCCCCCCGGGTGATATAGGCCCTCATTAGGACTCTGGCGGAAAACCATGGTGCTATTAGCACCATGGTCGATGCCGGAGTCCGCCATGGCGGAATGGGAAATTACGACCCCATTCCAAGGTTGGCGGGGCTGTAATTCCCCATGCCACCATGGCCCTTCCCCATTCCCATTTTTGCCCCATAGGGCATAATGGGAATGAGGAAGGTGGTAAGTACGGTACCGCAAATTGCAGTACCGTACTTACCTCGAGAGTCCCTTTGCGTGCCCCTACTTTAACAGCTGGTCTAGACCAGCCGTAAAGGTCGGGTCCCGCAAAGGGACCTCGTAGTAAGATGTTAAGGGTTTAACAGCACCGACACCTTTTACGGCGCCGTTAACCCCTTAACGCCTGGGTCCTAATGAGGCCACAGTCTCGCTGAGAGGGAGGACACTCCGCTCCAGACCCCGTTGTTACACGTGATCTCTTCTCCTGCTCTGGGACTAAGCAGTGTCGTAGTGGCCAAGATGAAGTTGTCTTCTGCAACATTAATAACGGTGATGCTCTCTTTTTCTATGTTTCTGTATAACTGACTATGGGGGTCATTACGAGGTAGGAGGTAGCCATGCCGCTATTAGCGGCATGGATACCCCCTTACCGGGTCCCAATTCCGGGTTCCTTGAATGAGGAATTACCGGGCCATTCCAACCTTGGAAGGCCCGGTAATTCCTCATTCAAGTAACCCATCCCCATTCCCATTCGAGCCCCCATAGGGCTCAATGAGAATGGGGAGGGTGCTAACAACGGGCCCGTTAATAACGGGCCCGTTGTTAGCACCCTGGTCTGCTCGCGGGACCCGCTAACGGCGTCTGATGAAACCAGGTGTCCTTAGCGGATTCCCGCAAGCAGACTCGTAATGAACCTCCTGGTATGTTTTGTATTTGTCTGTAACTGTATATGAGACACCTATTTGTTTGTCTATTTGACTGCCAAAAATTGTACACTGACTAGTGGCCCCCACACTAACACCCACGACATCAAAGATGGCATCACACATATTTCTTTTTAAAAACCCCAAATATTATACTGCAGACTATTAGTCTGTTTGTGGTGTCTGTTCACGTAATGGGGCACCCAGGGACATTGTGCCGTGTTCGTACATTTCAGTTCTTGCATGACGCTCTTTTAATTAGTCCGCAGACGGTGCGTCGGTTTGTGGACATCCATTTGCATGGGCCTGCCGTCTCCCGCTCGAAGGGTGTCCGGGGGCATGGCACTGCATACGTCACTGCACATCATTATTTGACCAGACCCGTGCAGCCTAATGGCGTGTCTGCGGAGGGTGTCCGTCACCACAGTTTCAAACTGCA
Source organism: Ambystoma mexicanum (assembly GCF_040938575.1). Lineage (NCBI taxonomy): Eukaryota > Metazoa > Chordata > Amphibia > Caudata > Ambystomatidae > Ambystoma > Ambystoma mexicanum. The sequence continues at coordinate 162,561,196 of NC_090937.1, read as the reverse complement.
TTTTCGGCCAATCTTGGGTGTTTCAAGTTGAAATGGTTACCTTCCAGAGCTCCTACACCCATTCTCAGTTGATCTATCAACTTTGTTCAACTTTCAAAGGCCTATTTTCGACTTGGCAGTCCGCGGACAGTCGCACGATCTGCGGAGGGTTCCTCTAAAGGGACCCAGCCATTACTTTCAGTCATTCTAAATCTGGCTATTGTAAGAAACTCATGGTGCCCACAGTAAAGACAGACACAAGTGATCACAGTTCATGGGTGTTTATTAAACTGTAGAATGGGTGGGAATAACGCCTCATCTAAACCTAAATCTAAAAAGGGAGCAAGCTACAACCATCAAACAATAACAAGGCAGTCCTAGTGGCGTCTTGTCAAATATAAAGTGCCTATACTAAAAAAAAAAAAAATGCCAATCCTTACAACTAAGTTACAAAAATAGTGTGGGATAATGTTCGCAAGAAAGGAAAGAAGTGTTCATTAAATGCCATGGTGGCAAGCGCTTCTGCCTGCTTTGACTATCAGCACGGAAGGGCCCTGTGTGCAGTTGACACCTGTCACACCACACACCATCTGGATTTCCCAGTCTTTTGCTTTCCCTTTCGGAAGCTTCACAGATCTGATTTGTAAAGGGCAAGGGCAATTCCCTCTGCATCGTCCCTCCAGGTCTCTCTGCCATTTTGTCCTCCGCTTGAACTGCCGGTCCAGAATAATTGCTTTCTTGTGCGTTTGGCCTTGCTTGAAGTGAGCTGTCATGCTCCGCCTTGTATCCCTGTGGGGAAGGGAAAGGGCTGTCAGGTGTGCGTAGTTTTTGTTAATTGTCAGACTCTGCCTCACTCTTGTGTTGGGACAAGTCAGGTAAACGGCTCGTGTGTTAGTCGGTTGTTTGTCACGGTGTAGGAAAGTGCTCATGTTGGAAAGGGGGGGGGGATTCTGAATATCCTACGGGGTAAGATTGGGAAAAGGTGTTGTAGGGAAGAGGGTACCGCGTCCCACCCATCGGTGTCCCACTTCTACTCCTGAAGACCCGTCATCCAGGTGATCATTCCACACCGATCCACTCCCAGCAACTGGATCCAATAGCGATGGCCCGATCCTGGACACCTGGATGACAGCTCTCCTGGGACTAGTCAGGGAGACACCTTCAGGATTCTCACAATGCCCATGCCCCATGGAGTTTAGAGACAGGCCATGGCTGGAAGCTATGAGCACTGGCTATTGGTCCCATTATGAGGGTATAGTGGACACTGAACTAGGATGCAAGCCAGGGGCAGTGGATAATGGGTTTGGTTTGGTGGGGCTGTGGTCATGATTCAGCTTTATGACCTAGGCAATTCAACCATGATTTGCATCCCCAGCAGGTACTGTTGAAACCGACACACATCAGTATGCACTGCAAAAAATATGTTTGTTGTTTATAGTTCTTTCACATGTGTTAAATTATTAATAACGTATATACAGTGATGTAACATCAAGAAACATGTTCACTAATAAAAACCTTTGAAATTCACTGATTAAACATTAAGAGGATGTTATAATTAAGTTTCTAATAAAAACCTAGGAAATGTATTGAAAGAAATGCTGTTAAGAGGATGTTATTGTTGCAAGGTGAAATCAAAATACCAAAGAGATTCACCAGTTATGGTAAGCTATGCAACCATAACTCTCACCACCACCATGCACTGCTAAAACTAACACCCACGACATCAAAGATGACATCACAAATGGGACCATTGTTGAAATCTGACAGCCTCAGACAGTGATCCCAAGCAGTTCACAACCAGGTTATTTCTGTTTCCTGATGACTTACATCCTAGTAGATATCTACGTCTCTTGATTAAGACATTTCCTTCCATGTGGTAGGTCCAGCTGAATCATCCAGTGGAGCATGAGGGCATAAGCGCCAATGTTGTTGTACCTTGTCCAATACTGTCGATCGAAATGCTATGTGGACTGTGTGGTGAGCAACCTGTGACTGGTAACAATTAGCTTTGCGGATTTCAAAACATACATCAGTGGGTTGTTGCCTGTCCTCACCATGAATGTGGATCGGTGGCGGTAATCTTCTCTGTAATTACGCGTCTCAATGCCAGAAACTCAAATTTGTGGACTGGATATTTCCTTTCCAATGCATACAGTCCTCGCCTGGCAAAAGCAATCAGATTTGTCTCACTGCTGGTTTCCTGAAACAGGGCCACTCCAAATCTTTCCAGACTCACATCGACAAGATATAAGGCACCTGGGGATACACATAGGCAAGGGCTGGTGCTGCGGTGAGAGTCCATTTGATCTCCTTGAGAGCCTCCTGGCATTGGCCAGTACATCTCTCACAAAAGGGGTGATAGGGATTATGTAGATGTCTTATAGAGCTGGTGGTATTCCTCTTGCCCTTCTGGAGGTTCAGAAGTCCTTTGATGAAGTCCACGAGTAGTCAGGGTACGGAAAATCAGGCAATGAACCTAGAGTAACATTTACAGAATCCCAAGAAACTCTGCAACTCTTTCTGAGTGTGAAGTCATAGACAGGAGAGCAAGGTACCCATCTTTGCCTGATCCATGGCAATGCTAACCACAGAAGTGATGTGGCTGATATGTTCGATGGCCATGTGGAAAAACTGGCACTTGTCCACAATGACCTTTAGCCCTTGCTCCTATAGTTGAGCCAGCACCTGAATGAGAATTCTGTTATGTTCTTCTATAGTCTGGCCGAAAACACAATGATGTGAATGAGGAAGGCCAACACTGCCTCACCCATCACCTTTGCCATAAAATGCTGGAATTTTGCTGCCACAATTGAGATCTCCTGTGGAATCCTGATGAACTCACTGAAACCCAATGGGGATATGAAAGCTCTCTTCTGATGGTCCACTGGATACATCAGGATTTGACAGTAGCCACTACAAAGGTCCATAACTGAAACCCACGTTCAAGCATCCGAATTCCTGATCCACCCAGGGCATAGAGTGCTACTTTGTTATAGTGCAGTTATCCATGCGACGGTCAATGATGCACATCTGGAAATCCATGTTCTTCTCAAGGTGATGCCAATGGGAAAAACAAAAGTGCTCTGGGACGATCCTTGCTGGATAGGTCCTACAGGTGGCAGCATACATCCTCCACCTCTCTTGGGGCAAGACGTGATGATCTATCCCTGAAGGGCATCTCATTTATCACATAGATCTGGTGTTCAACTCTGTGAGCCTCAATAATTCCCACACAAGCCGATGGAGAAAACCTCGGCCCACTGAGCATGCTGTTCCCACAGCCAGTCCTTGTCTTTCTAAGTCCCACATGTGCTGGTGGTGTCAATTGCTGGGGCTAAATAAGTGGTCAAGTGAAACTGTAAAAAGATTGTGAATTGTTCACTGTTAGTGAATGGGTGGACTGACCACATTTATGACTGTGACCTTGATAATGTTCAGGTCCTCCCTATCCATTGTCACCAGGGTCTGCTGTAAATGTACATCCACTGGGAGCTATCCACACTCTGGTGCCTTCATCACAGGCATCATTAGCATTTCTGCCTCAATGGGTCGCAGTCTGCCAGGAACCAACTAAATGGTGTGCACCGAGCTAGTGACCTGCCGGAACAGAGTTTGGTGCCTATTCTGACCAGGTCCATCAGGTGGTGATCTCAACTGGACCTCTCTCCCTAAGTATGCCTGCTGACCTATGGGGTGCATGGACAGTGTGCTGGCATGTCACAGTCCAGCTATCTCTCAAGACAGTGCATACAACTCAATGACTATTGAAGTGTTGGTTCCTATCAGAACCAGTGTTGCAGGTTCTTCAGTCTGACTGCTGCAATCCTTAACCAGAGCGTCAATGGGTGGTGGATTTGGGGTCTGTTCTCAGAGTTGCAGCTACATCAGGACAGGTGGCATTGATCTTGTTCCACATATAACCTGCTGCAGTCTCACCATCTTCAGACTGTTTGGATTAATCCCATCCCACTGAAAGAGCAGCAGAAGAATAGGTTCAGCCCAGGCGAGATACTCTGATAACTTCTCACCGAGTTGGAGGAACATGGCGTAGTATATTACTATTGGTTGCATGACAGGTTTGTTTTCTCCAAAGACTCCATCCAGAATAGCCTTGATGTCATCTGTGGTGCAGTAGATTTATCTTAGTGCAGGACCTTGCAGGACTTTGATCACTCATCAATGTGTCTCCTGGTCAGGGGCTATAAAGGCAGACCGCATCGGTTTGGTTGGTTACACGCAAATCTGATACTCGTCTTTGCCTCTCGGGGAAGGCTTCTTACCTGAGTAGGGTTTCAGGTGGACATAGTGAACATGCTCGGATGGTGAAGATATTATTTTTGAACCAAGCATATGAAAGTGTCAGCCATGGTTGCAGCAATCAGTCTGGAGCCTCTATGCTCAGCTGTAAAGATGGCATATACGCTAAGTATGGTGGAACTAGAGGCAATCATTTGCAGAGCCATGATGGAACCTTTACCGGGCACAGCAGCATGACTTTGGGCAGTGCTGGGCAATGCAGGACTCGGAACAGAAAGAGGTGCTGGGCTAGATTGCAACCCTGTTGAGTTGTTTAATGCTTAAAGGGGACAGATCCTTATTGTGTCTCCCATAGAAATGGTGATGAGCTGTGTGGCAGGGTCGACTTCAATGAGTATCATATTAGTGTTTGTTGGGTTGATTGCGCCTAGCTTTTAACTTAAAGTAGACAGATATACAGGTAAGATTTCAATAGCATGATTTTATTGGTTCTAGACCAAGACGCCATTTGCAATGGATCACGGGTTATAAGTCATTACAAAGGCCCTCATTACGACCCTGGCGGAAATCGTGGCGCAAAATGCACCATGGAGCACGGCGGAAAGCTGCCGATAGCGCCATGGGGGTTGGCGGATTTACCGCCCCATTCCGACCTTGGCGGGGCGGTAAATCCCCATTCCCCATTTTACCCTTCCCCATTCCCATTTTTGCCCCATAGGGTATAATGGGAGTGGGGAAGGCGTTAATTACGCCACCGTAAAATACGGTGGCGTAATTAACAACAAGGGCCCAAAGTGTCATATTTTACAAGGTTACAACAGTCTGGTGTCACAAATACAATTAGTTTACAAAGTGCCACAAGTGTCCAGTGCCATAAAATACAAAGGGCCTCATTACGAGTCAGGCGTTAAGGGGTTAACGGCGCCGTAAACGGCGCCGACCCTTAACACCTGATTACAAGGTCCCTTAGCGCCATGGTGATTTTAACGCCTGCTTTTTGCAGGTGTTAAAATCCATGACGCTAAGGGACCATGGTGCTAATTACGCCACCGTAATTTACGGTGGCGTAATTAGCGCCTTCCCCACTCCCATTATGCCCTATGGGGCAAAAATGGGAATGGGGAAGGGTAAAATGGGAAATGGGGATTTACCGCCCCACTCACCTTGGAATGGGGCGGTAAATCCGCCATCCACCATGGTGTAAATGTAGTTTACACCATGGTGGTAAGGGTACGACCCAGGCGGTAACTTACCGCCTGGGTCGTAATGAGGCCCAAAAAGTTTACAAAGTGCTAGAATACTCTATTTGGAGGCAAGTGCAATTGTTTCGTCCTTTTCACTGCCTGTCTCAAGGCACAGTTACAATATTGCTGTGAGTATTATTCTGAGTTGAGTGCAGTTCTATTAGTAAACAGTTCAATCGGTACTGTCCTTCACAATTGTAACACAATACATCCATATAAATTAGCATACAGAGTTGTACATTTTCAAGATTTTTGAGTAGTAAGTCCATGGTTTTCAGGTTGAGGACTGAAGTTACTGTCTTCGTTAACTGTGTCTAATTCAATGGTTAAATATCCTTTGTTCATTATGGTGCTTCTTAATAGGGTTGTGTCAAATTCTCATTTATATCCTATAAACCATGAAATCTTAAATTTGTTTTTTCATACTTCCCGTGGTCCCCCTCATGTTTCTTTAACAATGTCTCTCTTGGGCATGGGTCTTCTAAAAAGGAGTAGGTAGCTGTGTTATTGTGGTATTTTTTCAGGATGGTGGCTGCCACAATGATGGTCTCCATTAGGCCAAGGATTTTAATCAGGCACTTGACCAGGGTGGCACATCAAATAAGGGTCTACATATTTTTTGAATCAAGTTAATATACTCCATATAAAGTTAGCTCATGCTCAACCATTGTAAAAAGCCCCTAAAAAAAACCTTGGCATGAAGTCCAGTGTGTTTTACTGTGTTCTTTCATTTAATGCATTTTATAATCATTTAATGCTCTAGCTTTAACAAAAGCAAAGAAAAAGTACATAACAAAAGCAATGAACAGTCTGTAACCCACCCCACGCTTCCCTTTTGTCAGGTACCTTTAAGGGGCAACACACAGCACCCTGATTAGTTCAAGGTTAAAAATGATAATATCACAATTTTATCTAGTGCTTCAGTGCGGATTTCTCTCACTTGAAAGTGAAAGTGCTGTAATAAGTGATATTATTATATACATCCATTGTAATGCAGTATAATAGAAAGCAGTCTTGAATAATGCATCTCTGGAATTAGTGATGGCCTTGTGGCATATATATTTGCCAAAACAAAAGTGGGGTAATTAAAAGAGAGAAGCGGGTACTAATCGTGGCATTGGTGGATGCGGTCCAGAAGTACCCCCGGGTGCTGGTATGGTTCTTTTTGGTTTGTGGCAATGACACTTGAATATGTGTTCTATCTAGAAGAAAACACTCAAGATTAACTAGATGATCACACTGAGGCACTAGGAGAGCCCCTGGCAGTGCACAGTATGTGAAAGAACGTAAGAGGTAGCAGAATATGTGATTAGCTCTGAGCTGCTCCCTAGGTTTTCTCTGGTTGGAATGGTGCTGGTTTATGGTCATAATACCGAAAATATAAATCTCGAAAAAAAAATCTCGAAAAAAAAGGCCGAAAAAAAAGTCGAATTTTTTTAATAACGTTTTTTATTCGAAATGGGGGGGTTCCCCCCAACCCCCCTTTTTTATTATTTTTTTAAAATCCCGGACCCCAAAATAAATATATAATTAAAAAAAGATTATTTTTTCGATATTTTGACCGACCACCAATGGTGCTTGCAAGCACAGATATCCAATGTGCATTATATTCATATGCATTTTAAAGGTGCTATTAGAGTGAAAGGTTGCAGAAGGGGAGGTGGCTCCTGAGGGGTTCTAGTAGGATTTTAGGAATAGACCTAATCAGGAGAGTTCAAGTTGTGTTGTTACCCATTTTGATGAAGTGTTGTTGCTGTTCTGCGTTCTAATTTATGATGATTTTTGGCTGTAGTTAGTGTCTTATGTGTGTTGCGGAGAAAAGGTTGGGGAGGCTGACCCTACTGGTTTTCAATGTGTTCTTGATTTAAGGATTTTCAGCAGGTGTATTTCACGTGTCATTGATGCTGACCAGGATGGGCCAGTCTCTATTTTGACCTGTGTGCAAGAATAGTTCCCTTATCACTCTTTGTGTCCAGATTTATGATGGTAATTACATTGATAGAATCCAAGTGGTCCATGCTTTGGGAGTTGCAGGACCCTGCTGGTTCATCCGAGTGGTTCTGGTGGATCTTAAGAGTCCCAGACTTGGCTAGCCAGATTTTGAAATGGCTACTTGGTCCGGTCTTTACAGGGTGCTATGGAGGTTTATAATTTGCAGTTTAGTGAATAGCCAGGTTTTTAGAGACTAGATGATTCTCCTCTGTGTGGGGTCACCTGGATATTTAGTGGCATTGAAAGAGAAGGAGGATCTTCATGGTTCTCAGTGTATCAACTAATGAAGGATGTTAGGTCAGGTCCAGCCTACCATCATTTAAATGTGTGACTTTAGGTGGTACTGAAAGGTCAGAAACACATTTAATTAGACTGAAATAATACAGCCAAAGAGCCTTGGTTTGAAAAAGAATCCCCACTGTAGCCCATAACTCCAATCCCTATAATGGCCTCCCAGTAAAGCTTCATATTAAAAACCTTTGGCTTGTCTTAACTCACAGGTAACACTGGGCTCAGGGCTCCAAATACCCATGGATTTTGATCTATGTCTTGAGTGTAGATGAGCTAAATGCATGAAACATATACTGCCAAATAATGAAATTAAGATAGAGTGGGTGAGGTGAGTGAGGTCAGCAGAAATAGAGGAAGATGGAGTGTGAGGAGAAAATGTGTAGGTTTATGTGTCACTTACAATTTCAGTGGCTATTCTTTAGGGAAGAAGCTTTCACTTCTCCTGTCAATGCATTCATGCTGCCTGTTATGCACTAACCTTCATTTTTTCTGTTGGGGGCAGAGAGGCGTACTTGTAATAATTCTGCCTTTGCAGCAATGAATATACTTTGTTTTATAGCAGGGCCTTCTACCCTCAAAATACAATTACAGGCTTTAACCAGCTTTGTATGTGCCTATTGATTGTAATAACAAGTGGCTGCTTGTAAATTTCTTTATTGGACGGCCGTAAATATTTCCCACAAATATGCCAGACCGACTGAGCACAGTGAGGGAGCTCAAATCAACACAGGAGGTGTTGAGGAAGTTCCCTCCCCAAAACATTTTTGGGAAAAATACATTAGAATTGTACATTTCATATTGGGTAAAAAGACAGACAGTTTAAAATGTGTTTTGTAAGGAAACTCATGAAAAACTTTAATTGATGCAAGTAATTATGAGTGCACAGTGGCATTTCCCAATGCATTGTCACGATGACTTCACCCACAATAAATGCTGGTATGAAACTATTTTCACCCTAGCTGTGCCACTACATTTCCATGATGGCTGCACCAATATTTGCCATTATTCCCATATAAGAGGATACTCATGTTTGCTCTGCACATTGTGCCATTAATGATACAATAAGAAAACATGTTCAAGCTTCTTCTGCCAGTATATGGCAGTATCCCAGTACAAGAAGATTATTCTGTTGATTTTGCCCTTAAAAATGCCATGCCCCAATATGAAAGCATGTCCAAACTGGATGCACCAATGCAGGCCAATCTAGATACATAATAACACTGATCATGATTGCTTTACCTTTGATGTTCAGTACAGATTGCTGTGCCACAGTGAGATATTCTAGCTGGACTAGCAGCACCAAAATATCCAGGTAACAGATCATACAATGTTTGCTTTATCATAGATGCCCTGTAAAAAATACCATGCAACTAAAAGAACTAAATAGACTGCCTGCACCAAGATGGCAATCAAGCCACTTAATAACACATATCATGCTTGCTTTATCTTAGATGCCAAGTAAAACATGCCATTACACAGTAAGAATTAACTAGGCCAACAACATCAAGATGCTAATCTAGCCACATAATGACACGTATCCTGCTTGCTTTATTCTCACAGATGTCACGTAAAATAATTCCATGCCATATCAATACATAATAGCTAGACTGGCTGCATCAAAATGCCTGTCTATCCACATGACAACACTTATTCTTGCATATTTCAAGACACCCATTACAAATGTCATGCTGAAGTGTGCCCTCACACCCGACTGAAAGCCAAAAACTGGCCTGGCATTAACACAAGCATGCACAAAAAACACCATTCACATGCTAATTTTTCCTGCTCATTCACTCACTCATTGACAGGTGACCCATATATCATTCACTTACACTTACTCACACACACCCACACACACACACACACACACACACACACACACACACACACACTGGGCTTTATCTATGAAACTGGCATCAGCTGATAACACAAAAAATAACACAGCCCATGTGCCTCTGGCTCAGTTATTTGATGACTCATCCAATAAGCTGTTAAGTATTTAAAAACATTGTTTTATTTGTTTAAGGTTAAATGCATTTAACCTTTACAAAAATAAATACATCTCTCAATTCAATTTTAATTACAATCAAAACTTCCAGTCAATTTACTCATATAAAAAGTAAGTCAATCTAGAGATTTAACGACAAAAGACAAGTGGGGCCTCTAGTTGTTTGGGTAGTGCAGCACATCTAGTATTTGAAATCGACATCAGAATGCTGCCACCTTACAATGAAGCCCCAAGGTGTGTGAAATCTCCAGATGTCATGTACTGGGTGTGTCTAAACTGCCTTTGAATGAGCTCATTCATTGTAAAGTCAATCTCCAGATGGAATGTACAGGATGAGGGATGTTTTGATACGAGGGCTGGGGGGCCTGGGTGGAGGTTGGGGGTGTCTTTAAAACCCATGCTTTGGAAGTCCGCCAGAATAGTGTGGTGGATTTTGCGAGATTTGCACAAACTGTGGAGCCCGGTTGGAACTGAAGACCCCCGTCATCTACAAGTCCTCTGACAGAGAGGCCTCATTAAGAAAAATAAGGTAAGATGTGTTTTATTTATTTATTTTATGTAGCCTTGTATAGGGATGTGAAAGCATTTTTAAATAAAGAGTTGTTTTTCTGATCAGGTGGGCTGGGTTTTAAAAGTGTACACTCTTTATACACTCTTTAAATCTAAAGAAGAGTATTTCTACTGCTAGAAAGTGTTTAAAGGTGCTAACATGTGCTTTCTGGAAATGGCAAAGGTGTAAAAAAAAAGTCCAAGTATTTTTAGCCCAGCTATTTTAAAAGTGTAAAATATTTATACACTCTTTAAATCTAAAGGAGAGCATTTCTAGTGCTAGAAAGTATTTCAAGGCGCTAACATGTGTTTGTGACTCTGCAGTTCTAAGTGTTTATAGCTCCAGCTACTTAAAGAGCAATATAAACAAAATATATTTGTTTTCTGCTGTGAGGGCTGAATGAAAGTGAGTTTTTTGCTTAACAGTACACGTTTGTTGAAATGCTGTGTCACTGGTGCTATGTGATTTTTAAACATGATATGAAAGCTATTTTATTTAAAGTTTGTTCTAGAATCTAGCCCTTCGTATTTTTGTTTAATGGGGCAAGCAGATAATTTAAAACAAAATGTGTGTATTCTTTGGGGGCAGGCAGGAGTAACTGCCAGCATACATTTCATATATGGAAGTTAAAGTGTGCTTTAACATTGACAGGCGAGGGTTAAGTTATATGCAAAACTGTCTCAGGCAAGATAAGGTCATTTTGTAATCTGCATTTTATGTTTATTTTGTTGGAGAGGCTCTTTGACATGACATCCTTATCAGCATTTTTAGAGTGCTTGTTTACGAAGTTTTCAACAGTGGGGCCATTCATTGTGTAAATGAAAACTGGTGCTACGGTCTATCTCTACACGCACAGATGACACAGCGTGCACATTAATGCCAGTTATAAACTTCATACGGGGCATTGTGAAGAAAATCGCACTTTTTTAATGACACACCACTAAAAAAATGAAAATGATGATTTACATAGTATTGCAAATGAACACATTTTAGCCCTTCACAAACCCAATAGGCATGGCATTTATATAGACATAGGGAAGATTGCTTAAAGCAGACATGGGTTTATTTTATAACACATTTGTTATTTTAAAACAAATATTATTTTTGGTTGGAGAGGCTATTAGACATGTAAGCTTATCAGCATTTTTAGATAGCCTGCCTCGGAAGCTCTAGGCGGCTGGGGCATTCTATGTGTAAAATGAAAACGCCTATATTTAAGTAGTTTGAAAGTGCACAACATTATTGGTTCTAGGAAAGCAGTTGTGCACACAAGCTATAGGCGCTTTGTGAGGTGCAGTTTTCTAATTGTGGCCCTTTGACAAAGCAAATAGGCATAGGTAGCCTTGTTTAAAGTAACCACAGTGACAAAATGAAAATGCTGTTCCAGATGTCTGTGACGGTCCAAGTGTCCCTGTGTCAGTTGTTTTCTTAACTGCGTGTCATGAATTTAGAAAATAGGTGCAACTTCTAAGAAATAATGAGGCTTCTGCCAGTGTTGCACATATCACATGGGCGGTTGACATTTTTATGGCAGCCAAGATTCAGGATGTTATATTTTGACTCGGGGTTTGTTTGTTTGTTTTGTTTTATTCATTTATAATGCGCACCAGACCCGAGGGTAGCCGGGCGCAGCAGTACAGAAAATGCAAAGCTTGAGTTACAGGGTAGGGTCATGGGATGCATACACAGTAAAAATACGAAATACAATAAATCCCATGTAGGTGGCGATAGGAATATACACACAAAGTACACACAAAATGAATACAAAGGACAATAAGGATAGTATATATAAAGGCACTAGATGGACGTTAGCTCAGCGGCCAGATGGGCAAAGTGAGAAGGTCCATAAGATTAAAGGGGAGCAGGATCATGATGTGTGTATGTTAGGGTTGAGTGAGGATAAGTGGACGCCACAGGATTAGTCATTGGCCGATCTCAGCAGATTAATGTAGTTGCTTCTGAATTTCAGAAAGGGATGCTCCTCCCGTAGAGGGTTTGGCAGTGAGTTCCATAATTGGGCAGCTTGAACCTGGAAGCTGCTGACCCCACCTTGGTAAGTCTGAATCTTGGAATGATGAGGCTATTGTCATTTGAAGTTCTGGCAGGGCACGTGTGGCTTCTTTTAGAGAGTTTGTTACAGAGATAGCTTGGTGCGGCATTGTTCAGGGCTTTGTGAACCAGGGACGCTACTTTTAAGTGGATTTTATTTCGGGTGGACAGCCAGTTGTTTTGATGCCTGATCTTTGAAATATGTGATCTTTTAGAGACACCAAGGGCGGCTCATAGGCGTTGTTTTGTAGTATTTGGATCCGGTGGGTGATGGATTTATTTGCTCCAATGTAAAGGGCATTACAATAGTCGAGCCTCGAGAGGATTAGTGCTCTCGCTAGGATAAGGCAGTTGTTGTCAGAGAGAAAGTGCTTGCCTGCTCTAATGAATTTACATGTGTAGGCGGTGGCCGAAGCCAATGACTTCACCTGTTTATCGAAAGAAAGAGTGGCATCCAGATAGAAGCCAAGTGTCTTCACATCTTTAGATACCTTGATGATGTGCCCATCAATTTCAAATTAGGTATAGTCCTGGCTAAGTTTTTTAAGGTTAGAATGCGTCCCTAGGATGATCAACTCTGTTTTATCATCGTTCAGCCATAGACCGTGGGTTGCCATCCATGCCTGGACAATGATATACACCCTATTTACCAAGGCCAAATCCTTATTGTAATCCCCGGAAAGTGGGAGGAGAATCTGGGTATCATCTGCATAGTTAGTGTAGGTGATACCGAGATGGTCCAGATCATCAAAAAGGGGCTTGGTAAATATGTTGTAAAGAGTCGGGAGACGCATGAGCCCTGAGGAACTCCGCACCGGATGGGGATTGGGTCCACCGCTGCCGATGGGGAGAACACCCTCATGGTCCTGTCGCTAAGAAAAGATTCAATCCAAGTTATGGCCTCTCTGGAGAAATGTGCGGCAGAGTCTAAATAGCTACAAAGTACCCCATGGTCCACAAGGTCAAATGCTGCCGATAGGTCCAACAGCAAAAGGAGAGCCATTTTTCCTTTCTCTCTTAGTTCATCTATTTGTGCCTTTAGGTCAATGAGGGCAGTCTCTGTGCTGTGTTGGGGCGGAATCCTGATTGGCGCTCTCCTAAGAGTTTGTGTTGTTCCAGAAAACTTTGGATTTGATTATAGGCAATCTTATCCAAAGTTTTAAGCAGGAAGGGGACTGTCGTAATGGGATAGTAGTTCGTGGGTATAACAGGATCTAGCATTTGCTTTTTGAGCAGTGGTAGAACCAGGATTGTTTTAGATTGGTGGGTACCGTGCCGGACGTGAATGAGGAGTTGACAAGTTTAGCAATAAACGGGGAAAGATCCCTACCAGCATCTTTTATAAGCTGGGAAGGGCAGGAATCGCCCTGACAGTTTGACGGCTTGAGAGAGAGGATAACTTTCTCCACCTCAAGGATAGAGGTTTTGGAGAACATGAACCGCATAGCTGGGTCCTGAGCCTTTAGGGCAGGGTCTATGATGGCATTAGTGGTCTTAGATGGTTGTGTAAGGGAGGCTTTCTTTTTGGCTATTTTCATTTGGTGTAAGGAAATTTTGTTTGATAAGGCTTGCTGAATATCAGTGCACCACGTTTTATCTTTGGTGCATATGTCCGGAATGGGGATGGGTGACTCTAGTTTCTTGAGGATGGTGAACAGTTCCCTCATGCTTGAGTTGCCGTTGGAAATACGCTTATTGAATGAGTTCTGTTTGGCCAAATGGATTTCTTTTTTATATTGGGGTGTAAATATTAATGTTGAGATGCGCTGAATATTATAATCACTGATTGTATATGGTTGGAGATTCAATTTTATAAATGGGCCCAGTCTATTTTATTGATTCGGCGACCTGTGAGGGCTTACTGTCCGTGGTGCTCCTGTGCCCATTGTTTTGTATGAATTACATTATATTAATGTATACACCGGGATGTTTGGAAAACATGTTAAGGCTGAATTAGTATTAGTATTTTTAAACATGTAAGAGTTGCACTGTGAGTTTATTCATTGTGTGCCATGAATTGAGACTATAATTGCAACTTTGATCAAATATTGATGCTTTTGCCAATGTGTCACAGAGTGGTTTAAAATGTTTAAGGTTGCAGAGATTCAGCATGTTATATTTTGGCTTGGGGTGTTAATATTAATATTATAATGTACTGATTCTATATTTTGTTTGTTTGTAGAAATGGCTCTGAACAATTGAATGTTGCAACAGGCCGCTTCTGGAAAAACAGCCTGCAGCAGTGGACAACTCGAGGACGTTGGAATGGTGCTTCCTGTCATTTCTGGATCAACAAACCCTGGATATTTTAACGACCCTGGAATGGGGCTGCCATTTTTGTAACAGCAGCAAAGGACAATGGATTTGGGGTCCCGCAGATAACTTTTGTGAAATCATCACCAAGGCAGCTTAGTTCTGGAGTTTTTCCAATGCCCAATGGAATGGCCGGGGGCCTAATAAGTGATTTAAAAAAGTCTCCAAGTGGCAGGCTGCTTATTATAGATCGGCAAATTCTGAATGTTTTGAGAGCACAGGGATGGGTTTGCAGGTCTGTACTGGATCTATTTTGGACACTGGGATGGGGCCTTATCAACAGATTTGGAATGTTTCAATGAAAGGGCCCGATAGTGTTGTTACAGCATTAAAGCCCAATTAATCTGGGAAGTTCTTTGTGAATTCATCAATGCCCCCTGTTGGTTCTTTACAATGCTCGCTGGAGTGTCTGGTGGGCCACTGAGCGATAAAGTCAGTAAGGCAACGGAGGTTGTTTATGACTATTGTACTGTTCCAGCATTGAACCGTGTGTCTGAGCAACTTGGAAATGGGCTGGCAAATGATTCTGTAACAGGGGGTCCAGACATGCAGGTTATCCCTCTGTGTTCTGCCGGCTCAAGACTGTGTTTAACATGTCAGCATCTCTCGAGCAAAATAGGGAGTTCTCCGGTTTTAAAATCTGATTATGGAGTTATTCCCTCAGTGATGTCGAGGGCTCTGACGGATATTACCGGCCGCTTAAATATTCAAACACCTTGGCCCTCATTACGACCCTGGCGGAAATCGAAAAACGATGGCGGAAATGCAATACCGCCATCGAATAGCGCTCGGTGCGATTATGGTTCGTCACCGTAAAGTACGATGCCATTAGCGACACCGTAGTGAACGCCAACGCTAACTGCACCAAGTACGCGCACGCGCGCCATGCGAAACCGTAATTACCACCATGGCGCAACGGTACGCGAATTCTGACCCTAGCGGACATGTACCTAACGCCATCAAGCATGGCGGAAAGTACCATTCCGCCATGGTGAGAAGAACGGCAACGCGAACCAACCGTAAATGGCCCTACTGAGTGCCTGTACACCACTCGCTTGCCACATTGCACAACTCCTCGTAGGTGCAATGAAGTCACACAATGCAACCAGTGAAATGTACACGTCACCCATGCATGCCAACGAACAAATGAATGTAGGGGCTCCAAGTGCCTTGTGAGTGGCCATCCATATTTGCCATGTCACCATTGCCGTACTGATGCAGCACAGGCACGTGAAGGGTCAAGTACAGCAATATGAACTGAAATATGAGACAAAACAACAACAGGCCCCCATCGCTTGACACCAGTGTAAGGCAACATTCAGAGCAGTAACCTGAGGGAGACTGCACCAGCCCTGTACCCTTGCCAGTAAACAAACCAACCATCAGCATAAGCATGTACCACACAAGTTGGCAGAGTGACTGAGCAGCCAGGCCCATCTCAAGAGGGGCCAATGGGAGCTGCAGGACACAGATGGCACGAATACAGAAGCTATTCCAATGGACATGACCTCAGTCTCCCTCCAAGAAACGCACGCAAACACAGGCACCTGTGACCAGCCATATTCTGATAATCACATCATTCCACCAATCCACCTGGCTGACCGGCATCTGTTACACAAAAGCTAATCCCCCGCCCCTGAGCATGACATCATTAAAACAGTCATAATGGCAGCCCCTATCCCTGACCTCACTGGGCTTCGTAGGCAAACGCGCACAGTACAGTACCACGCAACTATAACCAGAAGCCGGAACCCAATGCAGATCTACTCACAATACATCGCTCCACAAATAGGAATATGCTACATTACTTGCAAAGAATAACGCTACACGGTTAATATCAGAATAGAAATTTAATGCACTACAAAATCACCAAGCCCATACAGCCATTAGGTCATGAACTCCAAAATACATTTCAGTATTGTGGGCAGCATCCGCAATAAATGACCAGCTTCTGCTTGTGTGACGCCCTGTTCCTTCATGGTACACAGGGGCTACATACACGTTCAAAAAGGCAACATGGAAGCGCCTAGAACCGCAGGGCCGTCCCATTAGGTAGGCACTAGTCCAGCTGAAAGGCCGATATGTTGCTCCTAGCCACTAGTACTGCGTAAGGACATGTGGCCCATTGGCGATCGTCCCATAAGATCGTAATGGTGCTCCACTGATAAACACGAAGCAGCAGGTGTCGGGAGTAAAAGCCATCTGCAGGAGTGGCATACAGATGGCAGCGGCAAAAGGGGAGGAGATACCTGTCACCCAAATGAAATGAAAAAGAATGGTATGGGCATCAGAACTTAATTTGAATTACTCACTTCAATGATCACACTAAATCTACAGCCATATGCATGTTAGCCCGCTCAAAAGGATTATTTCCACCCAAAATTCACTTGCGAATCATAACCATATAAATCGAGGTGAAAACACTATTACAAACGAGTGTTTGTGTGCATGCGTCTGTTAAGACAGAATCCATTAGATGGGACTATTAACGTGCATATACACAAGTGTTTGAAGGCGCGTCGAGACAGGGAGGGTTGAACAAGGGCAGATAGACGATGGTCCCACTATGGCAGCTCTGCATCACATAGCGCAGGGGAAGGGGATAGATACCAAAAAGCCATGTACATGGCAAACTCTCAATTAAATCCTCTGTCCATGCATGCATACATCATTCCCTCATCCCGGTATAAAAACGCCTGATTATTTACTCACATAACATTTGAAATTTCCATTGAGTCTGTGCGTAATGCAGTCTGCAAAATCCACTGTGCTCCAGGCCGGAATAATAGTGTTGTGAAGTAACATGTATGTGGGAACGTCCTGCCTAATCGTCCACTACGCTATTGCGCATCCCATACTATTCATATCAATCATTGCATTCTCGCCATGGCCCCTGTCCCAAGGACATTAAACAATAGAACATTATATTTGCAGTCATACCTGTGGGCGTCTCCTCGCCGCTAGCTGAAAACCGAAAGCGCTGTCCTTCGAATTCCTCATTTGCAACATCACGTCGAAAAGGCATCTGTGACCGCTTGAAATCACAAAATCATCCATGTAGTGCGGCAGTGTGTGAAAATGGCAACTGGCTTCACTCACAAATGGGACGCCCCGCCCGTCGGTGAACCTCGGTACAGTGCTGCATGAGGGTCCACCGTTAATCGAGTACTTCATTCCACTGACCCCTGACAAGTTTGTTCGCGACTGCAAAGATTGTATGTGAAACAATGGGACCATAGCAGAATGAACATATACACCAATATTACACTGCCATCGGGATTAAATACATGATTGTAATAGCAAGATGCCATGCGTCACATTGCAGCGTTGTGTGCGGGACGTGCTCGCCCAAAGGGGATTGCAGCTGGCACAGGTGGAATGAATCACCACAGGTGGAGGCTATACAGCCTGAAAACACATAAATTGCACACCCAACCCCCTCCCACAACCACACCCACTCCAAAATGCTACCGGCAGGACTAGCGATGTTGGGCCTGGGGGACCTGATAGCACTGCAAGTACTCCAACTTCAAGAAGAAGACGAACACCAACTACTACAACAACCGGCCGCACAGAGGAGACGCAGGAGGAGGAGGAGGGCAAGGCAGGGCCAGCAAGGCCCACCAGCACAGCCACTACCACCACGCAGGCAGCCCGCAATCCCACGCCTCCGAGCTCATCCGTTCAACCTCACTGATGAGCAGATCCACACCCTCTACCGTTTGGACCGGGACACCATAACCGCCATTGTGGACATGACACACGCTGACCTTGCCAGCATGATAGATAGCCCAACCGCCATCCCACCCCTACTGAAGGTGGTGTCTGTACTACACTTCCTGGCCACAGGCACCTACCAGCACACAGTCGGACAGTTGCATGGCATTTCACAGCCACTGTTGTCACGGACACTATCGCAAGTGCTCGATGCCCTCCTGAAGCACGCAGACGACTACATCTCTCTACCACGCTCGGAGCAGGAAATTACGAACACGAAAGTGGGATTCCATGCACTTGCCGGCATACCGGGTTGCATTGGTGCCATCGACTGCACCCATGTGGAATTGGTTGTGCCACATGCCATGGAGGCCCAGTACCGCAACCGAAAACAATATCATTCTCTTTAAGTACAAATGGTGTGTGACTCCAACAGGATCATTACACATTGTTGTGCCCGATTTCCTGGATCAACCCATGATTCTATGGTCTTGAGGAACTCTACAATACCACGCTACATGGAGCGACACGCAGGGAACAGATCCTGGCTACTCGGTGAGTCTCATTCCATGCATGATAATGTGGGGTATGTGATGCGGCAATGACCTGGCAGGAAGGGGGGGGGAATGCGTACGTAGCTATGTCATTCCACAAACATCCTTTATTGTCCACATATAGGTGATGCCGGGTATCCACTGAAGAGATGGCTCCTTACACCACTCCGGAACCCACAGAACCAGCATGAGGAGGACTACAACCATGCCCACTCACGAACCCGTGTAGTCATAGAACAGGCATTCGGCCTACTGAAGACCCGTTTCCGCTGCCTCAGCAGGTCTGGCGGGGCACTCCTGTACCGCCATGAGAAGGTTGCAAAGATGGTCATGGCATGTGTCATGCTACACAACATGTGCGTACGTAGAAATGTGCCCATGCCCCCTGACGCAGGACTGCAAGCACCTGATGATGGTCATGATGAGGGTGGGGATGTGGCAGCACCTCAAGGAGTCCGCGAGGCACAGGAGGGCTGTGAAATTCGTCAGATTCTCATAGATTCATGCTTCTAGCACTCACGCCTGGTGGCTGATACATGGACACGGGACTTGTGGCACTGCGTGTGTCTGGAACATGCACAATATGGACTGTACGCCTATAAAGGCCTCGTACACAAAGATCAATGTCCACACATCTCATTGGATGATTGTGAATTGTTTATAGCATATGTGAAATTATGTTACACACCCCATCGACCCGCCACCCAAGAAAGCCCAACACACCCCCTCCACCCTCCTACCTCCCCCCCGAACACCAGTGTCCAAAGATGCTCATTGTCAGTGGGCAGACGCTATTGCATGCCCCCTCTCCGGGTATCAGGGGCACCCCTGCCTGTGGAGCGCAGGTTCCTCCCCGATCTACGTTGGGGGCTGCCCTGGACGGAACTTGCAACGGATGATGTCTCTGCCTGCTCACGTCCATGCATGTCCCTAATGGTTTGTGAGAGCTCAGTGAGCACACGGCACACAGCGGCAAGTTCAGCACATACGTCTTTGGACGTCGCATGCAGTTCCCCCCTCAGGCTCTCGGTGCTTCTCTCCATTTGTACCCTCAGGCTCTCGGTGCTTCTCTCCATTTGTGCCCTTAGTGTCTCTGTGCTTCTCTCCATTTCTGACCTAAGTGTCTCAGTTGATGTTTCTATGGCTGCCTTAGTACCCCCACATTCATCAGCATGCTCCTTGAGGAGCGTGGCCAGTTGCTGCTGTTGCACGATCACCTGGTCGAGGGACTGTGGCCTCTGCTGGGCCATGGCCATTTGCGGTGGTGTCACAGAGGGGCTGATCACCTCATGTTGCCTTGCCACAGGGCTTGTGGGGGATGGCCAGTCGTCGTCTTGTGGGTGCCCCTGCGTGGTATCCTCATGGTGTACGGGATGAAACAAACAGGGGGATTGAGACAGGTCATGGATGGATCCTACATCGACAGCACCGTTTTCTGTGTCGGAGCATGCTGCCATTAATGCAGTGTCACCTATGGTGCTGCTGCCACCAGAAGCAGTGCCTTCTGTGGCATCCATTGGGGGGACCTGTGGTGCTGCTGTTGTGGGCATGCTGGCTGCTGGGGTGCCTGTTGGAGTCCCCTCCTGTGTGCTGCCACTTGATTTGTGCTGCTGCCGTGGCTTGATCCGTGCAGCTGAGGTGGAGGGTCTTTGGCCGTTGGTCTTGGCCCTCTTTGCAGGTGTGCTGGTAGGGGTGTCCTGGAGCTCGTCGTTTGAATCGGACCCTGTGGTGGAGTAAAGGAGGGCGAGCGTTATTTATGGGTCTGTGGAAATTGGAATGGCAATGTATCACATGCATTGGGGTGGTACCTGAGGGTGATTTGGGTCAGGGCCTTGGAGGTGGTTTCATTTTTGTGTGGATTGAGGATGCAGTTGTTTTGCAGCCTGCAGTTAGGGTGTGCATGCTGCACGTGTAGAGGGTGTTTTTAGGATTTTTAATTATTTATGTATTTAATGTGACTTTTAAAGTGCGCTATCAGGCTAATGTATGTGGACGTTCTCCTGGACATGTGTTTCTGTTGCACTATGTGGACACATGGTACTTCACATGATTGGACATTGTGGATTTAGCTTTGTTTTATTTGGCCCACCTACCTGATTCTTCGGATGTCTGCACTCCTTTCTCCATCCCTCCGACTCCCTCTATACTCTCCATTCCAATGGTGGAGGCACAGATTTCTTCCCAGGGGGTCAACTTGATGGGTGATTCCGATCCTCCCCCGGTAGCTGTGGCAATGTTACGGTTGGCAGATAGTATGCTCCGTACGCGTATCCGCAAGTCGTCCCATCGCTTTCTGCATTGCTGTGGGTTGCGGGGTGCGGTCCCCACCGCACTTACCCGCTGTGCCACCAGGGCCCATATGGCCTTCTTGTTCGCAAGTGCCGTCCTGGTCATTTGCGTCGAGAAGACGACGGCAGCATTCTCCTGGAGGGTCTCTGTGAGCACGGTGAGTTCCTCATGGGAGAAGTGGACCTGCCGCTTGCGGTCGCACGCTTTTTTCGCAATTTTTACCATTTTTATTGTTTTCACTAGGGTGGCTAACGGGTTGGGATGTGTCTCAGGGTAGGATTTTTGATGGTTGTGTTGGGATTCTGATTTTATAGGTGTACGGCGTGCTGTTTCCCGTTCCGGGACCATGTTTTTACTTCCGTTTCCGTATGTTTACGGTCACCGTATTTTGCGATTACCGCTCATTACGGTGACCGCTATGATGGGTGGCAGAATTGCACCTAGGGCGCCGTACGACGGCGGTGAGGGGCGTTTTGGGGACATTTCCGCCATCGCGGACTTTGCACTTCCGCCATGGCGTAGTGCTCGTGCCCGATGGGTCAGAATTAGCCGCACTTTACTCCGTCGTGCAATTACGGAAACGCTATTTACGCTATGGCGGTCCGGTCAGTTACTTTCCGCCAGGGTCGTAATGAGGGCCCTTGTGTCTCTGCGCTAAGAGGTTTTCACAGATTTTCAGAAAGATCTTTCAATGGCTCTGGGCTGCAAGCCTCCTTTAAAAGTGTACATTCACAGCATATTGCCGGTGTGAATCAGGGTCGTGGGGTTGATGGTATGAATTCTGAATGTTTTAAGCTGCCAAATGCAAAGCATAATGTTGAGAATGATCGGGCTGGGCTAAGACAGCCATGGGGGTGGGGGGTTAAACAGCGACTAACGAAAAATAATGCCAGCGGTTAGGGTAGTACAAACATGGCTGCACAGTTGGAGGTTGACACGAGCGATATGATCGTGATGGCCAACAACGAGACAAATGTATTAGAATATGCTCTGCAGAAAGTATATGTTTGTTAAGATGGAATAACATTACCAGTCTGGGCAGCGTTAAAAATTTGATGACCCATTTAATGCAGTCGTAAACCCCAGTAAGATCTTATTTTCGCATCATTCAAATTAGCAGATGGACACTTCTATAAGACTTATGCAGGAAGACAGCGGGATGGTTGTGAATGAGGGATATATGACATATATACAGGATGGTGCTACACCCATTATGCAGGATGACATGGTAATTGAGTTGGAAGCATGAATATTCAATATGCAGCAGAACCCAGAGTTTACTAGCAACCCTATATCTCTTGAGGTGTTTTTAGGGGATGCTGGCATTGTTACTACAGTTGATGAAGTGGGTATATATAGCAATGTGGCTATGATTCAAAATATTAGGGCTTTTAATACACCACACCTTGATAGTCAAGATGCCTGTGCACATTGGAATGAGGTGAATACAGTGTTGGCCATAATCATATTTCTGCTGATGTTCAGGAAGGGTTAACGCACAATGTTTATGTTTTCAGTAGTGTCTCCAATGATGTTCAGGGCGGGATGTTTCTAATATTTTTGTTGGCACTCAAATGGGGGGGGTATGTGTGTGGGGATGGAATTTATGTCGGTGTTCAGGAGGGCTGTGTGAATAATGATGCGGATGCTATTGATCTTTCGGATGATGATCAATGGATCATCGTGCACAATGATGAAGAGGTCTACAATGCAGATGTTGTTAATATTTCAAATGTCCCAGTGCAGTGTGTTCAACCACAGGTCATAACACCCTTCGAGGTTCCATCAACATCATACGCTAAGACCAATGCACCTGTTAAAACACCTCACAATGAGCCATTATAATTTTGGATGGTGATACAGATACGCAAAATTAAGGTGATCACAGTGTGGGAACCGGGGGCGGTGTTGGGGTCATTAACATTTCAGATAGTTACGTGTGAGCGTGTAGCGCTTATTCAAAAAAACCAAGAAAAAAACCCTTTAAAAAGAATTATACAAAATTATTCAGCATTGTCAAAAGTTTAAAACCCTATTGTAAAAATAAGGAGGTTGTACAGTCTATGGGTCAGAGCGCTTGTGAAAATGCAGAAGGGTCTTTTTAATGCTACTAAAACCCTGGGGGGTGATACTAGCGCTTTAGCTGCACCATCTTGTTGGACACGCACAGGTTTGCTGGTCAATATTACACTGATGCCCTGGTTGTTGAACACACCCCATTAGTCATAGAAGGGGCCTCTGATGCACCTTGTGAAACATTCACAGAAGTGCACCCGGCTACAGCACTAGACACAGCCCCGGGTCTTGCACACAATGCACTAATCATCTGTCTAGCCTATTCCCCATCCTTAAAAATGTGTGGGGCCTAGTATATACACATCCCTGTCAACCCCCGATCCGGAAATATCCCTATTAAAGATATCAGATAAGCCCAAACAGTTATGACTAACAACTAGCGAGTCCCGGCAATTCCCCCCTATTAAAGAACAAAAAACACTTAAAAACAAGCCCCCACATACATCTGCTCTGGAAGACTGCACCAAGTTAAAAAAACAGCTAGTGTCAAGCCCGTTTTTACAGACAAACCGATGGTTCAAAGTGGTGGTGGATATTCGTTTCGACAAAGCTCTAAATACAATAGACAAAACTTAATTGTGGGCCAGATCGCGTGCGCAGAGACGTCAACTATTTAAAATCTTTCAAAAAACCTGCTTGGTTATATCCAGACGTGATCGAGCTACCACACCCCAAATATCAATGCCCCAGACACTGGTTGCCCCAGTGTATTTGGAAAAGGGTGCACATTTATCAAAGAATTTATAAAACATTTGCAGCCATGGAGAATTGTGAGGAATTTATATTCATAAACTTGGATCATTTCCGCTCTCTCAGTTGCGGAATAACGGTTATAACGGAGGCTGTGTAAACCTTAGTCCGGCAGATATTGGAAACGGTTGGTCCCAATGATTTAATTCAAATAAGAATAGAGGCTGAGGGTTTAAACAGCCCCTTGTTTACAAGGCCATCACATTGTGATACTTTTTGCCTTTTTCAGTTTTTTGAAACTTTACAAAGACTTCTGCAGAGTAAAATTGAGATTTTGGCCCTCATTAGGACCTTGGCGGAGGACCATGGCGCTATTAGCACCATGGTCCATGGCGCTAAGCTGCCAACTCCGCCATGGTGGTTGGCGGACTTACCGCCCCATTCCGACCTTGGCGGGGCGGTAAGTCCCCAATCCCCATTTACCCTTCCCCATTCCCATTCCTGGCCCCATAGGGCATAATGGGAGTGGGGAAGGCGTTAATTACGCCACCGTAAATTACGGTGGCGTAATTAACAACAAGGTCCCTTAGCGCCATGGATTTTAACGCCTGCTAAAAGCAGGCGTTAAAATCACCATGGCGCTAAGGGAACTCGTACTCAGGCGGTAAGGGTCTGCATGGTTTACGCCGGCGTAAACCCCTTACCGCCTGGGTCCTAATGAGGCCCTTTGTGTTTTGTGCCGCTGAAAATCGTGGCATTTGTTGTCATGCCACACTCCAGCAGTGCTTATAAGCCTTTGAACAAGATTCTGTATAGTCACATCATCAAAATCTAAAGGCTGCTGGTTATCAAACTTCGATCACCTCTCCCCAAATCTCTGCCTGGCATCAGTCTTATAGGTTTCATTGAACCACAAAGCATAACAGATGCCGATATACACGTTAAAGCTTTGCAAGTGCATAAAGAGTTAAAACTACCAACCGGCACTCCGGTAGGGTTCGGACAACTGAATATCTTTGAGGGGTATTTTAAGAGACCCACCAAAACAACGGGGTGTGGTGATGTTTCCCTCTAACGGCTATAAAAACCTGAAACACTTTATCAGGCCGATTCATGTAATCCCTCTCAAAAGTGTCGCACACGGCTGGCGCACAGCGTGCCCGTGCGAATGTCTGCGCCAGCCGCGTGCGATAAAATCAATTTCCAAGCGCAGCATATTCATGGATTCCCACCTCTAAAAGCAGACGTGGCGCAGAGTGGCGCAGCGACCCTGCAGCAGCGCCAGTTACGCCCCCAAGAACGCCCTCGTGCAAGGAAAAGCCACCAAGATCGCAAAACCATCGCAAAGGGCTGTGCCAACCCTGTACCAGTTTACCGGACTGGCAAACAGCAAACGCAAAGCGGGGAACGCGTATTACGGATGTCGGGAACACGCTTGCGCGAGAAGTACCACACGCGACCTGGCCTGGAGGAGCGTGTGCGTGTATTTCAGGGGTGCGCGAGAAGTATTACACGCGAATGGCCTGGGTGCGTGTATTTCAGGGGTGCGCGAGAAGTTCCACACGCGATTGGCCTGGGCGCGTGTATTTCAGGGGCTCGCGGGTGGTTTCACACGCGATCGGGCCTGGGGGAGCGTGTGCGCTTATTTCAGGGGTGCGCGAGAAGTTCCACACGCGATTGGCCTGGGCGCGTGTATTTCAGGGGCTCGCAGGTGGTTGCACATGCGATCGTGCCTGGGGGAGCGTGTGCGTGTATTTCAGGGGTGCGCGAGAAGTTCCACATGCGATTGCCCTGGGCACGTGTATTACAGGGGTGCGCGGGAAGTTTCACACGTGATTGGGCTGCGTGCGTATATTTCAGGGGTGCGCGGGAAGTTAAACACGCGATTGGGCTGCGTGCGTGTATTTCAGGGGTGCGCGAGAAGTATTACACGCGAAGGGCCTGGGTGCGTGTATTTCAGGGGTGCGCGAGAAGTTCCACACGCGATTGCCCTGGGCGCGTGTATTACAGGAGTGCGCGGGAAGTTTCACATGCGATTGGGCTGCGTGCGTATATTTCAGGGGTGCGCGGGAAGTTACACACGCGATTGGGCTGCGTGCGTGTATTTCAGGGGTGCGCGGGAAGTTTCACACGCGAATGGGCTGGGTGCGTGTATTTCAGGGGTGCGCGAGAAGTTCCACACGCGATTGGCCTGGGCGCGTGTATCTCAGGGGCTCGCGGGTGGTTTCACATGCGATCGGGCCTGGGGGAGCGTGTGCGTGTAATTCAGGGGTGCGCGAGAAGTTCCACACGCGATTGGCCTGGGCGCGTGTATTTCAGGGGCTCGCGGGTGGTTTCACACGCGATCGGGCCTGGGGGAGCGTGTGCGTGTATTTCAGGGGTGCGCAAGAAGTTCCACACGCGATTTCATCAGGGTACGTGTATTACAGGGGTGCGCAGGAAGTTTCACACGTGATTTCATCAGGGTACGTGTATTACAGGGGTGCGAGGGAAGTTTCACACGTGATTTCATCAGGGTACGTGTATTACAGGGGTGCGCGGGAAGTTTCACACGTGATTGGCCTGGGCGCTTGTATTTCAGGGGCTCGTGGGTGGTTTCACATGTGATCGGGCCTGGGGGAGCGTGTGCGTGTATTTCAGGGGTGCGCGAGAAGTTCCACATGCGATTTCCCTGTGCGCGTGTATTACAGGGGTGCGCGGGAAGTTTCACACGCGATTGGGCTGCGTGCGTGTATTTCAGGGGTGTGCGGGAAGTTTCACACGCGATTTCATCAGGGTACGTGTATTACAGGGGTGCGCGGGGAGCACCACACGTGATTTGCTCGTGTGGGTCCTCCCAGGTGTTCCCTCTACACCCTCCACGGCCCCTGCAGGTGGCTCACACCACAGGGGACTACCCTGCATCCCTGGTCATGTCCCGCAGGCAGCCCACCCAACATGGGCATGCCCCCCAGCAAAGGCACATGTCTCCTTGCACTAATGATCACCAACTCATGTCCCCTTGCACCCCCACCCCCAGAATTGCGGGGCATCTGCCAGCAGGCCCCCACTCATGTCCCACTCATGTCCCCTTGCACCCCCACCCCCAAGCAGTGCAGGGGCACCCTCCACCAAGCCCCCACCCATGTCTCCCACCACCCCCACCCCCAGCATTGCGGGGCACCTGCCAGCAGGCCCCCACCCATGTCCAACTCATGTTCCCCACCACCCCCACCCCCCAGCACTGTGGGGCACCTGCCAGCAGGCCCCCACCCATGTCCAACTCATGTTCCCCACCCCCCCACCCCCCAGCACTGTGGGGCACCTGCCAGCAGGCCCCCACCCATGTCCAACTCATGTTCCCCACCCCCCAGCATTGCGGGGCACCTGCCAGCAGGCCCCCACACATGTCCCCCAGCCAACATGTCATCACAATCTAGATCCCTGGCCCTTATGGTCAGCCTCCAAATGCAAAACACCCACTCGAGTATTGCATCCACCCACTTAGAAATGGCAATGACATGATAGAACCCCAATAGCAAGTCTGGAAATGAACACATGGCCCTCACATACACCCAATGGGTATCAGTGAATCTCAATACCCATATCATGATATGCATGATACCAATGAGATGATAATACACATTGAAGTTTGATGAAAAAAATGTATTAAAAACAGCATAAATGGAATTAAAAATAAACAAATGACAATGGAATTCAAAAACCAAAAGCAGCATGTCCGTAAAATAATGAAAAAGGACAAATCATAATCCAAAGGAAAGGTTTCCAAAGTCACAGTTCAAGAAAGTAAATCCAAGGTAAAAACAAAACCGAAAACCATTGCTCCATGGGTAAATCCAAAAAAAAATAAAAAAATCCAACAGTCAACTATATACAGATAAACAAACCAGGGTCCATGATCCCAACTGAAGAAATGAAACCTACATAAAAATACTACCTAATAAAATAAAACTATATACATAAATGTGGCCCATTGTCCAAAAGGTCCAAAATAAATAAAAAAGCAAAGGAAACCTACACTAACTACATAACTATTTACAAGGGCAGCGGGCTAGTCCGACGGCTCACTGGTTGTTATCATGGGCCAGGGCATCATCGAACTCCTGTTCAATGGCTTGGAGGCGGGCATGTTCCCTGGCCCCGAGGTCCCGCAGGGATAATGCAGTGTCCAGCTCCAACTCCCCGCGAAGACCCTCGAGGCACTCAGCCCGCCTCAGCGCCTCCTCCGCCCTCACCATTGTGAGCCGTTCCTCCTCTGCCCGCTGCCGCTCCGCACCTATCTGCCGGCCCAACCGCTCCCACACGGAAGCCACTCCCATTCCAGGGTTCTCCTGCCCTCCGGCCGATGCCTGCACCCCTGATGTTGAAGGCCCCGAGCCATGATGCCTCCCACGTCGAGCCTGCCGCTGCCTCCGACGCAACTGCCTGTGTTACTCACCGGACGGGAAGTAAACCAATCGGTGGCCGGAAGACACAGGACTGCACTATTGATTGAAGAGCTAGGTCGGGGCCTCCAACCTAGCCTCCTCTCTGTGAGGGCACAAGACCTTTTTAACGATATGACCCTCTGCTGGGTAGGACCAGGCAGATGGACTGATCGCTCAAAAGGGCGGGGAGGACACGCCGCCAAGAACCCAGCTGTAAAGGAAAAAACAAGAGGTGAGCAATTGGAACTTTAAGAAGAATCCTTTCCCTTGATACTTCTTTCTAGTAGTACCTGAGCTATGCCCTCCCCTTGTTTAAGGCAACCGGAACCACCTATAAGTAAGAAAGGAGAATGTAACCTATACTAATGATAGTTGTCGCTAGGCTACGAGGTATAGAATCATAAATTAGAGAACCCTACCACGGATGTTGTTGTTGAGTCTGAGTTATCCCAAAGGAGTCCAAAACGGAAGTGCAAAATAATAAATGGGGAAGGTTAGTTAGGAAACTAAACCCGGGCGGAACGAGGGCCGCGCTAGAGTCGAGTGGGTGCACTCTCTGCAAGGCGTCCCTGTGCACTACTGGAGGATGTCCAATGGAAGTCTGATTGTGGAGCTGATGGGAACAACAACCATAAGAATTGTAGGTGATGGTTTCGGTGACAGGCAAAGGCAGTCCGTGAGGGAGAAAAAGAGGCCTGGTACACAGGTGAGTAGTTTACCAAATCGGCATGCAGAGGCAGTCCGTGAGGGAGAAAATAGGTCTGGTCCACGGTTCAGTAGTTTTTCCAAATCGGCAGGCAGAGGCAGTCCGTGAGGGAGGAAATAGGTCTGGTCCACGGTTCAGTAGTTTTTCCAAATCGGCAGGCAGAGGCAGTCCGTGAAGGAGGAATTAGGTCTGGTACACGGGTGATTATAGCAGGATCGAAGACGGAACTTCTAAACACCGGGATGCAACTTTAATCAGAAGCAGCGATTTTCACGGTTGTGCGGTTTAAATCGGGAAGGGGAAAGGCGGAACCGGACGAAACCGAGGTTCACGCATCATCGCCCATCTGCTGAGAGCGGGAGGCGGAATGCTGGGAATCGTAGTTCAACTCGCCGCAGGGCGCCGCGGAGTGAGCCGAGGCCACTATTTTCCAGGGCAGTTGCCAGTGGGCGTAGAAAGGATTTGCAATGTGACGCATGCCCTTCCGAAGGGCTATAATCCTCCTCCGTGCCTGCCGAGGCGTAACAGCATCCACCCCCAAAGGCGGCACCACCCCCCTACGGGCATGAAAGCAGCGAAGCAGGGCCGGAGCATGTATGTTAGATAAAGGCTCCCAAGATCTATCCTCAGGGCCAAATCCTTTCCAGTCAACCAGGTAAAAAGGACGACCCCTCCGAAGTCGGAAATCCAGGATATCTGCCACTTCGTACTCATCATTACCATCCACCCGCACCGGGGCCGGGCGCATTGGCAATCGCATGTTGGCCGGACAAGGCTTCAGCAAGCTGACATGAAACACAGGATGCTGTTTCCAGGACGAGGGCAATGAAAGACGTACAGCAACTGGATTCAAAACCTTAGTGACAGTGAAAGGTCCCACGAATTTGGGTAAGAGCATCCGTTTTCCAGGCATTCCCAGGTTGCGTGATGACAGCCAAACCTTCATACCTACACGGTAGTCGGGTGCCGGTGCCCGGTGTTTGTCAGCGAATTTCTTAGCTTTGGCCTGAGCATGCAGCAGGTGTTGACGAACGACCTCACGAATGGACTTGAGGCCCCGAACACACGCATGAGCCGCTGGATTGTCAATTGGAAGATCAGGATCCAGGGGTAAGGACCGTGGATGGTGTCCGTATAGTGCAAAAAAGGGTGATACACCAGAAGCGGCATGCAGAGAATTGTTATAAGCAAATTCAGCAGGTGGTAACAACGCCAACCAAGATGACTGGAAACGAAGTGTGAGGCAGCGCAGATATTGCTCGAGAGTGGCGTTGAGCCGTTCAGTCTGCCCATCAGTTTGTGGATGGAAGGCCGAGCTGAAACTGTCATCAATGCCCAAGGATGCCGTCAGAGCCCTCCAGAAACGTGATGTAAACTGCGGTCCGCGATCTGAAACCACAATAGAGGGCAGACCAAAGAAACGAAATACGTTCCTAAGGAACAACGAGGCCAGAGTTGGAGCAGAGGGCAAACCCATACAAGGAACGAAGAGTGCCATTTTTGTAAAATAATCAATTACCACCCAGATGGTATCAAAACCATCCACAGGCGGCAGGTCCACGATGAAATCCATAGAGACCATGTACCATGGTTTGTGAGGAACCGGGAGTGACTGTAACAAACCCATAGGTTTAGACCGGGAGACCTTACATTGAGCACACACAGAACAGGAGGCCAGATAACGAACCACGTCCTGTGACATAGACGGCCACCAGGCCCAACGCCGAAGCAAGTCCAGAGTCTTCTTTTGACCTGGATGAGCCGCCATCAAAGAGTCATGGGATAAAGCAAGGGCTTGGAGACGTGCTTTCCCCGGAGGCACAAACAGGCGGCCCTGAATATAAGGAAGTCCTTGTACCACATCAAGGTTTAGGACTACGCATTCTTCTTTATGTGTATTCACCCAATCCGAGATTAAAGAACGGAGCAAAGGGCGTGGAGTACATGCACATACGACCCTAGAAGGCAGCAGAAGAGGGCATTCGGGTTTGCTTTGCTCCGAGTGAGAGGGTAGACGAGACAAGGCGTCGGCACAAACATTGAGACGGGCTGGCCTATATGTGATGGTGAAATTAAACTGGGAAAAGAAGAGGTGCCAACGGGCCTGTCGGGCAGTGAGACACTTCATTGATTTGAATGCCAATAGACTCCGGTGGTCAGAGAAGACAGTAACCGGATGACGGGCCCCCAATAGATGATGTCGCCATTCGGCGAAAGCATCCTTGACTGCCAGCAATTCTCTTTCCGTGATAGGATAGTTGCGCTCGTAAGGTGTCAGTTTCCTCGAAAAGAACGCCACCGGATGGATCTCACCCGAATCCTGACAGGGTTGCGACAGAATAGCCCCGATGGCCGTCCCAGAAGCATCAGCTTCCACAAAAAATGGCAGGAGCAGATCGGGATGCTGTAGCACTGGCGCTGAAGAAAAGGCCGCTTTTAAGGTCTCGAAGGCAGATTGCGCTTCTGGTGTCCATCGGTATGGCTTTTTTGAGCTAGTTAAAGCCGTCAAAGGAGCTGAGATGGTAGAAAATGAAAAGATAAAGCGCCTGTAAAAGTTTGCGAACCCCAGGAATGACTGTAGGGCTTTGGTTGTAGTAGGGACAGGCCATTCCAAAACGGCCTTAACCTTAGACTGGCTCATCCGGATACCCCGGTTGGTAAGGTCATAACCTAGAAACTCAACCTCCGATGAATTGAAGATACACTTCTCGGCTTTGACAAAGAGATGGTTCTCTCTCAGCCTTTGTAAGACGGAACTCACATGTCGGGTGTGTTCACTCTTGGATGAGGAGTAAATCAGTATATCGTCTAGATAGACCACAACAAACCGGTCCAGACAATCGTGAAATACATCATTCATGAAGGCTTGAAAGGTGGCCGGGGCGTTGCACAACCCGAAGGGCATCACTAGGTATTCGAATAACCCATACCGGGTCTTGAAGGCGGTTTTCCACTCGTCCCCTTCTCTTATGCGGACTAAGTTGTAAGCACCCCGCAGATCAAGTTTGGTAAAGATCACGGAGGAACCCAGCTGATCCAAGAGTACTGAGATCAGGGGAAGAGGGTACTGGTTCTTGACTGTGATGGCGTTTAATGCCCTATAATCAATACAAGGGCGAAGGTCACCCTCTTTTTTAGGAACAAAAAACAGTGGAGACGCTGCCGGTGATCTCGATGGTCTGATGAACCCCGTAGCCAATGCCTTGTCAATATACTCTTTTAGCACTTTGTCTTCTGGCAGTGTGAGCGAATAAACCCTGCCGGCAGGTATTTTAGCCCCCGGTACCAGGTCGATAGGACAATCATACGGCCTATGTGGGGGCAACTGTTCTGCTCCACCTTTATCGAAGACGTCCCGAAAAGAAGCGTATTCCACAGGGATGCTAGGTTCAAGGGCATTGGTAATTGCACCAATCAAGGCCATTAAGGCCACCAGGGCTTGACAGGAAGTGCCGGAAATGCTACTAGTCTGAAAACAGCTTTCGTTACAGACAGAGGAAGGAAACTGTACCACCTTCCTGGCCCAGTCAATGTCAGGATTGTGATGTTGTAACCACGGAATGCCCAAAATTACACGAAGCTGGGGGGCCTTAATTAGGTCAAATGTGAGTGTTTCGGTATGTCCATCGTTCGTTTGCATACGGACGAGGGACGTACTTTGAGTAATCAGACCCGAGACCAGAGAAGAGCCGTCTACCGCATGTACGGCTTCAGGTTGTGGTTTAGAAACCACAGGAACGTTATTGCTCAGGGCATAATCATAATCCATATAATTCCCAGTAGCACCGGAATCAATTATAGCCCGAGAAGAGAAAGAACAGTCAGGTGAAGTGGTAAATACCACTGGCAGACTGACAGGCACGGTAACTGCCATATTTGAGTCCAAAGATAATACCCCCGGCATAGGGACTCCTGCTATCGCCGGGTTCTGGCGTTTCCCGCCTTCTTAACGGGTCTCTTTGGACAATCCTTGAGGTGGTGCTCCGACGAACCACAGTACATGCATAAATTGTTGGATCGACGGTGTTCACGTTGTGCAGGAGACAACGGACCACGTACCGCCCCAATCTGCATAGGCTCAGAAGAAGCAGAGGAAGGAGGGTTAACAAAATCAAGGGGAAGGGGAACTGGAGTCATATTTTTCCGTTCTCCCTTCCGTTCGGATCTTCTAGCATCTATTTGTAGTACTAAATCAAGTAACTCCCCGAATGTAGTAGGAATCACCGGCACGGTAGCAAGGATGTCTTTTAGCTCCTCAGACAATCCTTTGTAAAATACCGCAGATTTCTTTTCTTCCGGCCAATCCGTCTCGGCTGCCAGCTGATTGAACCTAGTGAGGTATGTAAACAGGGAAGACGTACCCTGGCGTAAATTCAAGAATTCTAGATCCGTGGCTTGTGACTTGTACCGGGTATCAAATACCCTATTCATGGCTGTAATAAGAGCATCGCAGTCATACAAAACATAGCTATTGGATTCAAGCAAGGGATTAGCCCAAGCTGCCGCCGTCCCTCCAAGGTGCGAAAGGATAAAGGCCGCCTTTGTGGTGGGATTGGGAAAGGCCGAGGGGCGGCAAAGAAAATGCAATTTGCATTGGTTGATAAATGTCCGGTACTGCTTTGGGTCACCCGTAAAGCGTTCCGGAGGAGCCAACGGGAATTGGGTGGCCATCAGAACAGGGCCCGAGGAAAACCCCGAGGCGGAGGCCGAATGGGTTCCGGAACCTGAGGCAGTAGCACCAGACGGATCAATTCCCAGTGTCTGGGGTGCAGGAAAGGGCCTTATGTTGTCAATCCGTTGGTGTAAGGCATCATGTGCGGCAGACATGTCTGCCCGTAGTTCGGATACCAAATGAACTAAAGTGGCCAACGGATCCGCTTCTTCCATGGCTTCTGATTTTGTTACTCACCGGACGGGAAGTAAACCAATCGGTGGCCGGAAGACACAGGACTGCACTATTGATTGAAGAGCTAGGTCGGGGCCTCCAACCTAGCCTCCTCTCTGTGAGGGCACAAGACCTTTTTAACGATATGACCCTCTGCTGGGTAGGACCAGGCAGATGGACTGATCGCTCAAAAGGGCGGGGAGGACACGCCGCCAAGAACCCAGCTGTAAAGGAAAAAACAAGAGGTGAGCAATTGGAACTTTGAGAAGAATCCTTTCCCTTGATACTTCTTTCTAGTAGTACCTGAGCTATGCCCTCCCCTTGTTTAAGGCAACCGGAACCACCTATAAGTAAGAAAGGAGAATGTAACCTATACTAATGATAGTTGTCGCTAGGCTACGAGGTATAGAATCATAAATTAAAGAACCCTTACCACGGATGTTGTTGTTGAGTCTGAGTTATCCCAAAGGAGTCCAAAACGGAAGTGCAAAATAATAAACGGGGAAGGTTAGTTAGGGAACTAAACCCGGGCGGAACGAGGGCCGCGCTAGAGTCGAGTGGGTGCACTCTCTGCAAGGCGTCCCTGTGCACTACTGGAGGATGTCCAATGGAAGTCTGACTGTGGAGCTGATGGGAACAACAACCATAAGAATTGTAGGTGATGGTTTCGGTGACAGGCAAAGGCAGTCCGTGAGGGAGAAAAAGAGGCCTGGTACACAGGTGAGTAGTTTACCAAATCGGCATGCAGAGGCAGTCCGTGAGGGAGAAAATAGGTCTGGTCCACGGTTCAGTAGTTTTTCCAAATCGGCAGGCAGAGGCAGTCTGTGAGGGAGGAAATAGGTCTGGTCCACGGTTCAGTAGTTTTTCCAAATCGGCAGGCAGAGGCAGTCCGTGAAGGAGGAATTAGGTCTGGTACACGGGTGATTATAGCAGGATCGAAGACGGAACTTCTAAACACCGGGATGCAACTTTAATCAGAAGCAGCGATTTTCCCGGTTGTGCGGTTTAAATCGGGAAGGGGAAAGGCGGAACCGGACGAAACCGAGGTTCACGCATCATCGCCCATCTGCTGAGAGCGGGAGGCGGAATGCTGGGAATCGTAGTTCAACTCGCCGCAGGGCGCCGCGGAGTGAGCCGAGGCCACTATTTTCCAGGGCAGTTGCCAGTGGGCGTAGAATGGATTTGCAATGTGACGCATGCCCTTCCGAAGGGCTATAATCCTCCTCCGTGCCTGCCGAGGCGTAACAGCCTGTGCCAGCACGACGGCATCCAGGCTGATGGAAACCACCGACGCTGTCGTGCACATACCCTGCCCGATGATGCCGTCACATCCTCCATCTGCTGGGGTCCAGTTGCTGGTGTGTCCACCCCTGCTGGACCTCCGACTCCCGACTGTGGCAGGGATGGGATCCCCACCGAGGCACTCCGGTAGGGTTTGGACAACTGAATATCTTTGAGGGGTATTTTAAGAGACCCACCAAAACAACGGGGTGTGGTGATGTTTCCCTCTAACGGCTATAAAAACCTGAAACACTTTATCAGGCCAATTCATGTAATTCCTCTCAAAAGTGTCGCACACGGCTGGCGCACAGCGTGCCCGTGCGAATGTCTGCGCCAGCCGCGTGCGATAAAATCAATTTCCGCGCGCAGCGTATTCATGGATTCCCGCCTCCAAAAGCAGACGTGGCGCAGAGTGGCGCAGCGACCCTGCAGCAGCGCCAGTTACGCCCCCAAGAACGCCATCGCGCAAGGAAAAGCCACCAAGATCGCAAAACCATCGCAAAGGGCTGCGCCAACCCTGTACCAGTTTACCGGACTGGCAAACAGCAAACGCAAAGCGGGGAACGCGTATTACGGATGTCGGGAACACGCTTGCGCGAGAAGTACCACACGCGACCTGGCCTGGGGGAGCGTGTGCGTGTATTTCAGGGGTGCGCGAGAAGTATTACACGCGAATGGCCTGGGTGCGTGTATTTCAGGGGTGCGCGAGAAGTTCCACACGCGATTGGCCTGGGCGCGTGTATTTCAGGGGCTCGCGGGTGGTTTCACACGCGATCGGGCCTGGGGGAGCGTGTGCGTGTATTTCAGGGGTGCGCGAGAAGTTCCACACGCAATTGGCCTGGGCGCGTGTATTTCAGGGGCTCGCAGGTGGTTGCACACGCGATCGTGTCTGGGGGAGCGTGTGCGTGTATTTCAGGGGTGCGCGAGAAGTTCCACATGCGATTGCCCTGGGCACGTGTATTACAGGGGTGCGCGGGAAGTTTCACACGCGATTGGGCTGCGTGCGTATATTTCAGGGGTGCGCGGGAAGTTAAACACGCGATTGGGCTGCGTGCGTGTATTTCAGGGGTGCGCGGGAAGTTTCACACGCGAATGGGCTGGGTGCGTGTATTTCAGGGGTGCGCGAGAAGTTCCACACGCGATTGGCCTGGGCGCGTGTATCTCAGGGGCTCGCGGGTGGTTTCACACGCGATCGGGCCTGGGGGAGCGTGTGCGTGTAATTCAGGGGTGCGCGAGAAGTTCCACACGCAATTGGCCTGGGCGCGTGTATTTCAGGGGCTCGCGGGTGGTTTCACACGCGATCGGGCCTGGGGGAGCGTGTGCGTGTATTTCAGGGGTGCGCAAGAAGTTCCACACGCGATTTCATCAGGGTACGTGTATCACAGGGGTGCGCAGGAAGTTTCACACGTGATTTCATCAGGGTACGTGTATCACAGGGGTGCGCGGGAAGTTTCACACGTGATTGGCCTGGGCGCGTGTATTTCAGGGGCTCGTGGGTGGTTTCACACGTGATCGGGCCTGGGGGAGCGTGTGCGTGTATTTCAGGGGTGCGCGAGAAGTTCCACACGCGATTTCCCTGTGCGCCTGTATTACAGGGGTGCGCGGGAAGTTTCACACGCGATTGGGCTGCGTGCGTGTATTTCAGGGGTGTGCGGGAAGTTTCACACGCGTATTCATGGATTCCCGCCTCCAAAAGCAGACGTGGCGCAGAGTGGCGCAGCGACCCTGCAGCAGCGCCAGTTACGCCCCCAAGAACGCCATCGCGCAAGGAAAAGCCACCAAGATCGCAAAACCATCGCAAAGGGCTGCGCCAACCCTGTACCAGTTTACCGGACTGGCAAACAGCAAACGCAAAGCGGGGAACGCGTATTACGGATGTCGGGAACACGCTTGCGCGAGAAGTACCACACGCGACCTGGCCTGGGGGAGCGTGTGCGTGTATTTCAGGGGTGCGCGAGAAGTATTACACGCGAATGGCCTGGGTGCGTGTATTTCAGGGGTGCGCGAGAAGTTCCACACGCGATTGGCCTGGGCGCGTGTATTTCAGGGGCTCGCGGGTGGTTTCCCACGCGATCGGGCCTGGGGGAGCGTGTGCGTGTATTTCAGGGGTGCGCGAGAAGTTCCACACGCAATTGGCCTGGGCGCGTGTATTTCAGGGGCTCGCAGGTGGTTGCACACGCGATCGTGTCTGGGGGAGCGTGTGCGTGTATTTCAGGGGTGCGCGAGAAGTTCCACATGCGATTGCCCTGGGCACGTGTATTACAGGGGTGCGCGGGAAGTTTCACACGCGATTGGGCTGCGTGCGTATATTTCAGGGGTGCGCGGGAAGTTAAACACGCGATTGGGCTGCGTGCGTGTATTTCAGGGGTGCGCGAGCAGTATTACACGCGAATGGCCTGGGTGCGTGTATTTCAGGGGTGCGCGAGAAGTTCCACACGCGATTGCCCTGGGCGCGTGTATTACAGGGGTGCGCGGGAAGTTTCACATGCGATTGGGCTGCGTGCGTATATTTCAGGGTTGCGCGGGAAGTTACACACGCGATTGGGCTGCGTGCGTGTATTTCAGGGGTGCGCGGGAAGTTTCACACGCGAATGGGCTGGGTGCGTGTATTTCAGGGGTGCGCGAGAAGTTCCACACGCGATTGGCCTGGGCGCGTGTATCTCAGGGGCTCGCGGGTGGTTTCACACGCGATCGGGCCTGGGGGAGCGTGTGCGTGTAATTCAGGGGTGCGCGAGAAGTTCCACACGCAATTGGCCTGGGCGCGTGTATTTCAGGGGCTCGCGGGTGGTTTCACACGCGATCGGGCCTGGGGGAGCGTGTGCGTGTATTTCAGGGGTGCGCAAGAAGTTCCACACGCAATTTCATCAGGGTACGTGTATCACAGGGGTGCGCAGGAAGTTTCACACGTGATTTCATCAGGGTACGTGTATCACAGGGGTGCGCGGGAAGTTTCACACGTGATTGGCCTGGGCGCGTGTATTTCAGGGGCTCGTGGGTGGTTTCACACGTGATCGGGCCTGGGGGAGCGTGTGCGTGTATTTCAGGGGTGCGCGAGAAGTTCCACACGCGATTTCCCTGTGCGCCTGTATTACAGGGGTGCGCGGGAAGTTTCACACGCGATTGGGCTGCGTGCGTGTATTTCAGGGGTGTGCGGGAAGTTTCACACGCGATTTCATCAGGGTACGTGTTTTACAGGGGTGCGCGGGGAGCACCACACGTGATTTGCACGTGTGGGTCCTCCCAGGTGTTCCCTCTACACCCTCCACGGCCCCTGCAGGTGGCTCACACCACAGGGGACTACCCTGCATCCCTGGTCATGTCCCGCAGGCAGCCCACCCAACATGGGCATGCCCCCCAGCAAAGGCACATGTCTCCTTGCACTAATGATCACCAACTCATGTCCCCTTGCACCCCCACCCCCAGAATTGCGGGGCATCTGCCAGCAGGCCCCCACTCATGTCCCACTCATGTCCCCTTGCACCCCCACCCCCAAGCAGTGCAGGGGCACCCTCCACCAGGCCCCCACCCATGTCTCCCACCACCCCCACCCCCAGAATTGCGGGGCACCTGCCAGCAGGCCCCCACCCATGTCCAACTCATGTTCCCCACCACCCCCACCCCCCAGCACTGTGGGGCACCTGCCAGCAGGCCCCCACCCATGTCCAACTCATGTTCCCCACCACCCCCACCCCCAGCACTGTGGGGCACCTGCCAGCAGGCCCCCACCCATGTCCAACTCATGTTCCCCACCACCCCCACCCCCCAGCATTGCGGGGCACCTGCCAGCAGGCCCCCACACATGTCCCCCAGCCAACATGTCATCACAATCTAGATCCCTGGCCCTTATGGTCAGCCTCCAAATGCAAAACACCCACTCGAGTATTGCATCCACCCACTTAGAAATGGCAATGACATGATAGAACCCCAATAGCAAGTCTGGAAATGAACACATGGCCCTCACATACACCCAATGGGTATCAGTGAATCTCAATACCCATATCATGATATGCATGATACCAATGAGATGATAATACACATTGAAGTTTGATGAAAAAAATGTATTAAAAACAGCATAAATGGAATTAAAAATAAACAAATGACAATGGGAATCAAAAACCAAAAGCAGCATGTCCGTAAAATAATGAAAAAGGACAAATCATAATCCAAAGGAAAGGTGTCCAAAGTCACAGTTCAAGAAAGTAAATCCAAGGTAAAAACAAAACCGAAAACCATTGCTCCATGGGTAAATCCCAAAAAAAATAAAAAAAATCCAACAGTCAACTATATACAGATAAACAAACCAAGGTCCATGATCCCAACTGAAGAAATGAAACCTACATAAAAATACTTCCTAATAAAATAAAACTATATACATAAATGTGGCCCATTGTCCAAAAGGTCCAAAATAAATAAAAAAGCAAAGGAAACCTACACTAACTACATAACTATTTACAAGGGCAGCGGGCTAGTCCGACGGCTCACTGGTTGTTATCATGGGCCAGGGCATCATCGAACTCCTGTTCAATGGCTTGGAGGCGGGCATGTTCCCTGGCCCCGAGGTCCCGCAGGGATAATGCAGTGTCCAGCTCCAACTCCCCGCGAAGACCCTCGAGGCACTCAGCCCGCCTCAGCGCCCTCCGCATGGAGTCCTCCGCCCTCACCATTGTGAGCCGTTCCTCCTCTGCCCGCTGCCGCTCCGCACCTATCTGCTGGCCCAACCGCTCCCACACGGAAGCCACTCCCATTCCAGGGTTCTCCTGCCCTCCGGCCGATGCCTGCACCCCTGATGTTGAAGGCCCCGAGCCATGATGCCTCCCACGTCGAGCCTGCCGCTGCCTCCGACGCAACTGCCTGTGCCAGCACGACGGCATCCAGGCTGATGGAAACCACCGACGCTGTCGTGCACATGCCCTGCCCGATGATGCCGTCACATCCTCCATCTGCTGGGGTCCAGTTGCTGGTGTGTCCACCCCTGCTGGACCTCCGACTCCCGACTGTGGCAGGGATGGGATCCCCACCGAGGCGGCTGCATTTGTCGGGGCAGGTCCACAGGGGGCCCTGTTGGCATCTGGGCCGGAAGACGGCATGGAGTACGACTGGCGCATAGCCTCCACAGAGGAGGAGAGGGTCGCCAGAGTGCCAGACACATGTACGAGACCCCGACCATGACCGCTCCCAACTGGGCCACGTTGGCACGGTGCTCTTCGTGATGACGTGCGTGCTCCCCCCGGGAAGCACGCACCTCATCACGAATGACAGCCGTGCGCAATGCGACACCAATCAGGACCTTCTCCATACGGCCAGGGGTCCCCTCGTCCGCAGGTGGAGGGGAGTCAGATGACATGGACATCCCCCCTACCTGCGGACGGGCCTGGGACGGTGCATCCCTGCTGGTGCATGGTGGTGCAGTCACAGTGTCAGGGACAGCGACATGCACAGGCACCTCCACGGCGACCTGTGCTGCCTCCTGCCCCTGGACTGCACCACTTGCACCAGCAGGGATGCCCCCAGCAGGCCCCATGTGCGGCTCAGTAGCGGCCTCCTCCTCCTCTGTGGAAACCACCAACCTGGATGGCTCCACACCGTCTTCCGCCGTTGCAAGCCCCTGTGGGGGCTCACCCACCCCTTCCGCTGCAGCCGTGGGGGCATCCCCACCGCTTAGCTCCACAGCGCCGTCTCCGCCCTCTTCTTCACTTTGCGCTGTGTAGAGGGAGACATAGAACACAAGCATCAGGGTACTGTACAATGGTCCCCTAGACAGGAAGCAACAGCAGATGAGTGGCACTGTCAAAGATCACTTCCATCATGTCCCTCCACAACACATGGGTCAGTGCAGGCAAAACACATGCAATAACAGGCATGGCGCATGCTATGGACATAAGCAAACATGTCCAAGGGACTCTTGAAGCATACAATGTTGTTTTTGGACTCACATGCATCATGGGTCATGCCTATCACATGCACACACTTCACCTCAGTCACATCCATCTGGCCCCGTACACCCCAATCACAGTGGATACAAGGATGACTAGGCTGCATCAGTGGATCTGTAAATTGTCACAGACATGTGTCATGCATCCATGGCATTCACAAGTCACAGACACGCAGGTCAGGCACACAGACTTGGATACCATATATGTACCTGGCATCAGCACCCATCCCTCACCCCCACCCATGTCCAGGAACAGAGACTGCCATGCTCTCATGTGTGCAATCTGCATAGGGCTCCCCATGTCGCATTTAAACACATGCAACAACCGTGCGGTTCACACATACTGGTCGCACATGCATTACCATGATGTCCCTGCACACATACATGCGTACATGACCTATGTCACACATACAGGCAAGTATCAGACAACCAGCACACTGCAACATGCCCTCTCTCACACAGCAATGCTTGGCCATTTACCGCTCAACTCCAGACGGGTCTCCCTCTCAAGGACCTGGGCGTGGAGCGCTGGGTGTATGCGTTCCAGGACCCTCATCTGGATGGAACTCATGCGGCCCCGGCCCCCTTCCACGAGGCGCCGGGCCTTTATGAGGGTCCTGGACCTCAAGTCCTCCCAGCGCTTTTTGACCTTCTGGATGGTGCGGGTTGCCACCCCCTCCGCGTTGATGACAACCACACAGTCGGCCCAGTGTCATGATCACTCCTTCCAAGAATGCAGGACCTGCCCAACATCCTTGGAAGCAGGCTCATAACCTTCATTCCGGGCACCAGCCGGCCCCTATTGGGACCTTTTGGACCTTGTCCTGGTGCCGGTGGCGCCAGGCTCATAAAGATCATCGGTCCCGGCACTGGAAGCGTCGGGCTCATAAGATGTGTAAAAGTGCTTGGGTGGATCTACCTACAGCAGACCATGCTGCATACTCACCAACAAGATGACGTCCACATCCTCTTCTGACAGGGACTACTTTCTTACCTGGGTGGGGCAGGCTCCACTCCTTGGATCCGGAACACTGCGACCCTTCTGGAAACTGGAACTCTTTCCTTACCTAGGCGAGGCAGTGGAAGAAGACGCCTAAGCACTCCTGCACACTATTTACACCACGCCCGATTGATGCAACGTGCTTCGCGTTATTCTGCATCAGCAGCAGGACGCTCACCGAGTCAGCTCCAGTCTTCCAGTGAAAACTCCAACTCCAGCACCTGTGGGAACAAACTCTTACCTTCCTGGGATCCTGTCTTCAGCCGCACCTGCCAGCACAAAAAAACAACAGGTTAGCAAAAGCCAACTTAAAGCCAAAAGCCAGCATTTTTACTAACCCGATCCATCGGCATCTTCCAATCCTCACGCCGCATTCCTTGGCAGTCCATCGATCCCTGTAAAGGCAAAGAACATTGATCAGTCATTTTGCATATTTTGATCTGCTTACCTGTGCGACGCACGCTCCGGATTCCAACAAGCGCTGCATACCCGCACCTGCAAATAAAGAAAGACAGTAAGGAGCGCTTTTAAAACCATCAGCCGCCATTCTACTTATGTGCCTTCACGCGTGCCATCTTCCTATTTACGCGCTTGCACGAACTTTGGCGTCCATGAACCAACGCCTACCGCATCCAAAACCTGCAAGAGAAAAAGAGACATTAAAGAGTGCATTTAAAACCATCAGCAGCCATTCAACTTACGTGCCTTCACGCGCGCCTTCCACCTACTTACGCGCTTGTACGTACTTTGGCGTCCATTAAACAACGCCTACCGCATCCAAAGCCTCTAAGAGAAAAGGACTTCATTAAAGGTGTTCAGATACATATAAGGAACCGATCGTGCAGTTAACGACGGCCTCGCGCTCAAAGTTGTCCTCTGCAAGTAAGAGGTTTACAATATCACCAGTGGAGTAACTGGTACCCGCGCCCCTGCACCAGTCGCAGGATGGAGAGCCCAGCATTCACCTACTTAAGGTGAGCACACCTATCCTTTGGGCCTCAAGGAAAGAGAGAGTGAGGAAGAGAAGTCTGCCCAACCACCGTTCATTAACCCCTTGTTCTTCTACCTGCAGACACCTCACTCTTCAAGTCAGGCATACCGTGAGAAGAGGTCCAGCCCAGGGAACCAGCCGAGTCCTGCGCTTTACAATTGAAGACACGGTAACAACCCAGTCAAGATCTGCGCCTCCGTGGGTATCAGGTGAGCGTTACAGAACGCGAAGCCCACCGCAAATCTCCCACCCGGGCGCAATGGAAACCTCAGACACTGACCAACTAGCCCAGTTATTAGGGGAATTAAGAGCAGAGGTACAGGCAGCCCGTCAGGAAACAAATGCTCTGAGGAGAGAGTTAATTATATCCAAAGAGCGAAC
Organism: Ambystoma mexicanum; assembly: GCF_040938575.1. Lineage (NCBI taxonomy): Eukaryota > Metazoa > Chordata > Amphibia > Caudata > Ambystomatidae > Ambystoma > Ambystoma mexicanum. The sequence goes on along the minus strand of NC_090937.1, from coordinate 162,517,584 downwards.
AGATGATCTCGCTAGACAGCTGTTACAAACGCAAGCGGGTCAAACACCCCTGCTTCGGGGGGAAGTTATACTACAGCAACCTCACCTAATCCGGTACAAATTAATCTACCCGGATATGTGCCTTTGGCTCTGCCCGAACGCTTCTCAGGTGATCCAAAAAAGTTTGCAGTGTTCATCAATCAGTGCCGCTTGCACTTTCTGTGTAGACCAGCTGCTTTTCCAACGGACCAGACTAAGGTAGCTTTCGTGCTTGCATATCTTAGTGGCAGTGCTGCAGACTGGTCAATTCCTCTGGTAACACAGGATGACCCAATTCTCCCTAATTTCCAGGCCTTCCAGACCAGTATGGAGAGACTGTTTGCAAGACACTCACAGGGGCAGGCCTTGGATAATGAACTCCTTTCATTACGACAGGGTAATCAGGATCTCCTGGCTTATATTGCGTCATTCAACAGACTAGTAGTTGAAACCAGATGGCCCGAGGATAAGAGGATTACGCTTTTCTACAGAGGTTTGCGTGGAGAACTCAAAGATGTTCTAGCCCAGGTAGTGAATCCTCCACAAGACTGTTCTGAATATATTGACTTGGTGGTTCAACTGGACCACAGATTACAGAATAGGAAAGCAGATCGTTCCAGGTTCGAAGCTCGAGTTTTTTCAAGACCACAGAGTTCCACCAAAGGAGTTGATACCGTAGAACCTATGCAAATAGGGGTCGTAAAAGGACCATTAACCCAAAAGGAACGAGACAGAAGAAGACAACTGCAATTGTGCCTCTATTGCGGAAACTCAGGACATTTCCTTCGAGAATGCCCAGTGAAACCTTCGAAGAAGACAGTGGGTGCTTCCGATAAAGGTACCGAAAAGCCAGAGCCGGGAAACGACCTCGCCCGACAAGTGTAGAGGTCCGCTTGCCGAGCGTAAAAACCAGTTCTTTGACCTCGCATTTCATAGTGTCAATGGTCCTCATAAACCCAGAGCGACCGGATCGTTTGCATGCTATTAAAACATACATTGACAGCGGAGCAATCGGTAATTATGTGGACCGCGAAATGGCATCCAGGATGAATTTGCCTCTTTGTCCCAAGGCAATTAAAGACGTTATTACCACAGTGGATGGCACGGAAATAGCTTCCGGACCAGTAACTCATACCACCTCGGAAGTGACGTTGTTAAGCCAAGATGGACATCTTGAGGTGATCGTATTTGATGTGATCAAGGCCCCTCAGTTTCAAGTTATCCTGGGAATTCCTTGGTTAGAGAAACACAATCCCCAAATTGATTGGCGAGCAAAGACAATTCGGTTTCCGGAGTGTGTCCCCACTTGTTATCCTCGGCTCGACATTAAGCTGGCAGCAACTACTTTCGAGGATCCCCAACTACCTCCAGACTACAGGGAATTCCAAGACGTCTTCCAGAAAGATCAAGCTAACTCTCTACCTCCTCACAGGTCTTACGACTGTCAAATAGATCTGATACCCGGATCCACTCCTCCTTGCAGTAGAATTTATGCCCTTACCGAGCCAGAAAATCTTCACCTGAGACAGTATTTGGACCAGTATCTGGCTAACGGGTTCATCCGTCCTTCAAAGTCCCCAGCCTCTTCAGCTCTGTTCTTCGTCCCGAAAAAGGAAGGGGACCTTAGAACCTGTATAGATTACCGTGCCCTGAACCAGATCACCATAAAGAACAGATATCCTCTGCCGTTGATCCCTGAACTCCTTGACCAAGTTAAAGGCGCCTGTATCTATACGATGTTAGATCTCAGAGGAGCTTACCACTTGGTACGAATTAAAGAGGGCGATGAATGGAAGACGGCCTTTCGCACCAAGTATGGGCTGTTTGAATATCAAGTAATGCCCTTTGGCTTATGCAACGCACCGGCCGCCTTTCAGTACTTCATGAATGACGTCTTTAGGGAACTTATAGACGTGTGTGTAGTTGTTTACATTGACAACATCCTTGTATACTCATCCTCTGAGGCAGACCATCGGAAACACGTCAGAGCAGTTCTTGAAAGGCTTCGCCAACATAAACTTTTTGCCAAGCTGGAAAAGTGCGTTTTCCATGTTACCGAGGTCGAATTTTTGGGATTTATTCTATCACCCAACGGAGTCCACATGGATTCAAGAAAAGTTGACGCAATCATCAAGTGGCCTTCACCAACTTCTGTAAAAAGAGTCCAAAGCATGTTGGGTTTCGCCAACTTCTACCGCAGATTTATTCCAGACTTTTCCCGAGTAGTCCAGCCCATTACAGCCCTTTTAAGAAAGAACAAACGTTTCGAGTGGTCTGCAGAAGCGGAGCAAGCTTTTCAGGAACTAAAAGCCAAGTTTACCTCCGCACCGGTTTTAAAACATCCCCGCCCGGAGCTTCCTTACATCGTTGAGACTGACGCCTCCAGTCTTGCAATGGGGGCAGTGCTATCGCAGAGAGATCCAGAAACTAACCAGTTACACCCCGTGGCGTTTTGGTCCCGCAAGTTCTCAGCTCCCGAAATCAACTACACCATCACAGATAAGGAACTTTTGGCTATTAAGTCCGCCTTCAAGACCTGGCGGCATTACCTTCTGGGAGCCAAACACACAGTCACAGTAATCACAGATCACCGCAATTTACAGTATCTAAAGACCGCCAAAGCTCAATCCTTGAGACAACGCCGCTGGGCACTATTTTTCGCTAAGTTTGACTTTGTGAACACTTATCGACCAGGCAACAAGAACGGCAAAGCTGATGCCCTTTCCCAGATGGGAGTTGATGAACACATGGTCAATCCTGAACCCGTACCTATAATTCCCGAACAAAGAATTCTAGGTCTGGTTGACGCGCAATCCATTGAAGATGTTGAAGCAAAAGTCAAACAACTCGTAACTCCGGCAGATTTACAGAACTGGCCACTTAAAGGAGAAAGCTTCACGGTGAATAAGAACCTACTGTACTTCCAAGGACGACTATATCTACCTTGTGCAGAGTTACAAAAACAGGTAATCTCTTGTTATCATGATTCCTTAATGGAAGGGCATCCCGGTATTACCAAAACCTCAGAGAAAATCAAAAGACACTTCTGGTGGCCGTCTTGGAGGAAGGACATTAGAGACTTTGTAATTTCCTGTGGTGTGTGCGCCCAAAATAAGAGTCTGAAGGAAAGACCAGCAGGCCTCTTACATCCATTAGACATTCCACCATGTCCCTGGCATACCCTCTCCATGGATTTTATCACTGACTTACCTCCGTGCTCCGGATACAACACAATTTTAGTAGTTGTGGATCTATTCTCCAAGATGGCTCACTTCATCCCACTGAAAGGTCTTCCATCAGCTTCAGTTCTGGCCCGAGAATTCCTCGAAAACATCGTTCGGTTGCACGGCTTCCCCTCAGTGTTGGTCTCTGATAGAGGAAGTCAGTTTATCTCCCACTTTTGGCGAAATTGCTGTCGACTAGCTCAAATTGACGTAAGGCTTTCAACCAGCCTGACCGACGGACAGACCGAGAGGACTAACCAAACTCTGGAACAGTATTTACGCTGCATGCTGCAGCAGTCAGAAGGCACTTGGAAGGACATCCTTTGGATCGCCGAGTACGCTTATAATAATTAAATCCATTCTGGAACCGGAAAGACCCCTTTTTTCCTCTTATATGGAATCCATCCTCGAACCTCCAACCTTGATCCACACCAGGATCTCGGAACGCCCGCCGTAGACCATCTACATTCTGCTATCACTCAGGCATTTAAAGAAGCCACTACTCATCTTCAATGGGCTAAGGAGCAATACAAAAAAGGAGCAGACCAACATCGAAAAGAGGCCCCCCAATATCTAGTGGGAGACCAAGTCTGGTTGTCCACTAAATATTTACCATTAAAAGGACCACGCACCTTCAACCTGAAATACCTGGGACCCTATCCTATCACAGCCATAATAAATCCAGTGGCAGTTAAATTGGGCCTACCTTCCCACATGAAGATACATCCAGTTTTCCATGTATCCCTCCTAAAACCTATGCAACCTGAGACCCGACTGACCAGATCTCTAGAACCTATTCAAGTTAATGGAGAACTTGAATACGAAGTTAAAATATCCTGGACTCCAAGATTTCCAACTCAAAGCTATACTATCTGATAGACTGGAAAGGTTACGGTGCCCAGGAAAGGTCTTGGGAACCTTCAGAACATGTCCACGCACCTCGGGTGATCAGAAGGTTTCATCGAACTTTCCCCAACAAACCAAAACCCCCGGAGAAGACAAGCTTGGGAGGGGCCTTGAGGGGGGGTGCTGTCATGATCACTACTTCCAAGAATGCAGTACCTGCCCAACATCCTTGGAAGCAGGCTCATAACCTTCATTCCGGGCACCAGCCGGCCCCTATTGGGACCTTTTGGACCTTGTCCTGGCGCCGGTGGCGCCAGGCTCATAAAGATCATCGGTCCCGGCACTGGAAGCGTCGGGCTCATAAGAAGTGTAAAAGTGCTTGGGTGGACCTACCTACAGCAGACCATACTGCATACTCACCAACAAGATGACGTCCACATCCTCTTCTGACAGGGACTACTTTCTTTCCTGGGTGGGGCAGGCTCCACTCCTTGGATCAGGAACACTGGGACTCTTCTGGAAACTGGAACTCTTTCCTTACCTAGGCGAGGCAGTGTAAGAAGACGCCTAAGCACTCCTGCACACTATTTAAACCACGCCCGATTGATGCAACGTGCTTCGCGTTATTCTGCATCAGCAGCAGGACGCTCACCGAGTCAGCTCCAGTCTTCCAGTGAAAACTCCAGCTCCAGCACCTGTGGGAACAAACTCTTACCTTCCTGGGATCCCGTCTTCAGCCGCACCTGCCAGCACAAAAAAACAACAGGTTAGCAAAAGCCAATTTAAAGCCAAAAGCCAGCATTTTTACTAACCCGATCCATCGGCATCTTCCAATCCTCACGCCGCATTCCTTGGCAGTCCATCGATCCCTGTGAAGGCAAAGAACATTGATCAGTCATTTTGCATATTTTGATCTGCTTACCTGTGCGACGCACGCTCCGGATTCCAACAAGCGCTGCATACCCGCACCTGCAAATAAAGAAAGACAGTAAGGAGCGCTTTTAAAACCATCAGCCGCCATTCTACTTACGTGCCTTCACGCGTGCCATCTTCCTACTTACGCGCTTGCACGAACTTTGGCGTCCATGAACCAACGCCTACCGCATCCAAAACCTGCAAGAGAAAAAGAGACATTAAAGAGTGCATTTAAAACCATCAGCAGCCATTCAACCTACGTGCCTTCACGCGCGCCATCCACCTACTTACGCGCTTGCACGTACTTTGGCGTCCATTAAACAACGCCTACCGCATCCAAAGCCTGTAAGAGAAAAGGACTTCATTAAAGGTGTCCAGATACATATAAGGAACCGATCGTGCAGTTAACGACGGCCTCGCGCTCAAAGTTGTCCTCTGCAAGTAAGAGGTTTACAATATCACCAGTGGAGTAACTGGTACCCGCGCCCCTGCACCAGTCGCAGGATGAAGAGCCCAGCATTCACCTACTTAAGGTGAGCACACCTATCCTTTGGGCCTCAAGGAAAGAAAGAGTGAGGAAGAGAAGTCCGTCCAACCACCGTTCATTAACCCCTTGTTCTTCTACCTGCAGACACCTCACTCTTCAAGTCAGGCATACCGTGAGAAGAGGTCCAGCCCAGGGAACTAGCCGAGTCCTGCGCTTTACAATTGAAGACACGGTAACAACCCAGTCAAGATCTGCGCCTCCGTGGGAATCAGATGAGCGTTACACCCAGATCCTCTCCCATCCTTCCTTGTTGGCGCGGGACGATCCGAAGAGGGCATCATACTGCCCCAGGACTTGCTCCACCAGGACACCAACTTCGGTGGCAGTGAAGTTGGTGCCCCTCTGCCCCTCTGGCCGGGGGTTGCCACTGGTGCCAGATGTTGATGTGCCCGACATGGCACATCAACATCAGGAGTGGGTGGGCAACTGGGTCCTGGGGCTGGGCTGTGGAGCGATGTTATCCGAGTCGGGAGTCTTCTGTTCCAGCATGGGTGGACACAGCAACTGGACCCCTGCAGATGGCTGATGTGCAGGCACCAAATGGCAGGGCACGGTGGCAGCAGGCAGGCAGGCAGGCAGCAGCAGATGGCACGTGGGAGGCTGCTCGGGGCACTGGGGGGGCAGTAATTCGGCCTTCTGGGCAGGAGCGTGGTCTTCCGTGTGTTTTCGCGTGGCCAGCTTGATACGGAGTGATTTTGCACATGAAAATCCTGCACGTCAGCGTGAAATTCGAGGAAAGGGCCTTAGCGCGTAAGCGCGTCAGCACACGTACGCAATTTCATTGGACCAAAGGCCCTTACAGCGTAAGCGCTCTGTGGTGTTTCGCGCACGGGTGTTGCCCTGGCAGGGCTTGGAGATCCCGCGTGCCTTTACACTGCTCTGTGCGTGCTTTTCGTGCGGTGCGTGTGTTTTCCATCCGTTGGGGTTCACACGCTATTACTTCATAGCGGGTGTTGGCCACGCGTTCTTCTACACGCAAGGCAGACGGTGAGTGGTACCCCGCTCCCCCCCAGGCCCGATCACGTGAAAAAATTCACGTGAACCCCTGGAATACATGTACCCCGCTCCCCCAGGCCCGATCGCGTGTGAAAACACCTGTGAGCCCCTGAAGTACAAACACACGCTCCTCCAGGCCAGATCGCGTGTAAAACTTCACGCGCACCCCTGAAATACACGCGCCCAGGCCAATCACGTGTGAGAAACTTCACGCGCACCCCTGAAATACACGCACACGCTCCCCCAGGCCAGATCGCGTGTAAAACTTCGCGCGCACCCCTGTAATACACGCGGCCAGGCAAATCGCGTGTGAGATACTTCTCACGCACCCCTGAAATACACGCGCCCAGGCCAATCGGGTGTGGAACTTCACGCGCACCCCTGTAATACACGCACACGCTCCCCCAGGCCCGATCGCGTGTGGGCCTTCTCACGCATGTAGGACTTTGGCGCACATTTTTTTCCTGCGCAGGGACGCTACCGCCTGCTTTCGTGTGGCGGACATGTATGGGCCTGTGCGCGTCTTTGGCCGTGCGCTGTTTTTCCCTATTCGATTCCATGAATACGTGTTGTAGGCGAGCGTGTGGGCGTTCTGCGCACTTGCCTCCTATACTTCCCCCGTGACGCCCACATTTTCAGGAGTTGTTCCCCATTCTGCGTGTGACGCCCCGTGATATGCCTACTTTTGTTATGTGTGCCGCGCTATGTGCGAATTCGCTGTGGCCTTATCGCACGGCGTTTGATGACCTGTGCGCCAGCGTGCGCCAGCGTGTGCCGCGCACTTTCTCAGCGCACATCCCACATTTCGCGCGTGCAAGGACTTCCATGAATTGATGTGCGATGTTTTCAGTGCGATAATCGCACTTGCACTGCGATTTTCGCTGTTTCTCTGCGAATCGCACGTTTTCGCACGCGTGCACCGTTTTTTCAGCGCACGTTCATTCCATGAATCGGCCTGTATATGTTTTACACCATGACAACCATTTCTACGGTGTAGTGAATCTAAAAGGTTTTCTGGCTGCTAAACACCTCTGTCAGCATTGTCATAACATTTCCAAAAACAAACATAGAAACAGCTGCCAATACCACTGTCGCTTGTGTCTAAGAGAAGAATGTCAAACGCATAAGGAAAACCTACAAAATACCCAGGGTGTCGAGCACTGGCGAGGTCTTGGGCCTGTCTCAACACACACATTCAAAAGGCGGGTTTGGGGACGGTCGTGTATGAGCCACACATTGATTGTGCAACGTGTCAAAAATGTCTTCCCGGGAGTCACAACTGTGTTGGGATGATTTGTAGAGTGTGTAAAGTTTCCATTGTCATCACGGCTGAACACCTGTTCTACATGACCCCCGGCGGACCTCAGAATAAAACCGAGAACTACATAATATATGACATGGAAGCCCACCGAGAGAATATAACCCATCAACCAAACTATATCTATGCTAGACATCTAACAGGGGATAGCTATTGGCAATTTGCAGAGGACGCCTGTATGGCTACCTTTATAGCCACTTTTGTAAGGAGCAAATTCACAGGTTACACCTTTCTAGCCCATAATTTCAAAGGATAAGATTCATACTTTGTGTTGAGACAGTTAGTTCAGAATTTCTTTAAAATCAAACTTTTCACCCAAGATGCTAAGCTAATGGCCATCTTAGTGGTACCTGTACAAATAAGTTTTATTGATTGCTTGAACATTTTACCCATGAAACTCAGAAAACTTCCAAAGGCATCTAGTTTCCCCAGTTCAAAGGGTTTCTTTCCCCAACTTTTTAAAACTGCCGCTAACCAAAACTAAATCAGTCCAGTACCACCACTGGATCAATACGGGGTTCAATACATGATACCTAGCGAAAAAGGGCAGTTTATGACCTGGTATAAGGTGCATGAACACAGCGTCTTTGACTTTCGCCAAGAGTTAAGGGCCTACTGTCAAGAAGATGTCAACATTTTAAGACAAGCTTGTAATTTGTTTAGGGACGGCATCATTCAAATGTGCCATTGTGAAACACCTATACATGTATCATACAACGGGCCGTTTCAAAATATCACCCTGACTAGTTGCTGTATGCAGATCTTCAGACAACTATATCTAAAACCGGACACAATAGCGCTGCTGCCCCATGATTCATTTCATGGTCGACAAAAATGTTATTCCACGCTGGCTATTCAGTGGCTCTTATACATCTCAAAAACATCTCTATACAACACACCCTAACTGTCAGTGGTGAAAAGCGCTATGGCCAATACTAGTTAGATGGTTATGCAGTGGTTCAAGGGGTGGAAACAGCCTATGAATTTAACGGGTGCTTTTATCATGGTTGTCCCGGCTGTTATGCCCCAGTGGCTTCAACACTTTACCAGGCACTACTTATGAACAGTTATATAGACGCACTCTGTTGAAACAACGTTTTCTAGCCAATCTGGATTTTCGCGTCATCACTATCTGGGACCACGAATGGTGCGCGCTCGTACCAGGCAATCCTGTTGTGTGCTGTATTCTCAAGGAAATTAATCTACCACAACCCCTAAACCCCCGAGATGCTCTATACAGAGGCCTTAAAGTTCCACCATAGCGTCTCAGAGAAGGAGCAGATACACTACCTAGATTTTACCAGTCTGTTTCCCTCTATAAATAATGACAAGCCCTACCCTGTGGGACACCCCGAGACCCTCTGTAACAATTTTGGCAATATAGACCAATATTTCGATCTAATCAGATGCAAGGTTTGTCCACCCCGAGGCCTCTCCATACTTGTGTTACCCTATAGATTCGCCAGTAAATTACTGTTTCCGCTTTGCCGCACATGCGTCGAGACAAAACTGGCCTGTTGCGAACACACTGATGAGGAGCGACCCCTGACCGGCACTTGGTGCACAATCGAAATACACGCAGCTCTGAAAAAGGGCTATTGACTGGGGCGCATACATGAAATATGGCATTTTAAAACAGTCACCCTCAAGCTCTACTGTGAATATGTCCACATGTTCCTACAGCAGAAACAAGAAGTCTCTGGCTTTCCTGCTGAGTGTGTGGACGATGCCGCTAAAAAAGCCTACATTGTTGATTGATTTAAACATCAGGGCATACGCTTGCATATGGATCACATTGAGGACAACCCCGCTCTGCGGCTGTTGGCAAATCTATGCCTTAATTCGTTGTGGGGTAAGTTTGCGCAAAGAGTTAATTTGCCCAATACAACCATCATTACAGACCTTGATGTGCTTCATACCTATCTATTTGACATTCTTATGACATGAGCAGCTGCGTGTTCATAGACAATGAAAAGGCGTGTCTGTGTTGGTGCTATGCCGCAGAATATCCAACAACTTCAGAAAACACAAATATATTCATAGCAGTGTTCATAACCGCTCACGCCTGCTTAACAGTGTTTGCTGTAATGGAGCAATTACAATAACGGGTTCTGTATCACAATACCAATAGCATTATTTTGGTCAGCCGCCCCGGGGATGTCAACCCTTCCACAGGCAATTATCTAGGAAATCTGACTTCTTAGCTAGCTCTTGAAGAATACATTGTGGAGTTCATATCCACGGGGCCAAAAAAAGCAACCATTGCACATCCTTAGCGACCTTCAACATGAAAGTAAAAGGTATAACGTTAAATGTTAACAACACTGTGCAAATACATTTCGACAGTTCAAAAGATGAGGTGCAATCCTTTGTACAGGGAGATGTGTGTGACACCCCACAGTCTATCGTCGTTACACATCTGTGTATAGTGCGTGATAAAAAACAGTGGGAAGTCAGCACTGTCACTCTACAAAAGATGTTCAGGGTTGTATTTGATAAAAGAACAGTGACAGCCGATCAGTTGACACACCCCCATGGCTATTACATATTTTAACAAGAACTGCTACCAGCCCCACACTTTTTCACAGTGCTTCTGTAGTTGTAATTGTGTAGTGTCCCTTCAATCTGAGTGTCTGAGATTTTGCATATTTGCATCTGCATGTTTATTTTTCATATTTCATTAAATGTGTTTACACTTATGTTTTCTTTCTGTATTAAGCATATCTTTTGATAAATAAAATATGTTTACAATTCACAACAGAGTGTCTGAGATTTTGGATCTTTGCATCTGTATGTTTATTTTTCTATTACATTAAATGTTTTTACACATGTGAGGACGAGTGTTCTGTGTACTGGAGCTGCGTTTTTTTTTCATTCATTCTCCTGATCAACAGACCGGAGTCTGTTTTCACTGGCCTTGCCTGCCTGCCCATAAGAACTCACTGCCTGGCGGAGCCTCGGTGGAGTGAGGACGAGTGTTCTGTGTACTGGAGCTGCGTTTATTTTTCAATCATTCTCCTGATCAACAGACCGGAGTCTGTTTTCACTGGCCTTGCCTGCCTGCCCATAAGAACTCACTGCCTGGCAGAGCCTCGGCGAAGTGAGGACGAGTGTTCGGTGTACTGGAGCTGCGTTTTTTTTTTCTTCATTCATTCTCCTAGCCAACAGACCGGAGTTTGTTTTCACTGGCCTTGCCTGCCTGCCCATAAGAACTCATGCCTGGCGGAGCCTCAGAGGAGTGAGGACGAGTGTTCTGGTGTTCTGGTGGTGAGGGAGTGAGAGATTGCAAGTCCACCTACGCTGCTATGCTACAGCTGTGATACTACAAGAAAAGAGTTGTGACGGAGAGTGCTACGGTCATTTGGCTTTATAGGGTCCACGGCGGGGACTCCATCTTCAAGCTACCAGCCTCTGGTCTGCTGAACTGATGGTATAGCACAGCTGCTCTACAAACCCGTTGAGAGGACGCTTTCTGACGACGTGATCCCGGCGAGCAGTGACGACCCTCGGTAGTGGGGAATATACAAAGGTAAGCACACTTAGCAAAATACTGGGAGAAATACAAACTATGGACAGTGTCTGTGGCATGAACAGACACATATAGTTTGAGGCCCCGCTGTGGCTGTAAAAGAACACACGAGGGTAACATTTCCTGGGAACGTATCTCTGGATATAGTCTGATTGACCTTGCTGGCCAGTGAGACAGCCTCACACGGCCCTGATTGTAATATAAGAATCCAACACCTTAGATAACGGGTCCTTAAGATGCGAGGAAAGGAAACTGCAGGGACTTTCACTCCCTTTGATCCTGACCATCTTGCATCACAAACACGCGTTTCACGGAGGAAATGGGGTAAACGAAGAATACGCCTAACATTCTGAGCAAGTGTACATACATACGTCACAACGACTACTGCCACGCAGCATTTAGAAAGATGACTACAAAAAGCACCCCCACAGCGACACCGCAGAAGCATAAGCCTAACACACCAGTGAGTCCTAAGACAAGACAGCGTGGTAAAGGGAACATGCCCCTCGCTCAGCAACGGCGGCCACAGATGACCATCGTACAAGCTCTATACAACCATAAGACAAAGTCTCTAGTCAGTAAACCTGAAAAACTAAGCCAGAGAATGAATCAATCCTGGTTAAATACGAAGGAGAATGAGAACAGAAATAAACAACAGCTGGACACTCCAAGGAGCATGACAACACCCCCTTTACAGACTACACAACATGACAATTCCCAATCTTGTCCAAGGAATCCAAACCGGATGACAAATGAAGTTCCGTTGGCAATGAAGAGAGCACCAACATGCAGGAGCCATCCCAAATCGCCATAGATGTAAGAGCGAAAATAGAAACCAACAAGAGTAGCATGGCGCTACTGAGATACCCGGAGATAACCTTTTCTAATGATTTACCAATGAGAGGAGAGGGAAAAATAACCCCACTATTAGTACCAATCGAGAATACCATAGAGGATGCTGAGACTATGGACAATAGTGGAATACCCACTTCACCAAAATTGGACAGAACCGCCAACGGAAATAGATCGACTAAGACATCCATGGAGTTCAAAGGGAAGGACAAGCCGCGATCTGAGAACGATGAACAGACATTGTTGTGCATTTCCATAGAAGAAAAGGACAGTGAGGAGAGAATAATACAGGCACCAAATAGCACTGAACACACTAAGGAGCCAATCAACATAAATCAAACGGCTCCTCCAGATGCAGAATATTTTGCACAAGTAAAACCAAATCTGAATCAAATGATGGCACCACAGTCATCAGAGCAATCTACAGATGCCCCATCCAACGAGGAAACCAAACAGAGAAGGCAATATACGATAACCTTGTTCTACTAATGACCTCTGGCAATAACAAAACATTTCCTAATGTCCACTCAAGTGTCACAAGTTCACCGTCTAGAGACCGCTCACAAAAGGAAAAGGCAAAGATAGCGAAATTAAAGAGGCTTCAGGAACATGTGTCACAAAAGAAGCTGGAAACGAGTCCTTTACACTCAAACCATCCTCCGAAAGCAAAGGCAGCGTGATTATCCATGGACATCACTGAGATTGAATCCCTGATGAATAACATTGATAACAGGAAGGAAGTATTCGGCGAGATATTTAATAAAAGATCAAAAGAAAGGCTGATAACCTCAACTCCCACAAACAAACAGACAAACTTCCTGGATAAAAAAAGAAGCCCAAACCAAAACTGGCCCATTTCAATTAAAAGACCAAACCCTGCTAGACAATTCCCCTCACAGAAAGACGGCCATATGACCCAGAGCCCGGATGGCTCTAACAAAGCCTACAATTACATGAAAGATTAACAGTACTCTGCAAACCAACAACGAATTCCGACAACAATGAACGACTTGCAAAATATGCTTATCGCAATATTATCTCAATCAATGATACCATTTATCAAACTTCATGAAACCAACAGTGAAAACATAAAGGTACAAGCGACGTTGCTTGCCATGATAGAAAATGTAATTGAAAAACATATGGATGTAGAGGCCGAACAATCTAGAATATGGCAATCACAAGATAGCGAGAGGTGAAAGAAATGAAAAACAACAATTGACAATGGACATGATAGCATGGTTAAAGGATCATCCGCAGAATAATTGAAATTTACAACCTAGCAATGGCAGTGCTTGCGACGCCTAAAATCTGACCTCAGTGGTGATACCAACATTGCAGGGAAAGTTGTCTGAGATGGAGGGTGTCAACCTAACTAGGAAGGATGCACAATTGCATGAAGAACTAGAAGCAGAAACACTGATGATGCCTATTTTATTTATTTATTTATTTATTTTAATTTTTGTAACGTGCCAACATGCCCGTGGGCCTCAGGGAGCACAAAGAACAAGAACAAGACAAAGACAAGCATAAGAGGCAGATGGATAAGCAAGTCAGGAGATTATCCCAGGTTAAATAAGTGAGTCTTTATGGCACATTTGAACGCTGTATAGCTCTGGATCTGCCGTATACCAGCTGGAAGTGTGTTCCATAAAAGGGGACCCTGAGCATCCAATGTAGTACCTCCAAATTTGGCTGTCCTAAATTTAGGATAATTGAGAGTGACCTCAGAAGAAGAGCGAAGGTTCCTCACGTTAGGTTTGATGCCTATACGGGATGACAGATAGGTTGGGCCGCTGAGACTGAGGCATTTATGGGTCGTAGTAAGCATCTTATACGTTATGCGGTGTTTGAAGGGTAGCCAGTGGAGTTTTTTCCTAAAAGTAGAGATGTGTGTGCGACGTGACTGATTGAAAATATTACGCACGGCATTGTTCTGTGCCACTTGTAAGGATTGGATGTTAGAGGCTGTGGTGCCCGCCAGGAGGCCGTTACAATAGTCCAATCTTGAATTTATTAATGCAGTTGACAATAGAGCACAGTTCTCTTCCGATATGAATGGTCGAATATATCTAATTCTCTTGTTTATAGCACCACAACTAGATTTAATGCTAGAAATATGGGATTTCATGGAGAGTTCTTCATCAAGTACTACTCCTAAGGTTTTGACTTTCTTTTGAACTATGGTGGTGTTATATGCAATATGGAAAGAGGCGTAGTTAGGATCAAGTTTTGCCCGGATGTTTTTAGATGCCAAAATAAGGAGTTCAGTCTTTTTTTCATTAAGAGCAAGAGAATTACAAGCCATCCAATCTTGTATGGCCTTATATATACGGTTAATGGTTTCCGAATCGCTGCTGTATGAGCTACTCCACTGAATAACAACCTGAGTGTCATCAGCGTAATTCGTATATTGCACTCCTAGTTTGTTCAAAAGATTGAGAAGGGGCCGGATGTAAAGGTTGAAGAGCAGCGGCGACAGACAGGAGCCGTGAGGGACTCCACATGTCTGAGAGATAGGAGAAGATTGTTTATCACCCACGCAAACCCTTACAATTCTGGGACCCAGAAAGGAAGCGATCCATTTGGATGCAATTGCAGAGCAATTGGCGACCTCTCCGAGCTTTGACACTAGTAAGCTATGATCAACTAGGTCAAAGTACCAAACCAAAGAAAAGCAAGAAACCACCAAACCAGTCAAAAAGGTCACTAATATATACCAAATATTTGACTAACAACAAACCATACCAGCCCAAGCTAAAGGAAGAACAAACGAGAAAAGCAAGAAACCTCCAAAGCAAACAGGATCGAGAGCATTCCTGCACAATCTTATGCCCCTCAACAAAAACTACCCAACACCAATCCAACGCTAAAAGAAAAAGTACTCCCAAGGAGCTTGCGAACAAAACAACAAAGCAAAAGCCTCAGAATACGGTGACAATACAAAATAAAATTCAACAAATCGAACCAGAAATACGAATAGAAGATTTATTAAATCTATCTACATATATTGACGCTGATTGCATCGATTAGATGGATCCCTCAATTTCGTTCACAGCATCCAATTATATTATATGGATGAATATACAAGCATGGAGGAGGTCATAAGCATAACAGAGGAACTCACTTGGGAAGATATTTCTCACACTTTCCTGCAGAGTACAACGAGGACTTAATCATCGAGAACAGGAGGGCCAATGGGCGAAGACTGCTTGATGGATGAATGGGTGGACAATGAAAGGCCTGATTCCCAAAATAGAAGTAAAGAAAAGAATAGAGCCCAATGTTACGAAACGATGCAAGAGGAAGAAAGAAAACTAATATTGCCAAAATTTGTGGACCCCATTGCCCAAAAAGAGAAATACATTCTCATTATCATCAAATCAGACCGCAGCGGCGCGCCATTGATACTGAATAGAACTAATGTTCTGCCCCTGCTAAATGCGATCCCGCAACTAAAGGATCTCAAGACAGAGGACATCAAGCTGGTGATGTTCCCTGATGAAACATTGCTGGACAAAGTTGAGTTGGAACTATACGATAGCTGAGTCATGCAGAAGATAATGACAGTGACAAAAACCCTCAGAAAATTGGGCTACAAATGTACGCAGAAAGAACCGAACGATGGAGAAAGAAAACAACCACAGAACAAACCTCAGTGGCTAGACACAAAGGAACAGGAGGAATCAAACAATCATTTTCACCAAACGAGTAGACATCACGATACATCAGATGGAAACTGATCAAGAAGCTTGTCGTCGGTCATTACATAGTACAGAAACAAGAAAATTGAGACCAACCATCCAATACATCGTGAATACGAGGAGACACGATACAACAAATCTCACCACAGGACCTCTTACTTATAAGCACCAAAAAGGGCCAAGATAAATGAGCCCTTTGCTCATGGAATACCTGAGGCCATGCACACTTATTCGAGCAGTCTAATCCAGCCTTAGAAGAATTTCAAATCATATGCTTCCAAGAGACCTGGTTAACAGCCACTCCTTGTTGTGATGGGTTTTTTACTTTCCTAAATCCCGCGATACAGAAGAAACAAGGGAGGCCCGCTTCGGGCCTAATGACAATGATCCATATCGACCCAGATTGGTCCATAATGGAAACACAGAACGTAAATCCATGGGTACAATACACTATTGTAACAATACGACAGGAGGCTGCCCTTGGGCAAATAAAGGTGACAGGGCATTGCAGACAGATCGCAATATTTAATGTATACTGGTACCCAGCTGCCTCAACAATGATTATTTTCTGGATGCTGTATTCATGAATATTGATGATTTAGCCTGCAAGAGCCAAAAAAAACTAATTTATCATCTGCAGGGACTTAAATATTCATCTTTTGACTAAGACCGGGGAAAAGAGAGAGAAAGAACAGTTGTCCCAACACTCAAGGCGATGGCGGAAGGAAATAAACACTCGCAACTTGATATTGGTCAATAAATCTACCAAAGAACGAGCTATAAGTATTCCATCTTGGACACGAAGCAACTGAACAGCAACTATTGATTATATATATCTGTCAAGTGAGCTAAATAAGGGAATGATGAGAATCAATATTATACCAACAATCAAAAGTGACCATAATATGCTAGCAATGTATGGCACAGACATAATGTAGTAGCGAAAGACTACAGTCCCAACAGCACTTGAAATCAATAGCAATGCAACACGATTAAGGATTAATGCAAATCAACTCAATAAAATTCCGGACATATTTCGAGATGGAATGCTAACAGACAAAGAAATGCTGAACTACATATGGCTTCTGCTGCCATACATAAAGCCGAGCTCTACTGGAAAACCAAAGATGCATAATCATACATACAACCATGAACTGGCTCAGAAGAAAAAAGTCCTAAGAATAACATTTTGCAGCTTGGCCAAAAATAACAACACTGCAAACAAAGAAAAGATAAGAACAGCCAGACAGGCTAATAGAAACTGGAAAAAAAACACATGTACAAACACTGCTGCAACGGGATGCTGGGAAGATGTTAGTTACACTCAAGAATAAAAACTCGAGAGAATTATGGAACCTTCTTAACAATAACTCACCATACCAAGATCGGCTGGTGTCCAATGTGCCTGAAGAAATTTGGCTCAATCACTATACCATGCTATACAAGAAATGTGCAGCGGAAGAAGAACCGATAGACCTTACAACTGTAAAAAAATGGCCCCTAGATTGGGATAAGCATGATTTTATTGAAATCATAGTAAAATGTTATCCATCACAAGCTCCAGGCCCCTATGGTCTGTCAAATGCCATTATGAAACAAACACCTGACATATGGGCTGATTTACTAGATCAACTGTTTACCTTGATCAACAATCCAAATCAGATTCCGAGATCTTGGAGAAATGCAACACTGATTCCGATATATAAACAAAGACCTAGAGAGGATCCAGCTAACTATCGCCCTATTGCTCTCCTTGATCCGCTAGGCAAAGTCTTTGCATCTTATATTTTAAAGCATCTAAAAGAATGGGCAAACCAAAACAACAGATTTGCGACAAGACAAACAGGATTTACTCCGAACGTCGGCACTAACATCAATCTGTTGCTTCTGAATGTAATCAAGCATGAAGCCCTAAAGACAAACTCCACAGTGCATGTTATATTTGTCGATCTCAACATGGCCTTTGACTCGATAAACCGATCAAATCTATGCATGAAATTAAGGACCTGGAATTGCCCAAAAGCGATTATAGAGCTGATCATCTTGGTGTATTCGAATACATCTATCAACATCAGACTTGCAAAAGATGCTACCACGAACACATCAATAATGACATTGAATGGTCTGAAACAGGGCTGCCCGCTGGCGGCAACCCTGTACAACCTTTATACAGCTGACTTTGAAAACCATCTCAAGGATGAGGTACTGAACCCTACAAAAGTTAATTTGATCCCAATAACAGCAATTATGTATGCAGATGACATTGTTTTACTGGATAAAACAATGTTGGGCCTAAAAGTTAGCATACGTAAAATGGGTGAATACATGGGGGTCATTACGACCCAGGCGGTAAGTACGCCAACTTTACCACCATGGTGTAAACTATGTTTACACCATGGTGGATGGCGGATTTACCGCCCCATTCCGAGGTGAGTGGGGCGGTAAATCCCCATTTCCCATTTCCCCTTCCCCATTCCCATGTTTGCCCCATAGGGCATAATGGGAGTGGGGAAGGCGCTAATTACGCCACCGTAAATTACGGTGTCGTAATTAGCATCATGGCGGGTTAGCGCCATGGATTTTAACGGCTGCTAAAAGCAGCCGTTAAAATTGTAATCAGGCGTTAAGGGTTAACGACGGCGTTAACCCTTAACGCCTGGGTCGTAATGAGGCCCATAGACAGTAACGAACTGCGAATGAATGTGAAAAACACTAAATACATGGCCTTAACAAAACAGCCGATAAAGAACAAAAGAGCTCATACCCTATGTGTAGAAGCGAAATTGCTAGAAGAAGTATCTACTTTCAAACATCTGGGTATACTCATTAATCAATCAAAGAACGAAAAGGAATGGACAGTTGCAGTTCAAAGCAAAATGCAACTACTGGCAAGACAAGGCTGTCTCCTGCATAAAACATATGGGAAATTCTCTTTAAAGCCAATCATGGCATTCTACAGACAAAAAGTTATCCCCATAACTACCTATGGCAGTGAGTTCATGATAAATGCAGGAGCAGTGAATTGGCAAAGAAATGGAAGCCCTGTTTTGGAGGAAAATTTTGCGTTTACCGCGTAATTACCCAATATCCAGAATTAGGCATGAAATGGCAACACAGTCAAAGGCCTCGATAGTCCGGTGGAAACAGTTTGACATTTTAAGGAAAATCATAGCTGATGAAACAACACCAGAGATTCAAATACTTTGTTCCACCAATAAGTCTATGAATAATGCCATTCTGGAATCTGGGATGAAAGCATTAAAAGATCAACTAACCAGAGAGGATATATCCATAGAAATGCTGACACACCGTCCCCAGCATGCCAAAATAAATTTACAACGTAATGACTGGCAGAAAACCATAGAGGACAAAGCTAAATATGCGATGAACATCCATTGTGATAGCGACATCCGAGCAATTAATGAACTTCCCAAATATCTGCAACTATTTCCGGACAGACAAATCCGTGACATATGTCTAAGAAATCGCCTGAATACTCTGCTAATCAGAGAAAGACTTGCAGAAATAAGACAGATTGTGATGACAGAGAATTACTGCAGATTCTGCAAAGATGCAGAAATACCGGAAACTTTGTTCCATCTAATCTTGCTCTGCCCTTCACTAAGCACAGAAAAGAAGCTTATTCAGAAGCTTTCTTCAGATTGCGTCCTCACAACTGTCCACAGAAACACAATGGTCATTGATGATAAGCGGCCTGGATAATAACTCTATATACACGCTTACGCAATTTCTAAGAACCATTCTCGAATTAAGTCTAGAACAAGAGAAAGTATAAATTTGACTATGATTTCTTTCTGAAAACTTTGAAAGATAAACTTACCTGAAAGAATGTAATTGATTGTAACCATAAATGAAAACGTTTGTTTTCGAACTATAACATTTTAATACAAAAAAAAACATGTCTTTTTCCTTTCTGTATTAAGTATATCTTTTTTTATAAATAAAATATTTTTACAATTCATGAACTGGTCTTATTCTTTATTACCTGGTCCTGTTTACTATATGTATAATAACGCACATCACGTTCCACTTCTCTGCTCCTCCCATGCACTTTCCCCCTTCCCCTCTCCATGCACTTGCGCGTTCTCAATGTTACTCGGCCTAGTAAGATTGTTGTTTTTGTACTCCCTTGTTCCCATGCCTTGCCTCGTCATGCTCTGAAACACATGTGTACGAGCGCGATATAAATAAAATATCAATATCAATATCATTGTTTATGTAGTTCATACGTATAATGCTATGTTGTGCATGGGGCCATCCATTTTTATATTGTACAGTGTGATTAAAAAGCCTGCTTCGATCGTTGTTGGTTGCTCCATAATCGCGTCATCACCATTCCAGGTTGCCATTCCCAGATTAGCCACTGTTTTGGGCACATGCTACTTAATGTTTTGAATGCAATCTCCAACAGACTCCCACATAGCCGTAAGAGTAAGCAGCGGCTTGCTGTCAGCAAAAGGTGCAGCCATGTTTTCACAGAGCTCCCCGGTCTCACGATCTGTCAAAACGTCCTGGTCAATCTCTAGATCATCATTATCCATAAAACAATATGGGATATAACTATCCTCGGAACCCCCAGGACATCCTGGATGTGTCTTCCCATCGTCGTAGCTAACTGTTCATAATTCTCATTTTCTGAATAGCCCTTCATTAGCTTAAAAAGCATTGTGTTTTCCACCCCGTCGCAAAAGCTATATATCCAGGGTATAAAGCACACCCCCAACGCCATCACGGCTTAAGCCCACCCTTTCAATCAATTTTATATCAACTATTCTTAAAATATTTTCCAGCTTTATATAAAAATAATATAAAGTATATATATAAAATGTATATAAACATTATTTAGGTGATTTCAAAATCCCCGCCAGCTTTATATAACAATTATTCAAAGGCTTATCAAAAAGCCCACCAACTTTATATAACATTATTCAAAATGTATATAAAATTATTCAAAGGCTTATCAAAATCCCCACCAGTTTTATACAAAATGATTATGTCATACCTGTAACGCTCACCTGGTTCCCTCGGAGGCGCTGGTCTTGACTGGGCGGTGAAAACGTCTTCAACGTTAGGCGTAGGATTCGTCTGGCTCCCGGACTTGACCCCTTCCTTACCGAAAGCTTGACCTGCAGTGTGAGGTGTCTGCAAGTGGAAAATCAAGGTATTAGTGGCTGGAAGGTTGGGAGAAGATCTTAGCCCCTCTCTCCCTCTCTTCCCGTGGTACTCGGGTGATTGTTGTGCTCACCTTAAGTACGTGAATGCTGAGCTCTCCATCCTGCGTCTTGTGCAGGGGCGCTGGATCCAGTTACTTCACTGGATGTGAGTTCCGCCTCTTGATTGCAGAGGGTAGTTGAGAGCGAAGCCGCCGTTTGCTGCACGAGCGTGACTTGTAAGTATTAAAGTTCTCTTTAGATTGCTCTCTTCAAATGTCTTTTCCCCTAATGTCTATGTCTTTTACTTTTCAGATGCTGTCGATGCCAAAGGAGATGCTCTCCCCGATTCGTGGCAGAAAGCGTAACAAGAAGATGATGAATTCGAAGGCACGTAAGTAGGAAGGCTGTTTTTGGGGCCGTAGAATGCACCTTAATGTCCCCTTTTGTCTCTACAGGTGCCGGAATGCAATGCGAGCAAGGTTGAAGCAAGCGCAACCCAGGTAAGCAGTTTTGTACCCAAGCGTTACTAACCAATGTTCTTTGTCTTTGCAGGCCCGATGCCGAACGAGAAATGCAGAAAAACGTCTTGGATGCTGCCGATGGATCGGGTGAGTCGAAGCGCTAACTTTGCCTTTGTCTAACCTGTGCCTTTTGTTTTGCAGGAGCCGCTGAAGATTGAAGATTGGTTCCCAGCAGGTAATTTTCATAATTACAGGGTCCGGAGCTGAAGATTCGCTGGAGCTGACACGGTGAGCGTCCTGCTGCAGATGCAGAATAACGCGAAGCATGTGGTACCAATCGGGTGTGGTTTAAATAGCCCATAGGAGTGCTTAGGTGTCTTCTTCCACAGCAGCCTCGCCCAGGTAAAAGAGTTCCTGCTTCCAGAAGGGTTCCAGCAGCAATGATCCAGGGAGTGGTGCCTGCCCCACCCAGAAGGAAAAGTAGTCCCTGCCAGAAGAGAGTAAAGCCTCATCTTGCTGGTAAGTAAGCAGCATGGTCTGCTCCAGGTAGGTTCACCCAAGCACCTTTACACTTGATATGAGCCCGGCGCTTCCTGTGCCGGGACGGATCCTTACTATGAGCCTGGCACCACCGGTGCCAGGACAAGGTCCAAAAGGTCCCTATTGGGACTTGCTGG
Organism: Ambystoma mexicanum; assembly: GCF_040938575.1. Taxonomy (NCBI): domain Eukaryota; kingdom Metazoa; phylum Chordata; class Amphibia; order Caudata; family Ambystomatidae; genus Ambystoma; species Ambystoma mexicanum. The sequence goes on along the minus strand of NC_090937.1, from coordinate 162,495,323 downwards.
TGCCGATAAGACATGTTATGAGCCTGCTCCCAAGGATGTTGGGTAGGTCCTGACTCCTTGAAAGCAGTGGTCATGACAGCACCCCCCCTCAAGGCCCCTCCCAAATTCGTCTTCTCCGGGGGTTTTGGTTTATCAGGAAAAGTTCGATGAAACTTCTTAACCAGACGGGGTGCATGAACATGTTCCGACGGTTCCCAAGATCGTTCCTGGGGACCATAACCTTTCCAGTCAATCAGATAGTATAATTTAGATTTGGAAATCTTGGAGTCTAATATGTCTTGTATTTCGAATTCTAGTTCTCCGTCCACAAGAATAGGGTCTGGAGATTTTGTCAAACGGGTTCCAGGTTGCATGGGTTTCAGTAGTGAGACATGGAAAACTGGATGTATCTTCATATGGGCGGGTAGGCCCAATTTAACCGCCACTGGATTGATTATGGCAGTGATTGGGTAAGGCCCCAGGTATCGTGGATTGAAAGTATGCGGTCCTTTTAGTGGTAAATGTTTGGTGGATAGCCAGACCTGATCTCCCACAAGATATTGAGGAGCTTCCTTTCGATGTAGATCCGCACACTTCTTGTATTGCTCTTTGGCCTGCTTGAGGTGAGATGTGGCCTCTTTAAAGGCTTGAGTGATTGTCGAATGCAGATGATCTACAGCGGGTGTTCCAAGAGTCTGAGGTGGGTCAAGATTTGAGGTGCGAGGGTGGATTCCATATGAAAGAAAAAACTGAGTTTTTCCAGTTCCGGCGTGGACTGAATTATTATAAGCGTACTCCGCAATCCAGAGAATGTCTTTCCAAGTGCCCTCTGATTGTTGTAACATGCAGCGTAGATACTGTTCCAAGGTTTGGTTGGTCCTCTCGGTCTGCCCGTCGGTCTGGGGATGGTGGCTGGTCGAAAGCCTTAAGTCAATTTGGGCTAGGCGAGAACAACTCCGCCAGAAGTGGGAAATAAATTGACTCCCTCTATCTGAGATTAAAACTGAAGGAAAGCCATGCAACCGAACGATGTTTTCGAGGAATTCTCGGGCCAAAATTGGAGCTGTAGGTAACCCTTTCAATGGGATGAAATGAGCCATTTTCGAGAATAGGTCCACAATCACTAAGATTGTATTAAATCTGGAGCATGGTGGTAAATCCGTGATGAAGTCCATAGAGAGAGTATGCCATGGGTGTGGAGGAATGTCTAATGGATGTAGGAGGCCTGCTGGTTTCTCCTTCTGGCTTTTGCTTTGAGCGCATACACCACAGGAATTAATGAAATCCTTAATGTCCTTTCTCCAAGACGGCCACCAAAAATGTCTTTTTATCTTTTCCAACGTTTTGGTAATGCCGGGATGTCCTTCCATTAAGGAGTCATGGTAACAAGAGATCACTTGTCTTTGTAAATCGGTACATGGTAGATATAATCTTCCTCGAAAGTATAGTAGGTTCTTATCCATTGTGAAATCATTTCCCTTGCGTTGCCAGTCTTGCACTTCTGCTGGAGTCAGAAGATCTTTAACTTTAGCTTCAATGTCTTCAATGGATTGTGCATCTATCAAACCCAGGATTCTCTGTTCCGGAATTATGGGTACTGGTTCAGGGTTGGTCGTGAGTTCATCTACTCCAATTCGGGAGAGAGCATCTGCTTTTCCATTCTTGTTGCCTGGTCGGTAAGTTATCACAAAGTCGAATTCGGCGAAAAACAATGCCCAGTGAAGCTGTCTAGAGGATTGAGCTTTGGCTGATTTAAGGTACTGTAAATTACGATGATCCGTGATGACGGTGACTGTGTGTCGGGCTCCCAAGAGATAATGCCGCCAAGCTTTAAAGGCGGACTTGATAGCCAAAAGTTCCTTATCCGTAATGGTATAGTTGATTTCAGGAGCTGAAAATTTGCGGGACCAAAATGCCACTGGGTGTAACTGATTTGTTTCCGGGTCTCTTTGCGAAAGTACTGCTCCCATTGCGAGACTGGAAGCATCAGTCTCTACTATATAGGAAAGTTCCGGGCGAGGATGTTTTAGAACTGGAGCCGAGGTGAATTTTGTTTTTAGTTCCTGAAAAGCTTGTTCAGCCTCTGTAGACCATTCAAAACGTTTATTCTTTCTGAGGAGGGCTGTAATGGGTTGGACTACTCGAGAAAACTCTGGGATAAATCTTCGATAAAAGTTGGCGAAGCCCAACATGCTTTGAACTCCTTTCACTGATGTTGGTGAGGGCCACTTAACGATAGCGTCCACTTTTCTTGAGTCCATGTGGACTCCATTAGGTGACAAAATAAATCCCAAAAATTCGACCTCCGTGACGTGAAAAACGCATTTTTCCAATTTTGCAAAGAGCCTGTGTTTTCGGAGCCGCTCCAATACTGCGGTGACATGTTTTCGATGTTCCGCCTCAGAGGACGAGTAGACCAGAATGTCATCAATATAGACAACTACACATACGTCAATGAGCTCTCTGAGGACGTCATTCATAAAATACTGAAAGGCTGCCGGAGCGTTGCAAAGCCCGAAGGGCATTACTTGATACTCGAACAGTCCATATTTAGTACGAAAGGCCGTCTTCCATTCATCGCCCTCTTTTATTCGTACTAAATGGTAGGCTCCTCTGAGGTCCAGCTTTGTGTAGATAAAGGCACTTTTAACCTGGTCAAGAAGTTCAGGGATCAATGGTAACGGATATCTGTTCTTAATCGTAATCTGGTTCAGGGCACGGTAATCTATGCATGTTCTTAGGTCTCCCTCTTTTTTTGGCACGAAGAACAAAGCTGAAGAGGCTGGGGACTTCGAGGGACGGATAAATCCATTAGTCAAGTACTGGTCCAAATACTGCCTTAGGTGAAGATTTTCAGGTTCTGTGAGGGCATAAATTCGACTGCATGGAGGAGTGGATCCTGGAACCAAGTCTATTTGGCAGTCGTATGATCTGTGAGGAGGCAGCGAATTAGCTTGATCTTTCCGAAAAACATCCTGAAATTCCCGGTATTCAGGAGGCAGGTGAGGACTCTCAGAAGTAGTTGCAGCTAGCTTCCTGCGGGGCTGCGGATAACAGGTAGGTGCGCATTCTGGAAACCGGATTGTCTTTGCTCGCCAATCAATTTGAGGATTGTGTCTTTCCAGCCAAGGGATTCCCAGGATAACTTGAAACTGTGGAGCCTTGATCACGTCAAACACGATCTTCTCTTGATGTCCATCTTGGCTTACCAACGTCACTTCCATGGTGGTGTGAGTAACTGGTCCGGAAGCTATTTCCGTACCATCCACGGTGGTGATAACGTCTTTCACCGACTTAGGACAAAGAGATAGATTCATCCTGGCGGCCAATTCACAGTCCACCTAATTGCCGATTGCGCCACTATCTATGTATGCTTTAATGGCATGCATACGATTGGGTTGTTCCGGACTCACGAGGACCATGGGCATGGTAAAATGCGAGGTCAAAGAACTGGTTTTAACGCTCGGCAAGCGGACCTCTACACTTGTCGGGCGAGGTCGTTTTCCGACTCTGAACTTTTGGCACCCTTATCGGAAGCTCCTACTGTCTTCTTCTTTGGTGTCACTGGGCAGTCTTGGAGGAAGTGCCCTGAGTTCCCGCAATAGAGGCACAATTGCAGTTGTCTTCTCCTTTCTCTTTCCTTTTGGGTTAGAGGTCCTTTCACCACCACAATCTGCATGGGTTCCACAGTATCATTTCCTTTAACGGAGCTCTGTGGTCTTGAAAAAACTCGATTCTCAAACCTGGAACGATCGGCTTTTTGATTTTGTATTCTATGATCCAGTTGCACCACCAGATCAATGTATTCGGAACAGTCTTGTGGAGGATTCACCACCTGGGCCAGAACGTCTTTAAGTTCTCCACGAAGGCCCCTATAGAAAAGGGTGATTCTCTTATCCTCAGGCCACCCGGTTTCAACCACTAGTCTGTTGAATGATGCAATGTAGGCCAGAAGATCTTGATTGCCCTGTTGTAGTGAAAGAAGTTCATTGTCCAGGGCCTGTCCCTGAGAATGTCTTGCGAACAATCTTTCCATACTAGCTTGGAAGTCCTGGAAATTATACAGAATAGGGTTATCTTGAGTCACTAAAGGAATAGACCAATCTGCGGCACTGCCGCTAAGATATGAAAGCACGAAGGCCACCTTAGCCTGGTCCGTTGGAAAAGCGGCAGGTCTACACAGGAAGTGCAAACGACACTGATTGATGAAAACAGCAAATCTTTTCGGATCACCTGAAAAGCGTTCGGGCGGAGCCAAAGGTACATTTCCTGGTAGATTAATTTGCACCGGATTAGAGGAAGCTGTTGGGGCATGGCTACCACCAGGGGTAGGCAGAGGAGTCTGTCCCGCTTGGGCTTGTAACAATTGTCTAGCCAAGTCGTCTGTTCGCTCCTTAGAAACCACTAGCTCTCTCCTTAGGGCATTTGTTTCCTGGCGAGCTGCATGTACTTCTGTTCTCAACTCCCCAAGCAACTGGGCCAATTGGTCTGTGTCCGAAGTCTCCATTGCGCCTGGGCGGGAAATGTATGGTGAGGCTTCGCGTTCTGTAACGCTCACCTGGTTCCCTCGGAGGCGCTGGTCTTGACTGGGCGGTGAAAACGTCTTCAACGTTAGGCGTAGGATTCGTCTGGCTCCCGGACTTGACCCCTTCCTCACCGAAAGCTTGACCTGCAGTGTGAGGTGTCTGCAAGTGGAAAATCAAGGTATTAGTGGCTGGAAGGTTGGGAGAAGATCTTAGCCCCTCTCTCCCTCTCTTCCCGTGGTACTCGGGTGATTGTTGTGCTCACCTTAAGTACGTGAATGCTGAGCTCTCCATCCTGCGTCTTGTGCAGGGGCGCTGGATCCAGTTACTTCACTGGATGTGAGTTCCGCCTCTTGATTGCAGAGGGTAGTTGAGAGCGAAGCCGCCGTTTGCTGCACGAGCGTGACTTGTAAGTATTAAAGTTCTCTTTAGATTGCTCTCTTCAAATGTCTTTTCCCCTAATGTCTATGGGCCTCATTACGACCCTGGCGGAGTGGGTTTACGCCAGCGTTATTCGCGGCGGACCCGTCCGCCCTACTACGAGTTCCCGTAGCGCCATGGAGCGTTTTCCGCCTGGTTTTTCCGGGCGGAGAAATCCATGGCGCTACAGGACCTTGTTGTTAATTACGCCACCGTATTTTACGGTGGCGTAATTAACGCCTTCCCCACTCCCATTATACCCTATGGGGCAAAAATGGGAATGGGGAAGGGTAAAACGGGGGATGGGGATTTACCGCCCGCCAAGGTCGGAATGGGGCGGAAAATCCGCCAACCCCCATGGCGCTATCGGCAGCTTTCCGCCGTGCTCCATGGTGCATTTTGCACCGCGATTTCCGCCAGGGTCGTAATGAGGCCCAATGTCTTTTACTTTTCAGATGCTGTCGATGCCAAAGGAGATGCTCTCCCCGATTCGTGGCAGAGAGCGTAACAAGAAGATGATGAATTTGAAGGCACGTAAGTAGGAAGGCTGTTTTGGGGCCGTAGAATGCACCTTAATGTCCCCTTTTGTCTCTACAGGTGCCGGAATGCAATGCGAGCAAGGTTGAAGCAAGCGCAACCCAGGGAAGCAGTTTTGTACCCAAGCGTTACTAACCAATGTTCTTTGTCTTTGCAGGCCCGATGCCGAACGAGAAATGCAGAAAAACGTCTTGGATGCTGCCGATGGATCGGGTGAGTCGAAGCGCTAACTTTGCCTTTGTTTAACCTGTGCCTTTTGTTTTGCAGGAGCCGCTGAAGATTGAAGATTGGTTCCCAGTAGGTAATTTTCGTAATTACAGGGTCCGGAGCTGAAGATTCGCTGGAGCCGACACGGTGAGCGTCCTGCTGCAGATGCAGAATAACGCGAAGCATGTGGTACCAATCGGGTGTGGTTTAAATAGCCCATAGGAGTGCTTAGGTGTCTTCTTCCACAGCAGCCTCGCCCAGGTAAAAGAGTTCCTGCTTCCAGAAGGGTTCCAGCAGCAATGATCCAGGGAGTGGTGCCTGCCCCACCCAGAAGGAAAAGTCGTCCCTGCCAGAAGAGAGTAAAGCCTCATCTTGCTGGTAAGTAAGCAGCATGGTCTGCTCCAGGTAGGTTCACCCAAGCACCTTTACACTTGATATGAGCCCGGCGCTTCCTGTGCCGGGACGGATCCTTACTATGAGCCTGGCACCACCGGTGCCAGGACAAGGTCCAAAAGGTCCCTATTGGGACTTGCTGGTGCCGATAAGACATGTTATGAGCCTGCTCCCAAGGATGTTGGGTAGGTCCTGACTCCTTGAAAGCAGTGGTCATGACAATACCATCAAGGTCACAAACAACTCCCGCATCATCAAAACGCCACCCACACCTAACACTCGCCGGCTAACTCCTCACAACTCACTATGCCCTCGACCAAGCAACAGTGGACATGCACTCTCCCATATTAAAATCATTTTAATATAAACTTTATCAATGGACAAACGTTGTTACAGGGGCGTTATGGTTACAGGTAAAACCGAAAACCCTCAGAAATTCACCACGTTATGGTAAGCTAAGCAAGCATAACTCGTGCTACCACTGTGTACTGCAAGGACTAACACCCATGACATCCAAGATGACATCACAAATGTCATTGATGTCATGACTGATGACATCACATGTGTATTTAGTTTTCATGAAAAGCCTCCACAAGGGATTGTCATTGTAATGTTGGCAGAAAACTATTAGATCATTGGAAGACCTATCATGACATAAATAGTTAATTAACCAATGCATTGCTATAAAAACCATTGCATTACACAGTTCTTTCCAGTACATGAACCAACTCATGTAGAAAAGTAGGCATTGTCTGCAGCATGCATCATAGAAGTGCAATATTCAAAATCTTCCCATGTTGGATAGTTAAATGATGCATGCTTTAGTTTCACAGTTTTGTGTACTGTGAAACATGCAATAGGTAGTTAAGAATGCCTCACTTACTACATAATTGTACTACTATACACAAAACATAAGAGACCACACCACATACACATATGAGCATATACAGGGAAAGTAAAGTAAGCAACAAAGTAGCAGTACTGCAAGAAAGTGTTCTTAACCTAACTGATTATGTTCATGTACAGAACTGATTGCTGTGTTTCAGGCTGCCTTCTTCCCCTATGTACATGTATCATATGATGTGACTGGCCCCTAAGGAAAGTAGTGTAAGAACATATGTAAAGGGTAAAGTCAACAACTATAGTACCTTTTCAATTTTTAGTTTCTGACTCCCAGTGAAGAAAAGTACACCCGGTGTACATATGTCACTGAACAAAAAAAAGAGCAAGCTACACATGTGATGTCATCAGACATGTCATCAATGACATTTGTGATGTCATCTTGGATGCCATGGGTGTTAGTCCTTGCAGTGCACAGTGATAGCGTGAGTTATGGTTGCTTAGCTTTCCATAACTGGTGAATTTCTGGGGGTTTTCGGTTTTACCTGTAACAACGTTTGTCCGTTGAATTGCATAGGGTTTTACTGGTGCAACTTAACCATAACGCCCCTTTAACAACGTTTTTTGTCAGTGAATTTCATTGGTTTTTAGCAGCATATCCTTAGTTTGTAAAGATGTACTGTGCAACATAGTGAAGCTGCTGGCACCATGTTAATGCGGACAGCAGTCGCAGACTATGCGTCTGTTTGTGGACATCAGGTGGTATCCAACCTGCTCAGGAAGGCAGGTGCTCTCTTACATAGTGGTACCAATCACCAAACTCAAACAACATATACAAACCGCACCATGTACAAGAATTGCAAGGGAAAATAGAGTATGTTTGCAAATTGTGTACTTATGTAGCAAACATGACAAAGGCATAGGGAGTACACCATAACGGAACGCATCAACAACAGAAGTGACATCTGCCTTCAACAATCTTACGGCACTGCTACTGTACATGGGAATAAAGAACGAACGTCCAGAGTAAGGACTGGAAAGTACTAAGACCAGAACGTCACTACAATGTAGTAAGGACACTAAACTTTGTCTAATAAATGTACAGGTGCTGCAGTATATAATAATACAGAAGCATATCGTCTTTTTTTAACGCAGCAATGGCAAGCACCTTCGAGTGGTTGGAAGGAAATTTCCCTCATGACGCAATAACTTACTATACTAACCTCATTGGTACTTACAGTAGTTTGAACCGTAAATGATGTCATATATATTGCTGCATGAACACCAAACACATTCTCTTTTTGGTAAGAGAACATATTGCAAAGAAAAGCAAGGTAGCACAAGCGGCAAACCTTCCACAACAGCATACAGGCATAGGAAAGGAAAGAAACTCTGTGCATAGGAAAATGGACAGCCTGGTAGCCAAAATGGAAAAATTGGTGAACAATTGTGCCGCCTTAAAGGTTGCTTACAAGGGTATATTTTGGACAAAATAAAACAGCAATGGCACACCCCTGCACGTGTACTCCTTCCCCATGTCAGAGGCCGCCATCCCCTCAAAATCTGTGTGATGGGAGACCTTACAGTGATACATCAATCTATTCATCCCCTCACAACCAAGTTGTGCAAATCCCCATTTCCCCAAAATAAGTACCACTTCTGCTACCCCTTCCCTTTCCTAATGGTGTGTATGAATGTAAATGTTAATAATGTAAATGTTGCTGAGTGTATGTGTGGTATTGTTTTTTTCCTGAAATGCCATTCTGACTCAGCAGCACAAAGTCCTCATTGCAATGACTGCAATTAAGAAAAAGGTAGGTGTCCTACAGACACTATAGCTGCCCGGCCTATCCACAATGACAATGGAGGCATCCATTCGACGCCAGCAGGCTCTGCATGTCTGCATGTTGTCCACCACCTATGAATGCATGTGGGAGAGTACGTTTGTTTGTTGTGCAAGTACATGCATGTGTATCTGTTCCTGGTTACATCGCAACTGTGCAGGATATGCGAAGGAACGGTAATTAGGTGGAGGCGCCAGCCCACGTCCTTCAGGTATCTATACAGATAAACATCCCACCTGCTGTATTCTATAAATAGCCAGCGTCTCCCAAAATGTTTGGCACACCGTTGGCGCACTATTAATCAGTAGAGAAGTGGCAACAGTGTGCATAGGACACCCATGCATATGCACACAACGTATTCCACCCGAAACCCGTCCAGTGGGCAGCTGTCCCAAAAGAGAACAGGGGCGACATCACCATGTGACCACACTTACACTGCGCACGGCCCCTTGTATTGGGGACACGAGCCGGACCCTCGGACAGCGACAAAGTACAGGGTTGAGCAATGCAAGCAGTGTTTTACGGAAAGTACACGCTTACAAACACACCACAATGTGCTGCTGCACATGTATATATGTTTTTGAACAATCTAGGCCGGTTTTCTGGGAGAATGTTCTGCACAGCAAACCTATAAAAAGGCACACACCAGAGCAGCTCCGCTATCTGTTTTCAGTTTTTCAGAACAGAGTAGAAGGCCACATAGTTTTGCCCTGTAAGTGATGGTGCACCAAATCTGCTGTGCTACAGTGTGTTTGCAACCAATAGCAATCATATCAGTCTGGTTGAGTACGCACAGTAATGGAGAAAATTATAAACAGCCCTTGCTGTGACCCACACCCGCAGAAGCGATAGTCCCCATTGTCCCAATCTCATGGGTTGCATGCTCAAAACGGGAGTATGTGCACATGCGTTTCCCCAAGGGCGGCGAAGGCCGTGCCCCAATGAAGCAGAAACATGCCTTCTTCCCTTTCCTGTCAGAGGTCGAAGTGTATGAAAAGAAGTAGTGGAACTATGTTCCCTACTGGCATTGCCTCTGCCCCCCACAAACCCCATTGCCACATCACCTACAAACCCCCAAACACATGCACCTGCTGCTTATGGGAACGTTCAGTGCAGTGCACTGAAAGTGCAAGTTTTAACTCTTCCTACACTTTTATTTTAAAACAAAACCATTCCGGAACGGTTTCTTTTCAAAATAAAAGTATAGGAACAGTAAAATGTTATTTCAAAAAGTCAAGGAGCACTGCTCCCAACCGCTCCCGCCCACTTCAACCACTGTTTCCTGTTTGCTTTTTGCAGCATGCCGTAATTGCGTACTGTCAAGAAGTTGCACACGCTTCTACCAATGACATTGAATAGCTCTCCATGTAACAGTATCAGTTCTGTACAACAGTCCTCTGTGTACACACCACACCCAGAAACATTGTTGTGCAATCCCTCTGGCTCCAAAGTCCCATTTCCATGGCCGCCTTCCTGAAAATTCCCAGATGTGGCTTTCATGCTGCATGCGGGTGTGGGGGAATAAATTGCGACCAGGGTAGGGGGAGTTTGTTGTAAGGGATGGCTCTGAAAAGAGCTTTTTTTAAAAAAAATGTATATGCTTCTAGAGAAACACCTTTTTTCAGTTTTATTTGATTTTGTGTTTTCTTGTGCTCACATTATTACAGTAAACTCTTCACTGCATCCTGTAGATGGGCAAACAAAACTGCATTACCAATGGGTGACAACAAAATGCAATTTCCTTGGAAAAACTCTGCATTTCCCCAACTAATGAGGTCAATGTTGCAGAAGAACATCCCACGAGCGGACAAAAAAGTATACATGCTTCTGTTGATGAGACACCTTCCTGCGTCTGGCTCGGAACAACATCCATGAGCATTGCCCCATACTCTTCGTGGTGTTATGGATGAGAAAAGCACCTTGGCAGTGGGAAAAAGCCTCTTCACTACATCAGCAATCTCCTCAGTTGACGGAACAAATCTAAGCTAGCCACGTAACCCATATGCATTTCGCCATAGTGGATGACGATAACATCGACAGTAGCAAAAGTGGCCAGGTCTTTGCAAAGTGCATGCAACTGCACTCATGATCAGCCTTCCACAATACGTCCACTGCTTCCAAATCGAAATTGCTGTCAAAGTGTCTTTCCAGGGCATACTTGTGCAGATCTATCACAAAGGGATCACCTACAGTCAACACGATGTGTTTTGCCATGTCAGCCACCCTCACTATGCAGAGTATAATGTACAACAGTTTGACCGCCCCTTCCTGTGAACCACACTCACAGTATCTGATTGGATAATCCTCACAGTGCCATGTCCATTAGGCAGCATGATGAGAAGCGCAGATTGTGGCACGTGCGCTTCCAATAGTATTGCGAGGGCCGCACCCCTGTAAAGCAGGAGCAGTCCTTCTTCCCTTTCCACTATCTTTTCTCCACCACTACCTCATTAGGTTATGGGTAAATAGGCACACACAATTACACCAATGCCATCCAAGACGTTAGCATTTAACACGGTCAGTTCTGCAGAGCACTTCATAGGTACCGTAACAAATTCAGCGTACAAGTGTCGTGTCACTCAAAAGCACAGCCAGTACAAAGTTCCATAACAGATTGCAAGATTTGTGCAGGCACATTCATCCACATGAGCACCCATCACCACAAAATGGAGGTATGAAAACGTTGTCTGAAATATGTTTACAACTGTGTTATAAGTGCCTGTGCGCACGGTATCTGCCACTAAGCGTCCATTACGTTCCTTAAAAGCATACTGTTTTTTTTTCCCACCCCCTACCATCAAGTGGCACTTCAGTGGTATGTTCTTGCAATGTTTTGATTTACCCCTATAAAACATTGTAATATTGCACCAGGAACTCTCAGCTTTCCTTCCGACAATGCTACAAAATGTTTTCCCCAGTAACCCACCTCGTACATAAATCGTAAAAATATGCCACCAAAGCAGCATTGCATTTATCTTAGCAACCAAAAGCAAGTTCCCAAAAGGTCACTGTCTGCACAGCTATGCTTCTGTCTAGGCTGCACTGTTGCAGCAGGCTTTTTTCAAATTTGCCTGCTTCTACTCTCCGCACTCTGCAACGCATCCAGAAGAGGACTGCACGACTTGGCCTTGGCCTCAAGGCCAGGGATGGTATCTCTCCTGCACTGAAATGTCTGCAATAGCTTCCAGTGGCTGTGAGGATTAAGTTCAAAACCCTCTGCATTATCCAAAAGGCTTTCTGGGGCCTGGGGCCTCAATACCTTCAACTCTCCCTTCCTAAATATCTTCCCTCTCGAGCTCTTCGCTCATCCGCCTACAACTCCCTCAGGGTCAGTCGCTTCTCCAAGCAACAAGTTGGTGGTAGACCTCTTTCTGTGGCTGGTGCCTCCCTCTGCAACAGCCTCCCTGCCTCCCTGAAACTTGAGAAGAGCCATCTCCGGTTCCAGAAGCACCTCAAAACCTTCCTCTTTGTTTCTGCTTTTTCTCCTCTCTCCACTGTTGTATTCCTGGCTGAAACTGTACTGGTTACTTAGCCACCCTCTGATCTCTGGCCCAGATCCCCTCCGCCGCCAGTTTCACACCTGCACTGCCTCCCTGGCAACCCCTGCACTTGGGGACTGTTTTTCTGTATCCCTACAGTCCCCCGCCAGCACTTGACATCTGACGTCTGCACTTACCCTTGCACTTACCACCAGCTGGCCCTACTGCTCTCACTGTTTTTATTTATGCTATTAGTCCCATGCACTGCTCTGTCCCCAGCCCTCCGATTCTGCACTTTTCCCCTTCCCCCTTCCTCTGCACTTGCGCGATCTGAATGACACTTGGCGTAGTAAGATCGCTGTCTTCCCTCTGTTCCCACCCCCCTTCCCGCATCGGGCCTTGAAACACTTGTGTATAGGCACGTTATAAATGCCACATCATATCATATCATATTCCATGGGAATCTATTAGTATGGACAGAAATAACGTCACAGCCAATTTCACATTTACATTTTGAATGAGCACATAGAAAAACGTGGAAGACGGGTTTCATGTAAGCGTTCATTAAGATACCATAGACCCACAGGATATAGGGACATATTAATACATAGCTGCACATTGATAACTCCATCCCCACCCCTACTATCTCTTCTAAATGACACAGCCGGAATAAATGTGTTATTATTTTATAGTCTGTGTCTGTGTCTGTGTCTGTGTACAACAGGGCTGTAACTTTAATTTCTACAGCCTCATGTTAAAATACATAGGACTATTTTATATTCCTTCACACCTTCAGGCAGAGTCCTCGCATCCTAAGAGATGAGTGATGGGGTGAAGTAACAAAAAAACAACATTCTACCAAAGGAGATTATTGAGGTCTTCAGAGAAATCGGTTATCCCTAATTCCGATTTTTCGCTTTGGTTGCCAAGATCCATGAATGCATACCTTCCGTCCCATGCGGATACCACGTTTATCTCCCACACAGGAAGCCCTTTTGTGGTATTACCCAAATTGGCCTTTTACAATTGACCTTTTGCACAAATGACCTAATTATAGTGGTCCTAATTTACCTTCTGCACAATTGACCTTTATATTATTTTAGTTATTTTATATATGTCTTGGGTTGGTTTTGGATTATAAATAATATAAGGGGATTGGGTGGGGGGTTGAAGGGGGTTTTGGATTGGGTGGGGGGTTGCGGGGGTGTCCCCCCGCATATATGTCCTAATTGACGTTCTAAATTAGGTCAATTCTCCCGAGGTCAATTGTGAAAAGGTCAATTAGTATACAACCACTTTTGTAGCCCTCAAGTGAGATGGCAACACCTAATCAGCATGCAGAGGAGAAGATGTCACATGCTGCGTTGAGTCACAGCCATTTCCATGGGGTCTGTTAGCAGGGCTGGGTGAGAAAGGGAAAGCTTAATACTGATCGAGACTATTTGTTCCCCAGGACATGGGTGGTGCTACAGAAGCCATGGATCTCCTTCTCTGTCCCTCCAATCTCTCTCTCTCTCTCTCTCCTTCATCCACCCTTCGATGATACAACTACCTCCTGTAAACCTATTTTCCTTCCTCCACACTACTATCCCCTCCTCCACACTACTACTCCCTCCTCCACACTACTATCCCCTCCTCCACACTACTATCCCCTCCTCCACACTACTACTCCCTCCTCCACACTACTATCCCCTCCTCCACACTACTATCCCCTCCTCCACACTACTACTCCCTCCTCCACACTACTATCCCCTCCTCCACACTACTACTCCCTCCTCCACACTACTATCCCCTCCTCCACACTACTATCCCCTCCTCCACACTACTACTCCCTCCTCCACACTACTATCCCCTCCTCCACACTACTACTCCCTCCTCCACACTACTATCCCCTCCTCCACACTACTATCTCCTCCTCCACACTACTACTCCCTCCTCCACACTACTATCCCCTCCTCCACACTACTCCCTCCTCCACACTACTATCCCCTCCTCCATACTACTACTCCCTCCTCCATACTGTTACTATGACTCCACCCCACATTCTCCTTTAGTCACCCTTCTTTCATTCTCAAATGCACTTTCCATTTGCTCCTTACATTCCCTCTATCATTCATGAAGTATGGGGTGTTGTAAGATGGCATTGCATGTTTAAAAACAGGCACTTGGGAGGGGAAAGGAAATGGGGGGACTTTCAGCCTCCAACATACACCAATAGGATAGGAATTATTCAATCTTCCACCCTGGTAGGCCTCACACCCCAGTCTGAGAGGGCTTTCTTTTCCTTCATGGCAGGGTCAGGTTACTAACCTTGTCAACTACTTCAGAAGGAGACAGTGGATAATTCCTTAAGAAAATTACCCTACTGGATCGTAGCAGAGGGCTTGCACTGAAAACACACAAATCTTCTGCTAGGATGTCACTGTAAATAGAGTAGTATCCCAGGCCACTGCTGATTATTGTTGGCACAGTAGGTAGATCAAAGTCCCCTTCTATATTGCAAAGAGATTTATGAAAAAAGGAAGGGAAATCAGTTCCACAGCTTCCTCAGTGAAACAGTAACGACCTAGCAGGGTGAAATGGGAAGCTTGAATTCATGTATACACCCATTGACCCGGACACTTAAATACCGTAGGTGGACAGTGTTCCTGTAGGTGACTTTATATACTTCCCTAGTTTGGGAAGTGCAGAGGGAACTCTGATTGTAGGATTAGTTAACTGGACACCCAGAATGTTCTAAAGCGGAGGGACTGCTGGTGCCGAGGCACTGCTGCGTGCTGGGGTGCTTCCCAACCCTGGACAGCCGATGCAAAGGGGGCGGAGGCGGTGCAGCAACCTAGAGATCCCAAACAGAGCGGCGATAGCGGATCTCCTGGAGCCAGACGAGATCTGCTGATCAGAACGACCTAGCCAGGCGCGGAAGGAAGGTATCCACGGACGCTGCGCGGAACGGCGCCGAAGACACTGGCATGGGCAGAAACGGTCCGGGAGAGGGCTGAATCGTGGAAGTGGTGGACAGGAGGAACGCTCTATGCCCGCTGATGCTGGCAAAGGTATTGGCCTACCATCCGGTCCCCTGAGCCCCTGCTCCCCCGCGCCTAGATCGGGGGAGACCCCCTTGATGCTTCCCCCGGACTCGGGCCCCCCCCTCAGAGCGAAGAGCTAACGCCTCTGCACTTGTGCCGGGCGTGAGAGCAGACAGGGGAGCGGCTCGCAGGGCGCCGAGAGGGCCTGTGGACTGCGCCCTCAAGAGAACTAACCGCTGCATCCGGAGAAACCGGGCCTGCTCCCACGTCACATCAATCTGCCTGCTCACACCAACCATCGCCCATATCAGAGCGGTGTGAACGAAACACCCAGTGGGGGACCCGTGCGTGAAGCACCGGCAGATCCTTTTCGTGGCGATGGCAGTGGCGTTGATCCTGATGCCCTAGAAACTGGCACAACGGTAAGGAGGGGGGAGCAGGGGTGATGGGAGGTGTATTCGGCAGCTTCAGCTCCCTGCCTGCTCTCCTGCTCTCCTTGACCCATCCTGTGCGCTCCCATGGTGCCGCCTACTGAGTAATCCTACGAGCAATACGGGCTGCCTCATCTTCCAAGGAGATACTCCCGTGGGCGCTTTAATAACACTTCATCAGTGGGCGGCATGAATTGGGACTAGAGTGTATGAAGAATCACTCATCCCACTCGACAGTGGTGTCAAACTGGCTACTCAGCACCATAGAGGAGAGGTGATCAAGCGGCATCCGGGGCATTGTGGTCTGTGGAATAGCTTGGCGAACACTGTCTGAGGTGAACTCTGGGGAGGACCCCTGTGGGGGTGTAGAAGCAGAGAACAATCAGGATACCAACCCTAGGCTAAACTCGGCCTGTGAAGTTAATCTAGGTATCTGTAAAGGCAGGATCCCACATACCACATTACAGAATGGGGAAAGCCAAACCACGGAAATCGAGCGTACAAAGTAGAATGGACCAATAGCCTTCGCCAACACATCCCAACCGACGGATCAAACTCCACAACCAGATCCTCCGGAAGAGGAGGATGTCCTCTCACTGAAGGATGTAATGGCGGCTATAGCAAACTCCCGCACCTCCATGGAAACAAAGATGGACAGTATGGCGGCGGACATGTCTTTCCTCCGCCATGACCTGCAAAAACTCACGTCTCGAATGGGGGAAGGAGAGCAACGCATCTCGGGTACAGAGGACACCATTGGTAACATGAACCTACAACTGTCACAAGTGCTGAGCCGGTTGAAGACCCTAGAGACTAGAGTGGATGAGGGTGAGGGTAGGTCTCGCCGCAACAACGTATGTATCCTTGTAATCCCAGAGGGGACAGAAGGCCCGAGCATGGAACTGTTCCTAGAACAGTGGCTAGCGGATATCTACGATCCACACTCCTTTTCAAAATTCTTTTCTGTAGAACGCACCCACAGGATCCCCTCTGGTAAGCCTATTCCGGGGAGACCACCTAGAACTGTGATTGCTAAACTCCTCAATTACCGCGACAGAGACGCACTGCTACAGATGGCTCATGCGAAGGGAACGGTGACTTCCAATGGCTCACGGATAGCCTTCTTTCCTGACTATACGAGGGAAGTGCAACGTGCGAGACAATCATTTGAACCGCTGAAGCGACAGTTGTCCCTCATGAAAGTAAAATTCGGTCTGCTGTTTCCAGCACAACTTAAGATCTATCATAACAGAAAGACCACAACCTTTACCGACCCTCAGGAGGCCTGGCAATGGGCAGAATCCCACATTGAAGGAGACTGGTCGGAACGACCAAAGAGGCAAGAGGGTAGACCCCGACCCCACCCGGACCGGGTCCCCCGAGAGAGGCCTTTGGCAGGCATGTAACCAGCAGCTCCGGAACGAGCAGATGTGCCCGCCGAGCAACAACTAGGATGACGCGAGCAATCATTACTTAAAGGGCTGAGGACCACTACCCTTTAGAACACAAACGGAATCAAAACACTGACAGTGGAACAAACACACTGGCCCTCATTACGACCCTGGCGGAAAGTGACTGACCGGACCGCCACAGCGTAAATAGCGTTTCCGCCATTGCACGATGGAGCAAAGTGCGGCCCATTCCGACCCATCGGGCACGAGCACCACGCCATGGCGGAAGTGCAAAGTCCGCGATGGCGGAAATGACCCCAAAACGGCCCACACCGCCGCCGTACGGCGCCCTAGGTGCAATACCGCCACCCATCTTAGCGGACACCGCAGTGAGCGCCAACCGGAAAGTACGGTGACCGTAAATATACGGAAACGGAAGTAAAAACATGGTCCCGGAACGGGAAACATCACGCCGTACACCTATAAAACCACTAAATCCACACAACCACTAAAAACACTACCCTGAGACACATCCCAACCCGTCATCCACCCTAGTGTAACCAAGAAAAATGGGAAAAGTAGCGAAGAAAGCGTGCGACCGCAAGCGGCAGGTCCACTTCTCCCGTGAGGAACTCACCGTACTCACAGAGACCCTCCAGGAGAATGCTGCCGCCGTCTTCTCCACGCAAATGACCAGGACGGCACTTGCGAACAAGAAGGCCATATGGGCCCTGGTGGCACAGCGGGTAAGTGCGGTGGGGGCCGCACCCCGCAACCCACAGCAATGCAGAAAGCGATGGGACGACCTGCGGATACGCGTCCGTAGCATACTTTCTGCCAACCGCAACATTGCCACAGCCACCGGGGGAGGATCGGAATCACCCATCAAGTTGACCCCCTGGGAAGAAATCTGTGCCTCCACCATTGGAATGGAGAGTATAGAGGGAGTCGGAGGGATGGAGAAAGGAGTGCAGACATCCGAAGAATCCGGTAGGTGGCCCAAATAAAACCATGCCAAATCCACAATGTCCAATCATGTGAATCACCATGTGTCCACATAGCGCAACAGTAACACATGTCCAGGAGAACGTCCACACACATTGGCCTGACAGCGCACTTTAAAACGCACAATAAATACATAAATAATTAAAAACCCCAAAAACACCCTCTACACGTGCAGCAGGCACACCCTAACTGCAGGCTGCCAAACAACTGCACCCTCACTCCACACACAAAAGAAAGCACCTCCAAGGCCCCGACCCAAATCACCCTCAGGTACCACCCCAATGCATGTGATACATTGCCATTCCAATTCCCACAGACCCATTAATAACGCTCGCCCTCCTTTACTCCACCACAGGGTCCGATCCAAACGACGAGCTTCAGGACACCCCTACCAGCACACCTGCAAAGAGGGCCAAGACCAACGGCCAAAGACCCTCCACCTCAGCTGCACGCATCAAGACACGGCAGCAGCACAAATCAAGTGGCAGCACAGAGGAGGGAACTCCAACAGGCACCCCAGCAGCCAGCATGCCCACACCACCACCACCACAGGTCCCCCCAATGGATGCCACAGTAGACACTGCTTCTGGTGGCAGCAGCACCATAGGTGACACTGCATTAATGGCAGCATGCTCCGACACAGAAAACGGGGATGTCGAAGTCAGATCCATCCATGACCTGTCCCAATCCCCCTGTCTGTTCCATCCCGTACACCATGAGGATACCACGCAGGGGCACCCACAAGACGACGACTGGCCATCCCCCACAAGCCCTGTGGCAGGGCAACATGAGGCGAACAGCCACTCTGTGACACCACCGCAAATGGCCATGGCCCAGCAGAGGCAACAGTCCCTCGACCAGTTAATCGTGCAACAGCAGCAACTGGCCACGCTCCTCAAGGACCATGCCGATGAATGTGGGGGCACTAAGGCAGACATAGAAACATCAACTGAGCCACTTAGGGCAGAAATGGAGAGAAGTACAGAGACACTAAGGGCACAAATGGAGAGTAGCACCGAGAGCCTGAGAGTCCAAATGGAGAGTAGCACCGAGAGCCTGAGAGTCCAAATGGAGAGAAGCACCGAGAGCCTGAGGGGGGAACTGCATGCGACGTCCAAAGACGTATGTGCCGAACTTGCCGCAGTGCGCCGTGTGCTCACTGAGCTCTCACAAACCCTTAGGGACATGCATGGACGTGAGCAGGCAGAGACATCATCCGTTGCAAGTTCCGTCCAGGGCAGCCCCCAACGTAGATCTGGGAGGAACCTGCGCTCCACAGGCAGGGGTGCCCCTGATACCCGCAGAGGGGGCTTGCAATAGCGACTGCCCACTGGCAATGAGCATCTCTGGACACTGGTGTTCGGGGGGGAGGTAGGAGGGTGGAGGGGGGGTGTTGGGCTCACTTGGGTGGCGGGTCGATAGGGTGTTCAACATGATATCACATATGCCATAAACAATGCACGATCAACCAATGAGATGTGTGGACATTGATCTTCGTGTACGAGGCCATCATAGGCGTACAGTCCATATTGTGCATGTACCAGACACACACAGTGCCACGAGTCCCGTGTCCATGTATCAGCCACCAGGCGTGAGTGCTAGAAGCATGCATCTATGAGATGCTGACGAATGTCACGGCCCTCCTGTGCCTCGCAGACTCCTTGAGGTGCTGCCACATCCCCACCCTCATCATGACCATCTTCAAGTGCTTGCAGTTCTGCGTCAGGGGGCATGGGCACATTTCTACGTACGCACATGTTGTGTAGCATGACACATGCCATCACCATCTTTGCAACCTTCACATGGCGGTACAGGAGTGCCCCGCCAGACCTGCTGAGGCACCGGAAACGAGTCTTCAGTAGGCCGAATGCCTGTTCAATGACTACACGGGTACGTGAGTGGGCATGGTTGTAGTCCTCCTCATGCTGGTCCCGTGGGTTCCGGACTGGTGTGAGGAGCCATCTCTTCAGTGGATATCCGGCATCACCTGTATGTGGACGATAAACGAATAATGTGGAATGCCATTGCTACGTACGCACCCCCCCCCTTCCTGCCAGGTCATTGCCGCATCACATACCCCACATCAGCATGCATGAAATGTGACTCACCGAGTAGCCAGGATCTGTTCCCTGCGTGTCGCTCCATGTAGCGTGGTATTGTAGAGTTCCTCAAGATCATAGAATCATGGGTTGATCCAGGGAATCGGGCACAACAATGTGTAATGATCCTGTTGGAGTCACACACCATTTGTACATTCAGTGAATGAAATTGTTTTCGGTTGCGGTACTGGGCCTCCATGGCATGTGGGACGACCAATTCCACATGGGTGCAGTCGATGGCACCAATGCAACCCGGTATGCCGGCAAGTGCATGGAATCCCACTTTTGTGTTGGTAATTTCCTGCTCCGAGCGTGGTAGAGAGATGTAGTCGTCTGCGTGCTTCAGGAGGGCATCGAGCACTTGCAATAGTGTCCGTGAGAACAGTGGCTGTGAGATGCCATGCAACTGTCCGACTGTGTGCTGGTAGGTGCCTGTGGCCAGGAAGTGGAGTACAGACACCACCTTCAGTAGGGGTGGGATGGCGGTTGGGCTATCTATCATGCTGACAAGGTCAGCCTGTGTCATGTCCACAATGGCGGCTATGGTGTCCCGGTCCAAACGGTAGAGGGTGTGGATCTGCTCATCAGTGAGGTTGAACGGATGTGCTCGGAGGCGTGGGATTGCGGGCTGCCTGCGTGGTGGTAGTGGCTGTGCTGGCGGCCCTTGCTGGCCCTGCCTTGCCCTCCTCCTCCTCCTGCGTCTCCTCCGTGCGGCCGGTTGTGGTTGGTGTTCGTCTTCTTCTTGGAGTTGGAGTACTTGCAGTGCTATCAGGTCCCCCAGGGCCAACATCGCGAGTCCTGCCGGTAGCATTTCGGAGTGGGTGTGGTTGTGGGAGGAGACTGGGTGTGCTATTTATGTGTTATCAGGCTGTATGGCCTCCACCTGTGGTGATTCATTCCACCTGTGCAAGCTGCTCTCCCCTTTGGGCGGGCACGTCCCGCACACAACGCTGCAATTCGAGGAATGGCATCTTGCTATTACAATCATGTATTTGTACCCGATGGCAGTGTAACATTGGTTGATATGTTCATTTGGCTATGGTCCCATTGTTTCACATACTATCTTAGCAGTCGCGAACAGACTTGTGAAGGGTCAGTGGAACGTAGTACTCGAGTAACGGTGGACCCTCATGCATCACTGTACCGAGTTTCAACGACGGGCGGGGCGTCCCATTTGTGAGTGAAGGCAGTTGCCATTTACACACACAGCCGCACTAGATGGATTAATTTGTGATTTCAAGCGGCCACAGATGCCTTTTCGACGTGATGTTGCAAATGAGGAATTCGAAGGGCGGCGCTTTCGGTCTTCAACTAGCGGCGAGGAGATGCCCACAGGTCTGACTGCAAATATAACGTTCTATTGTTCAATGTCCTTGGGACAGGGGCCATGGCGGGGATGCAATGATTGATATGAATAGTTTGGGATGCGCAATAGCGAAGTGGACGATGAGGCCGGACGTTCCCAAATACATGTTACTTCACAACACTGGAATTTCGGGCTGGGGCACAGTGGATTATGCAGGCTGCATGACGCACAGACTCAATGGAATTTTCACATGTTATGTGAGTATGGGAACAGGCGTTATCATTACGGGATGAGGGAATGATGAATGGATGCATGGACAGATGATTTGATACAGAGTTTGCCATGTACAGGGCTTCTTGGGATCTGTCCGCCTCCCCTGCGCTATGTGATGCAGGGCTGCCATAGTGGGACCATCGTCTATCTGGCCTTGTTGAGCCCTCCCTGTCTCGACGCACCTTCAGACACTTGTGTCCATGCACGTTACCAATCCCATCTGATGGATTCTGTTTTAACAGACGCATACACAGGTACACTCGTTTGTGATGGTGTTTTCACCTCGATATAGATAGTTATGATTCGCAAGTGGTTTTTGGGTGGTGATGATCCTTTGGAGTGGGCTAGCATGCATATGGCTGTGGATTTGGTGTGATCATTGAAGTGAGTAATTCTAATGTAGTTCTGATGGCCATTCTATTCTTTTTCATTTCATTTGGTTGACAGGTATCTCCTCCCCTTTTGCCACTGCCATCTGTATGCCACTCCTGCAGATGGATTTTACTCCCGACACCTGCTGCTTCGTGTTAATCAGTGGAGCAGCATTACGATCTTATGGGACGATCGCCAATGGGCCACATGCCCTTACGCAGTACTAGTGGCTCGGAGCAACATTTCGGCCTTTCAGCTCGACTAGTGCCTCCCCATTGGGTCGGCCCTGCGGTTCTGGGCGCTTCCATGTTGCCTTTTCGTACGAGAATGTGGCCCTGTGTACCATGAAGGAACAGGGCGTCACACAAGAAGTTGCTGGTCATTTATTGCGGATGCAGCCCACAATGGTGAAATGTGTTTTGGAGTTCATGGCCTAATGGCTGTATGGGCTTGGTGAATTTGTTGTGCATTAAATTTCTATTCTGATATGGGCCGTGTAGCGTTCTTCTTTGCAAGTGATGTGGCATATTCCTATTTGGGGAGCGATGTATTGTGAGGAGATCTGCATTGGGTTCCAGCTTCGGAGTATAGTTGCGTGGTACTGTGCTGGGCGCGTTTGCCTACGAAGCCCAGTGAGGTCAGGGATAAGGGCTGCCAATATGACTGTTTGAATGATGTCATGCTCAGGGGCGGGGGATTAGGTTTTGTGTAACAGATGCCGGTCAGCCAGGTGGATTGGTGGAATGATGTGATTTTCTGAATGTTGCTGGTCACAGGTGCCTGTGTTTGCGTGCGTTTCTTGGTGGGAGACTGAGGTCATGTCCATTGGAATAGCTTCTGTATTCGTGCCATCTGTGCCCTGCAGCTCCCATTGGCCCCTCTTGAGATTCTTTTGTTCGTTGGCATGCATGGGTGACTTGTGCATTTCACTGGTTGCATTGTGCCTTCATTGCACCTACGGGGAGTTGTACAATGTGGCCAGGGAGCGGTGTACAGGCACTCAGTGGGGCCGTTTACGGTTGATTCGCGATGCCGTACTTCTCACCATGGCGGAATGGTACTTTCCGCCGTCCTTGATGGCGTTAGGTGCATGTCCGCTAGGGTCAGAATTCGCGTACCGTTGCGCCATGGTGGTATTTACGGTTTGGCATGGCGCGCGCGCGCGTACTTGGTGCAGTTAGCGTTGGCGTTCACTACGGTGTCGCTAATGGCATCGTACTTTGCGGTGACGGGTCATAATCGCACCGAGCGCTATTCGATGGCGGTATTGCATTTCCGCCATCGTTTTTCGATTTCCGCCAGGGTCGTAATGAGGCCCACTGTGTTGTAACTATCTGATTTAACATTTCATATGCTGTTTCTGAATAACACAAAGATTCCCAGTGCGCTATTAACTTGATACATGGCTAAAAGACAATTGGGACCTTTGCGGCCCCACATCGCTCGTTCTTCTCTTTGAGCACTAGCGGGCTCGACACACAGTGGGGGCGACTGCGACATCGCCCGTGAGGCACTCTCATCCTGAGTCACATGTAAAACAATGCCAAGAAAACAATATAACGACGGTGGCCGCCCAAGGCCACCTCCCAGGAACTGAAACGGTGGTTACGAACAGTCAGTTTAGAGAAGGAATAACTAAACAGGACAATCCAAGATTGAGTATGTCGTAAAGCCCCAACGTGTTAGGGGACAAACTGTGGCCAGCACTGTTCTAGGGGCGTATTTATCCAGCAGATGCCACCTATGTCCCTCCTGTAGGATCATCAGGTGGGGGAAGATGGCATCTGATTGACGGAAACCTACATTGCCACCAATGGGGACCATAAACTACAGTGCCCAGCATCCTGAGCGCCTCCAGCTGTCCCCACGCACCCACAGCAACAGGATCAGGCACACAGAGCCTGCAAACCCGCTTGGGAACGCCCCGCCAACGCCCCAGCGTCTGCGCATGCGCGAACACGGGACGTTTGTTCGCACTCTGATGTTCCTCTGGGTGGACGCATTCCCTGAAGCACTGGTTGGCAGAAAACTGATGCGGGGCCACGCCTCGCCTAATGACTACATGTTAGGCCCCGCGACATCAAAGATAAGTGCTAATCTGATGTGAAAGCTGATCTGGAGCAGCGAGTGAGAGAGTGCTTGTTGTTGATATTACAAAAGCCGCTGAGTCGTGAGAAAGCACGGGGGCATTGTTGTGAAGTGCTTTGGAACTAAAACCCGCGTGCATCAGCGCATAACCTTAACCCTGAGTGGAAACTATTAATGCATGGCAGCGATGATGCACAGCATGCAGGATGAACTAATCCTAGTGTATTAACCCTACAAAACACGTTACGCTGTGGGCACGTACTAATGGTGTTTTCTTCTGACAGACGCTGCATGTTTTCTGCTTCTTCCGGACACTGCTGAAACCGGATTCGAGCACCGGACTTAAAACCAACAGCCTGAGCTAAGTGTTGCTTGTTTATTTAGCACGCAAGTGCATTCCATGATGGGAGAATCATAGCAGGGGGGTTGGTGAAAAAAGGCAATTGTGTTTGCATTGTTACTGGGGACCCAATCTTCTGTTTGTTGTTCAGAGTGTTCTACTGTTGGGGTCTGGTGTTTACTGGTACACTGTTTCCCACTCACTGCTCAGGTGTGACACCAAGGTAGGGTGTTTCTTGATAAGTGCTCTAAGCTCCTGAATCAGTGTCAGAGGGCAATTCTAAAGATTGGAAGCAACTCAGTGTATTACAACTGGGTGGATAGTCTTCCAAGTGATGCATTCATTGTGCAAATGTGTGAGTAGTAACCAAAAGGTTGTTCAATGAGAGTGTAATTGAACAAAGTCCTAGGAGTATCCTCAAGGCAAACAAAGTGTGTTAAGGAGTTCCAAGGTTCAAGGAACAAGAGCCTAGGAGCATGTTTTTCCTGCATTCCCCTTCCCTGTCCACAACTTCTACCTAACCCTCATTCCGGTCTTCCTTCAACCCTCTACCTATCCAATCCGTGGACCCTAACCCTCTTTCCCCGTGGTGGTTACGGAGGTCTGTGCACTTTGGTTCCAGACACCAAAACCATTAAGGGGAGGTAGGAGTTTGTGCTGCTTCTGCGCTGGACCAGGGATCTTCACGACAGTAGTGCGAACCCACGTATAGCCAAGTGCCCAGGCAGCACGAATTTCAGCCCATTTCAGCCCTAATGGAGGAGATAGCGCAGGCCCTGCATGAGCTAAAAGCGGAGTTAGCCGCCACCCGACAGGATTATGCTACCCTTGCCACACGAGTACAGACGCTTACTGCACAGGAGGCCCACTCCCTGAGCGGGCCACTGCTGCTCCAATCCCAGTCCAGGTGAAAGTTACAACCCCATCACCAGTGCCCCTAGCTGCGCCAGAGAGGTATGGGGGGTATCCGCAAACATATACCACTTTCATCACACAGTGCCAACTACATTTTTTAACCAAAGAAGGTATTTTCCGATCTGATCAGGCAAGGACTGCATTCGTTATCTCTTATTTTACCAGAGATGCAGCAGCTTGGGCCACCCC
Organism: Ambystoma mexicanum; assembly: GCF_040938575.1. Classification (NCBI taxonomy): domain Eukaryota; kingdom Metazoa; phylum Chordata; class Amphibia; order Caudata; family Ambystomatidae; genus Ambystoma; species Ambystoma mexicanum. Next base: position 162,469,666 of record NC_090937.1, on the reverse strand, counting down.
ATTAGTTCAAAAGGATGACGCAGTATTGTACGATTGGCGTGAATTCCAGAAAAAATTTGGTAAGATCTTCAACAGAAAAGCAGCCTCCCTAGTGAGAGATCGTGAATTACTAACATTGCGGCAGGGCAATAAAGATTTGATAACGTATGTGACCTCATTTAACCGTTTGGTGGTAGAAGCGGAATGGCCCCATGAGAAAAGGTTAGCCCTATTCTATCAGGGCCTTAGGGACGAGCTCAAGGACCTTATAGTCCAAGTAGACCCACAACCGGAATCCTGCTCAGACATGATCAATCTAGCCCTACGCCTAGACCATCGACAAGGGGAAAGACGCCAGGATGAGAGAAGGAGGGATGGAAAACAGGTACCACCCAGGCTAGACTACCAGAAACCCACATTCGCGAAATCCGAGAAGTCATCAGATGTAGAGCCCATGCAAATAGGCACAATCCGTGGTCCCATCTCTAAAGAAGAACGGGAGAAAAGGAGACGAGATAAACTGTGTATGTATTGTGGTAAATCAGGACATTTTGTGAAAGACTGTGGGGCGAAACCAAAGGGGAATCCAACGTCGGGAAATGCCAACGCTTGCCAGTAAGTGGGGGGGACCTGCCGAGCCATAGCCATCAAGACCCCCCAGGTGTCCTAGCCAATATCACCCACACACCATGGTCTCACGTCACTGTTACAGGTGTATTGCGGACACGTCAGAAGAATGTGACAGCCACTCTCATGGTGGATTCAGGAGCTACTAGAAATTTTGTAGATGTTAGGCATGCTCAGTCACTGGTTTTGCCTGTGTTAACCAAGGAGAGTTAAGAAGCAGTCTGTGCTGTAGACGGAACCCCGCTAAAATCCGGACCTGTAACCCAGCATACTGAAGAGATGGTGTTGGACATCCAGGGACATAAAGAGACCATCCGCTTTGACCTAATTGCAGCTCCTCAGTTTGGGTTTATATTAGGATTACCATGGCTCACGCTTCATAACCCCGCAATCGATTGGACTCGAGGTACAGTACGATTTTATTCGGAGCACTGTGAGGCTCACTGTTCCAGGGAAAGTGCACGAGTAATCCAGGTGCTGGGTGCTACTCAAGGTGGAAGCACCGAATTCACAAACCTACCTGTTGGAATATAGAGAATTTCAAGATGTGTTCAGCAAGGTGGCGGCAGAGACATTACCACCGCATCGCTCGTTCGATTGTAGGATCGACCTAGAACCCGGTGCGACATTACCATGTAGTAGGATATATGCCCTGACCGAGAGCGAGAATAAACACCTTAAGGAGTATATCGACACAAATTTGCAGAACGGGTTCATACGACATTCCACCTCACCCTTCTCGCCACCGTTGTTCTTCATACCCAAGAAAACGGGTGACCTTAGAACCTGTATCGACTATCGCGTGATAAATCGCATCACAATAAAGAACCGCTACCCTCTCCCGCTTATCCCTGTTCTGTTGGACCAAGTGCGGGGAGCAAACATCTATACCAAATTGGATATTAGGGGGGCATATCATCTGGTGCGGGTGCGTGAAGGAGACGAGTGGAAGACGGCCTTTAGAACGAAATTTGGACTATACGAATACCAGGTCATGCCATTCGGACTCTGCAACGCACCTGCCGCCTTCCAATATTTTCTAGATGAGGTCCTTCGTGGTCTTTTGGATGTCTTCGTAGTCGTGTATATCGACGACATCTTGATATACTCACAAAACCGAGAAGAACATGTGGAACATGTGAAGACCGTATTACAACGTTTAAGGGAACACCATCTATTTGCAAAGCTGGAGAAGTGTAGCTTTCACTGCACTACTGTGGAATTCTTGGGTTTCATATTGTCGCCAAAGGGAGTGAAGATGGATGAACGAAAGGTCCAAACCATCTTAGACTGGCCTGCCCCTAAGAACGTCAAAGAAGTGCAATCGGTTTGGGCTTTGCAAATTTCTACTGGCACTTTATTCGAGATTTTGCCCAGAAAGTGCTGGCTATTACCCGGTTATTGAAAAAGGGAGCACCATTTGTCTGGGATACAGACGCAGAAAGAAGTTTCAACCAATTGAAAGAAGCCTTCACGTCCGCTCCAGTTTTGTTGCATCCTGACCCAACACAACCATTCATGGTTGAGATGGACGCTTCCAGTTATGCAGTGGGCGCTATTCTTTCACAACGAGACCAGTTAGGCCGATTACATCCCGCAGCATATTATTCAAGAAAACTGAACCCAGCGGAACAGAACTACACGATAGCAGATCGAGAACTTTTGGCCATTAGAGTGGCGTTTACAGAATGGAGACACTATTTGATGGGGGCAAGACATACTATTACGGTCCTCACGGACCATCGTAACCTTCAGTTTTTGAAATGTGCACGTGCGCTCACCCCGCGTCAATTGAGATGGGCAATGTACTTTGCAGATTATGATTTTGTAGTCACGTATAGACCAGGATTAGAGAACAAAAAAGCAGACATTCTATCCAGGTATCCCGAGATTCCTTCACCTACGATGTCTGAAGAGACAGCTAAACCCATCATTACACCAACAAAGTTCATTGGGGGAACTACTAATGATCTTTATGATCAAATAAGTAAAGGAATATCTACTCAGGAACTACTTCAGTGGGAAGGTCCAAAAAAGGAGCGATATGTATTGAATGGAATACCCTATCAAGGCAAAGTTGTATATTTGCCCACTCCTACGCTGAGATTGCAAGCGCTGAAATGGTGCCATGATTCTCCACTAGCTGGCCACCCAGGGATAAACAAGACACAGGAATTGGTTCAACGTCATTACTGGTGGCCATATCTTCATAAGGAAGTCCAAGCATATGTACATCAATGTGAGGTGTGCGCACGAAACAAGACTGATCATCATAAACCCATGGGCTTGCTTAGACCTTTACCTATACCAACAGCGCAATGGAACACCATCTCTATGGACTTCATCGTAGAATTACCCTCCGATCAGGGGTACACCGCAATATTAGTGGTAGTAGATTCTTTCTCCAAACTTGGACATTTCATCCCTTGCAAAGGAGTGCCAACTGCTCATGGACTAGTGGATCTTTTCCTACAACATATAGTCCGATTGCATGGAATACCCCAGCACATAGTTTCCGATCGAGGCGCACAGTTCACTTCTAAATTTTGGTGCTCATTCTGCGAAAAGTTGGGAATTAAACTACAGATGTCCAGCAGCTATCACCCAGAATCTGATGGGCAAACGGAACGTTTGAATCAAACGTTATAACAATATCTAAAGTGCTACACACATACCGCATAAGAGATGTGGGTAGATACTCTGTGGCTAGCGGAACTGGCCTATAATAATTCTGGACATACTGCCACCGGATATTCACCGTTCTACACCACCTATGGTTACAATCCTCAGGTGCAACCTTCGCTTGCTCCAGTACAGGATCCCTTACCATCAGTGCAAGCCCGAATGACCGTCTTATCACAAACCTGGACCAAAACACATCAAAATCTAGTTGCGGCTAAGATCTCAACCAAACGCTATGCAGATACTAAGCGTCGGGAAGCCCGTTATATAAGGTGGGAGACAAGGTGTGGCTATCAACACGGCATTTAAAGTTACCAGGGTCATTCATCTAAGTTTAAACCCCGTTTTCTTGGTCCATTTCGTGTTGGGCGTGTAATCAACCCAGTAGCTATGCGTTTGCAATTGCCATCACATATGAAGGTGTCCGGTGTTTCATGTTGCCTTGTTAAAACCGGCTGATCCACACACACGAATGAAAAGACCCCCTCCAGTTCAGGTAGAAGGGTATCCGGAGTACGAGGTTCAGGCTATCCACAATTCCCGAAAGAGGGCAGGAGTGTTATATTATCTGGTAGATTGGGTGGGTTATGGCCCTGAAGAACGCTCCTGGGAACCCGCCAGCAACATACATGCTCCTCGGCTCTTACGTTTGTTCCATCGTAATTATCCAGAAAAACCAGGCCATTCTGTGGGGAGGGGTTGTACTGTCGGAAAGCCCCAACGTGTTAGGGGACAAACTGTGGCCAGCACTGTTCTAGGGGCATATTTATCCAGCAGATGCCAACTATGTCCCTCCTGTAGGATCATCAGGTGGGGGAAGATGGCATCTGCTGGACGGAAACCTACATTGCCACCAATGGGGACCAGAAACTACAGTGCCCAGCATCCTGAGTGCCTCCAGCTGTCCCCACGCACCCACAGCAACAGGATCAGGCACACAGAGCCTGCAAACCCGCTTGGGAATTCCCCCGCCAACGCCCCAGCGTCTGCGCATGCGCGAACACGGGACGTTTGTTCGCACTCTGATGTTCCTCCGGGCGGACGCATTCCCTGAAGCTCCGGTTGGCAGAAAACTGATGCGGGGCCGCGCCTCGCCTAATGACTACATGTTAGGCCCCGCGACATCAAAGATAAGTGCTAATCTGGTGTGAAAGCTGATCTGAAGCAGCGAGTGAGAGCGTGCTTGTTGTTGACATTACGAAAGCCGCCGAGTCGTGAGAAAGCACGGGGGCATTGTTGTGAAGTGCTTTGGAACTAAAACCCGCGTGCATCAGCGCATAACCTTAACCCTGAGTGGAAACTATTAACGCATGGCAGCGGTGATGCACGGCATGCAGGATGAACTAATCCTAGTGTATTAACCCTACAAAACACGTTACGCTGTGGGCACCAACTAATGGTGTTTTCTTCTGACAGACGCTGCATGTTTTCTGCTTCTTCCGGACACTGCTGAAACTGGATTCGAGCACCAGACTTAAAACCAACAGCCTGAGCTAAGTGTTGCTTGTTTATTTAGCACGCAAGTGCATTCCATGATGGGAGAATCATAGCAGGGGGGTTGGTGAAAAAAGGCAATTGTGTTTGCATTGTTACTGGGGACCCAATCTTCTGTTTGTTGTTCAGAGTGTTCTACTGTTGGGGTCTGGTGTTTACTGGTACACTGTTTCCCACTCACTGCTCAGGTGTGACACCAAGGTAGGGTGTTTCTTGATAAGTGCTCTAAGCACCTGAATCAGTGTCAGAGGGCAATTCTAAAGATTGGAAGCAACTCAGTGCATTACAACTGGGTGGATAGTCTTCCAAGTGATGCATTCATTGTGCAAATGTGTGAGTGGTAACCAAAAGGTTGTTCAATGAGAGTGTAATTGAACAAAGTACTAGGAGTATCCTCAAGGCAAACAAAGTGTGTTAAGGAGTTCCAAGGTTCAAGGAACAAGAGCCTAGGAGCATGTTTTTCCTGCATTCCCCTTCCCTGTCCACAACTTCTACCTAACCCTCATTCCGGTCTTCCTTCAACCCTCTACCTATCCAATCCGTGGACCCTAACCCTCTTTCCCCGTGGTGGTTACGGAGGTCTGTGCACTTTGGTTCCAGACACCAAAACCATTAAGGGGAGGTAGGAGTTCGTGCTGCTTCTGCGCTGGACCTGGGATCTTCACGACAGAGTACCGTAGAAGCAAAGAGATTGGAGTAATGGTTATTGTTTAAGGTGTTACCTGTCCGTTTGACAAGGTGTTTGGCTGTTGGACTGGGCGACAGATGCTTCAAGTTGGGTGGAGTATAGGGTGGGGGATTCAAAGTTGTTATGTTAAAAATCGCACAAAGTTCAAAAGACCCATACCAAAAACTCCCTCTCTTACGTCCCGAAGGGGTGGGGGGGAGTACAAACAAGTCTTCACAAAGAACCACCATAAGCACGATCTAGCTCAATCCCTCCCCAGATTGATGGAACACAATACCCCCTTAGATATACGATATACTGACACCACATATACGCAAGGAACATGGCACAAAGCAACAGCGTAGATAAAAACAGAACCATCCGAGTGATGACATAGAATGTCAACGGGCTTGGAAATAGTATTAAAAGGCGTCTAGTTCTACAGGCATTGAACCGCCACTCACCGGATGTGACCTTCTTAACAGAGACGCATTTGGCCGGTACAAAATGCACATTGTTCAAACGCTCAAACTATCGACAAGCCTTCCATGCCGGGTTCACCATGGGATCCCGTGGAGTATTGATCCTGATACATAAAAGACTCCCCTACAGACCTGCTGTGGTCAATCAAGACCAAGGAGGCAGATACATATATACGATGGGTACCCTGTGGGAACACACAATCTCTATGATCGCAGTATATGCGCCACCCAATTTACTAACACCTTTGACTGCCGACATCAAACCCCTGATTGTTGGAAATACTGAAGGCCTTACGCTGATTGGGGGAGACTTTAACGAAGTTATGGACATAGAACTGGACAGGACACACGTACGATCCAGGAACCAAGATACACGTACTAAACTCGCCACATTTACCAATGCAATGGGATTACATGACGCTTGGAGATCCCTTCATCCAGACACAAGAGAATATTCGTACCACTCTGGTGCGCATGCGTCCCTGTCCAGACTGGACTATTTTTTTCTACCAACATGTAACATAAATGAGGCTTGTGAGGCGCACCTACTCCCCAGGGGCATTTCGGATCATTCCCCACTTATGCTAAAGATTAACACCAGTAGGCCACTCCCTCCACCGAGTTGGAGGCTGAATAGCTATTACCTGGGGTTTCCCAAACTGATAGAACACATACAAAAGGTTACTGAAACATACTTTGAAATAAACACGGACTCTGTGGATAACCCGACAACGTTATGGGAGGCACTAAAAGCAGTATTAAGGGGTGAAATCATAGCCTGGACTGCGGCCCATAGAAAAGAACATCTTGCAGCGATACACAAGGCCGAGACCAAAGTACGAAACGCAGAATCCGCTCATCTGTCTCAGGACCTTCCCGAGACACACTGAGCACTATAGTTGGCACAGAGTCAATTACAGCACATAGCCTTAGATAACGCAAAACAAGCACATGCCACCATGTGAGCGAAAATATACGAAACTGGGGACAAGGCGGGGAAAGTATTGGCTTGGTTGGAACGTAGGGATATAGGTCTTACTCAAGTTAGGAAATTGACCACGGGACATACAAACCCAATAGTTACAGACAAGGACATAGCAGAGGGATTTGCCAGTTATTACACCGAGCTATACAGAGCACCTCCCACACCGCCACCGACCGATATATTAGGGGAAATTACCCTCCCTACCCTGGATGAACAACAAACAGCCTTACTTGAACAAGAGATCACAGAGGAGGAAATAACCTGGGCAATGTCAGAACTCCAAACAGGGAAGACCCCAGGCCCAAACGGCTCTCCTGTCGAAATTTGGAAAAAAATAGGGGCAAACATAATCTCTCCACAATTACTGCGCTTATTTCAACACTCGCTTTCGGATGGCTCTCTCCCCCAGACCTTAGAAAAGCTACAATAATAGTTGTACCAAAAGCAGACAAACCGCCTGACAAGTGCAGCTCCTACAGACCCATCTCCCTTATAAACTGTGAAGTTAAAATACTCGCAAAAGTGCTGGCTAATCGGCTGCAACAAGTCATACACACGCTCGTGCACCCAGATCAGTGCGGGTTTATGCCACAAAGGTCCACCAGGCAAAACATATACAGACTACACACAGCATTAGAAAAATCCCCTACATTACAAAGCCCTCTGGCCCTACGGTCCATAGACTTTGAAAAGGCATTCGATTCTGTGCACTGGGAGGCGGTTTGGGAAATCCTGCGACGAATGGGCATAGGTCCTTCATTCACGAGTTGGGTCAAACTACTATATCATCTTCCACTAGCGGTAACGAGAGTGAATGGGTACACCTCTGAACCCTTCCAACTAGGTAGGGGTACGAGGCAAGGCTGCCCCCTATCAGCTTTGATCTTTGCATTAGCAATCGAACCCTTAGCAATTTTATTGAGATACACACAAACATGGAATGGTCTCAAATGGGCGGATGAGTGGGAAGACAGGGTGTCCTTATACGGGGACAACCTGTTAATTTATCTGGCGAATCCACGGATTTTCTGTCCCATTGTGTCCCTCCTATTAGAGAGATATGGAGCGTTCAGTGGACTTCGCGTTAATTGGACAAAGTCTATACTTTTCCCAGTAAAACACATAGATATGAGAAAAGTTTGATAACAGCGCTGGGGCCAGAACTTCAACGGCTGATTGAAACAACTATAATAAATTCTTTTGATAAAAAAGCATCCACAAACCTAGTTCCTGTTAAAAGTGGTCCCGATCCTTCACAACACAAAAAAACGCAGATCGATTCTCACCATCTTTGCAGAAATCCCTGAGTTAGAAGATATTCAATCTGCTGACATTCAATTAGTGGAGTTCGAGGATGCGCATATACTCACTTCGGTAAAACTGTGGATCAAATCTAGAGTTGTTGTGAATACCATATGGTCAGCTAAAAACCAACTATATGATCTAGGTTTTGTTATCGAAGTATCCCACCTTCCTTTCAAAACTCCATCAGCAAATTCATCACACTCAGTAATCACTCATGAGAGGAACATTGAAACAAGTGCCACCCAGGGGTCCACAGATGACTCCACAAAGATCTGCAACTGTCATCTAACTCACAATGGCCCTCATTACGACCCTGGCGGAAATCGAAAAACGATGGCGGAAATATAATACCGCCATCGAATACCGCTCGGTGCGACTATGACCCGTCACCGTAAAGTACGATGCCATTAGCGACACCGTAGTGAACGCCAACGCTAACTGCACCAAGTACGCGCACGCGCGCCATGCAAAACCGTAATTACCACCATGGCGCAACGGTACGCGAATTCTGACCCCAGCGGACATTTACTTAACGCCATCAAGCAAGGCGGAAAGTACCATTCCGCCATGGTGAGAATTACGGCATCGTGAAACAACCGTAAATGGCCCTACTGAGTGCCTGTACACCACTCCCTGGCCACATTGCACAACTCCTCGTAGGTGCAATGAAGTTACACAATGCAACCAGTGAAATGCACAAGTCACCCATGCATGCCAACGAACAAATGAATGTAGGGGCTCCAAGTGCCTTCTGAGTGGCCATCCATATTTGGCATGTCACCATTGCCGTACTGATGCAGCACAGGCATGTGAAGGTTCAAGTACAGCAAAATGAACTGAAAGATGAGACAAAACAACAACAGGCCCCCATCGCCTGACACCAGTGTAAGGCAACATTCAAAGCAGTATCCCGAGGCAGACTGCACCAGCCCTGTACACATGCCAGTAAACAAACCAACCATCAGCATAAGCATGTACCACACAAGTTGGCAGAGTGACTGAGCAGCCAGGCTCATCTCAAGAGGGGCCAATGGGAGCTGCAGGGCACAGATGGCACGAATACAGAAGCCATTCCAATGGACATGACCTCAGTCTCCCTCCAAGAAACGCACGCAAACACAGGCACCTGTGACCAGCCATATTCTGATAATCACGTCATTCCACCAATCCACCTGGCTGACCGGCATCTGTTACACAAAAGCTAATCCCCCGCCCCTAAGCATGACATCATTAAAACAGTCATAATGGCAGCCCCATCCCTGACCTTAGTGGGCTTCGTAGGCAAACGCGGCCAGTACAGTACCACGCAACTATACTCAGAAGCCGGAACCCAATGCAGATCTACTCACAATACATCGCTCCACAAATAGGAATATGCTACATTACTTGCAAAGAATAACGCTACACGGTTAACATCAGAATAAAATTTTAATGCACATCAAATTCACCAAGCCCATACAGCTATCAGGTCATAAACCACAAAATATCTACATTACTGTGGGCTGCATCCGCAATAAATGACCAGCTACTCCTTGTGTGACGCCCTGTTCCTTCATGGTACACAGGGGCTACATTCACGTTCAAAAAGGCAACATGGAAGCGCCTAGAACCGCAGGGCCGTCCCATTAGGTAGGCACTAGTCCAGCTGAAAGGTAGAAAAGTTGCTCCTAGCCACTAGTACTGCGTAAGGGCATGTGGCCCATTGGCGATCGTCCCATAAGATCGTAATGGTGCTCCACTGATTAACTCGAAGCAGCAGGTGTCGGGAGTAAAAGCCATCTGCAGGAGTGGCATACAGATGGCAGCGGCAAAAGGGGAGGATATACCTGTCACCCAAATGAAATGAAAAAGAATAGTATGGCCATCAGAACTTCATTAGTATTACTCACTTCAATGATCACACTAAATCTACAGCCATATGCATGCTAGCCCACTCAAAAGGATTATTTCCACCCAAAAATCACTTGCCAATCATAACCATATAAATCGAGGTGAAAACACTATTACAAACGAGTGTTTGTGTGCATGCGTCTGTTAAAACAGAATCCATGAGATGGGATTAGTAACGTGCATAGACACAAGTGTTGGAAGGCGCGTCGAGACAGGGAGGGTTCAACAAGGGCAGATAGACGATGGTCCCACTATGGCAGCTCTGCATCACATAGCGCAGGGGAAGGGGATAGATTCCAATAAGCCATGTACATGGCAAACTCTCAATTAAATCATCTGTCCATGCATCCATACATCATTCCCTCATCCCGGTATTAAAACGCCTGATTATTTACTCACATAACATTTGAAATCTCCATTGAGTCTGTGCGTAATGCAGCCTGCAAAATCCACTGTGCTCCAGGCCGGAACAATAGTGTTGTGAAGTAACATGTATTTGGGAACGTCCTGCCTATTCGTCCACTACGCTATTGCGCATCCCATACTAATCATATCAATCATTGCATTCTCGCCATGGCCCCTGTCCGAAGGACATTAAACAATAGAACTTTATATCTGCAGTCAGACCTGTGGGCGTCTCCTCGCCGCTAGCTGAAAACCGAAAGCGCTGTCCTTCGAATTCCTCATTTGCAACATCACGTCGAAAAGGCATCTGTGACCGCTTGAAATCACAAATTCATCCATGTAGTGCGGCAGTGTGTGAAAATGGCAACTGGCTTCACTCACAAATGGGACGCCCCGCCCGTCGGTGAACCTCGGTACAGTGCTCGCCCAAAGGGGATTGCAGCTGGCACAGGTGGAATGAATCACCACAGGTGGAGGCTATACAGCCTGAAAACACATAAATTGCACACCCAACCCCCTCCCACAACCACACCCACTCCAAAATGCTACCGGCAGGACTAGCGATGTTGGGCCTGGGGGACCTGATAGCACTGCAAGTACTCCAACTCCAAGAAGAAGACGAACACCAACTACTACAACAACCGGCCGCACAGAGGAGACGCAGGAGGAGGAGGAGGGCAAGGCAGGGCCAGCAAGGCCCACCAGCACAGCCACTACCACCACGCAGGCAGCCCGCAATCCCACGCCTCTGAGCACATCCGTTCAACCTCACTGCTGAGCAGATCCACACCCTCTACCGTTTGGACCGGGACACCATAATCTCCATTGTGGACATGACACACGCTGACCTTGTCAGCATGATAGATAGCCCAACCGCCATCCCACCCCTACTGAAGGTGGTGTCTGTACTCCACTTACTGGCCACAGGCACCTACCAGCACACAGTCGGACAGTTGCATGGCATTTCACAGCCACTGTTCTCACGGACACTATTGCAAGTGCTCGATGCCCTCCTGAAGCACGCAGACGACTACATCTCATTACCACACTCGGAGCTGGGGATTACAAACACAAAAGTGGGATTCCATGCACTTGCCGGCATACCGGGTTGCATTGGTGCCATCGACTGCACCCATGTGGAATTGGTTGTCCCACATGCCATGGAGGTCCAGTACCGCAACCGGAAACAATATCATTCTCTTAATGTACAGATGGTGTGTGACTCCAACAGGATCTTTACACATTGTTGTGGCCGATTTCCTGGATCAACCCATGATTCTATGGTCTTGAGGAACTCTACAATACCACGCTACATGGAGCGACACGCAGGGAACAGATCCTGGCTACTCGGTGAGTCTCAATCCATGCATGATAATGTGGGGTATGTGATGCGGCAATGACCTGGCAGGAAGGGGGGGGGATGCGTACGTAGCAATGTCATCCCACAAACATCCTTTCTTGTCCACATACAGGTGATGCCGGGTATCCACTGAAGAGATGGTTCCTTACACCACTCCGGAACCCACAGGACCAGCATGAGGAGGACTACAACCATGCCCACTCACGTACCCGTGTAGTCATAGAACAGGCATTCGGCCTACTGAAGGCTCGTTTCCGCTGCCTCAGCAGGTCTGGCGGGGCACTCCTGTACCGCCATGAGAAGGTTGCAAAGATAGTCATGGCATGTGTCATGCTACACAACATGTGCGTACGTAGAAATGTGCCCATGCCCCCTGACGCAGAACTGCTAGCACCTGAAGATGGTCATGATGAGGCTGGGGATGTGGCAGCACCTCAAGGAGTCCGCGAGGCACAGGAGGCCCGTGAAATTCGTCAGAATATCATAGATTCATGCTTCTAGCACTCACGCCTGGTGGCTGATGCATGGACACGGGACTTGTGGCACTGTGTGTGTCGGGAACATGCACAATGTGGACTGTACGCCTATAAAGGCCTCGTACACAAGGAACAATGTCCACACATCTCATTGGATGATTATGTAATGTTTATAGCATATGTGAAATTATGTTACACACCCCATTGACCCGCAACCCAAGAAAGCCCAACACCCCCCCTCCACCCTCTTTCCTCCCCCCCGAACACCAGTGTCCAAAGATGCTCATTGTCAGTGGGCAGACGCTATTGCAAGCCCCCTCTCTGGGTATCAGGGGCACCCCTGCCTGTGGAGCGCAGGTTCCTCCCAGATCTACGTTGGGGGCTGCCCTGGACGGAACTTGCAACGGATGATGTCTCTGCCTGCTCACGCCCATGCATGTCCCTAAGGGTTTGTGAGAGCTCAGTGAGCACACGGCGCACAGCGGCAAGTTCACCACATACGTCTTTGGACGTCGCATGCAGTTCCCCCCTCAGGCTCTCGGTGCTTCTCTCCATTTGTACCCTTAGTGTCTCTGTACTTCGCTCCATTTGTGCCCTAAGTGTCTCAGTAGATGTTTCTATGGCTGCCTTAGATGCCCCACATTCATCAGCATGCTCCTTGAGGAGCGTGGCCAGTTGCTGCTGTTGCACGATCACCTGGTCGAGGGACTGTTGCCTCTGCTGGGCCATGGCCATTTGCGGTGGTGTCAGAGAGGGGCTGATCAACTCATGTTGCCTTGCCACAGGGCTTGTGGGGGATGGCCAGTCGTCGTCTTGTGGGTGCCCCTGCGTGGTATCCTCATGGTGTACGGGATGAAACAAACAGGGGGATTGTGACAGGTCATGGATGGGTCCTACATCGACAGCACCGTTGTCTGTGTCGGAGCATGCTGGCATTAATGCAGTGTCACCTATGGTGCTGCTGCCATCAGAAGCAGTGCCTTCTGTGGCATCCATTGGGGGGACCTGTGGTGCTGCTGGTGTGGGCATGCTGGCTGCTGGGGTGCCTGTTGAAGTCCCCTCCTGTGTGCTGCCACTTGATTTGTGCTGCTGCCGTGTCTTGATCCGTGCAGCTGAGGTGGAGGGTCTTTGGCCGTTGGTCTTGGCCCTCTTTGCAGGTGTGCTGGTAGGGGTGTCCTGCAGCTCGTCGTTTGACTCGGACCCTGTGGTGGAGTAAAGGAGGGCGAGCGTTATTTATGGGTCTGTGGAAATTGGAATGGCAATGTGTCACATGCATTGGGGTGGTACCTGAGGGTGATTTGGGTCAGGGCCTTGGAGGTGGTTTCATTTCTGTGTGGATTGAGGATGCAGTTGTTTTGCAGCCTGCAGTTAGGGTGTGCATGCTGCACGTGTAGAGGGTGTTTTTAGGATTTTCAATTATTTATGTTTTTTATGTGACTTTTAAAGTGCGCTATCAGGCCTATGTATGTGGACGTTCTCCTGGACATGTGTTTCTGTTGCACTATGTGGACACATGGTACTTCACATGATTGGACATTGTGGATTTAGCATTGTTTTATTTGGCCCACCTACCTGATTCTTCGGATGTCTGCACTCCTTTCTCCATCCCTCCGACTCCCTCTATACTCTCCATTCCAATGGTGGAGGCACAGATTTCTTCCCAGGGGGTCAACTTGATGGGTGATTCCGATCCTCCCCCGGTAGCTGTGGCAATGTTACGGTTGGCTGATAGTATGCTCCGTACGCGTATCCGCAAGTCGTCCCATCGCTTTCTGCATTGCTGTGGGTTGCGGGGTGCGGTCCCCACCGCACTTACCCGCTGTGCCACCAGGGCCCATATGGCCTTCTTGTTCGCAAGTGCCGTCCTGGTCATTTGCGTCGAGAAGACGACGCCAGCATTCTCCTGGAGGGTCTCTGTGAGCACGGTGAGTTCCTCATGGGAGAAGTGGACCTGCCGCTTGCGGTCGCACGCTTTTTTGGCAACTTTTCCCATTTTGATTGTTTTAACTAGGGTGGCTAACGGGTTGGGATGTGTCTCAGGGTCGGATTTTTAATGGTTGTGTTGGGATTCTGATTTTATGGGTGTACGGCGTGCTGTTTCCCGTTCCGGCCCCATGTTTTTACTTCCGTTTCCGTATATTTACGGTCACCGTATTTTGCGATTAGCGCTCATTACGGTGACCGCTATGATGGGTGGCGGAATTGCACCTAGGGCGCCGTACGACGGCGGTGAGGGGCGTTTTGGGGAGATTTCCGCCATCGCGGACTTTGCACTTCCGCCATGGCGTAATGCTCGTGCCCGATGGGTCAGAATTAGCCGCACTTTACTCCATCGTGCAATGGCGGAAACGCTATTTACGCTATAGCGGTCGGGTCAGTTACTTTCCGCCAGGGTCGTAATGAGGGCCAATGTGCATTAACTAGATCAACCTAATCAGCGAACTCATGTCTCTCTAACCAGTTGGAATACGAGAGGGTTTCGCCATTTGTTAAATACTGTTGAGTCAAGCCTCGACAACGTTGATATAGCCGTATTTCAAGAGACATGGCTCACTAGTGCCCCGGTTTGGGACAATTATAATATACATATAAATTTAGCCCAAAAATTAAAGCAAGGGCGACCAACGTCAGGCCTCCTCATAGCTGTTAAACAAATTCCTCTCTTTGAATCTGAAGATTGGTCATCCCCAAATCTCTTTCAGCAGATGATAAAACTAAAGGTTGGCAACTCCATATATGCCTTGATAAACGCATATTGGGACCCTACTGGTATTTCCGACCACATATTTATGAGAGACATGAACTCTCTAATGCACCTGGTGGGTCTTGATAACTCCATTAGATATGTCATCATAACAGGAGATCTAAATTTGCATTACTTTGATCAAAGCAAATCTTGTAATAGATTGTTACTTTGGAACCATTTTATTGAAATGCATAATCTCCAAATGTTAAATGGTTCATTTGCAGATGATATACCTCCACAGCCAACGTGGCACAGAGGTAACACCTGGGCAATAATTGACAACATTTATGTAAATCAATCTCTCATTTCAGAAGTCTTTAAATTTCAGATTAATCCGTCGACTTTGAGCAATCATAATAGTCTCTCAATGCAGTGGAATATACATGAATCAATAAGTATCCAGAAAGTTACTAACACCCTAGATTTTGTAATTGTTAATTCTGGTGGTAATCGATTGTATTGGAATGAAACCTCTTTAAAAAGATTTAATCACTTTTATGCAAGGCTAGCTGGTAAAGTAATCGCACATCCCCAGCTGCAAATTCCATATCATAAATTAATGCAACTTTTTCAAAATAAAACAAACAACATCATATCAATCAAGACCCAGACTCTAGATACATTTGACAGGGAAGTGGAATCTGCAAAAAGAACATTTCGCTCAAAAGGGCGACAAGCCTCGAAGCTTCCACCCATTATAAGACATACTGGCCCTCATTACGACCCTTGCGGAAATCGAAAAACGATGGCGGAAATGCAATACCGCCATCGAATACCGCTCGTTGCGACTATGACCCGTCACCGTAAAGTACGATGCCATTAGCGACACCGTAGTGAACGCCAACGCTAACTGCACCAAGTACGCGCACGCGCGCCATGCAAAACCGTAATTACCACCATGGCGCAACGGTACGCGAATTCTGACCCTAGCGGACATTTACATAACGCCATCAAGCATGGCGGAAAGTACCAATCCGCCATGGCGAGAAATACGGCATCGTGAACCAACCGTAAATGGCCCAACTGAGTGCCTGTACACCACTCCCTGGCCACATTGCACAACACCTCGTAGGTGCAATGAAGTAAAATGCAACCAGTGAAATGCACAAGTCACCCACGCATGCCAACGAACAAATGAATGTAGGGGCTCCAAGTGCCTTGTGAGTGGCCATCCATATTTGGCATGTCACCATTGCCGTACTGATGCAGCACAGGCATGCGAAGGTTCAAGTACAGCAAAATGAACTGAAAGATGAGACAAAACAACAACAGGCCCCCATCGCCTGACACCAGTGTAAGGCAACATTCAAAGCAGTATCCTTAGGGAGACTGCACCAGCCCTGTACACATGCCAGTAAACAAACCAACCATCAGCATAAGCATGTACCACACAAGTTGGCAGAGTGACTGAGCAGCCAGGCTCATCTCAAGAGGGGCCAATGGGAGCTGCAGGGCACAGATGGCACGAATACAGAAGCTATTCCAATGGACATGACCTCAGTCTCCCTCCAAGAAACGCACGCAAACACAGGCACCTGTGACCAGCCATTATCTGACAATCACATCATTCCACCAATCCACCTGGCTGACCGGCATCTGTTACACAAAAGCTAAACCCCCGCCCCTAAGCATGACATCATTAAAACAGTCATGATGGCAGCCCCTATCCCTGACCTTAGTGGGCTTCGTAGGCAAACGCGGCCAGTACAGTACCACGCAACTATACTCAGAAGCCGGAACCCAATGCAGATCTACTCACAATACATCGCTCCACAAATAGGAATATGCTACATTACTTCCAAAGAATAACGCTACACGGTTAACATCAGACTAAAATTTTAATGCACATCAAATTCACCAAGCCCATACAGCTATTAGGTCATGAACCCCAAAATATCTACATTACTGTGGGCTGCATCCGCAATAAATGACCAGCTACTCCTTGTGTGACGCCCTGTTCCTTCATGGTACACAGGGGCTACATTCACGTCCAAAAAGGCAACATGGAAGCGCCTAGAACCGCAGGCCCGTCCCATTAGGTAGGCACTAGTCCAGCTGAAAGGTAGATATGTTGCTCCTAGCCACTAGTACTGCGTAAGGGCATGTGGCCCATTGGCGATCGTCCCATAAGATCGTAATGGTGCTCCACTGATTAACTCGAAGCAGCAGGTGTCGGGAGTAAAAGCCATCTGCAGGAGTGGCATACAGATGGCAGCGGCAAAAGGGGAGGATATACCTGTCACCCAAATGAAATGAAAAAGAATAGTATGGCCATCAGAACTTCATTTGAATCACTCACTTCAATGATCACACCAAATCTACAGCCATATGCATGCTAGCCCACTCAAAAGGATTATTTCCACCCATGAATCACTTGCCAATCATAACAATATAAATCGAGGTGAAAACACTATTACAAACGAGTGTTTGTGTGCATGCGTCTGTTAAAACAGAATCCATGAGATGGGATTAGTAACGTGCATAGACACAAGTGTTGGAAGGCGCGTCGAGACAGGGAGGGTTCAACAAGGGCAGATAGACGATGGTCCCACTATGGCAGCTCTGCATCACATAGCGCAGGGGAAGGGGATAGATACCAAAAAGCCATGTACATGGCAAACTCTCTATTAAATCATCTGTCCATGCATCCATACATCATTCCCTCATCCCGGTATAAAAACGCATGATTATTAACTCACATTACATTTGAAATCTCCATTGAGTCTGTGCGTAATGCAGCCTGCAAAATCCACTGTGCTCCAGCCCGGAATTCTAGTGATGTGAAGTAACATGTATTTGGGAACGTCCTGCCTTATCGTCCACTACGCTATTGCGCATCCCATACTATTCATATCAATCATTGCATTCTCGCCATGGCCCCTGTCCCAAGGACATTAAACAATAGAACGTTATATTTGCAGTCAGACCTGTGGGCGTCTCCTCGCCGCTAGCTGAAAACCGAAAGCGCTGTCCTTCGAATTCCTCATTTGCAACATCACGTCGAAAAGGCATACGTGGGCGCTCGAAATCACAAAATCATCCATGTAGTGCGGCAGTGTGTGAAAATGGCAACTGGCTTCACTCACAAATAGGAGGCCCCGCCCGTTGTGAACCTCGGTACAGTGCTCGCCCAAAGGGGATTGCAGCTGGCACAGGTGGAATGAATCACCACAGGTGGAGGCTATACAGCCTGAAAACACATAAATTGCACACCCAACCCCCTCCCACAACCACACCCACTCCAAAATGCTACCGGCAGGACTAGCGATGTTGGGCCTGGGGGACCTGATAGCACTGCAAGTACTCCAACTTCAAGAAGAAGACGAACACCAACTACTACAACAACCGGCCGCACAGAGGAGACGCAGGAGGAGGAGGAGGGCAAGGCAGGGCCAGCAAGGCCCACCAGCACAGCCACTACCACCACGCAGGCAGCCCGCAATCCCACGCCTCCGAGCTCATCCGTTCAACCTCACTGCTGAGCAGATCCACACCCTCTACCGTTTGGACCGGGACACCATAATCTCCATTGTGGACATGACACACGCTGACCTTGTCAGCATGATAGATAGCCCAACCGCCATCCCACCCCTACTGAAGGTGGTGTCTGTACTCCACTTCCTGGCCACAGGCACCTACCAGCACACAGTCGGACAGTTGCATGGCATTTCACAGCCACTGTTCTCACGGACACTATTGCAAGTGCTCGATGCCCTCCTGAAGCACGCAGACGACTACATCTCTTTACCACGCTCGGAGCAGGAGATTACAAACACAAAAGTTGGATTCCATGCACTGGCCGGCATACCGGGTTGCATTGGTGCCATCGACTGCACCCATGTGGAATTGGTTGTCCCACATGCCATGGAGGCCCAGTACCGCAACCGGAAGCAATATCATTCTCTTAATGTACAGATGGTGTGTGACTCCAACAGGATCTTTACACATTGTTGTGCCCGATTTCCTGGATCAACCCATGATTCTATGGTCTTGAGGAACTCTACAATACCACGCTACATGGAGCGACACGCAGGGAACAGATCCTGGCTACTCGGTGAGTCTCATTCCATGCATGATAATGTGGGGTATGTGATGCGGCAATGACCTGGCAGGAAGGGCGGGGGATGCGTACGTAGCAATGTCATTCCACAAACATCCTTTCTTGTCCAAATACAGGTGATGCCGGGTATCCACTGAAGAGATGGCTCCTTACACCACTCCGGAACCCACAGGACCAGCATGAGGAGGACTACAACCATGCCCACTCACGTACCCGTGTAGTCATAGAACAGGCATTCGGCCTACTGAAGGCTCGTTTCCGCTGCCTCAGCAGGTCTGGCGGGGCACTCCTGTACCGCCATGAGAAGGTTGCAAAGATAGTCATGGCATGTGTCATGCTACACAACATGTGCGTACGTAGAAATGTGCCGATGCCCCCTGACGCAGAACTGCACGCACCTGAAGATGGTCATGATGAGGCTGGGGATGTGGCAGCACCTCAGGGAGTCCGCGAGGCACAGGAGGCCCGTGAAATTCGTCAGAGTATCATAGATTCATGCTTCTAGCACTCACGCCTGGTGGCTGATACATGGACACGGGACTTGTGGCACTGTGTGTGTCTGGAACATGCACAATGTGGACTGTACGCCTATAAAGGCCTCGTACACAAAGATCAATGTCCACACGTCTCATTGGATGATTATGAAATGTTTATAGCATATGTCAAATTATATTACACACCCCATCGACCCGCCACCCAAGAAAGCCCAACACCCCCCCTCCACCCTCCTACCTCCCCCCCAAACACCAGTGTCCAAAGATGCTCATTGTCAGTGGGCAGACGCTATTGCAAGCCCCCTCTCCGGGTATCAGGGGCACCCCTGCCTGTGGAGCGCAGGTTCCTCCCAGATCTACGTTGGGGGCTGCCCTGGACGGAACTTGCAACGGATGATGTCTCTGCCTGCTCACGTCCATGCATGTCCCTAAGGGTTTGTGAGAGCTCAGTGAGCACACGGCGCACAGCGGCAAGTTCAGCACATACGTCTTTGGACGTCGCATGCAGTTCCCCCCTCAGGCTCTCGGTGCTTCTCTCCATTTGTACCCTCAGGCTCTCGGTGCTTCTCTCCATTTGTACCCTCAGGCTCTCGGTGCTTCTCTCCATTTGTGCCCTAAGTGTCTCAGTAGATGTTTCTATGGCTGCCTTAGTACCCCCACATTCATCAGCATGGTCCTTGAGGAGCGTGGCCAGTTGCTGCTGTTGCACGATCACCTGGTCGAGGGACTGTTGCCTCTGCTGTGCCATGGCCATTTGCGGTGGTGTCACAGAGGGGCTGATCAACTCATGTTGCCTTGCCACAGGGCTTGTGGGGGATGGCCAGTCGTCGTCTTGTGGGTGCCCCTGCGTGGTATCCTCATGGTGTAGGGGATGAAACAAACAGGGGGATTGAGACAGGTCATGGATGGGTCCTACATCGACAGCACCGTTGTCTGTGTCGGAGCATGCTGGCATTAATGCAGTGTCACCTATGGTGCTGCTGCCATCAGAAGCAGTGCCTTCTGTGGCATCCATTGGGGGGACCTGTGGTGCTGCTGGTGTGGGCATGCTGGCTGCTGGGGTGCCTGTTGAAGTCCCCTCCTGTGTGCTGCCACTTGATTTGGTCTGCTGCCGTGTCTTGATCCGTGCAGCTGAGGTGGAGGGTCTTTGGCCGTTGGTCTTGGCCCTCTTTGCAGGTGTGCTTGTAGGGGTGTCCTGCAGCTCGTCGTTTGACTCGGACCCTGTGGTGGAGTAAAGGAGGGCGAGCGTTATTTATGGGTCTGTGGAAATTGGAATGGCAATGTATTACATGCATTGGGGTGGTACCTGAGGGTGATTTGGGTCAGGGCCTTGGAGGTGGTTTCATTTCTGTGTGGATTGAGGATGCAGTTGTTTTGCAGCCTGCAGTTAGGGTGTGCATGCTGCACGTGTAGAGGGTGTTTTTGGGATTTTTTATTATTTATGTATTTAATGTGACTTTTAAAGTGCGCTATCAGGCCAATGTATGTGGCCGTTCTCCTGGACATGTGTTTCTGTTGCACTATGTGGCCACATGGTACTTCACATGATTGGACATTGTGGATTTAGCATTGTTTTATTTGGCCCACCTACCTGATTCTTCGGATGTCTGCACTCCTTTCTCCATCCCTCCGACTCCCTCTATGCTCTCCATTCCAATGGTGGAGGCACAGATTTCTTCCCAGGGGGTCAACTTGATGGGTGATTCCGATCCTCCCCCGGTAGCTGTGGCAATGTTACGGTTGGCTGATAGAATGCTCCGTACGCGTATCCGCAAGTCGTCCCATCGCTTTCTGCATTGCTGTGGGTTGCGGGGTGCGGTCCCCACCGCACTTACCCGCTGTGCCACCAGGGCCCATGTGGCCTTCTTGTTCGCAAGTGCCGTCCTGGTCATTTGCGTCGAGAAGACGACGGCAGCATTCTCCTGGAGGGTCTCTGTGAGCACGGTGAGTTCCTCATGGGAGAAGTGGACCTGCCGCTTGCGGTCGCACGCTTTTTTTGCTACTTTTCCCATTTTGTTTGTTTTAACTAGGGTGGCTGTCGGGTTGGGATGTGTCTCAGGGTCGGATTTTTAATGGTTGTGTTGGGATTCTGATTTTATAGGTGTGCGGCGTGCTGTTTCCCGTTCCGGCCCCATGTTTTTACTTCCGTTTCCGTATATTTACGGTCACCGTATTTTGCGATTGGCGCTCATTACGGTGACCGCTATGATGGGTGGCGGAATTGCACCTAGGGCGCCGTACGACGGCGGAGAGGGGCGTTTTGGGGACATTTCCGCCATCGCGGACTTTGCACTTCCGCCATGGCGTAATGCTCGTGCCCGATGGGTCATAATTGGCCGCACTTTACTCCATCGTGCAATGGCGGAAACGCTATTTACGCTATGGCGGTCGGGTCAGTTACTTTCCGCCAGGGTCGTAATGAGGGCCACTGTCATCTCTCAATTAAGGACAAATTATAAGAATTGGTTAAGATCACACAAAGCAATTTTATTTCAGAATGATAGTTCTAAAATGTTAAGCATGCTAGCAGGAAAGAACACGTTACAAATTAATTTGGTCAGTAATCAATCAAGTGACTACAGGTCATCAAATATTCCAACAGTCTAATAATGTGTCAGAACAGGCATGGGTCACACATTTTTCAAGTTTATATAAGCCATGTTCGAATATAAGCAAACAAAGATTGCCAGAATCAACAGAAACATTTTCTTTAACTTTTGATAAAAAAGACATTTTATTTTTCATAAATAAAGCAAGTGCATCTCGAGCTCCGGGTCCTGATGGGCTCTCAAATTTTATGCTAAAACGACACCCGGAAATTTGGTCTGAGATATTATACAACATCTTTTCAAATATCATTCAGACGCAGTTAATTCCTGACTCATGGAAACGTTCAATCATTCTCCCAATATACAAAAAAGGTAATAGGTCGGATCCAGCCAGTTATAGACCCATCGCCTTGTTGGATGCACCAGGGAAGATCTTCAATCGTATTGTACTCAGAGAACTGAACAACTGGGCTTCGAACTTGAGAACAAGGGACCCTTTCCAAGCGGGCTTTGTGTCGGGGTTAGGGACAGCACCAAATATCATGACATTAAACATGTTAAAATCACAGTATGCAGCCCGGAATCAATTATTATATTTAGCATTTATTGATTTTAGGGTTGCTTTTGATTCTATTGATCGTAATCTACTCTATCAAAAACTTATTCGTTTTGCATGTCCCCCTTCTCTCATATCTATTATAAAACAACTCCATACTAACACCTCGATCCAAGTTCATCTTACTATGGAAGGCTTGCTCTCCAGACTAATTCTAACTGGGCGAGGTCTTAAGCAAGGCTGCATTTTGGCATCCTTTTTGTTTAACTTGTTTATTCTTGATCTTGGAGAATCGTTTGCAGACATTATTAGTGATGCACCAAAACTGGGACAACAACGCATAGCTTGGATGCTGTATGCGGACGACTTAGTCCTTTTGTCACAGACTGCTAAAGGGCTACAGAATTTATTAGACAAGTTGTACGCATACCCAATAGAAAACAATCTCATAATTAACTTAGAGAAAACACAAGTAGTAGTCTGTCAAAAAGCCAAAAAGTTTCCCGTGGAAAAAAATATAAGTGGCACCTTAACAATGTCACATTAATGAATGTTAAAAGCTATAAATATTTAGGCTTAACCATCTTTAACACTCTAAATGAAAAAGCGTTTATTGTAACATTGAATTTGAAGTTAGAAACGCTGAAATCACAGGCTAATATACTTGTGTATAAATATGGGAAGTTTTCATATAGTCACATTATGATTTTCTATCAAGCAAAAGTAGTTCCAATCTTACTATATGGAGTTGATACCACACTGCCCATCAGGAGAAACACGTGGGATCTATGTGAAGCATGATTTTGGAGATCCGTTTTGAAACTCCCGAATTGTGCTCCACTCCCCATTATTCGCTTTGAGATGGGTTTAGTGTAGCTATTCACTCAATTATTGTGGAAAATGTGTGCACTATTTAGAAACTGTTTACTGGGATTAGCAAACAATAACATCTTAAGCACAGTTGTGTTTCATCTTGCAGGCTCGCAAGACTTTTTTCCATCTAAATGGCGAACCTGTGTAATGAATGCTCTGGCAGATGCAACTATATCCCTTGAGACACTTCTCACAAACCCTGATCGAGCCAAGTTAAAGCTATTCCAGTATGACTGGATATGTAATACTGCCAAATGTTCCAACTATAAAGATTTTAACGAACAGTGGTTTGGGCAAAAAAGGCTACGCACAATGGCAAATTACCTGGTTAAATTTCCCGCGCCAGATATTAGACACCAATATCTACGTTTCAGGTTTAATTTATTGCCAACAGGGGAAATAATGGCAAGGAGAGGGATGGTTCCGAAACAATTAAATTACTGTTGATTCTGTGAAAACATAGACCTCTCTGAAAACTTTGCAGCACTTGCTCGTGAGCTGCCCAGCTTTAATTACACTAAGAAACTCCTTTTTCACTGATTTATTATGTGCTTGTGTCCCTATGAATGAAAACGATATTTGGATCAGACTATTTAGAAGCTCAAAACTGGTTATTAGAATTGCAATAATACAATATTTAAATGCTATTTTACCCAACGACCACAATGAAATCGACTGATCATTTCCTATATTATAATATATCAAGTTTGTTGTATGGATTGTGATTCTTGGTTAATTGAGCTATTCTATACTTTGATTGTTGTTTTAAATAATGAATGAATTGATAAAAATGTACATTGTAAGTTTGTATTTTCATATATTTTTAAGGTTGATTTTATCAGCCAAATCAAATTAAAAAAAAAATAGATATGACAATACCAGACGTGTGTCCCTTTCGAATTGAAAGGGAACAATTTAGATACCTCGGCATACAAGTCACACACAAACTGACGGACTATGTGGAGAAAAATGTACACCCAGTGATGACCAGGTTCAAGGATGATGTCTGCCACTGGATGTCCCTACCACTCACACTACTGGGACGCGCGGTGCTCTTTGAAATGTTGGCCCTTCCCCGCTTCCTTTACGTATTACAGAATGCACCACTACCGATAACACCCTAAGAGTTCCACAAGATAGATCAAACCCTCAGAAAGCTGTTGTGGAAAGGGGGACATCCGAGGTTGGCACTCACTACTTTACAGAGATCCATATGGGAGGGCGGGATAGGGCTCCCCCGATTACAGACCTATTATTGGCCCAGTCAAATGGCAATAGTGAATGATAAACTACATGGGGATACCACTCTACCGCATAACAGGCTACATGACACTGCTCCGCAGGAGAGACCCATCATGAACCTGCTCTACCGGAAAAAAGACCGAATTACTGTTCCCTCCATGTCATTGCATATAACCTTGGTCTGGGCAGACATACATAAGTACCTAGGTTGGGGTAAAAAATTAACCTTAGCACAACCACTCTGGAATAATAAATATCTTCCAGAAGTGAACAAACTTCTTAAATGGCATTTATGGACCCAACTAGGCATTACAAGAATTGGTGATGTGGTAAAAGAAAATGTGATAGTAGCATTCGGGGACCTAACTGACACCTTTGAACTCCCATCTACCGAACAATACCATTATATCCAACTGAAACACGCGTTGTAGGCGCACCTCCCTGAATTAAATGATATACCTGAGTACTCCCCGCTAGAGCGCAATGTATTTCCAGAATTGCTTACACAGAAAGTCACATCGACTATGTATAGTGCTATTAACTCCTTTGCTACGAAGGAGATGTCGAGCCTGCAAGCCAAATGGGAGTGGGAGTTAGGAGACATACTTCCAGAGGAATGGGTGACGGCGCTAATGTACCCCAGGGAAACGGTCATCTCCTCTAGGCTTAGATTGATTCAACTAAATATATTACATAGGGTTTACTACCCAAGGGTGGCGTTATTCAGGTGGAGAAAGGCCACGAACCCATACTGTCTGAGATGTAAAAGAGAGGAAGGTTCCTATTATCATATTCTATGGGAATGTGCCACCATTCAACAATACTGGCAACTGTGTTGTGATGAGTTGTCGAGGGTGTTGGGTAAAAGGATACTCGTAACCCCAAAACAACTATTGTTGGGGATGGAAGGAGACATTGACCTTACGAGGTACGAGAAAGTGCTCCTATCTACCACCACTCCGATACTTAAATGAAATATAGCGCAACTCTGGGGCTCTGAAAGAACACCGAGCTTTGAGCAATGGATTACAGACGTGGATATCTGTATAGCCAGGGAAAAGAGAGTTTATACTGCCAGGGGGTGCCCAGAGAAAGCGCAGAAAATATGGCAAAAATGGGAAGAAACGTGTTAAAAAATGTTTTTTCACAAAGTGCCGTTATGCTACGCAGAAATTTGCAAATGTATTGGTGGGCGTAATATGGAATATGAAAGAGATAAAATGTTGCGATAAGTTTGTAACCCGTTGCTAAGTGACCAAAGAGGGGAGTTGCTGGTGGGCGGGTATGGGACGTTTTGTTTACCCCACTGTATGGGGCTGTATGTTTTATGTTTTTTAAAAAAAAACAATAAAATGTGTTATTAAAAAAAAAAGAATGTTCTAAAGTATAGAGGTATTCCCTTATACATTCCTGTTTCTCAGCATGCCATCTATTTTTGAGACCGTTTTGAGACAACAAGCCACATCTGGTCCATTGAAAGAGCTGCCTGCTGCTTCATGCACATGATCACCTTCCTAATGTCGAACCCCTTCACCTTGTGGAGCCCACACAGACTTCTCATCAAAGTGTCCTTTTTGCAGTTGTCCCTGTGTGATAAATTGAATTCTGCTCCGCAGTAGTTCAAGGATGAGTTGGGGTAAAATGGCCCACTCAGCCCTCACACTTTTAAACACAAAACACAACGCAATCTTAAAGGTAAACCTGGGCAGTTGAGAAATATACCCCTTCACCTTTTGTGGTAACATGGGCAGAGCGAAGGATATACTCTCAAGAGGGGTATGAACCAGTAGTAACCCAAACAACACATTAGCACGGTCCAAAATAAAGGGAATGTCCAATCAAGGTTCTCTAAATATATATTTTAATCAAACACACCATCTGCACATAGAAAGAATAGAACATACTGTAAAAAAATGCACCCCAAAGGAAGACAAGAGAAGATGCGGCAGACTGGAGAAAGTAGCACTCTGAGCGTAGCTCCAGGGGTGGTTGGTAAAGTATTAACCACAACAAGGATATCTTGGAAGAAAACAGGAACGATTGTGACCTAACCAGTGTCTAGTGTCAAAGTGGACTGAAAGGGCAGTTCAGAATCAACAGACTACACAACACTTATCTGCTTCGTATTAGGTAAACCACCTTTTGGTATAGTGCCATACTACACAAGTTGGTAGTGTGACTGAGCAGCCAGGCCTATCACAAGAGGGGTACATGTGAGCTGTAGAGCTGTAGCAATGACATTCGTAAATACAGCTAACCAAGTAACACTTACACTCGAGGTTTCACTTATAAATAATTATTTATTTATTTAACATACAGTTTTATGTAAGCATTTGTTAAAAAGGCAATTTATGTAACAAAGTAAATATACTTTAACCCTTTAAGTGCCTTGGGTATTTCCCCCCAGTGCCAAGGCCTTTTTTGGTGATTTCGGTATGTGGCCATTCAATGCCTTGTAACACAGGGAAATATCTCTGAAATTGGCTGGAAATGAAGACAATTCTCAGACATTTCGCTCTGGCCACCCACCGAAACACACCGCCAATAACACATGGCCTACCTTCCCACGTCCCCACACGGTCCCACTAAAAACGGTACCTCACATGTGTGGGTGCACATACCGGGGGCGCAAAAGGAAAAGGTTAACCCACTGATAACCCCAAGCCTTTCGGCACAGCACATTTTGTTCATGTGGGCAACCTACAGATTTGGGCCTAGGGTGTCGAAGCCAGCAAGGAAAACAGGGAACCCCATGCATTTCCCAAAAGAGGACACCCGTGGGAATCCACAGAGGTCTGACTTACGCAAATCGGCCCAGAATGTATTACCCAGAACCCCTGGCAAAGACCCAAATGGGAGAAGGGTGCCCAAGGCCAGGGATATTACCGCCGACTTTGCTGGAGCCCTCGCTGCCCTGCGTTACAGCTTCTCCCCACCAGGAAGTCTCGGCAGTGTGCCAATACCTCCCCGAAGGGAAAAGCTGTAATGCAGCCCAGCCACAACTCCAGGACGGTTGGAGGTGATGTCCCTGGTCTTGGACATCCATGTACCATGTGGGTGTACCGTCCCCTAAGCACAGCAGCAGCTCCAGGGAGGCCCGGCAGGATCCCCATTCCTCCCCGGAGGTGACATCTGTAACGTAGCACAGCCAGAGGTGGAGCCTGGGCTTGCAGACGGAGAGCCCACATGGGAGGGATCTGCTCCCAGGGAAACACCAATGTTCTGCTGGCATGGGGGGCAATTTGTGGCCTGATCCTGCAATTGTGTTCCAGCCCACCAACATATCTGCCCAGATGGCCCATTCCCACCCACACCACCAACAATCCAGCCCCAGTCTCACCCACACTACTGACAGTGGGCCCTAACCATAGAATAATAAAAAACAGTACTCACATAATGTTGCAGCTGCTCGCGCAGAAAAAGCTGTAAACAAAACAAAAAACATGTATTACCTACGGTCACACCAGCAAAAACAAATGATTTTCAAGCATGCCCCACCCCTTGCAAGCTATCCTGGTGGTCTACTGAACTTCACCCCCCCCCCCCACTGAAAACCCATTTGCCCCTTCCTACGGGCAGATATCTGCCTCCAGGGAGGCCTGCATGAGGTACCCCTGCCACCTATTTTGGGTGAGGGGGGAGAGGGCCCACAAAAATTGTGGGACAGGCCCCCGAGTGGGTGGGGCAGTAAGGTTTGGGCACCCTGGGGCCAGATTGGCACACCAATGTGCCCCTCTGCGCAAAGGCAAGTTTAGTAAACAAAGAAAATAATTCACAATGGCAGGCTGCCCTTTAGCGGGGCTGAAGGGCACCCTACACCGCTGGGGAATTTTCTAATGTGAAGGGGGGTGCACCTCTCCACCCCCACCCCAATTGGAGGGGCGGCGCATCTCATGTAGCCCGCCCTGGGGGCAGATGGGGGGGGGGGGCTGTCCTGCACTCCTCCCTGGGCTCAGGCGTCCATTCCTAGGAGCAGATATCTACTCCCAGGGAGGGCTACAGGACATGGCACCCACTCCATTGCGGATGGGGATTGGAGGCGGTCAACGCTCCATCCCATTAGAAAATTCCCCGTTCCTTTGGGGTGCCCCGCAGCCCTCCCCCCTAAAATGCGTTCCACCATTTTCACTTTTTTCCTTTGGTAACCCAACTACCCTTGGCGCAGAGGAGCACATTGGTGTGCCAATCTGGCCCCGGGGTGCCCAAACCTTACTGCCCCACCCACTGGGGAGCCTGTCCCACAATTTTCTGGGGGCCCTCTCCCCCCTCACCCAGCTGCGCCAAGGCAAGTTTAGTAAACAAAGAAAATAATTCAAAATGGCAGGCTGTCCTTTAGCGGGGGCTGAGGGGCACCCTAGATCGCTGGGGAATTTTCTAATGTGAAAGGGGATGCAGCTCTCCACCCCCACCCCAATTGGAGGTGCGGTGCATCTCATGTAGCCCTCCTATGGGGCAGAGAAGGAGGGGCTGTCCTGCACTCCTCCCTGGGCTCCGGTGTCCCTTCCTAGGAGGAGATATCTGTTCCCAGGGAGGGCTGCATGACATAGCACCCACTCCATTGCGGGTGGGGGTTCAATGCCCCATCCCATTAGAACATTCCCTGTTCCTTTCGGGTGCCCCACAGCCCCCCCTAAAATGCATTCCACCATTTTCACTTTTTTCCTTTGGTAACCCAACTCCCCTTGGCGCAGAGGGGCACATTGGTGTGCCAACCTGGCCCCGGGGTGCCCAAACCTTACTCCCCCACCCACTGGGGGGCCTGTCCCACAATTTTTGGGGACCCTCTCCCCCCTCACCCCAAATGGGTGGCGGGGGCACCTCATGCAGGCCTCCCTGGGCCTCCTACAAACGGCTGCATGAGGTACACCCCACCTCCATTTGGGGTGGGGGAGAGGGCCCCCAAAAATTGTGGGGGCACCCAGTGGGTGGGCCAGTAAGGTTTGGGCACCCCGGGGCCAGATTGGCACACCAATGTGCTCCTCTGCACCAAGGCAAGTTTAGTAAACAAAGAGAATGATTCAAAATGGCAGGCTGCCATTTAGCGGGGGCTGAGGGGCACCCTACACCGCCAGATAATTTTCTAATGTAATGGGGTGACTATCTCCCCCCACACCAAATGCAGGGGGGGCATCTCATTCAGCCCTCCATGTGGGCAGATAAGAGGGGGGAATCTCATGCAGCCCTCCGTGGGGTCAGATGCCCATTCCTAGGAGCAGATATCTGCCCCCAGGGAGGGCTAAAAGGGGTGTCCCCATTTCCCTTTGGGGTGAGGGGGAGAGGGCCACCCCCTTTTTCCGTAAAATAAATCCCTGGTGGCTAGTGCCCCCCCACTCAAATCTCCCTTTTGTTTTTTTAAATTTTGCTTTTTTACATTTCTTTTTGCCCCCTTTCCTGGGGGCAGATGATCAGCCATCTGCCCCCAGGGGGGCCTAACCTGCAGGCCCCATCCTTTGGGGGGCCTGCACACTTATTCCTGGTGGCCCCCCATCCCCCTCCAATTGGATGGGGGGCCATCTCATGTACTCCTGCCTGGAGGCAGCAATCTGCCCCCAGGGAGGGCTACAAGGGGTGGCCCCCCTTTCCACTTGTTGTGGGAGGGGGAGGGCCACCACCCTTTCAGGTTGGCAAAAAAAATCCCTGGCCCCCCCACCCCCACCCCCATCCCCGTTTCATTTCTTTTTTTGTTTTTGTTTTTTTGCCCCCTTCCCTGGGAGCAGATGATCAGCCATCTGCCCCCAGGGTTTATCAGATATGTGCACCCATGCTTTGGGGGGTGGGGGGGAGAGGGCTGCTTACTGTAAGCAGCCCCCGCCTCCCCCCCGTATTCAAAGACATCCCTGGTGTCTAGTGGGCATTGCTTCTCGCGGATCGAGCGCATGCGCCCGATCCGTGAGCAGCAATGCTGTCACAAAGGGTGTTGTTGGAAAAGGGAGAATCTCCCCTTTCCAACAACACCTCCCACGATCTCCGGCTTGAAATACAGCCGGAGATCGAGGGGGAGAAAGGTGAAGACTCACCTTTTATTTTCACCGCAGCAGCCCGAAATGGCTTCTGTGGTGAAAATTACTTTCACTTTCACGTCGACATGCTTTACGCATGCCGACGTGAAACTGAAGGTAATCCAGCCACCTGGTTGGATTACAGTTTTGAGCGATCCCTGCTTTGAAGGGATCGCTCAAAACAGAGTGCCAAAAAGGACGAGCTGTCTCATCCTTGGCACTGTGAAAGTAATTCCAAGGATGAGATAGCTCGTCCTTGGCACTGAAGGGGTTAAAATACTTTTCAGGATCAGCACACATTATTGGAGACTCTTTAGATATGGTTTTTACACACTTTGTACACCCTGAGGTGACTTCATTCACAAGGACATTAATGGCATTTATATATCACACTGAATACACTTTGAAGATTCTGAGGTTCCGGAAAGGAAAGGTTTAAGGAAGGAAAAAGGTTAAAAAGGTTCTCAGGATAGGTGAGGACACTTAAATCTTCCAATGAGATCTAGACAAGACGTTCCCAACAATAACAGTCTAAAACAAGTTACCACCTATGAGGGACAGAAATGTCAAAGTCAATGTACTAGAAGAGTGTGCAGGAGCCAGTACAGCCAAGGTTATTTGGAGCACAGTCTATGGAGCTGAGGCACTTCTTAGATAAAAAGTCTTGCCCAAAGTTAGAGAGTTTATGGAAATCACTTGTAGGGTCACAAGCTGTGAAGTCTGTGAAAAGCAGAGTTGAAAACAACTCTAAGGTAAGCTAATGCACTTATCAACTGAGAGGAACGCAGCTAAAAATACACTGAGGTAAGTACCCCAAGTCTAAACAGTACCTCTGGTTAGAAGAAGAGTGGTCAAGCTGGATTCTGACCTGTTGCAGCAATGCAGACCCTGGGTTCCAGAGCCTCAGTTGTGGGGACAAGAGGGAGAACGTCTGGAGGGCTCCTCTGGCGACAATTTGGAGGTCTTCGGCAGCTACACGCTCTTTTTGGTTCAGCGACACTTCGCAGGTTTCAGCACTCGGTAAATGGTATCGTCGCAGATCTCAGATACCGGTTGGGTTTCCTTCACTCCTTGGGTCCTGCACTCTGGTGAGGGGACTCGAGATTGGGTCGTCCTCCTTCTGTAGGGTCCTTAGGAGACTCCTGAAGCTTCTGGATGGATTTCAGGCGTTATAATCGACTATGAATTTCTTCACCCCTGGCCCTCGGTTCCTGCAGCAGCGAAGAAGTACAGCCAATCAGGAAGATGGTCCAATGGAGTTCGTCTTGTGGTTAGTTGGTCCCACTAACCCAAGGGAAGAAGTCGTCCCTTCCAGAGCTTCTCTGTCAAACTGAAAAAGGAGTTTCAGCACAGCAGCAGGGCTTCACCGGGCAATTCAAAGGTCCAGGAGGATGCAGCAATCTTTGTTCACGTTTCATCGCCGGGTTTTACTCCTAGTGGTCGACTCTGCCTCTCATCCCTGTCAATCACACAGCAGGGTGGCTGGACTGGTTGTATTCATGCACTCCTAGAGACAAAGGATAGGGGAGTTTTGGGAACCTCCCTCACATCCTGCCTTTCGAGATACACGAGCCAGAGGCGGGCTTCAGGGCTGAAGCCTGCCAAAGGCAAAATGAAGAAAGGGCTCAAACCTGGCTCAATGCACAGAGTAAAACCCAAGAAAGACCTCACACACAGAAAATTATTAAAAAAGAAGACCGGGCCCATTTTGACAGAAATGGTCACCCATGGCTGCTGTACTTCAGCTGAGGATTCAGCCTGGGGTAGAAAAGAACCAAGGTAGGAAAATTAAACCACTGCCACCAGCCATTTAAAGTAGTGAGGGTAACATACAAAATGTTACATGAGAATATAGGATAAGGGGCTACTAGGTAACCCCGCGAAACTCCACATAAGATGGTGTGTGCTGGACCTACAAAGAGAAAAGGTAAGTAAAGTCAATTTCTCTTTAATTTTTTTTGGAACTGTAGTTCACACAAGAAAAGGTATTTAATCCTTATGAGAAATCTAAAGGATTTCTACGTGACACTGCACTGAAGGTGCTTTGTGTAACCATACCAAAAGTAGATGCCTATGGAGTTTGTCAGACTCCAAAAACAGAGGAACCACATAATCGAAATTAGGTCGAAATACATGCGAGAGGGGAAAAAAAAGGTCTCACTCACTGCAGGGTTAAAAGTAAAAAGTCCTTAAGTCCAGCAAAAGAGCTGGGGGTCTCTAAGGTTGAAGGGAATTATCACAGAAATGAGAATTCTCCCTAACAGTCACGCTGGGAGAAATGTAGATGCAAGCTGATCAAGCTCAGTTCAGGCACGTAAGATCGTGGTGGCCCCAGTAGCAAGTGGACGTCGAATACGGGTGAATGCAGGTGCTCTGTGTGATAGAAGGGTGGCTCTCAAAGATGCAGGTTAGGACAGACCCAGGAACTATTCGCAGCTGGCCAGGCCAGGTCAAGCTTTAGCTGCTAGAATGGATCGATGAAAAGACGCTCCAGCGGTTCTATTTGGCAGGCAACAGTGATCAAAGTGGTGATCTTGGGTGTGTCAATGTGCGATCAATGAGGCAGAGGTTCAAGGGCTAGCTAGATCGAGCCGTGGTTGTAACCCCCAGTTAGAGTCTGTGTGGGACTCTCCTGTGATTTGTTTCGGGTCCTGGCATTGAGCAGTTGTTTCGGCCCTACCAGGTGGCGAGCTTCAGCTGGGACACAAAGCAGGGTTGAGCTTGTCAAAGGTGCAAGCAATGTTAAATGTGCTGGAGGAGTGCAGCAACCAGAGCGGGCTACTTTCCTCTTGTCCAGGTGCAGTGAACATGCAGTAACTGGTTTGGTGCAGTAGAACAGGGATCTTCAGCTAGTCTGGTCCTCCAGTTGCTGTGAAGCCCACTCACAGGGACTTGAGCATAGGATGGTTCAGTTCAGGGTCGGCTCTCCCAGCTCAGGGGATTCCTGATGAAGAGTGGAAGGCCCTGATCAACAGCAGATGTTACTCCCGATGTGGCCTGGGAATGGTAGGGGACAAATCTTCCTTCTGTCTTGGATGATTCCTCCTTCACCTTAGGTCGAGGGCTTTGGAGAGTACAACTCTCCCAAAAGAATTCCAGTGAGATCTTCTAAACGATTCTGTGGCCTTAAAGGTTCAGAGAGGAACTGAACAAATCTACTG
Organism: Ambystoma mexicanum; assembly: GCF_040938575.1. Taxonomy (NCBI): domain Eukaryota; kingdom Metazoa; phylum Chordata; class Amphibia; order Caudata; family Ambystomatidae; genus Ambystoma; species Ambystoma mexicanum. The sequence continues at coordinate 162,435,634 of NC_090937.1, read as the reverse complement.
AATGTGTGGAAGCCCCCATTATTTTAATGGCAAAACTCCTCAGGTGTTTGGGCTATTGCTAGCCTCCCTTAGTGGCCCAATCCCTGCTCCAAAACGGAGTGGACCATGCCCTGCTGATGTCACACCCAAAGTGCTTTGCTCCAGAGGAAGTGGAGGGGACAGGAAATAGAGAGAGGGAAAGTGAGAATCAAGATGGTGGGAGTCCCCTTGCATTCACCAGAGCCTTCCTGCCTATTGTATCCCACCCCTTTCGATTATCACTGAGAACAAAAGCATTCAGAGATGCAGCACCCTGGTGTGAGGCTTCTCCTTTTGAACGGGTGTGCTCGCTTGATGTGTGGGCCTAGGAGAGCTGCCTGCTGTGCGGCTGTCTCAGGCGGAGGGTATTTCCTGCCCTCACAAAGAGATCAAAGAAGAGGCTCTGCCTTCCGGGTTATGGCCCTGCCATTTGGCAGGCTGCATCCGGCTGACCAGAATTCATAGCACCTACTACAGCAGAGCAACCTCAGAGGAGCAGACACATGTGCAATATGAATTGGAATGGGGTGGATGTGATCATAAGTATGGAAAGTTTGTGCAGGCCATTCTCAAGCCTACCCACAAGGACAGTCACACTCTGTACTGGCTGTGCAGCTCTGGCATTCCTGTTAAATCCTTGGAGGTTTTAGTCTGACCATGGTTTGACCATTGCTTCATATTTTATAAAGTTCATATCTGCAGTTTACCACCACAAATTTACCCCCAGACTGAGTTGGTGACCGAGTGCAGTTTATATAAAATAATGCCACTTAGACTTAAACCTTTCTGGACTCTTCCAACCCCTCCCATTGTTCTGATTCTGTGGACAATAAGCTAGTAGCATGTTATAATCATAAACTGTCTGCAGATCTTGACACCATTGTCCCTGCGAGAACATCTAAAACCACAAAGGTGGAACGGCCAGCACACACTGGGTATAGATCTGCATAATTTACAAGCCAATAAAAGAAAGCATATTGATTCTGGCAAAAGTCCTTACTTGCACACAATAAAGAGCCATATTTTCTAATTGCCAGTCAATATATAAACTTAGTGATACCAGCCAAGAAGGAACATCTTAATACCCGTATTAGTCAGGTTTTGTCTTGCTCTAAAGAACTATTCATGATCTTGAGCGAGCATGAGAAACCCAATGTCGAATTCGCAGATTTGGTGGCCAATGACTAAGACTGATGCCTTAAAATTCAGCAAGCACTCTCTCAGAAGATTTCTTTACGAAAAGCAAACATTTCGCAGAAACGGACTAGTCTTTCAGTACCTGAATTGCTTTTTACCTCTACTAATTTACCTTTAGTACATTTCAGCTTCAGGGAAGTGACTGTGCCTGAAGCGGTTATACAGTCTTTAAAACCTGCCAACTCTCATGGGGACCCATGTCCTTCCAGGATTCTAAAGACCTGTGTCTCTGTTCTTTCACCCATGATTAATTAATTTGTGAACACGTCTTTTACGTCGACATCAAACATTTCCACTAATTATAGACCTATTACAAGTGTTCATTTCTTGTTAAAGATATTAGCTTCCCTGGCATACTTACACAGTCAAGCATACCTGCACGAGCATGATCTGCTTGGGCTCAGACAATCATGATTCAGAGCCGTGCATGGTACAGAGAGCACTCTGTTGTATTCTAAAGCAAATATGTCCCAAATTAAGGACAATGGACAGGTTAATCTTCTTGTTCTTTTGGACCTCAAGTTAGGGCTCAAGGAATACACCTCCTCACCCCCATGAACATGACAGGCTAAAGGGCTAGGAACGCTCGAAGCTACTGTTAGGAACTCATGGTGGTAACAGGTAAGCCAGACACAACTCATCACAGTTCAAGGCTATTTATTGAACAATGAATGATGTATGCAGGTTGGAAAACGCCTAATCTAAACCTAAATCTAAGATGGGAGCAAGCGCCGACCATCAAATGAAAAATAAGTCCTAGTCGAGTTGTGTCAAATAAAAAGGCATATAATAAGAAACCTATTGCCAAACCTTAGAACTAAAACAAAAAAGGATGTGGTATAGTTCTCAAGAAAAGAAAGAAGTGTCTTCAAATAATATGTCAGGTTGCGGTATCCTGGGCCTCCATTCCCCACATTTTGGCATGTCAAAAGGTGGGATCTTGGAGCACAGTACAGTCTCGGGCTTCTGCACCATGAGACCACAGTTCTAATGGCAGCTTTCAGGACCGTCAATGCCCAAGTCTTGTCTCTCTTGAAAGTCTATTGCCTTCGATGGCCTGGCGTGTTCGGCTAACAACAACAAAAGTTTCCTTAACAAATGAAAGTTTGGTTCCAATGTTCGCTGGGTAATGGGTTCACCCCTGGATCCCCCTCTTCTGGGCGCTGACCCTTATTAGTTTTCAGCCGCTGTTCATGTAGGGTGATGGCTTCACCCCTGGGTCCTCTGCTTCTGGGCGCTGACTCGTCTTAATTTTCAGATACTGTTCCCGTAGGGTGATGGCTTCACCCATGGGCCCCCTTCTTCCGGGCGCTGACCCTTCTTTATCGCTTACCACAGTTTCACGTATCAGTTCTTTTATCAATGCACACTGGGGGAAAGCTTCACCCCTGGATCTCCCTCTGCCAGGCTCGGACCCCTCTCAAGTCTCTCTAGCAGGATTTCTTTAGCAGTTGCTGCCGGACTCAGCATGATTTACCGACGCCTGACTTCCCTGTAACACCAGGGGCTCCCAACTCCGGCGGTCCGGGAAGCCCGGCCCCGGTAAATTTTAAGTCCACATTCCATAGAGTCCTATAGGACTCTATGGGAATGCGGAGCACGGAAGCACTGGCACCCTTGCTAACGGTGCCAGTGCTTCCCTGAAAGTCTGCCTATAGTGGGTGCCGAGCGCGGCAGGGTCAGACCTGTTGGGAACAGCGGCTCTGGCAGGCAGACTTGTACTTTGCCGGTCTGGAAAAAACGGTGCCGGTAAGCTTACTGGCACCATTGTCTCCAGACTGGCAACATTGTAATGAGGCCCACTGTTTCTCAGGACTTTAGACTTTGCCCCTTTTGTCAATGTCCCTCGGTCGTGCTCACTCTTGCCAACTTCACCTTCCCTTGCATATGCAGGATTCACTTTTCTTGCTTTATTTATTTATTTATTTGCATTTATATAGCGCACTTGCAGCCCAGGGGCATCGAGGCGCTGTTACATGAATGTTTAGCAGAGTTCTTAGATTAAAATGGTTACATGCGACCGTGAGGTCTCTTGGTGCTGATTTTACTTCCCTTACTTTCACATAGTTTATAGATCAAAGTCTTTCGACTGTACAGGGATTTTGCTTGACCCTCAGTATGACCACTTTTACCTTTTCCGCGGGCTGTACTATGCCTTCTGGTATCTGTAGTTTCTCTCATAAGGGGCTCGACCAGAGTCTCTCGAGTTAGCACCCATGTGGTGCCGGTTTCCCTCTGCATCTGGTCTCCCCTTCAACACTCGTTACAGTTCTTTCATAGTTCATAGCACTGTGGTTCAAGCTTTCCACTTTGCGAGTCTCACTCAATACAGCCTGGTTCTTATCACTTTCCCTTTCGACTCACCGGCTGTGATGAATCACTTGACTTTTCTTCTTCATTGGAGTAAACTTTTCTTCTTCATTGGAGTCAAGGCCGGTACCACGGTTGCGGGAGCATCCCTGGCTCTTGCTTATCAGTGTAGGCTTGCCCAGTGTACCGTTGACATCTGCTGCAAGACACTTGTGCTATTGTTTGCAGTCTTAGGCTCTCTTCCATGCAGGTTCCACGGGTCCACCTTTTATCCTTGTGGGCAAGGGAAAGGGCCGTCATGTGTGTGCGGTTCTGATCAACTGCCTTATTTTGCCTGCCCCTTGTGTTGGGACAGGTGAGGTAAATGGCTCTGGTGTTAGTCCGTTCTCTGGTATCTCGTGTAAAGGTGTTTATGTTGAAAAAGGGGGCTGTGGGGGCAGTGGTCTTAAATGTCCTACGAGGTAGGATGGGGAAAAGGTGTAAAAGGAAGGGGGATATATATCACATCTCACCCGTCGGTGTCCACTGCCCGATTACCCCCCATCAAGGTGATCCTCCCTCACTGGTTCACCCCCAGGAACTTGATCCAATAGCGATGGCCGTGTCCTGGCCAACTGGATGACAGATCCCTGGGGACCAGCCATGGAGACACCTTCAGGTTTCTCCCATGCCCTTGCCCTATGCAAGGTGGATATGCCTGTTCTTTTGTCAGTTTTTTTGTGTTCAATACCGAGCAGAGGACAGGGATGAGGGATGTCCCTAAACTCTTGCATATTCCACTGGTTGCATATTCCACTGGTCGGTTTTAGGAGTTACAGGTAGAGTGGTTTCATTGCTCTCTTTACAATAACCCATGAACTGGGTTTCCAGGGTTGTTTTGGGTTGGTTAATTCTGGGCTTTTCCAGTTCCATACGGGCGAGTTTTGGGAGTCGCATGTCTCTTGCCAGCTTCTCTGGGGAAGAAAATCTCCAGAGGGAGGGGGAGACTCCTGTAAGAGAGTAGAGAAGATGGGGAAGTCCCGTCCCAGAATAACTTCTTCTTGGTGTCCTGGAATGATGGCTGATGGTTCTTTACAGGATTTACTCCGGATTTCAATGTGTACTGGAATTTTTGGGTATATTTGGTTGTCTCCATGTACAAAAGTCACTCGGACCAGGGCCACGTGATCTAGATCATTTATTGTAACTAAATCAGCCCGTATAGCGGTTTGCTTACTACCCAAGTCAATTAGGGCACTTACCTGTTTGCTGTTTACCCAAGCCTTTTCATATATGAATTTGGTACGGGTTTGACATAAACAGATGCTAACGGTTTCCAACTCTTCTTTGATGTTCTTTGGACAATGTCTAGCTAGATGACCTATTTCTCTACAGGAAAAACAGACCAGGGGGTTGGTTTGCTTCCTTTTACTTCCTCCCTTCTGCTCTCATCCTTAGGCACTGGCATAACAGGGGCCCCCGCAGCCCCCGCGGTGCGGGGGGCCCTGCTAGCACATGTCCTGGGAGGGGGCCCCACTTGAAAAAAAATATTTTTTTCAAAATATTTCTTTTTTAAATTTCTTTTTTAAATCACTTTGCCTTCATAAAGACATTATTTCTGTAACAGAAATAATGTCTTTATGAAGTCAGAGTGACTTCAAAAAGAAACAATCAGCCTCATTACAAGTTTGGCTGTAGTCTTGCTGGTAAAACCGCCAGGCTGACGCCAAACTTGCGCTTTTTCCAGCAAAAAAATGCTCCCCATTCCCATTTGATCCCCATAGGGTCCAATGGGAATGAGGAGATTGGATGCACCGGCACCATTCATAATGGTGCCGGTGCACCCGACATGCTCTGCTCACGGGTGCCGGTACACCCGCCAGGTCAGACCTGGCGGGCGGGAAGGCACCCTCGAGCAGAACTCATAGTTTACCTGTCTGGTAACAATAGTACCGGCAAGCTTACCGGTACCGTTGTTACTGGACCGGCAAACTTATACTGAGGCCCAATTTCTTTTTGAAGTAATAGGGCTCCCTTCAACCCCATGATGTGTGTCTGTGAGTGTATGGTGAAAGGGTGCACACAAATGTATGGGTGGCTGGGTGTGTGTGTGTGCGTGTACGGTGAAAGGGTGCACACTTAAATGTATGGGTGGCTGTCTGGGTGTGCCTGCATGGTGAAAGAGTGCATACTTAAATGTAAGGATAGTTGGTGTGCATGCGTGCATATGGTGAATGGTGTTTGTGCTTGTGCTTAGGGGCGCAACAAAACCTACATTTCAGGGGGCTGATGCTTCAAATGTTGGGGGAGGCGCTAACTTCATGGGTGGTGGGGGAGGAAAACTCTTTTGTGTGGGGGCATCTAACTTCTTTACACATTTTAATGAGACTATTCTAGTGCAGCTTCAATGTTACAAGCAGTTAACTCTCTCCTTTAAGTGTGAAAGCACCCACTTATGAACTGTTGTGAGAATGAACGGTCTCCTGTTCCCTTTCTTCACTTCCAGTCACTTCCCTTCCATGAAAGTGTTAAACACACATCACAATTTCAGTTGCCTAAATGATTTGGCATTTGAATGCAGGTACTAACAGTGAAATGCTTTATGTTAGTAACTGCTTGGCCCTTGTTAACCCAGGTGCTGTTTAACATCGGTGTCCTGTTCTATCCGGCAACTGCTATGAAGGTCAGCCAGGTTGAGTCAACATAGCCCAAAATTACTGGGGGCGAGTGCTGCAGCCCAGTCAACTGAATAATGTTAAGACCCTACTTGTGTTTAATGCCTTAATTACTTATTGGTAATCATCATTACTCCTAGCCCCATTCTTCCATGTCCCTGTAATTGTGTATGAGGCAGTACGTGCCTCATACACAAGCACTGGGATGAGGTAGAGGTACATGGAGGCAATGCCTGACTTATCTACCTGTATCTTCATTACTCCTAATCCCACTCTTTCTCATCCCAGTACTTACCTATGAGGCCAGGAGCCTTCAACGTAAGCTCTAGGACAAGGAGGAGGGACGTTAAGGTAATTCTGGGCCAAGGAGCTGATTTTGGAGGTTGGGGTAGGGCATGGGAGGGAGAGGGCATGTGTGGTGGGATTGTGCAATAAATCATGATGGTTGTCCATGTCCAGGCTAAGCAGGCATGATATGTGGTATTAGTGGCTAGAGGGGCATTTTGGGGCAGCCAGTCTAGTTATTCCTCAATTTGGTATGACTTTTTTTTTAACTGCGCATTTCTGATAAAGCAGTCCTGCTAAGTGCATTTGGGTGCTGCCAGTCTAACCATTTCTTACTGCAGCATTGTATATTTTTTTGAGCATCTGTGATAAAATGATATGATAGAAGTCTATTATAACACGCCTGTACAAAAGTGATTCTTGGCGCGACAAGTAATGGAGTCAAGATAGAGGGAGTAACAAGACAAATGATCTTACTAGGCCTTGTGTCATTCAAATTGTGCAAGTGCGAGAATGAGTAATGCAAGGGGAAAGGGAGGGGGGAGTGCAAGGAAGAAGGGCGGGGAAAACAGGGTTGTAATGCTCTGAGTAAGTGCAGCCAGGACAGTGCAGCTCTGGGTAGTGCAAGGAGAACAAGGGACTGTAGGGTTACAGTTACAGTCCCTATGTGCATGGCAGGCCATCGGCAGTGCAAGGGTGACTGATCAAGAAAGAGCCTGGACTCAGTGAGACTCTGAGGGTAGCCAAGCAACCAGTCGGTACAGCACACAGGTAGGTCAGGTAGGTCAGCAGGGAAGGGAGAGAGCAAAAGCAGAGGAGAAGAGGAACGTTTTGAGCTGCTTCCGGAACATCAGGTGGTCCACTAAAGTTTGAGAGGGGCAGGGAGGTCATTCCAGAGGGAGGCATCTGCAGAGGAGAGAGATCTACCACCCCCACTCTCTGCCTGAAGAAGCATCTAGCCCTTAGAGAGTTGTAGGTAGCCGTCGGAAGGGCTAGAGAAAATAGGTATTTTGGAAGAGAGTGTTGGTTGTAGTGTGGGCCTGACCCCAGAAAGCCTTGTGGACAATGCAAAGGGCATTGAACTTTATTCTTGCAACCACCGAGAGCCAGTGGAGAGATTTCAGGGCTGTAGAGATATGATCCCTGGGCTTGTGGCCAAGGACAAGTCTTGCTGTCCTGTTCTGAATAAGTTGCAGAGGGCGGAGAGTAGAGGAAGGCAGCTTGAGAAAGAGGCTGTTGCAGTAGTCCAGCCTGGAGAGAAACAGGGCTCTGGAGACAGTGAGCTTCTGGGGGAAAGTGAGAAAGGGAAGAGTCCTTTTGAGGAGGAGCAGCTGGTAGGTAGTGGGACCACTTGGCGACGTCCGAGATGCGAGGAGAGAAAGAGAGAGTAGAGTCGAAGATGACACAAAAGGTTTTTTGCCTCGCAGGAAGGCGAAGGAAGAGGGCCCAAGGTGGGTGGCTAGAGTGAGAGAGGGAAAGCAGGGGTAGGGGTCTCAATGAGAAGGATCTCCATCTTAATGGCACTAATGTCGATATCGTTGGAGGTCCACCAATCCTGAATCACGGATAGACAGTCAGGAATGAGCAAGAGATGAGAGGAGCCTGAAGGAAAGCTGAGTGCCATTCGCATAACACTGAAGGTTAGAGGAGAAGGTAGAGATCAGGTGGGCCAAAGGGGCCAACTAGAGGTTGAAAAACCAGGGTGAGAGGAAAGAGCCCTGGGGAATGCCACAGGAAGAGAGAGAGAGGTGATGGGAAAAAAGGGACCAAGTTGGACCTGGGAGGGGCAGTCCAAGGACCCTGATCCGTGATGCCCAGGTTCTCACGTAGTCGATTGATCAGGATGGCGTGGTTGACTGTGTCGAAAGTCGAGGAAAGATCACGGGGGATTAGGACAGAAGGAATGCTGGAATCAAGGTTAGAGAGCAGATCATCACGGGTATTCAGGAGAGATGTTTCCGTGCCTCTGGCAGCTCTGGAGCTAGACTTATGGTCATGGAGACAACCAACAGATTCAACGTGGAGAGTAAGCTGGGAGATGGCCAGCTTTTTTCCAAGAGTTTTCCCAGGAAAGGTGTGATGGAGATTGGGCGATAGTTTGCCGGACAGGTAGGATCGGCACACTGCTTCTTGAGGAGTGGGTGCACAAGGGAGTGCTTAAGGGGAGAGGGAAACGTTACAGTGGTGAAAGAGTGATTACAGAAATTGCCCAAGGTGCAGCGAGGGTGTCAATATGGCCCTTGATGGTTCTGGAGGAGCAGGGGAGCACCTGTTTGGATGACACTTTCATGGATCGGACTTGTCTAGAAACCTTGTCAGGTGTTGTCAGAGAGAAAGAGGAGAAAGGAGGAGGAGAGGTAGAGATGGCCAAAGGGGGGCCGAGAGAGGAAGAGGGAGAGGAAGAGGAGATAGTGGACAGGATGTCCTGAGTTTTAGCTGAGAAGTGAGAGGCCAGAGACATACAGAGGGCCTGGGAGGGAACAGGAGAGGTGGAGACCGCAACAGGATTGACCAGTTCCATGAAGATTTTAAAGAGTTTGGCCGTGTTGTTCGAGGAAGCAGAGACCCGGGCTTCAATGTGTGCTCTCTTCTTGATGAGTGTTATTGCTTCGACTGGCATTTTTTTGCATCCAGTCTAGGTCTGTATACATGTGGCCTGGCATGCTTTACTGTAATATCATACCGCGTCTACACTGGTCTACATTGTGCAGCCAGTGGGACATGTTTTCAATGTGGCATGGCATTTTTAAAGTGTGCTGTATATTGCATTAAAACACATATTTGTATCTTTCTCCTAGTACAGTGTACGGCATACCCTTAAGCAGCACATTCATGCTTATTGTGCAAGCGTGATAATCTAGGCCAGCCCAGAGTGTGGCACGACCGTGATTTGTTGCCGAGATGGGGGGGGGCCCTCAGCATGGCTCACAGGGGGGCCCCCACATTTTGTGTTACGCCACTGTCCTTAGGTCTTGAATCAGGCTTATTGATCGCTAGTTTTTCTTGAGGTATTCCTTCCTTGGCTCCATGTGACCCCCCTTGTTTGTCTCTTCCCTGGGGGGAGGGTGATGGATAGGTTTATGATCTCTTCGATCTCATCGATGGGCTGGGTGGAAGTACTTAGCCGCATCTAAGTGCTTTTGCGCAGTCTCAATGGCCATGGCTAGGGTAGGTCAATTTAATTGAAGGACAGATTTTTGCAAAAAAGGGGGTATGGAATTTGTAAATTGCTCTAGGGTAACCATTATTATTAGTCCATAGGGTCACTGTGTTTTTAATCCGTTCACCTATCTCTAAAGGAGTTTCTCCCGGGTTCAACCTAATGGTTCAAAATGTCTCCAATAAAAATTGCAGGTTTGCCCTACTCTTTTCAACAATCCTTCCTTGATGGATAGTAAGGAGGCTCCCTCTGTAAGGATGAGTAGTTGATAAGAGGTTTGGAGTTTCCCTTTTAACAAAGGTCCCAAATAGCATTTCTTAAGGTTCTCTCCCCGCAAAAGCTGTTCGGAAAAGCGTTAAAAGTTTAGGAAAACATTTCCCAGATATTCACCTTCCAGAAAAGGTTGAAGTACACCTTGTGGTACTAACGACCTTGCTTGCAGTTCAGTTAGCCTAGTTAACTTTTCCTGGAGTCTGTTTTCGGCTTGTATCCGATAAGCTGCCAATTGGGCAATAATATTGGCTAGGTCGGCCATTTCATCTGGGCGTTTAAGGGTTCCCCCTTTGTTGTCTGAATCAGAAAAAGAACAACTCTTAAGCCCCAGTCAGATAGAGTTTTAAAATCCTCTGAGTCGTCTGATTCTGAGTGTGTCAAAGGCGTGGACTGGGAGGTATTAGGTTTTAACCTTGATGGTTCAGCTGCAGATTGAGTCTGAATACCATGGGGAAAAAAGGCTCGAATGGAGGAGGATTTAAAGCACTGGATCTGATGAAAGAAAGAACCGGCTGGACTTTTAAATTTATTTGGTTCCACCGTTGGATATTATAATGAGAGAGTGGGAGGGTATCTAGTAAGAGTTGAGCCTTAAAGAACAGATCCTGTTGTCTAGAGTGAATATGTAACTGAGAGGACAACACCTCTTTTAAACTGGATATACGGTCCGACTCTAGGAGGTCAACTATTTTATTTTCCCCTTCCGGTGGTACCACAATTATTAGCATGGGTTACAATTTGTATCACTTGACTCATATCCAACAGCTGACACCATATATGAGGAACTGATGGTGGCAATAAGTAAGACAGTCACAAGTGAACAAGTGTGTTTATTGAACAATGAATAATGTATGCAGGTTGGGAAAAATGCCTAATCTTAACCTAAATCTAAGATGGGAGCAATTGTTGACCATCAAATGAAAAATAAGGCAGTCCTAGTGCAGTAGTGTCAAATGAAAGGGCCTATACTAAGAAACCTATTGCCAAACCTTACAACTAATACAAAAAGGGTGTGGGATAGTTCTCAAGAAAAGAAAGAAGTGTCTTCAAATAATATGTCAGGATGTGGTAGCCTGGGTCTCCTTTTCCCATATTTTGAGCATGGGGTAAGGTGGGATCTTGGAGCACAGTACAATCTCGGGCTTCTCCAGCATGAGATGACAGTTCTAATGGCAGCTTTCAGGACCGTCGATGGCCAAGTCTCGTCTCACTTGAAAGTTTCTTGCTTTCGAGGAACTGCAGTGTTCAGCTAACAAAAGCAAAGGGTCCCTTAGCAAATTAAAGTTTGTTACCAATGTTCGCTGGGTGATGGGTTCACTCCTGGGTCCCCATCTTCTAGGTGCTGACCCTTCTCAATGGGTTACTGCAGTTTCACGTAGGGTGATGTCTTCTCCCCTGGCTCCCACTCTTCTGGGTGATGACCCTTTTTAATTTTCAGCCACTTTTCACGTAGGGTGATGGCTTTACCCCTGGGTCCCCCTCTACTGGGCGCTGCCCCGTCTTAATTTTCGACCACTGTTCACGTAGGGTGATGGCTTCACCACTGGGTTCCCCACTTCCGGGCGGTGACCCTTCTTTATTGTTTAGCAAATTTTTCACGTATCAGTTCTTTTCTCAATGAACACTAGGTGAAAGCTTCCCCACTGGATCTCCCTCTGACGGGCTCAGGCACCTCTTGACTGTTAGTTCTTTGGTGATAGCTTGACCCCTGGATCTCCCTCTGCTGGTCTCGGACCCCTCTCAAGTCTCTTTAGTGGGATTTCTTTTCCCTTAGTTTCCCAATGTCTTTTCAAACAGTTCTTAGTGTACATCTCTTGGCCAGGTTCACGGCTGTCAACAGACTGTTTTTCTGGACTTTATTTTTTGCCCCTCTCATCAGCATCCCTCGTTTGGGCTCACTCTTGCCAAGTTCACATTCGCTTGCATATGCAGGATTCACGTCCCTTGCTTTCTCTCAATGCAGGATTCACTTCACTTGCTTTCACATAGTTCATAGATCAAAGTCTTTTGATTGTACTGGGATTTTGCTTGACATTAAGTATGACCACTTTTACCTATTTCGCTAGCTCACCTATGGCCTTCTGGTATCTGTAGTTTCTCTCATATGGGGCTCGACCACAGTCTCTGCAGTTAGCACCCATGTGGTGCCGTTTTCCCTCTGCAGCTGGTCTCCCCTTCAACACTCGTTACAGGTCTTTCATACTTCATAGAACTTTGGTTCAAACTTGCCACTTTGCGAGTCTCACTCAACACAGCCAAGTTCTTATCGTTTTCCCTTTTGACTCACTGGCTGTGATGAACCTCTTGGTTTTTCTTCTTCATTGGAGTCAAGGTCGGTAACACGGTCACGGGAGCTTGCCTCGCTCCTGCTTTTCTGCGTAGGCTTGCCTCGTTTACCGTTGACATCTGCTGCAAGACAGTTATGCTATTGTTTGCGGTCTTAGGCTACTCTTCCACGAAGATTCGGAGGGTCTGGGATAAAAAGGGCAAGGTCACTTCTCTCCTAGCCACCCTCTTGATTCCTGCTGCCTTTCTCCTTCTCTTGAACTGCTGCACCTGCTTAGCTATCTTTTTGTGCTGTTTGCCTTGCTCGCCTTGATCATACTGTGCTCGCCTGCTCCACCTTTTATCCCTGTAGGGAAGGGAAAGGGCCGTTGGGTTTGTGTGGTTCTGATCAACTGCCTGACTTTGCCTGACCCTTGTGTTGGTACATATCAGGTAAACAGCTCTGGTGTTCGTCTGTTCTCTGGTATATCGTGCAAAGGTGTTTGTGCCAGAAAACGAGGGGGGGGGCAGTGGTCTTGAATGTCCTACATGATAGGGTGGGAAAAGGTGTTAATGTCATGGGTACAAGGCATGTAGTCTGGGCAAGCTGGTGGATGCTTGGCAGGCCTAGCATAGGCATACAAAAAAACCCATAGCAGATACCTTCTTTTAATTCCTTCCTGGTGTTTGTAGTAACTTCCTGGTTACCACTTCCTGTTGCCAAACAGGAAGTGCATGACAGTCCATGAGCTCTTTAGTGTTCGGGTGTGGCTGGCTATATAAGCCACACCCAAGATTCTTCCAGTGCTTCGTGTTGCTTTCTGTAAGCTGCATCAGCAACACACTCACCGTGCTTCTGCTTACCTGCTCCGTATCATCCTGCTTCTGCTTACCTGCTCCGGATTATCCTGCTTATGCTTACCTGCTCTGGATCATCCTGCTTCTGCTTACCTGCTCCGGATCAACCTGCGTGCTTTCTCCACGCTGCAGCTTTCTCTGGTCACGAGGTGAAACCTACACCTGCACCTGTAAGGACAAAGAAGAATTTTAATTAGCGCGCTCACTCCAATAATGCTGTGCATACTCACCGGATCTTCCCGCTACGCTGGAATCTAGGTTCGTAGTCTGAGCGCCCAAATTCCTGCAAAGAAAGGAGAGACATTACTTACTGCGCTCGCTCCACTAACGCTGTGCATACTTACCGAAGCCTCAGTGCAGACTTACCGGACCACCGAGGCTCACCAGTAGCGCTGAATCCAAACTCGTGGCGCAAGCACTCCATAATTCACTCCTGCAAGTGAAAGGAGAGACGTTATTAGGTGCGCTCAAACCTATAACGCCGCGCATACCTACCGGCGGTTCTGAGTTCTACACGCAGCTCTACTCACCCAAGATACCTTTGGCAGAATAAAGACAATTCGGACAATACCAGACTCTCAAAATCCACTGCGCAACGTTCGCCTTGTGGAAGGACTTTCTTGCTAGTGAAGAAACTAGCACATTGAACACTCTGCCTCGCTGTGAAAGCATATAACAGCGTGTGGCGTAAGAACTCGGCAAACAGACATTGGCATCATCCCTACGTTTATTGGGCTGAGAATCTCCCATAGAATCGCACCCCTGTGAATGCAGGACGGAGTACACACCCCATTAAACACCAAGATAAGCCCTTAGGGGACATCACAGCACACAGTAAAGAGAAGGGAAGGGGCCCAGGGGAATCAGGTGAATCTAGGTCTGAGTGTGCATCTTATATTTGACAGGTGTTCCTCCGGGTGAAACAGGGGAAGTGAGAACTCGGGGTCAAAGGAGGCTCATCCATCACTCCTGCAGAGACACAGGTGAGTGTGATGGTTAAAGGAAGGGGATACCACGTCTCACCTGTTACTGTCCCACTCCCACTCCCCGAGGACCCCCATCCAGTTGATCCTCCCTCACTGGTTCACCCCCAGGAACTTGATCCAATAGGTATGGCTGTATCCTGCCCACCTGGATGTCAGATCCCTGGGGACCAGCCAGGGAGACACCTTCAGGTTTCTCACACTACTCATCCTTTTTCGTATAAACCCCAAGTGCACCAATTGCTGACAAGTATGCAGAAAGGAATCCCCTCAGTCAACATTCAGACCTACTCCAGTGCATATCCTTCCAGGAACAGGGGAGTCAACAGAGATTATGGATGGGAATACATGGACAGTCTAGATTAACTATTGAGAAGCCACTGTGCTGACGTCACTAGTGACACCATGACATAGCATCGTTCATCATGAAGCACACTCGCAGCCCTGCACCGCATTACACAAGCACACAAGCACATACACGAAGAACATACACAGTTCTATGGAGAGAGGACGGGTACATATACATAATGTTCACGCTTTTGTTATGTTTTCATTTGCTAAATGCAGTAACGCTAAAACGCAAGGCAACAAGAGATCCTGGGCATGCTTTCAGATGCTTCTGGTACTTAACTCTATGGAACTACAGGAGTATATATGGAGCATGGTAAGATCACATATGACTAACATATAGGTAACATAGCATAGTAAGCACATGTAGAAATCACATTATAAGTCTAAGGAAATTTACAGAAGGCCCCAACCCACAGAACACCCGATGAGAAGAGCCAGCTCAGGCTGCACAAAGTGCAGACTGAGCTCGCAGCCACCGTCAGGGATAAACAGTCACATTCCAATCTCCAAACGTCAAGGGACCAGCTTCAGAGAAACAGAATAAATCCTTATGAATGCAGACCCAAAGAGCTCAATTATGAGGTCCACAACCACGTGATGCAGATACAATTCAGACACAGTCATTTCACATCACCTTGAAGAGGTGCACAGAGGGCTGAGAACCAAGCTGTTTCCCAGGACTGGGGAGATCAGCTCCAGCCAATCAAGAGACAGAAATCCATGGGTGGATGGCAAGGGCTAATGGTAAATCCACTACCTTGCAACAATGATATGATATGATATGATATGATATGATATGGCATTTGTAACGCGCCTATACACAAGTGTTTCAAGGTGCAACGCGGCAGGGGGGGAACAAGGGGAGACAGACAACGATCCTACTAGGCCAGGTGTCATTCAGATCGCGCAAGTGCAAGGGTAGAGGGGAAGGGAAAAGTGCATGGGGGAAAGGGAGAGGGGAAAGTGCAGTACAGGGTTATTAGCATACAGCATACTCGATAAATAACAAGGGACAGCTAGTGGCAAGTGCGAGGTAAGTGCAGACAAGTGCTGGGAAGGGGGGCTGTAGGGATACAGACACAGTCCCGCAGTGCAGGGGTTGCGGGGGAGGCAGTGCAGGGGAGAGTGGCTGGGCCAAGGACCGAGAACGGTGAATGGCCCAGTTGCAGATTCAGTGCAGTTTCAGTAGTATTAGCAGGGGAGAGGGGGAGAGAAAGCGGAGGCAAAGAGGAAGGTTTTGAGGTGCTTCCGAAACCGGAGATGGTTCTCCTCAAGTTTCAGGGAGGCAGGAAGGCTGTTCCAGAGGGAGGCCCCTGCAGTGGAGAGAGATCTGCCCCCAACTCGTTGTTTGGAGAAGCGGCTGACCCTGAGGGAGTTGGAGGCGGATGAACGAAGAGCTCGAGAAGGAATATATTTAGGGCGAGAGAGTTGAAGGTATTTTGGTCCAAGGCCCTAGACGGCCTTGTGGACAATGCCGAGGGTTTTGAACTTGATCCTCGCAGTCACTGGGAGTCAGTGTAGTGCAAGTCTCGCAGTCCTGTTCTGGATGAGTTGCAAAGGGCGGAGAGTAGAGGCGGGTAGATTTAGATAGAGGCTGTTACAGTAGTCCAGCTTCGAGAGAACCAGGGTTCTAGAGACAGTGAGCTTCTAGGGGAAGTAGAGGAAAGGAAGGATACCTCTGAGGAGGTGTAGCTGGTAGTGTGACTTCTTAGAGACGTCGGATATGTGAGGAGAGAAGGAGAGTGTGGAGTCGAAGATGAGCCCGAGGTTTTTTGCCTTGCAGGTAGGAGCAGGAAGAGGGCCCAGAGAGGCCGGCCAGAGAGCTGCAGGGAAGGAGGGAGTGGGAGTGCCGATGAGTAGAATCTCAGTCTTACTGGCATTAAGAAAAAAATTGTGTGAAAAACAGATTGACTACCCCTCTCTTTTAGTCTTATATGGAAACCAGGTGAACGTTAAGGGCAATCTATACGCATTGTTCGTTAGATTATCGCCTTGATGAGAAAAATTGCGCCCACACTGCAATTCATTACAAAATATCTGTCTCTTTAATGTTTATATAAAAAAAAAAAATTAAAATACATTTCAAACTTGATTCTCAATCATACCATTCAGTCATCATTTGTCTCATCTAACAGGGGAATGCTAAAGCTAAGAGAAAATTTGGTGCATAACATTTCATCTAAATATGCATTTTAGACATGGAAAAAACATTAGATTTTCCTTATACAGTCGACATATGTTTCGGCCCGTTATCGTATACCACTTTTGTCAACGGTGGTTACAAAGATGAATATGGGGCCATCTTCAGGACAACAATTACTTTGTGGTGGATCAATCTTGTTCCCCATTAGCACACAAATACATCTACAAAAAATACATAAGTGTACATATGTTAATATAATATAAAAACTTTTTTTTTTTTAAAAAGACAGAGAGATTGTGTATCTCCACTGGACTGAATTAAGAGCGATGGCCTGTCATTTATTTTTCTTGACACACCCAAAACACCCCTGGTCCATAAACTATAATTTAGAGTATTGAGAATAATCAGACTATTAGATAGCACCTAATCATTGATGGGAATAGGTTTTTGGAGAAGGGCCCAGGTGATAACAACATTTAGCATAAAAACTGGGAAATGCACCATGGAAAATTGAG
Organism: Ambystoma mexicanum; assembly: GCF_040938575.1. Classification (NCBI taxonomy): domain Eukaryota; kingdom Metazoa; phylum Chordata; class Amphibia; order Caudata; family Ambystomatidae; genus Ambystoma; species Ambystoma mexicanum. The sequence continues at coordinate 162,418,622 of NC_090937.1, read as the reverse complement.
ATGTACTGGAGAATCATGATTGCCTTGTATAATCCCTGTTGTTTTTTTAAATAAACCGCAGTTCCAACTTACCCTTGGCTGATTCCTCTGTTTATTCTGGGGAAGGGTTGTTGGGCCCTTGGGCATCGGACGGACACCCAGACGACCTCTGGCCTACTTGCTATTCGTTCCAACAGACCTATCACCCACATTTGACATATGTTATATGACAGAGTTCAGACTGCCACTCTTTTTTTCTAAAGAAGCGCTGACTGAGTTTTATCATTTTTTCCAGGTAGTTAAGCAAGAGTCTTTTACAAATCCTCTATGGCACCCCCTGCTGGGCTCCTTTGTGGTGTATCGCAGGTATATTGCTTATCACCCACTCTTTTTAATATTTGTATGAAACCTTTGTTTAATCATTTAGATGAGCATGATTTTTTATATACAAACTATGCTGACCAAAAGCAGATTCTGATTGAATTTACGGGTGATCACCCCGCAGATTCTGTCAGCGTTAATGGTGTTTTTAACTGGATTCAAAGCTGGATGGCTTATAACTGCCTCGCTTTAAATGATGACAAAACAGAGCTTTTTTTGGTGGGAGCCCGGCAGAGACTATCCAAGCTTTCTGGTCCTTTTGAGAATTGTATTATTGCCGATTGTTGTATTCCAATCCTTACTAAGTAGGGACTTAAGATGTTCTTTTGGACTCAACCTTGTCCATGAAGGACCATGTAAATTCAGTGATCTCATCCTCAGCTTTCTATTGGAATTAGGCCCTTTATCACCAATGACAAATGTGCCAACCTTGCACGCTCCTTAATTGGTGCTACGATTGACTATTGTGCCAGTCTTCTTGTTGGTACGGCTCAAAGAAAAATCGCGAAGCTTCAAGTGCTGTAAAATAGTGTGGTAAGAATTGCCTCCCATCTTAATAGAACAGCACACATTAAATCTGCTCATAAGGCTTTACACTGGCTTCCTGTGAAAGAGCGTCTGCATTTCAGGATTCTCTCTATGATATGATATGATATGATATGATAGTTTATTTATATAGCCCCTGTACACAAGGTGCTTCAAAGAGCTTCAAGGCAAGAGAGGGAACAAGGGAAAATACAATGAAGTTTTAACAGGCCATGAACAGTAAGGATGTGAAATTAACTATCATACTCGGCCTGACGACATTTCAGATAGTGTAAGAGCTAAGATATAGATAAGGAAGGGAGGGGGAGAGTGGGAAGGAATTGGAAACAGAGAGGCGACTACCGTACTAGGCCTGACGACATTTCTGGTAGAGCTGGAGAAAACAAAAGGTGAGGGAGAGGGGTGCAGAAAGGGAGGGGAGGAACAATTGCTCATAAATGTATATTTGGAAAAAGTCCATCTCACCTCAAAAGGAGTTTGCAGGTGAAGCAAAGTTCTCAAGTGCTAATATCTAGCCTAGAGTATTCTGCTTATGGTCACTCACGTGAAATTGGAGAAGGCAGGCAAAATGTTCCTTTGATTTTATTGCTGTGTCTCTCTGGAACAAGTTACCCTTTATGATAAGACTGGCTTGCTCATTAACATCTTTTAAGAGGTCCCTCAAGACATTTTTTTTTTAAATATATTTTAGCTTGGTTTTGGTTGTTTTTATCCTGCTGATTGTATTGATTTGTTTTGCCTGACTTCTCTTGTTTTACGTGATTTATATTGCTTTTACTTATTCGTTTTATTGTGCTGTTGTATGTTGTGCTTTTATGATAGTTTTTGTTCACTCTTTATGTTGTGTTATGTGGTTTTTCTTGTTTCATATGCACCATTTATCTTTGGTCCTAAGGAGCATTACAATTCCCTAAACATAAAGTATACGTAAACAAGTAATACCAAGCACTCTGCCTAAACTTAGGCATACCTTATTGCTTAGAGTTTACCCTGCCACCAGCATGGGCGACTAATGATCACCATGATTTTGAGTACAAGGGGGTATATAATAAATGCCACCTCTGGGCCGCAGGGTCTTGGTTGTCTCTGCGACTGTCAAGGGGGCATCTCCTGGCCTTCGAACCTGCTCAGGGCCACAAGTAGAGCATGTGACGCGGATCAGGATACTAAGGCAGCAGGGCAGGCATGCACTATGCTTTTGGCATGGAGTCAAAGGAAAAGGGGTACCTAGTTGGCAGGATTCACCTTTTTGAGACAGAATTACTCACATCATTCTATTTTTTAATACAAATAAAAAAAGCCAGGGCTCTACACGATTGCCAAATGGGAATTCCTCACGTATCCCCCAGCCACAGATGTTGAGAATCACCGATCTAAGGGTCTGAGCCATCCTTCTGACAAAAGTACCGACTGATGCCATCTGCACTGGAGTGTCGTGACCCAAGTTTGTATTGGATGTTCATGTCCAATCCATGTAGGGATATAGCCCAATCTAGTAACCTGAGGTTCTGTAGAGGAGGTCCCAGATATGACCTGTACCCCTGCCCCCCATTGCGAGTTGCCAGTAAAGTACTCGCCGAGGTACGTCACGGATGAGGAGCAAATGAACCAACAGAGGGCCGCACTGGGACTCTGCCCCGTGTACATAAGGAGATCGGTACCGGTTGAAGCAGCCATAACACGACAACCCTGGGCAGCACGGTACCCTATCAGACAGCCGTACCAGTCGCTGATGCGAAATGAGGAATACCTGCACACGGTCCATAATGGAAGGCCAATGGAAATAAACCAAGGGCCCGAGCAGCCCGAGAACACACAGAATTGGCTACTGAAAGCACGTATGCCAGTACTAGTAACTACAAGGATAATTATAACGGATACAGGGGGGAGACACTGGTAAAACGTGAGAGAATGGTGCCATGAGACAAGATGGAAGCAACCGCCCTGTTGAATGTGTGTAAATAAGATTGAAACGCAAGATGCTAAGAAATCATTACTGCCTACAATGCTTAGTAGAACAATAGAGCGGCAAGCGCCAACCATATATCTACCTCTATACAGCACAATGTACACGTGCGACTCCATTTTGTGAAAGCAGAAATGTACCCAGGCGGCCAAAGGCCTGACAGGCCAAGTTTCGAAACTCAGCAAAGAGGCTCATGCTGGGGAAATCGAGACTGACCAGAGAAGGAGAGGTGAGCATGAGCTCACGAGACTCCAACTACAGAGCATACCAGCCCCCCGTGAAGGTCAAGATAAGAGAGGCCCATGCAGGTGGCCAAGCGAACACGTAATTAAATGCACAAAAGGCTGGAAACTGAAGCATATTCATGGTGAACCAACACGTGACCAGACAGGCGCGAAGATGAACCACTGCCTGATGTCATCCAGAACCCGAGGATGCCATAACTTTTCCTGATAAGAGACTACAGATCTGAGGCCATACCCAACCAACTAATTGACACATACCCCTAACACTGATTGATGGAAGGGAGGAAGGGTGAATCTTGGGACACTAGGCACCTGGGTGTCTATTCTGCATGCTGCTAATTAAAATGGAGATTTATGTTTAGGGGTGTAACTTGCCCAATCACAATGGGCCATGCAATCTAGGGTCCTATAGACACTGTAACCAATGAGACGGCGTACTTGTAGTGACGTCAATCACGTGTGTTGTAGAGGGATGGGTATAGACTCCCACCCGATAAGAGTTATCCAATCCACTCACTTTATTTCCATATACAGATATAGCACCTATACTTAAGTTACCTTTCCCAATCAATTATATTGCGTGATGTATTTTTGTAGAATTAGACGTCAATGATGATGAATTTTGCCCATAAAAGAGGCTGTTTGACTGAAGTTCGGGGAAGTCGGGGTGAGGCAGGTGTTCGTGATGCTGCTGATTTCCATTTGCTAATGAGTGTATCATTAAACAGACTTCCCGTTGCCAATTTCTTGAGTCTTGGTTATTGAATCTTGCTGGAGTATGTGAATCCTGCACTCTGTCCTCACAAGATGCAGCTATCTTGTATAACTGGTTTTCGAGGGTGAGTACTGACCTATGGGCCTGTCAGTAATTTCCCCTCCTTGTCAACAGTTCTCTCCCTGCATGGCCATAAGTCACCTAGAGATCTGTTGTCAGTTTGGACATTGCAGTGTACCCAAATATGTAGGATTTTAACTTGTCTACTGACCATAATAATGTAAATGCCTACTTCTTAGTGGTGGCTGTGGCAAGCCAGAAGCAGGACTGTGGGCCTCATTACACGGTAGGCGGTAGGGATTTAACGTTACCGGTAATGGAATACCGGTAACGTTAAATCCCCATCCAAATTACAACCTGGCTCACCGCTATTTGCGGCACCGCTAAGTACGGTGCCACTAATAGCGGCCAGACCGCGGGCGCGCGACCCTCGAGTCCGTAATTTACGCCATGCCGCTATTAGCACATCATCACAAGCCAGGCGGCGTAGCCTGGAGCCGATGGCGTGAAGCGGCTGATCCGCTGAGCTCCGGACGAGACGTCGTTTCCAGATCCTTTTTCTCCGGCATATGGGAAGCAGCAGCCCGCTGAGAAGAACGCAGTTGTGGGGGAAGCGGTTCCCGCCAAGAATCGCTCGAAGGGTCAGATTATCGGACCCCCTGGACAGCAGTGGCGGGCCCAGAACACGCTCCCTCCCCCGCCGGGCTTGGCTCCAAGATGGCGACTTGAACAGCTTGGCGGGGCCTCCGTGTCAAGCACACACACTAGCGCGCTCCTGAGCCTGTGCACCAGTCGGGTTCGGTGAGGAGGCGTTGCCTGGCGGAGCGGACCTCCGGCCAAACCTGGCTGTGGCTGGGGCCGGAGTCCGGAGCTCCCGCCCTACTCCCCCTCCACCGCAGAAATCGGCTCTGGCTGACATTACGCGCCGACAGGGCAATACGCGGGTGTACGGAGCCCCGCACCATGGCCGGGCTGCGAGTGCCCTGACAGGGGAGCACACAGAAGAACGCGACGACGCTGCCAGCCTTTGGACCCCAGGAGCCACTCCCGACTCCAACACGGCCGCCCTTTCTGAAGCGGGGACAACATGGGAGCAGCGGCAGATCCTGGTCAAGACGGCGGAGTGAACACGGGACGCAGGAGCCTGGCAGACAAGGTGCGTGCAACCGCAAGACACCCGCTAGTGGGACCCCTGGTTCCGCCCCCCCTTGTCACCGCCTGCATCCACCTCCTCGGCTGGACCACCTTGGGCACCCACTCGGGACCACTTGGAAAGGGGAGACGATTTCCATCCCACTATCACAATCCATTGCTGAGCCCCACGCGCTCCAATACCAATACGCCCGTGACCAGGGTGCAAGCGCGGTAGGGGCAGTGATAGCGAGAGCCTGGAAAAGTTTGTGGAGGCCCGGAGTACTCACATCACTGGCGGCCAGCACCCCAGATCACTCCCAATTACAGTCATCGAACACTCTGGGCACGCTCGACTCGGGACCCTCCCTTCTGGACACATAAGTGGCCCCCAACTTTTTACCCTGGCGGTAACCCAGATCTCGAGCTTCAGTGCACCTGCTACTGTTCTCTCAATATGGCCACCAAAAACAAAACTAAAGCTGCCACCATGGACTCCTTTGTTTCAACCAGGGCAAAGACGCCCACCCAAGCCAAAACTAGCCCCTCCGAAAACACTCGGCCGACTGAGGCGGAGGCCAGTGACAATCACACTGAAATCCTCGACGCTATTGCCTCATTGAAAACCCATATAGACTCCAAGATCGACGAGTTTAAGATAGATATACAACTCATCCGACAGGATGCTCGCAACTTGTCGGAGAGGGTGACGACCTTAGAGAATTCAACAGAGGAAACATCCGGGGCCACCGCAGCCCTACAGTCCGAAGTCTCGAACTTGAAAAGGAAGGTCGCATTCCTTGAGGAAAGGACTGAAGAGGCCGAAGGCAGGGCCAGGCGAGGGAATATCAGGATCCTGGGAATCCCAGAGGGGAACGAAGGCTCGAATACCACAACCTATGTCGAAACCCTGCTGATACAAGAGATTGGTGCCGGCAAGCTGTCACAGGGATTCGCAGTCGAAAGGGCCCACAGGTCCCTCCAGAAACGTCCTCCCCCCGGCTCACATCCACGACCAATAATAGCTAAGATACTAAATTTTCAGGACAGGGAAATTATACTGAGACACTCCAGGGAAACAGGTCCTATCTAACGAGGAGACTCCAAGATCTCCATATACCTGGACTACACTCAGAAGGTGCAGAGGGAGAGGAATTCATTCGTCCCGATCAAGGCTAGGCTTCGCCAACTGAACTTCAAATATAGGTTGCTCTACCCGTCGCGCCTAAGAGTCATCCACAATGGGTGAGTGGTATTCCTTGACAACCCGGAGGCAGCCAACATGTGGCTAGAAGATAATAACCATGCTGATGGCAAGGACGCTCCACAGAAGGAAGACTGAACTCCAGAGACCTTTCACGGCGCCTCCACGCGGCCATAAAAAGTACACGAAACGCACATTGCCGGACCCTAGAAGGTAATCCAGGCAACAGTTTGCCATAGGAAACGGCCCTCGTTCGGCCCTGCCGCCTCGCACCAGCCCTACCCCCAGCGAAAAATCCAATCGGGCCAGTTCTTCGCCCGACCCAACTCGTGCCCGATTCCCGGATGGGTTCAGACGGCTCGAGAGCACCTGAGCACCGCGACAGTGTTGTGGTCGCTGGGCGCACCAGTTTGAGTTATGTTACTAGTTTTGTTAGTGTCACAGTCTTCGTTTCACTAATGCTAGTAAGACACAAGATGGATACAGGTGATGAACCAAGTGATCGCGAACCAGAGGCCGCCAGCATGCAGCCCGCTATCCGCGGCCTGACGTCACACCAGGCCAAAGGGATAGTATCTCATCCCAAATCTGGAACACTGAATCAATGGCGTCACATCTCACCGTGATGACGTGGAACGTGAGGGGAATGGGCTCATACCTCAGAAGAAATCGCATACAATCCTACCTCAGGAGGAAAAAAGTCTTGATTGCAATGTTACAAGAGACCCATCTCACGGAGGACGCAATGTCCAGACTAGCAGACCGATGGGAAGGGACTGTGAGTGGGTCCCCATACTCCAAATATGCGAGAGGCGTACTAATATGGGTGAACCCGAACGTGCCCTTCCAGCCACAGGGGTGCGAATCCGACAAGGCAGGAAGATTCATGATAATGTGGGGCACCATAGAACAGACCCCGATTTGCCTGGCCAACACATACTTTCCACAGCATGGAATCCCATCATACCTCAGTGCATTAAGTGCTAAGTTGGCACACCATCGTGGCCGTACCTTTATATGGGGTGGAGACTTTAACTGCGTCATGGACACAGCTATGGACAGATCCCTCCCTCCCCCCAACCAAGCAATCCCGCAACTCGCACCCTGACGGAAACACTCCACCAACTTAACCTGGTGGACATCTGGAGGGCACAACACCCAGCTGACAGGATCTATTCACATTATTCAGCCCCCCACGGAGTCCACACAAGAATCGATTACTTGTTCATAGAAAGGGAACAGGTTCCGCTGGCAATAGCCACAGAGTATTTGGGGAGATCTATCTCTGACCACTCTCCGCTGAGCATGCAATGGCAGCTAAGGGGACCCAAACCCCCGATTCCCTTGTGGAGGATGCCCACCGCGACACTAGATGACCCAGAGTTCAGAGAAGACCTTGCTGACAGATTGGAGGAATATGTCGAAATCAACAAAGGATCGGTGTCCACCTGGAGCACACTGTGGGAAGCCATGAAGGTGGTTACCAGAGGAGAAATTATATCCAGAGCTGGCGGCATTCGCAGACAGTTAAAGGCGACCCTGGAGGCACATGAAGCAGAGATCACCCGCATGGAATCCACCTCAGACATCTCTCCAGAGGTCAAAGGGAAACTGAAAGTAGCACGTGAAAAATGTCAGAAGTCCTGGGACAGACTGGAAAAATTTGACTTTGCAACATATACCACTAGATCCCACAAAGAGTCAGACAAACCGGGCAGATTGCTGGCCTGGCTGTGCAGGCGAGAACACCCCAAACACCTGCCCACGGAGATAAGGGATGAAGAAGGAGTATCCCACAAGACGCAAATACGGATCAACGAGGCATTCGCTAAATTCTACTCAAAACTGTACGCCCATGAAGCCCAGATACCCACCGCGGCATTAATAGAAACCCTAGAGGAGATAGACCTACCACAAATATCCAGCGAGCAGAGAGAGGAACTGGAGTTGGAGATCACTGCCGAAGGTGTGAGAGAGGCTATCAGGTCGCATGCCACCAACAAGGCCCCTGGTAGCGACGGCCTTCCGCCAGAATTTTATAAAACATATGAATCTATTCTCACCCCCATCCTACACGAAGTTTACCAGGAGGCCTACGCAAACGGGATCTTGCCCAACACCATGAAAGAGACTATAATCATCCCCATACTAAAGCCGCACAAACCACCCACTGATTGCGACTCCTATCGACCTCTGGTCATGCTAAATTATGACTGCAAGATTCTCACCTCGATATTGGCCAGCAGACTCGCTAGAGTGATGGGGTCCATAATTCACGAAGACCAGAATGGATTAGCTCCCGGACGCAACACCACAGCTAACCTTAGGAGGCTACAGCACATCATGGCCGAAACCTACGAATCTGATGAAGACCTAGTGATATTGTAACTTGATGCCATCAAGGCCTTCGACTCCATCTATTGGGAGTGGCTTGTGGAGGTCTTGAGGAATTTTGATTTTGGTAAGGGATTCATCAGATGGATGCAGGTACTCTACAATTCTCCAACGGCCAGGGTCAAGACAGGCAGAACAGTCTCGTAATCCTGGGAAATACAGAGCGGCACGAGACAGGGATGCCCACTCTCGCCCATGCCTTATATACTGGGTCTAGAACCGCTCGCCATATATTTCCGGCAACAGTTCTTCGATGCTGGTATTAAGGTGGGCAATGTCTATAATATAATATCATTATATGCAGATGACGTCCTTCTCTACCTAAGGAACCCCGAGGTCAATGCACCGACAGCACTGGAGGTACTTGATAAATACTCTGGAATACAGTTTAGCAGACACAAATCCTCTGCACTCCCTCTAGCCAGATTGCGAGACATTCCAGCAAACGATCTCCCGCCTATAGGGATAAAGTGGCAACTAGACAAGTTCCGGTACCTAGGAATTAATGTGGGCCACACTCCGCAGCTCACACATGAGCACAACACTGAAGTCGCAGTCACCAACCTCCAGCGATCTATAAAATTCTGGTCCAAACTCCCACTAGCGATGGTGGGAAGAGCGGCGATCGCCAAAATGATAATTCTCCCCCGATTCCTGTACTTCTTTGTGAACATTTCCCACTATGTTCCGTCGCACTTCTTCAAGAAACTAGAGGCTATCATCGGGGACTTTCTGTGGGGCCCCCACAGACACAGACTGTCACTGGCCATGTTAACTGCCACATAAAGAGGGAGGAATAAAACTCCCAGACCTCCAGCTCTACTACCTGGCCGCCCAGCTCAGCCATATCACGGAGTGGTTGTCAGATGAACCATCAGCCAAATTAGGACTACTGAAACAATATCATATCAACCTAATCCCCAAAGAGACTCTATGGTACCCTCTCCGGCAACCCTTGGACATCCCCCTAATCGTTGAGCTCGGCAGGAAGATTTGGGCCAGGACCTGCTACATAAGGAAGGTGAAACACCCGTACTCTCCTGACAACCCTATAATGGTTGATGTGGGCAAAACGAAGGCAGACCTCTCCATAGCTAGGAGATCGGAAGAAGCTGGTATATACACGTGGGGGGACTTGTTCGGAGAAGGGGGATTCAGGGACTTTGAGTCGCTACAGGACAATGAAGGACTTTCCAAGGGCCAATTCCTCTGGTACCACAGGCTCAAACAGGCCGCCAAGAAGCAGTGGAACAGCTGGCCAGAGGAACCCACCCTGGATCCGCTGCTGCAGGAACTGCATGACCTCTCGGATGGATGGAGACCAATCTCCAGGCTTTACAACAAGCTCATCGATAAACCTAATCCCAAAGGAATGGCACTGAAGGCGAGATGGGAAGCAGATCTTGAAACACCACTCACCGATAAGGAATGGGAGAGAGCACTAATATACCCCAAGAAGGTGTCGAGAAACTCCAGATTTGGTCAAGTACAACTGAACGTCCTTTACCGGACATACATGACTCCTCAAAGGGTTGCTTCATTCAACGAGAAGGTCTCACCGGTGTGCCCATGGTGCGGGAACGACAAGGCGGATATGATCCACATGTTCTGGACTTGTACAAGGGTGATGTCACTCTGGTCCAAAGCTAAACAGTGTTGCAAGAACGCCGGAATGGAAAGATACGACTGGACACCCGGAGAATGTCTACTAGGAACCTACCCCAGACCAAGTAAACTCAAACATATTGTGAAGTTGATGGACATTTCATGTATATTAGTTAAAAGAACCATAGCAATGGCCTGGAAGACACCTGCAGGTCCCAGGCATGAACGGTGGTTAAACAAAATGGCGAGATGGACGGCTGCCGAAACCAGAGCCTGGCAGGAAGGAACCATGACCAGTGGGGACGTCACAAGCGGCACTCTGGACTCCTGGAAGGCCCTCCTGAGAGACATGCGCTTCAACGCAGACCATAAGCCTCCCTGAGAACCCATAACGCTTTGTAGTACTGATCTCTTGCACCATCACAGAGTCGATGCCCCCTGAAACTGTTTTCCCCTCACTTCCCGAATAACCAGTATTTCGTTTTTCACAAGCCATCCCGATTTCTAAGCGTATCATTACACGAAGACTGTTGTTTATGTTGTTGTTCTTTCTTTTTTGTTTTAGTTTGTATTGCTTAATTTTTGTCCCAAAATCAATAAAATACTTAAAAAAAAAAAAAATCACAAGCCAGACAGACGTGCCAATAGCGGCATGGAAAAGCACCCAAAACCCTTTACCGCCATGGCGCTAATACCGCCATCGCGAACCACCCGTTAAGAGAACTGAGCAGTGTTCCCACCTGCCACAGATGGACACAATCAGCACAGGTGGAGGCAATGGAGACTCAGGCAGCACAAAAGGAGCACACCACACCCCTTCCCACACCAAGATGGTTCCAGTACTAGCAGCATTACATGGGCTGGAGGACATGATCGCAGCACAGCAGCAGGCAGCACAGAGGAGACGCAGGAGGAGGAGGAGGAGGGCAAGACAGGCACAGCAAGCACCACCACGGCACCTAATCATACCAAAGAGGCACCCACCAATCCCCAGGATCAGAGCCAATCCATTTAACCTAACCCCGGAGCAGATACACACCCTGTACCGTCTGGACAGGGATACCATAACCAGCATTGTAGACATGATACACAACGACATCGTGAGCCTCATAGACATCCAAACTGCCATCCCCACTCTACTCAAGGTGGTGACTGTACTCCACTTCCTGGCCACAGGCACTTACCAGCATACGGTGGGGCAGATGCATGGCATCTCACAACCAGTATTCTCACGCACGCTGACCCAGGTACTCGATGCCCTCCTGAAGCATGCACCTGAAAACATATTCATGCCACTGACTGCCCAGGAGATTGCAAACACCAAAGTTGGCTTCTATGCACCGGCAGGCATCCCAAATTGCATAGGGGCAAACGACTGTACCCATGTGGAATTGGTTGTCCCACATCACAATGAAATAGTGTACCGAAACAGGAAGCAATTCCACTTCATCAATGTCCAAATGGTATGTGACGCCAAAGAGATAATCACTCATTGCTGTGCCCGATTTCCTGGATCAACCCATGATTCCATGGTCCTGCGGAACTCAACTATCCCACGCTACATGGAGCGACAAGCCGGACAACGTTCATGGCTACGTGGTGAGTAGCAGGGCAAGCACATGGAAGTGTGATTGGGGGGGAAGAGATACATACTCCGATTGGGTGTAGCTTGTTGTCCGTTGGACAAATGCACATACAGATGTACGCCAACATCCATCTGGGTAGGCCCAAAATGTACCAGAGATGAATGGATATGCAAAATACACAAATCTCATACATGCCACCAACATAGTCCTACAAAATGAGCGCAGCACAACAGCAATATTGCATTGTGGCCTTGAATGCATGCGAAGGTATCACCCCTAGCCATATCATTACACTACGCACTTATAGCACAACTCAAGTGATGCCTCTCAGCATGGCAACATCAATGCTGGAATGGCAGTACACCAGCAGTGTGATACCAAATCTGCCTAGGACCAAGGAACCCCTAACACATGGCTTCAGCCAGGACATGTCAATTACTGTTGTAGGCATTGACGGGGCATGTGTACTTGCAGGGTCGCCCTTACCTTTGCACATTCCAGTCACACAGACAGTCTGCATGTATGCTGTTAATTGTGCACTTCAATCACATTGCAAATTAAAAAAGCCTGAAATGAACTGGCCGCACTTGGGCTGAACAGTAACATGTCCCCATTTGTCCCCCCATACAGGTGATGCTGGCTATCCCCTGAAGAGGTGGCTTCTTACCCCTGTACGGAACCCACAGAACAGGCACGAGGAGGAATACAATCGTGCACATACCCATACCCGCAACGTGATTGAGCAGACTTTTGGCCTTTCGAAGACACGGTTTAGGTGCATTAGCAGGTCTGGTGGCGCTCTCCTGTATGGACATGAGAAGGTGGCCAAGATCACCATGGCATGTGTCATGCTGCACAATATGTGTATCAGACAGAATGTGCCACTGCCCCCTGACGTTGAAATGGAAGCACCTGATGAGGATGATGATGGTGATGAGGACGGAGGTGAAGGGGATGCAGGACATGCAAGAGGGGATGGTCAAGAGGGACGTGCTGTGAGACAACATCTGATCAACCAAATATTCTGAGTAACGTGGTTTTTTACTGTCACATGGATATGGGTATGAATGCACTGGTGTATGTTTGGAAGCACGCAGTGGACCCTGTCGCCAATAAAGTACACAAACACAATGAAGATGTCCAAGCCTGTGTTTTGATCAGACACCAGTGTATTAAGTAACAGAAAGATGAAAAAGTGCATGTCCCCAAACATCCCAAACACCCTTCCACCCACCTCCGACAACAGACCCATAACACCTTTCCACCCACCCCCCACAACAGACCCATAACTCCCTTCCACCCACCCCCACAATAGACCCATAACACCCTTCCACCCACCCCCCACACCAGACCCATAACACCCTTTCCCCCACACCCCACAACAGACCCATAACACCCTTTCCCCCACCCCCCACAACAGTTCCTCATGTGTCTGCCACTATGTTTGCGTCGGGCCATGCACGCAGAAGCTTCGCCATAAACTCCCTATTGGCCAATGTCTGCAGCAGCATTTGGAGGCTGGCTAGACATGCGCCTGGTGGTGCGTGTGGAACGACGGAGGGGGCTTGTCTGCGTTGAACCGGCGGATGACGATGTGGCTGACTGTCCTGGTGGTGTGAAGTGGCGGTCCATTGTGAGGACCTCCCTAAGTCTGCCTATCTCCTCACACAGCCTGTCTGTACAGGCCTCCATCCCCTCCCTGGAGTGCCTTGCTGTCTCCACAATCTCCTCCCTGAGATGGGCAGCCTCCTCCACATGTTGGCCAACCAGCACAGTTAGTTCCTGTTGCCGCTGATGGCGGCCAGGTCGAGGGCAGTGCTGAGTGCTGGTGGAGTGGCTGCTGTGCCCTCCGATGCATCCATGTCAGCAGGTGAAGCCACCGTGGGGGACATAGAACCTAGAATGTTGTCCTCGCCAGTGGCATCAGACCCAGGTGTCTGGAGTGGTGATGGCTCAGGGGTTCCAGGGGGGGGGGGTTGGGGTGTGCATCTCCATTGGGACATCTGTTGTGTCCTTAACATCAGATAGTGGAACAGTGGCTGCTGCCTCTCCTGCGGAGCTTGGTGCAGCTGATGGTGGGCCCTCCGTGGCTGGGATTGGTGGTTGTGGGTTCACCTCCGGTGGTGGGGCTGTAGTTGGTGGTGTGGCTACTTCTATCCTGGCAGTGGCACTCCTCCGATGCTTGACACTCATCATGTGGAACCTTCCCCCCTTGCCCCTTGATGTCGTGGGGGTGTCCTCAGAGTCCTGTGCCCTTGTTCTCTTACTTGCAGGGGGTGCCTGGGATGCATTTCCGGCATCCTCACTGTCTGTATGTGAGCCTGTCAGGGACAAGAAGGGGGATGGCATTGGTTATGTTTCTATGTACTTTATGCAGAATACATCAATAATGCAGTTGTGGCCATTGGGACTTCATTGTTGGGCATGCAGGTGATGTGTCAGTTCAGTTCCTCATCCATGCATGTTTGTGTTCGGCACTTGTCTCTGGTGATGTGTGCATATGTGTGTGTTTGGGTCTGACACTGACATGGGCAGGGATGGATGCATGTGTGGATGTTTGTCCATCCATGAGATGATTCTGGGCTCACATTTGGGGCGACCAGTACATTCACATAGCATCCTGTCATGTGTACACTCACCTCCATCTGAAGTGGTTGCCACGCCATGCTCCATAGTGCCGACTCCCTCAATGCATTCCACTCCGATTAGGTTCGCACAGGTCTCCTCCCATTCCTTTAGTTTGATGGGTGAACCGGATCCACCTGCAGTGGCTATTCTGTGGTTTTCGGCAAGGATGCTTCTCACCCGGAGTCTGAGGTCGTCCCACCTTTTTCTGCACTCGCACACATTGCGGGGGGTGGTGCCCACTGCACTAACTTTCAACGCAACATCATCCCAGATTGCCTTTTTTTAATAAGTGTCTCCCGCCGCATGTCGTTGGCAAAGACAACGGCGGCATTGTCAGCCAGGGTCTGGGTCAGCATGATTAGCTCCTCTGAGGTGAATTTTTCTTTCCGCTGCCGGTCGGTGGTTTTTTTCAATGCCTTGGGCATGTTGAGGGTGTCCCTGATGATTTGTAACTGCAAGCTATTCCAAACAGGTCCAGGGGGCAGAGGATGGCAATGGATTGTGTTTTTAAAGATGGCCGCCGTGCTCTTTCCCGTTCCTGTGCAATGACGCTATTTCCGGTTCTGCAATTTAACATGCAGCGTGAGGGCGGAGGTGCTATCTGCACTTTCGTCGAGGGTGGTAAGTGACTTTTTGGGGTCTTTAACGGCATGGCGGTAGGGTCATTAACGGCATGGCGCTATGCTCATGTCCGCGTACTCGTAATGGTACGCTATTAGCGCCCTCTTGCGAGGGCGGACACGTTAAGAGCGCCATGCCGGTAATTTGAGATTTTTACCGCACAACGTGTAATGAGGCCTTAAGATGTCAATGGGTCATGTTATAGATGTGTTTATTCAAAAAAAGGCAAAACAGCCTAACTGGCCCTATTACTATGAGGGAAATGTCCTGCCATCTAAAACAAAAAACGAATCCCATGAAGAAAGAGAGCATTTAGGAGATCAGAGTGATCATCTGTGTCAAAGGCAGCAGGCAGGTCAAGTAGAATAAGGATAGAGGATAGGTTGGAGTGCTTAGCAGAGACAATGAAGTTGGAGACATTCATGAGAGCAGTTTCCTTGGAGTGATAGGGGTGGAAACATGCTTGTGAGGGGTCTCGAAGTTTGTGCATGTCTAAGAAATTGTAAGATGGTAGAACAAGCACTTTAGTATAGTGAGGAAGAAAAGACACATGGCAAAGGTTAACCGGTATGTTCGGGTCAGCCCCTTGCTTTTTTAGGAGAGGAATGACTGGCTGTTTTGAAAACAGAGGGAAACCAAGCAGAGTCTAAGGACAGGTTGAAGATTTCAGCAAGGTGAGATGCCACTAAAGGGGCAATAGGTTTGACAATCTGAGGAGAAAGAAGGTCTGATGAAGCACAAGAGGGCTTAGCCTTCATCATTAGAGATCGAACTTTGTCAGTATTTATGTGACTGAAGTGGGAGATAGGTGCAGAGGATGATGGTAGAGTAGGTGGAGTGTAAAATAAAGGAGGTGGGAGTGTGCGGAAGGTCAGGAGAGAGTCTCTAATTTTGGAAGTTTTTCAGCAAAGCATTCAGCTAGGTTATTAGCTGTGAGTGTGGAGTTGATAGTCAGAGGGAGTCATTACAAATGTGCAGGTCTGGAAATAAAGTGGTGGTAATTCCGTTTACTGGCACTGGGGCATTCTGAGACGTGTTACCGGTAACACTGATGCTTGTAACACAGCACACTGTGCCACCGGTGAGGTTGCACAGGCAGTGGTAGTTGCAGCACCTTCCCGGACAACAGAAACACAGACAACACAGAAATGCAGCATCATTACGCAAATGGATTTGCCGGTAACACCAGTATGAGAATCCAATACTACTGGCAAATCTGTGCTGAAAACCCTGGCACCGCAGAGCAGCCATGAAACGGGCGAAGGTGGGGAAGAACAGGCCACAGGTGCACCCAATAATTACAGAAACATTACAAAAGGCCTACACCCACGCCAGAAACACTTCCTAACACAACCATGCTGCCCCTCCTCATTGTTTTAGCAATGGACATGGAGGTGCTGCATGCTGGAGTGCAGCTGTATGAGCTAGAGCGGCATGTGCAACAGGAGGACAGGTAGTGGAGGAGAAGGAGGATGATGATGAGGATGAATGCATTGCAAGTGGTGATGCAGAGGCGTGCTGCGATACCCCGCGCAAGGGCAACACCCAGGGCCCTGACAGATGGCCAGATACACACCTTGTACCGCCTAAACAGGGAAACAATCCTGGAACTGGTGGACCTCATCCAGGAAGTCATTCAGAGCAGTATTGACATCTGGGCAGCCATATCACCTCTGTTGAAGCTGGTGTCAGTCCTGCACTTCCACTCCACAAGCACGTTCCAGCACTCTATGAGCCAGCTACATGACATATCATAGCATGCATTTCCCAAAGTGCTGGTGCAGGTTCTGGATGCCCTCCTACACCATGTGGGCCAGCACATTGCCCTCCCAACCACCCAGGTACATGTAAACACCACCAAAGCATGCTTCCATGAAATTGGGGCCATGCCCTATGTGTTGGCAGCATTGGACTTCACACATGTCGAGCTGGTGGCCCCGCATGTCACAGAGGAGGTGTATAGGAACCTTAAGAAGTATCATTCTCTCAATGTCCAGGTAACCTGCGATGCCGACTTCACCTCACGCACTACTGTATGCACTTCCCAGGATCAACCCATGATTTCATGGTCCTACGGAGCAGCGCCCTGCCAGTGTACATTGGGCTATATGGGGGACAAAGTCAATTAATGTCCAGTCCATATTGCGGGTAACATGCACTCTGTGAAGTCGTAGCTGTGGCAGGGGCAATGTCCACCCCAGACAATGGGGACACTCAGGCATTTGGGTGACACTCACTAGGGCCAGTTGGTGGCTAGTCCTGTCCTACCCCCAGCAACCCATTCCAGGTACCCAAACGCTTCACATACAGCATGTCCTGGAGTAGCTGTCCCAGGGCACAGCATGGTGCCTGAGGGTCCGGTAGGCTACAGTACCAGATGTATGACCACACACACACAGATGGCCATTGTGAAATGCACTGTCCTGACACATGCATGTCATGGCTCACCTTGTGTCCTACTCCTTGAAAGCGATTATGGATATCTGCTACTTCATGGCTGGTGACCCCTCTGAGAGATTCCCAGACAAAGGAGCAGGTGGCCTACAATCGTGCACATGTGTGAACCAGGACAACTATTGAGCAGACCTTCAGGCTCTTAAAGGCACATTTCCGATTCCTACACCGTTATGGGGGTATGCTCATGTACAGGCCAGAGAAGGTGGGGAAGATAGTCCTGGCCAGTGCAATGTTTCACAATATATGCATCAGATGCAACATACCTCTGCCCCTGGATATGGACATGCCACCACCAGAAGGTGAAGATGATGAAGATGGGGAGGCAGCCCCAGCCAGGCATCTGCACATGGATGCCAGGGATGGGTGTTTCGCCTGTCAGAACTCATTGACAACTTATTTGCACAGCCCAAGCCCCCTCACTGCATGCAATGTGCACAAACAATAAATCAGACCACACCAATGAGGATTGTCGAGCCATTGAAATGCATGCTTAACAAGATGTATTATTCAAGTGGAACTATGCACAACCAACACCCTTTGCCCCCATCCCCTTCCTGTGCCCTTCCCCCTCCCCAAAGAATCCCCCCAAACACTGCCTCCCTAAAGAATCTATCCATAAACACCCCTCCAAACACCCCCTCATCAAACACTTCATCCCCAAACACCCCTTCACAAAACAACCCCAAAAACAAATTGTCATGAAAGGTGTGGATCAAAGTCATTTCCTGTGTTTTTTTTTTACATCATGGGCCTTGGCATGTGCCGGTGAGCCACTGTGAGCAGTGCCTTGGGCTGCTCTGGTAGAAGCTTGCTGGTGTGGTGACACTAGAGGGGGGTCTGATCCCTGGATATCCATGCGGTCCAGGGCTGGTTGTGTGTCAGAGACTCTGCATGTACAAAACCCTTGCAGAGTCGAAAGTCTTCGATATGGAAAATTGTGAAGAGGAAGGTCCGAGCCTGACAAAGGGAGACATGCGGTGAAGTCGAAAGAAGTATGATTTTAAGGTCCCAGTCCAGCAGAGGGAGACCTATTGTGAACTATGAATCTTGAGTTTTGTGAACTGTGAAAGCGAAAGTGAACAAAGTTAACCCAGACAGAAGGGGAGAGTAAAAAGCTGGAAAGTCAAAGTGGTCCTGCGGAGGTCTGTCACAAAAACCATGCACATTCAAAAGTCTTTGACATCAGGAAACGCTCTGAGCCCAGCTGAGGGAGACCGGAATTATAAAGTTAGGGGAAGGGAACACCTCTGCAAGTATCATTGAATTTTTTTGTGAAAGGTCTGAACCGTTAGACGGGGACCGGCATGAACTTATTTATTGAAAAGTTATTTGGAAGTCTGAGAAAGCGACTTTATCATGGAAAGGCCCTGGATTGTGTCCTGAGCTGCATTCTTATGCCAAAGAAGCCCATGTGTTCTAAACCTGAGCTTTTAACCTTGTCCCGGGCTGAAAATGTGGGGAAGGTACCCTTGTTGCTCAGATATCCTGACATAGCATTTCCGAACACTATTTTCCTTACATGCACATTTTACCCGCACACATTTGTTATTATAGTGTAAGGGCAGGAAATAGGTTTTGTTTGTATAGGTCATTTTCTGTTGACGGACATTACGAGCATTGTGTTATTTATTATTTGATGGTCGAGCGTGCTCCCATCCTTAGAGATAGGGCCAGATAGTTGAATATGCAATCCCCATTGTTCAATAAACACCCTTGAACATTGTACCTTTTGTGTCTGTCTTCACTTGTGATACCATGCCTCCCTTACAGAAGGTAGGTTATTGAGTGGAGAGCGTGGCCACTAAGAAAAGACTGAAGTTCAGATTTCAGAGAAGTGATTTTAGAGGGAAGGTAAAAGTCCCCTAGGAGAATAAGGTGATGTTTAGTGGAAAGAGAATCAAGGTGATGCCCAAGATCATCAAACAATGGTCCAGTGGGATGAGGAGGGTGATAGATAATGTAAATTGAGTGAGGCAGAGCAATAGTAGAGATAGTGAATTCAAAAGAGGTAGGAGAGGACGTGGCACTGGAGATTTGAGAAGCATTGAGGTGGGACGAGAGTAGGTGTCCAACACCTCCTCCTCTGCTATTCAGTGAATGAAGAAGAGTTTGGAGGTGGGTAGGGCTGCTAAAGTCGCAGTGTCAGATGGAAGAATTCAGTTTTCAGTGATAGCAACAAGGTCATTAGGAGGAGAGCTGGAATTAAAGTAGTCAGTGATAAAGGAAGTTGTGTTGCATACATACTGAATATTCCAAAGAGCAATGTTCACTTGATGAGGTAAGGAAGAGAAGAGAAGTTGAGTCTCAGAGGACGAGAGGAATTGCGGATTGTGGATAGGTGGTAGAGGAGATATGGTTAGCTCCTCAGTTCTGTTTGTTGGAAGGAGGTGGGAGAGAGATGGAAAAGTGGGAGTTTCGAGTTGTGAGTTTTATAATAGGGATAGGAAAGAGAAAGTTGTAGTGTGATTGGAAAAAGCATAGGGAGAGGTCAGTAGGAGGAGCAGCAAGAGGAGCAAGAGTGAATGCATTATAAATGAGTAGTTCAGTGTGGAGAGACAGTACAGTAATTAGGATGTGTGGGTTACTAACAGGCGCAAAAGGGAGAAAGAAAAAAGCAAAGGCTCATAGGTGAAGAGGCAAAGAGGCTGGTGAATGGCAGGTCTTCACCCTTCACTGTTGCACCATTGTTAGGGACAATTCTCAGAAATGTGCTAATTCCCTCCACCTTAGAGACCCCAAGCAATTTTGCTGGATTTTGAGGACTTTTTTTTTCCCTGGAGAGAGTCTGAGCCTTTTTTCCCACTCTCTTATGTATTTTGATGTATGTTTTACTCTTGTGTTCTTTGGTTATCGAGTTTTAGATAAATCCATAGGCATCATCTTAGTGCAGTGGCACAGGGGTGTCCTTTGGACTTCCCAATGTTAAATACCTTCTCTGGGATGAACTACTGCTCCCCAGAGAATGTAAAGTTAAATTGACTTTACTAGTCTTTTTATATTCGTAGACCCAGCACACACTATCTTCCTATAGAGTGCTGTAGGGGTTACTTATTATCCCCTATGTCTAAACACTCTTGTAGCTGTCAGAAGCTACCCTTTCCTATTGAAATGGCTGGTGGCAGTAATTTTATAACGAACTACCATATTTTTCCCGACCGCGAACACCGGCAGCTAAAAATCGGGGCCGCCATATTTTTCAATATGGCGCCCAAGACCCCTCTGTAAAGCATACTCTGGTCATCTTTTTTCGCTGTTTCTTTGTGAAAAGGTTCTTCTCGTCTTTAACTCTGCGCGCCAAACCAGGTTTGGTCCCTTTGTTCGTGAGCCTTTGGCGGGCTTTGGGACTGATGTCCTCCCATGGCGTCTGGGATGGGCAGGAAGTGAGGGAGGTGCACAGAACTCCCTGTGCTTGGTCTCCTAGGAGACCCAAATGCACTCTGACGTAATTGGCTGGATGACTGTCCCGCAAGGACAGCCACCCTGCTGGGTGATTGACATCTACGCTGGAATGAATGGGAGAAAACTGTTTAAAAGGCGAGTCTCCAGGACTGGAAGGCAGAGTCGACCACTGGAATGAAAGAACCAAAGACAAGCTGGAAGAGGACGGCTGCTGCAACCACTGGACCATTGGTTTGCCCGGTGAAGCCCTGCTGCACCTCCGAATCGCCAGATCTCAATTCGACACAGAAACTCCTTCAAGGACGGCTTCTCCCTTTGAGTTGGTGTGACCAATCAACTCAGGAAACGCCTGGATACCATTCTCGGAGCTGGTTAAGATTAACCAGGGAGAAGGACACCAGTTTGTGTTTGGAAGCCACAGCTACTTGAGCTGAAGTGATGCCATTTTGTTTGCTCTGACAACGAACCCGTGCAGTGCAGGAGTCCCCCGATGTCCTCCCTCTTGTCCCCACGACTGAGGCTCAGGAACAGAGAGATCTACAGGAACTGCCAAGAACCAACGTCTTCAGCTACATCTTTTTTGCTTCACTTTAAGGTACTGTGCCATCCAGTTGAGAGATCCTAACTCTCGCGGTGAAAGATTGTGAAACTTTCCCAATTTGCAGCCCTAATCAGCTTGTGACCCAGCATATCATTCGCTTTCATCTAAACCATTTCTAAAAACATTTACGAAGACTTCTCCATCTGTACCAGAACTGTGCTGTCCTATTCAAGTACACTAGACTGTTGACTTTGGCCTGGCATATTGAATTGAACTGACCCTCCTGGTACATTGAACCTTTGGATTATCTGAAAGAGGTGGCTTCTAACCCCTTGTACAAACCGCTGCCTTTTTATTCCTATTTAAAAGTATTGAAGTGCCATTTTGTGCTGTAGTATATTAGTGTTGAATATTGAGTTGATTTCTACTAGTGAATGTTTTCCAAGTTACTGTGTAAATAAATAAGTATTTTTTACCAAGAATCCTTGAGAGTGTCTACTTGAACCAATGTGATTGTGATACTTCTGTGTAACTTCTTCTACTGCTCACATTCCCTCTTGAGATGAGCCTGGCTGCTGAGCTCGCTACCAAAAGTGTGTGGTACAGACTTATACCAAAGGTTGGTTTTTGCTTACACCTGTAGTCCTAATTGTGTGTGGTGTTCCCAGAGGGTATTGCCTGCAATTCTGCATAACACTGGTGTACAGCAGTGAGGATAAAGTACAGTTGTTACATTGAGTGTGTTCTTCTTACCTTTGTTCAAAATAACCTTCACAAGGCTAAGCTCCACTAGAGAATCAATTGTTTTATAATTCCTACTATAAATAAATACAAACAGGATGCCCTAGTTATTCTTACAGTAGATCAACTGAAAGATATGCATAAAGTTAGGAACTTGGCTGTTAAAGGAAAGAAAAATGAATTGATTGAAAGATTGTTGGAACACCAAAGATTGAAACAATTGGGCTGTAACTCCCAATGTCTCACCACATGTGGATAATGTTGATGAGGAAAATGATGATGTAGAATCTAACTCTTATATTATTGAAGAGGCAGATGAGTCAGAGGAGTCTCGGGATGTGAGCCCCACTGCCCCTCTACCTGCACTTGGGCCTCAACCCTTTGCCACAGGACCCTACCAGGTCCAGTACTGAGTCCAGAATGTGTCTCTCTTGACAAGATGAGACTTGAGTTAGAATTCAAAAGGCTCCAAATGCAAACTGAAAACAAACATCAAGAAATCAGGCTCAGAGAAATGGAATTGAATCATGCACTTGAAATGAAGAAATTGTCTCTTGAAAATGATTATCTCCCAGAGTCTTCTAGGTCTTCCAGTCCTAAAAGGCCTTGCATGCCTAAAGAAGCTGTGAGTATGTGTGAGGTGAGACTTGATATTTTGGATTGGTTGGCTGCTTTTGAGTATAACTATGGGATTCAGGATTTCACAGGGAATTAGTTGATTCCCTGGCTTTTGTCTAGGCTCCCCCAAATTGCAACTGATACTGTAATGGAGGTGGGGAACTTGAAAGATTGGAGTATGAAAATGTTATGCAAGCTTTAATAGCTAGATTTGGGAAAACTCCTTCCCAGTACCTTAAAAGATTTTGGACCCACAAAAAGCATGATGGTACCCCTTGGGCTACCTGGGTGTGTGAGTGTTTGAAAAACTTAGATGGTTGGGTAAAGGGTTACAGGGTTAACACCTTTGAAGGAATGAGAAATCTATGTTTGTTAGAATCTATTTTTGATGACTGCTCTCCTGAGCTGAGACAGCATTTGGCTGACTCCAAGGAACTTGATCCAAAGATGTTAGAAAAAGCTGCTGACTTGTGGGTTACCAACAGGGCTACTCAAAAGTATTTTGGGGCAACTCAGAAGAAGGATGATGGGAAGCAGCACAAGAAAGATACAACATTGAATTCTAATACCTCCAATCCAAAAGAGGGCCTCAAACATAAGAAGGGTAAGCCACAAGGGAAACCGAATCAGGCTAGTGAAACCTCTGGTGCCAAACCAGATGGAGGTCAGCAGAAACCCTCATTTGTCAAAACATTTGGAAAATGTTATGCTTGTGGGTCTACTGACCATGTGAAAGGGGATCCCAGATGTAGGGGTAAACCTTCAGGGATCCACACTGACTCCTTAGCCTTCTCCCCAGAGGAAGAAGTACCAATTGCAAGTGGAAACTTTCACCTACTGGCTGAGGGACCCATGTAAGTCTCAGTCAGTGTTTCTTTAGTGTCCCTGGGTCGGTGGGAACAATATCATTTAGATGTCTATAATTTAATCACAGACAATACTAAAGAGTATTATAAAGACAGTGTTCTTGTCAATGGTCAGGAAACCCCTGCCATTAGAGACACTGGGACCACCATTATTGCATTTTGAAGGTAGAGGATGTTGCTAAGGCACCCACATAGCTCACTAAGCTTGCTGGAGGCCCTGTTCAAATGCTTTCAGAATTACCAGCTCTCATCCAGTGCAATTACATGATTGTAAAGATACCTGTTTGTGTGCAGAGTGAGGTGCCTGGGAGAGTCCTGTTGGGGAATGACTTAACAACTCTTAGAGTTGTATCAAGCACCCCCAGAGGTCCCAGCAAAAGGAAACAGGAGCAGACAAGGAGGGCCAGGGAGAATATATTAGATGTCTCTCCAGATGTTGTTGTAGAAGAAACTATAACACCCAGCCCACAGGCGTATGACTGCAATTTCTAAAAAAGAAAGAGCCAAAGGGGAAACCCAATGCCTCCAAGAAGAAACCAGAAAACACTCCTGTGCTTCCAACAAGGACATTCCCGAGACTGTCTAAAGTCACACCTGTGACTAATCCACCAGCTGAGGCTGAGTGTGAGAACCAACCAGGAAAGGCTGAATCAGCTGCTGAGGAATAAGAGCTGGAAAACACCTTGCCCCTGTTGGAGATCTGGATCCTAAAGAACATCCTGAGCTGCAGTCTTTACTGGCAGAAGGTGGCCCCTTTAGAGCAGACTTCAGCAGAGGTCAAAGAGAGTGTCCTACTCTTGAAGGTCTTCACCAACAGGCAGCTTCCCAGCTAGACGGGCAAGAGCCAGGGAAGCATAGGTTATATGGGGAAGATGGCCTCTTCTACAGTGAACCAACTGAGTCAATCCCAGGGGACTACAGAAGACTTGTAGTGCTTCTAGAGAACAGGCCACAGTTGCTACAGTTAGCCCATGAGATCCCTTTGGCTGGTCACTCGAGTTTCAAAAGACCAAAGAAAGGCTTTCTCTCTATTTCTACTGGCCTAAGTTGGGGTCTGATGTAGATACATTATGTAGGAGCTGCCACACTTGTCAGACATCTGGCAAGAGTGGAGCCAAGAATGTGGCACCTTTGGTGCCTCTCCCAGTGGTGGGAGTCCCTTTTGAGAGGATAGGAATTGACATTGTTGGTCCCTTAGACGCTCCAACCTCTTCAGGCAACCGATTTATATTGGTTGTAGTAGACCATGCTACTAGGTATCCTGAAGCCATACCTACGAGGACTGTTACAGCTCAGGCGGTTGCTAAGGCCCTACTTGGTATTTTTACCAGGGTAGGTTTTCCTAAGGAAGTCATCTCTGAAAGGGGATCTCATTTTATGTCCCACTACCTGCAGGCCATGTGGAAGAACTGTGGAGTGACTTACAAGTTCTCAACTGCCTACCATCCTCAGACGAATGTGAGCATGGTAGGTGCTTTAGAGGAACCCCTTAGGAGAAAGTGGGACCTTCTACTGCCATACCTTCTCTTTACTTATAGAGAAGTCCCTCAGGAGGGAGTTGGATTTAGTCCCTTTGAGTTTGTCTATGGTCATCAAGTTAGAGGTCCATTGGCCCTAATTAAGGAGGGGTTGGAGAGTGCTCCTTCCCCCAAGACAGTGAGAGTCACTGACTATGTGTTAGGTCTCCGGAGGAGAATGACATGAAGGATGACAGAGGCATTAGATAACTTAAAAGCAGGTCAGGCTCTGGTGAAGCATTAGCATGACCAGTAGGCCAACATTGTTGAGTATACTCAAGACCAGCTAGTTTTAGTTATGGTTCCTACAAGGTAGAGGGCCTTACAGGACAAATGAATAGGACCCTTCAGAGTTGTGGGAAAATTTGGAGAGGTCAACTATCTGGTGGACTTAGGCAATCCTTAAGAGGCCCCCAGGGTCTTTCACACCAACCGTTTAAAGGCTTATGTCACCAGACCAGAAGTGGGAGCTTTGCTTCTACTTCAGCTCAAGAGGAGGAAGAGAGTGAACCTTTATCTGATCTCCTCAGGGAACAACCTTTAGATGAGAAAATAGAAGGAGTAAATCTCTCTTCTAATCTGACACGGGAACAACAGGAGGAGTGCAAGTCTATGTTAAATCAGTTTGCCTCCCTGTTTTCACTATCACCAGGCTTGACCCCTTGAGGCCAGCATGATATTCTCAATGGTGACTGTTTACCTGTTAAAAGCAGAGGTTACAGGATGTCAGAGAATGTTATAACCCACATAAAGTAAGAGGTCAACAAGATGCTTGATCTCGGAGTAATAGAACCCTCTACAAGTACATGGTCTAGTCCGGTTGTACTAGTACCAAAGGCAGGAGTCAAGGAGTTGAGATTCTGCATGGACTATAGAGCTCTTAATGCAGTCACAAAGACGGATACCCATCCTTTGCCTAGGACGGATGATCCGGTGGATAAACTTGGTTTAGCCAAGTACCTCCGTACATTTGACCTAACGTCAGGCTATTGACAAATAGCACTGACAGACCATGCCAAGGAGAAAACTGCATTTTCAACCCCAGCAGGCCTCTACCAGTTTAAGGTAATGCCTTATGGACTAATCAATGTACCTGCAACATTCCAAAGGATGGTTAATCAGGTTCTGAATGGGATGGAGGACTCCTGCATTGGCATACTTGGATGACATTGCAGTGTTCAGCCCTACTTGGAAAGAACATGTTGACCACTTAGGATATGTTTTGCAGGCTCTTGAGCAGGCCCATCTGACCATAAAGGCAAGTAAATGTCAAATTGGTCAGAGTAAAGTGGTCTACCTTGGACAGGAGGTAGGAGGAGGTGAAATAAGGCCATTGCCTAGCAAAGTACAAGCTGTACACAACTGGGCCACCCCTACTACTCAGACCCAAGTGAGAGTCTTCTTAGGTCTCACTGGTTATTATAGGAACTTCATTGAGCGCTATGGGTCCATAGCTTCTCCCTTAAATGTAGTCTCCTCACCCAAATTTCCTAAAAAGGTCAGATGGATTGAGGAGTGCAATAAGGCATTTGAAGAATTTAAGAAAGCCCTTTGTCAAGCTCCAGTCCTAAGAGCTCCTGACTATAGCCAAACCTTCATTGTGCAGACAGATGCCTCCAATACAGGTATAGATGCAGTTCTGAGTCAGCTGGATGACAAAGGTAGGAAGCGCCCCATCTGCTTCATCAGCAGGAAACTGAAGGAACCCGAAACAAGGTGGGCAACCATTGAAAGAGAATGTTTTGCTATTGTGTGGTCACTGAAGAAGTTTAGACCATACTTGTATGGATCTAACTTTGTGATTCAGACTGACCACCAACCCTTGAGATGGTTAATGCAGATGAAAGGGGAGAACCCAAAATAATTGAGATGGTCAATCAGGCTCCAAGGGTTTGATTTTACCATTGAACACAGGTCAGGGTGTAATCATCAAAATGATGATGGTCTCTCCAGAATGTTTGACCGACTCGAGTAAGGTGATTCATCCAGGGATGGATTCAATCCTCCTGTCCCTTAGTCTGGGGGGAACAGGTGTTAGGGAGAATTCTCAAAAATGTGCTAATTCCCTCGACCTTAGAGACCCACAGAAACTTTGCTGGATTTTGAGGACTTGTTTTTTTCCTGGAGAGAGTGTGAGCCTTTTTTCCCACTCTATCGTGTATTTTGATGTGTGTTTTACTCTTGTGTTCTTTGGTTATGGAGTTTTAGATAACTCCATAGGCATCATTGTTTTATTGTTATGTCACACAGCACCTTTAGTGCAGTGGCACAGGGGTGTCCTTTGGACTTCCCAAGGTTTAAATACCTACTCTGGGGTAAACTACTGTTCCCCAGAGAATGTAAAGTTAAATTGACTTTACTAGTCTTTTTAAATTCATAGACCCATCACACACTACTTTCCTATAGAGTGCTGGGGGGTTACTTAGTATCCCATATGTCCAAACACTTTTGTAGCTGTCAAAAGCCACCCTTTCCTATTGAAATGGCTGGTGGCAGTGGTTTTATAATGAACTACCATGATTTTTCCCTACCGCGAACACCGGTAGCTTAAAATCGGGCCGCCATGTTTTTCAATATGGTGCCCAAGACCCCTCTGTAAAAACAGACTCCGGTCATCTTTTTTTGTCATTTCTTTTCGGAAAGGTCCTTCTGGTATTTAACTCTGCATGCCAAACCAGATTTTGTCCCTTTTTTCGTGAGCCTTTGGCGGGCTTCAGGACTGAAGTCCGCCCATGGTGTATGAGTGTCTGGGGTGGGCAGGAAGTGAGGGAGGCGCCCGAAACTCCCTGTGCTTGGTCTCCTAGGAGACCCAAATGCACTCTGATGTAATTGGCTGGCTGACTGTCCCGCAAGGACAGCCACCCTGCTGGGTGATTGACAGCTAGGCTGGAATGAATGGGAGAAAACTATTTAAAAGGCGAGTCTCCAGGACTCGAAGGCAGAGTCGACCACTGGAATGAAAGAACCGAAGACGAGCTGGAAGAGGACGGCTGCTGCAACCACTGGACCGTTGGTTTGCCCGGTGAAGCCCTGCTGCACCTCTGAATCGCCAGATCTCCATTTGACAGAGAAGCTCCTTCAAGGACGGCTTCTCCCTTTGAGTTGGTGTGACCAATCAACTTAGCAAACGCCTGGATTCCATTCTCCGAGCTGGTAAAGATCAACCATGGAGAAGGACACCAGTTTGTGTTTGGAAGCCACAGCTACTTGAGCTGAAGTGACGCCATTTTGTTTGCTCCGACGACAATCCCGTGCAGTTCAGTAGTCCCCCGATGTCCTCCCTCTTGTCCCCACGACTGAGACTCAGGAACAGAGAGATCTGCAGGAACTGCCAAGAACCAACGTCTTCAGCAACATCTTTTTTGCTTCACTTTAAGGTACTGTGCCATCCGGTTGAGAGATCCTAACTCTCGCAGTGAAAGATTGCGAAACTTTCCCAATTTGCAGGCTTATGACCCAGCATATCATTCGCTTTCATCTAAACTACTTCTAAAAACATTTACAAAGACTTCTCCATCTGTACCAGAACTGTGCTGTCCTATTCAAGAGCACTAGACTATTGACTTTGGCCTGGCCTATTGAATTGAACTGACCCTCCTGGTACATTTAACCTTTGCATTATCTGAAAAAAGTGTTTTATAACCCCTTGAACAAACCTCTGCCTTTTTATTCCTATTTAAAAGTATTGAAGTGCCATTTGGCTCCTTTGTCAGGGGAGCTCAAACTGTCCCTACAACTTAGAGTTTTGTGCTGTAGTATATTGGTGTTGAATATTGAGTTGATTTCTACTAGTGAATGTTTTCCAAATGACTGTGTAAATAAATGTTTAAGTATTTTTTTTGCCAAGAAACCTTGAGGGTAAGTGTCTACTTGAACCACTGTGATTGTGATACTTCTGTGTAACGTCTTCTACTGCTCACATTCCCTCTTGAGATAAGCCTCGCTGCTCAGCTTGCTACCAAAGGTTTGTGGTACAGACTTATACCAAAGGTTGGTTTTTGCTTACACCTGTAGTCCTAATTGTGTGTGGTGTTCCCAGAGGGTACTGCATGCAATTCTGCCTAAAAACCATTGACTGGGATGCCCATGGTCGGACGCCCCTAGGGAGCTCAGAAGGAATGAAACACACTCTTGTCACCTGATTGCATAGTCCATCAGTGGTTGGTCTCTCTGATATTGTCCCTGCCGTGGCTAAGATGAGGCAATTTCTTCCTGATTGGTGTTTCCACAGGGCCCTCTTGTGGCCTTCTGCTGGAAATGGGGTTGATCAAAGGTGGCTGCAGGAAATGATGAACCTATCCAAGATGGACACAGGACGTGATGTCACCAATATAAGTTGGCCACTGGAAGTGATGTCACCAATCCAAGATGGCCTCTGGCAGTAAGGTTCCTGACAGAAAGTGTAGCCATACACTAGAAGGGATCTCACACGCTCTTGTCACCTGATGACCAAGTCCATCAGTGGTTGGCTTCTCTGATATTGTCGCTGATGTTTCTGGGATGAGGGGATTTCTTCCTGATTGGTGTTCAAAGAGGAGCCTTGTGTGGCCTTCAGCTGAAGATGGGGTTAATCCAAGATGGCCACAGGAAGTGATATCACTGATCTAAGATGAGCACGGGAAGTGATGTCACCAATCCAAGATGTTTCCTAGAAGCGATGTAACCAATCTAAGATGGCCTTTTGCAGTGAAGTTCCAGACAGAAAGTAAAGTCAAAAACCAGAAAGGATGACACAGGCACTTGTCACTTGATCGCCTAGTCCGTCAGTGGTTGGTCCCTATGATATTGTCCCTGGTGTTGCTGGGATGAGGACATTTCTTTCTGATTGGTGTTCCAAGCAGAACATCTTGTGGCCTTCAGCTATAGATGGTGTTGATCCAAGAGTACACCATGTGGGAGGACTGGGTGCTGTTGACCTGCCCCCAATCTGTCGTGACTTCTTGGTGGCATTGTTTGGCCCGGCCTTGATTTTCTAGCAGCCTCTCTAGAAGCGTCTTGAGAGAGGACATCTTGATTTTTGGATCAGTGAACTTTTCTGGGCGGGGTCAGTTGGGGGAGAGGGGCAGTATTTCCCTGCTTTGGTGGAAGGCGGCCGATGGAATTCCCCATGTGCTATGGGTGAGGTTCTGACTCTTTGTAGGTTCACTAGTATCCCACCCTGACACCATATATGGTGAACCAGATGGAGGACTCACACAACAATTAGTCATGGTATAGGAGTGTTTATTCAAAAAGAAGGAACAGATGCCTCACTGGTCCTATCCCTATGAGGGAAATTCCCTGCTTGTTTAACAAAAACTAAGGGTCCTCGTTGTAGTCCAAAATAAAAGAATCCTGGGTCCAATCTCCTAATTACTAACGGGCCCCAACACTTTAGACAAACTATCTAAAAGGAAAAGGAGGCTTTCACAACAGCCTTTGACTGGACTTCTGTCTGGCCTAGCTCTCGGAGGACTTGTCTCAGTCGCAAAGTTCTGTTAGAATATCTCTACACACTAGCTGGTCCTTGTGTGTAGTTTGTTGATTAAAATATAAGTATTTTTGTACAGTTCCCCCCATCCAACACTGGAGAAAAACAAAATCTTCCTTTATATATTTGCTGTGTACCACCGGTTAAATTCACTCCAGGGTAACTTCATCTTTTACCTGTAGTCAAATCTCCCCAGGATTACTTTTGCACCTCTTGTGGCACTGGGACTCCCCAAAGTCCTGTGGTCTTGAGTTGGGATTATTGGTTCTCAGTCCAATCACTTTTATACATTTGTTGGCTTCCACAGCCTGGATACAAATCACATGTATTCCTTACACTCCCTGGTTCACAGGATGTGTGTCCATATAATTCTCTCACTTTCTGATACTGTAAATGACTTCCCCAGCCTTCAAAGACAGTGTTTGTATTTCTTTCTCTCTCTTTGCATTCAGCCACATACCTGTTCCACCTTTCAGGCTTTCACTCTCACAGTGGCTTCTCCAGCCTTGATATGCAATATTTGAATCTCTCTCATTCCAGATCACCTGACTCTTGGGCTCGTTGCAGTTTCCTAGCTTTTCGACTGCAAACAGTTTTGGCAGTCTCTGGCCCCACAGCTCATTACCCTCGCTGGCTCCTTCCCAGTGGGAGTGTTTGCCTTCCTCTTCGTGCTCATGCTTGTCTCGCTTGTTCCGGTACCTGTCATGTGGATCTATGAGACTTGCGTTCCTTGTTTGGTTCTGGTCTAAGTGTCGGTTGCTGGGCACCCATCCCACCACTGAGCTTTAGTGGAGGCAGCACCAGAACAGATGCATTGCTTCCCGTCTTGCTTCCCCTTGCGAGTATCACTCCTGCTATGCCACTGCTGCCTCATCAGCTGTGTGTAACTCACCTCCTCCTGGATGTGTTCACAGAGGCTCACCTCTATGTACTGTGGATTCTCTTCCCTCCGTAGACATGCACACAGCTTCCCCAGTCCCTTTATATTTGCAGTTCTTATTTTGTGCGCATTCATGATCACAATCAAAAAAGTGTGTCTGTCTTCCTTCACGACGGCCTTCAGATAACAGTCAGCATTCCCGGAAGCCAAATGGATAGTAGGAGGATTGCTGATACTTATAGTTCAAATCTGGGAACACTCAGTTCATTCCAGTCCCATGTAGGTGGAATATCTAGTCCTTTCAGGGAGGTCCTCATTGGGCTGGGAGTCCTTGTCTCCAAAAAGGAAGTCACTCCCATTGAGTCCCCTCTTGCCCGGACCCCTAGAGAGGGTCTTGTGAAGTAGGATCACCTCTCTAGCCTCACATGGGGTGGCTCCCCTCTGGGGAGAAGGGACAAATTGTCCAGATTCACCTGGCCCAGTTGTGCTCTTGCTTGGTCAAGTGCCTTCTTAAGTACTCACAAGTTTGTTTTACCCCTTCAGAGTTCAGTTGCGCTAATATTGCACCGATGCCAAATGCACAAGCATCTGTCTGAATGATAAATTCTTTCCCAAATTCAGAGATGTTTAGAACTCGGGGCTGCTCAAGGCCATCCTTCAAGCTCTGCGAAGATGTCTGACAGGCAGAGGTACAGGTAACCTTCTTCAGCAGTTTATTTGACATGATGTCATTTAAATGATGGGCAAGGGTCCCATACCCCTTAATAAAAGGCTGGGAATATCCTCTGAGGTAGAGGAAGGCCCTCACTTGAGCATGGGTGTTGGGGATGTCACAATCCTTAACTACCTGGACTTTGGCCGGCAGAGGCTGTTTCTTACCGCCACCTACTTGGTGACATAAGTAAGTCACAGTATCCTGCACTTTCTGGCACTTGGATGCCTTCATAGTCGAGTCAGCCTTCTGCATTCCTTAAAGAACCTGCTCCAGAAGGGATACATGGTCTTCTCTTTTGTGTGACTGGTCAGGCCGACCGTCCAGTGCCCTGCTGTTAGGTGGAAGGTACTAATGAACTTGATAGTGACTAATCGGTCAATGAGTTAATCTGCCAGAGGGATGGGGTGTGCGTTGGTCCTTATGACAGAGTTGCCTTGATAATGCACACAAAATCCAGACCTCAGATTTCCTGCTACTGGACATTTTAGGGACCAGTACCACTGGGCTAGCCCACGTGCTGCGGGATGGCTCGATCACCCCTAAGGTCAACATCTTGGAGACTTCCTCCTTGACGGTGTCTTTGTCCTTATCGGACACCCAGTGCATATCATTTTTCACCTGTTTACTGTCTCCAGTGTCGATATCATGGAGGGACCAATCAATCGTCACAGGAGTCAGCGAGAACAGTCCGGCAAACTGATCCAGCAATCACTGGCAGTCCTGCCTTCGCTATTCCCTGAGGTCTGGAGAGATTTGAACTCACTTGGGAGACCCATCAGAGGGCTCTGTGTGCAACAAGTCGGGGAGAGGGTTAGTGTCCTCCTCGGTCTTGTCATCCGTGACCATAGCCATCATCACTAAGTCATCCCTGTTGTAATGGAATTTGAGCCAGTTGACGTGGAAGACACAAGGCATGTGCTTCAAGGTATTAGTGTCAATGAGGCAGTTAACCTCACTGATCTTTTCCAGCACCACGTAGGCTCAAGTCCACTTGTCAAGCAAGGTACTGGGTTTGATGGGTGCCATGATCCAGACCATCTGGCCTGGGGTGTACTCTGCATGGTGGCCTTCTTGTTATGCTAGTGCATCATGAGATCCTGGCTGGCCTTCAGGTTCTGGGTGCACTGTTCCCTGTAATTAACCATCTTGGATTGAAGACCAAGCACATAATCCACTATGTCGTGGGAAGGTGCTCTAGGATTGCCCTCCCATCCTTCCTGTACCAGACTTAACGGACCCCCAATGGGAAGGCCAAACAGGAGCTTGAACTGACAACACAAAACCATTCTGTGGCACCTCCAGATAGGAGAACAAGGGGCATTCCAGGAGAATATCCCAATTTCTCTTGAGGAACTCTTCCAAGCTGCCTTTCATGCCCTGGAGGGTCCTGTTGAAATGCTCAACAAGCCCTTTGGTTTGTGGGAGAAAAGTCAGGGAGAACTTGTAAATGACTCCACATTCATCCCACATTGCATTCAGATAAGCCAATATGAAGTTGGATCCCCTGTCAGAAATGACTTTTTAGGGGAATCCCACATGAGACAATATCCTGATGAGAGCCTTCACAACAACCAGAGCTTTGCTGCTTCTAGGGTAATAGCCTGGGGAGATATACCATTCCTGAGGAGGTTTGAGGTTCCAAAGGACCCACAATGTCCATACCTATCCTCTCGAAAGGCCACCTGACTATGGGTAGTGGAATTATGGATGCCTTAGTGGTGCCACAAGGCTTGCCAGATGCTTAGTAAGTGTGGCAGGATCAGACCAATACTTTTATCTTTAACCCCATCTGAGGCCAACAGAAATGGGCAGACAGCCTGTTGGCTATCTTGATCATACTGAGATGACCTGTCAATGGAATGTGGTCAGCCAAGTCCAATTGGAACCTTCTGTGGCACTGGGAACCACCAAACATTGGCTAGCCCCCACCTCAGAAATCTCAGGCTCACTGTACAGTTGACAGTTCTCCCATTACAACCTGAACATTCTGCCGGCATTCCCCTAGGCCTGTTTTTTTGCCTGTGCACAAATATCTGCCAAAGTTGAGCAATCATGCTGTGCTTGGCAAAAGTCCGCCTGATTCGGGTCTACAGCTAAGGACAAGATGCAGGTTGCAGCAATACCAGGAACGCTTTGTAGTTGGCTAGGTCAAGTCAGGCTTTAGCCGCTGGGAGGGATTGATGAGTGACGCTCAAGCGGCCGGAAAGTTTGTCAAAGGGGTGATCTAGGGTGCATTGATGTGCGATCAATATGCAGCCTATGCAGTGGTCAAGCCGTGGCCGTAACCCCCGGTTAGAGTTAGAATTTGACTCTCCAGTGATTTGGTTTGGGTCCCAGTACTCAGCAGTCGCTTCAAGCCTACTAGGTGGCAAGCTATAGCTGGGACGTGATGTGGTGTCGACCTGTTTGAAGGTGCAAGCAATGTTCCATGTGGTGGAGGAGTGCTGCAACCAGCACAAGCGATTTCACTCTTGTTCCAGGTGCAGGGAACAGAGAGCTACCGGTTCGGGGCGGTAGAAGAGAGAGCTTGGGCTGGTTTGGTCCTTTGGTTGCTTTGAGGCCCACTCAGGGGGACTCGGGGATAGGATGGTTCTGTTCAAGGTCTGCTCTCTCAGCTTAAGAGATTCTGGTTGCAGAGTGGTAGGCCCTGATCAAGAGCAGAGGTCACTCCAGATGTGCTCTGGAAGTGGTAGGGGACAGATCTTTGTCATGTCTTGGATGATTCTTTCTTCACCTCTGGCTGAGGGTATTGGAGTGGAAGGAAGTCCAGTGAGATCTTGAGACGAATCTGCAGCCTTAAAGGATCTGAGATGAACTGAGCAAATTGTCATGATGCCTACCCCCGGGCATCCAGACCAAGTCTAGCAACCCCGGAAGCAGGCATCATGTTACCCAGAGAAAGCCCAGCAACCCTTGTTAGGGGCTATATGGGTACAGTCCTGGCGTCTATGGCGCCAGGCTCATATGGGGGAACAGTCCTGGCGCCATAGGCGCCAGGCTCATATGTTAGAACTTACCTGATGCAGACCATGCTGCAAGAGATCCAAGCCCATGTGAGGCTTGAAAGGGACTACTTTACCTAGGGACTATTTTGTTACTCGGGTGTGGTTGTGAAGGAATACTTACCTGGGACTACTTTGGTGGCTATTTAAAGCATGCCCGAAGGGCAGCACACGCTTCGCGTTATTCTGCATCCAGCAGCGTAACGCTCACCGTGCCTGCAGTCAGCATCCAGCCTCGTGCCACGCCCGCCTCGAGTCCAGAGCACCTAGAAAGAAGGGAAAGAAGAAGAAAGGTTAGAACAAGAACATTATTGGGTTTCTTACCTGATTCCGGATTCATCGCATCTTTGAACGAGGAAAAGACTTTATTTTAAACACGGCGCATCACCAGCAGCTGTGCCGCGCCATACTCACCGTTCCTCGCAGCATCTCTACGATCCTGTGCTGTCTCCATCATTAAGATGCCGCATTCCAGCACCTAAGGGGGACAAGAAAACAACAAGGTGAGCCGAGGGGAAACAAATAAGGACAATCTCTTGCCACCATATACTTACCTGATTTTACCGCCGGAGGTATTATTCAAAAGCACGCCAAATCTTCTTACGCCGCACCTGTAAGAAAAAAGACAGCAGCGAGTTAAACTTTGGCATCATTTAACAGATAGTGTGGGATAGCACAGACTCTTACCAGAACGCTTTCAGCCACCACAGAACTATCTTCATTTGGGTCTAAGCTGCAAGATAAACAAAGGAATTGGACAAGAGTGATTATTCAGACATTTTTGAACTCTTTAGAACTATATACTTACGGCCCTTCGCCAGGAGTTTTGGAGCCAAGATTTGTCTAGAACTCTTCCAATATCCTCAAGCCAGTGAAGTAAGTGGCCATCAGCGAGCCCCTGCGTTCCTCGCAGGATGGAGAGCTCATCATTCAGAACTATAAGGTGAGCTTTGTGAAAGGGAATATCGGAGGTGATAAATGGGGATGCAGTGAGGGGCTTTACTCAACTCCACGGGTGGCTAATTCTCTTTCTCTGCCTTTAGGAGACTACTTCTACGGGTCAAGCAGATGAAGCTAGGTGGGCCAGTCCAGTCAGTCATCTCTGCACTACGCATCACGTTGGTGGAGACCGCGGCTGTCCAGTTCCGCTCGACACCCCTGTGGGAACCAGGTGAGCGTAACAGAACGCAAAGCCTCTCTACAAATCCTCACCCGGGTGTCATGGATACCTCAGACACTGACCAATTGACCCTATTATTAGGGGAACTTAGGGCTGAAGTACATGCCGCTCATCAAGAAACTAATACCCTCAGGAGAGAACTGATTGTTTCTAAGGAACGCACTGATGATCTTGCTAGACAATTATTGCAAAACCAAGCTGGGCAAACACCATTACCTGGACTCGGGGGCGAATTCAACT
Source organism: Ambystoma mexicanum (assembly GCF_040938575.1). Lineage (NCBI taxonomy): Eukaryota > Metazoa > Chordata > Amphibia > Caudata > Ambystomatidae > Ambystoma > Ambystoma mexicanum. The sequence continues at coordinate 162,381,935 of NC_090937.1, read as the reverse complement.
CCTGTTTCATCAAGCAATCCTGTGCAAGTGGTTCTACCAGGGAGCATTCCTTTAGCCCCGCCGGAACGTTTTGCTGGGGACCCGAAAAAGTTTGCCGTGTTTATGAACCAATGCCGCTTGCACTTTTTATGCAGACCTGGAGCCTTTCCAAACGATCAAGCCAAAGTAGCCTTTGTATTATCATATCTCAGCGGCAGTGCAGCGGATTGGTCAATTCCACTAGTCAATCAGGATGACCCTATTCTTCGGGATTTTCAAATGAGCATGGAAAGACTATTTGCCCGGCACTCCCAAGGACAGGCCCTGGATAACAAACTTTTGTCTCTACGACAGGATAACCAGGACCTTTTAACCTACATCGCAACCTTCAATAGGTTGGTGGTGGAAACTGGATGGCCCGAGGTAAAACGGATTACGTTATTTCATCGAGGACTTCGAGGAGAACTCAAAGATGTTTTGGCTCAAGTTGTGAACCCACCTCAAGACTGTGCTGAATATATAGACTTAGTGGTCCAGTTAGATCACAGACTTCAGAACAGAAAGGCCGACCGAGCCAAGTTCGAGAACCGGGTGTTGGTTAAACCCAACGCTACCCCCAAAGGAGCAGATGCCTCAGAACCCATGCAAATCGAAGCGGTTAAAGGACCCTTGACTCAGAAGGAAAGAGAAAGGAGATGGCAAATGCAATTGTGTCTATACTGTGGAACTTCGGGACATTTTCTACGGGATTGCCCAGTAAAACCACCCAAGAAAGTGGTAGGAGCTGCTGATAAAAGCCATATGGAGTCTGACTCGGGAAACGACCACGCCCGGCAAGCGTAGAGGTCCGCTTGCCGAGCTTGAAGAAGGATACTCAGTGTTAGGCAGAAACCTGTGCAGTTCCCTCTGGGACCCTGCAAAAGATTTAGGACTACAGGTGTTTGGCAGTAAACCCACTTGGTAGCAGTCTGTACCACACAGATTCACTTGGTAGCTGTGGCTGAGCAGTCAGACTTCCCTCAAGAAGAGTTAGGCAGTATACAGAGTATTCACAATAGGTCAAGAGAACACAATAGAACAAGTAAACACTGACCAGGGCTCGGTGTAAAAGATATATATTTATTTATTTAAAACCACATCTAGAAAAACACACAGGCACTAATAGTAAGCAATTCAAAAACACGGTCACTAAAAGCTATACACTCCCTTAAAAGAATATTAGACAAGTCTTAAGTAAAGCCCCACTTATTTTCAGACAGCGGTGAGCGCTTAACATAGATGGCACTCTAATAATTCGGTTTAAAAAGGGAGAGAAAAGCAGAGAATAAATTGAAACAGATCCCAACACTTTTGCATGAACACAACAAGAGAGGAAGGCAAAGTAACACCGTGAATTCAGAGTCAGTAGGCCGGATCCGCTTTAAGAGGATCAAAACGAAATGTGTTCAAGATCACACGGTTGCAGTGCACAAAGTCTTGTAACCGTTCAAAAAGGAGTTGGACCAAAGAAAGGGACCAGATAGAGGGTCAAGGCGGCCAGCCCAGTCCAGAAGGTTAAGGGGTTATCATTACCTTGTAGCAATCTTTAGAAAGGGAGGCCTGGCGGACACAGTACCTTAAAGTGGTGAGAACACTCTAGCGGGGGCAGTTGTTCCTCGCAGCGAATGCAAGTCAGTGCTTCGTCTGGGGGAAGAGAGGATCTCGTCGGGGAGGAAGACAGGAGTCCGTTGCACTGCCAGGGAAGAAACCAGCCGCAGAGTTTCTCAGGTACAAGGAGCGGTCTGTTGATTCGCGGTTCAGTGGTAAGTGGCTATCCGGCTGCCGGGGTGCTTGAAATGGGCAGTTCAACCACAAACCGGTCTGGGGTGCGAAGAGAAGAAGGTAAACTGGTTGTGCCCACCAGTCAGGGGAAGAAGCCTCTCCAGCCGGGAGATCTTCGCTGTCGTCGGGAAGTGGTGAGTCGGTTCCGCAGGGCTCCACCGGTGTTGTCGTTGTGGTAGGTCGGCTCCGCTTCTCCCTCATCGGATTCTCAGGTCCTGTGGCGACTTCTGAAGTTCCAGTCCCAGAAGCCCTGCTTTTATGCAGCATACCCCCATTCACTCAGCCTAGCTGTCAATCAAACATGCTAAGTGGTGAGCCGACAGGCTCACCACTTGGGCCAATCACACAAGAGTGCGACTTGAGTTACCAAGGTAACTCAGTCCAGGGTGCCTAAACCCCCTCCCAAACCCCCTTTGGTACCCAGACAGAGTGGCACCACTTTTGGAGGCTTCTGTGGAGAAGTGGAACAAAGGGCTCGACTTGGGTTGGAGTCACAGAAGAGAACACAAATGCCATTTTAGAATCGAGTCCTGGCAAAAAATACCAACCAGTGAATTAATATTAATTAAATGAACCAGCGGTATGTTCGAGGCTATGAGAATTAAATAATTAAAGTTGGTAGCCTCGAACAATGGGAAAATCCCATAGGGAAATATTTGCGGTCGAATATAAAAAGTAGTATCCACTGCCACCAGCCAAAACTCGATCAGGGGGGACGGAGACGTGACCCCTCGACTAACAGACCCCGGGGCAATCGAATTGCCCCAACTAGTACGTCCACAATATGATGGTTTTTGAGCGCCACTGAATGGACGGTCCATTATAACAAGATTATGAAGATACATTTAAGTGCAGATCTGTATAGCTGCCATATATGTACAGAATGAAGAGAAGGATATTTATATATCCTCTGTCCTATCTTTCTAGGTGTATGTAAATGATCTTCATGCCCTGCAGGATTGATTTCCAGTAGCAGCACTACCACTGACACGTTTTCTTGGTTAGAGGTGAGTGCTGATAGGTGTCAGCAGTAAAGAAAGATACACACCAGTGAATTGTGTCTATTATGAATGAGGAGGCTTGAGTCTAATAGGTTGTTCTATGTATTTACCTTTAGAACTATTCCACAGAAGACATAATTTTCTTGTTGTATGAGGAATCCTGAAAAGAGGTTCCTAGATCCTGAAGAAGGTCGGATTAATTAGAGGACGCAGGGTGGTCCAAGATCGACCGAAACATATGTAGATCCTAGAGAGAGGGAGTAGAAACCACTCTATGAACATCGGAAAGTGTATTTAGATACAAAAAACAGCAGTGATATCAATAGGATTGTTGTTTATGTTCTTTTGTGAGAACAGATGTCACAATTTCTTTGTCAAAAAATATTTGTGTCTTTTTTTCTATTGAAAATACAGAGTTGTTTTAGTGTTTAGGTTGTATGAAAGAAGAGATATTGATGTCATAGCCTTCGAGTTGTGGAAATATGTTCTGAATTAAGAAAATTAATATGAGGAAAAAATAAATAAAAATATATATTTTTCTATTACAATAATAGTTTCTGTAATTGTGGAAGTATTTCCTCTAGCCTCATATATATCTAGGTCCATTGTTTATTTTCTGTTGATGCAGCAGGGCACAAGTGCAGTTTGCTTTTGCCATGGAATGAACAGAAAAGGGAAATCTGATTAGCAGATTACCCCTTTTTGAGACAGAATTACCCTCATCATCCTATTTATTAATAAAAAATAAAAAAGCCAGGGCTAAACATCCTAGCCAGATGGCAATTCCTCACACCCTTTCCGATCAAGCAATGCATAACTGCTCACTACATAAAGAATCCTGTGTGACATCTTCCATTTCTGTAACAAAGGGAAACTCCAAGAAGCATGTTTGACACTAGTGAGCCTGCTTAAGGGAATAAAGTAGTGATATTTAAAATGAGACACTCCTTCCCGAGTCTCCATATGTTCCCTGGCCCCCTGGCCTCTGCATTAGGGCCAAGACTAATTAGGTCCCCTTTTCCCACCTTACCACAGAAATGGTGAAGTAACCCTTTTTCATTTTTTGTTGACCTTCTTCCTTCACCTATTTGACATGTTTGTGCTTTTCCTCTTGTAGTACAATTCCATGTGTACCTGTCTACTTATAGTATATATTACGCCTACAATACTTAATGGGTGTGATAGGTGTGTTTAATGACGCTATGTTCTTACTAGAGGCTGCTATTTTTATAGACCCTTTTTTTTGGACATACCTTTTTTTTTAATATATTTACATCCCTCTAGTTTGAATGCTCCTGCTGCTGACTCGCGTCTCTGAAGGGTATCCGCGTCCCGGTCCATGCTACCAACATACAGGGGAGAGCTGTAAACGATTCCCATTCTGTCTGTTTTACCATCATGGCTGAAACCCTGCTGAGCTGAGTTCGCGCAGAGCACATAGCAAATTTTGCTCTCCGTGGTACTTGTTCTGGCTTGTTTTTCGTCAAAGTAGACCACATTTATGATTGTGAACAGTAGATTCATTGAATGCTATCAAAAAGTGAATCAGCAAGGTCAGGTCAATCTCTGCTGAAGAGTAACCACTGCTACACCCTGAGTGGGTGACCCCTTGTGTGGGTGGTCACAGAATTCTCATGAAACTGTTCTTTTGCACAAAAGGGTTTTATTTTGAAGTGCAGTGGTGTAGTAATACACTGGTATTTTTCAAAAAACATAGGACATTCACATTTGAGGACATACAAAGTGTAGTACCTAAGTACGAATGATCAAGTAGTCAATATTTGAGACATCTATTTGTACAGTTTGTTCATTCTCTATAGGTTCCTTGGGAAGGAAGCTTAGAGAATTCAGTGGAATCATAAACAGGTGCGGGCCCATAGAGTGTGGGCACAATCAAGAGTTGAACAACAACATATAATACATGTCAACACAACAGTGTTGGGAAATTCTCTTGTGCACATATTCTTGTATTCTTCCATCAAAAAGTGGTACCTATCATCACCTATGGAGCTGAGGCGTGGCTGCCGCAAAACAAAATTTACTGGAAAAGAGTATTGAATCTCCCTAATTCAACTCCCACTGTTCTTCTTCGTTTTGAGTTGGGCAATTTATCTATACACGTACAAGTAGCCCGGAAAAGATGTTGCCTGTTCCAAAAATGTGTATTAGGTTTAGCTGAAAAAAACGTGCTTTCAGTATTGGCAAATCACTTATTAAGATCAGAAAATGCATTCCCGTTGAAATGGAGAGTGGCTGTAATTGCAGATATGAGTAGCGCTAACATCTCGCTTGATACTCTGTTAAATAACCCTAACAAAGCAAAATTGAAATTGCACCAGTATGATTGGAATAACACCCAACAAAAATGTCTGCAATTAAAAGATTTTGATAGAGCGCTTTTCGGTCATAAAAAATATCGACAGGCGGAAGACTATTTACTAAAATGTCCTTCATTCAAACTAAGAAATCAAATATTACGGTTTTATTTGAACCTGTGGCCAACTAACCAGATATTAGTAAGGTCTATTACAAGTTGAAAATGTAACGTGTCGATTCTGTAAAGTATCAAATACTAAAGAAACATTAAGGCATTTATTAATTGATTGTGATGAATTAAGAATGCAGAGAGAAGTGATGATTAAGAAATTAACACAACATCACCTTATTAAGCGGTCAAATGATGAATTGTGGCATGAGCTATTTGCCACTCCAAAAATTGGCATAAGAATAGCGACAATGCAATTTTTAAATACAGTATTGCTCACTTCGGGCTCTGGGGAATAAATGATTCTAGCAAATGATCGATTATTAGTGGTTAAAGCAAGGTATACTTGAATAAATGTGAGGCTTTATATCCACTTATATGTTCAAATTTACTCATTACTATTTTTAATGTTATTATCTTCATAAGTGTTTGTCAGCATTGATACTAATGTTGCTCTTAAGTATGTATCTCAAAGTCGATAACAGATACATCTGTAACTTTTAATGTTTGATGTGTCTTAGAGAAAAGTTTTATGTGATTATTCTCCTTGTCTATGATATGTTTGTTTTGAAAGGTTAATTAATTAGCCAACCAAAATAAAAAAAAATAAAAAAAAAATAGAAAACATGGCTATGCCCCACTGTTTCAGGGGAATCAAACCATGACAAATTCATGTGCTGGTTTGGCAGAACTCTAGATTGATGACCACAGAGGATATCAGTGGATAATTGATAGTGAAACATGGCCCTTCGCCCCTGCGGTCTGATGTCTGCTTACACTCCTCCTGACTCACCCCTACCAAATCCCCATTTGCCACTCCTCCGGGCCGCCATCTTTCTCTTCGTGGATTTCACAATCAACGTTTTGCACTGGTTACGTTCATTAGGTCGGTCACGCCATCTGGAAATTCTAGAATACCTGAAAGAAAACTCAGTGCACTTAGGCAATCAACTGACGGTTGTTTGACGTAAACTGAGAATGCAATAAAAAAAATAGGTTAACTGTCATGCACTGAATTTAGTTGAATAATCTTGACATGTGCAATAAAACAGGTCACAACTAAACACAGGGTGCTATTCAGGACAGTAAACGTTGTGCAATGGTGTCAGCGTTGGAAAAGTATGGTTTTGTAAAGCGACCCAGAGAAGGTGACACGCTGCAACACATGGCGCACCAATGAAATATAGTGGGGCTCTCGCGGTTGTGCAAGGTGCACCAACCATTCTAAATGAGTTTTTTTCCCATGTATAAAGCGCATAAAAGCCCATTATTGCTTCTTCCAAGCACTCAAATAATAGGTCTTATAATGCACTGTTTTATATACTCGCTTGTTTTAATTTCGAAATGATGGCGGGCTGAGTCTGGCTTGGAGCAGATGATTGAATAATTCAAGAGGGGGCGTATGCCTGTATTTCCTGGACAATTGGTTCAGTGCTCCCTGGCTGCTGTTTCTGACCCCCCGCCTGCTACAACTTGAGACCGTTACAACACTCGTTACACGCAGCGAGGAGGAGGTGAAAATAAATAAATAACCTCCTGTGTCCTCATCTTGCTTGATCTCTCTTCTGCCTTTGACACTGTCAACCATTCCATCCTGCTAAAATGTCTCCGTGATAACCTGGGTATCACCGGTCAGGCCCTGGCGTGGCTGTCTTCCTTCCTCTCTGACTGACCCTCCCAGGTCCAACTTGGGTCCTTCCTTTCTGCTATCTTTTTTGATACCTGTGGTGTCCCCCAGGGGTCTAACCTCTCTCCCTAGCTGTTCAACCAATACCTAGCACCCCTTGCCCACCACATTGCCGCTCTCTGCCCCAACTTCCAGTGCTATGCGGACGACACTCAGCTCATTTTCAGGCTTCCTTCGGCCACCTCTTCTACGCCCCTCATCTCTGACTGTCTGTCTGCTATCCAGGTGTGGTGTGCCGCCAATGACCTCTGCCTTAAGGCCAGTAAGACTGAGATTCTCCTCATCGGCATGCCCACTCCCTCCTTTCCTGTAAACCTCTGGCCGGCCTCCCTTGGCCCTCTTCCTGCTCCCACCTGCAAGGCTACAAACCTCGGGTTATCTTCGACTCCACACTCTCTTTCTCTCCCCACATCTCTAATGTCTCTAAGAAGTCACACTACCAGCTGCACCTCCTCAGAGGTATTCTTCCTTTACTCTCGTTCCCCCAGAAGCTCACTGTCTCCAGAGGTCTGTTTCTCTCTAGGCTGGATTGCTGCAACAGCCTCTTTCTAAATCTGCCTGCTTCTATTCTCCGCCCTTTGGAACTCATCCAGAACAGGACTGCAAGACTTGTCTTTGGCTTCAAGCCCTGGGATCATATCTCCAGGACTGAAATCTCTGAACTGGCTCCCAGTGGCTGCGAGGATTACGTTCAAAACACTCTGCATCGTCCACAGGCCCTTCTGGGGCCTGGGCCCTCAATACCTTCAACTCTCTCTTCCTAAATATCTTCCTTCTCAAGCTCTTCACTCATCTGCCTCCAACTCCCTCAGGGTCAGTCACTTTTCCAAGCAACGAGTGGGTGGTAGATCTCTCTCTTCGGCTGCGGCCTCCCTCTGGAACAGCCTCTCTGTCTCCCTGAAACTTGAGGAGAACCACCTTCAGTTCCAGAAGCACCTCAAAACCCTCCTCTTTGCTTCTGCTTTCTCTCCCCCTCTCCCCTGCTGAATTCCTGGCTTATACTGAGACTGCACTGGTTACCTTTCCACCCTTCTGATCTTGGGCAAAAGCCCTGCCAGTTGCTCGCCTGCACTGCCTCCCTTGCAACCCCTGCACCTGGGGACTGTTGTCCGTATCCCTACAGTCCCCTCACCAGAACTTCGTCTGCACTCACCCTGCACTTGCCACCTGCTGGCCATTCTTTTATTTATCTTGTTTATTATCCCATGTACTGCACTTTCCCCTCCCCTTTCACCCGCACTTCTCCTTTTTCACCCTTCCCTTGCACTTGTACGATCTGAATGACACTTGGCCTAGTAAGATCGGAGTCTGTCTTCCCTCTGTTCCCCCTCCCTTGCCTCGTCGCGCCTTAAAACACTTGTGTATAGACGTATTATAAATGCCATATCATATCATAAATAGAAGAGGTCTGAAGAGGGGCAGATATGTGGTGCTCTGTGCAAGTACTAGCACGGGACTCTGGCTGTTCAGGGCCGTGTTGAAGCGCAACTCAGAAGTAACACAGAACTCCTTTGTCCATCTGTCATGGGTGTCCATTTACCTCCTGGTAAAATAGAGAGCCTGTTGGAGAAGCCAGGAGAAGTACTAAGAGGGGACATCCGTGTGCTATTTAAGGGATGGATGGATCATGCTCATCCTTGAACAGCCATCTAGCCAGACATGTTTCTGTCCGTTTGTCATTCCAGGCAGTCCTGTACCTACCCCTGTAGTGCTTTTATATCAGTGACTTATACAATGAGGCTGCTACAATCAGGGTGGCTTTGTAGGTCCCAGAGATAGAATGGGTATCGTGAGGGCAAATGCTGAGGTATATGGAATTGGGTATTTAGATACATGGAGAGAAAATACATGTCACGTGCAATGTATAGGCAGGTATCTCCGCTGCCTAAACTCAACATTCTATACAAAAGAAGACTTTGGGAGGCAGGCTTCAAATGACTTTCCGACTCTACTCAACGACTCTACTTTTTTATTGATGAAAGACGATTTTATTCAGGGCAAGGCAGGGCTGGTTTACAGTTCTTTTCTCTAGCATCTCGCTGTGACAGATTACCATTTGGTAAAGGTGCAGGAGCCCGAGCTTTAGAAAATAAAATAATATGTATATATATATATATATATATATATATATGCAATGCTACAGGTGATTCCATCTCTGAACGGGTAATCTGCTGGTCATATTCCCCTTTCTTAAACTCGTTGCCAAAAGCATACCGTATAGCTGTGACCTGCTTCTTTAGCCTGATTGCAGGACCTGCCCTACAGTGGCACAGGGCAGGTTCAGGTCACAGCTGAGGTGACAGCCAAAGTCACTGCAGCACAGGGCTGGCATTTATGATATGCACTCCTGTTCCATAATATCATGATTATGAGAGGCCCATGCTGGTGGCCGGGTATACTCTGAAAAAAGCCATGCTTGAGTTGGTGGATTGTGCATGGCACTGCTCATAATCATTGCAGCTGTGCTGAATTGCCATCTGGCAAGGCTGGGAAAGCCCTCGCTTTTTTTAATGTTTAATAAATAATAAAAGGATGCAAGTAAATCCATCATTGAAAGGGAAATCTGCTAGATTCCCCATCCATAAGCTCCATGCCATAAGCATAGTGTGTACCTGTGTCTTTCTTCATTAGTATCTAGATTTGCAGCGCCTGCTCTACCAATGGCACAGCACAGGTTCAGAGGCCACAGGTGCCCACTGACAGCTGCAGTGAAACCCGAGTCTCTGCAGCGCAGGTGCTGATTTTGAAATATGTACCCCTCTAAAAAAAAAAAACCTAACCTGAAGATGTTTTCCTGGTGGCACATCAAACTGTAAACATAAGCCATATCTGAGTTAGGGTACGGTGGCAAGCATCTTTCAGAGTTATGCCAGCCACACTAAATTGATTGTGCACATGTGACAGCCCTGGGGCCCAGTTTCAGCTGAGGAGGGAGTATGTGCATTTCTCCCTGTGAAAGCTCACCCCTGCCCACTGACAGGGCTAGCCTTGGCAGATTACTCCTCCTTTTTTCTTCCTTTGTAAAAGGCAGGTGAAACTCGTCACCAGGACAGCCACTTCACAGGATGCTGCCTGGCTTGGGAACAGAAACCAAGAGGCAAGCCATTCACAGAGAGCCAGGCCTCACCACACCAGGGGGCTGCTTTTCAAAAAGCCTCTGATCCCATTGATCGAGGGGCAGCAGAGTTAGGGTGAGTAAGAGAGGGATCCACACAGTTTTTGGAGTCTTCTGCCATCTTCATTCTCTCTGGCACTCTTTCTTGTCCTCTCCACTTCCTCTGGAGCAAAGCATTGTGGATATTATATAATAAGGGCAAAATACACTAATTTCAAGCGCAGGGATTGGACCCCTAAAGTAGGCTAGCTTTAGTCCAATCACCTTGGAAACTTTGGCTATAAAAGAAGGGGTCTCCGTCCACTTCTTGGAATCATCTTGGGAATCATCTGGAATCATCTTGAATCATCCTGAAGATTTTGTTGGACCCCGCTGAGAGAGGTCCTACGTTTATGAGGTGGAGGCAGGTGTTCCAAGACATAGACCAGACTTGTCCCCTAAGCATCCAGAGGGATCATTGGGGGTGATCTGCTGCTGGAACAGGACCTGCCTCTCTGCAGCCACAGCAGTACACAGGACCTCACCGTGCTGTTGGACCTCTGCAGTTATGTGCCAGCCTCGCCTGTGTCTGGGAGCCCGAGAACAAGGACCCATTTTGTTCCTGAGTCCCTGGAGTGGGGCTCACAGCAACCTAAGAAGTGATCTCCTGCTGGAGGAAAACCCCCTCTCTGCCAGTGACAGTGGTACCCCAAGACCTCACCGTGTTGGGGGACACCGCAGATTTGTGCTAGCTTCCCCTGGGGTTGAGAGCATGAAAAAGGGACCCATCTTGTCTCTGATCCCAAGAATTGGGACTCACAGCCCCCTGAGAGCAAAGACATCCAGGATCCTATTGTTTTTCTCTATTGAACTATTTGGAGCATTTTCCAAGTACTGCTCGGCACATTTGAACCAGCAGGGCCCTCCGTTCCTACCTTTTTCTCTCTCCGGATCTTCTCACAGTGCAAAGAATTTTGGTTCAGTGCTGCTGAACCACCAAGAACCGCACAAAGGTACTATTGACTGCTAAATTCCCCCATGGTCCATTTTTGGCCCTTAGAGACTGGTTAGGGCAATTTGGACCCTTTTTGCTCACAAGTACATATCCTTTTTTAAGAACACTGTGGCTTTTGCTTGCCTTTTCCCCCTTGTCTCATCACCCAAAGTGTTGCATCTAGTCTGTCTGTGCATATTCTGTGTTTCTTCTAAAGGGGTGTACATGGTGTGTCTAATTAAAGCATATTCTTGTAGAGAAACTTGATTGGACATTACTTTATTTTGGACTGTTACTTTGCTGTTTGGATTGCTACTGAACCGCATTCACACCCCTCTTAAGAGTGTAGCCTTCCCTCTGTCCAAGTTACCACAAAAGGCAAAGGAAGTATATCTCTTGACTGTGGCTGGTCAGATAGCACAGCAAATAGAGTGCATAGCCTGCCATCCCAGGTTTCGAATCCTGGCCGGGCCAAACTCAGCCTTTCATCCCTCCAAGGTTGATAAATGAGCACCACACACTGTGGGTAATAAGCAGCGCTCAAATACGTGAGTGTTCGTAGCGCTATATAAATGCAAATTATTATTATTATCTGCCTGTTTTAACTTATGATTGTGCTGACTCTTGGTTTGTAGAAGGGTGAGGGAAGAGTGGATTGTTTTAGCCTCTACTCACCTTTGTACTCCTGCAGGGCAGAAGTCAAATCCTCACAGCTGCCACAACAAATTGGTATCACACATGTGTCAGCCCTATAGGGCCAGTTCAGCTTTGGAAGAGTTGTGTGTATTCTCCACAGACAGGCTGGACCTTACCCTACTGGCAGTTATGTATCCTGGGGGTACTGACACACTGTGTTCCTTTGCAAGGGCAGGTAACACCTTTCGCAGGGACAGACACTCCACAGGAAGCCATGTCCAGGAGGAGCAATCAAAGGGCACACCCATTCACGAATAGCTTGGCCTCACACAAGGGTGCTGCATATATAAAGGCTGTTTATCCTATTGAAATGGGATGGGGTGGGTTAGTGTAGACGGGGAGAGCTCTGTATAGTTGAAGTAGGGTCCCACAATCTTGTTTATCTCTGCCTCTGCATCTCCTTCCTGTCCCCTCCAATTCCCCTAGGACAAAGCACTTTGGGTGCGATATCAGAAGGGCAAATTGCACTTCTTTCAAGAACAGAGATTGAATCCACTAAAGCTGGTGAGTTTTAATCCAAACACCTGTGGATCTTTATCTTTAAAAGAAGGGTTCCAGACCTTCTTCAGGTTTTTAACTCAAAGGCTAGTACCCTTACGCTACCGAATTCATGGGAAAAAAAAGTTTAATAATCCCACTTTTATTAAAAGGTAATGCATTGGACCCCCCCACTGTTATCGGCCATTTGCCCTACTCAATGCCACCAATACAATCTTTGCTGGGTGTCTGTTACTGAATTTGGAAGAGTGGTAAAGAGAGGGTCCCTGGAATTCCTCTCCTAACACCCAATAACATGACAGTCTGAAAAGTTAAGAACGCTCAAAGCAACTCACTATTCAGAAAGCCCCCAGGAGGGCCAGTGACATCCACACATGCTGACAGGTACCCTCTTAGACAACCATTCAAACATTATCCACTGAATGTGTTTTTGAACACAGGTGCCTCAACACTGGTTATGGACCCAGATTCCTCAATGGATGACGTTGGCTAATGTCGAGAAACCAGAGTGCTGACATCATCAATGACACCATGACATAGCAACTTTAGTCACAAAATAAACGTGCAGCCATGCACAAAGTTACTCAAACATACCTGTGCACACACGAAGAACATGCTTACACAGTTCTGTAGATAGAGGACAGATACATATACATAATGTCAAAATCTTTTATTATTTTTCTCACTAGCCAAGTGCAGAAATGCTGAACACAAGGCAAACGAAGAGATGCAGAGCAAGCTTGTAGCCACTTATCACAACTAACCCTATGGAACTATAGGATCATGTAAGGAGCCTGGAAGAACCAAACACGACTAACCTATGGGAAATATAGTATGGTATAGGTATGTAGAAATCATAGTATAATTATATTGAGGTCACATGAGGCCACAAGCCACAGCATGAGAGATGAGGGAAAGCAGAACCAGGCTGCACAGAACAGCAGGTCAGGGCTCGCAGCCAAGGTCAGAGACAAGCAGCACATTCCAAAGCTAAAACAACAAGGAGCCATCTGCAGAAAAAATCCTCATAAATTGCAGACTAGAGAGCTTGATTTCATGGTCCTCAACCATGTGATGCAGCCAAGCTAGACAATGGTCATTCACCCACGGTGGGAAGAAGAACGGTTTTCAGCAACACATACATGAAGTGAAAGGTGTTAACAACATTTCAACGCTGAGGGCACTCTCACAGGCAATAGTGGTAGTACTAACAGTTACATTGGGAACACAGAGTCATTCTCATCAGCTTGAGAAGGTGCACAGAACGCTGAGAACAAAGCTGGGTCCCAGACTTGGGGAGAGCAGCTCCAGCCAATCAGGGAACAGAACTCGAGGGGTGGATGGCAGAGGGTAAGGGCTAATGGTATTCTGCTACCCTGCAACAATGTAATAGATAGTTTCTTGGGGAAGGGGCAGGCCAGCCACCTGACATCTTAGGACCAATATCTATAGATGCAGTCCACAAGTGATGCCACCCCAATCACCCAACCAGGCAGACTCTTAGGTTATTTTGGAGAAGGGCCAAATTTAAACAAAGTGGCCCGACACGGCTTCAGGATCAGTGATTCTGGGAATGTTCAGATGTCCTGTATGATCCCTGTCTGTTAATCCAGCCTGTCTGTTTTTGTAATAAACGACAGTTCTAACTTGCCCTTGGCTGAGTCCTCCGTTTGTATACTGGGGGAGCATTGCTGGGCCCTGAGAGCTGAGGCATTGAGCTCGTGGTAACCCCCAGTCCTCTGGCATACCTGAACCACAGTGGGCATTGGATAACTCTATTGTACCGGACATACATGCAGGCTTTCGTAAGGGCTTCTCCACAGTCAACCAATGCTTAATATAAAATCTGATTGTGGAGAGCTCAGTAAGCCATAAATGTTTGTGGTCAAAGCTCGGGAGGTCTGGGGCTCTGCCCAGTATCATCTAAGTAATCATTCTTCTTTATGAGGCTACCTCAGCTAGGGTCTGATGTACTGCTAAGCAAAAATATTCAGGAGATGTTATGACCGATGTAGGGGTGAAACAAGGTTGCCCACTTGCCCCTCTTTTATTTTCTTTATTTCCTCATGATTTTAACCCTTATGCAGCGAGTCAAGGTCTAATACCCCCAACCCCTTTGAATGGTGTGGAATTCAGTGCATTATTATACACTGATGCTACAGAGCTCTTGGACTTAAGCTCTGGTGGGTTGCAGCGCAGTTTAGAGCATTCCCATAACAATTGTTTGGAGCATTGTCTTATATTGAACCTTCTTAAAACAAACACACTTGTCTTTGGTAAAGGAAAATCAACATACAAATGGGTTCTGAATGAATCATTTATTGAGGTGATAGATGAACACATATTTGGGCTTGCTGTACTCTAAAGGGGGAGGATGGAAAAGTCATATAAATGCAGTGGCTGAGCAAGTGGCTGTGAGTTTAAGGGGGCCTCTCTGTTTTTATTTTCAATTTGGCGGGAAATGACTGGAGACATGTCTGCAGAGATGGGGGTCCTAAATTAATGCAGCAGTCCTTTATGGAGTCGAGGTTTGAGGATACCTCCCTGTGGGTGTTTGGAAATTCTGTTGAATTCTGGTCCTTGGAGGATTACGGACTCCCTCCTAGTGCTCCAGGGGACGCTTTAAGACATGTGTTGGGGCTCGTTAGTTTTACCCTGGAAGTTCAGCTGCGGTTTTTAGATTTCTTTCTGAATGTCCAGTTGAACTCTCTGACAATCCCAAATATCTCTTTTGCATTGGGAGATTCCAAGTATAATATTAGAACAAATCAGAAGAGCTTGTATAACAGTGGGATCAGCCTAATGAAAGTTTGGAGGTTGGAGGACATAATGAATATAATGGTGCTGGCTGACTTAACACACAGCCAGCGTAGGTCTCTCCTTAAAGAAATAGCTGTATAGCTGGAATCTGGTACATTGTAGGAGAGAATTGTAAAATTACCTTCACTGAAATAGTATACACCCATACCCAAACAGCCCGGACCTGCCTCCACTTTAATTAAGATTAAGGCAGCTGAATGTCGTAGACTCATCTGAATGGATAGGCTAAATGTGTTACCGCTTACAACAAGGACATCATGGCTGGGTCTGGGAAAGGTTTGCCCATGTGGTTTGGGTTGTGTTGAAGGCCTTCTGTATTTTTTAATGGATAGTAAATTCCTGATCAATTTCAGGAAACAGTGGCTAAGGCCTCATTTCATTGAGAACCAATTATGGACATGTGGTGATGCAATGGCCTTTTTTATGTTTAGTGATGATGGGAAACATTTAATTGATACAGCTCATTTTATTAAGGAGGCCCCAGATGAAATGCACAGAAATAGGACGCTAGTGAGATATGATTACTGTTTGATATTTTTATTGCATTTTATCCAATTTAAGGTTATATCTTAGTATTGTTTTGTACTGGTGATGTTTGGGGATTGTTAAGTTGTTGCTTTTTAATGTTTGTCAATAGATTGTACCTCTGAATACATTTCTTCATCTTCTTAAAAGAAGGGGTCTCACATTACTTCCATGCGACATTCTGGAACAACATCTGGGAAGCATTCATTGGACCTCTTTTGGGAGAGCTGATTTCGTTCTCCAGATGCTGTGAGACCCACTTCAGGGGCTCAAAGACAAGATGAATCCATTATGGGTCTGCTCTCCTAGCTCCAGGAGATTCAGGTGCAGAGTGGTAGGTACCGATCCACAGTAAGAGTAACCCCCAGTGTGCTCTGGCAGTGGGTAGGTGGCATAGCTTTCTTCAGCCTTGGACTGCTCCATCTTTAACCAGTGAGTTAAAGATGGAGCAGTCCAAGGCTAAAACCATTGTCGACTCAAACCGATGGATCTTCACTCATCAACCACTCCCGGCGGTTAGACACCAACCCAACCCGACCTCGAACAGATCCAGGTGAGTACCCCGACTTGCGTCGGTGAAAGCCAGATTTGAACCAGACAGCTACTACATTTGAACGTGCTCAACATCTGCATGCTGCTTGAGTTCACACAATCGAACATACCCGGACTGAGACTTATCCCCTCACACCACTGCTCAAAGCCAGGTTCAACGCTGTTGAACCTCCCAAGAACTGCAAAAAGGTACTATTGACAATTAACTGCCCCCTTCGACCAGTTCTGAGCCCTACAGACTGGTTAGGTCACTAATTGCCCTTTTGCATCCCAAACATATATATTTTTAAAGAACATTGTGGTTTTTACTTGCCTTACACCCCTGATTCATTACTAGGAGTGCTGCATTGTAATAGCTTTGCTTATTCTCTGTTATTTCCTTTATGATGGGCATTGGGTAGTGTTTTCCATTTAGTTATTTTGCAAATGGTGTGTTTTATTAAAGTATGCCTGTGTTCATAGAACCTGGATTGGACATTCCCTTTAATTTGGACTATCAGGCTATGCTGTTTGAGTCACTGCTGAATCCCATTCACACCCCCTCTTAAGAGCACAGCCTTCCCTCTGCCCACATTACCACAAAAGGCAATGGAGGTATATCTCTTATCTGTGCCGGTTTAACCTTTAGGATTGAGTTGGCTCTTGACTTACAACTTAACTGTATATTATTATTCAATCTTATAAACATTCAATATTTCCTTTCCCCACCACCTTCCATATCTAATTGTTGCTTCGGTTTATTGCCTTCTTCGACTTCTCCTGCTGCTCTGTCCCAGCCCTGTCCCCTTCCCATATTGAGTCACCCTTTAATATCCTCCCATTTCCCTTACTTTGTCTTTCCTTTTCTCTGTTCTTCTCTCGTGTACATGCCCGCTCTAGGACCAGGCGCCCTTAATTCCTCTCTTATTTGCTTATAATCTAAGAATACCCAAACTATAGTTTGTGTTACATTTTTTACATACTCATTTTTTGTTATTCTTTATTTCCTAAACCGGCACACAGCAGGTCCCTCTCCAGGTGATGTCCTGATGTCCCCCCACCTGCCAACCATTCCCATTAAACTGTCCACCACAGCCATCAGATTTCTTAGAATGATCTCTGTCCCCAGACAAGAAAGAGGTCCCCAATCTTATTTAAACTAAGATGGTCACTCAAATTGTATTATGTCGTGTGCCACTGCTCCAATTTGTATGGGAATGCAAATATCCTGACATCACTCTGTTAATCTCTTTTCTGGTCCTGTCAATCACAGCTGGGTTGTTTGCTCCCCTCCATGCTTGACATTCAAAGACTGGTGGTGTTCTTTATGCTCTGCGCGGCACCTTAGATTGGTGAAGGCCAGCGAACAAAACAGCCGTGTTTTCAGTCATGTAGATCTCTGTGAAAGGCATCGGGGAGACCACGTCTGACGTCATGCCCTTTAGGATACTTCTAGGGTGCTGAGAAATATGGCGCATGAAGCATCCTGAAGGGCTCTTGGCCCTTCCCTCGGCCTGATACAAGAATGGGTAGGAGGGGGGTGTGGGGTGAAGGGCATCTCCTGATCTTGACCCTCTTCCACCAATGTGATGACGTCTGGAGGAAGAGGGGTGCCCACGTGAAGATCACAGCTGCGGCCCATTTAAGCTTTTAAAATGAAAAAAAAAGGAGAAATGTTGGTGTGTGAGTGTCTGTGAGTATGTGAGAGATTTTAGTAAAGGGTGTGTGCACGTGAATGACAGAGTGTATTTGCGTTAATACGTGTTCTGGTTATTGCCGCGTGAATACGTTGTATGAGTGCATGACTGCTTCCGTGATTGCTTTGAATGTGTTCATGAATGTCTGTGCAAGAAATTGTTTTGCTGGGTGCTGTGTGAATAATTGAAAGAAGATGCATGGGTGTGTGACTGTTTACACGATTGGTGTGAATGTGCACGCGAGGGACTGGTACTGAGCTCCGTGTGAAATAAGAAAAAAGGATCATTCCGTGATGGAAAGGCACTTTTCTTACTTTACATAGAGCTTGCAATCAGGCTCTGAATGTGTGTGTCTGCGTGAGAAAGAGCCCTCTTGAGTGCTTTGTGAATGATTGAAAGGAACTCTATGAATGTGTGAGGGCATGATTCTGAGCTGCGAGTAAAATAAGAAAAGTGTAATTCCATGATGGAAATACACTTTTCTCATTTTACATGAAGCTTGCATTCAGGCCCTCAACGTGTGTCTATATGGGAGAAAGTGTTCTGGTGAGTGCAGTGTGAACGTTTGGAAGAAGCTGTATGAGTGCGTGACTTCTTGTGTGAGTGCTCTGAATATATATATGAGGTACTTATTCTGAGCTTTGCATAAAATAAGAGTGTTATTCCATGGTGGAAAGACAATTTCCTATGTTTGTGTCTGTGTGAGAAAGTGTTCTGGTGGGTGCTATGTGAATGATTAAAAGAAGCTGTATGTGTTCATGACTTCTTGTGTGAATGGTGTGAATGTGTCTGTGAATGTATGTATGTGAATTTGCATATGGATGTAGGTGTACCTGGATGTGTATATACATGATGTGAGTAACTGGGTAAGTGTTCTGGTCGGTGCCATGTGAATTATAGAGAGGTGGGTGCGTGTCTGTAAAGGTTGGGGCTTTGAGGGGGCAATAATGCAGGGCAATACCAAGGTATAAAAACATGTTCTTGCTTGCTGCATACAGTGCACGCAGTCAGCAAGTACACTTTTTTATTATGGCATGGCATTTGTTTCTGGTTATCTATGATAAAGTAAGCCTGTTAAACGTTATTATGTGACTATGTTGGCATATGTTGCTGTATCGAGTCTAGCTTTAATTTAGACTGTGGCATGGGACCTTTTGCTGGGCAATGTTATAGCTGGCGGATGCCTCGGGCCGCCTCTTACAGTCACACACACACGCACACGCACACTGAGTAATACCCAGAGACGTGTCTGGTGCTGTTGAAGTTCCGGCGGCAACTGCCGTTCGGGACGCATTTATTTAAACAGCGCATGCGTGAGCCCAAACGAGGCTCGCCATGCGTAAATGTGAATCCCCCGTAACATCCCTCCTTTTCTTTAAACAGAAACAAGTAACAAAATGGAACATAACAAGGACTCAACATGAGTCACTCAAGTCAGTGTGCTACCGGCTCAGTCCCCTGAGTCCATGATGTAGTCTTTGAATCGCATCCCTGTCTCGTTGGGTACCGGCTGCTACTCCTGGAGTTCGTCATCGGTGCAACATCATTCGGTGCGGGCTCCCCTTCCCTGTCGGCCTCGGGGATGCCTCCTCGTGCTTCTAGTTCTGAATTCTCTTCCAGTGACATTTCCGTGGGACTCAAGTCTACTTTCTTGAAAAATGATTTGTTTCAGGTTACTGTTACCCTTTCATTTGCCGTTGTTATCATCAACCCTTTTACATGAGTCACTCTCCACGGTTGTGGCTCATACATGAGTGAAAATTTCCCTTCTGGATGGTGGTTCTTGACCAGCACAGTGTCACCCACAGCCACCTCTTTTTCCTCTAGGCTTCCCTCTCACTCTCCTTCTCATTACTGGTCCCTCTTTCCTGCCTGACCCGGGCGTCATTGATCACGCCTGGCGCACGTCCTTCCAGTTCAGGGAGGAGCCCTCTGGGGCAGCGTCCAAACATGGCTTCAGCTGGGGAGACTCCCGTCAATTGAAGGGGAGTGGTTCTGTATTCTTGCAAGAATTCAAACAGGTTTCTTTTCAGATTGCCCCCTCCATTGGCCGAGATACGAAATATTTTGTTCAATGTCCTCATAAATCTCTCTGCCTCCCCGTTCGCCCTGGGCCATAGGGGTGTTACCTTCCTGTGTTGTATCCCCCTCTCCTCCATGTACTTTGCGAACTGACTCCACATGAACGGGGGCCCATTGTCTGAGCACAGGATGGTCGGGAACCCATGGGTCGCAAACATTTTCTCGAGGGCCAGAATGGCGTGATCGCACGCGGTGGAGTCTACTAGCTCTACTTCGGGGTACCTCGACCACTGGTCCACGACGGCCAGGAAGTACATCCCTCTGCCTGTTGAGCCAAAGTCAGCGTGTACAGTTCCCCAGGGGAGTTAACTTCTGTCCATAGATTTGATGGGATGTGCCCTTTCTGCCGGGCTTGCCGCCTGACACGGTAAGCATCTCCGCATGTGCCCCTCCACCCGGTCTTCCAGGTCGGGAAACCACACCTTTGGTCTCAGTCTAGCCTTTGTCTTTGCCGACCCCTGATGACCTGTATGCGCGAGTTCGAGTACTTTGGGTACCAGTGCGCTAGGAACGACTATCTGTCTGCCCCACAGGAGTAGGCCGTCTTCTGAGATCGAGAGTTCATCTCTCACTTTCCAGAGCGCCTGTAGACCCCTTTGAGCTCTTGTTTCCCGTCTGGCGTTGTTATTCAGGACTTCCTTCCACTCACCACTCTGGATGGCCGCCTGGATTACTTTGAAGATTTCATCTTTGTTGGACGCCATGGCGACGACCTCTCTTGACAGTGCCACTGCCATAACCGCTTCCACGATGTTGTAAATAATTTCCTGACAGGCCTCAATCTCCCCTTGGCCTTGCTCTCATTTGTTATTTGGGTGGCGGGACAGGTAGTCTGCGGTGTTGTTCATTCCAGGCCTGTACAGGAGCTTCACCCCATATTCAATGAGTGACAGCATCCAGCGTTCAATGCGTGGTGGAGGTTTCGATGACGCCCCGGCCATGATGGAGATGAGGGGTTTGTGGTCGGTGACTACAACCACCGGCTTCCCAAAGATGAAGAGGCGGAAGTGCCGGCAGCCCCACAGAATTGCAAGCGCCTCACGCTCGATTTGGGAATATCTCCTTTCCGTCTCTGACAGAGCCTTGCTTGGGTACGCAATTGGGCCCATGCTTCCTTGCGCGCCCGCCTGCATCAGTACGGCACCCAACTTCACGGGGCTGGCGTCCAACACAATCTCGGACTCAACCGTGGGATCAAAGTATGCCATGGTGTTCAGATCAGACAGCGCCATCTTAATGTCTTGGAATATCTCTTGTTCCTTTTTGTCCCACGTCCACGGCACCTCATTGTTCATCAGAGCTCGGAGGGGTTCCGAGAGTGATGCAAGTCCTTTTATAAAACGGCCGCAGTAGTTCACCATTCCAAGGAAGCTGCGCACTTCCGCTGGCCTTGCGAATGTCGCAAACTTTTTCCGGGTCAGGCGAGATCCCCTTTGCATGAAAGATGAATCCGAAAAATTCTATGCGATATCTAAAGAATTTGCACTTGCTGCGGTGTAGTGTCAGACCAAGTTCGTTCAGTATCTGCAGTGTCAGTTCCAGCCGCTTCATGTGTTCCATTTCCGACAATGCGAACACCAAAATGTCTTCACTCATGTTGATGACCCCACGTAAACCAGCCAGCGCACCCCTGATTGTGTTCTGAAATACCTCAGCTGCAGAGGGCATGCCAAACTTAGACGCTTGAATTGATATAGCCCCTCGTGGGTGGTGAAAGTTGTTATGTACCTAGATTCCGGGTGAAGCTCAAGCTGATGGTACCCGGAACGTAGGTATAACTTCGAAAAGACCTTGGCCCCTTGCAGTTCACTGACAATATCATCCAGCGTTGGGGTGATGTGGGGCTCCCTTTTTATTGCTGCAGTAGGCAACCGCATGTCTACGCAAATGTGGACAGCACCTGGTTGCTTGGGTTTAGGAGCTACTACAATGGGCGATACCCAGGGCGTGGGCCCTTCAACTTTCTCGATGATGTCCATCTCGATTAGACTCTGCAGTTCCTTTTCTACTTGGGGTCTGAGGTGGAAGGGAATCCTTCTATGCTTAAGAGCTGTAGGTCTAATAGTCTCGTCGATATGCAGGCGAACTGGTACCGCTTTAAGCTTGCCCACCCCTTTGAAAATGTTCTCAAACTTGCTCAGGGGCTGTTCAATGTCCACCTGATATACTGCCAATGCAAAGTGGACGATGTTAAGGGCCTCTGACGCTGCACAGGTCAGGAGAGAGTGCGGCTGACGTCGGTTATGTAAAAACGCGCTTTGATTGCATTGGGGCCATGGGTAACCGGTGCAACGAATACTCCTTGAATTGGCAGAAGCATTTCGCCTCCGAATGTGTAAATTCTGGCTTTTGACTGGTCCAGCTGCAGTGGGCCCGGGATTGCCTTGTAGTGCTCCGTGGCCAGAACACACACCGATGCTCCTGTGTCAATGAGGACTAATGTTGGGGTGCCTTTGATGTCCACTACACAGGTGGGTTGCCTCCTTTTCTTGGCACCCATGGCGATGTTGGATATGAAGAAAATGTCTTTGTCATCCTCTTCCTCCTCAGCAATATTGAGTCTCTGTCTGTCTTGTTCCAATGTGGCAATGCTCCTCGGCCTTCTGAAATTACTCCCACTTGCCCTCGCAGGACCCCTCTGCATCGTCACTGGGGCTGCAGCTCGGCACATTCTCGCGTAGTGACCAGGTGTATTGCACCTCCCACATACCCTTGATTTAGCGGGGCAGTCCTCGGCATGTGGTGGATCGTATCCGCAATACTGGCACACAGCTGGGGATCCCTGAGGAGCGGGAGTTCTATCTTGGCGCTTTTGGCTCCATCGGGACTTTGACGTGGAGGACTCCATAGAGCGAACGCCTCCTCCCCTTTGCTGGGGCGTACAGCTGCGTCCATTTTTGCCCCCCTGCATTCTGCCAGTTCGTATATCCTGCCATTGTCTAGGATCTGAATTAAAGTCATTCCGGGTTCCCTCAGGATCTGCCTAGGTAACTTGCTTGAGCGCATCGTTGTATTAGCTGGTGTCTGATCATCATCTCCTCATTGTCCCACCTACATGTGCTCAAGAGTTGACGCAGTCGTGCACAGAACTGGTCCAGGGACTCATCGTCGTGTTGCTTTTCCCCACACATCACAAACCTGTCAAAGTCCACATTCGAAAGCGGAATGAAGTGATTCCGAAGCGCAGTCTTGACGGTGGCATATGTTACCACTTGAATGTTTAGGGACTCATAGATGTGTATCACCTCAGTTCCTGCGGAGTACAGAAGCGTAGCAACTTTTGCATCGTCATCATCTTCCCCTGTCGCTCTGAAGAACATGTCCAGCTTCTTAATCCATATGAGCCACTTGGGCCCCAAATTGGAGGGTGGGCCTGAGGTGTCGAACTCTGGCATGGGTGCTTGAGAGCCATGCTGCCAACATGGCATTCTTGCCGGTGCAGCAGCCTTCCCATCCGTGTCACTCATCGTCGCAGGTCGCACAGGCACCTCACGTATGTAAGTGAGGCCGCAAACCTCTTCTTCTAGAGTGGCCCTTTCTTGTTGATCACTGACCTGGATGCTTTGCCAGCGTGGTATGCAGTTTCCTTCTTCAGTAACCCACTTGAGCTGGGCCTTTGGACTTGTATTGCCGGCTCTTCATTTTCATTTTGAAGAAATGGGCCTCTCAGGCCAAAATCACGGCTCCCAAGCTTGGAGAACCATGAAAGTTCCAAAAATTGCTGTGTGAATAGCCGTGGGCAGCGCACAAGCACCCTCGTGTGCAGCAACTGCACCACGAACAAATTTCAAAATGGCCGACCTTCTCAGCGTCGGATTTGGGCCGCGTCAAGGATTGAAAACACTTTGCTCGCGTGTGCAAGCGTGATCCTCCCACGAGCAGCCAATTTGAAACAGCTAAAAGAGAATGGGAAAAGAGAATTGAGTTTAGCAGCAAACAGCATCAAGCAAAAGGCTAGCTCCCCCTCCCACGAGCTTGCAGGTAACCCCAGGGACTTAATTTATCTGCAATCCCCTGTTTTAGGCTTTGATCTACAACAGCATGAAGGTTTAACTGATCATACACGTCTACCCAACTCATCTCTACCACTATATCCACTGGAGGATACTCTAATAGGTCTTAATCAACAGGAGCTCCAAAATGTTCCTGTATTGACTAGGATCTTGAACCTGCTCGATAAAGGGCACAAATATACCCATGGTGCCATCAATGCATTAAGCACCTCTATTTCAGAATTGAAGGGTTCATGTGTGCCCAGGAGAAAATGCCACACATTTTGGGCAACTCAATTGCTCAATGGGCACCATTCTGCACAAAGTTCTCATATGTCTTCCTCGTGCACCACACATGAACAGTTTATGCAAACTGATTTAATGAGTGAAGCAGGGAGTACATCGCAGAAGACATTTGCCCAAATTACGCAACAACAAAACCCTCCCGTTGATAGACGTAGCCTAGCCCCTGTGCTTGACTACTTAGAAATTGCTAAATTGCAGCACGATTGTATCTTGGTTTTGGAAAACATTCTTGTGGCAGCCAATCTTGTCCCACCCGAGATATTGAGGGGGGAAAAGACTGGAAGCCCGGTAACAAAAGTACTACCTGCCAACGGCATGCCGAATAGTCTGTCTGCCTTAACCAATTTGATTGATCTTAATGTGGCTTCTCACGTGGCGCCCCATCTAGCTCTTGAAGACTCCTCAGAACAAAGTAGCTTACAACAATCCACTTTCTTTATGTCTCAAAAAGCCAAAAAGTTACACGCAAGAGCACAGAAAAGGCGGGCACAGGCAAATGCTCAAAACTCCAATACTGACAGTGTAAATACGATTAGAAAAAAAAGTCTAAAAAGCTACAGAACTTGAAAACCGTCTGTCCTAATTCGCTTACCAAAAATCTGGCCTTAAGGTCTTCGGACGACATGGTTATTGACCTGAATCAATTGAATATAGAAAGTCAATCACACTTGGATGTTAACAAGAGATTGCAAAATAGCAATGATAGCTTAATATCACTCGAGTAAACTGATGTGAAAATACAAGATACGATAGAGGGGGCACAAGACTTTGAAAAGGGTGCTACTCCACAAGGTTCACCTTTCTTAATCCAAACACACCTACAAAGTTTTTTGAGAAAATGGATAAGAAAATCACCTCCATGTCGCCTCAAACAGTAAGCAATTCAACTACTACTGACTGCCTGGCTAAAAAAGGAAGCGGGCTAAATGGTCACGCGTCCGTGAAAGCGATCCTGCTTCATCTAATAATTTAATGCCAGAAATGTTGGTGGTTAAAGAAAGCATTGAGGGGTATCCACGGCCGGCATTGGCGACAAACCCATTAATGTACCCCTCTGGTCTTGACTCTTTAAAACCTAAACCAGCTACAAATGACAAAGCTGACGATGCTGCGTTTAATGTGGCCCCTTCTGCATCAATTCAGGATATACCACCTGAGATAAAATTGGAGATGGGGTGGTGGGCAGATCCAACAAAAATAGACAAACCAAATTTAAATCGAGCTGTACTGATGAACATTGTTCACCAAATACTGACCCTGCGCAATCTGGTCTCTGATTAGATTACATCATTCACCCAATCATCGAATGATTTGTAAGTTCCAAACGTCTATAATTGTTTCTCTAATTTGGAACTATCAAAAAGACCCTGAGTTACTAGGCTATACATTTTTTGCCTGCTACTCAATGGAGGAGGCAACAAGTTTTATTGATTACCAGCCACCTGTGCCAATGCAAGAGACGAATACTAATTCAAGGGATTTCCAGCTGGCAACGTTGAATGAAAAAATAAGAGTACAATCTGAATCAGTAGCGCAGATATTAAATGGTCTTGCTTGGCTGGAACCCTTGATGAAATCCATAGTCAATGACAAACCCCGGAAGGAAAAATCATAAAATAATGTCTTCGTGTTGAATTCATGGAATTGCTGTGGCTTTAACAATCTTTTCTTGTGGTCTAGAAAGCTGCCTCACAATAAACATCCGGCATTAATTCTCCTACAAGAAACAATGGCAATGACAGACATTCATTTGGAAGGGTACTCTGCATTTTGTTATAATGCCGAAAAGGGCTTACTTCGGCGACCACGGGTGGTCTTGCTATCTTTGTGAAAAATGTGTATTGTATGAAAGTACGTCAGGTGTATTCTACTTCTGAGATGCTGGCCATTGAAGTGTCCCCTAGCAACATATTGAGTGACCCTCTCTTAATTATATCCTTATATTGGAATTCAAATACAATACACATTGATGGAGTAATTGATAGTTACACTCTGTTGGTGGATGTTGTTGTTGATACCCCGAATGTGCAAATAATACTAGGTGGCATCTTTAATTCAATATTAGTGGTGAGTAACCTTCAGAAAGAAACCCAAAATCATCACTACGCAACTGTATCGCACGAGAGAGGACAATTGTGGGTAAAGTTTCTTGAAGCGTGGGAGGTTCCATGTAATGTCAGCTCAAAAATATCGCCATGCAAAAATGTCGCCGAAAAATGGCCGTTTTTTGTGGGGACATTATTGCATGGAACATGCAGGGGACAACCCCGCAACCCCAAACCCTTTTTTTTTTCTTTTATTTTTTTTGATGCCCCTATCCCCATATATATGGTCACCCATATAATATCGCCACAACCTTTTCCCGGCGATATTATGTACGGCGACCATATATATGGGGATAATATTACCTGATACTGCGTGGGATATGCAAACTATTCCCTTTAACTCTAATGAATCCATAGTCACCTGGTCTCGGGGTACGAACTCGTCTACAATCAACTACATTGCTATGTTGAGTAGACTGGCCAGTACAGCATCTCCATGTACAATATTGGACCTGAGATTGAGTGACCACTGTCTATTGGAGTGCTCCATTGAGATTATTTTTCCAGTGTATAAACTCCTAAAACCTTTTGTTTTACCAGAAATTGATAGGCATGCTCTATTAGGTGATATCCAGTACTTTGTAGGCACCTGAACATCCAAGTTAATCGGGATGTTGTAAAAATCAACACTAATCTGATGTCTGTAGGTGAATGTAGGTCTTGTGACCTTCAGAAGGAACAGATGATTTGTGACCATCTAAACTATCTTGTAACTTTGAAATCTCATGCACAAATTGATGACTCACCTGGGTTATTTAATTCTGCCATTGCTAGAAGAAAAAGACAGAAAAATGTTGCGATCCGTGCTTTTCTAATGAAGTCAAGGAATGCAATGGAACATAAAATTGACAAAAAGGCAATTTTAGTAAAATATAAAAACGATATTAAAATGCTGAAATTTGACAATTACCTAAAAAACAATCAAAAAATGATTAGCCTTTTAACGACCAGAAAAACTCGGGAAATCTGGGCGATTCTAAGAGACCCTTTTGTGAAAGCACCGGTTGCAATGCGCTCGGCTGTGAGGGGGGAGTCCTGGGTAGAGTTTTTTCGAAAAAAGTATGCCCTGCCAAAAAAAAGTATGAACATTAAGCTTCAAACCTTAGTGGCAGCTTTACCAACCCGATGTCCATGGGGAGTGGAAGAAATTGAGTTGGTCATTAGGAATTTGAAACCTTCCAAAGCTGCAGGCCCAGATGGAATTCCTCCCTGGCTCCTAAAAGATGACTCTAAGTTTTGGGCCGCATTTTTGAAACGTCGGTATGAGTACATCTTTCAAACAAAAAACTTGCCAGCCTCTTGGTCATCTGCTACAGTGATTCCTTTGCATAAAAAGGGATCTATCGATGATCCAGGTAACTTCCGACCGATTGCGCTGATAGACGTGTCTGCAAAGGTTTTTGCCTCATTAATTCTTAGAGCGCTTAATGAATTTATTTCAACTCAGCACATTCTATCCCGTTTCCAGACCGGATTCAGGAAAGGAATGGGTACCCAATTGAATGCCACAATTGTAGCACATTTACTACTAGCCTCTCGTCAGACTGATAATGGTCTGATCTACATGGCACTTTTAGATCTCTCCTCAGCTTTTGATAGCGTCATCAGGGAAATTCTATGGGGAAAAATACAAGCCTTCCAGATACCAGCTCACATTATTGCCATAATTGCCCTTTTGCATAACAACACAAATTACAGGGTGATAATCGATCAAACTGGGCATCTAACAGACCCTATATGCACATATATAGGTGTAAAACAAGGGTGCAATTTAGCATCTATCTTATTTAACTTATATCCTGCCAACATTGACAACCTATGGTCAGATTCCGATTCCTTTCCGGTCAAATTAGGGGATTTGCGCATTAACTGGCTTGCCTTCGTGGATGACATGATGCTTTTTGACTGGACTCCATTTGGGTTGCAAAATAAATTGTATCACTTCTCTGTTTTCTGTGACAAACACAATCTCACGATAAACCCAGCGAAATTGAACATTCTTGTCTTTACTAACAAAAGAAAGATTGCATCTTACCGATGGCAAACGAATGGGATTGCGATCCAACGGGAATTGGGTATGATCTATTTAGGCAATAACCTGACAAATATTGATTCATTAGCGAAATGGCAATCAGCGATTTCTATTAAAATAATGCCTCTGATTGCACAGATGAAGAGCTTACATCAGAAGGTCTGTAGGTTTTCTTTAATTCCGCTAATTGAGTTTTACCTTCTTAAGGTGGACGCAATTATCCTTTATGGTCTAGATTTGTGCACATTATCTATTGGATCTGTCTTGAACACCATCCAAGGCGTGATTTGGAAGAAGGTCTTGCATTTACCTAACTCATTGCCTAATTCTATTATCATCCACGAATTAGGGTTTACATCTCTAGCATAAAAGTTCTTATGGCGAAGACTGTCAAATTTTGCAAAAATGCTACAACCAAGGCAGAATTCACTATATGAAGACTTGGTTGTTATGATAGAGAATGGCAAACCAAAATCATTGCACCTTGCTTGTAATTTGTTAAAACAGAGTCTGGGAAGGATTGCAATGCACACAGAAGACTTGTTAGCACGTCCTCATATTATAAAAAAGAAACTGTATCAACATGATTGGGCAAATACATCAGACATGATTGGGAACTACAAATCGCATGAAGAATAAACAGAAACCCTATCTTCTATATATTAGGCAGGTTCCATGCTATAATGTAAGAACAATGTACATGCGCTTTAAATTCAATCTTTTGACAACTAAAGTACGCATTAAACATTGGAAAAACACTAGAGGGACACCATATGATGAGAGTTGTAGATTCTGCAAAACTCTAAATGTAAGTGAAACTTTGAAACATCTCATATTATATTGCGTATTTTTCGAAAACAATAGGCAGAAATATCTGGGTCTCTATGTGAACCTTGATACTGGTGTTACCTTAGAAACACTATGGTCACAATGTATGTGGGGATATAGGAAATCTCTTATACTGGCGCTGTTTCATTTCTTGAAAATTCTAGAACACAATCTTAAACATGAGAAGGTTGTAGTTTTACCTGAATTATGCACATAGTGTAACCACTCTATCAGGCGTTGTCTGTACTTGTGAGCATTATTGAATGTTAACCAGGTACAAGCAAATGGATAACGAATACTAAGGTGCTGATGCACAGGTGACCGTAAAACGAGGCTTGTACGAGAGCTATTGAGTGTCATATAATCCAATATCGATCTCTTTGTGTGGGAAAGGGATGACATACTGGGTAGCTGCGTCCTCTGAAGATGCTGCTTGAGATGTTCGAGGTAAATTATAGAAAAGGAACGAGAATTGATGTAAAAGATTATCTATATGGATGTGTTGAGCATATGATAGGCAAATGTATATGCAACA
Source organism: Ambystoma mexicanum (assembly GCF_040938575.1). NCBI lineage: Eukaryota > Metazoa > Chordata > Amphibia > Caudata > Ambystomatidae > Ambystoma > Ambystoma mexicanum. The sequence continues at coordinate 162,352,227 of NC_090937.1, read as the reverse complement.
TTCGTAAAATATTATTTTGAAGGTGTAGCTTTTATTTAATTAATTTTTAAAGTTGATTTTATATGTTATGAAATTATATTTTATGCAATTGTTACTGTTGAGTTGTATGTGTTGTGAAGATGATCTCATCAAAAACAACAACAATAAAAAAATGGAATGTTTTTTTAAAAGTATGACATGTGCCCAGTGAAGAAGCTAGGAGCTGTGCATTGACAAACATCAACCAGCATCCACCTTAAAGGACATTTTGGAGCGAGTCGAGCCCTTCGAGCTGCAACTGACTGCACCACTAACTGTTGTCATGCCGCAGTCGCTAACGTTGTCCGAGATGCCTCGACCAGTGCTTCAGACCCGAAAACCATCAATGAGATGATTCCTGACCCTGAAGCGCCATTTAGACCAGCCTGAAGTTGTCCTTCCAGGCTCACCCACCAAACTGCCTGCCGCCTGATACCTGCAGCTGTCTCCAGGCTTGAACTCTTGCAGAAGCTGCAAAGCGCCCTGAAACCGACTCTACACTGTCGAGCAACAAGAACCTCTACAAGCACAAGGTACATTATGGTTCTGTCCCCCTGGTCCTTCTCTGAAGGCCCCTAGTGAAATTTTACGACCCATTGCTCCCTTTGTGCTGAAACCAAGTATCCATGAACTATTGTGATCAATTACTTTACCGACTGCCCTCCTGTCAGTATCCAGAGTGCATCCCTTTTCCTTCTTGAAACTGTCCGTCCACTGCATTCCTTTACAGGGTGGGCTGTATTTTGTAGTTTGCTCGAACTGTCTGTTGAATAATAATAAAGTAAATAAGTTTATACAACCTTCTCTGGACAGTCCCTTTTATCATTAGGTATAAATTGTATTTTTCGCTGTGTTGCAACTAACCAACAATCCACTACCTTGCGGAGATCAGCCTGCCATTCCATCCACGTTATCAAAATTGGAGAGGGAGGTTTATCATTTGCTTGTGTTTGCAATCTGTTCGGATTGCTTCAAGTGTACTAGAGGTGTGGGGCTGATTCATGGTTTAGAAACCGATATTCATCCCTGGACCACTGGCGCCCAGGAAGTTGATTCGTCACATACCGCAATTACAGAATTTTGTCAGTGGCTCTAGCTGTAAAACAAATAATCATCAGATTAACACTCCTCCAAAACTCCTCCCACATCACCAACTTCCCTTATGTTCCCCTGATATGTGGCCAACCTCCATCTGCTCATTGTCTTCAGGTCCACTCTATTCATTCCTAAAGTAGCATCTTCTGAAGCTGGCACTCTTCTAATAGATTGTGTCCTGATCTGCTGAGAATGCTTTCCCATGGTTCCCAAGCAAACTCTTAACACAGTCGAAACCTGATGCCCATGGACAGCCTTACCATTCTCATACATGGAACATATTCCTTCCTTTTCTACTTTTCTCAGTTCCCTGAAATTCTGCATTGCCACTGGGCAAATCCCTTGCTTCCCTAACTCGCTGATCACTAATGTGGCCTCTTTATCTCTTTGGCACGTTTTTACACTTTCCCACTAGCGAATACACCCCACCTTACATCCTCAACACTCAAACCAGGTAGCCCTCTCTTGTCTGTCAACTCTGACACCCAGAATGCCCACAAAGAACAGCACCTTGAACATTTCCCAAAGCATGCATCCCTCCAATTGTGAATAGCATATTGTGCTGGTTTTGGTGAAAATATCCCTTAGCATTCTCCCCAAAATCAGATCACAAGAATCTCTCTGAGTCCCTCTTTGTCTTGCCCACTCATCCTTCTCCTATCTCGCCTGCAGAAGGCTCATATCCTGGCAAACACATACTGAAATATGCTATACCTGACATTGCTTGCATTTGTCACTGGAGATAGCTTTTTTCTAGAAAACACAGAATTTATACATCATCTTCGCTCTGCTTTTCATATAGTCTCTCCCAGTGCACCCTAGCCCCTGCTCGACTACCTTGCAGTTTTTTCTTCTCCATCCTGTAAGCTGATTTTGTTGACACCAAGTGACCCCAAGACTAGAGCCATCACTGTCCCATTCCAGCGCCCACACCTCTGCAAAAATTGATGTTGGGCACTGCTCCGCAGTTGGAGACAACCCCAGGGAATCTCCATCAACCTGAATGAGACAATGCATCAGCAATGTAGTTCTCCGTGACAGAAATACGTCTCACTCTGAAACCAATATTGCACTGTAACCATGGCAAACCAATTCCAGGAGCAGTTTGGGCACTTGTTTGTCTCTGTTTCATTGTTTCTGCTACCATGCAGGCGTGCCGCCAAGGGTTGGCCAAGCAGGGCCACGGCCACCCTTATAAAAATGCTGAGCCTCCACCCGCCCTTGGCCAACCGGCAAACAAAAAAGGAAAAATACTTTTTTTTTCGCACTGAACTGTGCATGGACAATAACATGCCCAGTTCAGATTGAAAAAATAAAAAAAATATTGTGCTTTTTTGCCGAGGCCAAAGGCCCGCGGCCCGCCACCCACGATGGACTGGAGTCAGGACGGACCTGGAAATAAACACAGCCTGACCCGCCTGGACGTGCGCATTTTTGCTTTGGCTCGCGCTTCCAGGGCAGGCTTTGTTTATTTCCGGGTTTCAATTCCATCCAGTAACTCGGTAGGCTGCAATCATAAAGGTTCAGTTGTGCCTTGTGCGCACTGTGCAGCACAAACATTTGGACAGACACATGCTGTCAATATTTGTGGATTGGCAGGCAGTGGCACTGCCACTGAAAAGGAGACCTGGGCTGAGATTCCACCAGCAGGCAAGCACTTCACAGGTAGCTGAGGTAAGCAGTGTCTTTGTGTGGTTCCCACCCTGACTTATCACTCGCATATAGCTGGGCCCTGGCTGGAAAGCTCCCCAATATCTGTCGGACAAATTCTCAAGGCACCAACCCACCTGCCTCACAGTACCAAAGTTCACATTGAAAACAGCAGGGGGCTAAAGTTTCCCAGTGCTGACAGCCAAATACTGGAACATCCTACCTACAACTATCAGAGCTGAACCCTCCTTTTGGGTATTCAGATCCAAAACAAAATCCTGGCTCTCCACCTAACCACCTCAACCTTCTGTGAATACTCAGAATCAAAACTAAGTATATTGGATCTGTCATCACTCTGTAACTGTAATTATCTTATATGTACTTGTACACTGTCATTAATTCCTGTCTGTAATTATCTTATATGTACTTGTAAACTGACATTAATTATTGTCTGTAACTGCAACTATTTCATATGTACCCAACCGCCCAGATGCCTCAGGGCTAGGTGCGCGTTATAAATAATAAACTAAACTAAACTAAACTAAACTAAACTAAAGAATGTCAACAGGGATGTTATTTAGGGGTCTCCCTGGATACCCCGGTGGTCTCCCTTTTTTAAAGTACAAGGTGCTAGGCTGTGGCCAGCGCCATGTGGCTCTTTTCTTTTGGAGTGGCTGGCTTTCATGTGCAGGCCTCAGATTTTTTTTTCTTTTTTAAAGATCTGGATTTCCACAAGTCTAACACTTTCAACAGTGACCCTAAATAAGAAAGAATAGGGATGCCAACTAAGTTGTCTGTCTAGAATTCTATACAATAACTGCTAGATTCATTAAAGGTTTATTTCAGGCACACTTCGGGGGGGAGTCACTGATTTAGTCTGTTCTTGAACACCTCAACTCAGCCTTTCATCCTTCTGAGGTCGATAAATGAGTACCAGCACAGGGTGGGTGATATTGTATGTATATTTGTTCTATATAAAGCGCTTACGCGTAAGTGCTATATAATAGCACATCACTATCATTTGGCCATGGGCGTCTGCTTGCATTCACAGTAATTTAGTAATATGGGCCTATACACACTGATATTAACGATGCACATGGCGATCCATTCTTGTATAAAAAGCATATCGCTTTATAGTGATATCGTAACCATATGTTATTGTAGCGTGCTTAGGAACAATGCTATGTGATGCCACTATCTGTTTTGTCATGGGGTGAAAGGTTGTGTTCCATCGCTTCCTGTGATATCACTTTGGGGTGGGTTCAAATGACACCACTTCCTGTGATGTCATCAGCAGTCACTTCCGCTACCCCTGACGTTTTGGTGACATGACGTCCCTGAATGTCAACAGCCTGTAAGGATGACCCAGGAGTGATGCTTTCTTCTAGCATTTGAACACAACCAACAACTTAAGAATTTAATTTGTGGCGTTAAAAAGAATTCACTAAAGGTGTTTACATTTCCTGAAAAATGCATGTTGGACATAATGAGGCAGGTGCAGGATTAACAGAACAGCAATCTGCTATTATGGTTTGCCTTCCAGAGCCTAATGATCTGGACATTAATGAAATAACATTAACTGTTTTGATGAAGTAGCTTAGAGCAGTCCTTTTAATATTGTATGCATGGCAATGTGTCTATGTAATTTTAATGCTTCTGTTCACTGATAAATGCCTGAAGAATGTGAATCTTTGAATTTATGGCTGTCATGCCAACTGTCTCTTGAATGTGCATGTGAAATATGACTCCCGTGTTAACGACTAGGGCACTTTCCATAATTCTTGCAGCTGGGTGGTAGGAGTTATATTTTTAAATATCAAGGACCCTTACTTGAGAGACCTGATGGGGTAGAAAGCATCAAACCTGTTATTCTTTTCAAACAGATTTGCAATTCTTAGTATTTGACGCATGGTGAAACTTTGACCAAAAAAAGGCCAGGGAACCTAAAAAAAAGAAAAAGTGGGCCACATTTGTCAAAAACAGTTTGGGACTTTTTTGCAACTATTTTAGATGCGTAATAGAGTACAGATGCTAGCGGTCAGTGGTTGAAGTGTACCTAAAGAAGTAGTGGAACTATGTACCCTGCTTGCCAGCCGCCGCTGCCCGTAAACCCCATTGACACGCCCCCGCCCAGGAGCAATCCAAAGCTCCAAACAAACATGCCTACTGTTTAAAGGAATGTTCAGTGCAGTGCACTGAAGTACACGATTAAACTTCTTCCTACACTTTTATTTTAAAATGAAACCATTCCAGAACGATTTCTTTTGATACTAAAAGTATAGGAACCGTAAAACATTTTAATTTTTTTAGCTGCAGGAGCACTGCTCCCCACAGCTCCTGCCCACTTCGACCACTGATATGGGTTTACTGGAGTATATTTTGGCTTCTCCTAAGAACTGCTTATTGCTTGACTTGAGTAGGCATGTTCTCAGTAAATGTTTTCTTCCTTACAATCAATGTGCTCCTTTAAATTGAAGCTGTATATTTGTCTTTTCAAGTCAAAGTCGAACAACTATTCTGTTTGAAGAACAATAAATTGCCGAACATGCATATACACATCACATATTCCTTACATAGCACAAACATGATTGTGGAACTCAAAATGTTAACCGTACTGGTATTAGTCTATGCGCATAAGATAAATTAATTAGTTAACTGTTAAATAATAAATGGAAATATATCAATATGCAATTCCTTAACTCTCATATATACATAGTTTTCAACTGAACTACATACTACATCGGCATAATAGATTTCCTGAAATGCAGTTATGTGTTTGTTTTGGTGTGCCACACGAAGATACCCCGTGGCCTCATCAGGCCACCCCTATAAAAGATTTCTGAGGGAGCCACTGCTACCATGATCTCATTGTCATTCGTGAACATGGCCCTATCATTTTCCCATTGTTCTCCCCAATGTCACAGCTTCAGGAAGACTGAGAAGTAGTCTAGGAAAGCAATGCAATGGTTTTTGTGCAAGCCTTTGAGAAACTCTTGTGGAAACTCTTCAGCACACCGTTTCCCTTCCCAGTAGAGGCTGGGGCCGGGAGGACAGCTCAGGGGGCAACGTGCTTGACTTAGAAGCAAGATGACGCGGGGCAACAAAGGTCCGATCCCCGGGTCCGTGCTTAGAAACCTCTGGGTATTAAGCGCGTTATAAATAACCAATTACCATTACAGTCAATACTGAGACCCATGGCCCACCAGAATATATGTGTGCACTCCATTATGTCCACTTCTTTGGCAGCCACATTGACACTCCACTGTATTCTTGAATACATTCTACTCACAACGTCAGGCCCCCCCTGTAAAGACTGGTAGGGGGTGTTTGTACTTCTGCTCTCTATATGGTAGAGGAGAGGCACAGAAGACCCCAGCCAAGATTCTCTATAAGGTAGCAATGGACGTGCAATCAAGGCCTAGCTTATCAGGATGTGATGTAGGCTGGTTCTTAAGTACAGTGTAGTCCCCGAACCCCCACAAAGGAATGTTCACACACTGTATTACTGAAAACACAGTCTTTATATAATTAATATTCAAAGGTATGTACACGATCACAATAACGCACTTTGTACTCGGATGTCAATAATGATAAATATATACAATTCTAAATTGGTACCACCAATGTTATTGAATCTAATTAAAGTGCATCAACTGTACGGTTAAAATGTCACACAGATCAATAATGAGGAAACCAGCAATAGAGATAGGAAGGAACGCAAGATGGTTGAAACAGGAGGCAGAAAGCTGACCCCTACCACTAGGCAAGGTTCTGTGTGGAGATCCACCCACCTGGGCAACCTGTAAATAAAGATATATAGCACAAGCCCAGTCCATATAATGTCCAATAGTCTTACTTCCTCCTATTAAGGTTTTACCCCCCCAATGTACCTGGTGGAGTAGAGTTCTCCAAAGATGCGTCGACCAATCCTTCTTGAGTGCCTCCCTTTAAAGCAGGAGCCACAGATCGTCAAGAGGCGTCGGGGGAACCTGGCGTTCGGTGTCGGGGAATCGACAACCCTTCTTGAGTGCCCTCCCTTTAAGGCAGGAGTCACGGGTCGTCGAACATCCGACGGTGAACAGGTTGAACTACGGCAGCTTCGTTCCTAGCGGTGCTCGTCGACGACAGAGCATTGGCGTCCTGCAAGGAAGAGGCATGCGGGGCACCTCGGTGACGATAGTTCTGGACCGCAAAGAGAGGACGAAGAACTGTGGCCCAGCAATGGCGTCGAGTCGTCGGCGTCTCTTTGTTCTTTAGGTGGCGGGAAACCCACCGGTGGATGCTCCTCGGCACGTCCACGGTCGGGCCTCCTCCAGCGGGAGACAAGCGGGTGACGATGCAGACGAGAGCGTCCGATGATTAAATTAAGTTCTTAGGCAAACGGGAGCACGGCGGCTCTGGTCGGCGATGGCGGTCGTCGACAGTGTTGGACAACAGTCCGGGCGCTTCTCCTTGGAGTTCCTCAGCAGTCCCCGTATCGGGTCGGCAGCCTGTCGAAGGTCTATCTACCAGGGAGCGTTGGCAAAGATTAGCTGTGCACGATGGTCCCTCGTAGCTCGGGAAGAGGGTGCCTTACCAGGTCCTCTATGGGTCAGTCTTTGGAGGCACAGCAGCTTTAAGATTGCGAAGGAGAGCAACATCAATTCTTCTCGTCCAGCCGGGCTTCAAAGTCAAGCTTCAGTTACTCCAGTTACTCGTCGTAGTGGACTTCAGCTTCTGAACATGATTCCTAGCAGTGAGAGGTCCCCAGATATACTGTTGATCTCCCATTCATTCCGCTGGGTCACACTCAAGCATCCAATCACGACTAAGGGCATTCATGCAGTCAGGCAGCCAATCAGGCACACAGGGTATTCAGGCCAGTCACTTCTCTCCAGACACTCACAACAAGTTATGTGTATTGGGACAAGTACCGAGCCATTCAACACTCCAAGCTGCATTCGGCTGTCTCAGTCATTGTGTCAACCACCAGATACTAGACATCCACAACACAGAATGTATATTCGTCACACACTCTATTCACCCAGGTCCCACCCACAGGAGGTACCCACAACATACATCACCGGGAAGGCTCCAGCTAGTCTGGCCGGGCCTTCACAACAACACCATATATGGCATTTCCACCCAACAGCCAGTCAGGGGGAAGGGACAGAGTCAGGGCTTCCCAGGACTTTGGGAAAACAAGGTAATGGGTAATAGAAAGCAAGAGGCCACCGGGGCCATCTTGTTTTCCATCAGGAATCAACTGATCCCAATGGCAGGGCCGGGGCATCCCAAAATGGATGATACTCCGCGCACCGGTCCAATTCAGCATGCAGCTGCCACCAGCCCATACCCTGCTCTGTGGGCCACACACAGGTGCCCAAAAACATACACTAGGGGCACAGGGTTGTACCCCCACCCATGGGTGCCATAAGGGTATCCCACGGGTCCGTTCACCAAACCAAAAGAGAGAGAGCTGCACCTCCAGGAGTCCCACATGAACTCCTGCGTGGAAAACACGACAGAACACACGATAAAAAGCAGTAAAGGACAAGGATACGGAGGCCCTGTCCCTCCGATGCATTTCCAGCATCACACGCCCACATACTGGCCCAAACCCTTATTCTAGGGTGTGGCTTTTTTCCCCGGATAGTGCTAGGGCTAATTGCCTGAGAAAATGCTATATTTTCCCTATTTCAAACTCAGTAGTACTTTGTTTCTGTACATTTTCCCGCAGGAGCCTGGATCCCATTGCTATCAAGTCTTGATCCCTAGAAGTGTCAGTGCTATGGATATTGCTTTGGTTACTTGTGTCATTCTTTTATGCTATTGGGGCACCACACGGCCATTGTTAACCATTCAGGTGTGCAGATTCAGCAGCCTTTTCGTGGTGACCTCTTAGCAACTAATCTTTGAGGTAGTGACGCATCTGACCTGATCTGGTCCAGCTGGAGAATGCCCCCTCCACAAATGTACTAAATGTCTCAAACAGGGAGTATGCTTATGAAGACCCCATAGGTGGCGATGTGTCTATGTAAAATTGGCGCTCACATTTCATCCCCAGTAATTGCTAAATCCCCTGGATGCCCTGGTAACACACAGAAGAATTATTTGATGTTGCACGCCTGTCTCCGTTTTGTATCAGTTCTGTTGCCTCAACCATGCACAAGTGTTATATCACACAGCCTTCTTGGTTTATGCAGTCATTTATGGATTTGCACCAATACTAAGACAGGTGTCGAATCATTCTGAATTGACCTTTCTCCTTCTTGGGAACAATCTCATCAGCAAAATTGTGAGTTCATCTAGAGACATCTCTGAAAATGGTCCTTCTATCCTCCCTTTCCTCCCCTCTGCCAGTCATTACTTGTTAACTTATTTGCAGAGTTCTTTCACCACTAATAGGTTAACATCCCACTTGCCATTTCTTGGCTCTTGGTATGCCATTCCAAATCAGTGTTTAAAACGTTCCACAAGCACACTTGCCACCTCTCGACCTGGGTAGTGGTCCAGACACTGTGACGGCGTGTCCACTTTAAGCATTGTATGACCCTTTTTCAAACAACTCTTTACCATTCTCTCCCAGCGCTCCCATTTCCTGTTTGTCCATGACATTGCCGGGACCCATTTTGTGCATGTGTGCTTGCTCCTGCTTGCTACTCTGGTGTATGTTCTTCTACTAAATGAAAAGCCGAGCAGAGGCGTAGCCAGGATTGTCTAACAAGTGGGGCCTGAAGCTAATGTAGTTGGGCCCACTGCATTAACATTAAAGTCTAACTGCACACACAGCACTGCTGAGTGGGCATTTAGAGATTTTGGGTGGGGTTTGCCCGCTCAGGATGTACCGTGTTTGTGCCTCTGAAGCCGAGCAGTCCATTTTCCGTTCCAAACTTCTGTTTTCCTCCCTCCTTCTCAGTAAGGGGCAGGATGGAAATATCGAATAAGGCAATGACAGATATGCTAGATATGCTAGATGGAAGTTTTGGCAGCCATTGGCAGAGGCCATAGCTCGGCGTCCGGCTCCTCCCATGCCATTGCCTGCTCCTCACTCCTTTGCAATTTAAACTCTTCCTCCTGATTTAACTCTTCCTCCTGATTTAACAAAGCGAAATCCCCATGAGTTCACTTCTATATTTGTGTTAATGCAATGCACATCAAAGTATGAATGGTTGTTGGTCCTCCAGGCCTCCTTGATAAGTTGTGTTCCAACCAGGGGTGAATTGGCCTATAGGGAGGTATGGGCCTCTTTGTGTGCCATTTCCAAATGTTATCATAGGAAAAGGGATGGCCTTGCTGAACATTTGTAAAATAGACCACGTTGAATATTAGTTCCGGGCAGGGGAGTTGCTAGGTCTGGGTAAGACCCGGGGCTACGCTGATGTCGGAACTGTTGGGACTAGGGGCTAGCTAGTCTTGTAGCTGTAGCTCCTGAGATTCTATCCGGGGCTACAACCAAAAGATCAGGGGCTATAGCCGCCTTAGCCCCCTCCTAGCAACGCCCCTGGTTCCGGGGCCTCTTTTGGTTCCCTGTAATTATCTCTGGGGCCTCTTTTGGCTCCCTGTAATTATCTCTGGGGCCTCTTTTGGCTCCCTGTAATTATTTCCGGGGCTTCTTTTGGCTCCCTGTGCACTCCTGCTTGCAACCCTTCTATGCAACATCAGAACTTTCTATGTAACATTTTAAAAACCTCAATAAATTCCCCTTTCAGATCTTCTCCTTTGTGTTCATTGTTAAGTGAGACCCCAAAGGCTTGGCCACCCGGATGTGTAGTAACTTATCCTTCTTTCCTTTATTGGTTTCCTCCCAGTTACTATCAGCTGCCCTTCATTCTCTGCTGTAACATTCTTACTTTATTCCCTATCTATGTTTCTAAGGACACTCTCTGACCCCTTTTCTGCTTCTCGGCGGACTCACCGCCACCTTATAGCAGATTTTTCTGTACACGCCTTCTGTCAGTGTTATCTGCCCATTTACATAGGTTTGCATTGAATCTAATCAAAAACCTTCTGAGGAGCTGCACCAATGTTTTGTGCATCACATTTTTTTAAAATTATATTCTTAATCTACTCCTCTCTTCCACTCTTGTTCCATCCTGTGACCAGTCTTCCCCACTTTGCTTCTATTACTTTCACCAATGTCTGGTGCACTCCACTCCTTACCTGTCACCCTTGGGATACTCTCCAGGGGAGCCCTTCTTTCTGCTGTTCCCGTTCTGGGAGCTGCTCCTTTTGCAATTCCGGCCATTTTCTTGTCCAAAGCAGAAGCATTTTATGCGAGGCCTTGTCCCCCAAAACTCTGACTCCATACATCCTTCAACCAGGGGTAGCGCACGCGATTGTGCACCACCGCCTATCTTTACTCATTTCCCTCCGCTTTCTTTCATGCCCTGGACTCTCCTAGCTGTAGTGTCTGCGTCCTCTTCTTTTCTAACTTGCATTTTGCCGCTAGATTCCCCAGACACCATTGGCCTCATGACTGCAACATTTTGATTTTATAACCTTTTATTTGGCTTCTGCATGTTCCTCTTTTCTTTGCCACCATCCAGTCATTCATCTACTTTACTCTATTTCCAAGGTCTCCCTCTTTTACGGGTAAAGCATTACAGAGTGGTACATTTCACTGCGGACTATAACATTGAAAACACCAAAAACATTAAATAAATGTACAACGGGTAGTGGGGTAAGGGATTAAAATGGGTTGGGATGGGGTTGAGGTGGCGTGGCGTTATAAGGGTAGAAATATCAGGTGGGCTGGGTAGCCCCAAATTAAACAACATAACTCTGCGTTTTTCGGTGTTATGACCACAATGACATGTGTAATGTCCGTCGGTAAAATCACATATAACACTTTTACAGTACTGTTCACAACCAACTCTTTGCATCGTGTCCTTTGACGCCTCAGACCTGCCCCCGGCCCATAGAGACCGACATCTACGACTGTTGTGCCTAATCCTGCTACCTCCTGGAGCAACAGTACATTGCTTTTCTTTCGTTTCCCCCCTGCCTCTTGACCCCAATAATCCCTTTCCCAACCTTTCTAGAGGTGCAACTGTCTTTCCCCCTGTTGATGCATATCCCGCTGTGTGGCCGCCTCACACTTTCCTTACTTTCACATTGGCCCTTCGAAATTATCGCAAACTGCAGTTTTACAAGAAGGCCTATCTTGACTGGGCCTGCTGAATCCAGTTACTATTTTGGCTACCAATTTTTGGAACACACAAAGGCATTCTGCTTTTTCATCCCCTTCATCATCATCCTGGTGACTCCATCTATCTTCATCCTCTTCATCATCACAGAGGTGGCAGGAGTCACTGCATCCAGGGGTGGTCCAGGCTGAGGATCACTTTGGGCTGAATGTTTGAGTTGTGGCCCCTATCAGCATTATGGGGGTGCCTGTGCGCTCAAACTCATGAGTGACACCGAGGACCAGGACGGAGCACACGGTGTGGCAGCGCAGTTTCATCCTCGTGCACCAGTGGCCCCGCAGGGTCTTCTACCTCCAATGCAGCAACCAGCAGCTCCAGCAGATGGTCAGGCAGCGGTTCCCGCCCTTCAACCCCCAGTTCAGCCTGCTGCTGCTCCTGGTGTTCAGCAGGCAGCGCCTGCCATGGCGCAGGTACGTGCGCATGCTGCCCTGCAGCCCATCCCCGAATTCGATGTGTCGGGCCCGCCATCCAGCCTGGGGCCCCGATGGAGAAGGTGGGTGGACCGCCTGGACATGTATTTCAGGGCTGCGCAAGTGGTCGATGATGACACCAGGCTGGCCACAATGTTGTACTCGGCAGGGCCCTCTGTCCAGGAGATTTTTGAATCCTTGCCACAAGGGAATGGAACCTACGATCATGCAAAGGCTGCCCTCCAGGCATATTTTCTGCCTCTGATCATTCCTCTGTGGCCTCGAGCGAATGGGGAGGCGGAACGCCTGATGAGGACCCTCAATAAAACATTTAGAATTGCTCAAGGACAGGGGCAGTCTCTACAGAGAGCCCTGTACCAATTCTTGAGGGTATACCGCACCACGCCACATGCGTCCACGGGGATGGCCCCGGCAGAGGCAATGTTCAGAAGGTGTCCGCGACGGCTGTTGCCGGAGGTCGGAGAGCGAGAACCTGCAGTGATTGACGACCAACGAGTCGAGATGGACCGGCAAGCAAGAACTAAGCAAGAAAACGTGCGGAGGGGAGCTGGGCGATGAGGTTCTCATTCGCAATCGACACCCGCATGGAAAACTCTCTTTGCCGTACGAGCCTGAGCCACTGGATGTCGTGGCCGTCCGGGGCTCCATGGTGACTGCGTCGGATGGACGGTCGGAAGTGACGCGCAACGTGAGTTTCTTCAAAAAGATCAGAGACCCTAGAACTGACCCACCTCCTGACCCGGACCTGGGAGGAGCCCTGGAGAATGAGGGAGACCCACCCTGCATGCCGGAGTCCCCGGTTCGGGGTCCGTCGGCGGACAGATCACCCGTGCCGGAGGCGAGCCGGAGGTACCCCCAGAGGACTGGGCGAGGGAAACCAGCTCGCCTCACCGATTACGTGCTGGGACAATTGGCTGAGGATCCAGAGGGTGAGAAAGACTAGGTAAGGGGACCCGGGTGGATGCCAATAAAGGGGTGTTCATGGAACAGGGGTTGTGTGATTTGTTTTCGTTGTCCCATTGTTCTCATGACTTGTTTCAATTGCAGTGTTATATAGTTTGCAGTGAATAGTTCAATGATAGTTGTTGGTTCTCCCCGAAAAAGGAGGAGTGTGGCGCTGCCCGATGAGGGGCGCGCACGCGGCGGCGTGACGTTGCACGCCGTCGTGTGCAGTATAAATAAACGGGCCGTTCCCGGCCGCGTTAGAGCGACCGGGAAGCCCGAACCAAGACGGACGTGTTGGTCTGAGTTCTTGGGGCCGGGGCTTACGGCGAAGCGCGCGGGGGGCGCCAGTCACCCTCAACACTGCCGATGCAACCATTGCTTGCCTAGTGACTGGGGGATGAGGGCGTGGTCCACTGTCTGATGCAGCACCTGCTCACCCCGGTGCCGGTTCCTTCAAGGAACAGGTCAGGCCGGCGCCCCGAGTCACTGCGCTTCTTAAGCAACAGTCCCACCCCACCCCCACGCAATGTCCTGAAGGGCAGAAAAGAAGATCACATCTATTCGCCGTGCCCCCGTTTTGCTCCATTCCTTTGAAAGGTCACGTTTTTGTTTTCTGTCGGAATTCAGCTGCAATTAGACAGATTACAATGCTGCCAAGTTAGGCATTTATATTCAACCTTTGACTGCATTTACCTGACTTTTTTTGGACGCACTTCTCAGGGAAATTATTTGTTGAAAAGTCACATGTACTATTGAAAATGTCTAGATAAATATCAACGTTTCATGTATCACACAATATTGACAGCATCCTTTTAAGTGCTCCCACCGAGATAGCGAAGGTACATGGGTTTTACACAGGATGGATTTCAAAATCATCAAGAGAACATGGTGCTTGTGAGGACACTCCCTGGGGACCTTCTCTCGAGGTTCTGACAGACTGGATTATAAACCACACCACTCATGTTCATCAGGGACAAGTAGAGGGGTATCACGCCAGCCAGCCAAGCGCAGGATGCAAAAGAAAGACGGGGAGGGAATAATAGCACAGTGCAAGGAAATGGGGCACTAAGGGCCTGATTCACAGAAACATTTTATAATGGAGCAAATCTATTGAAAAACGCTCTATGAATCAGGGCCTAAATGCTGGAATAACTAAGGACACTCACCTGAGAAAAAGCTTAGAGAAGCTGGAGACCTGAGACTGCTGGTGACTTGGAGGCTGAGGATGCATGAGTTGGTGACAGAAGGCTGGCCCCATTGTCTGGTAGCGTATGATCTGTTTGAGGCGGCAGCAGAAGCCCACAGGGCCGCAAACCAAGGACCCGAGGCAGTTCCCAAGACAATGGAGTTCTATGAGATGTGGCAAAAGGAACCCACAATCCAGGCCACAGTCAAGGCACCTGATGACACAAAGGCACCACTACAGTTCAATGGAAAATGATGATGGTCTGTGAGCTGTGGCCATAGAATACTGCAGACCACAGAAAATGGGCCTGACTACAATAGGACGTTAGTTGGACCAATGGCTGGTGCAGCACTCTAAGCTAGCTGAAATAGGGTCAAAAGGAAGCAAGTGTTCACAGAGTAGGGAAGGAGGAAGACGTAGGGAAAAGAAAGCTGAGCAACAGCATTATTAGCAACTGGAAACACGCATATGTCTGAGGCAGATATAGCGAGGGGATATCTCAGGGGCAACGCGTTTGTCTTGGAAGCAAGACAACGCAGCACAGCGCAACACAGGTTCGAATCCCAATCCCGCACTTAGAACCCTAAGCCCGTTATAAAACAGCAATTACACAATTATTATAAATGATAAATAGAAAGAGGATATATGAGGTACCAGCGAGGTCCGCATTTAGTATCCAAGAAATATTGAGTCAGATAAACAAAGAGGCAATCCAAAGAGAATTGAGAAACAAGCCACGAAGAAAGCCACGAAGAACAAAGTAACACGCATAGAATGCCACTCTGAGCTTGCAGTCCCTCCCTGATGAGCAACACAAACGCCCATAAAATAGTTTCATAGGTGCCACATGACATTTCAACCTTCTATGCTCCCAATTGATAGCTTGCCAGGATTTGCAGTACATACGACCCAACAGTACCTTGGGGTCCTTGCTGTCTACTCTATAGGTGCTACTACTTGCACATATCCTGCTGCCAATGATAAAAAAGTGAAAAACAATGGCCTGCAGGGGGTTGGTCTAACACAGCCTTAGAATCATATTGTATAAAGAACAACTGAGTTTAGGAACACACATTGTTACAAAGGAGGTAACTCAGAGCCCAGGTCATAAGGTTCATGGTACTTTATTATACAACAAAAAAGGATAAGGGTTTGGGTAAAATTGAAAATAGGTTAATAGGTGATTCAGATTTCTTTAAGACAAGATTTCAGTCAGTACAACCCTCTTTTGATTAGGTAATGCAGGTCGGCAGTTGCCTATGGGGTTTAAGCTTCCATCATTTCTTCTTTGACCTTTCTAGATTAAATCAACCCTTCATCTAAAATGTCAGGATGTTGTCCTCCACTATAGATGTCTCCACCACCTCTTGTGCTTAGGGTTGTCTGGATGTGGGCCAGTTCTCAGACTCCTTGTGATCTTAGTCAGGATTCCAGTGGACCCTGGGTGTGTCACGCGCAACCCCCTTAGTGATGGTAGAAATCGCTGCCAGAATCTTGTCCAGCACTCTTGCCTCAACCCCTCCAGCAAGTTTGTCCCCCTTACCCAATGCACCACCTTCATCTACTTCTGGCCTATCTCGTTGTACTCTTTCCTCTCCTCAGCCTGTCCTCCTTTCTTTCCCTCACAACAATGCACACCACTACACCACTCTCCGCCTCCTCTCTTAGATCCCTCCTTCTCAACCCGTTTCCCCTGTTGCCAACACTGGCTCTACTCTTCTTCTTTTCAAACTCTGTGCCACCATCTATTAGGTGTTTTCTTTATATTCTTCACCTCCTAGGCTGCTGTCGCTGTCTCATCCCCACATATCTCTTCCCCCTGACACTCTCTCCTCTTCTTCTTCCCACAAGCTTCACTCACCATCGCTCAGATCCCAGTTTTCTTTCCCACCTCCTGTCCCTTGGAAAATATCACTTTCCATTTCCTCTTAAGGCTTCTCGCCTTCTCCACCCCCCCATCTTCTACTTATCTTTTCTCCCTCCTCCTCTTTCTGAGTTGTTACCACCTTCACCTCTGTTCGTCGACTTTGCTCCTTTCCCAAACCCTCCACTGAACACCTATTCCTTGAACACCTTCTTCTGCACCATTATCACTTCCTTCTCCTTGTCCTACCTCATTGGCTCTTCTAAACTCCTTGCCACTTTGCCAAGCACTCTCCAAATCCGAAGGCCTCCAACTTCAGACTTCCACACTTGTCACTATCAGCTGTGTCTTTTTATATACTGGCAGGTAATCCAGCTTCATAAGTGATTGTGAAATTGGTATCAAATGGATATGCTGAAAATAAGAAAATGGACTTGGACCACTCAGTGCAGAACTCTAGATTTTGCAGCTGATTCAATTTGTTCCCCCATGCGGGTCTATTGGGGCGAGACTTTATCAATGGGCGCTGCAGGAGGGCATTGCAGTGTGGCTGTGTTAGGCAGAATCATGTGCAGTACCCTTTGGGAACACTACACACAATTAAGACTACAAGTGTAAGTACAATTTCACCTTTGGTACAAGCCTGTAGTACACATTAAAGTGATAGAGATGGCTGAGCAGCCAGACTTATCTCAAGAGTAAAGTGAGCAGTAGAACAAGTTACACAATGGACCAACAATTACAGTGATTTAAACAAACTCTTACTCAAGGTTTCTTGGTAAAAGAATATACATTTATTTACACAGTCAGTTTGAAAACAGTCCACTAGTAAGAGCAGCTCAATATCATAATCTAATATACTCCAACACACAACCAATCAGTTTCTGAATAAGTTCATCTCCCCTGAAGAAGAAGCAAAATGGCACTTCAGTTACTTTAAAAAGGGGTAAAAAGACAAGGTTACAAGAATCAACAGCACAAATACTTTCATAGGCAGGGCAAAGGGTTTTAGTTCACTACAACCAGCAATTCAATTCAATAGGCCTGGGCCAAAGTCAATGGTTCAGAGTCTTGTATAGGATAGCACAGTTCTGGAAGTAAATGCTTAAGTCTTTGCCACAGATCTTAGAAGAATTTGGTCAGACATAAAGTTAGATGTTGGTTTAGGGAACAGTTCTGCACCGCACTTGAACAGTACCTTGTAAGTGAAGAAAGTACCTTGTAAGTGAAGAAAAGTTGTAGCTGAGGCAGTTACTCCTGGCAGCTCCTGAAGATCTGGCTGTTTCTGAGCTTCAGTCGTGGGAAAAAGAAGGAGGATGTCGGGAGGTTCCTGTACTGCCCAGGGAAGAGGCCACAAGCTTGGCAAAACATCGGTTTAAGGTGTGAGTGCCTTAAAAACCACAAACTGGTATCCTTCCCACTGGCTATCTGGTTTTCAAAAGCAATGTGGAGAAAGTTCGACTGGTATGCGGACGGTGTCCAGGCGGCTTACCAGTTGGTTGTTCCCACCAAACTCAAGGGAAGAAGTTAACGTTGAAGGGCTTCTCTGTCGATGGAGTTTCAGGTAATTCAGACCTGCAGCAGGGCTTCACCGGTGGATCAGGAGTTGCAGCAGTCATCTTCCTTCAGCTTGTCTTTGTTTCTTTCGTTCCAGTGGTCGACTCTGCTTTCCAAGTCCAAGAGACCTGCTTTTAAACAGTTTTCGCACCATTCATTCCAGCATGGCTGTCACTCACACAGCAGGGTGGCTGTCCTTGCCGAGTGCGTGAGTGCATTCAGGTCTCCTAGGAGACTAAGTGCAGGGAGTTCCGGGCAAGTCCCTCATATCCTGTCCACCCCAGACACTCAGGCGCCAGAGGAGGGCTTCAGCACTGAAGCCCGCCAAAGGCCAACGAACAAAGGGACCAAACCTGGCTTGGCGAGCAGACACAAACACATGAAGGACCTTTCTTAAAAGAAATGGCGAAAAAAGTTGACCGGAGTCTGTTTTTACAGATAGGTCTGGGGCACCATATTGAAAAACATGGCTGACCCGACTTTTAGCTACCGTTGTTCGCAGTCGGGAAAAATCATGGTAGTTTGATCTAAACCAATGCCACCAGCCATTTAAAGTAGGAAAGGGTAACATTTGACTGTTATATGAGTATTTTGACTCAGGGGAAGTTAGGCAACCCCTCCAGCACTCTATAAGAAGATAGGGTGTGTTGGGTCAGTAAATTTAAAGAGACTAGTAAAGTCAATTTAACTCTACATGCTCTTGGAGACAGGAGTCAGTCCCAGGGAAGGTATTTAAACCTTGGGAAGTCTGAAAGACATCCCTATGCCACTGCACTGAAGGTGCTGTGTGACACACAGAAAAGGATGATGCCTATGGAGTTGTTTTAAAACGCCATAACCAAGGAACACAAGTAAAACACATTGAAAAGTTCAAAGCCACAAAATATAGCAAAAGAGCTGGAGGGCTCTAAGGTAGAGGAAATTTAGCACTAGTGTGGGAACTCTCCCTAACAGGCTGCCCTGGGTCCTGGCTGGTGCAACCCGGGAAAGTGAAAGCAACAAATGTTGCTATCTGCTGACCGAGGCTGCTTGCTTAGTAGAATCAATCAAAATTAACGTGGTGGCTGGTGCCTGGCTTTGAAGGAGAGCACAAAATTGGAATACAGAGTTTCTTTCAATGTGCTTAGTCTCACTGGGTCTGGCACATTTTTAGTAAAAACATACATGTACACAACAGAAGTGACAAACAGTATTAATAGATATGGACTCTCAGACTGCTGCTGTGGCGCCCCCTCTCAGACTGCTGGTGCTGCGTCCCTAGAGGCTGACACATTAGGCAGCCGCCTGTCCTGCACTGCCCGACACAAAGACCAGCCCATGGACTGTCCAGTGAAGGTTGTATGCACATAACTACTGTATTGATATCACAATAAACAGCTCTAGCACACTACAAAATGCAACCAACCTGTACAGGAATACAGAGGACAGACAGTTTCAAAGAAGGAAAATGGATGCACTCTGTATACTGACAGGAAGCTAGTCCGTATATATTTCAAGGATATTTGGTTTCAACACAAAGGGAGTAATGGGTCGTAAAATGTCACTAAGGTCTTTTGGACAAGAACCAGGGGGTAGAAACACAATGTAGCTTGTGCTTGTAGGCGTTCTTTGTGCTCAACAGTATAGAATCGGTTTCAGGGCACTTAGCAGCTTCTGCGACAGAGGTTAAGATGGGTTAAGATGGGTTACAGCTGCAGGTATCAGGCAGCAGGCAGTTCGGTGAGCGAGGCTGGATGGGCGGCTGCAGACTGGCCAACACGGCAGCTCAGGATCAGGAATTGTTGTTTCATTGCTGGTCAGCAGTTCTGAAGCACTGGTTGAGGAATCTTGAGTGACTTTAGCGTGTGCAGCGTGACAACAGTCAACAGTGCAGCCAGTGTCAGCTCCAAAGGCTCGACTGGCTCGAAAAAGTCCTTTAAGGCAGACGTCGTTGGATGCTTGTCAATGCATTCCTCCTAGCTTCTTCACTGGGCTCGTTTCATCCTTTAAGGCAGACGGCCCAAAGTCGAGAGGGGTGTTGAACGCACCTGCCTTGTCCTTGGTTTGGTTCAGAGGCTCTCTTGCACTTCCCACCTAGGAAGCTTGCTTTAGAGCCTAGCAGGGCACGGTGTGTGCTGACTGAGTACTGGCTCTGGAGCTGCTATAGGGTGCTCGGGATTCAGTATCTTCCTCTGTTCTCTGGGAGATTGTTAGGCAGTATCCTGTGCAGTTCCCTTGGGGAACACTGCAAGAAGATTAAGACTACAGGAGTAAGCAGTAAACCCAAATGGTAGCAGTCTGCACCACCCAGATTTACCTGGTAGCTGTGGCTGAGCAGTCAGACTTCTCTCAAGATGAGGAGGGCAATATACAGAGGATACACAATAGGGCTAAAAACACAGGAGAGCAAGCAAACATTGACCAGAGGTTGGTATCAAAAGTATATAATTATTTATTTAAAACACACTTTAGGAAATACACTAAGCACTATAGATCAAAGCAAGTTCAAACACAATCAGACAAGTATACACACCTCCCTTAATAATTATTAGACAAGTCTAGGTCAAAACACCACTATTTGTAAAAACAGATGTGAGCGCGTAACGTAGATGACACCCAATAATTAAGTTAAAGGGAGAGAAAAAGGCAAGTCATGAAAATAAAACAGTTCCCAACACTTTTCTAAGACCACAGCAAGTTAGTGAAGGCAGAGTCTACTGTAGAGCCAAAGTTCATAGGCCAGGCCCACTTTAAATGGAGCAAGGCGGAATGTGCCCAAGATCACACAGTTTAAAATGCACTAAAGTCTTTGCAGGAATGTTCAAAAGAGGTTGGTTTGATGCGAAAGGTAAAGTTAGAAGGTCTGGGGGCCAACCCAGTTGGAAAGCCAAAGATTTAAGGGTCACCTTTAGCAAACTGAAGAAAGGGAGGCCAGGTGGAACACAGTACCTTTAAAAGTGAGGAAGCTCCAGCGGAGGCAGTTGTTCCTGGCAGTGGGTGCAGTTCATGGTTTCAACCAGGGGAAGAGAAGATCTCATAGAGGAGGAAACCTGGAGTCGTTGCACTGCCCAGGGAAGAGACCAGCCGCGGAGTTCGTCCGGTTAAAAGGTGCGTTCCTTTTATTTGCAGTCACATTAGTGAAGCTTGGCTACCTGGCCGTCAGGGTGCATGGCACTGGCGATTCAACCAAGGGACGTCCTGGAAGGTGAATGGTGAACTGGTTGTTCCCACCAGCTCAAAGGGAGAAGACTCTTACAGCATCAGATCTTCTCTTGTCGTCGGGAAAGTGGTGAGGTAGTTGCAGCAGGGCTCCACCGATGGTGTCGTCGTTGCAGATGGCTCAGCTTCTCCCCTCTTCAGATTTCTTAGGTCCTGTGGTGACTTCTGAAGTTCCAGTCCCAAAAGCCCTGCTTTTATGCAGAGAACCCCCATTCAACAGCCTATCTGTCACTCATACATGCTAATACTCATACTTATACTCATACACTGGGCCAATCAGAACAGAGTGCGACTTGGGTTGTTAAGGCAACGCAGTCCAGGGTGCCAATTCCCCCACCCACATATCCTGTGGAACCCAGACAGAGTGGCACCAGTTGGAGGGCTTCTGTGGAGAAGCCTACCAAAAAGTGGAACAAAGGGCCCGACCTTGGTTGTAGTTATAGAGACGGACACAAACACCATTTTGGAAAAGAGTTCTGGCGAAAAGACCCAACCGGTGATTTTATATTAAATAAATAAACCAACGGTATCTTTAACATTGCACCAAAAAAGATGTGCGTTTAAAATCAATGGGAAAATCCCATAGGAAATATTCCGGTGGAATATTTTGCATGGTAACCACTGCCACCAGCCAGAAACTCGAAAGGGGGGACTGGAAAGTACCCCTTTGGAAACAGACCCAGGGGCAATCTAATTAACCCCTTCCAGTACTTCCACAATATGATGGTTTGTACTGGTTCTGTTCACAATTTTGGACTAATAAAGCCAATGGTGACTTTACATGCCCTGGGAGACAGTAGTCAGTCCCAGGGCATGAAGTCTATGTTTGGGGGTCACTATGACACCCCTGTGTTACTGCACTGAGGGTGCTGTGTAACACATACACTAAAACAGATGATACCCTATGGAGTAAAAGACCCCATAGCCCATAAGAACGCAACAAGTCAAAGACATACCTCAAATCATGCCTAAGAGTGGGAGGAAAAGAGTCTCACTCTTAGCAGGAGAAAAAAACAAACCCCAAAAAATCCAGCAAAGCTGCTGGGGGACTCACTAGGTTTGGAAAATTAGCCTTATAAGTGTAACGCTCACCTGATTCTCGCAGAGGCGCCGGTCTTGACTGGGCGACTACCGTATCTTCAAAGGTGATGTGTAGCACCCGGTTGGCTCTTTGGGCTGGACCTCTGTGCACTGTATGCCTGACGTGTAGAGTAAGATGTCTGCAGATAGAAAATATGGGGTTAATGAACTGGGGTTATTGGGGTGTCCCTATCTCTTTCCTCTTCTCCTCTCCTGTAGACCCCCAAAGGTTGACGCTCTCACCTTAGGTAAGTGAATGCCGAGCTCTCCATCTGCCTCGGGGCAGGGTGCTGTAACCAGTTTCTTCACTGGATAGGTAGCGCAGGCCTCTTGACTTCAGAGGACTGCTGTCCGTCGTTTACTGCACGAACGGTAAGTTTCGAGTCATTCAAATGTCTTTAAAGTCTTTAGTAATGATGTCTCTTGTTTTGCAGGGTTCCGGCGATGGCGGATGACGGGCTGAAGTGAGTTGAAGATGGAGCCCGTGTGATGAATAGAAGCGCCTGGAAGCACGTAAGTAAGCGCTTGTTGCCTGCTTCACGATGCGCTCTAACTGTCTTTTTATTTTGCAGGTACGAGTTCGGAGCGGCTGCAGGGTGCCGGAATACCCACTGGATTAGATGTGGAAAGGAGTAATGGCACGTGAGTATTAAAGTTCCCCAATGTCTTTAAACGCACCTTGTTTTGTCTTTCAGATGCGGGATGCAGCGCCGAAGGCCTCCGGAGCGTGCGAAGAGTTGGTAAGCTTTTGTCTTTCAGATGCCGGAATGCAGTGTGAAGACCTCCGGAGCGCACGAAGAGTAGGTAAGCTTTTGCCTTTTAGATGCCGGAATGCTAACCTGTTCTTTCTTGTCTTTATAGGTGTTGCTGAAGACTGGATTCAGGATGGTAAGCCTTTTTCCTTAGGCCCAGGACCGGATGCAGAAGACACGATGAGCGTTCTGCTGCAGAGGTTGCAGAATAACGCAAAGCAAGATTCATCCACCGGGTGTGGTTTAAATAGCCTCCTGTAGTGCTTAGGTGTCTCCTTCCACAGCCACGCCTAAGTAAGAAAAGAGTTCCTGGTAAGAAAAGAGTTCCTGCCTTCCAGAAGAGTTCCAGTGTTCTGAATCTAGGGAGTGGCTCCAGCCCCACCCAACAGGAAAAGTAGTTCCAAACAGAAGAGGATCAGAGGCTCAACTGGCAGGCAAGTAAGCAGCATGGTCTGCTGAAGGTAAGTCCACCCAAGCATTATGAGCCCGGCGCTTCCAGCGCTGGGACTGGGCCTATTTATGAGCCTGGTGCCACTGGCGCCAGGACTGGGTCCAAAAGGTCCCAATTGGGACTGGTTGGCACTCGGAACCTGGGTTATGGATCTGCTTCCAAGGGAGTTGGGAAAACCCCTGACCTTTTGGAAGCAGAGATAATGACAGTACCCCCCCCTCAAGGCCCCTCCCAAACCGGGCTTCTCCGGGGGTTTTGGCTTGTCAGGAAATGTTCGGTGAAATCTTTTGATTAGGCGAGGAGCGTGGACATATTCAGCAGGTTCCCAGGACCTCTCTTGGGGGCCGTAGCCTTTCCAGTCAATTAGGTAGAATAGTTTAGATTTGGAGATCTTGGAGTCCAGAATGCTTTTGACTTCAAACTCGAGTTCTCCATCCACTAGGATAGGTTTTGGAGATTTGGTTAGTCGGGTTTGAGGTTGCACGGGTTTTAATAGAGAGACGTGGAAGACCGGATGTATCTTCATGTGCGGGGGCAAGTCCAACTTGACCGCTACTGGGTTTACTATGGTAGTGATGGAATAGGGACCAACGTATCTTGGGTTGAATGTGCGTGGCCCTTTTAGAGATAGATATTTGGTGGATAACCAGACTTGATCCCCTACTTGATAGTGAGGGGCTTCCTTCCGATGTTGATCTGCTCCTTTCTTGTATTGTTCTTTAGCCCTTTGAAGGTGAGAAACAGCTTCCTTAAAGGCTTGGGTGATTGTAGAATGCAGGTAGTCTACTGCTGGTGTTTCAAGATCTTGGAGGGGATCCAACTCCGAGGTTCGAGGGTGACTGCCGTACAAAAGAAAAAACGGGGTTTTCCCAGTTCCCGAATGGACAGAGTTATTATAGGCATACTCGGCTATCCAAAGGATATCTTTCCAAGTTTTTTCAGTTTGTTGCAGCATGCAGCGTAAATACTGTTCCAGAGTTTGATTGGTCCTCTCGGTTTGTCCGTCGGTCTGAGGGTGGTGACTGGTCGATAGTCTCACATCAATTTGAGCCGACCGACAGCAACTTCGCCAAAAATGAGAAATAAATTGACTACCTCGATCCGAAATTAGAACCGAAGGAAAACCGTGCAGTCGGACGATGTTTTCGAGAAATTCTCGGGCCAGAGTTGCTGCTGTTGGCAAGCCTTTGAGCGGAATGAAATGCGCCATCTTGGAGAATAAGTCCACGATTACTAGAATCGTATTGTATCCGGAGCATGGAGGTAGATCGGTGATGAAGTCCATAGAAAGCGTATGCCAAGGGCGAGGTGGGATGTCAATAGGGCGTAAGAGGCCTGCTGGTCTTTCCTTTTGACTCTTGTTTTGGGCGCATACTCCACAGGACATTATAAAGTCTCTGATATCTTTTTTCCAAGACGGCCACCAGAAGTAGCGCTTGATCTTTTCTGAGGTCTTGGCTATACCGGGATGACCTTCCATTAAAGAGTCGTGATAACAAGAGATTACTTTTTTCTGTAAATCTGTGCTGGGTAGGTATAATCGTTCTTGAGAATACAATAAGTTGTCCTTTACTGCAAAGTCCTTTCCCTGAAGATGCCAATTCTGTATGTCTGCTGGAGTTACAAGTTGCCTGGCTTTATCCTTAACTTCCTCTATGGATTCTGTGGCGATTACACCCAGAATTCTTTGTTCGGGAATGATTGGTACAGGTTTAGGGTTGACCAAGTGTTCTTCCACTCCCATCCGAGAAAGGGCATCGGCTTTACCGTTCTTTGTACCAGGTCGATAGGTAATTATGAAGTCAAACTCGGCAAAGAATAATGCCCAACGGAGTTGTCTAGAGGATTGGGCTTTTGCGGTCTTCAAATATTGCAGGTTTCGGTGATCCGTAATCACAGTAACGGTGTGTCGGGCCCCCAGCAGATAATGCCGCCAAGCCTTAAAGGCAGACTTGATAGCCAGAAGTTCCTTGTCAGTAATCGTGTAATTGATTTCAGGAGGCGAGAATTTGCGGGACCAAAATGCCACGGGATGCAACTGATTGGTTACCGGGTCCTTTTGTGATAGAACTGCCCCCATGGCAAGGCTTGAAGCATCAGTTTCCACGATGTAGGGGAGTTCGGGGCGAGGGTGTTTTAAGATTGGTGCAGAGATAAATTTAGTCTTCAAATCCTGGAAAGCTTGTTCCGCCTCGGTAGACCATTCAAAACGTTTGTTTTTCTTTAACAAGGCAGTGATGGGCTGGACTATTCGAGAAAATTCGGGGATAAACCTGCGGTAAAAGTTAGCGAAGCCTAACATGCTTTGCACACCTTTTACGGAGGATGGTGATGGCCATTTGAGAACTGCATCGACCTTCTTTGAATCCATACGCACTCCGCTAGGTGATAATATGAATCCCAAGAATTCAACTTCAGTCAAGTTGAAAACACATTTTTCCAACTTAGTGAAAAGTTTGTGTTGACGCAATCTTTCAAGGACCATTTTCACATGTTTCCGATGTTCAGATTCCGATGAAGAATAAACGAGGATGTCGTCAATGTAAACAACAACACACACGTCTATGAGCTCTCTGAGGACATCGTTCATGAAATATTGAAAGGCGGCCGGGGCATTGCAAAGTCCGAAGGGCATGACCTGATATTCAAATAGCCCATATTTGGTGCGGAAGGCCGTCTTCCATTCATCGCCCTTTTTTACTCGTACCAAGTGGTAGGCTCCTCTAAGATCCAGCTTTGTATATATGCATGCTTTTCTGACCTGGTCCAGGAGTTCAGGGATCAAAGGTAACGGATATCTATTCTTGACGGTGATCTGGTTCAGGGAGCGATAATCTATACAAGTTCTAAGGTCTCCTTCCTTTTTTGGAACGAAGAACAAAGCTGAAGAAGCAGGGGACTTGGAAGGACGAATAAACCCATTTGCCAGGTATTGATCCAGGTATTGTCGAAGGTGAAGGTTCTCAGGCTCGGTGAGGGCATAAATTCTACTACAAGGAGGAGTAGATCCAGGTATCAGGTCTATCTGGCAGTCATAAGACCTATGAGGAGGTAGAGAGTTAGCCTGATCCTTCCGGAAAACATCTTGGTATTCTAGGTCTATCTGGCAGTCATAAGACCTATGAGGAGGTAGAGAGTTAGCCTGATCCTTCCGGAAAACATCTTGGTATTCTAGGTATTCGGGAGGTAACTGGGGAGTCTCTGAAGAAATTGCTGCCAGTGCAACACCAGGTGGAGGGTGACAAGTAGAGACACATTCTGGAAACTGGACCGTTCTTGCTCGCCAATCGATCAGAGGATTGTGTTTCTCTAACCAAGGTATTCCTAGAATAATCTGAAACTGAGGAGCTTTGATCACATCGAACACGATCTTCTCATGGTGTCCATCTTGACTTACCAGCGTCACTTCTTGAGTGGTATGCGTTACTGGTCCGGAGGCTATCTCCGTTCCATCCACCGTAGTAATGACGTCCTTTACAGCCTTGGGACAAAGAGTTAGATTCATCCTCAAAACCATTTCATGATCCACATAATTGCCGATGGCACCGCTGTCGACGTAAGCTTCAATTGCATGTAATCGATCCGGATTATCAGGGCTAATGAGGACCATAGGTATCACGAAATGCGAGGTCACGGAACTGGTTTTCACGCTCGGCAAGAGATCCTCTATTCTTGTCGGGCGAGGTCGTTTCCCTGCTCAGAGTTTGTAACTTTGGTAACTGCAGCTCCTACTGCCTTCTTGGCAGGTTTCACCGGACAGTCTCGAAGAAAGTGCCCTGAGTTTCCGCAATAGAGGCATAATTGCAACTGTTTTCTCCTTTCCCGCTCCTTTTGTGTTAGAGGACCTTTCAGGCCCCCTATTTGCATGGGTTCCCCGGAGTCTACTCCTTTGGAAGGAGTTGGCGGTTTGGAAAATACTCGAGCATCAAACTTGGAACGATCGGCCTTTATGTTCTGCAGTCTGTGATCTATTTGAACGACTAAGTCTATATAGTCCGAACAATCTTGTGGGGGATTCACTACTTGGGCTAACACATCTTTGAGCTCTCCACGTAGACCTCTATAAAACAGCGTAATCCTTTTATCCTCAGGCCATTGAGTTTCCACTATCAGTCTGTTGAAAGACGCAATATAAACCAAAAGGTCTTGATTACCTTGTCGCAACGAAAGAAGCTCATTGTCCAAGGCCTGCCCCTGTGAATGTCTTGCGAACAGTTTTTCCATACTGAGCTGAAAAGCCTGAAAATCATGGAGGACCGGATCATCTTGATTTACTAGAGGGATCGACCAGTCTGCCGCATTGCCACTAAGGTACGAAAGCACGAAAGCTACTTTAGCTTGATCAGTTGGAAAGGCTGCTGGCCGGCATAAGAAATGCAACCGGCACTGATTGATAAATACTGCAAACCTCTTTGGGTCACCAGAAAATCGTTCGGGCGGAGCCAGAGGTACATTCCCAGGTAGGTTGATCTGCACTGGATTCATAGAGGATGTAGAAGGAAGATTTCCCCCAGATGCGGATAACGGGGTCTGTCCGGCTTGTGACTGTAGCAATTGTCTAGCGAGATCATCTGTTCGCTCCTTGGAAACAATCAGTTCCCTTCTTAGAGCGTTCGTTTCCTGACGGGCTGCATGCACTTCTGCCCTTAGTTCCCCAAGTAACTGGGCTAGCTGGTCGGTATCCGAGGTTTCCATAGCGACTGGACGGGAGTTTTGCGGTAGGCTTTGCGTTCTGTAACGCTCACCTGATTCCCGTAGAGGCGCCGGTCTTGACTGGGCGTATACCGTATCTTCAAAGGTGATGTGTAACACACGGCTGGCTCTTTGGGCTTGACCTCTGTGCACTGTATGTCTGACTCGAAGGGTAAGATGTCTGCAGATAGAAAATATGGGATTAATGAACTGGGTTATTGAATGTCTCTCTCTTCTTCCCTTTCTCTTCTCCTGTAGAACCCCAAAGGTTAACGCTCTCATCTTAGGTAAGTGAACACCGTGCTCTCCATCTGCCTCGGGGCAGGGTGCTGTAACCAGTTTCTTCACTGGATAAGGGGAGCAGGCCTCTTGACTTCAGAGGACTGCTGTCCGTCGTTTACTGCACGAACGGTAAGTTTCAAGTAATTCTAATGTCTTTAAAAGTCTTTAGTAATGATGTCTCTTGTTTTGCAGGGTTCCGGCGATGGCGGATGACGGGCTGAAGTGAGTTGAAGATGGAGCCCGTGTGATGAATAGAAGCACCTGGAAGCACGTAAGTAAGCGCTTGTTGCCTGCTTCACGATGCGCTCTAACTGTCTTTTTATTTTGCAGGTACAAGTTCGGAGCGGCTGCAGGGTGCCGGAATACCCACTGGGTTAGATGTGGAAAGGAGTAATGGCACGTGAGTATTAAAGTTCCCCAATGTCTTTAAACGCAACTTGTTTTGTCTTTCAGATGCGGGATGCAGCACCGAAGGCCTCCGGAGCGTGCGAAGAGTTGGTAAGCTTTTGTCTTTCAGATGCCGGAATGCAGTGCGAAGACCTCCGGAGCGCACGAAGAGTAGGTAAGCCTTTGTCTTTCAGATGCTGGAATGCAGCGCGAGGCGTTGGTGACAGCCGATGGACCAGGTAAGTGAAGCGCTGTCACTGAAGACTGTAATGCTAACCTGTTCTTTCTTGTCTTTATAGGTGTTGCTGAAGACTGGATTCAGGATGGTAAGCCTTTTTCCTTAGGCCCAGGATCAGATGCAGAAGACACGATGAGCGTTCTGCTGCAGAGGATGCAGAATAACGCAAAGCAAGATTCATCCATCGGGTGTGGTTTAAATAGCCTCCTGTAGTGCTTAGGTGTCTCTTTCCACAGCCACGCCTAGGTAAGAAAAGAGTTCCTGCTTTCCAGAAGAGTTCCAGTGTTCTGAACCTAGGGAGTGGCTCCTGGCCCACCCAACAGGAAAAGTAGTTCCAAACAGAAGAGGATCAGAGGCTCAACTGGCAGGCAATTAAGCAGCATGGTCTGCTGCAGGTAAGTCCACCCAAGCATTATGAGCCCGGCGCTTCTAGCGCTGGGACTGGGCATATTTATGAGCCTGGTGCCACTGGCGCCAGGACTCGGTCCAAAAGGTCCCAATTGGGACTGGTTGGCACTCGGAACCTGGGTTATGGATCTGCTTCCAAGGGAGTTGGGAAAACCCTGACCTTTTGGAAGCAGAGATCATGACAAAAATGATCCCAACAGCCAAGGCATTTTGAAAAACAATTACTAGACACATACTACCCAAACAGGACTACCACTTTGGAAACCATGTGTCTATACCACATAGCCCAAAACCTCACATACAAAAATAATATAAAAGCAGATGAAAACAAAGGTAGATACAAAGCGACAAATTGTGAAGGCAGTTTAGTGAAACTTACCAAACCAAGCTTAATTAATCATAGCAAATTGTCATTAAAAACTCCTCAATATAAAGAACTATATTACATGTCCCTGCTACAACTTTTTAAACCATGGAGAAAAGAAGAAGAGTTACTAGATAAATATGACTCCCATGAAGACGCTTTCAAAGCAAATGAAAGCACAATAACAGATGTAAACTTTACACAGTACAAAACAATGTTGCACAATGTACAGCAACACAAAGAAGAACTCCAGGCCCAACTAGATAAGGACACTGCCGACAGTAGTCAACCTTCTGTTACAGGAAGCCAAGAACCACTGGGACAGCCACTAATAACAAATGAGGCAGAATTAGCTATGACAGAAGTAGAAAATACCAAGTGTCACTATGAAGAAGATACAGACGACTTACCTGTACTGAAATCAAAACTGAACAATGAGCAGCATAGCATTTTTCAAGAAGCAACAAAAGAAATTGCACATGGTGTACAACATGAAAATAAAGACTGTACCTGCCAAAATTAAAAACCTATACTACTATACGTCAATGGTCAAGCTGGTTCAGGAAAAACATACCTAATCAAATTCGTCAGCAAGTTCCTTCAACAATTGACAAACAACAAACTGTCAGCTGTTGTAACTGCCACCACAGGTTTAGCTGCCTACAACATAGGCAGTGCCACTTTATACCGAGTACTACTCCTTCCAGTAGAACACCAAAACAAATTAGAATATTACAAACTTTCTACAGAATCTGCAATGGAACTACACAGAGTTTTGAAACAAATGAAAATGCTACTAATAGATGAAGTGAGCATGGTCTCCAACCTAATGTTGGCTTTGATTCTCCTCAGATTACAAGAAGTACTCAAAACAAACTACAAAGAGCTCTTTGAGGAAAACACATTATTGTTTTCGGAGATCTTCTTCAATTGACACCAGTGAAAGGTGAATCCTATTTTTAAAATCTTAGGGCACAAACTCTGCAGTAAAGCTGTTGGCAGCATAGGAAATGTCAACCTATGGCAACATTTCCAATACAGAGAATTACCAGAAAACATGTGTCAGTCTGCAGACCTCACATATATCAACATTTTAAAAAGAATTAGAGTTGGTGTACCATCTCAAGAAGCACAATCAATATTAAAATATGTGCTACTGATGTCATGGAAAAATTAGCACACAAAATGTCAATTGTATGTCCTTGATGCCAACTCTTGCAAGCTGTTCAAAATTCAATGAAACAATGTTGAAAAATGTAATGCAACCAATAATTGAAATTTGCTCCACAAAAAAACTGGAGGTACATGGTATGACACTACCCATGTGTCAACAAGCCACAACAAGACTAACAGGCCGATTCATGGAATAATTAGCGCGGCGCAAGTGGGCAAAAACGTGCGAATCGCAGTGGAATAGCGAAAATCGCAGTGCAATTGCGAAAATCGCACGAAAAGCAGCGCACGTCGATTCATGGAAGGCCGTGCGCGAGAAAACCAGCGGATGTGCGATAAAAAAGTGCGCGGCGCACGTTGGCGCACAGGCCATCTAACAGCGTGCGCCAGGTCACAGCGAAAATCGCACAGGCCACAGCGAAATTCGCACATAGCGCGGCGCACGCAACAAAAGTAGGCGGAACACGGGCGTAACACTCGGAATGGGGAACAACTTGCCAAACGTGGGCGTCACGGGGGAAGTACAGGGCACAAGTGCGCGGAACGCCCACACGCTCGCCTAAAACTCGTATTCATGGAATAGAATAGGGCAAAAAAGCGCACGCTCAAACCAGCGCACAGGCACAAACACGACCGCCACAAGAAAGCAGGCGGTAGCGTCTCTGCGGCTGTAAGAAATGTGCGCCAAAAGGTGCGCCAACAAATAGCACCTATATACTGCCATGATGAATGTCCCATACTGTGGCCCTCCAGGAAAAATGACGTGCAAAGGGGTACCCACAAACACGGACACCCGCTGACAAAAAATACGTGTGCGTGTATACCGGGGTGCGCGGGAAGTCTAACACGCGATTTCAGCAGGGTACGTGCATCACAGGGGTTCGCGTGAAGTTCCTCACGCGATCGGGCCTGGGGGAGCGTGCTACGTGTATTTCAGGGGTTCGCGTGAAGTTTCACACGCGATCGGGCCTGGGGGAGCGGGCTACGTGTATTACAGGGGTTCGCGTGAAGTTCCTCACGCGATCGGGCCTGGGGTAGCGGGCTACGTGTATTACAGGGGTTCGCGTGAAGTTCCTCACGCGATCGGGCCTGGGGGAGCGTGCTACGTGTATTTCAGGGGTTCGCGTGAAGTTTCACATGCGATCGGGCCTGGGGGAGCGGGCTACGTGTATTACAGGGGTTCGCGTGAAGTTCCTCACGCGATCGGGCCTGGGGTAGCGGGCTACGTGTATTACAGGGGTTCGCGTGAAGTTCCTCACGCGATCGGGCCTGGGGGAGCGGGCTACGTGTATTCCAGGGGTGCGCGTGAAGTTCCACACGCGAATAGCCTGGGTGCGCGTGAAGTTCCACACGCGAATAGCCTGGGGGCGCGTGTATTCCAGGGGTGCGCGGGAAGTTCCACACGCGAATAGCCTGGGCGCGTGTATTTCAGGGGTGCGCGGGAAGTTCCACACGCGAATAGCCTGGGCGCGTGTATTTCAGGGGTGCGCGGGAAGTTCCACACGCGAATAGCCTGGGCGCGTGTATTTCAGGGGTGCGCGGGAAGTTCCACACGCGAATAGCCTGGGCGCGTGTATTTCAGGGGTGCGCGGGAAGTTCCACACGCGAATAGCCTGGGGGCGCGTGTATTCCAGGGGTGCGCGGGAAGTTCCACACGCGAATAGCCTGGGCGCGTGTATTTCAGGGGTGCGCGGGAAGTTCCACACGCGAATAGCCTGGGCGCGTGTATTTCAGGGGTGCGCGGGAAGTTCCACACGCGAATAGCCTGGGCGCGTGCATTTCAGGGGTGCGCGGGAAGTTCCACACGCGAATAGCCTGGGCGCGTGTATTTCAGGGGTGCGCGGGAAGTACCACACGCGAATAGCCTGGGCACGTGTATTTCAGGGGTGCGCGGGAAGTTCCACACGCAAATAGCCTGGGGGCGCGTGTATTTCAGGGGTGCGCGGGAAGTTCCACACGCGAATAGCCTGGGCGCGTGTATTTCAGGGGTGCGCGGGAAGTTCCACACGCGAATAGCCTGGGCGCGTGTATTTCAGGGGTGCGCGGGAAGTTCCACACGCAAATAGCCGGGGCGCGTGTATTTCAGGGGTGCGCGGGAAGTTCCACATGTGATTTGACAGTGTGGGTCCTCCCAGGTGTACCCTGTACACCCTCCACGGCCCCTGCAGGCAGCCCACACCACAGGGGACTACCCTGCATCCCTGGTCATGTCCCGCAGGCAGCCCATCCACCATGGGCATGCCCCCCAGCAAAGGCACATGTCTCCTTGAACTAATGAACACCAACTCATGTCCCCTTGCACCCCCACCCCCCAGCACTGTGGGGCACCTGCCAGCAGGCCCCCACCCATGTCCAACTCATGTCCCCCACCACCCCCACCCCCCAGCACTGTGGGGCACCTGCCAGCAGGCCCCCACCCATGTCCAACTCATGTCCCCCACCACCCCCACCCCCCAGCCACCAGGGTCACCCTCCACCAGGCCCCCACTCATGTCTCCCACCACCCCCAAACCCCAGCAGTGCAGGGTCACCCTCCACCAGGCCCCCACTCATGTCTCCCACCACCCCCACCCCCCAGCCACCAGGGGCACCCTCCACCAGGCCCCCACTCATGTCTCCCACCACCCCCACCCCCCAGCCACCAGGGTCACCCTCCACCAGGCCCCCACTCATGTCTCCCACCACCCCCAAACCCCAGCAGTGCAGGGTCACCCTCCACCAGGCCCCCACTCATGTCTCCCACCACCCCCAAACCCCAGCAGTGCAGGGTCACCCTCCACCAGGCCCCCACTCATGTCACCCACCACCCCCACACCCCAGCAGTGCAGGGGCAGCCTCCACCAGGCCCCCACTCATGTCACCCACCACCCCCACACCCCAGCAGTGCAGGGGCAGCCTCCACCAGGCCCCCACTCATGTCACCCACCACCCCCACACCCCAGCAGTGCAGGGGCAGCCTCCACCAGGCCCCCACTCATGTCACCCACCACCCCCACACCCCAGCAGTGCAGGGGCAGCCTCCACCAGGCCCCCACTCATGTCTCCCACCACCCCCACCCCCCAGCTGTGCAGGGGCACCCTCCACCAGGCCCCCACTCATGTCTCCCACCACCCCCACCCCCCAGCCACCAGGGTCACCCTCCACCAGGCCCCCACTCATGTCTCCCACCACCCCCAAACCCCAGCAGTGCAGGGTCACCCTCCACCAGGCCCCCACTCATGTCTCCCACCACCCCCAAACCCCAGCAGTGCAGGGTCACCCTCCACCAGGCCCCCACTCATGTCACCCACCACCCCCACACCCCAGCAGTGCAGGGGCAGCCTCCACCAGGCCCCCACTCATGTCTCCCACCACCCCCACCCCCCAGCAGTGCAGGGGCACCATCCACCAGGCCCCCACTCATGTCTCCCACCACCCCCACCCCCCAGCCACCAGGGTCACCCTCCACCAGGCCCCCACTCATGTCTCCCACCACCCCCACCCCCCAGCCACCAGGGGCACCCTCCACCAGGCCCCCACCCATGTCTCCCACCACCCCCACCCCCCAGCCACCAGGGTCACCCTCCACCAGGCCCCCACTCATGTCTCCCACCACCCCCAAACCCCAGCAGTGCAGGGTCACCCTCCACCAGGCCCCCACTCATGTCTCCCACCACCCCCACCCCCCAGCCACCAGGGGCACCCTCCACCAGGCCCCCACTCATGTCTCCCACCACCCCCACCCCCCAGCCACCAGGGTCACCCTCCACCAGGCCCCCACTCATGTCTCCCACCACCCCCACCCCCCAGCCACCAGGGTCACCCTCCACCAGGCCCCCACTCATGTCTCCCACCACCCCCACCCCCCAGCCACCAGGGTCACCCTCCACCAGGCCCCCACTCATGTCTCCCACCACCCCCAAACCCCAGCAGTGCAGGGTCACCCTCCACCAGGCCCCCACTCATGTCTCCCACCACCCCCACCCCCCAGCCACCAGGGTCACCCTCCACCAGGCCCCCACTCATGTCTCCCACCACCCCCACACCCCAGCAGTGCAGGGTCACCCTCCACCAGGCCCCCACTCATGTCTCCCAGCACCCCCACCCCCCCAGTCACCAGGGGCAGCCTCCACCAGGCCCCCACCCATGTCTCCCACCACCCCCACCCCCCAGCCACCGGGGTCACCCTCCACCAGGCCCCCACTCATGTCTCCCACCACCCCCAAACCCCAGCAGTGCAGGGTCACCCTCCACCAGGCCCCCACTCATGTCTCCCACCACCCCCAAACCCCACCAGTGCAGGGTCACCCTCCACCAGGCCCCCACTCATGTCACCCACCACCCCCACACCCCAGCAGTGCAGGGGCAGCCTCCACCAGGCCCCCACTCATGTCTCCCACCACCCCCACCCCCCAGCCACCAGGGTCACCCTCCACCAGGCCCCCACTCATGTCTCCCACCACCCCCACCCCCCAGCCACCAGGGGCACCCTCCACCAGGCCCCCACCCATGTCTCCCACCACCCCCACCCCCCAGCCACCAGGGTCACCCTCCACCAGGCCCCCACTCATGTCTCCCACCACCCCCAAACCCCAGCAGTGCAGGGTCACCCTCCACCAGGCCCCCACTCATGTCTCCCACCACCCCCACCCCCCAGCCACCAGGGGCACCCTCCACCAGGCCCCCACTCATGTCTCCCACCACCCCCACCCCCCAGCCACCAGGGTCACCCTCCACCAGGCCCCCACTCATGTCTCCCACCACCCCCACCCCCCAGCCACCAGGGGCAGCCTCCACCAGGCCCCCACCCATGTCTCCCACCACCCCCACCCCCCAGCCACCAGGGGCAGCCTCCACCAGGCCCCCACCCATGTCTCCCACCACCCCCACCCCCCAGCACTGTGGGGCACCTGCCAGCAGGCCCCCACCCATGTCCAACTCATGTCTCCCACCACCCCCACCCCCCAGCCACCAGGGTCACCCTCCACCAGGCCCCCACTAATGTCTCCCACCACCCCCAAACCCCAGCAGTGCAGGGTCACCCTCCACCAGGCCCCCACTCATGTCTCCCACCACCCCCAAACCCCAGCAGTGCAGGGTCACCCTCCACCAGGCCCCCACTCATGTCACCCACCACCCCCACACCCCAGCAGTGCAGGGGCAGCCTCCACCAGGCCCCCACTCATGTCTCCCACCACCCCCACCCCCCAGCCACCAGGGTCACCCTCCACCAGGCCCCCACTCATGTCTCCCACCACCCCCACCCCCCAGCCACCAGGGGCACCCTCCACCAGGCCCCCACCCATGTCTCCCACCACCCCCACCCCCCAGCCACCAGGGTCACCCTCCACCAGGCCCCCACTCATGTCTCCCACCACCCCCAAACCCCAGCAGTGCAGGGTCACCCTCCACCAGGCCCCCACTCATGTCTCCCACCACCCCCACCCCCCAGCCACCAGGGGCACCCTCCACCAGGCCCCCACTCATGTCTCCCACCACCCCCACCCCCCAGCCACCAGGGTCACCCTCCACCAGGCCCCCACTCATGTCTCCCACCACCCCCAAACCCCAGCAGTGCAGGGTCGCCCTCCACCAGGCCCCCACTCATGTCTCCCACCACCCCCACCCCCCAGCCACCAGGGGCACCCTCCACCAGGCCCCCACTCATGTCTCCCACCACCCCCACCCCCCAGCACTGTGGGGCACCTGCCAGCAGGCCCCCACCCATGTCCAATCCATGCCCCCCTGCACCTGGGTCCCAACATTCCCCAATCATGTCCGTAATGCCCATCCTCCCCTGCCAAAAGGCCCAACCAACTATCACACCCACCCACATATCAAAGGCAATTACATGTTACACCCCCAATTTAAATAATGCAATTGAACACATGTCTGTCACACACAATGGCTGCAAGTGAATGACAAAACACCCAACATGACATGCCTGAAAGCAATGAGATGATACGACACATTGAAGAATAAAAAAAATAATGTATTGAACAGCAAGTAGAATGGAAATGAAATAAGAAAAAACACAAAGCAAATCAAACAAAACAAGATGAATGTCCAAGAAAATAATCTGAAAAATAAAAATAAGCCAACGAAGAACCATGAAGAAGAGCATCCTGGGTCCATGAGACAAACCAATTTAAACCTAACTATGACTACTAACTAAAAACTGAACTATATACAAAAAAGTGGTGCATTGTCCAATCGCTACCAAAAAAAATCAAAAAAACAAAGGAAACCTAAACCTAACTATACAACTATATACAAAGGCAGCGGGCTATTCGGACGGCTCACTGGTTGTTGTCATGGGCCAGGGCATCATCGAACTCCTGGTCAATGGCTTGGAGGCGGGCATGTTCCCTGGCCCCGAGGTCCCGCAGGGTTAACGCAGTGTCAAGCTCAAACTCCCTGCGAAGACCCTCGAGGCACTCAGCCCGCCTCAGCGCCCTCCGCATGGAGTCCTCCGCCCTGACCATTGTGAGCCGTTCCTCCTCTGCCCGCTGCCACTCCGCACCTATCCGCTGGCACAACCGCTCCCACACGGAAGCCACTCCCATTCCAGGGTTCTCCTGCCCTCCGGCCGATGCCTGCACCCCTGATGTTGATGGCCCCGAGCCATGATGCCTCCGACGTTGAGCCTGCTGCTGCCTCCGACGCAACTGCCTGTGCCAGCACGACGGCATCCAGGCTGATGGAAACCACCGACGCCGTCGTGCACGTGCCCTGCCCGATGATGCCGTCACATCCTCCATCTGCTGGGGTCCAGTTGCTCTGGTGTCCACCCCTGCTGGATCACTGACTCCCGACTGTGGCAGGGATGGGATCCCCACCGAGCTGGCTGCATTGGTCGGGGCAGGTCCACAGGGGGCCCTGGTGGCATCTGGGCTGGAAG
Source organism: Ambystoma mexicanum (assembly GCF_040938575.1). NCBI lineage: Eukaryota > Metazoa > Chordata > Amphibia > Caudata > Ambystomatidae > Ambystoma > Ambystoma mexicanum. Next base: position 162,314,387 of record NC_090937.1, on the reverse strand, counting down.
ACGGCAAGGAGAACGACTGGTGGATAGCCTGCACAGAGGAGGAGAGGGCCGCCACATTGGCCAACACATGCAGGAAACCCCCGAACATGGCCGATCCCAATTGGGAAACGTCGGCACGGTGCACTTCGTGATGCCGTGCGTGCTCCTCCCGGGAAGCACGCACGGCATCACGAATCACAGCCGTGCGCATCGCGACCCCAATCAGGACCTTCTCCGCACGGCCAGGGGTTCCCACGTCCGCAGGTGGAGGGGAGTCAGGTGACATGGACATCCCCTCTACCTACGGACAGGCCTGGGACGGGGCATCCCTGCTGGTGCATGGTGGTGCACTCACAGGGTCAGGGACAGCGACATGCACAGGCCCCTCCATGGTGACCTGTGCTGCCTCCTGCCCCTGGCCCTGGACTGCACCACTTGCACCAGCAGGGATGCCCCCACCAGGCCCCATGTGTGCCCCAGTGGCGGCCTCCTCCTCCTCTGTGCAAACCACCAACCTGGATGGCTCCTCACCGTCTCCCACCGTAGCAGGCCCCTGTGGGGGCTCACCCACCCCTTCCGCTGCAGCCGTGGGGGCATCCCCGCCGCCTTGCTCCACAGCGCCGTCTCCGCCCTCCTCTTCACTAGCCGCTGCGTAGAGGGAGACAAAGAACACAAGCATCAGGGCACTGTACAATGGTCCCCTAGACAGGAAGCAATAGCAGATGAGCACCACTGTCAAAGTACACTTCCATCATGTCCCTCCACAACACATGGGTCAGTCCAGGCAAAACACACACAGTAACAGGCATGGTGCATGCCATGGACATTTCCATGCATGTCCAATGGACTCTTGGAACATTCAATGATATGTAACTCACATGCATCATGGCTCATGCCTATCACATGCACACACTTCACCTCAGTCACATCCATCTGGCCCCAAACACACCAAACACAGCAGATACAAGGGTAATTTGGCTGCTTTACTGAATCTGTGCATTGTCACACACATGTGTCATGCATCCATGGCATGCACAAGTCACAGACACGCAGGTCAGGCACACAGACATGGCTACCATATATGTACCTGGCATCAGCACCCATCCCTCACCCCCACCCATGTCCAGGTACAGAGACTGGCATGCTCTCATGTTCAAAATCTGCATAGGGCTCCCCATGTGGCATTTCAACACATGCAACAACCATGTGGGTCACACATCACTGGTCGCACATGCATTACCATGATGTCCCTGCACACATACATGCATACATGGCCTATGGCACACATACAGGCAAGTATCATAGAACCAGCACACCGCAACATGCCCTGTCTCCCACAGTAATGCATGGACACTTACCGCTCAACTCCAGACGGGCCTCCCTCTCAAGGATCTGGGCGTGGAGCGCTGGGCGTACGCGTTCCAGGACCCTCATCTGGATGGAACTCATGCGGCCCCGGCCCCCCTCCACGAGGCGCCGGGCCTTCACAAGGGTCCTGGACCTCAAGTCTTCCCAGCGCTTCTTGATCTTCAGGACGTCGCGGGTTGCCACCCCCTCCGCGTTGATGGCAACCACACAGTCGGCCCAGATCCTCTGCCGTCCTTCCTTGCTGGCGCGGGACGATCCAAAGAGGGCATCATACTGCCCCAGGACATGCTCCACCAGGACACCAACTTCGGTGACAGTGAAGCTGGTGCCCCTCTGCCCCTCTGGCCTGGGGTTGCCACTGGTGCCAGATGTGGAAGTGCCCGACATGGCAACCCCAGAGGCAGGTGTGGGTGGGCAACTGGGTCCTGGGGCTGGGCTGTGGAGCGATGTAATCCCAGTCGGGAGTCTTCAGTTCCAGCAGGGGTGGACACAGCAACTGGACCCCTGCAGATGGCTGATGTGCAGGCACCAAATGGCAGGGCATGGTGGCAGCAGGCAGGCAGGCAGGCAGGCAGCAGCAGATGGCACGTGGGAGGCTGCTCGGGGCACGGGGGGCAGTAACTCGGCCTTCTGGGCAGGAGCGTGGTCTTTCCGTGTGTTTTCGCGTGGCCAGCTTGATACGGAGTGATTTGGCACGTGAAAATCCTGCACGTCAGCGTGAAATCCGAGGAAAGGCCCTTAGCGCGTAAGCGCGTCAGCACGCATACGCGATTCTATTGGACCAGAGTCCCTCAGCGTGTAAGCGCGTCTGTGACGTGACCCGCACGGGTGTTCCCCACTCAGCACGTGATGACGGGGCACACGTGGAGATACTGCACGTCAGAGTGTCATCGCGTGTAATTGGACAAAAGTGCGCGTACACGCGATTGGCCTATGTACGTGTATTTAATGGGTGCGTGGGCACTTACACACGCAAGTACGTCAGCGAACCTGTATCCCGTGGTGCGTGTGAATTTCCACACGCTATTGGACTGGGAACTGGATTCCAGGGGCGCGCGGGTCACACGCTGTATCCCGTGGTGCGTGTGAATTTCCACACGCTATTGGACTGGGAACTGGATTCCAGGGGTGCGCGGGTCACACGCTCGCCTAGAACACGCGCAAAGCATAAATTTGCGCACTTTAACAATAACAAGCTCAGACGCCAGGATGAACATACCGTTCCTAGCAGCAGTGGCAGTGGGCTACCAAAGGAGGAGGAGGAGGATAGTCAGGGCCAGAATATTCACACCCAGAACCAGCCTTTTCGGGATGCCTGATGACCAGGTGTATGGGAGGTACAGGTTTCCACCACACATTATACTGGACCTGGTGAGTGAGTGGGAGGATGACCTCACATCACCCACCCTGTGCTCCCAAGCACTCAGCCCCCTGGAGAAGGTCCTCAATGTACTGCACTTCTTAGCCACTGGATCATTTCAGCGAACAAGTGCCATAGTGGGTGGGGTGTCACAGGCCACCCAGTCACGCTGCCTACACCAGGTCTTGAACATCATCACTGCACGGCCATCAGTCCGCAGGCACATATACCTGCCCAGAACACCTGCAGAAAGGCATGCTGCCGCCCTGGATTTTTACGCTGTGGCACGATTCCCCAAAGTGCTAGGTGCCATCGACTGCACCCATGTGGCTCTACGTCCCCCCAGGGCATCTGAGCACATCTATAGGAACCGCAAGCACTGGCATTCCATCAACGTGCAGGTAGCATGTAATGCCAAGGGAATCATCACCTCAGTATATGCCAACTATCCCGGCTCCACCCACGACAGCTTCATTTACCGAATGTCCACCCTAAGCCGGGACCTAGAAGCTGGGCGGCATGGCGATACATGGCTGCTAGGTGAGTATGTATGCCACTGCACATGCATGCATGTTGGATACTGAGCAAGGTCACAACCCCACCAATGATACCAATCACCACCTCCACAGGGGACAGTGCCTACCCTCTCAGCCCCCACATGATGACGCCAATTCGGAACCCCACCACGCCACCCCAGGTAAGATATAACACAGCCCACATTACAACCAGGGGCATAGTGGAGTGCACATTCGGAGTGCTAAAGTCACGCTTTCGCTCCCTTGACCGTTCTGGCGGGCAGCTGTTATACGCTTCCCCAGTAGTGTGCAGGATCATAGTGGCAGCATGTGTCCTGCACAACGTTGCAACACACCGGGGCCTGGCCGTGGACATGGTGGTGGCCCCACATCCCCAACCACATGCACAGCCGCTGCGCATGGGAGGGGAAAGGGCACGGGGGGAGGCAGCCCGTACACAGCTAGTGGCTAATTACTTCACATAGAAATCACACCCCTGTGGAGTGCACACTGCCCTGGCACATTCCATCTGACAATCAATGATGACTCAACCTGACACTGATCCTGAATGTCTGGAGAATGAACCGTCAAAACCATATCAGCCTGAGATTGTTCACCTGGAAGTGTCACAATGTGTGCATCCCTACCCACACAGACACCACCAATGCAGTTTTGTGAAGTTACACATTGAAGCAGCTAAAATGAATACCCACTTGCAAAATGCAACAAGAGGACAGTGCCATGTCAGCCAACCCAACCCCAGCACCGCCACACGACACACCGTGCCATGTCATGCTAATTGCAGGTAAACAAAGTAATCCCCACAACATGACATCAGTCTCACTATGTACAGTGGCACTATTAGAAACCTGCAACACCTGAAATGCTCACAGCAATGCCGGACCAACAACATACTTGAGCACGTAGTACCATTAACATGACATCACAAATGTTACATATTAGTAGTCTCACCACCTGGAAATGCCTGCACTCCCACCACTACCAACTGTGCAGTGTTGTCACCATGTAGAGTTGTAGGTGCACTGCTGCCAACATGGACCCCATCTCCAGACTAGAGGTCCTTGTGTGGACATGAGGAAGGGACCTGCAAATTGGGAGGTAGACACAGAAGAAGAGTTACACATCAATGCAACATGCAGTGTACAACACAACAGCAATATGCACTAGGAATGTATACACAGTATTGACTACAGACTGCCCACACAGCTCATGGGAGTCCAACGTCACTGTGTAATTCACTGTCACTTGGGCACACCCTTTACAAGCCCATGGAAACGGGAAGCAGGAGGGGTGTGTGTGACTCAAACCCAAGCATCTGAACCAAATACATTACAAGCCTGCATGTGCCCAGCCACAATGCAGCGTATGCCCACAGGAACCACGGAAGCCAACAGATCGTCCCAAAAAAATTGGGAATAAAAGAAATCAAAAGAAAAATAAAAATAAGAAACAATCAAAAATGGCCATTGATGGGACCGGGGGGGTTGGGGAGGCCACCCAGGAGGTCCGAGGACAGGATGCACACCAGAACCCACCTGCGTGGATCCTGGGAAGATAAAACACCTCCATGGGCTCATGGCCCACACAGCTACCCTATTGTGGGAGTATCACTGCTGTCGCTATTATCACCCTGTGCAGCTGCATCCGGAGGTGGTTGCACTATGGGAGGCAGCCCACGCAAGGCCCTAGTCTGCTCCTCCATGGCTGCAAGCATGCGGGTGTGGTAGGTCTGGTTCTGGAGGATGAGTGTGCGGAGGTCCCCATGCAACAACTCACGGGATGCCCGGACCTCCGCCCTCGTTGCCTGCATCTCAGCTGAGAGCGTACGGGTGAGACGCTCCAGCTGCTGTTCTGTCCTTTGGTGTGTTGAAGCCTCAAGCTCAACAAGAGTCGTCCTGAGGTGAAGGAGCTCCTGCCTCAGGGCTTCCCTGTGGCCCTGGGACTCAATGGAGATGGCCTCCTGCAGAGTCGCCAGTGCCGCCCGCCTGTCCCTGTTGGACCCCAACATGTCCTCCCTGTGTGACTGGCAGATGGAGTCGGTTGCCTGCTCTAGTCGCTCCATCAGCCTTTCTGGGGGGACAATGGAAGTGGCCACCCTATCCATGGCCTGAGCCATCATCTCGGATGATGCAGCCTGTTGGGTTGCCATACCGTAAATGGATTGCTCCCATGCGGTATTGCCGGGTGGCGTACGGCCACCACGTCGGCGGGCACCACACCTGTCTGGGGCAAGGCGAACTGCGCCTTGCTGTGCCGGCACTGCCTGAGGCTGCAGGACTGCATTCCCCCTCTGATCTGCTGGCCCAGGAACAGGATCAGATGTCGCGGAGTGTGACCCTGCATCCGTAACCACCGAAGGCGTAGCTGCCGACACTGACATCCCCATGGAGGGTTCTGACCCTGGTGCAGGTGGGTGAGACAGAACAGAATCCCTCCCTGGAACACTCACCTGCGACGGCACGTAGGTCTCATCCGAATCAACACCTGAGTACAGCTCGGGGGAGGTGCAGCCAGAGACACCCCTTGAGAGCACGACCTGCAGCACTTGTGGGTTCTCCCCCACCACCACACCACGTCCCTCACTGGTGGTTGGTCGGCCCTCGGACCCCTCCTGGGTCTGCACCATCTCCACAACCCCAGCAGTATCAGGTGCGTCTTCCCCTGCAAAGACATGAAAACAAAGAAATGGAAACAGGCATTAGCACCATGGCACACATTGAGGGCTGAGAAGCAAGAGAACCAGTACTTGATTGACACATGTCCCACATGACAAAAACCCTCCCATGCATGCACCCTCACTGCGTATGAAGTCCAGGCAAATGGCACACACTGATGACACCAAGATGGAAGATGAACACATTTTCTGCATACTGCCTGGCAGTGGCATCACACATTGGCCTGTGATTGGCAGGTGAAACACACATGCCATCACACAGATGGCATGTACCATTGCTATTGAGTGAAGATGGAGAGGAGGGCAGCACCTATTCATTCAGTCCAGTTCCCTCATGTAATAGCTTTTCTATTTCTAACAGGTCAGATTTTTCACCTGGAGCTGCCAGTCTGAAATGGTCCAATTGCACAGGGACATGTGTGTACAAATGATATCCAGGTAACAAAGTCACTCCACTTTACCATACCCATGTCAGACATGTGACTAGTGGACAGCGACATGCCTAGTGAAAGTGGTGGAATGCAAACAAACTGACTGAATGAACAGTGAAGAAGAAGCAAATATGTTGTGGCAAGGTGACACTTCAAGGGCAACTGGCGTGCAGTTGGGCTAGATGTCTACTGTTGGCAGAAGGGATACTGCTATGGCCAAATGCAGCTGCGCAGGAAGGATTGCAGCTGCGCAGGAAGGATTGCATGAAGCACATGGCTGACCCATACGACTCAGGCGCACACACTCTCACCTGCCACCCGAACAGAAGCCCTCACACACACACCATGCACATGGATGGCACACACATGCATGTGCACTCACCGGACAATGCCTCGTAATCAGCCAGATCTCCCACGCCTTGGATCTGTTCCTCCGTGACGTAGGTCCCAGCGACTGACTCATGTGGAGTGAGTTCCATGTCTACTACTGGAGACCCACCTCCAGTCACTAGAGTTGCGGCATGACTTGAGGCCAGCTTACTCTTTGCCCTGCGCTTTAGGTCATTCCAGCGCTTATAGCAATCATTGGCTGTGCGCCTCACAATTCCAAGGGCACTTACGATGTCTGCAACGGTCTGCCAGTGTGCCTGGCGTTGTGCAGGTGTGGTCTTGGATCCTGCAACAATGACCATCTCGTTGTCATGTCCGGACACATACTCGACAAGTGCATTCAGTTCGTCATCCGTGAAGCTGGGCTTCCTGGACGGGCCGGACTGTGTAGCCGTGTCTGGGGCATCAGCCTGTGCCGGACGAGCACTCTTCCTCTTCCGCTTGGAAGGTGGTGGTGATCCTGAGTGTCCTGCGCCGCTCTGGACACTAGGGGCAGGAGCCCTGGTGGACTCTGTATCAGGAGTGTGGGATTGCACACTCAGCATGGGAGTTGGTGCAGGCATTAGCTCTAGTGTGATGGTGTCAGGGGGAATGTCAGCAGCATGGACTAGGACCGACACTGTCCTGGATGGGTGTGTGGGGGCTGGGGTGGATGGAGCCGCAGCTGCCCCTGCAGCCTCTCCGCCCTGCCTACTTGGTGCAGCAGATGACCTTGCTGCCCCAGATCCACGTGGCATGATGGCATCAACGTGCACCAGCGCACATGTCGTAGCCCTGCTGACCTGGAAGTCAGCCATGGAGTCAGCCAGGTCTGGTGCCACAATGGGCTGGTCCAACAAGGGCTGAGCATGGATGGTGTCAGCCACATCAGCCTCAATGGGAGGGGGGGGGGATTATGGGTGCCCGTGACTGGTCCTCCACACATGGGGGGACAGGCTCACCCTGCAAGTTACGACCACGTCCCCTACCGGATCCACCACGGCCACCACTTGTGGCTCTTCCACCTTTGCCACCCTTACTGAATCCTCGCCTCCCAGCCATGGCACTGATGTTAATGTGCGTATGGGAGTGGATGTAGACTATTGTCCTGGGCAATTGGGGGTCAAAGGGGTTGGGTACCAGATGGTAATTGTACCCTAGTGCTCTAGCAAGGCTGAATGTAACCCCTGGGGAAAGATGACGGGTCACGCAACGCACAGGAGGCCCAAAAAAGGGAGATGACGTGCACGCAACCCCTCCTAGACCACGTGTGCAGAAAGAAAAACCTGCACTACGCTGTGGCACCCAGAAACACAAGAATGAACGTATGCGTGTCACACGCAGCCTAGAATGACCTCTGAAGGGGTAGGCTACACACGGGGCTAGCACAGATGTTAGATACGTGCGTGACTCACCGTCTGCCAGGTAAACGAGCGTGTAAAAGGAGCACGTTTGGTTGGCAACACCCCCGCCAAAAGAAGATTTGTCCGCTGTCTGAGGAGACAGGACAACAGTAGAAGGGAACACTGTTTGAGGGAACAGGCCCAGGTAAACCAGTAAAGGAGAAAAAAGAGAAAAAGCTGTCAGAGGTAACAGGGAATACGAACTAGAAACGCCGTGAAGTAAATCGCGTGTGAAACGACAAGAAGTACAGAATTCACCCACTCGCTCTCCACGAAAAGCACGTACAAGGAAAACGTGTTCTACACGTACCTTTTATACAGGCCCACACGTCCAGCGTCACTTACGCGGCGTGTACGCGCTAGGGCCATTTCCACCAATTACACGCTTTGTCACTTCTGCGTGTAGGGCCATTTCCACCAATCACACGCTTTGTCACTTCTGCGTGTAGGGCCATTTCCACCAATCACACGCGATTACACTCTGACGTGCAGTCTTTCCACGTGTGCTCTGTCATCACGTGCTGTGTGGGAAACACCTGTGCGGGTCACGTCACAGACGCGCTTACGCGCTGAGGGCCTTTCCTCAGTTTTCACGCTGACGTGCAGGATTTTCACGTGCAAAATCACTCCGTACCAAGCTGGCCACGCGTACGCACATGGAATACCACGCTCCTGCCCGGAAGGCCGAACTACTGCCCCCCAGAGCCCGAGCACGCTCCCACCTGCTGCTGCCCGACTGCCTGCTGCCCCTGCACTGCTGGGGGGTGGGGGTGGTGGGAGACATGAGTGGGGGCCTGGTGGAGGGTGCCCCTGGTGGCTGGGGTGTGGGGGTGGTGGGAGACATGAATGGGGGCCTGGTGGAGGCTGCCCCTGGTGGCTGGGGTATGGGGGTGCAGGGTGACATGAGTGGGGGCCTGGTGGAGGCTGCCCCTGGTGGCTGGGGGGTGGGGGTGATAGGGGACATGAGTGGGGGCCTGGTGGAGGCTGCCCCTGGTGGCTGGGGGGCGGGGGTGGGGGCCTGGTGGAGGCTGCCCTTGGTGGCTGGGGGGTGGGGGTGCAGGGGGACATGAGCAGGTGTGCAGGGTAGTCCCCTGTTTTGTGGGCTGCCTGCAGGGGCCGTGGAGGGTGTACAGGGAACACCTGTGAGGACCCACCCAGCCTAATCGCGTGTGTAACTTCCCATGCACCCCTGTAATACACGTACCAAGCCAAATCGCGTGTGAGAATTCCCGCGCATACCTGAAATACACGTACCCTGCTGAAGTCGCGTGTAAAACTTCCCGCGCACCCCTGAAATGCATGCGACCAGGCTATTCGCGTGTGGAACTTCCCGCGCACCCCTGAAATACACGCGCCCAGGCTATTCGCGAGTGGGACTTCCCGCGCACCCCTGAAATACACGTAGCACGCTGGGAGACATGAGTGGGGGCCTGGTGGAGGGTGCCCCTGGATGCTGGGGGGTGGGGGTGATAGGGGACATGAGTGGGGGCCTGGTGGAGGGTGCCCCTGCACTGCTGGGGGGTGGGGGTGATAGGGGACATGGGTGGGGGCCTGATGGAGGGTGCCCCTGCACTGCTGGGGGGTGGGGGTGGTGAGTGACATGGGTGGGGGCCTGGTGGAGGGTGCCCCTGGTGGCAGGGGGGTGGGGGTGATAGGGGACATTGGTGGGGGCCTGGTGGAGGGTGCCCCTGCACTGCTGGGGGGTGGGGGTGGTGGGAGACATGGATGGGGGCCTGGTGGAGGTTGCCCCTGGTGGCTGGGGGGTGGGGGTGGTGAGAGACATGGGTGGGGGCCTGGTGGAGGGTGCCCCTGGATGCTGGGGGTGATAGGGGACATGAGTGGGGGCCTGGTGGAGGGTGCCCCTGCACTGCTGGGGGGTGGGGGTGATAGGGGACATGGGTGGGGGCCTGGTGGAGGTTGCCCCTGGTGGCTGGGGGGTGGGGGTGGTGGGAGACATGGATGGGGGCCTGGTGGAGGGTGCCCCTGGTGGCAGGGGGGTGGGGGTGATAGGGGACATGGGTGGGGGCCTGGTGGAGGGTGCCCCTGCACTGCTGGGGGGTGGGGGTGGTGGGAGACATGGATGGGGGCCTGGTGGAGGGTGACCCTGGTGGCAGGGGGGTGGGGGTGATAGGGGACATGAGTGGGGGCCTGGTGGAGGGTGCCCCTGCACTGCTGGGGGGTGGTGGGAGACATGAGTGGGGGCCTGGTGGAGGGTGCCCCTGGTGGCTGGGGTGTGGGGGTGGTGGGAGACATGAGTGGGGGCCTGGTGGAGGTTGCCCCTGGTGGCTGGGGGTGGGGGTGGTGAGAGACATGGGTGGGGGCCTGGTGGAGGGTGGCCCTGGATGCTGGGGGGTGGGGGTAATAGGGGACATGAGTGGGGGCCTGGTGGAGGGTGCCCCTGCACTGCTGGGGGGTGGGGGTGATAGGGGACATGGGTGGGGGCCTGGTGGAGGTTGCCCCTGGTGGCTGGGGGGTGGGGGTGGTGGGAGACATGGATGGGGGCCTGGTGGAGGGTGCCCCTGGTGGCAGGGGGGTGGGGGTGATAGGGGACATGGGTGGGGGCCTGGTGGAGGGTGCCCCTGCACTGCTGGGGGGTGGGGGTGGTGGGAGACATGGATGGGGGCCTGGTGGAGGGTGCCCCTGGTGGCAGGGGGGTGGGGGTGATAGGGGACATGAGTGGGGGCCTGGTGGAGGGTGCCCCTGCACTGCTGGGGGGTGGGGGTGGTGGGAGACATGAGTGGGGGCCTGGTGGAGGGTGCCCCTGGTGGCTGGGGTGTGGGGGTGGTGGGAGACATGAGTGGGGGCCTGGTGGAGGTTGCCCCTGGTGGCTGGGGGGTGGGGGTGATAGGGGACATGGGTGGGGGCCTGGTGGAGGGTGCCCCTGCACTGCTGGGGGGTGGGGGTGGTGGGAGACATGGATGGGGGCCTGGTGGAGGGTGCCCCTGGTGGCAGGGGGGTGGGGGTGATAGGGGACATGAGTGGGGGCCTGGTGGAGGGTGCCCCTGCACTGCTGGGGGGTGGGGGTGGTGGGAGACATGAGTGGGGGCCTGGTGGAGGGTGCCCCTGGTGGCTGGGGTGTGGGGGTGGTGGGAGACATGAGTGGGGGCCTGGTGGAGGTTGCCCCTGGTGGCTGGGGGGTGGGGGTGGTGAGAGACATGGGTGGGGGCCTGGTGGAGGGTGCCCCTGGATGCTGGGGGGTGGGGGTGATAGGGGACATGAGTGGGGGCCTGGTGGAGGGTGCCCCTGCACTGCTGGGGGGTGGGGGTGATAGGGGACATGGGTGGGGGCCTGGTGGAGGTTGCCCCTGGTGGCTGGGGGGTGGGGGTGGTGGGAGACATGGATGGGGGCCTGGTGGAGGGTGCCCCTGGTGGCAGGGGGGTGGGGGTGATAGGGGACATGGGTGGGAGCCTGGTGGAGGGTGCCCCTGCACTGCTGGGGGGTGGGGGTGGTGGGAGACATGGATGGGGGCCTGGTGGAGGGTGCCCCTGGTGGCAGGGGGGTGGGGGTGATAGGGGACATGAGTGGGGGCCTGGTGGAGGGTGCCCCTGCACTGCTGGGGGGTGGGGGTGGTGGGAGACATGAGTGGGGGCCTGGTGGAGGGTGCCCCTGGTGGCTGGGGTGTGGGGGTGGTTGGAGACATGAGTGGGGACCTGGTGGAGGTTGCCCCTGGTGGCTGGGGGGTGGGGTGGTGAGAGACATGGGTGGGGGCCTGGTGGAGGGTGCCCCTGGATGCTGGGGGGTGGGGGTGATAGGGGACATGAGTGGGGGCCTGGTGGAGGGTGCCCCTGCACTGCTGGGGGGTGGGGGTGATAGGGGACATGGGTGGGGGCCTGGTGGAGGTTGCCCCTGGTGGCTGGGGGGTGGGGGTGGTGGGAGACATGGATGGGGGCCTGGTGGAGGGTGCCCCTGGTGGCAGGGGGGTGGGGGTGATAGGGGACATGGGTGGGGGCCTGGTGGAGGGTGCCCCTGCACTGCTGGGGGGTGGGGGTGGTGGGAGACATGGATGGGGGCCTGGTGGAGGGTGCCCCTTGTGGCAGGGGGGTGGGGGTGATAGGGGACATGAGTGGGGGCCTGGTGGAGGGTGCCCCTGCACTGCTGGGGGGTGGGGGTGGTGGGAGACATGAGTGGGGGCCTGGTGGAGGGTGCCCCTGGTGGCTGGGGTGTGGGGGTGGTGGGAGACATGAGTGGGGGCCTGGTGGAGGCTGCCCCTGGTGGCTGGGGGGTGGGGGTGATAGGGGACATGAGTGGGGGCCTGGTGGAGGCTGCCCCTGGTGGCTGGGGGGCGGGGGTGGTGGTAGACATGGGTGGGGGCCTGGTGGAGGCTGCCCCTGGTTGCAGGGGGGTGGGGGTGATAGGGGACATGAGTGGGGGCCTGGTGGAGGCTGCCCCTGCACTGCTGGGGGGTGGGGGTGGTGGGAGACATGGATGGGGCCTGGTGGAGGGTGCCCCTGGTGGCAGGGGGGTGGGGGTGATAGGGGACATGGGTGGGGGCCTGATGGAGGGTGCTCCTGCACTGCTGGGGGGTGGGGGTGATAGGGGACATGGGTGGGGGCCTGGTGGAGGTTGCCCCTGGTGGCTGGGGGGTGGGGGTGGTGGGAGACATGGATGGGGGCCTGGTGGAGGGTGCCCCTGGTGGCAGGGGGGTGGGGGTGATAGGGGACATGGGTGGGGGCCTGGTGGAGGGTGCCCCTGCACTGCTGGGGGGTGGGGGTGGTGGGAGACATGGATGGGGGCCTGGTGGAGGGTGCCCCTGGTGGCAGGGGGGTGGGGGTGATAGGGGACATGAGTGGGGGCCTGGTGGAGGGTGCCCCTGCACTGCTGGGGGGTGGGGGTGGTGGGAGACATGAGTGGGGGCCTGGTGGAGGGTGCCCCTGGTGGCTGGGGTGTGGGGGTGGTGGGAGACATGAGTGGGGGCCTGGTGGAGGTTGCCCCTGGTGGCTGGGGGGTGGGGGTGGTGAGAGACATGGGTGGGGGCCTGGTGGAGGGTGCCCCTGGATGCTGGGGGGTGGGGGTGATAGGGGACATGAGTGGGGGCCTGGTGGAGGGTGCCCCTGCATTGCTGGGGGGTGGGGGTGATAGGGGACATGGGTGGGGGCCTGGTGGAGGTTGCCCCTGGTGGCTGTGGGGTGGGGGTGGTGGGAGACATGGATGGGGGCCTGGTGGAGGGTGCCCCTGGTGGCAGGGGGGTGGGGGTGATAGGGGACATGGGTGGGGGCCTGGTGGAGGGTGCCCCTGCACTGCTGGGGGGTGGGGGTGGTGGGAGACATGGATGGGGGCCTGGTGGAGGGTGCCCCTGGTGGCAGGGGGGTGGGGGTGATAGGGGACATGAGTGGGGGCCTGGTGGAGGGTGCCCCTGCACTGCTGGGGGGTGGGGGTGGTGGGAGACATGAGTGGGGGCCTGGTGGAGGGTGCCCCTGGTGGCTGGGGTGTGGGGGTGGTGGGAGACATGAGTGGGGGCCTGGTGGAGGTTGCCCCTGGTGGCTGGGGGGTGGGGGTGATAGGGGACATGGGTGGGGGCCTGGTGGAGGGTGCCCCTGCACTGCTGGGGGGAGGGGGTGGTGGGTGACATGGATGGGGGCCTGGTGGAGGGTGCCCCTGGTGGCAGGGGGGTGGGGGTGATAGGGGACATGAGTGGGGGCCTGGTGGAGGGTGCCCCTGCACTGCTGGGTGGTGGGGGTGGTGGGAGACATGAGTGGGGGCCTGGTGGAGGGTGCCCCTGGTGGCTGGGGTGTGGGGGTGGTGGGAGACATGAGTGGGGGCCTGGTGGAGGTTGCCCCTGGTGGCTGGGGGGTGGGGGTGGTGAGAGACATGGGTGGGGGCCTGGTGGAGGGCACCCCTGGATGCTGGGGGGTGGGGGTGATAGGGGACATGAGTGGGGGCCTGGTGGAGGGTGCCCCTGCACTGCTGGGGGGTGGGGGTGATAGGGGACATGGGTGGGGGCCTGGTGGAGGTTGCCCCTGGTGGCTGGGGGGTGGGGGTGGTGGGAGACATGGATGGGGGCCTGGTGGAGGATGCCCCTGGTGGCAGGGGGGTGGGGGTGATAGGGGACATGGGTGGGGGCCTGGTGGAGGGTGCCCCTGCACTGCTGGGGGGTGGGGGTGGTGGGAGACATGGATAGGGGCCTGGTGGAGGGTGCCCCTGGTGGCAGGGGGGTGGGGGTGATAGGGGACATGAGTGGGGGCCTGGTGGAGGGTGCCCCTGCACTGCTAGGGGGTGGGGGTGGTGGGAGACATGAGTGGGGGCCTGGTGGAGGGTGCCCCTGGTGGCTGGGGTGTGGGGGTGGTGGGAGACATGAGTGGGGGCCTGGTGGAGGTTGCCCCTGGTGGCTGGGGGGTGGGGGTGGTGAGAGACATGGGTGGGGGCCTGGTGGAGGGTGCCCCTGGATGCTGGGGGGTGGGGGTGATAGGGGACATGAGTGGGGGCCTGGTGGAGGGTGCCCCTGCACTGCTGGGGGGTGGGGGTGATAGGGGACATGGGTGGGGGCCTGGTGGAGGTTGCCCCTGGTGGCTGGGGGGTGGGGGTGGTGGGAGACATGGATGGGGGCCTGGTGGAGGGTGCCCCTGGTGGCAGGGGGGTGGGGGTGATAGGGGACATGGGTGGGGGCCTGGTGGAGGGTGCCCCTGCACTGCTGGGGGGTGGGGGTGGTGGGAGACATGGATGGGGGCCTGGTGGAGGGTGCCCCTTGTGGCAGGGGGGTGGGGGTGATAGGGGACATGAGTGGGGGCCTGGTGGAGGGTGCCCCTGCACTGCTGGGGGGTGGGGGTGGTGGGAGACATGAGTGGGGGCCTGGTGGAGGGTGCCCCTGGTGGCTGGGGTGTGGGGGTGGTGGGAGACATGAGTGGGGGCCTGGTGGAGGCTGCCCCTGGTGGCTGGGGGGTGGGGGTGATAGGGGACATGAGTGGGGGCCTGGTGGAGGCTGCCCCTGGTGGCTGGGGGGCGGGGGTGGTGGTAGACATGGGTGGGGGCCTGGTGGAGGCTGCCCCTGGTTGCAGGGGGGTGGGGGTGATAGGGGACATGAGTGGGGGCCTGGTGGAGGCTGCCCCTGCACTGCTGGGGGGTGGGGGTGGTGGGAGACATGGATGGGGGCCTGGTGGAGGGTGCCCCTGGTGGCAGGGGGGTGGGGGTGATAGGGGACATGGGTGGGGGCCTGATGGAGGGTGCTCCTGCACTGCTGGGGGGTGGGGGTGATAGGGGTCATGGGTGGGGGCCTGGTGGAGGGTGCCCCTGCACTGCTGGTGGGTGGGGGTGGTGGGAGACATGGGTGGGAGCCTGGTGGAGGGTGCCCCTGGATGCTGGGGGGTGGGGGTGGTGGGAGACATGGGTGGCGGCCTGGTGGAGGGTGCCCCTGGATGCTGGGGTGTGGGGGTGGTGGGAGACATGAGTGGGGGCCTGGTGGAGGGTGCCCCTGGTGGCTGGGGGTTGGGGGTGGTGGGAGACATGGGTGGGGGCCTGGTGGAGGGTGCCCCTGGATGCTGGGGGGTGGGGGTGGTTGGAGACATGAGTGGGGGCCTGGTGGAGGCTGCCCCTGCACTGCTGGGGGTTGGGGGTGTTGGGAGACATGGGTGGGGGCCTGGTGGAGGCTGCCCCTGCACTGCTGGGGGGTGGGGGTGCAGGGGGACATGAGCAGGTGTGCAGGGTAGTCCCCTGTTTTGTGGGCTGCCTGCAGGGGCCGTGGAGGGTGTACAGGGAACACCTGTGAGGACCCACCCAGCCTAATCGCGTGTGATAATTCCCGCACACACCTGTAATACACGTACCTGGCCAAATCGCATGTGAGAATTCCCGCGCACCCCTGTAATACACGTACCCAGCCGAATCGCGTGTAGAATTTCCCGTGTACCCCTGTAATACACGTACCCAGCCAAATCGCATGTGATAATTCCCACGTACCCCTGTAATACACGTACCCTGGCCAATCACGTGTAGAACTTCCCACGCACCCCTGTAATACACGTACCAAGCCAAATCGCGTGTGATAATTCCCGCGCACCCCTGTAATACACGTACCAAGCCAAATCGCGTGTGAGAATTCCCGCGCACCCCTGTAATACACGTACCCAGCCGAATCGCGTGTAGAACTTCCCGTGTACCCCTGTAATACACGTACCCAGCCAAATCGCATGTGATAATTCCCACGTACCCCTGTAATACACGTACCCTGGCCAATCACGTGTAGAACTTCCCACGCACCCCTGTAATACACGTACCAAGCCAAATCGCGTGTGATAATTCCCGCGCACCCCTGTAATACACGTACCTGGCCAAATCGCATGTGAGAATTCCCGCGCACCCCTGTAATACACGTACCCAGCCGAATCGCGTGTAGAACTTCCCGTGTACCCCTGTAATACACGTACCCAGCCAAATCGCGTGTGATAATTCCTGCGTACCCCTGTGATACACGTGCCCTGGCTAATCGCGTGTATAACTTCACGCGTACCCCTGTAATACACGTACCCTGGCCAATCGCGTGTAGAACTTCCCGTACCCCTGTAATACACGTACCCTGGCTAATCGCGTGTATAACTTCACGCGTACCCCTGATATGCATGTTACCCGCTTTGCGTTCCTTGTTTGGCAGCCCTGTAGACTGGTCCATGGTTAGCGCAGCCCTTTGCGATGATTTAGCGATTTTGATGGCTTTTCCTTGCGCGAGGGCGTTCTTGGGGGCGTTACTGGCGCTGCTGCAGGGTCGCTGCGATACTCTGCGCCACGGCTGGTTTGGGAGCCTGAAATCCATGAATACGCTGTGCGCGGAAATCGGTTTTAGCGCACGTGCCTGGCGCAGACAATCGCACGCGGACACTCTGCGCCAGCCGCTTGTGACACTTTTCTGCGAAATTCTATGAATTACCCTGTAAGTACTTCAGAAAACTCTATCTCCAACACAGCTGGATTGGAGAAAATATTAAAATTATCTTTAAACTGTAGAGTAATGCTTAAACGTAACCTTGACATGGAGCAAGGACTAGTTAATGGAGCACTTGGTACAGTTGTTGGCTTTCAAACATACCCACGTGACAATAACATTCAGTTTGTGAATATTCTCTTTGACAAACTATCAGAAGTTAAAAGGATAGGACACTCAACAGCGGGATTCCTTCTTTTCAAAGACATGTATGTATGCAGAGAACAATTTTCTCTTACTCTAGCATACGCAGTCACCATTCACATATCACAAGGCCTTACCTTAGATAAAGCATTGATAGATATTGGGAATACAGTCTTTAAAGAAGGCATGAGCTGCGTAGCACTATCACGCTTACGTACACTTGACGGTCTATTTCTAATCAACTTTGATGCAAGTAAAGTAAATGCTGATATTCCTTGCATTTTAGTAAAATAGACTATGTTCACTGTACAGCCCTATCTAAAAACCTATCCTGTTCCACAAAAAGCAAAATGTTGTAAAAGAAAACTACTTCAAACAGAAATGCAACAGGATCTCACTGCAAATCCTCCAAAGAGAGTAAAAGAAGATCATACTTCATCAATTACTACAACCAAAGAAGAATCTGCTACGCAAAGTAACTCAGGTACTTCTTCAAAGAAGCAACACACATTCAGAAGAAACCAGTTGAGGTTGTGGATTTGTGTTGAAAGAGGATGTGTGTAGTGAAGATGGCAGAGGTAGAGAAAATCAGGGTGTTGGTAGTTGGAGATATGTCTGTGCATGGTTTGGATGAGTATCCTAAATGAAGGAATGTGGCAAACAATTTTGATGTTAAAGGAGCGGAGGTGGTGTGGAGCACTGTGCCTGATTTCAATGTGCAAGGAATTGTACAAGTTTGTGAAGATATGGGCAGGATGAACAGTCCCCATGTGGTAGTTTTGCACTGTGGTGCTTTGCATTTGGGCTATGTCAGAGCTCCTACTTTTTTGGCAGATTTGGAACACTTGGTTCAAGCAGTAATAAAAGTCCTTCCAAATGCCAAAATTCTTTTTTCTGGTATAGTACCTAGGGCAATATGGGACAATAGTTCTGTGTTTTGTCGTCAGCAAAACATTGCTAGGTGTGCAATCAACTGAGGCATGTTTGCTTTCATGCTTAGAGCTGGTATGTTCTTTTGTAATAATGAGAACATTGATTGTGGTAATGCTGTTTATTTTAAAGAAGAAGGTATTTCTTTTTCTTTTATGGGAAATGCCATGCTGTTTTAGAACATAAGGGTTGCTTTGGAGAAGCTTATGTGAAGATTTTAGAAGTGAAATAAGAAAACAAAACAAAAAAAAATAAAATAAAGGTGTCTCTCAAACATCTGCAAAAAAACAGCTTATTCAGATCCAACCTCAAAGGGGAAATGGGGCACACCATTTAAATTTAAATTCATCACGCTCACATTTTTCGACATGTCCGCGTACATGGCGGTTGTCTGCGGACAGCGTGTATTACATACAGGGATTTTGGGGTGGAGAGGCATGCAAATGAGAATGAGCAGAGCAAGGGATTGGTCAATAAAGTTTACTGGGTGTGTTGTGTAAGGAGAGAGTTTGTCAGAAAGTCTTTTTCCTGGGAGAAGAACAGATAGCTATGGCTGTGTGTTTTAGAAAACAGATTATCTGGATTTTGGGAGACTCATGGATACATTGGTTGGAGGTGCATGCAGAATGCTGTGGAGTGGCTGCACATCTAGGATTCCCTCATGTGGAAGTGCACTGACATGGAATGCATGGAATGAAGTGGCTGGATTTGGTACCTCTCTGTGTTACTTTGGTGACACAGCGTCATCCAGACATAATTATTATTCATTTTGGAAGGAACAGTTTAGGACATGTGTCTGGAATTTCTTTGCAATTTGCAATGAAAGAAGGACTTTGGAAGGCCATGGACATGTTTCCAAATTCTCAAGCAATTTTTTCTCATATTGCGCAGAGACAAATGTGGCTGAGTTCTTCTTTATTTGGTCCACAAATGGAGAAACGAGGCGCAATGTCAATAAGGCTATGTGTGCCTTTTTAAGAGATGTTGGTATATCCTTTTTTCACAATGAAAATATTATGTTTTGTTGCACATACATTTTTCGCAGAGATGGAGTACATCTCACTTATGCTGTCAATCAGATTTTTCTGCAAAATATAAAAAATGCATTGCGAACTTTTTTGGAATTACATTAATACATTTTGCAGTAGGTGTTAATCATTTGAAGTTTTTGAAACACAAAAAACACCACCAAAAGGCTCTTTTCAGAGCCATCACTTCTTCCCATAGAAAAGTGCAATGGTTATGATAGGGCAGCACCCCCAAAAAATAAATGTCTGCGAACTGTCCACGGACTTCTAGAAAATGCACAGGGCCCTGCACTATTTATTTGTCACTTCTGTTTTTAAACTGTGAAAGGATGCTCTGAAAAGAGCCTTTTGTTTTTTTGTTTTTGTTGTTTTATTTTTTTGTTTTTTCAAACACGACACACAAGGAAAGGAGGGGAAAGGAGTGTAAGAAAGCGACAAAAACCACAGGGATAAGAAAGGGAAGTTGGAGAGAGGAAGATGTAGGGTGGGCCTTATTCAGGTAGTGGGCAGACCTTCTCATGCTCCTTGACTGCAGTCTCGAAAGCACTCCGAAGATTCTCCTCCCAGCTGAGTACTGCGTCGAAGTACATACACAATATTGTGACCCTTAAAAAGTAATGGTCAACAGCATCATGAATGGCCTGTGAGGCAGCTGGAGGGATGCGCTGTCCCACAGGAGTGTCTCTCATAGTCCTCCACAAAATGTTTTAAAAGATTGAAATGTTCTATTAGCGCATCCATTTTTGTTCCATTTGCTGTAGAGCATTTCTAATGTCTCTTTTGTTATATTATTTTCACTGTTTGTATGGTCTGTTAAAAACAAAATGTGTTAAGTGCACATAAAGTAAAGGTTATTAATTGGCTTATATAGAGAAGTGTCTACCATTAGTATCACTGTCTTCACTCATTTCATCACGTGGGAAATGTTCTTCAAGCCATTCCAAAGTACTGGACATTTCTGTGTAAAAAAAAAATAAAAATATATATATATATATATATATATATATATATATATATATATATATATATATATATATATATATATATTACTTTTAGTCTAATACAGAAAATGTACAAATATATAAGAAAAATTAAGTTTGCTTACACATTTCTGGTAGGTTTTGTTGTTACAGTTGTGTAGGTCTACTGTTGCTTCTTGCTGTGCAGTTTCTGTGAGGTAATTATGTTGGAGGCATATCTTTTTTGTTTTGGTATATCCATTTTAGTACATATGCTATTTAAATGGACAGTTGATGGGTTACATAGATAGGTTCAACTTCTTATTTATTATTACATATAATGTGTTCATGTGCTGCTTTTTGAACTTATTCAGTGAACAATCTAAGATACCCCCGGAGTTTTTGGGTAATGTTAATGTTGTCTGCGTCCATCCACGGACATACGCAGAGTCCGTGGACATCAAAATCACTAGCAGGGGGTTCAGTATATTCTATGTTACATGTATATAAAGTAAGGGAATCCTAGTAAACACCTATGAAATTCACACTATGTATATCTATATTCAGTAAAACAAAAATCTTTGGTAAAGGGAGGTTATGGTTAAGTTGCACTATTAAAAACCTATGAAATTCAGTAAAAAAACCTTTGTTAAAGGGACGTTATGGATAAGTTGCACTACTAAAAACCTATGAAATTCAGTGAAAAAAAACTTTGTTACAGGAATGTTATGGTTCCAAGTAAAACCGAAAAACCCCCTGAAATTCGCCAGTGATGGTAAGCTAAGCAATCATAACTCGCTCCACCACCGTGTATTGCTAAGACTAACACCCAGGACATCAAAGATGACATCACAAATGTCATTGATGACATCACTGATGACATCACATGCCAGGCTCCCTCTTTTTTCCTTTACAGACATATCTAGGCCAGTAACAGTCAGGAACTAAAAATTCTAAAAGTACTATATTTGTAGATTTATACTTCAAATATGTTCTTAGAGTAATTCACTTAGGGTTCACTCACAGCATATGAAACATATACCTAGGGGAAAACACAGATTTGGAAAATAGCAATGCTTTCTATGTATGAAGATAATCAGTAAGATTATCAACACTTTCTTACAGTTCTGCTTTTTTTTAAATTACTTTACTTTCTTGGATATGCTCATATTTGTATACATTGTATGCACGCTACTTTCCTTAGGGTCCAGTCACATTATATGATAGTTATACATAGTGAAGTAGTAGCTTTGAAGCAGAGCAATCATTTCTGGGTATAAAGTTAATCAGTTAGGATATGAAGATTGGCTGGTAATACTGTTGTTTTCTACATTTTACCTGTATATGCTCATATTTGTATGTGTGTGTTGTTGTCTATTTGTGTTTTGTTTCGAATAATACAATTATGTAGTAAGTAGGTTTTATTAGCTAGTTATTACATGTTGCACAGTAGGCAAAACTGTAATAAAAAGCATTTATCATGTTACTATTCAACATGGTAAGATTAATAATATTGTACATCCATCATGTATGTTGCGCACAATGCCTATGTTTCTACATAAGTATCTTAGTATACTAGAAAGAACCTGATAATATAATGGTATTCATATCAATGCATTACTTAATGCACTATGTACCTCATGATATTTATTCCAATAATCCTTCACACTTTTTTTATCAACATTACTATAAGAATTCCTTGTACAGACTTTTCATGAAAAGTAAATGCACATGTGATGTCATCAGTGATGTCATCAATGACATTTGTGATGTCATCTTTGATGTCCTGGGTGTTAGTAGTGCACGGTGGTGAGGGGGGTTATGGTTGCTTAGCTTACTATAACTGGCGATTTTCAGGGGTTTTTCGGTTTTACTTGGAACCATAACGTCAATGTAACTACGTTTTTTTCACCAACTTTCATAGGTTTTTAGTAGCGCAACTTAACCATAATGTCCCTTTAACAAAGTGTTTTTACTGAATATATATATATATATCTAGATCAATCACCTCCTACCTTATTTAAGAAGCCAACATCTACTTATACATATAATTCTCATAACATATATTTATTCCCCAAACCATTGTTTTCACCTTACAGTCTCTTTTCATGTCCATGTTATCAAACCATGACTATTACTATACAATAAACTACTACATTTGTCTGCGTATTATACTTTAACATCACAAAGCTTCTTAATTCAAAAACACTTCTCATCTGTTGTTTTTTACAAGGAATGCAAGCTGCTCTGCTTTTCTGTGAATAATAATCACTCCCCTCCTTCTTGCCAGCCCATTATCTCCCCTTTGAAGAGCTTAGCCTGCTTCAAGTCAAAAGATTGCTGTGCCTTTTGGAACGTAAATCTCACACTCCAATGTATGCGTGGTTTTTCCACACATTGGACTTTAAGATAGATACAATGTATCACTCTATTTTCCTTTCACTTTTAGGGACGGTTATGTTTAAGCTAATTGTCTTCATTTTTTCAACGAAAATTAAAATCACTGGTATTTTTTTCCAACCTCACAACCCAGCTGTTTTTCTCCTATTTGGCACAAAACACAGAACTGAATGTTTTCCTAGCCAGAAAAGTTCCAGCAGAATTGTTCACTCCTGTCGTGTCTCTTCCTTCGTTTACATGTTCTATTAGTCGGAATTATATTGTTTTTGCTTTTATAAACTCTGTCTCATCTTCATGTATATAATAATTGTATTAACTTTTAGACCCTTATCTGATGTCAATCCTTTGTTTAAAAGGTGTAACAAAAAATTGTAATTTATTTATTTATGTTGGTTATCTTTGATATTCTATTAATTTAAACACGCAAAAGCTTTATACAAACATATACATAGACATACAACTAACATATGACTGGTGCCAAGCATTTACTACAATCTACTCACAGAATACCACAATTCTAAGATTTTTTTTAACAAATAGCAATCATAATTAACACCATAGTGTACATTAATAACCACGTGATCACACTCCCTTTCCAATATTATTTAGTAGTTAGAGCTATACTCCCTTACGCCTCCAATTATATTAACCTGTACAAGGTTTAAGACGTCACCTTTGTGGGATATATTTACCCACTCAGCAGTACTTCCCCACATCACCAAGCTGCACTTCAGCAGAACCAGCAAAATGGATGTGCTGGCTCCTGTGAGCACCATTGCCTCACCTCAAAACTGCATTTTGCAGCGACAAAAATATGGCTGCACCACCTTACCAAGCACATATTGGGCAGGGTGGAACAAGGGGGCACAATGAAAGAGCCTGCCAGTGTGTTGCTTACATGTACAATATAAGAGGAGTGAAAAAGCAGACCGCTTTGCTGCAAAGACCAAAGTTCTGATTTGAAAAAGTCAATATTTCACATTGAAAAGGAGGCTGCTGTGACGTTATTTTCATCTGTGTTTCATCTAACTACTTTTATCAAAAACACCCTGTCATGCCCAGCCATGTTCACATTGTGCTCCTTCAGAAAAGAGCATTATTCATGAATGACAGGTTCTGTACCAGACAAATCTGAGAAAATCAACAAAAGCATTACTCAGCTGCACATACAAATGCTCACACTTTTGTTACAAAATGGCAAAAATCACTGCTTGAAAAGAAATTTTAGCTTGCTGTGCGCATGTCAGTTTCATGGAGACCTTTGCCTTGTACAGACTGCTGCCTACAAGAAACTAACTATGGCTGCAAAACAATATTGGGAAGTCAGATGGAAAAACTGAATTTGAAAGGAAAATGCTAGCAGCTTGCATCACATGTGCCAAAATGGGCTTTTACAAACCAAAGAAGGAAATGCCTGTTTTAAAAGGACTATGTTGAACAAAAATGTGTCCTTGCCTAGCAATGTGAAAGGGGATTGTGGTGTGAAATACATGTATGAGATGGTGTTATTCAGCAGGTGTTCTTCTAATTAAGAGTGAAAATAAATACAATACATTAAACTACATTGGCAACCTGGGAGAAACCAGGCCAAGACAAGTTTCTGTTTGGAGGGATGCTAGCAACAGAAGGCCATTCACAGTAGACCCTAACACACAAGTGATACGTGCTACCTTTACAGACTTTGGTCTGTGCTCCAGTCTCTTACAATGGAACTTCTGGGACACCACCCTGTGAAGTCATAGCCCTTCAATCAAACTGAGAAACCCCGATCCCCCACAATGGGCTGAACTGACAGTTGGCGGGTAGCTGAAGAGAAAGAAAAGCTTCCAATGAAGGAGAAAGGATGCCCATTTGTTTCAAAGACTATTTTTTTTTTAATAAAACGTGTAAGACTTTTATCTTTGCAACAGGACTTCACAAAAATGTGAAAAGTTAACAGTTTAAGAGGCCGATTCATGGAATAATTAGCGCGGCGCAAGTGGGCAAAAACGTGCGAATCGCAGTGGAATAGCGAAAATCGCAGTGAACGTGCGAAAATCGCACGAAAAGCAGCGCACGTCGATTCATGGAAGGCCGTGCGCGAGAAAACCAGCGGATGTGCGATAAAAAGTGCGCGGCGCACGTTAGCGCACAGGCCATCTAACAGCGTGCGCCAGGTCACAGCGAAAATCGCACAGGCCACAGCGAAAATCGCACATAGCGCGGCGCACGCAATAAAAGTAGGCGGAACACGGGCGTAACACTCGGAATGGGGAACAACTTGCCAAAACGTGGGCGTCACGGGGGAAGTACAGGGCACAAGTGCGCGGAACGCCCACACGCTCGCCTACAACACGTATTCATGGAATAGAATAGGGGAAAAAAGCGCACGCTCAAACCAGCGCACAGGCACAAACACGACCGCCACAAGAAAGGAGGCGGTAGCGTCTCTGCGGCTGTAAGAAATGTGCGCCAAAAGGTGCGCCAACAAATAGCACCTATATACTGCCATGATGAATGTCCCATACTGTGGCCCTCCAGGAAAAATGACGTGCAAAGGGGTACCCACAAACACGGACACCCGCTGACAAAAAATACGTGTGCATGTATACCGGGGTGCGCGGGAAGTGTCACACGCGATTTGCAGGGTACGTGCATCACAGGGGTTCGCGTGAAGTTATTCACGCGATCGGGCCTGGGGGAGTGGGCTACGTGTATTACAGGGGTTCGCGTGAAGTTCCACACGCGATCGGGCCTGGGGGAGCGGGCTTCGTGTATTACAGGGGTTCGCGTGAAGTTCCTCACGCGATCGGGCCTGGGGGAGCGGGCTACGTGTATAACAGGGGTTCGCGTGAAGTTCCTCACGCGATCGGGCCTGGGGGAGAGGGCTACGTGTATTACAGGGGTTCGCGTGAAGTTCCTCACGCGATCGGGCCTGGGGGAGCGGGCTTCGTGTATTACAGGGGTTCGCGTGAAGTTCCACACGCGATCGGGCCTGGGGGAGCGGGCTTCGTGTATTACAGGGGTTCGCGTGAAGTTCCTCACGCGATCGGGCCTGGGGGAGCGGGCTACGTGTATTACAGGGGTTCGCGTGAAGTTCCTCACGCGATGGGTCCTGGGGGAGCGGGCTTCGTGTATTACAGGGGTTCGCGTGAAGTTCCACACGCGATCGGGCCTGGGGGAGCGTGCTACGTATATTTCAGGGGTTCGCGTGAAGTTTCACACGCGAATAGCCTGGGCGCGTGAATTTGAGGGGTGCGCGGGAAGTTCCTCACGCGATCGGGCCTGGGGGAGCGGGCTACGTGTATAACAGGGGTTCGCGTGAAGTTCCTCACGCGATCGGGCCTGGGGGAGCGGGCTACGTGTATTACAGGGGTTCGCGTGAAGTTCCTCACGCGATCGAGCCTGGGGGAGCGGGCTTCGTGTATTACAGGGGTTCGCGTGAAGTTCCACACGCGATCGGGCCTGGGGGAGCGTGCTACGTATATTTCAGGGGTTCGCGTGAAGTTTCACACGCGAATAGCCTGGGCGCGTGAATTTGAGGGGTGCGCGGGAAGTTCCTCACGCGATCGGGCCTGGGGGAGCGGGCTACGTGTATTACAGGGGTTCGCGGGAAGTTCCACACGCGAATAGCCTGGGCGCGTGTATTTCAGGGGTGCGCGGGAAGTTCCACACGCGAATAGCCTGGGCGCGTGAATTTGAGGGGTGCGCGGGAAGTTCCACACGCGAATAGCCTGGGCGCGTGTATTTCAGGGGTTCGCGGGAAGTTTCACACGCGAATAGCCTGGGCGCGTGAATTTGAGGGGTGCGCGGGAAGTTCCTCACGCGATGGGGCCTGGGGGAGCGGGCTACGTGTATTACAGGGGTTCGCGGGAAGTTCCACACGCGAATAGCCTGGGCGCGTGTATTTCAGGGGTGCGCGGGAAGTTCCACACGCGAATAGCCTGGGCGCGTGAATTTGAGGGGTGCGCGGGAAGTTCCACACGCGAATAGCCTGGGCGCGTGTATTTCAGGGGTTCGCGGGAAGTTCCACACGCGAATAGCCTGGGCGCGTGTATTTCAGGGGTTCGCGGGAAGTTCCACACGCGAATAGCCTGGGCGCGTGTATTTCAGGGGTGCGCGGGAAGTTCCACACGCGAATAGCCTGGCCGCGTGTATTTCAGGGGTGCGCGGGAAGTTCCACACGCGAATAGCCTGGGCGCGTGTATTTCAGGGGTGCGCGGGAAGTTCCACACGCGAATAGCCTGGGCGCGTGAATTTCAGGGGTGCGCGGGAAGTTCCACACGCGAATAGCCTGGGCGCGTGTATTTCAGGGGTGCGCGGGAAGTTCCACATGTGATTTGACAGTGTGGCTCCTCCCAGGTGTACCCTGTACACCCTCCACGGCCCCTGCAGGCAGCCCACACCACAGGGGACTACCCTGCATCCCTGGTCATGTCCCGCAGGCAGCCCACCCAACATGGGCATGCCCCCCAGCAAAGGCACATGTCTCCTTGAACTAATGAACACCAACACATGTCCCCTTGCACCCCCACCCCCCAGCACTGTGGGGCACCTGCCAGCAGGCCCCCACCCATGTCCAACTCATGTCTCCCACCACCCCCAAACCCCAGCCACCAGGGTCACCCTCCACCAGGGCCCCACTCATGTCTCCCACCACCCCCACCCCCCAGCACTGTGGGGCACCTGCCAGCAGGCCCCCACCCATGTCCAACTCATGTCTCCCACCACCCCCAAACCCCAGCCACCAGGGTCACCCTCCACCAGGGCCCCACTCATGTCTCCCACCACCCCCACCCCCCAGCACTGTGGGGCACCTGCCAGCAGGCCCCCACCCATGTCCAACTCATGTCACCCACCACCCCCAAACCCCAGCCACCAGGGTCACCCTCCACCAGGGCCCCACTCATGTCTCCCACCACCCCCACCCCCCAGCACTGTGGGGCACCTGCCAGCAGGCCCCCACCCATGTCCAACTCATGTCTCCCACCACCCCCAAACCCCAGCCACCAGGGTCACCCTCCACCAGGGCCCCACTCATGTCTCCCACCACCCCCACCCCCCAGCACTGTGGGGCACCTGCCAGCAGGCCCCCACCCATGTCCAACTCATGTCTCCCACCACCCCCAAACCCCAGCCACCAGGGTCACCCTCCACCAGGGCCCCACTCATGTCTCCCACCACCCCCACCCCCCAGCACTGTGGGGCACCTGCCAGCAGGCCCCCACCCATGTCCAACTCATGTCTCCCACCACCCCCAAACCCCAGCCACCAGGGTCACCCTCCACCAGGGCCCCACTCATGTCTCCCACCACCCCCACCCCCCAGCACTGTGGGGCACCTGCCAGCAGGCCCCCACCCATGTCCAACTCATGTCTCTCACCACCCCCACCCCCCAGCACTGTGGGGCACCTGCCAGCAGGCCCCCACCCATGTCCAATCCATGCCCCCCTGCACCTGGGTCCCAACATTCCCAATCATGTCCGTAATGCCCATCCTCCCCTGCCAAAAGGCCCAACCAACTATCACACCCACCCACATATCAAAGGCAATTACATGTTACACCCCCAATGTAAATAATGCAATTTAACACATGTCTGTCACACACAATGGCTGCAAGTGAATGACAAAACACCCAACATGACATGCCTGAAAGCAATGAGATGATACGACACATTGAAGATTAAAAAAATAATATGTATTGAACAGCAAATAAGAAAAAACACAAAGCAAATCAAACAAAACAAGATGAATGTCCATGAAAAAATTATGAAAAAATAAAATAAGCCAATCAAGAAGATAATCCTGGGTCCATGAGCCCTACCAAATTAAACCTAACTGACTACTAACTAAAAAGGGAACTATATACAAAAAAGTGGTGCATTGTCCAATCGCAACCCAAAAAAAATTCAAAAAAACAAAGGAAACCTAACCCTAACTATACAACTATATACAAAGGCAGCGGGCTATTCGGACGGCTCACTGGTTGTTGTCATGGGCCAGGGCATCCTCGAACTCCTGCTCAATGGCTTGGAGGCGGGCATGTTCCCTGGCCCCGAGGTCCCGCAGGGATAACGCAGTGTCAAGCTCAAACTCCCTGCGAAGACCCTCGAGGCACTCAGCCCGCCTCAGCGCCCTCCGCATGGAGTCCTCCGCCCTGACCATCGTGAGCCGTTCCTCCTCTGCCCGCTGCCGCTCCGCACCTATCCGCTGGCACAACCTCTCCCACACGGAAGCCACTCCCATTCCAGGGTTCTCCTGCCCTCCGGCCCATGCCTGCACCCCTGATGTTGATGGCCCCGAGCCATGATGCCTCCCACGTTGAGCCTGCTGCTGCCTCCGACGCAACTGCCTGTGCCAGCACGACGGCATCCAGGCTGATGGAAACCACTGACGCCGTCGTGCACGTGCCCTGCCCGATGATGCCGTCACATCCTCCATCTGCTGGGGTCCAGTTGCTCTGGTGTCCACCCTTGCTGGATCTCTGACTCCCGACTGTGGCAGGGATGGGATCCCCACCGAGCTG
The DNA here is from genome assembly GCF_040938575.1 of Ambystoma mexicanum. Taxonomy (NCBI): domain Eukaryota; kingdom Metazoa; phylum Chordata; class Amphibia; order Caudata; family Ambystomatidae; genus Ambystoma; species Ambystoma mexicanum. The sequence goes on along the minus strand of NC_090937.1, from coordinate 162,285,393 downwards.
GCTGCATTGGTCGGGGCAGGTCCACAGGGGGCCCTGGTGGCATCTGGGCTGGAAGACGGCAAGGAGAACGACTGGTGGATAGCCTGCACAGAGGAGGAGAGGGCCGCCACATTGGCCAACACATGCAGGAAACCCCCGAACATGGCCGATCCCAATTGGGCCACGTCGGCACGGTGCACTTCGTGATGACGTGCGTGCTCCTCCCGGGAAGCACGCACGGCATCACGAATCGCAGCCGTGCGCAACGCGACCCCAATCAGGACCTTCTCCGCACGGCCAGGGGTTCCCACGTCCGCAGGTGGAGGGGAGTCAGGTGACATGGACATCCCCTCTACCTGCGGACAGGCCTGGGACGGGGCATCCCTGCTGGTGCATGGTGGTGCACTCACAGGGTCAGGGACAGCGACATGCACAGGCCCCTCCACGGTGACCTGTGCTGCCTCCTGCCCCTGGCCCTGGACTGCACCACTTGCACCAGCAGGGATGCCCCCACCAGGCCCCATGTGTGCCCCAGTGGCGGCCTCCTCCTCCTCTGTGCAAACCACCAACCTGGATGGCTCCTCACCGTCTCCCACCGTAGCAGGCCCCTGTGGGGGCTCACCCACCCCTTCCGCTGCAGCCGTGGGGGCATCCCCGCCGCCTTGCTCCACAGCGCCGTCTCCGCCCTCTTCTTCACTAGCCGCTGCGTAGAGGGAGACAAAGAACACAAGCATCAGGGCACTGTACAATGGTCCCCTAGACAGGAAGCAATAGCAGATGAGCACCACTGTCAAAGTACACGTCCATCATGTCCCTCCACAACACATGGGCCAGTCCAGGCAAAACACACACAGTAACAGGCATGGTGCATGCCATGGACATTTCCATGCATGTCCAATGGACTCTTGAAACATTCAATGATATGTAACTCACATGCATCATGGCTCATGCCCATCACATGCACACACATCACCTCAGTCACATCCATCTGGCCCCAAACACACCAAACACAGCGGATACAAGGGTAATTTTGCTGCTTTACTGAATCTCTGCATTGTCACACACATGTGTCATGCATCCATGGCATGCACAAGTCACAGACACGCAGGTCAGGCACACAGACATGGCTACCATATATGTACCTGGCATCAGCACCCATCCCTCACCCCCACCCATGTTCAGGTACAGAGACTGGCATGCTCTCATGTTCATAATCTGATTAGGGCTCCCCATGCGGCATTTCAACACATGCAACAACCATGTGCATCACACATCACTGGTCGCACATGCATTACCATGATGTCCCTGCACACATACATGCATACATGGGCTATGGCACACATACAGGCAAGTATCATAGAACCAGCACACCGCAACATGCCCTGTCTCACACAGTAATGCATGGACACTTACCGCTCAACTCCAGACGGGCCTCCCTCTCAAGGATCTGGGCGTGGAGCGCTGGGCGTACGCGTTCCAGGACCCTCATCTGGATGGTACTCATGCGGCCCCGGCCCCCCTCCACGAGGCGCCGGGCCTTCACAAGGGTCCTGGACCTCAAGTCCTCCCAGCGCTTCTTGATCTTCAGGACGTCGCGGGTTACCACCCCCTCCGCGTTGATGGCAACCACACAGTCGGCCCAGATCCTCTGCCGTCCTTCCTTGCTGGCGCGGGACGATCCAAAGAGGGCATCATACTGCCCCAGGACATGCTCCACCAGGACACCAACTTCGGTGACAGTGAAGCTGGTGCCCCTCTGCCCCTCTGGCCTGGGGTTGCCACTGGTGCCAGATGTGGAAGTGCCCGACATGGCAACCCCAGAGGCAGGTGTGGGTGGGCAACTGGGTCCTGGGGCTGGGCTGTGGAGCGATGTAATACCAGTCGGGAGTCTTCAGTTCCAGCAGGGGTGGACACAGCAACTGGACCCCTGCAGATGGCTGATGTGCAGGCACCAAATGGCAGGGCACGGTGGCAGCAGGCAGGCAGGCAGGCAGCAGCAGATGGCACGTGGGAGGCTGCTCGGGGCACTGGGGGGCAGTAACTCGGCCTTCTGGGCAGGAGCGTGGGCTTCCGTGTGTTTTCGCGTGGCCAGCTTGATACGGAGTGATTTGGCACGTGAAAATCCTGCACGTCAGCGTGAAATCCGAGGAAAGGCCCTTAGCGCGTCAGCACGCATACGCGATTCTATTGGACCAGAGTCCCTCAGCGCGTAAGCGCGTCTGTGACGTGACCCGCACGGGTGTTCCCCACTCAGGACGTGATGACGGGGCACACGTGGAGATACTGCACGTCAGAGTGTCATCGCGTGTAATTGGACAAAAGTGCGCGTACACGCGATTGGCCTATGTACGTGTATTTAATGGGTGCGCGGCCACTTACACACGCAAGTACGTCAGCGAACCTGTATCCCGTGGTGCGTGTGAATTTCCACACGCTATTGGACTGGGAACAGGATTCCAGGGCTGCGCGGGTCACACGCTGTATCCCGTGGTGCGTGTGAATTTCCACACGCTATTGGACTGGCAACAGGATTCCAGGGCTGCGCGGGTCACACGCTGTATCCCGTGGTGCGTGTGAATTTCCACACGCTATTGGACTGGCAACAGGATTCCAGGGCTGCGCGGGTCACACGCTGTATCCCGTGGTGCGTGTGAATTTCCACACGCTATTGGACTGGCAACAGGATTCCAGGGCTGCGCGGGTCACACGCTCGCCTAGAACACGCGCTAAGCATAAATCGCGGACTTTAACAATAACAAGCTCAGACGCCAGGATGAACATACCGTTCCTAGCAGCAGTGGCAGTGGGCTACCAAAGGAGGAGGAGGAGGATAGTCAGGGCCAGAATATTCACACCCAGAACCAGCCTTTTCGGGATGCCTGATGACCAGGTGTATGGGAGGTACAGGTTTCCACCACACATCATACTGGACCTGGTGAGTGAGTGGGAGGATGACCTCACATCACCCACCCTGTGCTCCCAAGCACTCAGCCCCCTGGAGAAGGTCCTCAATGTACTGCACTTCTTAGCCACTGGATCATTTCAGCGGACAAGTGCCATAGTGGGTGGGGTGTCACAGGCCACCCAGTCACGCTGCCTACACCAGGTCTTGAACATCATGACTGCACGCCCATCAGTCCGCAGGCACATATACCTGCCCAGAACACCTGCAGAAAGGCATGCTGCCGCCCTGGATTTTTACGCAGTGGCACGATTCCCCAAAGTGCTAGGTGCCATCGACTGCACCCATGTGGCTCTACGTCCCCCCAGGGCATCTGAGCACATCTATAGGAACCGCAAGCACTGGCATTCCATCAACGTGCAGGTAGCATGTAATGCCAAGGGAATCATCACCTCAGTATATGCCAACTATCCCGGCTCCACCCACGACAGCTTCATTTACCGAATGTCCACCCTAAGCCGGGACCTAGAAGCTGGGCGGCATGGCGATACATGGCTGCTTGGTGAGTATGTATGCCACTGCACATGCATGCATGTTGGATACTGAGCAAGGTCACAACCTCACCAATGATACCAATCCCCACCTCCACAGGGGACAGTGCCTACCCTCTCAGCCCCCACATGATGACGCCAATTCGGAACCCCACCACGCCACCCCAGGTAAGATTTAACACAGCCCACATTACAACCAGGGGCATAGTGGAGCGCACATTCGGAGTGCTGAAGTCACGCTTTCGCTCCCTTGACCGTTCTGGCGGGCAGCTGTTATACGCTCCCCCAGTAGTGTGCAGGATCATAGTGGCAGCATGTGTCCTGCACAACGTTGCAACACGCCGGGGCCTGGCCGTGGACATGGTGGTGGCCCCACATCCCCAACCACATGCACAGCCGCTGCGCATGGGAGGGGAAAGGGCACGGGGGGAGGCAGCCCGTACACAGCTAGTGGCTAATTACTTCACATAGAAATCACACCCCTGTGGAGTGCACACTGCCCTGGCACATTCCATCTGACAATCAATGATGACTCAACCTGACACTGATCCTGAATGTGTGGAGAATGAACCGGGAATTCCATGTCAGCCTGAGATTGTTCACCTGGAAGTGTCACAATGTGTGCATCCCTACCCACACAGACACCACCAATGCAGTTTTGTGAAGTTACACATTGAAGCAGCTAAAATGAATACCCACTTGCAAAATGCAACAAGAGGACAGTGCCATGTCAGCCAACCCAACCCCAGCACTGCCACACGACACACCGTGCCATGTCATGCTAATTGCAGGTAAACAAAGTAATCCCCACAACATGACATCACTCTCACTATGTACAGTGGCACTATTAGAAACCTGCAACACCTGAAATGCTCACAGCAATGCCGGACCAACAACATACTTGAGCACGTAGTACCATTAACATGACATCAAAAATGTAACATATTAGTAGTCTCACCACCTGGAAATGCCTGCACTCCCACCACTACCAACTGTGCAGTGTTGGCGCCATGTAGAGTTGTAGGTGCACTGCTGCCAACATGGTCCCCATCGCCAGACTAGAGGTCCTTGTGTGGACTTGAGGAAGGGACCTGCAAATTGGGAGGTAGACACAGAAGAAGAGTTACACATCAATGCAACATGCAGTGTACAACACAACAGCAATATGCACTAGGAATGTATACACAGTATTGACTACAGACTGGCCACACAGTTCATGGGAGTCCAACGTCACTGTGTAATTCACTGTCACTTGGGCACACCCTTTGCAAGCCCATGGAAACGGGAAGCAGGAGGGGTGTGTGTGACTCAAACCCAAGCATCTGAACCAAATACATTACAAGCCTGCATGTGCCCAGCCACAATGCAGCGTATGCCCACAGGAACCACGGAAGCCAACAGATCGGAGCCAACAGATCGGAGCCAACAGATCGGAGCCAACAGATCGGAGCCAACAGATCGGAGCCAACAGATCGGAGCCAACAGATCGGAGCCAACAGATCCTCCCAAAAAAATTGGGAATAAAAGAAATCAAAATAAAAATGAAAATAAGAAAAAATCAAAAATGGCCATTGATGGGCCCGGGGGGGTTGGGGAGGCCACCCAGGAGGTCCGAGGACAGGATGCACACCAGAACCCACCTGCGTGGATCCTGGGAAAATAAAACACCTCCATGGGCTCATGGCCCACACGGCTACCCTATTGTGGGAGTGTCACTGCTGTCGCTATTATCACCCTGTGCAGCTGCATCCGGAGGTGGTTGCACTATGGGAGGCAGCCCACGCAAGGCCCTAGTCTGCTCCTCCATGGCTGCAAGCATGCGGGTGTGGTAGGTCTGGTTCTGGAGGATGAGTGTGCGGAGGTCCCCATGCAACAACTCACGGGATGCCCGGACCTCCGCCCTCGTTGCCTGCATCTCAGCTGAGAGCGTACGGGTGAGACGCTCCAGCTGCTGTTCTGTCCTTTGGTGTGTGGAAGCCTCAAGCTCAACAAGAGTCGTCCTGAGGTGTAGGAGCTCCTGCCTCAGGGCTTCCCTGTGGCCCTGGGACTCAATGGAGATGGCCTCCTGCAGAGTCGCCAGTGCCGCCCGCCTGTCCCTGTTGGACCCCAACATGTCCTCCCTGTGTGACTGGCAGATGGAGTCAGTTGCCTGCTCTAGTCGCTCCATCAGCCTTTCTGGGGGGACAATGGAAGTGGCCACCCTATCCATGGCCTGAGCCATCATCTCGGATGATGCAGCCTGTTGGGTAGCCATACCGTAAATGGATTGCTCCCATGCGGTATTGCCAGGTGGCGTACGGCCACCACGTCGGCGGGCACCACACCTGTCTGGGGCAAGGCGAACTGCGCCTTGCTGTGCCGGCACTGCCTGAGGCTGCAGGACTGCATTCCCCCTCTGATCTGCTGGCCCAGGAACAGGATCAGATGTCGCGGAGTGTGACCCTGCATCCGTAACCACCAAAGGCGTAGCTGCCAACACTGACATCCCCATGGAGGGTACTGACCCTGGTGCAGGTGGGTGAGACAGAACAGAATCCCTCCCTGGAACACTCACCAGCGACGGCACGTAGGTCTCATCCGAATCAACACCTGAGTACAGCTCGGGGGAGGTGCAGCCAGAGACACCCCTTGAGAGCACGACCTGCAGCACTTGTGGGTTCTCCCCCACCACCACACCACGTCCCTCACTGGTGGTTGGTCGGCCCTGGGACACCTCCTGGGTCTGCACCATCTCCACAACCCCAGCAGTATCAGGTGCGTCTTCCCCTGCAAAGACATGAAAACAAAGTAATGGAAACAGGCATTAGCACCATGGCACACATTGAGGGCTGAGAAGCAAGAGAACCAGTACTTGATTGACATGTCCCACATGACTAAAACCCTCCCATGCATGCACCCTCACTGCGTATGAAGTGCAGGCAAACGGCACACACTGATGACACCAAGATGGAAGATGAACAAATTTTCTGCATGCTGCCTGGCAGTGGCATCACACATTGGCCTGTGATTGGCAGGTGAAACACACATGCCATCACACAGATGGCATGTACCATTGCTATTGAGTGAAGATGGAGAGGAGGGCAGCACCTATTCATTCAGTCCAGTTCCCGCATGTAATAGCTTTTCTGATTCTAACAGGTCAGATTTTTCACCTGGAGCTGCCAGTCTGTAATGGTCAAATTGCACAGGGACATGTGTGTACAAATGATATCCAGGTAACAAAGTCACTCCCCTTTACCATACCCATGTCAGACATGTGACTAGTGGACAGCGACATGCCTAGTGAAAGTGGTGGAATGCAAACAAACTGACTGAATGAACAGTGAAAAATAAGCAAATCTGTTGTGTCAAGGTGACACTTCAAGGGCAACTGGCGTGCAGTTGTGCTAGATGTCTACTGTTGGCAGAAGGGATACTGCTATGGCCAAATGCAGCTGCGCAGGAAGTATTGCATGAAGCACATGGCTGACCCATACGACTGAGGCGCACACACTCTCTCCTGGCACCCAAACAGAAGCCCTCACACACACACCATGCACATGTATGACACACACATGCATGTGCACTCACCGGACAATGCCTCGTAATCAGCCAGATCTCCCACGCCTTGGATCTGTTCCTCCGTGACGTAGGTCCCAGCGACTGACTCATGTGGAGTGAGTTCCATGTCTACTACTGGAGACCCACCTCCAGTCACTAGAGTTGCGGCATGACTTGAGGCCAGCTTACTCTTTGCCCTGCGCTTTAGGTCATTCCAGCGCTTATAGCAATCATTGGCTGTGCGCCTCACGATTCCAAGGGCACTTACGATGTCCGCAACGGTCTGCCAGTGTGCCTGGCGTTGTGCAGGTGTGGTCTTGGATCCTGCAACAATGACCATCTCGTTGTCATGTCCGGACACATACTCGACAAGTGCATTCAGTTCGTCATCCGTGAAGCTGGGCTTCCTGGACGGGCCGGACTGTGTAGCCGTGTCTGGGGCATCAGCCTGTGCCGGACGAGCACTCTTCCTCTTCCGCTTGGAAGGTGGTGGTGATCCTGAGTGTCCTGCGCCGCTCTGGACACTAGGGGCAGGAGCCCTGGTGGACTCTGTATCAGGAGTGTGGGATTGCACACTCAGCATGGGAGTTGGTGCAGGCATTGGCTCGAGTGTGATGGTGTCAGGGGGAATGTCAGCAGCATGGACTAGGACCGACACTGTCCTGGCTGGGTGTGTGAGGGCTGGGGTGGATGGAGCCGCAGCTGCCCCTGCAGCCACTCCGCCCTGCCTCCTTGGTGCAGCAGATGAGCTTGCTGCCCCAGATCCACGTGGCATGATGGCATCAACGTGCACCAGCGCACGTGTCGTAGCCCTGCTGACCTGGAAGTCAGCCATGGAGTCAGCCAGGTCTGGTGCCACAATGGGCTGGTCCAACAAGGGCTGAGCATGGATGGTGTCAGCCACTTCAGCCTCAACAGGAGGGGAGAAGGGTGGGGAGGGGGGGGATGATGGGTGCCCTTGACTGGTCCTCCACACATGGGGGGACAGGCTCACCCTGCAAGTTACGACCACGTCCCCTACCGGATCCACCACGGCCACCACTTGTGGCTCTTCCACCTTTGCCACCCTTACGGAATCCTCGCCTCCCAGCCATGGCACTGATATTAATGTGCGTATGGGAGTGGCTGTAGACAATTGTCCTGGGCAATTGGGGGTCAAAGGGGTTGGGTACCAGATGGTAATTGTACCCTAGTGCTCTAGCACGGCTGATTGTAACCCCTGGGGAAAGATGACGGGTCACGCAACGCACAGGAGGCCCAAAAAAGGGAGATGACGTGCACGCAACCCCTCCTAGACCACGTGTGCAGAAAGAAAAACCTGCACTACGCTGTGGCACCCAGTAACACAAGAATGAACGTATGCGTGTCACACGCAGCCTAGAATGACCTCTGAAGGGGTAGGCAACACACGGGGCAAGCACAGAAGTTGGATACGTGCGTGACTCACCGTCTGCCAGGTAAAAGAGCGTGAAGAATGAGCGCGTTTGGCTGGCTAAACCCCCGCCAAAAGAAGATGTGTACGCTGTCTGAGAAGACAGGACAACAGTAGAAGGGGACACTGTTTGAGGGAACAGGCCCAGGTAAACCAGTAAAAGAGAAAAAAGAGAAAAAGCTGTCAGAGGTAACAGGGAATACGAACTGGAAACGCCGTGAAGTAAATCGCGTGTGAAACGACAAGAAGTACAGATTTCACCCACTCGCTCTCCACGAAAAGCACGTACAAGGAAATGGTGTTCTACATGTACCTTATATACAGGCCCACACGTACAGCGTCACTTACGCGGCGTGTACGTTCACCAATCACACGCTTTGTCACTCCTGCGTGTAGATCCATTTTCACCAATCACACGCTTTGTCACTTCTACGTGTACATCCATTTTCACCAATCACACGCTTTGACACTGGGACGTGTCACGCAACAATTTCCTGCACGTGCAGGTGACTATAGGCGCGCATATGCTGTTGACGGGTTTACGCGCTAAGGGCCTTTGCTGACGTGTGGGATTTCACTACCTATCAGGCTGTCCACGCGTTCACACACGAGAGACTACGCTCCTGGCCAGGAGGCGAAATTACTGCCCCCCAGAGCCCTGAGCACGCTCCCACCTGCCATCTGCTGCTGCCTGACTGCCTGCTGGCCACGTGCCCCACAGTGCTGGTGGGTGGGGGTGTTGGGAGACATGGGTGGGGGCCTGGTGGAGGGTGCCCCTGCACTGGTGGGGGTGGTGGGAGACATGGGTGGGGGCTTGGTGGAGAGTGCCCCTGGTGGCGGGGGGTGGTGGGAGACATGGGTGGGGGCCTGGTGGAGGCTGCCCCTGGTGGCGGGAGGGTGGGGGTGGTGGGAGACATGAGTGGGGGCCTGGTGGAGGCTGCCCCTGCACTGCTGGGGGGGTGGGGGTGCAGGGGGACATGAGCAGGTGTGCAGGGTAGTCCCCTGTTTTGTAGACTGCCTGCAGGGGCCGTGGAGGGTGTACAGGGAACACCTGTGAGGACCCACCCAGCCTAATCGCGTGTGATGATTCCCACGCACCCCTGTAATACACGTACCCTGGCTAATCGCGTGTATAACTTCCCGCGTACCCCTGTAATACACGTACCCTGGCCAATCGCGTGTTAAACTTCCCGCGTACCCCTGTAATACACGTACCCTGGCCAATCGCGTGTTAAACTTCCCGCGTACCCCTGTAATACACGTACCCTGGCTAATCGCGTGTTGAACTTCCCGCGTACCCCTGTAATACACTTACCCTGGCTAATCGCGTGTTAAACTTCCCGCGTACCCCTGTAATACACGTACCCTGTCCAATCGCGTGTTGGACTTCCCGCGTACCCCTGTAATACACGTACCCTGGCCAATCGCGTGTTAAACTTCCCGCGTACCCCTGTAATACACGTACCCTGGCTAATCGCGTGTATAACTTCCCGCGTACCCCTGTAATACACGTACCCTGGCCAATCGCGTGTTAAACTTCCCGCGTACCCCTGTAATACACGTACCCTGGCTAATCGCGTGTATAACTTCCCGCGTACCCCTGTAATACACGTACCCTGGCCAATCGCGTGTTGAACTTCCCGCGTACCCCTGTAATACACGTACCCTGGCCAATCGCGTGTTAAACTTCCCGCGTACCCCTGTAATACACGTACCCTGGCTAATTGCGTGTTGAACTTCCCGCGTACCCCTGTAATACACTTACCCTGGCTAATCGCGTGTTAAACTTCCCGCGTACCCCTGTAATACACGTACCCTGGCTAATCGCGTGTTAAACTTCCCGCGTACCCCTGTAATACACGTACCCTGGCCAATCGCGTGTTGAACTTCCCGCGTACCCCTGTAATACACGTACCCTGGCCAATCGCGTTTTAAACTTCCCGCGTACCCCTGTAATACACGTACCCTGGCTAATCGCCTGTTAAACTTCCCGCGTACCCCTGTAATACACGTACCCTGGCCAATCGCGTGTTAAACTTCCCGCGTACCCATGTAATACACGTACCCTGGCTAATCGCGTGTATGACTTCACGCGTACCCCTGTAATACACTTACCCTGGCTAATCGCGTGTTGAACTTCCCGCGTACCCCTGTAATACACGTACCCTGGCCAATCGCGTGTTAAACTTCCCGCGTACCCCTGTAATACACGTACCCTGGCCAATCGCGTGTTAAACTTCCCGCGTACCCTTGTAATACACGTACCCTGGCTAATCGCGTGTATGACTTCACGTGTACCCCTGATATGCACGTTACCCGCTTTGCGTTCCTTGTTTGGCTGCCCTGTAAACTGGTCCAGAGTTAGCGCAGCCCTTTGCGATGATTTAGCGATTTTGCTGGCTTTTCCTTGCGAGAGGGCGTTCTTGGGGGCGTTACTGGCGCTGCTGCAGGGTCGCTGCGATACTCTGCGCCACGGCTGGTTTGGGAGCATGTAATCCATGAATACGCTGTGCGCGGAAATCGGTTTTATCGCACGTGCCTGGCGCAGTCAATCGCACGCGGACACTCTGCGCCAGCCGATTGCGACACTTTTCTGCGAAATTCTATGAATTACCCTGTATATGTGATTTTATGGGCTTTAATTCAAGACGTCATAGACTTCACTGCCACATGGGGAATAGAAATGGCAGAGATTTGGGTATTCCACAGAAAGTGTACAGGATGCCACTGTCAAATTTTACACTGATATGCCTAATAATCTATACACATGTGTAAAGTTATAGAATTTTAAGTAATATAATTCTCACTGAAAAGCTCGAAATACTGGTAGAAGGGCAAAACAAGGTCCCACAACCATGAGGATTGGACTGCTATGCTCTACATACAATATATAATCTGCCCATGTGATTTGCTAAAGTGCCACAAATGTATAAATGTGTAAATTAGGTTATGACAGATTTTTGGCAAAAAGGACTGTGAGATGGCCTGTTACCTCATAAAATGCAACCTCATAAACTGGGACTCCTCCTTGAGGAGGCAAGCAACATTGAATGTCCTATCTGCTTCTTGGAAGTAGGCCTAGCTCAGTTCTGCCCACCTATAATTCCGTGATGTCACCCTGCTCTATAAATAAGAGTGGTTGACAGAGCTCCAGACAGACTCCCTCCTGAATTTCCTGTGACAGCGTTCCTGATCTCCCACATTCATCCTGCCAGACTCCAGATTGCACTACAAATTCAAAGCAAAGCTGACCAAATTTCACTGCCAGGCTAAAGCATAGCTGACTTTACTTCAGCAAAGGCCTAAATTAAGAAAATCCCACTAAAATCCCATTAAAAAGGGGAAAGGCCATGGTACCTTAGAATCCTGAGACCAGACCGGCTTGTTCACTACCTGCGCCATCCAGTGACCCAAATTTTCCAGCTGTACTTGCCATCCGGTGACTAGACCTTTGCCCAGCTGTCTTTTGCCAGGGGAGTCCGCTACCTGTTGACCCGAGCGGTGCAGTGACAAGAGCCCCGTTGACTGTTCCAAAATTCCCAAACCTAAGCGTGGACTGCGAGTATCCCACATCTCATAACACATAGTCTACCCACTATGACCCTCTGTCTTTGTTTCACTCTCTAAGCAACCCTATCCATATCCTGATAACTTTTCCAACTGTCAGAATTCTCTGTGCCTCTTGCCCTTGATCTCCAAGCGTTAGTGCCACTTTTCTCTTAATTTCTGTCTTGCATAGATCATAAGTCATTAGCGATATCTTGGCTGGACTTGGAACCAAAAGTGGCCCGGATTTATTTTTCAAAGTGGCCCCATAAGAAAATGTTGAATAAGTTAGTCAAAATTAGTGCATTTAAAACCAGTTTTAAACATATATGGGGTAAAAAGCTATGTTTTAAATAAGTTCATGATCGAATAAAGAATATCTTCAATGATAGAGGGACAAACCACAAGTGCAATATCAGTCTGAATAACTTCAATCTTGCCCAGGTTCACTTCAGTTACCCTCCAATTCTCGCACCTCTTTGCTTCCCTCCTGGCTTTACATCTTCCCCTGCCTGCCACCCTGCTTCATCCCATGCATCTGCCCTGCAACCCATAACTCCCGCCCTAAAGCACTTCCATTCACTGCATGCTCATGTACTGTTATAAAGGCACGATAAGTGCATTCTTGGAATAATCATTTAAAATTGGGGGCAACATCAGTGAATTTTCAACGCCTACTTCCTAATATACATTTATCACTGAATGAAGGAAAGTAAGAAATGCAGTGATTACAAAATCAGACTGCCTGTCAATCCCTTGCCTGCCCAGAATTCAACCACATCTCACTACCCTTTAAGCCAATTCACTGGCTACTGCCAATGGAACATTGACAGGGGAATGATTTAAAGGGTTGGCAGGGAGGCAACAGCTCATTATTAAATCAGTCCTTAAGAATCTGGTTTCAGACCACAACTTTGAAGCAGCATCAGAACAGCCTCATTAGATTATGTAAAGAAGTTAAATACCCCCACGCATGTTCTCCCGCCCCGCCCCATACACATTCTCTGAAGTTAACCCTTTTCCCAAAATATTAAGTGTTACACCCCACACCCTACCCTAGAAAAAAGGACTGAGTACACCAGACCCCTTTGATGCCCTAAACGCACCTGCTCTATTGGGGGCTTCAAACGTAAAGAACGCAAAAGAAGGTGAGAGGCAGATTTCTCAGAGCTCTGAGGATTTGTGATTTCTGGAAATGCAGTTTCAGTAGAATGATATTCGTGGACAACAGTGTTGTGCATGCTATTCATGTGTTTTAGGCCTTTCTTACAGTGTTGCTTCGAGTTTCGGGGCAGTCAGTATAGCATTATTTTGATAATTTCTTGTTTGTAGATCTAGACAGTAGGATATGGGAGTTGAACATGTTGGAGAAGTTTGTGCATTTGATAGGGAAGTTCTGGGTCCCCCTGGTACCAAAGGGAACAGAAGGAACAGCAAAGAGGTTGACTTTCTCCTGGTTCTATAGCTGGATTGATAGGTTGCAGGTTGCTGAGAGACTCACTGGCAGTTATAGTGCAGTTTCTAAGCACGGCCACTCGAAGTTGTTTGGTCATTTAGACTTTGCATGTAAGTAATGGTACTGGGTAAGGAAATTTGCAGAAGTAAAAGACAGGCAACAAACCGGCAGGTGCACGTGAAAAGGAACGATAGTTGAGAAACATGTTTTAAAATTGTGATCCTGAAAACATGATCTATTTCATCTGCTGCCCACGTAATTTGATTTCTGACTGTGTGTCCTACATCATGTAAATTTAGAACTCTGAATTGTGGAACCTAGATCCCAAATTAGAAGTGGATCAGAATCAGTACATTTCATACACAACAAACATAAAGATGTCGATTTGAGATGGACGGTCACAGGAAGGATGAATCTCACTAGACATAAATATGTTGACATTAATAACGAAATATGGTTTGAATGACCATGAAGAAAAGATCCCTTGGGAAGAAAACCCTCATATACGCCTGCATGAACACCCATATGAACACACTAATAGTGGTGACTATTGTGCACATTGACTTCACAGACGGGAAGGCGTTCCGAGTACAGGCCTAGTTGCTAGTAAAGGTGGTGATGTCCAGGCCCTAACACCCCCGCCCACTGAGTAATCCATCCCGCTCATCCACCGCAGCCTCTCCATCCCAGTGGACCGCGGCGTGAGCACAATGCCCTGCATGCCTCGTCCTCTGAGTACACGTCAGCAGCATTGAGGTTGCATGGGCTGCTCTGAACCTGCGCAATGTGTGCATCATGTGATGTAAGCACACTATACAGTAGTGCTGCCGGGCACATGCGGTTCTCTAGGCTATGCCCCTCATGGATGCGCAGGCGCAACCCGGCCCATCGGCCCCAGGGGGCAAAGAGAAATGCAGCAGCCAGGGTGATAGAGGACCACCAAGGCTGGCCTGCATGTTCGTTCAACGTAATGATTTATGTATCCTTCCGCCCAAGAACCGAAGCAAGAAAAGAGGCCCTATGCCCCGAGGCCTACCGGGGGAAGTCCCGGTGTCCCGGTGGGCCACTTCAGCACTGAGCGATATTGTGTTTAAACAAATTAATTTTCCCTAAAGAAATGGTTACAACTGCAGCATAACTTTTATATTCACGGGTGGCGTTTCTCTTTTCTTAGCCATTACATCTCGTTTAAGCAGAATTTGTCTTTCATTTTAAAACCGATTTGCTCTTTTTCACTCCTATGTTTTCCTAACAACTAACCTCACTCTACCTTCCAAATCTCTCTCAATTCACCAGTGGAGACCTATTTTCACCTGTGTATTGTCCCTGTGATATATATCTATCCCCCAGCCAAAGAAACGCATTGAGAATTCAAGTATTTCACTCGTTTTTCCTCAAATTCTTTTGTGTCATTTTAAACGGGAATTGAGAACATTGCAACTTTCCAACGTGCGATTCGGCTGCAGCATGTTCTAATTTTCCACTTGTTTTTTAATTGTATGCTTCTTGTTGATCCCTTGCCTTGTGATTGCTAGGGTTTATGCATTACTGTTGTCGTGACAAGTCATATTTGTCTCAAAGATTTAATCGCACATTAATGTTTATTCATCAATTTCCAAGTGTCATTTCATGCTATTACAAAGGGTAATCCCTCTTATTTTGTGAGGGAAGGTCGGATTTTGATTGTGTTTGCTGCCTCTTATCCCTGACTACTTGCTGCTTCTTTCTATCTACTTGGAACTTGGTTATTTGTGGGTTGAGGGAACAATGCAGGGGGAAACCTTAACTTGGGTGCAATTTATCCGAATTCAAAAAGTGCTCCTATTAAATTGTGCCTGGGATATGTTCTACTAGAAGGTTAACCAAGTGCATTGCTTCCATTTCCATTGTAACTATCACCCCAAGGGTGATTGCTGACCAATATTAAAATGTGTGTGATTTTTGTGAATTCTAAGAACAAATAAATATTGTATTTCACCAACCGGCCTGGTTCATGGTCCATTGTGACCCGGGATATTTGTAAAAGTGTGTGTGAGACGGGTCGGGTATCGGCTCAATTTGAATTCATTGAAATTAAAGAAAAAGCATTCCTATTGAGCACCACATCCCAGGCCAAGACCAAGTGTCCTGGTCCAGTGTGTGACGCCGATTGGAATCCTTAACACTTTTCACAGTCCTGTCTGTGCGTTTTCTCTCACTTAATGTTCCATTTGGAATTTGAGAAGTCTTCTTCTATCTCCCTTGAAATAGGATTACTCAGGCATTCCTTTATCCACATAAAATTCCCGTTACATCCCCTTTATTTACATACATAAATAGATATATGCATTTTTTCTCTCTCTGTCCCAAGCACATCATGCATATTATATATTTATCAGAATCCAAAGTGCTTATCTTCATTTCTTCCACGTGCATTTATGCTGGCAAGCATGAGAACATACTCTGTCAAAAATGAGATCATACTGCTGGTTATCACTCACCTATCACTTCTCCTGAAATCTTCTGTTGCTCGACAGGACCCTGTAAGTCAAGAAAGAGGGGTTATGGGCTGTTGTCCCTGTAATCTTATGAAAGACTTAGGAGCCCACGTTGGCTGCACCATAATGTATAGGATGTCCTTAGCCCCTATCTCCTTCAGACATTCATGGATTTTTCTTTTCTCTGCCTGAGAGCATGAGAATCCATGGATGCCTGAAGGAGATGGGGCTGAAGGACACCCTATACAAAATCCTGGGGTAAGTAGGGCTAGCAGGGATAGGGTTTGCCTTTCATTCCTTCTGGATTGGGGCAGCCACCACTGCAGTCAGGTTCGGGTGCAAGAAACACAAAATTAAGGAAATTGGGCATTGGAAGTCTAGGGCTTACAAAGGGTACATCAGACCCCACTTGGAATGTTGAAGTAGGCCAGGTGAGGGAAAGTAAAAGGGCCAGGGTGTCCCAGGACTGTGATACTATATGTGGTGCCTAGGAGATGATGGTCTCAACCGGCCTGGATATTACTGATATGTCTAACATACTCTGTTGTGTCTACTTGTTCCGGGGCAGATGGCGAAGCCAGTGGTGTGGGTCATGAGGCAGTCATTCGTAAGGAGAATAGAGCAGACAATGGCAGAGAAGCCGGAGTTGTTGTCAGATGCAACAGAGTTTGACATACACTGGATTTGTGCAGGGGGCTTGCGGGTACAGCAAGTTGGTTGTGTATTAGAGGAGAAGAAAAGAAGCAGAGGGTTTCCAGATCCAGACTTGGTGACCTTGCAAATAAGGGGTAATGATCTGGTACAGCAGGTGAGAAGGGCCCTGATCATGGACCTATTGTCACTGTTTGGTTGGTTTGAACAATTTTACCTGAAGGCATTGCTCCTATGGTCACAAATTTTACAAAGGTTGAACTGGTGGCTGGTAGTGCCCTCACGCACTTTGAACATTGCAGCACGGAAAATGAACCATAGAAATGGCCCGGCTTGCCGGATGCAACGGGTGAGTATGGATCATTGAGAATGGACTAATAAAAGGACCAGAGACTGGTCAATTGTATTACAGAACTGTAATACAATTGAGTATTGTATTGGCAGTCATGAGAACATTTATGAGTGTTGGGGGGGCTCGGACACGTGGGTCTGCACCCCTGTGGCAGGTGGGGAAGGACGACAGAGACTTTATAATCCCCTTCTGGGGGACTCCAGAGCTGGAATTATGGGATGGGGAGTTCAAAGTTGGTTAACAAAGGGTCAGCCTCCTGGGATTGCCCGCCGCCCACCCATAGCATGGCGGGGGCCTCACCATGATGCACTGCCTTGAAGGGCGCAGGGTGGGTCAGCCTGGACCACCTGTCAATCTTAGGAGATTTATTGTTATTTGTGATGTGCGATTTTTAAGTCGCGTTTTTGGTTATATGTGTGATGTAAGGAATAAAAATGTGGCCTATATGGCATCCTAAAGAGAAGGTGTCAAGTATGTTTCTCATGCCCCGGCATGTCCCCCCTGCAGAGCTCATGAAAGGCAAATGACACGCCCTGGCGGGGATGCCCCGTTGAGCGAGCTGGGGGGCAGCCTGAGGGCATGGGATGGGCTGTGGTCAAATGAGGAGCAGGAGGCGCCAGGTGGAACCAGTTCCACAGTAGGGGGGCAGGCAGGTTTCTCTGGCTTGGGCCTGGTGGAGGCACACAGCCGCGCAAAATGCCCCATGAAAAGGGGGTAAGAGTGCAAAGGAGCACACTTCTCTGCCCTACCCTGGGGGATCACATCAGTGCAGGAAGGTGCTGGATGCATTTCAGAGAATGACAGAGGAATTGGGAGTACTACTCGCAGAGGAAAACACTGAATGGCCCACGACATCGCTATGATTTTTAGGCATCTAAATAGACTCAGAGCAAGGGGTGTGCCAACTTCCCAAGGACAAGATCAGGGACTTCATCAAGGCAGTGGCAACCTGCTTGCAGCCAAAGAAGGTGACCTTGGGTCATCTACAGAGCTTGGCGTGGCAGCTGAACTTCGCCCTGCATATTATCCCAATGGGCAGGCCATTTACCAGGGCAATTGCAGGTGCCCTGTGAGGGTTCACAAAGACCCAGCATCACACAGCTTTTCAGAGAGCTAAAAGATGCCCTGGTGATCTGGGACACCTTCCTGGCTGAATTCAACAGGATTTTGGTGTGTCCAGCTGAGGCAAATAGGTCCCTACACTGACGCTGTGGGTAGCATGAGTTTTGAGGCCATTCTGGGAAACAGATGGTGGGGACAGGGGTGGTCAGACAACTGAGTGGACAGTGGCCTAACCAAGAACATCACATTTTAAGAACTATTTACCATAGTAGTGGCAGTAGAGATTTGGGGTCAAAACTGAAGGACAGAGATGTGATATTTTGTTCGGACAGCATGTCTGTGGTGTGCTTCATTAAAAGTCACAAGGTGGCATGTCCAATAGTTTTAAGATTTCTAAAGAGATTGGTATTAAATTGTTTACAAAACAATGTGCAATTTCAAGCAAAACATGTGCTGGATATTTACAATAACGCGGCTGACCCCTTGTCCCGCTTTAAATTACAGGAGTTGTAGCACTGTCTGCCGACAGCAGCCCCTGCGATGAGGCCGTTTCCCGAGACACTATGGGGGCTTGGTGCCCAGAGTTGGCTCTTCTGATTGAGGTATCTGTATCACAGAAAACACACACAAAAATATATCTGAAATGTTTCAAAGAACTGAGAGAGTTCTGTCACAAACAGGGTTTGGTGGACATATTCCACAGGGAGAGCATAAGGCAGCTGCTTAGACATGTCCGAGGCCTGGGTTATCGGTAGAGGCAGCGAGAACAAAAATGTCTGTCTTCTGTTTTTTTGCAGGGCTAAAAGGTAGAACACCCCATTCCGCAGATGTTGCAGGAAAAAAAGGCCCTGATGAGGTGGAGAAGGATAGAGGCCCAGAGGGGGAACAGTAGACAACCATCGAGACTGGATCTCGAGGAACTGGCCACAATCAGGGGGCACCTCAGGGATATTTGCAGGGATGCATGCAAAGTGTCTTTGTTGTCTTTGTTCAGGGCAGCATTTGCTACAGCGTTCTTCGGAGCAGTCAGGATGGGGCAATTGGTGGGAGCTTCCAGTACACACAGAGCGGAGAAGGGGGGTTGGCCCGTGAGGACCTGTCAAGGGAAGGAGATGACCAGATACATCTCTGGCTAAGGAAATCCAAAACAGGTCAGTCGGGTAAGGGTGTTGGGGCCTCACTAAAAAGGCAGGTCAAAGCAGAAATAAGCCTGGTAAGGTTGTTGCGACCATTCATGGTCTATAGAGGGAAAGAAGGACGTCCCTTGTTCCAACATAAGGATGGATCGTGCTTCTCTAGATTTCAATTCAGGAAAGTATTTGAGAAAACCCTGGGGGGAGAAGGGCTTTGGGGGGATAGGGTTTGCCCCTCATTCCTTCTGGTTTGGGGCAGCCACCACTGTAGCCAGGTTTGGGTGCAAGGAAAGCGAAATCAAGGAAATTGGGTGTTGGAAATCCAGGCTTAAAAAGGGATATGAGGCCCCACTGTGTTAGGCAAGAATTGATGTAGTAACTATGTGGGAAACTACACAACACTTGTCCTCTTGGTATTAGGTAACCCACCTACTGGTATAGGCCTGCACTACACAGGTTGATAGTGTGACTGAACAGCCAGGCTTATCTCAAGAGGGGTACATTTGAGCTGTAGAGCTGTAGCAATAACATCCACCAATAGAAGTAGCCAAGTAAGACTTATACTCAAGGTTTGTAGTTAACATATTTATTTATTTATTTAACAATAGTTTTTAAATAAGCATTCTTTAAAAAGGGCATTATATGCAGCAATCAAATACACTTTCTTCAAATCACCACAAAGCCAGTAGATACTCTTTAAATGCTTCATACACACTTCCTACACAATGAGGTGGCTTCACTAACTAGGACAGTAATGGCATTTATATATCACTTGTACACTTTTGGATTCTTAGGTTTTGTAGAATGGAAAGGTTAGAAGAAGAAAACAAGGTTAAACAGGTTCTCAAAGCATGTGAGCACTTTACATTTTCCAATGAAGTCTTGAAAAAAAAGTTTCCCAGCAATATTAGTTAAAAACCAGTGTATCACCTATGAGGGACAGTCAGAATCAAAGTCAAATGGAATAGAAGAGTCAGCAGGGAGTCAGGACAGCCAAAGTCAAGTGGAGCAAAGTCTATGGAGCTGAGGCACTTAAGTCTTGTACAAAGTTAGAGAAGTTTTGTACAAAAAACACTGTAGGGTCACAAGCTGTTACACTTGTGAAGGTTAGAGCTAAAATCAACTCTAGAAAAACAGCTACTGCAAGTATCAACTGAGAAGAGCAAAGCTACAGACAAAGAGCTAAGTACCCAAGTCAGAACAGTACCTTACGTTAGAAGAAGAGTGGTCCAGCTGGCTTCTGTCTGGTTGCAGTGATGCAGATCCGGTGTTCCTGGGCCTCAGTCGTGGGGACAAGTGGGAGGACATCTGGAGGACTCATGCACAGCAATTCGGAGGTTGGTGGCAGCTACAGGCTCTTTTCAGTTCAGCGGCACTTTGCGGTTTCAGCGTGCTGTAGACAGGACCACTGCAGATCTTGGATACCGGTTGGGCTTCCTTCATCCTTGAGTCCTGCAGTCTGGTGACGGGACTCAAGCTCTGGTTGTCCTGCTTCTGGAGGGTCCTGGGGAGACTCCTGGAGCTTCTGGATGGATTACAGACGTTGCACTCGACTAAGCATTTCTTGACCCTTGACACTCGGTTCGTGCAGCAGCAAAGAAGTAGAACCAGTTGGGGTTGGTGTTCCAGCAGAGTTCATCTTGGGGTTAGTTGGTCCCACTTACCCAAGTGAAGAAGTCGTCCCTTCCGGAGCTTCTCTTGTCGATTATCAAAAGGAGTTTCAGCACAGCAGCAGGGCTTCATTGGGCAATTCAAAGGTCCAGGAGGATGTGTCATGCCTGCGCCAAGGGCGCATACATTGGCAATCAATATGGACAAATGGTTATTCATTTATCTACAGAAAACTCCTGGATCTACCGCTATTCACTATTTGGACTTTATTTCCCATTTGCAGGACTTTGGTGCCTTTTTATTTTTCCCTGAAAACTACACTTACCATAATGCACTTGGCTATAACAATCCATTCCTGGCTATTCCTATTTTTCTTTATCAGAACTACAATCCCCAGAAGCCCTAGGGATTTGCTCTGCTCCCACCAGCTCAGGAACAGAGAGGGAGGTGGCCGATTGTCTACAGGTGGGCTGAGCCAGGTGAAACCAATTAGCCTGCCTCTGTGCTGGGCTGGGCAGTATAAAGCCTGCTGCCTGCGAGAGCTCAGTCTCTTGCATTGAGAGTCCTTCCTCCACCTTTCGCGAGTTGTCTTCGGATCCTTGTATGCTGTTTATCCTCACTCCTGCTTGGACCCTACCTTACAGCTTGTTACACCCTGCTGCCTACAGCCCTAGCCTTTTGGGCTTCCTGCCTTGTTGATTGCTCCACCCTGTTGCCTCCAGTCATTGCCTTCCAGGCTCCCTGCCTCTCAGCCCTGCTCCTCTGGGCTCTCCACCCTGCAGCTGATCACGCTCTGCTGCCTTCCAGTCTCCGCCCTTGCCCTGCCGGGCTCTCCACATTACAGCGGATCACGCTCTGCTGCCTTCCAGCCTTCGCCCTTGCCCTGCCGGGCTCTCCACATTACAGCGGATCACGCTCTGCTGCCTCCCAGCCTCCGCCCTTGCCCTGCCGGGCTCTCCACATTACAGCGGATCACGCTCTGCTGCCTTCCAGCCTTCGCCCTTACCCTGCCGGGCTCTCCACATTACAGCGGATCACGCTCTGCTGCCTTCCAGCCTTCGCCCTTGCCCTGCCGGGCTCTCCACATTACAGCGGATCACGCTCTGCTGCCTTCCAGCCTTCGCCCTTGCCCTGCCGGGCTCTCCACATTACAGCGGATCACGCTCTGCTGCCTTCCAGCCTTCGCCCTTGCCCTGCCGGGCTCTCCACATTGCAGCGGATCACGCTCTGCTGCCTTCCAGTCCCCGCCCTTGCCCTGCCGGGCTCTCCACATTACAGCGGATCACGCTCTGCTGTCTTCCAGCCTTAGCCCTTGTCCATAGGGCTCCCTGCTCTGTAGCCTCCTCTCTCCGGCTGTCTTTGCCCTTGTCCTCTGGGCTCCCCGCTTGCAGCCTATCTCACACCGGCTGCCTTAGCCCTTGTCCTCAGGGCTCCCTGCTCTGCAGCCTGCCTCTCTCCGGGTGCCTTTGCCCTTGTCCTCTGGGCTCCCTGCTCTGCAGCCTTCCTCACTCCGGCTGCCGTAGCCCTTTTTCTCTGATATTTCTACCCTACCGTCCCACTCTTGTGGGCTTACTCCTTGCCTTCCTGCTCCTCTGAGCACTCCACCTACCTTTCTGTCCTCTGTTATCATATCCTGTTACTCGACTTTCCCTTCCTATCCTTCTGCTAGTTTGCTATCATCTCCTTTCCTGGATTTGTCTGTTGTATCTTCTCTTGTACTGTTTGTAGACCCTTTGTACAGAGCTTGTCTGCTGGTTCCCATCAGTCAACCTCTGCCCCTTCCTTTGTCTCGTTTCTATATCACAGACACCCATAGCTGCTGTTCCAAGTTATGAGCAAACAGCGTGGGACTCTGTTATAGCAAACTGTGCAGAAGGCTAGAGTATTTCCAAGGTTCGTGGAATACTCTTATCCTATTCTGCATACACCCCAAGAGGGTATTCACTCTATACCTTTTCCCTTGCTACTCTTCCCTACTCTTCACTCCCTTTCCTTTCCGCGGTGTGTGTTCCTATCTGTCCACTTTATTTCAACACCCAAACTCGTCTGGGTGTCTTGTGCCACTCGTATTCGAGTGCCATCCCTGACAGGATGCAGCAAGCTTTGTCCATGGTTTCTTTGCCGGGTTGCTCCTCCCAGTGGCGACTCTGTCCTCAGTCCAGGAACCCTCACCTTTTAAGCAAGTTTCCCCATTCATGCACAGCATAGCTGTCATTCACACAGCAGGGTGGCTGTCCTGCAAGGACAGCCAGCCAATGAGGAAAGGGTGCATTCATATATGCTCAGGTGAGATGCAGTATTATACCGAAGATGAAGGTGAGGAGGACGGAGTCGCTGAGGCTTTTGTAGACTGTACCACATCTGCCTTCCTTCCTCACATCGCAACTCTCTTGCCAAAATCTAACAAACCCTAGGATCCCAAACCCTGTTTAATTCAGAAACTACCTGCCAGAATCCCTGCTTTCCTATGTGCTACCCGAATACTCCCAGTCATTCTCCTTCCTGTCCCTCTCATTATTATTCCCTGCACTCCCAATCTGCTCATACAAAACACTACTATTCCAATAATCCCCCTGTTCATTGCACGATAATAAGCCCTGTCATTCCTGTTTGTTTCACAAACCCTACTAATCTCACCCTTCTGAATTTACCGACCCCCCTAGGATGAAGAATATCATTTCTCATGACACTCCCCATGACACCCCCCCTTCCTGACATAAACACTTTTGTCACTTCGTGGAAGACAGAGGACTAACCCCAGAGCTATTTACCTGACATGTCCTGACACAAGGGTCAGGCAGAGTCAGGCAATTAACCAGAGCCACACACACCTGACGGACATTCCCTTTCCCCACAGGTATAAAAGATGGAGCATGAGAGCCCAATACGAGCAAGGCAGACCGCACGATGAGAGAGCTATCTAGGCACATCAGTTCAAGAGGAGGAGAAAGACGGCGAGAACCGAAAGGGTGACAAGGAGAGAAGCGACCTTGCCCTTTCCAACCCAGACAAGCAAATCCTCTGTAGAAGGAATCTTAAGACCACGAACAATAGCCAGAGTGTCTTGTAGCAGATGTCAACAGTACATGGAGCATGACTATGCTGATAAGCAGGATGGCGAAAGACGCCTGCTATCGTGCTACCATACTTGACTCCAAATATGAGGAAAGCCAAGTACTTCATCACAGACAGTGAGCAGAAGGGAGAACCGATAAGAAACCGAACTGTGTTGAATGAAAGTCACAAAGAGGCACATTGAGCAAAGTTCAAAGAACTGTAAACTGTTAGGGGAAACCAGCTGCAGAGAAGTCTGGCACCACATGGGTGCTCACTCAAGAGACTATGGTTGATCCTGCATTGAATGAAACTAGTGATACCAGAAGGCTCTATGAGAACCGTGAGGAAAAGTTGAAAGTGCTCATACAGGGGTCTAGCAAAATCCCCATACAGTCGAAAGTCGTTGACCAATAAACCATTGAGAACGTAAGGGAAGTGAATCCCACATCAGAAGAAAGTAAAAGGAATTGTGAAGTGGCAAGAGTGAACCCGACGGAGGGATGCAAATAAAGAGGGGTGAAGCCTGAAGTCCCAATGAACAGTGCGATGACAAAAGTGAACCTGACAGAGCCCATAAAAAGACATTAAGATTTGTAAATGCCATAAGCGATATTTATTTGGAAAACCATAGTGAACGCGACAGAGGGACGCTGACATTCAAGAAGGGTCTGAGCCCAGAAGAGGGGGATCCAAGGGTGAAAAGTCGTCACCCAAAGACACGTGAATGTAGCAGAGGAAATCCTATGAATTCAAGCCATAGTGAACCCGATGGAGGGAGGCTGACATTCAAGCAGGTTCTGAGCCCAGAAGAGGGAGACCCAGGCGTGAAGAATCATCACACTAACAGAAATCAATAGGAACTTTTGTTTATTATTTTGAACCTATCAGGCCCTTGAAAGCAAGAAACGTACCACCGAAAGTCCTGATTTTGCTAAGAACATTTGTGTGGATCGGAGCCCGGAAGAGGAGGATCCAGGGGGTGAAAAGTCATCAACCAAATTAAATTTGGAAAGGAACTTTTTGTTTGTTATTTTGAACACATCAGGTCCTTAGAGGCAAGAGAATTTTTGTAGAAAATAGACTTTACCACCAAAGGTCCTGATAACTGGAAAGGGAACTGTTGTCTCATTCTGGGAAAGCACGAGCATGTTCTGTGCTCAGGAGTCCTGCCTTGTCCAATGCTCAAAATGTGGGGAAGGGAGCCCCCAGCTACCACATCCTGACTTATCATTTGTGAACACTTCTTTCTTTCTTGTGAATCTTCTCCCACACCATTTTGTATTAGTTGTAAGGATTGGCAAAAGGTTTTCTTAGTATAGGTCTTTTTATTTGAGAAGACGCCACTAGGACTGCCTTATTATTATTTGATGGTCGTAGCTTGCTCCCATCTTAGATTAAGATTAGGGGTTTTTCCAACCTGCGTATACATTTTAATAAACACCCTTGAACTGTGATCACTTGTGTCTGTCTTTACTGTTGCCACCACGAGTTCCTTACAGCGCGCTGGAGTGCGGCCTGAGGGTATGGGAGGTGCTGTGGCTGAATGAGAAGCAGAAGGCACCAGGTGGAACAAGTTCCACAGTAGGGGGGCAGGAAGGTTTCGCAGGCTTGGAACCAGCAGGGAAGCGCAGTGGTGCAAAATGCCCCAAAAAATGGGGGCAAGAGTGCAAAGGAGCACAGTTCTTGGCCTTACCCAAGGGGGATTTGGTGCCGCTGTGTTCTGTAAGGAACTCGTGCTGGCAAAAGTAAAGACAGACAAAAGTGCTCACAGTTCAAGGGTGTTTATTAAACTGTAAATGCAAGGTGGAAAAAAAGCCTAATCTAAACCTAAATCTAACATGGGAGCAAGCTTCGACCATCAAATGAAAAATAAGGCAGTCCTTGTGGGGTCTTGTCAAAGTGAAAAGGCCTATACTAAAAAAACCTATTGCCAATTCCTTACAACTAATTACAACACTAGCGTGGGATAGGGTTTCATTAAAGAAGGAAGTGTTCACAAATAATAGGTCAGGATGTGATTGCCAGGGGTCTCCCGTGCCCACGTTTTGAGCACTGAACAAGGTGGATCTCATGAGCACAGCACACACTCGAGCCTTCCCAGAACAAGTCACCAGTTCTGTACCAGGTATCAGGTACTTCGATGGTTAAGTCTCTTTTCAATAAAAGTCTCTTGCCATCGAGGGCCTGATGCATTGAATTAAACAAACAAAATGTTCCTCTCCAAATGAACATTGGGGTGATGCCTTTCCACTCCCTGGATCTCCCTAGGCCAGGCTCAGATCCTAATGCCAAGGGGCACAATCCACTTCCCCTTGTCTTAAAATCCTTCTTGCACTCACAAACCTTAATGTCTTTTTAAACAATTAACTATGGACATCTCTCAGCCGGGATCATTCCTGTCAACACACTGTTCATGGGACTTCAGACTTCGTCCCTTCTTAATAGCATCCCTCCGCCGAGTTCACTCTTGCCAACTTTTGCCACACACTGTTCATGTACTAATTTCACCATGTGGGATTCATTTCCCTTAGCTTTCACAAGCATCTGTCGGTCAAAGACTATCAACGTTACAGAGGATTTTACAAGACCACTGTATGACTACTTTCACCTCTCTTCACCTATTCTCAAGGTCTTCTGGTTATGGTAGTCTCTACCATTGGTTAATCGCCCAGAGTTTTCTGTGTGAGCACCCACATGGTGCCGGATGCCTCTGTTGCCCGTTTCACCCCTCCTTCATCGATAGTTTCTTTAAACATTTCAAAGTTCACATGAACTGTTGGCGACGTTTCGTTCAACACAGTTTGGTTTCTTATCAGCTCTCCCCTCGACTCACCAGTTGTGATGAACCGCTTGACTTTCTTTCTCTTTAGAGTCAAGGTTTGTACCTCCAACACAAGTGTCTCCCCCCGGCTAGCCAATCAGTGGAGTAGGGTCTTGTGTACCGATGACATCTGCTGCAACACACGCTGGCTATTGCTCACGCTGGCTATTGCTCACCGTTTTATGATTCCTTCTGCGGAAGATTCCCAGGCCTTGTCGGACAGGGCAAGGTTGCTTCTCTCCTTGTTACCCTCTCGAAATGCGCTGTCTTTCTCCTCCTCTTGAACTGCTGTGCTGAGTTAGCTCTCACGTCGCGCTGTCTGCCTTGCCCGTCCTGTGCTCCACCTTTTATCCCTGTGGGGAAGGGAAAGGGCCATCTGGTGTGTGTGATTTGGACAATTGCCTGATTTTGCCTGCCCCTTGTCAGGTGAATTTCTCTGATGTTAGTCCGTTGTCTTTCCTGTTGTGCAAGTATTTGTGTCAGTGTTTTGGAATATTCTACA
Source organism: Ambystoma mexicanum (assembly GCF_040938575.1). Taxonomy (NCBI): domain Eukaryota; kingdom Metazoa; phylum Chordata; class Amphibia; order Caudata; family Ambystomatidae; genus Ambystoma; species Ambystoma mexicanum. Next base: position 162,258,321 of record NC_090937.1, on the reverse strand, counting down.
TAGCAGGATGGGGAAAAGGTGTTGAAAGAAGGGGGATGCTGCGCCTCACCCATCGGTGTCCCCACTCCCACTCCACAAGGACCCCCCATCCAGGTGATCCTCCCTCTCTGGTCCACCCCAGGAACTCGATCCAATAGTGATGGCTGTATCCTGGCCACCTGGATGACAGATCACCGGGGACTAGCTAGGGAGACACTTTCTGGTTTCTCACAGTTCCTGTCATCCAAGCCCATGCCATCGACTTGCCTGCATCAGAGTACTTTTGCATCCCACCCTCCGTAAATGTCAGAGTTTGGGGCAAGGGGCAGGAGGGAAGAGAGGGTTGGCAGGTGGGGGAGGACCCCAGAGACATTAGAATCCCCTTCCAGGGTGCTCCAGAGCTGGAATTATGGGAAGGGGAGGGTGCAGTACGCCCCCCTGTGGAATGAATGGACAGCTGACGGGGGGCCCTGGCAGGGGAGAGGGTGTGGGGGCGGGGCCAGGAGGCAAGCTGGTTTATGAAGGGTCAGCCTCCTGTCACATTGTTCTTGATTGCTCAGTGTTGAACGAAGATTCTTTGGTCTCCAGTCTTACAGTACATCCATCAACAATCCGCTACTGTGTTTGCCCACAGCTGACAAAGCTGCCCCTGCAGCTGATGACTTGGGAACTTCTTGAATGGAATGTTCAAGCTTGGTAGCTCTAAATAGGTGGACCTAGAGACACTGAAATCATACAGAGCTCCACTTAAGTGGTGTAGAAATATCACTGGTAATCTTCCTGGAAGTGGTGCATTGCACGACATGTCAAAACAAAAGTGGTGATAGCTGGAAGGTTTAGAATTGATCTTAACCTCTGGCATTGCTCTGGGCATCCCTCCAGACCATCGTCATTCACCTGCATAGCCATTACAAAAGGGAAGAGACCATAGGCAAACCAGGCTTGGTCCCACTCCAAAAGAGGCAGTCCAGCCCAAACTGCTTGTTCACATCCCTTCTGCAGGAGACCACAAGCATCCCCAAACATGTTTCAGCCTTGTTGAGGCTCATCTTTGAGGAGTAGCTTTGGTCTCTAGAGCCAGCAGGCTCACGACCCACGTCTGGCCATAGGCGTCCCACTCGGGGAAACTGCAGCAAAACAAAAGAGGTGATAGCTGGAAGGTTAGAATTAATCCTAACCTCTGGAATTCCTCTGGGCAATCCTCCAGACCATTGTACTTCACCTGCCGGTCTTTGTGTCAGGCAGTGCAGGCGGCTGCCTGGCGTGTCACCCTCTAGAGGGCACTGCACCAGCAGTCCACAAGTCCATCCAGTATCTCATAAAGGGCTGGCCTGGGCCCCGGAACACTTGTGTACTAATTGTTGCACCACATTCCATATTCAACTGCCTTGGAAGTACATCCCTGTAACATGCACATTAGGCTGGTGCAAACAGTCCAGTCTGCACAATGCTTTGCTTGAGGTCTTCCCCTTTTCAAAATACAGGGCATTTTGGGACCACCTGAAAGTGGTCTATGCACTGACACTAATAACATTTGTTGCATGAAAACCCCAAAAGTCCAGGCCAATCACTGAGGGTAGGTCTGTGGTGTGTGCTTCCGAAAATACATAAAATATTACCAGTTTTTCAAACAAAATATCCTATTTAGAAAATATTGGCAATGTAGTGGTGTGAGGGTAGAGAACATGAGCTTTTACCCACAATAGCATTTGGGGATCAAAATTAACTAACATTTGCATGAAGTAGGAAAGCTAGACGTGTGTCGTTCTCAGAGGAAGGAGTTCCGATTCATGATGCAGCTCAACAGCAAACTCTACTGGAAGCAGACCCGCGCCACAGTAGAGAGGAGCTGGTTTGATGAAAGCTCAGCCCCTCCAAGTCTTCTGCGTGTATGGCAGGATATAACTAAACTGTAGTAAACTGCCTCTGCTTATCATGCAGGGCATGGAAACCGCACGGAGTGACGCTGGTGGGATAGAGCAGGTTGTTTGTCAGACCTTCATTGGGTGAAGGGGCCCTTACAAGACAAGCATTGGCCCACCGGGGCGCTGAGGCAGTGATTATTATTCCCCTGTCTGGATCTGTGTGCAAAATGGATGGCTGCACAAGTTAGTGAAAAGATAATAATACAGTTTGTGGTCACATATGTATGTTTTTATTAATTCATCATTTCATTGCGCCAGACCCAGTCTGGCTGAGCACATGCAAGTATACATATGATATGAGTCTCTGCATTCCAATTTCGTGCTTGGGGTGCACCTGCAAAGTCAGCCACTGCATAACACTCATTTTTATAATGCTAGCACTAAGCAGCCTCTGGCAGCAAATAGGAACATTTGTTGCTTTCACTTCCCCGGGTGGCGCTAGGCCACCGGTGCCCTCCTCCAACATTGCACTGCAGTGACACAGGGGGTTGATTGATTGGGCTGGCAGTCTGCTCATGCTGTGACCCTGTGTCAGTTGGCGCTGACATTGCCGGAGGAATCAGGATCAAGGCCCAGCCTGGCAGGATGTAGGCAGGTGCACAGCCAGGAAGAACTCAGAGCCTAGAAGCCACCCTTGTGCCGGCTGCCACTGCCAAGATTGGCATAACGCTGTTAACCGGTATAATTGGTAAGACATTTTTCGATGGGGTTATTGGATGGGCCTGTGCTCTCTTTCTTAATCGAGCTATCCATGGCGCAAATTGGCACCTTGGCAGCTTGTGGGTCAGGCTACTATTTGCACCATGCTCACGTACTTGTTATTGTTGTATGGATTACTTTATCTATATTTGTTTTAGTTGCAGGGCCCAATTTGCTATCTCTACCTCATTTTCACCACCCTTGCCTTGCCTTATTTGCATGTGTTTTCATTACGTTGCCATTATTTTGTCATGGATATAATGGTCCTGTTTAAAAAAAAAATCTTCTATAACACTCTTCTGGTTTCTAAGCGGATTCGAACCTACGCGTTGTCTTGCTTCCAAGACATACAAGTTGCCCCGCCCCTGAGCTTTCCGCGCTTCTTTCGTAAATCATCCTACACCAGATGTGTATTAATGACTACAGTTAATCTGCATCTGAGTTTCCTAATCCGATGGAATTAATGTTTCTCTACGGGGCCGTTTATCTTGTCTCTTTAAAAGAAATCTGTGGCACAGCTGTTTTACAAGTTATTTTAATGCTAAGCAATGCAATTTTAGATTCCTCACTGACAATGTTTACACACCTACAGAATAAGTGAAAGATAGACAATGAGACAGATAAATAGAGTAATGGATGAGTCAGTTGGCAGTGGATGGGTGATCAGAGGATGGATGGATGATGGAATAGATGTTTGGAGAGAGAAAGAGAGTGAGAGAGAGAGCAAGACAGAGAAAGAGAGAGAGAGAGAGACAGAGAGAGAGAGAGAGAGAGAAAGAGAGAGACAGAGAGAGAGAGAGAGAGAGAGAGAGAAAGAGAGAGAGAAAGAGAGAGAGATAGCTCTATTGAATATCTCCCTTAAGTATTATTTTGAAGATCTTGCACAGTAAATCCCGGCCATGTGCATTAATTTGAAAATAGATAACTATTGTTTGCATGAAGCATATTATATATATGTTAACATGCTGCCCATTATTACCCCTTCCCTGTCCAGATGCCTCTGCACATGCACAGGCACACAGTGCCTACTACCCACTCCCACCTTTCATGAATAGACTGCTCTCTGTGGAGTTGTTGCTTTGAAGAACACACAGAGTTTGCCGGGCATGCACCTGTCTGTGTTGGAACGTGTTAAGTGAGGAGCAGAGAGTGCTTGCCGTCCAACATCACTGCCTGCTATGGTGAGTGCAGTGGCAGCAGGGGACTCCAGGCGATCCGAGCTGTGCAATGGCCTGGAGTATACGTCACTGCTCGTTCAAGGTGATGTAAGCAGGGAAGTGCATTATACACCAACACCCTGGGGGTTTGTAGATAAGGCCGAAACAATAAAATGTCATCACCCTGGAGCTGTGGAGCAAGAAGCTGGGTAAACATACCAAGCTACTCAGTCACTCTCTGTACCCAATCTGGGTTTTAAAACTTATATAACATGTAGAAAAAAGATTATCAGTGTTAATCGCAAAGTTCGCAATGCAAAATCCAAGGAAGTATCAAAAACTCAAAGCCATTGCTTTTCCACAAAGTTTTATGTTCCAAAATTCACTAATCACTTCTTAGTGAGGAAACAATCAACACATCCACAGTCAGTGATTCTTATGCTAATGGATTCGGAGATGTCTCCTTCATCAGGGTGAATCTTAAATATCATAATGTAATTCAAAATATTCAAACCAAGGGTAACAATGCAATATGTACAAGATTTACATGGAAATATTGATGAAATGTAATAAAAGAAAGAATGAAAACAGACCATGTTCATAATGTTTTCAAATTGCAGACAGCACATGTAATAAAAAAAAACAAAAAAAAAACAAATGAGTTATGTGAACCCAAACACTGATCAAGATCAAAGTGTTGTGTGTGCTTAAATCAACTTGAAAGGCCTGTTACCTGTACTGTTGTGGAACTGGAATTGTTGCAATGTCAAGTATTAATATCTGCTGAATGTCGTCTTTACCTCAAAGGGTTTGCTGATCTGGCGTGGGACGCCGAGCTGATCACAGTCACTGTTGTAAATATATGTAGTGAGTTAGTCTGATAATCGCCTGTGAAAATCTGCTAAACTGACAACTGCTTTTACTCACACACCTGCTGGCGTCTCCTCTCCTCTCTGTGCTTGTACAGAGCTGTAAGCACGCGCAGCGTTCCTGTTAGTCCCGTTGCCTAGGTAACGGGACTATTTTATGTACCTGTTGCATGAAGCCGAAGCGAACATTGTGTAATTTCAGATAAAGAGTCCAACAATATAGATTAAAGATCAAGCAATATAGTCAGGTGCAGATCCCCTCATGTACTGGTAGTACTGTCGAGTCAGACGCTGTATGTTAAATTGATATGTAGACGTGGCGTTGCTTAGCAACGGTAAGAATGGCTGCTTAACTGGAAGGTGCTAATAAACACTCAGCGCTGGTAAGGAAATGTTGCCTAACAATGGTATAAATGTCTGCTTAACTAGGATGCACTAATAGGAAGTACTGTGTACTCTAAAGGAAGCGGATGCCACTGTCTGCACCGCTCATGTAACTCACTTAGTAAACAATAGAAATTGTTGAAAGAGGCGGCACCAGCGATGCCTCGTACTCAAATGTAAACAAAATTACTGAATGCGTGTATTAATCAAACTGAATACCAGGAGTGACAAAAGGTGTTGCATAAGACGGCACCTTACATCCCAGATGTGATGAGCAACCGGGAGGGGCCCCCTGGCTTCCCGTTTGCAAGGTAACTTGCATACAAATATCAACAAATATACCATTAGATTACGTGTAGATACCAATATAAGGTGCTCAACAGGATGTTGGGTCACATGAAGCTAACAATAATAAATGCCAAACATGGTGTGATTCATTGTAATTAAATGCGACTCATTGACATATTATTATGCTACTTGTGTAAAACTTTCGTATATCAAACAAAAATTACATCCCAAACAACATTAGATGAAACAGTGGAAATTGATCTCTTTATTGAGTCCATTCGGGGTTAGAGATCCCAATTTGTCAATCCAAAATGTCTCTCTTCTGTTTAGTTGTAGACCAATGTCTTCATGAGGATTGGTTTTGGAAACCACTTCCAGAATCTGGAACCTGATTTGAGTCAGGTTATGTCCGTTACTCATCCAATGGCGAGCTACTGCCGAGTTCAAATTCCCATTGCGGATACATGAACGGTGTTCATTCCACCGTGCCTTGGCTGGTCGTGTGCATTGTCCAATGTAGTACTGCCAACAGGGGCATTTGATTCCATAAATGATATTTATGCTATCACATGTCCCATATGTTTTAAGGATGATTTTCTTGCCAGTTTGTGGATGATGTACGACATTACCTTTAATAGCAAAATTGCAATTGATACAATGCAAGCAAGGAAATGTTCCTGTGCGGTATGTCACTGGTTCTTTAGGTGGTGGCCTTGTCTTGCCAACTCATTACCTAGGTTGCGACTTCTTTGGAAGGCAAAAACTGGCAATTCCTGAAACAGATGCTGTATCCTAGTGTCACTTTTGAAAATACCCCAATGTTTCTTTATTGTATTTTTAATTCTGATATTTTGTGTTGAAAACTTAGAAACATACACCGGTGATGTCAATTCTCTCTTTTCTTTTGTAGTGCCTGCTAGTAATGTTTCTTGATCTAGCACATTGATCCTCTGAATTGTCGAATTTAGCTCGTCTCTTCCGTACCCTCTTGCCAAAAATGTATCACTCATCTCAGTCTGTTGGAGTATGTAATCATTCGGATCACTCACAATTCTCTTCACACAAAGTAACTGGCTATATGGTAAATTGCGAATCAAACTAGGTTGGTGAAAACTCAAACAGTGTAACAAATTATTCCTGTCTGTAGGCTTTCGGAATAAAGTGGTGCTGTAACCTTCTTCTTCCATTTTCACCTGTACATCCAAAAAATTAATCAAAGTACTGGACACTTCTTTCGTGAATTGAATGCTCCTGTTTATATTATTGAGGTGGTCAAAAAAGCTGTTGAATTCTGCCTCAGTGCTTGACCAAATTCCGAAAATGTAATCAATGTATTGCACCCATCGGTGGATATTCTTCCTCCATTCCTCTTTACCCAGTACGTGATCCATTTCATATTTATGCATGAAACAATTAGCATATGAAGGTGCCATGGTGGCCCCCATGGATGTACCAGAATTCTGCAAAAAGAACTGATCTTTGTACTGAAAAAAAGAGTTCTCTGCTATAAATTGGAGTAGTGTAAGTATGAATTCCTTTCTAGCTTGAAACTCAGGTGCTTTCAAAAGCATCCATTCCACTGCTTCCGTTCCTAAATCATGAGGTATGGACGTGTACAGACTGTTAACATCGATGGTGAATAGAAGATGACCTTGTTGGAAATGCGTAGCCTTCAATTTCTGCAAAAAGTGTGTGGTATCAGAGATGTAAGTATCAGTGGTTTGAAACAAAGTTTGAAGGACACAATCAACATAGAAACCTAATGGTTTGTGAATACTGTTCATACCCACCACTATTGGTCTTCCTGGGGGTTGGTGCAAATCCTTTTGTATTTTCGGTACTGTATAGAAATTCTCGATCCTTGGGTGTTGATTGTTTAAAAACTTGAGAGTGTGCTTGTTGATCCATTCAAGTTATTCAGCTTTTTTAAGCAAAACCTCTAAATTCAGTTTAATGGTCATAGTGGGATCTTTGTCTAAAGGAGTATAGATGGTGTGGTCCTGTAGTTGCCTAGTGCATTCAAAATAATAATCCCTAGTGTTCATAATGACCAATGCACCCCCTTTATCCCCAGGGCATATTGTGATTTCCTTTGTGCTGTATAGGTCTTTGATGAGTTTCATTTTGTGTGCTTTAAGATTTTTATGAGGTGGTGATTTGTAACTGATCTTCTCCAGATCCTTGGTGACTTGTTTTTGGACTATATCAATTGATGGTACCACAATTGGAGGTATGAATCGACCCTTGGCGCGAAACTCTTTGTAGTCAGGGCCAATTGTAATGGATCCTTCTTGTCCTTGTGTGTCAAGTTCATCAAAAAAGACTTTTAGCTTGAGTTTCCTGACAAATTTGTACAATTCTAATTTAGTATCAAAGAGGGTGGTGCCATAGGTTGGTACACGACTGAGACCCTTCTGCAGTGTTTTTTATTCTTCTTTAGTCAATGGTCTTCTGGAAATGTTGATCACTAAGTTTTCCTCAGTTGTAGTCTTGTCTGGGGTTTGCCTCTTTCATTTCCTCCTCCCCCTATGGGTTCTTTTGGGCGTGCACCTAAAAAAGCTGATGGCGTTGGTGTTTGAACTGTTGAGCTGTTGGTCTGATCCTCTATGTTTGTTGGTCTATTTAGGGTGGGCTCAGATTCCCTTGGTGCTTCAGAGTCTGAGCTAGATCTGTTCTCCGATGTGTACTTATGAAATTTCTTTGGGATGGTTGGTCTGTATTTATCCATCTATGTATATGTTTCCTCATTCATATAATCATAAGTGTCCTCTTTAAACTTTTTTACTTTTTTCTGCTCGAGTTCTGTTTTGTAGTTCTCTAGTTTGGTGTTGATTTCTGCCAAAATGGTATCGTATTCATCTTTTCCCAATGTTTCTACCAATTATTTTTCTATTTCCGTGATCTCAGTGTTAGGAGTTGTTAAGTTTTTGGATAATTCTTGAATAGTTAAGATAATCAAATCCAAAGAGCATTTGTTAAGAATTATTTCCCATTTGTGGACAAATTCTTTGCTCTCTTTACATAAGGTAGGGCGTAATTGTATACATAACCCTCTAGGAATCTGTTGGTTTTTAAAGTATCAACCCAATTTTATTGCATGAAGTTTCCTATTGATCTCTTTTCTTATGAGATATTCCAATTGTCTGATATGCTTTGCCGGGTCTTTAGTTGCCGTGCTGTGTGTACCAATTATTAGCTCACTAATCAATTCAAGAATAGCTGATGCCTCCTCCGTAGAGAACCCACGGGTCTCAGCACATTTTGTTGAAAGTCCTTCAATGTCTTCAAAGGACATATTTATACAGTGTCAATACTACACTATTCGAAAGTCGTGTGTGCCTCCACTACTGTGTGTTTCACAAAGAGAGGGGAGAAAAAGTAGCTAAGCAAAAAAAGTGGACACCACACTGAACTAAAATAACTTGTTTTGACATGAACAGTTAAAAATAAGCTGATTGCTCTATTTGAATCGGTGTCCAGTCATTTGGTCGACTGAAAACTGGTCGAATGACATTTGGTCGACGCAATTTGGTCGAAAACCAAATGGTCGAATTTTTTATTTATTTATATATTTATTTTTCGGGTTTTCGTTTTTTAAAAAAAGGGGTTTTTAGAGAAAAAAAGGGGGTTGGGGGGACCCCCCCAAAAAAATAAAAAAAGGGGTGAAAATAAAAAAAATAAAAAAATTCGACCATTTGGTTTTCGACCAAATTGCGTCGACCAAATGTCATTCGACCAGTTTTCAGTCGACCAAATGACTGGACACCGATTCAAATAGAGCAATATTGTCACTGTATAAATGTATTGACACTGTATAAATATGTCCTTTAAAGACATTGAAGGACTTTCAACAAAATGTGCTGAGACCCGTGGGTTCTCTACAGAGGAGGCATCAGCTATTCTTGAATTGATTAGTGAAATGTCTGGTAACCATTTGAATCTTCAGGAGCAGACTGAGAGTTTTGGAACATAAAACTTTGTGGAAGAGCAATGGCTTTGAGTTTTTGATACTTCCTTGGATTTTGCATTGCGAACTTTGCGATTAACACTGCTAATCTTTTTTCTACATGTTATATAAGTTTTAAAACCCAGTTTGGGAACAAACAGAGAGCGACTGAGTAGCTTGGTATGTTTACCCAGCTTCTTGCTCCACTGATATTTTGAGTCTGGGTGTCTCTGGACTCCTCTCAGGCTGCTCCTGAAGATTCAAATAGAGCAATCACATTATTTTAAACTGTTCAAGTCAAAACAAGTTATTTTAATTCAGTGTGGTGCCCACTTTTTTTGCTTAGCTACTTTTCATCACCCTGGAGCTGTGCATCAACGGAAGCTTCTGGAAAATGGCACCTTGCATAGTAGCTGATACACAAGAGTGGGACATTGATCAAAATAATTTATTGAAAGCATGCATCAATGTGGCATCTTCATAAAGTGGGCCAGTAGAGTGTGCCACCCAATGCCAGCCTTTGTAACGAGATGTGGAAGGAATGAGGGTTACTACATTTGGTGCATGTATACTGCAGAACGTGTGTTTACTTTGCACTCATATAGACCAGGACTGGAGTTAGGATCGGGAGCTTATCTTGTACTGCCATATTTGTATTCTATTTTAAACTATTTTGCACACGTTATTATTGAATACGATATTTGTTTTGACTAGTTTTAGTGTAAAACGCATATATGAGGGTATTGGGGATATACAGATACCCCCATATCTATGTAATACCACAGTGGTCTTGTGTGGGGCATAGCAGTGACCGGGTCTCAAGCGGACAGATGAAGAGTGAAACCCTATGGGTTGTAGTACAGGGGTGCAAGGAGGCATTGCAGCACACAGAAAATAATTTGCTGTGTGGCACCCTAAGTTTTCTAGTGCAGAGTTCATCGGTTGGGGAAAGCACCCTAAGATTTAGTGCCTGGTTGTGAGAGGGGAAGCTAACACTAAGGTTTGTAGTGCAGGGATGCTAAGAGGGCAGCACCCTAAGGTTGGTAACGCAGACATGAGAGGGGAAGGAAGTGCACCCCATGGTGTAGTGGAGGGTTTCTAAAGGGACAGAGCGCTAACGTTGGTAATGCACTAATATGAGAGAGGAAGAGTACCCTTAGGTTTGTTTGACACTCTATGGTCTGTATTTCCAACTAGTTCTTTATCGAGTGCCCTATTTACAACATTTGTAACATACCATTTGTTTGGTTGTCATTTTTGGGGAAGCCAATGATGCTTGCCGCCTGTGGTGCAATCTGCTGTAAGACCAGCCTTGAGGCTTGGTCCCACCCCAAAAGGGGCAGTCCAGCCCAAACTGCTTGGTCACATCCCTTCTGCAGGAGACCACAAGCATCCCCAAATATGTATGGTTCAGACTTGTTGGGCCTCATCAGTGAGGAGTAGCTTGGTTCTCTAGGCCCAGCAGGCATGGGACCCACGTCTGAGTATACACGTCCCACTAGAATTGACAACAGCAAAACAAAAGAGGTGATATCTGGAAGGTTTAGAAATAATCATAACCTCTGGCATTGCTCTTGTCAACCCTCCAGACCATCGTTTTTCACCTGCCAAGGCATAACAAAAGGGGAAAGATCATATGCAAATCAGGCTTGGTCCCTCCCCAAAAGGGGCAGTCCCTCAACAAGCCTGAAACATGTCTGGGGTTGCTTGTGTTTCTGCGAAGAGGGGACCTGCCTGAGCAGTTTGGGCTGGGCTGCTCCCCTTGGTGGCAGTACCTGATTGACTTGGACATGACTGGACCCCTTTTGAAATGGTGCAGACTAGCTATAGTAGTGGTGAGAAGGTTGCCCAGAGCAATGTCAGTGGTTTAGATTTATTTAAAACCTTCCATCCATCCCTTTTTTTGGTTATTGCAAGACGTGTCACCTGCAGGAGGCAATGCATGGCAGATTCTTGATTTCGTCACAGAAGTCCTTAGGATGGGACTAATAAAATCAACACATTCCGTTCTCAGCGGGGCAGCCATATGTGTCTATAGAGATCCAGACATGTGAACAGCATGCATGGAGCCAGTAGTATCATGATTTGTGTACATTTTATAGCTGCAAAAACAGAATAGGAAGCTCGTACTTCATGAATAACATCTACCACTTATTCTGATAGAGCTACATATGCCCCGTTGGCACCAGTGCTGGCAATGGAAATTATTTAGTGGGGGATACCACAAGTGCCAGCGGTTGTGGAGAGCGGAGTTCAGCAAGTTTGGAAGGTGGGGGCAGAGCTGCCAGTTGAATTACGCCAAAAGAAAATATTTAAAATAATAGTTTGAACATGGCATCATTTTACAATATCTTTCATGATGCTTTCCAAACTATACATCAATTTCACTTTAAATCACTTTGAAGGCCGTGGTGCCCCCAAATATTAATGTGTACATAGGAATGCAGCAAAATGTTAATCCCTGCAGATTATCATGGAGGCAGCCCTTGAGTTGCTGACACGCTAGTAGTTGTTCTTTTCTCAACAAGGTGCTAATGCAGGCTAAACCGGAGTCGTAGGCAACGAGGTGATAACACTGCTGTTGGGTGCCAGCAAGGCAGTCTGTAGCGCATGCTGCAAAGCACACATTTAATGCTATGAAAGAAATGGAACTGCAGTGTTGTCTCGGGAGGATAGCTTGGGGGCAACTTGCTCGCCTTGGAAAGACGACACGGAGCACCACAGCTTTGATCCCTGGGTCCGCGCTGAGAAATCGCTGGGTATTAAGTGCATTATAAATTACCTATCATATCAAATGTGCTGCTGCGTAGAAAGATTGCAAACACGGGGGCAGGTGTTGGGGGCCCTGCTAAGTCTTTGGGCCCATTTCAGTTGAAAAGGGTGAAATATCCTGATGTCACCCACAAGGCAAATTTGGAATCAATGCAGCAAGCTCACCCTTCCCATTTTCCAAGTAATCACCTGACGGGGACATACACATGCGTGGAGTAGTGGAGGGTTAACGACCTATTTCCTTTGTCATCAGTAAACACCATTCTTGTGCGTGATGCACATGACATTTCCAACTGTAAGGCCCAAAACAACACCACTTTACTAAACAAACTCCCCTTACTTTTAAAGATTTCGTATGCCCATAACGTCTACCAGCTTGCCTAGGGGGGAGGTTGGAGGTTTTCTTTATGTCAATGGTCAAATATTATTTCAGGATGTGAAAATAAAATGACAGTATTCATGTAGTTTCACATGTTTATATATATATTTATATATTTTCAGGTTGGTACAATGTGTGCATTTTTGCAAGTAACCTCTATAAGACAGAATTAGTGGATGCTTTCAAATTCTAACCTTACATGTGTGTACAAGGTACTGCATTGGGTGTGTGTGGTACAGTGTTAACATTTCTTAGTGGGTTACATTCCCTGCTACACTGTTTAGCCCAAGAGTGTGATCCTGGGCAAATAATGTAATCTTGCTCTGATTGTGAACTGTCTGAAAAAAACGCCCTAACAATGGAGCAGATGTTGATTTTTAGGGACATGACAGTGTGTACCTTCATGCTCCCCTGTTAAAATGTGTGGCTTTCAAAGTCCATTTTAGGCAGCAACAGCATACAATAAAAGGTATTGTATTGCTTCCTCCCCTGCCTCTCGCCCCAGCCCATGTCCTCCTTTTTGGATGCAGCCAGAATACCATTAGTTCCCCGTCACCACCCACCCCACTTCAGCAACTGTATATGTTATGTTATGTTGTGTTATGTTAAAGGTACATATATAGCGCACCGTCACCAACGGAATTGGTCCCCAGGCGCTCCAAATATCACAGCATATCCATATATTATTAAAACAATGACGTCTACTGAATGTTGAGAACCAAAGGTTATAAGCCAAACTTTAATAAAACAAAATTGAAGACATGGGGGGCACCAGGGAGGGTGGGGAATGTCCAATAAGTTGATCAGAAGGATGTGCAGAGAAGGGTGGCCAGTGTGAAAGGGATGTGTGTCCCAACCCACCATACCAGGTGGGAGCTGCTACAGGAAGCTCGGTTATCTTATTATTTCCACACCTACATAGAGGGCCTTCGTCAGCACACAGTGCATGCGACCCATGTCGCTCTCTTGATGTGCAATGAAGACTTTGCAGCGAGAGAACATCACCGATTGCATGGACTGTTTTCTGTGTTGCCACCCAGACAATCAAGGGGGTGAGGAAATCACACAGCGCTTCCTAGGCCGAGATCTGGTATATACATGCCAGCATTCCCCATACCATTTGCGAGACAGGCACGCAGTCCTGCATTTCACTTTGCATTCTGGGATTTGCTGTCAGTGCTGGGTTTCATTAAAACCTAGTATCTCCTGAATGGCATGGTGCATGTTGCATATATGCTCATGTATTATATGATTCCCATACCCCTGGATCTGGTTGGCTTGTCAGTACACACTGCATGCAGTCAGTAATGTAAATGAGTAGCCTTTTCTGGCAATGCTGGGGACAGATGAGCAGGGGTGGACTGGGAACCAAAAGAGGCCCTGGACATAATTTGCAAAGTGGCCCCATGTTACACATTTTCACCAAGCCCAACTTTTTCCTATGAAAAAATTTGGAAATAAAATAGGTTACAACACAAAAATGGCCCAGGGTGGAGAGGCCTACAGGGAAATCTCCAGAGATCCCTATAAGCAGTCCACCCCTGCAGATGAGTGTCCAATCCCCCCTCCACTGCGCAGCACGCCGGGTATTGTTGCACGGCAGGGCAGAGTTGGAGTACTCAGTGCGGCATGTGTTGTTGCGTGTTGTTGGACGACAGGGCAGAGTTGGAGTACTCCGTCTGTGCGCCTTGTGTTGTTGCACGGCAGGGTAGAGTTGGAGTACTCTGCGCTGTGTGTGTTGTTGCGTGTTGTTGCACGGCATGACAGAGTTTGAGCACTCCGCAGGCGTGCGACGTGTGTTATTGCATGGCAGGGCAGTGTTGGAGTACTCTGCACGCCCTTTGTTGTTGCACGGCATGGCAGAGTTGGAGTACTCTGCCGGCCCTTGAACTGCGACCCCACACGGTTGTGCTTTAAAGAAGGAGTCTCTGTCCCTCAGAGAGAAGCCGAAGACTGATCTGATCTGCGTGGTCCAACAGTTAGAGCGCTCAGAGCAGATGAGATTGGGCAATGCTGCAGGGCCGCCCAAAGCGAGGCAGGGTAACTGCTGTTACCATCAACAGGCCTGGAGAGGGGAAGCCCAACCTCTCCCGCTTTGCTCCTTTCCTTCCCCCAAGCCAGAGATGAATGCAGGCTGTGCAACACAAAGCTGAGGAAGGGTGAGGTGTGAACAATCACCTCACCCTTCCTCCATACAGAAAGGTGGTAAGCACCTAAGGAAACCAACAGTCAGGCAGGGATCAGGTTCAGAGACCTGCCCCCCCATGGGCCAGACAGTCGGCTATCCGGCCGGGGACTGGAACACAACAGCCCCCCCTACTATACATATCAAAGACCCAGGGCTCCCCTGGGTCTTATAAATACACAGCGGCATGCTCTGAGAAAACACAAACAGTTTGTGGACCCTGAACAGGGACCCAAACACACAGGAGGTGCACTGTTTACTCAGTGCCTTCCAAACCTTTGCTTCTGTACCACAAAACCCTCCCACCCTACAAATAAGGGAGAATAACAAAGGAAAAGAAGTACAAGGCACTGTACGGTGCCCCCAACAAGTCGTGGGACATGAGAAGGCGGGCACAGGCCAGAGGGGGAAACCCCAAGACCCGGTGCCCAAAAGTATGTTACTAAGATGATATGTGATTATTGTTATCTCCATAACCATATCTGTACAATAAAATCCTACTGCCTTTTATTGCCAACACTTGACAACAATATGTGAGCCAAATTATTCCGGGTGAGGGTATGGGGTCGGCAAATAATTATGCATGCATATGGGTTCAGCAGTTACATTTGCACACTCACTTTAGCTCCGAGGGACACAGACTCACTCGTTAGTGCGTGTAGGACATCAGAGCCATCTGCTTCACCCAGAGAAACAGAGGGCCTGATTTCCAAAGCATTCCTCTGTGGAGTTTTCCCATTGAAAAACGCTTTTGCAAATCAGGTCCAGTGAGACTTGTTGGAAGTTACAGCCGATTGTTGCTGCACTGTGAAAGAGGTGCGCAGCACAACACCTGGATGTAGTGACCCAGTGGGAGTGGAGCTGATGGGGGTATGGGGGGAGGAGGTGTCAGGGGAGGAGGTGTCAATAATCACTGTTATTTATTTAT
Source organism: Ambystoma mexicanum (assembly GCF_040938575.1). Classification (NCBI taxonomy): domain Eukaryota; kingdom Metazoa; phylum Chordata; class Amphibia; order Caudata; family Ambystomatidae; genus Ambystoma; species Ambystoma mexicanum. Next base: position 162,242,810 of record NC_090937.1, on the reverse strand, counting down.
AAAACGCTTGGTGAATTACATGGCACCCATTAAACATTATGAATGCAGCTATAACTGTAGTAAAGTGCTCCCAGACCCCATAGCAGCCCTCGGATTGCATAAATCGGTGCGGGGGGGTGGACGGAGCCAGACAAGCATGGCGCTCAGGGTGTCAATGTGCTCTCCCATGCCTGGGTGATAGAGGCATACCTATCCTTCCAGGCCAGGGCTGAGGTAGGCCGGATGCGAGACCAGGGAGACATATTTTGCCGGATCTTATATCCGCCCCAATGGCCGGCGCTGGTGACACTTTACGAGGAGAGAAACACATGGTTTGCATCCTGGAAAGCTCTGTTTCTTGTGACAATCGCATCTACCAGGCAGACTGGGGTACCAGCCTCCTTTGAACAGTGGCGTCGCTTAGGGAGGTATCTGGGGGGGCCGGTCCCTTCCTTTGAAATCCGGAGGCTTCCCTACTCAGCTGGGCTACTTTCTCTGCACTGCTGCAGTGCTGTGTCCACCAGCACAGCACACACACAGAGCAGCAATCAATACTGCCCACAACAAAGAAGAGCTGTTAAGTCCCCCATGCAGCCAAGAGCAGCTCCTCCAATCAGAATGTAGCGCACAAAACCAACAAGTGACTTAATGGTTTCGTGCCTACAGTCCAATGGGAGGGGAGGTGCAGTGGGGTGTGGCAGTTGCTGTGAACATAATATTATCTGCAGGAGTGCTTCTAACATCACACATTGCCCTTTTATATGTGTCCCCCCTACTGTTGTCTTTGGCCCCCCTACTTTTGTCTGTGGCCTCCTCTGTGCCCCTCCCTCCTTAATTTGATTACTGGCGACTCCACTGCTTTTGAGATGTCACCAGACCTGCAATTCACTCTGGAAAGCCCAGGCTTTTTGCCTAGGGTGTGTTTGCAGTTCCACGGGTACCAGGAAGTTGTTCTTCCAGTGCTGGCAGTGAAGCCCGAGTACAAAGCAGTCCATTCACTTGCACGATTCACGGATGGATTGGATCCAGGGTCATGAGCTCTTATGAGGAAACAGCTATTGCTCCAAGGAAAACAATCCATGGGCATCCCACCAGATGCAAGGCGACCTCCTGGACTCAACATCAAGGGGTGTCAGTCAGAGACAATTGCAACATTGCTACCAGGTCTTTACCCAACATGTTCTTGAAATTCAACAAACTGGTGATTTCGGGCTCACTATCAGTGGAGCGTGGAGCAAGAGTCCTTAAGGCTAGTGCCGGCTAAGCCTCCAATAAATTCACTTTTGAGCAGCATTCCGGTGAATGTTGTAATGCCGGTACACAAAAGTTACTGTTTGTGAGTTCTTCAGACAGTAAAGATTGTGAGTGGAAGGGGAATGGGAGGCAATGCTAAATTGTGTATGATCATCAACTCTGCCATATGTATTTTGTCGTTGACTTGTGCAAAGGCAAGTGGTGCCGGCGAACTTAACATAGGTTTCAAGAAAACATGCAAGTTCACCCAATTGGCTGTTCCAAATCGAAAAAAAGTGCACAGGACAAATGAGCATTTAATTAATCTTCAAGATCTGAAAAATAACCCGAGAGATGAGCATTTCCTGTAAAGTTGCTGGCACGGTGTACACGCGCACATCTGTTAAACCCAAGGATTTGCATTAAAAACCATTACTGCATAGACAAACCCAATATGCATTTAACACTTAGGGCCTGATTCATGGAAGTGTTTTATAATGGCACAATCCCATAGGAAAACATTCTGTAAATCAGGCTACAGTGGGTAGATTTCTGGCATGGATAATCGGGTGCTTGGAGACATACATTTCCACCCACTGGGCCTCACAATACCTGACCTTCTATCATGCTTCGTTTTGGCACCACATTTAAAGTAAGCACCAGTTAGCTGCTCGCATGCACGCCTTTGCAGAGATTAAAAAGTGTCTGCCAAAAAAAGGTTTAAACTATCACTCTTATTTTCATGTGTTCACATTTGACACACCAAACAGCATTTTTGTCGAATGCCACATTTTCTTCGTATCCTGTATGACGCATGCCTTTCCCAAATATTGACAAACATCCAGGTTGCCATTTTATGCATTGCGTTTTGATTGATTGATTGATATTTTATTTCTATCACGCTCGTACACAAGTGTTTCAGAGCAGGACAAGGCAAGGGAGGGGAACAGGGGAGAACAAAACAGCGATCTTGTGAGTGTGTACGTCTGGGAATTACATTTACAAACCCATGGGCTCACTTTTTAGCCTTGACTGAATCGCACTCTGGTATCTGTAATCTTTCATTAAAAATGGGGAAATAAAACGCTACAATCATAATCGTTTTTCTGAACATATTTCGATAATGATAAACATGTTTCTCGAGGGAATTTATTGTGATGTGTGTGCTTTTTAAGCCATCTACTGTTGAAAGTGAACCTCGGGGTACAGAGTGAGTCAAGCTGCTTAGTCATGGATGTGGGAAGAGGGGTTGCTGTGCAGGAGACTGGAGAGGTTGTGTTTCCCTTTCCCTGTCCCTGTGCTTATTGGTGTCTGAGTTTGAGTACCTGCAAAAGTGCCCGTTTGGGTGATTAGAAACTATGGGGTACAGAGCAGGCTGCCTACAAAACTGCGTCGGACAATTGACTTATCATGCATTTTATTTCACTTTGTGTCTGTAGGAGATTTTTGTAGGACCCTATTTATTTGCCCGCTGTAACTCGTAGTCTGCCATTCAGGAGCAGGACAATAAAACTAAAGTCCTATGACGTCATTTGTCAAGTCCTGACCAGTGGAAAAAGTGGCAGTAAATGCCTTTACTACCATTTGTTTTAATGGTCAAAAGGTTTTTATAGGGATTCGCATCTGAAGTTTGAGAGCAGAGCAGACCCAACGTGTTTTTCAATGTCTGCCCGCCTTACCCACTTGGTTTTTCGTCCGTATGTATTTTTATGCTGGTGGAAAACCAATGTATTCCAACAGAATCCACTTCACTTTTAGACTTGGGAAAAGCAGGCAGGTACCAAAGGAACCCATTGTAAATGGCTCTCACAATTGCCTATTATGCCTTTATGTGTCAAGCAGTCTATAAACAAAACAAACTAAATCCACCACCTAAGAAATAGCCCAGTGCAAAGTGACACTGGCTTGTCACTGCAGTTTGCTGGTTTGAATCCTGTGCATGGAAAGTAAAAAAGTGGTTGCTGGGGCTGACTGGGGTAATGTGAGCTGGCTCGGTCAAGGTTTTGGGAGACTACCGGGGCATAGCCCCAGCTAGCCGGGGCCCCCTTAAGGCCCTGGTTGTCTCTTTTTTTTGTCATTCTGTCCCTGCTTTGACTTCTTCCCCTACTTCTAAGGTACCCTCTGCTGCTGAACAGAAACTGTAATTGTGTCTCTTGTTCGCACGTCTTCTTCTAGCTTCCCCCACTGTCATTTCTCACAAATCCATTTATTTTCCTGGTTATTCCCATTAAAGTGTGTACAGGTTTTGCAGGTCATGCATAGATATCTTTACATGTTAAAGCCCACACATGTGCACCTTATGGCTTTACAATTGCCCATGCTTCAGCCTCCTTAGCCCCCCCATACTGATCCCAGCCCTCTCCTCCCAGGAAAGGTCAGGGCAGGATTTCCATGACTTCACTGCCGGGACCTCAGTGATTTCCTATGGGAATTAGACCATATAATTGGATATCATAAGGGAAGTGCAATGTTTAATCAAGCTTTAATTAGATCCTCTTGACAGGGTGTTTGCCTGATATGACCTGTGTTTATTGTTCTCAATGTGGTTACATTACACATTCTTTGGTTCTAACTAAATATTACCCGTTTGGAACATTTGGACAGGACAGTAACTCAATTATCTGCGCAGGCGAAGCTCATAGGACATAAATATGGCACATTTTCACTTCTCCCGTTTGTTTGTTTTTATAATCAAAGGTCGTTCACACTATAACTTTGGAGCCGAACCCTCCCATGGGACATATGGGATCGACTGGAGGGGAAGTTTTGGCGAGCTGTCTTGCACTTACCAAATGCAGTTCCCATAGACATTATTCGTCACAAAACTTCCTGGTCTACCTTCTCTATATGCAAGAGTAAAGTGGACAACTCAACAACTCTTCAACAAAATTAAACCATCCTGCCCCATGCAATTTGCACTTTTGGTGACTGAACTTGGAAGTTACCCGGATTGGACTCTGGATTTATGGTCGAAAAGGTGTCTCAAGATCTTACTCGATTTGGGAATTTCAAGTGACACCATGACCAATAATCCCTCATATGTGAAGAAAGTCATATGGACAAACGATTGGCAAGAGAAAGAAACAAAAATATCACATTTGAATATCCATATGCTTACGAACATCTTGACAGCGTATTACAATTTAACCCTGGCATATATGACTACGTTCCCAAATGACAAACCCAGAGATTTGTTCATGAGATTTTGGTTAAACATGCTCCATAATAACACCACACTTTACAGACATGGCCTGGCTGTGCATTCCAGATGTAGACTTTGCAATTCACACGAGAAGTCCCTAACACGCCTGATCCTGTTTGTCCAAGAGCTGCGAAGCTTATGAACTTCGTATCTATGAAGTCCTTTATCGGCCTAATTTGGACTAGATGCCGAGGCATGGTGGGAGGCGCTCTACGCAGGAGGGACGGCCAGATGGACTTATGCAGTGACCAAGGTTTTAGAAGGTTTTTGGGAGAAACTGTTAACTGCTTAAATATGATGATGAAAGACTTTTTTGGGATACTTGGTAACAGTTTATAATAAACTTTAAACTCTAATAAAACAAAATATTACCCGTTTTCATAGCTTTTCTTGGATTTTGCATTACTGTGTATGAGCAGAGGCCAAGATGACCTGAACACCATTCTTAGTTTGTGTCACGCCTGTAAGATCAAGTCGGATTGACATTGTACCAGCCCCACCCGCTTCTCTGAGGCAGAAGCTCATTGCCAGACTCACTCAAATGCAACCGAATCAGCCATCCAAAAGCACCAGCCTCACAAACTTCCCAGAAGGCTGTGAGTGCCCCTCCCTCGTGTCAGACCCTGCCATTTTCCCCCATCAGGTGCAGAGAAACCCAATCTCAATATGGTGTTAGACCCCAGACTCCATGAGTCTAACACTTGACTGACAGTGCCCCCTTCCTATCAGCCTTCAAGAAGCATAAACTTCATATGTGGATAATCGTGCCACCACTGATTATGCAAAGCAACCAGCAAGACATATACCAGCCTTCTGCTGGAATGCATCTGCCATGACTAACATAACCCCATCACATCAGGCCTTTCCTAGAAAAGAATAGCAGTCAGTGGTCGAGTGTATGAAAAGAAGTAGTGGAACTAAGTTCCATGATATCCTGCCCCCACTGCCCAAAAACCCCATCGCCAAACTCCATCACCACGCCCCCTCCCATGCGCAAACCAATCCCCAAAACAAATAAACCTGCTGTTTAAGGAATGTTCAGTGCAGTAGACTGAAGTGCAAGTTTCAACTTTTTCCTAAACTTTTATTTTAAAACTAAACCATTCTGGAACAATTTCTTTTCTAGGAATGGTAACACTTTTAAATAAAAAAGTAAAGGTACAACGCTCCTAACCGCTCCCGCCCTCTTCGACCACTGATAGCAGTGCTCATTTCTCTTTGCAAAGTTCAGTGCACCAATGAAACCTTGAAGACTGCATTTTGTGAGGTCTTCTTTGAAGTGCGTTCATTTACATGGAGAAACACAAAATCCTGAACAAGGCAGGCAGAGTTGTGGAATTCCAGTAGGGACTGATTAGGTTTGGATGTTTTTCAAATGCTTCTCTGCTTGAAAAAGTGATCATGAGTTCTTGAATGCTCACAAATAAATGAGGTTGTTACTCACATTAACTAAGCCGAAAGGGAGGACGTTGAATTGAAAGAGTCCTAGGGGTGTTGAGAAAGCTCTTTTATCTTTATCTGGCCAGTATACTGGAACTTGCCAGTACCCTTTTGTTAAGTCTAAGGTGGATAAAAAGGTGGCTGCTCTGAGTTAATCAATTAGGGCATCGATGCGTGGCAAGGGGTAGGCATCTGACGGAAGTCTATGCAAAACCTCCAGGACCGGTCAGGTTTAGTGACCAACACAATAGGGGTGGGCATGGACTCAAAGAAGGCTCAATAATATTGGCTTCAACATTTATATATTTCCTCCAGCACTATCTGTTTACAGGCTTCCAGGAATCGATATGTCTTTAAATGAACCACTTTTCCCTTAGGTGTTCTAATATAGCGTCAGGTGCCCTTAACTCATCCTCGTTTTTCTGAAAATACATTGGTAAATGATGTAATTACATCTTTTCGATCTTCTTGCTGTTGAATAAATAACTCTAAATGAATTAACTCACAACTGTCTATTTATTTGGGAAGCAAACAGAATAGTACTTTGGCATGGGTGGCTGAGCGGTTCTCTTTCCACTCTTTCAGAAGATTTAAGTGATATAAATAGACCTTCTGGTTTCTGTCCGGTTGGGCTACTTTATAAGTACAGACTCCCGTTTGTTCTAAAATGTCCTAAGGTCGTGCCATTTAGAGACAAGTTTATTTTCTGAGGTAGGTAAGAGGACCAGTGCTTTCTGTACTATGGAAAAAGATCTTAAGCTCACCTTCCTGTCATACATGGATTTCTGCTGACTCCGGGCTTTTTTCATATGAGTGCAGATGAGATCTCAAACAAGTCTCACATGTTCTCAATTTCTAGTAGTGGTTTGCAAGATGGGAACGGGGGTGCCTCTTCTTGTTCTTCCCAGATTTCCTGGAGCATGTCTAGGACATCTCTAGGCTCTCCACCATAAAGTAGTTAAAAAAGAGAGAATCATGTTGAGGCCTGAGGGATTTTCCATACTGCAAATAGTGCCCAGGGGATCATTCGGTCCCAGTCTTTCCTGTCCTTAACTTCCAATTTCTGCAGGATTCATTTCAGTGTTTTATTGAAACTTTCCACCAAGCCATCGGTTTGGGGATGGCAAACAGAAGTTCATAAGGTGGTAATATGGAGCAGCTCTTTGACTTCTACCATAAACTTTCTCATAAAGTTTGAACCTTGAGTGGTTAGTATTTCCAAGGGACAGCCAACCCTGGAAAAATATGGTAAATTGTGTTTAAGGATCTGTTGTGTGGTATTGTTTCCCATCGGAAAGGCTTCGGGTTATCTAGTTGCATAGTCAACAATTACTAGGACATATTTGTTGCCTAATCAGGATGTTTCTAAAGGTCCAATGATGTCCATCCCGATTCTTGAAAAAGGGAATTCTATGATTGGTAAGAGATTCAAAGGGGCAGGTAATAGGATGTGCATACTGGTCTTTTGACAAATGTCTTAATATCAGCATGGATAGCTGGCCAGTATAACTTCTCACTGATATGTGCTTGGGTTTTGGAATGTCCTAAGTGCCCCCCGTTAAGATGAGAGTTTGAAAATTCCAGTATAACCATGCAGTGGGTTTTGGGGATTACTAACTGGGTCTTCACCAAGCCTTCCAAGGAAGTTTCTCTGCTATATAGCAACCCCTGTGTTAGTACTAAAAATGGGCTCTGTTTATCGACTTCCCCAATGCCTAATGTACCTCTTTCTTTTTCGTCTGCTTCACTTTCTTTAAACTGATGAAATTGAGCCTATTTACTTCTTTTCCACATCCAGTTTATTTTTTATTGTTTTGGTTCAGACTCTCTAGGTTTGCCCTGGATGTTCTCCATTAGATGTGTACCTATGGTACTTGGGTCTTTCAATGCTTTCAGGAAACTGACATACCCAGCATTTTGATTTTTTTTGTTTTGTTTTCTTGTTATTTGGTTTCTTTCCTTTATGCTCCACTGACGGAAGAGACTCCAAACTTCTCTTTTGCTGTTTCTTTCATTTTGCCTACCTTCTTCCCCAAGAGTTCTTATTTGAACTATCCAATTGTCTTCATTCACATTTTCTTCTTGTGAGTCATTTTAAGTCAATCTTCTACTGGTAGCACTAGTTCATTTGCCTCTGTCTCAACAACCTGGGCTAGTCTCTGGAATTCTTCTAGTTCTGATTCTGGTAAGGGTGTATCGTCAAAAGGTCCAGCTGTTGCATCAACCATAGACATCAACTCACCATCACTACTTCCTCCTTTTTCTGGATGGTATGGTTGAGTAATTCCGTGATTAGCCTCTTTGTTTCCCTTTCACCTGTTTTTAGGGCTTGAAGCAGTTCCTTTATTTCGTCCGTCTCCAATATTTTGTTTTACAGCCTCTTCTGTTACATTTTTTAATGATGGCTCTATCATCGTATTCAGGACATTTGTAAAACCCACCTTGGTAGAGTCACTCACACTGTTCCACTTCTTTGGTTATTTCCAGTAACATACCTGAGTGGACTTGTACCTCACTCTTCAACATTTTGAACACATCTACTAATTAGTTCAACACAAATTTGAGGGCTGTTAAGTGTGAGTGCATTAGAATTACTATCTTGGATAAACTTTCCTGGTGTGACTTGATTTGTTGTTTCACTTGTGATGTAAATTGGAACTGTTATATCTATCAACTGTTGCTTTATAGCATTCAAATCCTGCATCAAATTTTGATTTTCATTCATGGTTATTGACGACAGATTTAAATCTCATTGAATGCTTCTTTCTATACTAGCATCATCTGCCAGACTTTCCCTTCCCAATGTCCTTGCAAATGTAGTTCGCTCTCCTGGTATGTCAATGTCCAAATAGCCATACTCCGAGGCCTTCTTTTTCAGGAAGCATCGCTTAATTTTCTTTTTGAAATTGCTGTTCGTGGGCGTTCCCTGCAACATGTACCTGCGCTTGCGCTATGACTTCCTGGCCTGCTGGCACAGCCTGTTCAGAGTGCATTGCCCCCTGAATGAAAGTTTCATTTTCTTTAGTAAAAAAAGATCCATCCAATTCCGGGGCTCTTAGGTCGTCAAAAAGAGCACCACTCTGCAAAAAATATTTGACTGGCATAACCACTCTCTTGCTTCTTCTGTGTTCTCAGCACACTGATTTCATAATGCCAATCACATTTTACAGAGGCGGCAGCAAACAATAGATACCACATGGTTTTATATAGCTGCACGTATATCTCCTTTAAACACCAGAGAGCCTAATTGCAAGTCAAGCGTGTAAATGTGCAGTTTATAGACAAAGACATTCAAATTAATACTCCTGTACACGTGTCTGAAGCAGCACCTTACTTCTACATGAAGACTCGTAGTATTCCCATACAGAAATGTATTACATGTTGTACTAAGTGTGATTTTTTAGAAGGTAGCAACTTATGTTCTTAAAATACAGTCCTCAATCTCCGAACACTTTGACAGCCAAAAGTAGAACCACGCCTTTAATGTACTTAATTACAGGGTCTGTTATGCCTCATTCATAAACCAATGATCCCCGGCGTCTGGTGTCCTTAACTCTCCCCTTTAGCCATTGTTATTAATTTGTTTGAATGCAGGGGGATCCATGGCTCTTGGCCTGCAGTCGCCCCCCGTAAATAGTATCAAGGTAGAGTGTGAAAAGTAAACTGTTGAGAGGAAGGTATGAGGTAGGTGTGAGGGGTGAACGTGACTTCCAGGCAGACAATAAAATGAACCAACATCTACTTGTCGTTTACCATCTGTTGATCCATCTGTCAATCTTCAGAGACTCTAATAGTCCCCTGCTGTAGTCCCACAGTAGACTGCAGAGACTGCAATCACCTCTGCTTCCACCTCTGCCTTCCGCCCCGCGTCGGGGCGTTGTTTTTGTATGGAAGCTCCTCCGGCTGCACTTCTGTAAAGCTAATAAACAGACTCAAAATGATCCAAATGCTCAAACACTGACTGCAGAGACTGCAATCACCTCTGCTTCCACCTCCGCTTTCTGCTCTGTGTCGGGGCTGCATTTTCACTCAAAATTATCCAAAAGTTCCAGATGCTCAAACACTGACTGTAGAGTATGAAAAACACTGTTGCAAATCAGGTCCAGAGAAACTTGGTGGAAGTTACAGCCGATTGTTGCTGCACTGCGGGAAAGGAGCACAGTACAACAACGCATGGATGTAGCGACCCTGTGGGAGTGGAGCTGATGGTGGAAGGTCAACAGTCTCTGTTATTCATCTCTTTTTTAAAATGCTTGGTGAATGACCTGGCACCCATTAAACATTGAGAGTGCAGCTATAACTGTAGTAAAGTGCTCACGGCCCCCAGAGCAGCCCTTGGATTGTGTAAATCGGGGGCCGAGCCAGAAAAGCATGGCGGTCATGGTGCCAATCTGCTGCGTGCACCACCCTCCTATGCTTGGGTGATAGAGGCATGACCTTCCTTCTAGGCCAGGGTTGAGGTAGGCTAGATCTGAGACCAGGCAGACATATTTTGCCGGGTCTCAAATATCAAAAGAGAGGGGTATGCAATATGGGACTTTCAATGGGATTTTCTATGGGATGAAAAATGAAAAGAGAGGGGTATGCAGTTTTTAGGCACTGGGTGATGTGATACTTACAATGTAAGCTTGAGTTTGGGACTTTGGAAAGCCAGCAAGATCTCTGGTTGACAGGGCCAATGAATCAGGTCACTGGGCAGCTGTGCTCTACTGGATGTGATACAGGACAGCTAAGCAAGGTCTGGTCACCAAGGACAGCTGGTCTCGCCTAGATGGGATGGTTCTGCCTGCAATGGATGGGTGGTTCTGCCTGGATCTGGATCAGTGGTTCTGGCTGGATCTGGATCAGTGGTTTGTCTCTGGATCTGGTTTTGGATCTGAGTCAGCAGGTCAGGAAATCAGGCAGTCAGTCAGTCAGGAAGCAAGTAAGTAAGTCCTTTGTGATTCACTGTCTCTCCCTTAAAAGGCCAGAATGATATCATCGGTTTACAACATGGGGGGGAAGTACCCAGGAATTAGTCCTATCCTAGGATAGGCCAACCTATCAGTCTTCCCACCTCACTCTGGTCCAGGTGAAATGACATCATTTTATGTGTCTGCATTTATGAATTCCTTTGCCTTACAAAGCCTATTTCTTGACAAAAATGAGTTATGGATCAGAACATCAGATTTACACTAGCCACCATCATTAAAGATAGATGTACAGATTCAATGGAACACAAGGAATTGGGCTTGCCAATCGCTGACTCTGTGTGAGGTAGCATCACTTTTTGGCACATTTTTGTCCTTTGTATGAGAGACAAAATACTTAAAATTATGGCACTGGTAACAAATATTCAAAAGTATATTTTGCATATTTCCCCTAGGTTTCATATTGATTCCATTTAAAGAGCAGCCAGCACCACATATTTTCTGGCCATTTCAGTTTACCACAGGCTAGAAAGATGTACACGGTCTCTTTCGATTCACCAAACATTTCCATAGAAAACTAGCATAACAGAATAATTCTTATTCATTCAAAGTGCTGAGAAAAATGTCTTAAACTACAGCAGTCTTTTAGTGTCAATGGGGAAAGTTGGTCACATGGGAGGGCACTGCTGCAAAACTACCAAAGCCAAATTGTCTGCTCTTGGCTTGGCTTACACAAACAACCTCCTGGGAGACGATAAACAAGGAAATCACACCTTTGGGTCAAACACAAGGCTTCACTCCCTTCCTTTGTATTTGGTGGCAGTCTCGTTGGCCAGTCTGGTAAAACCAGTAAGTATCACACCCTCATTCCAAGCACATGTCTCTGCTGAATGAGTTAACTTGTGTATGCGAAAAGTCGGAGGCGAAAAGTCCTGCCAAACTGGTTTCCTCTGCCAGGCTGATTGAAATCTTGTGGGGGAAGAGCACAGTATCAATTGCTTTGCAGCACCTTACCCCCAAGTACAATAATATTTCTGTCCTAGCAACTGCTGTCATTTGACATTTGACTTTAAATATCATTTTTCCTTCGGTTTACAAATAACAAATTAACACGTGTGCAAGCTTTACATTTCCTATTTCCATTGCAGTTTTACAAATAATACTCCTTTCCCATTGATCCTTCTTAAGCGGGTTTGCAGGTAATGATGGTGCATGAACACAGATGAGAAACAACAGAGAGTTTCTTTGTTTTTGACATGGAATACAAATAGAACACTGTATTCTTTTTTTTCCGAGTTTCAGAGTGCAGTGATTCACATTAAAGAAAAACAAAGCTGTGTCAGTTGCACCGTACGATTCTTGCTTCTTACGTGAAAGAACAGTCAGCCATGGCTGTTTTTATGATGGATTGCCTACTGTCTTTGGTATTTCAGATGGGATGAGCATGCAGGGCTATATTTTAAGAGCAGCGCATACTTTGTGATATTTTAAATGAAAGGAAATATTAATTTCAGGTCGTCTTGCCTGCAGTGTGCATCTTTGGTTTTCAGATGCCAGAACAGCCAAAGTAGATCCTTTCTGAATGTGGGTCATTTCCTTCATGATTCAAATGGCATTTTCTTCATGATTCAAATGGCATTTTCTTCATGATTCAAATGGCAGGAAAGACAATTTCAGAACTTTTCTGTGGGTGGCAGTATTCAATGGTTGCCACACATGTGCCAAGGACAAAAGCACCACTGTCGTTGTGGCCTTGTTTAAATGCAGTTCTTCTTGTAGGGGAGTACTGCAAGGGCCTTAAATGTACCCCCCAGAATCCCCCCTGCTCTCCTATGACTTTTTGTTGAGGGAGACTACGGCAGAGTGGGGTTCATTTGGTGGAGTTCTTCATCAGGGAGCGGCACACCTGGATCCTCTTCCATCTTTCGATTGGAGGGTATGAGGTGCCCTCTTCCCTTCCTTTCCTTCCCGGTCCCCGAGGCAGTCCTCACCAGGCTAGGAGTTAATGCAGTTAATTATCTATTAGAAGATAGACAAAAAAACAAGTTTTAGTACATTTTATGGGTGCTTTTCCCAGGAAGATTTACAACAGCTGGACAACGATTTGCAGTTTTACAATTTTCTGTGTTCTCTTATTCTCGTCTTCACTATAAAATCAAGCAACTTACTCAACAGGACAAGGACAATGACTTAACTTTTCAAAACATCTTTTTCTTCTATTTATGATAACATCAAGTACATTTCTCCCTGTTATATAGATATACCTATGCACCTAAATACTTCCCCCTGCTTTTTCTTTTCCTTTCTTCTCATTGTTCCGATGGTTTTGCTGTTTGATTTTCCTCTGGCTCATCAATCAGCTGCAAAGTGTTTCTGGGGTGACCATTTTTTAGCTGATTGATATGGACCCATTTCTCTTCTGACAGCTCTCATTTTGGGATTCGGATCTTGTAGGCCAAATGTTGTCTACAGTTTCAAAGGGACCACGCGAGGAGGGGAAGAATTTCCTCTCCTTAGTCTGGTTCCTCTGAAAATTGTACGAAAAGGGGCTATAGGTGCACATCAATTCTCAAGTAATTATTACTAGTCCAGCATTGCTGTTTTTAGAGTTTTGAAGGTGCATGGGAGGAACTGGGGCCCTGGCACAAGGCCACCACTATTCACACGAAACAAGAAAAGAGGATCCAAGGTTGGAACCCTCCCGTCCCCTGCACATTATATAAATCCACCCACAAGGCAGTCAGATATTAAATAGTAGTGCTCAAATATTCATTCATATGAAATTTCGTTTATCAGTACATGAACAATTCATACAGACATGTATTCTAAAAATGAAGCGATTTAATCATAAAGAATATGCATATAGCAAATGTTCACTAATCCTATTTTCCCGGCTGACGCATTTCGAGGGAGATCCTCTTCTTCATAAGCCTGGTTGGACGTGAGGCGCGGTGTTTATATGTATGTGCGCATACAGTGCTGCATTAAGTCTTAGTATTAGCAAATGTCATGTTACCAATACTGGTATTATATGAGCGGTATCTCTGCCACACCACAGTGTTGTCTGAACATTTTGCTGGGTGTAGTCTGGAGATCCCTACATCGTGTGGTCAGGCAGGCAGTCAATAAATCATAGCGTGCCATCACAGGTCTGAAAAGACGGAAGAATGCTCATATCTGGTAATGCAGTTCTTTGTGCAGCATTGGTAACCAGGGCAACAAGTGTCCGAATTCAGGGGTGTCTTCAAACGAGTGTAGACACAGACAGGCCTTCAAACCGAAGGCCTGTCTGTGGAGTCTGAAAGCTGTTCTCTGTACTGTTCTAGCTGCATACACATTGCCAGTAACCCAGGAAAATGCTTGTCCATGGTGCAAGTGGTGAAAATTGTACAAGTAGACCCTGTCACCTACTTGATACTCTTTTTTAGTTGTTTTTAAGTCGTAGTGGGTTTTCATCCCCTTTACCGATTTCTCCAAGTTCCGCTGAGCGTACACAAAAGCATGCTGGAGGTGTTTTCTCCGATTTTCAACATATTAATGTGCTGGAGGCGTTAATCAGTGTCTGCTCCTGTATTCTATAGAGAAGATGCTGAGGTAGCACCATTATTTTCGTCCAGTCATTAGCTCAAAAGAAGGCATTTTGTCACAGAAGATGGTGCAGATATGATGGCCATCGGGACAAGAGAAATCGGATGTCCCAACAAGGCCCAGAATCTGCCACAACCTTCTTAAGAACGCTCACAATGGTTTTATTGTACCTCTCAACTGCCCCACTAGAGGCTGGCAGTTTTCAATATGGAGTTTCCCTTTTACCCCAAGTATCTCCCACATCCCCGTCATCACTTTGCTGGTGAAGTGTCTTCCTTGGTGTGACTCAATTCTTTGGAGAAGGCCAAAATGCGAGAAGATGTGGTTGATCATCGGGGTAGCTGCTGTTTTTGTCTTACAATTTGGGGGCGGGAGACATTTCACGAATTTGGTAAAAAAGCATGTTACTGTTAACATGTACTTGTTCCCCTAGAGGAAAGAATCACGGGCCTGATGAAATCAACTTGCTAATCTGACCAATGCAGTGTCATCCCGCTCTTCTGGAGGGGAGCTTGGTGTGTGAGTGAACCTGGCTGAAATTGGGCACACACAAGACACCCCTTAAAATATTGGTCAAGGTGCTGCCACATGTGTGGCCAGAATGCAACCTCTTGCAAGATTTCTAAAGTAGCACGAAACCCCCAATGACCGTCTGTGGCCACATCATGTGTGTGACTTAGCATCAGGCTTCAGAATGACATAGGTACCACTCACTGTTCACATCCAGAGATGGGTCTCCTTACCAACAAACCGTTTTGGATTCGTAACATTTTGGGAAACTTCATGAACACCTGGAGATCCTCTTTCCCAATGTCATCAGTTTCCGTCAGAGGAAAGTTCACGGGGTCCTCAATGTGTTGGTAAAATTTCCTAATAATCGGATACCCATTTTGTTCCATGATCAAATCAGCATCTGGGGTCTCCTTCCGGAACTGGGCAGTTGAGAGTTCATTGTGGGCAATGTTTGGGACCTGGTGACAGCAGTGACCTGGATTTCCCCCAACAGGGATTCGATCTCAAGGAGATCCTCCTTGATGGCTTTGGTTTTGGCCAACTGATCAGCCAGCTCGTTTCCAGTTTTGTCTGGTCGCTCTATTCTGGAATGACCCTTAATCCTTTTCCAATAGATAGTCATCCCATTAGAGGTGACCAGATCATCAATATTTAGTATGAGTTTGCCAAGTTTAAGTGGTTTATTGTTTGCACACAGCATGCCTCTGGTTTTCCAATTGATCAGTTGCTCCACAAACCGATTCCGGACATAATCTGAATTGGTGATTATGACCAGTTCGTGGAGTCGGTGTTGCACAGCAGTGAGGACGGCCTGGTGTACTACATCAACTCCGCCACCTGACTACTGCATGGACCGATCATGTACCCAGTGGATGGGTCTGGGGCCTCATTCCCCCAGCATTCCCAACGGCGGCCATCAGTTCCTTTTCCCCGTTGTTGTCAACATGGTAGGAGCACCCGTTCAAATAAACTGTGGGCATCCTCTTGCACATGTCTTCTTCATAGACTTTGTGCAGGGAATTCAGGTATGCCTCCAGTTTGTCTTTGTGTTTGAGACTTTTGTCTTCGAGACAGTTTTCTCTGGCACAATCATGCAAGTCAGCCAGATCTTGCACGAAGGCATTCTTCTTGTTTTGGCCATATCTGACCTCTACAGAAAAGCCTAGCATGGACAGAATCGAGGAAGTAATTCTAGAATTACTTACATTTCCTGCCCGAATTCTGTCAGTTTGGTGATATTGCAAAGGCTAGTGCAGAGTCTCCACAATGATGTGCCCCCCTTGGATGAATGGGTTCTAATTTTTCAATGCCCACACCGTTGTGCCGGGAGTGCCTTCTCACAATCGTTGAATTTTTCCTGCACAGAAGATAAAGTTTTACTTGCATAGGAGATGACTTTATTGACTTTGTCATGCTTTGGTTATAATGCTTCTGTCAAGCATGTATTCGAGAACCCTGTCTCCAAGAAGAACTCCTTGTTTTTGACGGGGTAAATGAGAAAAGGCGTTTGTGAAAGGCTTCTTTTGAGTTGTTTCACTGCCTCGGCTTGTTCTGGACCCCACTCCCACTTGACCCCCCTTTAACAAATGGACCATGGGTCTTGTGACCTCTGTGTAATCCTCAATGAACTTCTTACTGTAATTAGTCAGTCCAAGAAGGCTCCTTAGTTCACACAGAGTTGTTGGGTCTTTTAGTTTTAATTGTGCTTCCACTTTCTTTGCCTGGGGAAAGAGACCCTCAGGGGTGATTTCATGTCCTGAGAAGTTTACACGGGTCCTACACCACTTGTGCCTTTTGAAAGGACAGTTTTGCTCCGGCAACCTTCAACTGGGTCAGAAAATAACGGATTTCCGCTACGCGTTCCTCCACAGTTGAGCTTTTAATCAGGACATCGTCCACATAGGCCAGGTCACCCCTTTAACCCAGTGGGGGATGGCTTTATGCAGAAAGATGTTGAATTAATTGCTCGAGTTTAAATATCCAAAGGGAGTCCAGGCCCATGTGTACTGCTGCCCCCTGAAGGTGAAGGCCAGCTTGTACTGGTCTTCTCTACTTACGGGTACTGTCTGGTATCCATTGGTCAAGTCAATGGCGGTGTACACCTTTGACTCCTGGATCTGAGCCAGTCCATGGTCGATGTAGGGAAGAGGCCATCAGGACATGTGGGCCCATTTATTCAGCTCCCTAATGTCTGCGCAAAATCTCCATTTGCAATTTGGATTTAGAATCCCCAGTACCGGATTATTAAAGGTACTGTGGACTGGACGAATTATCCCATGGGATTTTTAATGATTACTGTAAGGGACTCCATAGACGCGAGAGGTAAGCGATATTGCTTCCCGAATACGGGAGTCATCCCAGGGCCCGTGGGAATTGAGGTAGAACGTATCTCTGTGCGAACACAGTCATACAAGTCCACAGCAAAGATATCCTGAAAATCCTAAAACACCTGCTTCAACTTTTACTTTTGTTCCTCGGTCTCACAGGCATCAGCAAGGTTGACCTTTTCTTCAACCATCTGTCTAAAGCCTGCGAAGACGTCGGGTTTTGCGATCTCAGCTGTCTCCTTCAACTATGTGGCAAGATCTCTGGTCAGGGTGTTGACCTGTCCATAGGGGTTAAGGTAGGAGAGGTAGTCATTGTGGACCTGTAATATCACCTCATCCTTCCTGATGTCACAGCTCACCTCTTTCCCCCTGTAAGGGCCGGAAGAGTACACCAAGAAATTACCCCCTTGCTGGGTTTAGATCTTTTCTGACGGTATGTCATTGTCACTGTCATAACAGTCATTGGGGATTGGTCCTATGATTTCATTTCCTAACTCCATGGGAAAAGGCTGGTCAGCAACTGCCATTCCAATAAAGGTGTCTGCGTCCAGAGTGATACTCCTAGGGTCACTGTTACCCATCCCTATTAGAACAGTGTTGTGTTCTAAGTCAACTAATGGTGTCAGGTTCAACCCCAACCCCTGCTGTTGGAGATGGTGATTTAGGTGTACATAAGCATCCGGGTTTTGGAGTCTCTGTCCTCTCTTGATATTTAGGTAAAATGGGAATTGTTGCGTCCGTCCTGGGATGGTGACCTCCTCTCCAATTTGAATTTCAACTTCATATGGTAGCAATTGAGTTGACCTACATTCTTTTTCTGAATCACCAAAGCCCATAACGTTGCCACCTAGTGGGGACCAGGCTTTATAATTTATGTTGTCCAAATTAATTGCAAACCGGTTGAGAATGTCACTGCCTGAATAGAATGCAGAAGGAACATCTCGCACAAACCAACAATTATGCCCTTTGCTTTTATCACCTATGGAAATTGTTTGCATACACCTGCTAGGCAGGAGATTTTTGGAATTGGCAGTTTCTAGGCCCATTTCACACTTAAATGTGGGATTGGTCGGATCTTTTGGGAGTTTCCTGAACAACGCTTCGCTGATTAAGCTTTTTCCATTATTCAGGCAAACTCTGATGACAACAGGTTTCCTCCCCTCATTTAAATGAATGGGGAGGAACAGCTGTGCACCCTTCTTCTGAATCTCAGCCAAGCTTTGAGCTGTTTTTTCATCACTTTTCACTACAGGAATTGGATTTTCAAATTGGGGATCAGTATAAACTTTTAGGGTATTTCCTTCCAGTGTGGAATGCTACTTGAAACTGGAAGGAATTTTCAGGAATGCAGGGGAGTTCCCATCACCAGTCTGTTGTCCTACAGCTATTACAGTAATGCCAGGTACTTGATTGTTCTGAAAATGGAACTCAATTTGGTCAGATCACTGTTCAACCATGTGGCATGTGCCATTTAGACTGATGTAGTTGGTGCTCTGTTTTAATTTTATTGGCCGGTTACCCTGAGTCCAGAGGACCTTGTTCACACAGTCTATTAGTGGAGACAACCTCCGAAGGAGGTCATTACCTAATAGACAGGGGGTGCCCTCTGGAGTCACAAGTATAACCAGATGTTTCAGCTTGTGTCGCCCAATTTTGATCTCCAGATCTGCAGTCTCCTCGATGGGAATTTCGTTCCCGTCAAAGTTCTGGAGTTGTCCAGGAACAGGGGTGAGAGGAATCTGGTGTCTCTCCCCCCTTCCTGAATTTAGCTGCTCAAATACGCTTTTGGACACAAGAGTGGCTTGGATCCGGTGTCCACCAGTTCTGAAAATGCACACATTACCATTGCACTCAGATGGGGGCATGGAACCTACCTTCTTTCTCCTCCAATGGGCAAAGGAAATGGGCATTTTGGCCAAGATGCTCGGTTAGTTTCTTTATTTTGGACTCCGACACTTTGGGGTCTTGGACAGTCTTCTGTGTCAGAGTTCCTGAATCTGTAAAGAAAATGTGGCATCCTGAAATAGGTGGGATTTCAGAATCCCCTTTTTCCCTTAGCTCTGAGCTGTCCCCCTTTATCTGGAGACAGTCACTAGAACCGGTTTGTGCGGAGAATCCCTCAGTGATCGTTATGTTCTCTGGATGACCTTTCTGGGGTTCATGGATGAGCGATCCCCACACCTATCCAGTCTAGGTTGTGGTCTTTTGAGACCCATCTTCCTTTGGGAGGAATTCCTCCATCTTTGAATGAGAAGACTTTCTTCCCAGAATCCTCCAAGGATCCTTCACCTTCAAACTGGCGGACACTGACTTCCTCGACAAAATGGGTCTTTCCGGTCTATTTGTTTCTCCTTCCTACCCTCTGTTCCCTGGGTTGCAGATTTTCAGGGGAAGCAGATTTAACTTCTGGTTCTGGGTGTGTAGGGGCTTTTCACGAGTGAGGAAGTAAGCTTCCTCTAGGGCTTTGCATCCCCCTTTCTCCCGTGCCTCCTCCTCTGGAACCGGTTGGTTATCAGGGTTCTCTCCGCATCATTGTTCCGGGGTGCCATACCCTTGGTTTGAGTTATTCAGGGCCACCATGTTCATCTGAAGGTACTGCTGAGCCTTCAACACTGGGACTCAGATCTTAAGTTAGGTTCTGGACCTGGCGCTACAGTTGGGACACCCACTCTGGCTGGTACGGTGGCCTTGTGTCAAATCTGGGTTGTTCTCTGGAATTTTAAGTATCCCTTCTCCCGGAGTAACGTGGGTACTGGGGTTTCCCTGGTAGCCCTCCACCTTGGCCACAACTCTCATGGATTTTGTGGTCTGGACTCCTGAAAATGGGGAGAGTAAGGAGGGTTGTCCTGGATTTTGGGTTTTTTAGGGTACCTGGGGAAGAAAGTTAAACTACGGTTTGGAAGATTACTGCCCCCCTGAGGGAAGTTTGGAGGGAAGTTTCCTGGGGACGTACTCACATGATTGTATCCCCCTTGGGATTTGGGAGTCCACACATACCCCAAGATGGGCCGGTTGCCCTTGTATCTAGGGCTGATATAATTGGCAATGTTAGGGGGCACATTTGTGGGGTACCCTACCTGACCACCACATGTTTGTGATTGGTCAGAGGGTCTTCTCTGTGTCTGATTTGGTTGATTTTGGGAAGGTGTATATGTAGTCCCCCCATTTCTAGGTCAAAAATGGGGGTATCCTTCACCTCTGCTACCTTGGCAGCAGCGGGGATATTGGTTGGTTTGGGGGTTTTAGCTGGATTTTTGTTTTATACAGGTTTTTGGACCTCATAGATCTGGGTAGCTTTCTCTATTACCCAGTCCAGGGTCCTGTCATCATGGAAATCCGTTACCAACTGGTTCATGATGTACTTTGGGAGTGCATGAAAATAGGTATTTATAAATTCCCTACTATTCCTGTGCACCCGCCTATTAGTTTGCGCAAATGCCTGTTTTAATTCCTGAACAAATTCTCTTGAAGCCTGATCCACTCCACACTGCAGATTGTAGGCCTCCTTGCGGGCCTTCTAGGGGTTTCTGTGTGTCAAGAAGTTGACCACCTTAAAGGGTTCTGGTCTTCCAGCCCGGCAAAGAAGCTGGAGTTCTCTGGAGAGAAAGTCCATTTTGCAATGTTGAAGGAGGTCATCATCTGGTCGTATAGCTCCAGATGCTCCCAGACTGACTATTTGGCATTTTTGTGGTACAAAGTCATGAAACTTCTAATAGCCTTTATCTACCTATTGGGGTCTTTCACCAGAGTTCTCTTTTGCTTGGCAGTTTTCCTTTTCCCCTGGACCTGAGTCCATTCACCCTCAGACTCAGAGCTGCTGTTGCTTGAGGTCCCCTCGCTATCCTCTAGGCGCTCCCTAATCCATTGAGCTTGGGAGTCTCTCCCAGAATGACAGGACCTAGTCTCTTCTCCCCTGTTGTACTTTGGGCTCTCTGGGTAATTCCTCTGGACTCCCTCTTTCGCACAGGAGAGTATTCTTCGGACTCCTCCCTGCTTCCAGGGTTGGTGGAGAACCCCCCATCTCCCTGATTGGGTGGAGGTTTTCAGAATACTTGTTTGGGGCCTCAATTGATCCACTTTTTTCTCTGCAAAGCGAACCAAATGGTCCCTTTGTAGATGATGTTTCTTCAGGTCTAGCTCGCTGATTTTCTACTCATAGGAGTCTTCCTGGTCAGAGACATTGGCCCTAATATTTTTAACCTGTACAGTGATGCCCGTCCATCAATCTCTGATGGGCGGTGGCCTGGCTGCTCAATCATGCTGGGCCTACTTGCGTCCGGCTGCCTCTTGGTTTCTGGTTCTTGTGAACCTGTGGCCATGAAGTTAGCAGTGTCTGGCGCATATAAGGTGGTAAATGGGCTTCAGGCCCTTGGTAGAGAGGGCATCACACTGTGATCAGGGGTGGCTCTGTCCCTCTCTAACCGTTCGGGGTCCCCAAGTTTTGATAGAACCTAATACACTCTTTTTCTAATAGCTCAAGTTTCTCCTTCTCAGCCCCTATTTCCTGACAATAGGCAAAGGCCTGAGCCTTTTGCTGTGCTATCAGGGCTTGACTTACCTCTATTACCTTCCCTTGTGCTGCTACCTGGCTCTAGAGTCCCCTGTTCTCCTCACAAAGGGCCTCATTTCTTTTATGGGCCTCTTGTATTGTCTGGGAATACTCAGACCATTTTTGTTGCAGGAGCTGCATCTCCTGTCTCTGAACATTTTTGGCTTGGGTGGTCTCTTCTAGATCACCTTCTACTTGTCTCATGTGCCCCAATAAATGTACATACTCAGTTTTTGGGTCAGTCAGTTCCAGAAGGTCTGACTCTATTTTCTGTAAGTCTGTTTAGGGCATCGTTTTCCTGATACAGGGTTCCAATCTGTTCAGTCTGCTCCTCTCTTTGTTGTTTTATATCACCTAATTTCTGGAGTTCCTGGTCAAATTCTGTTTGGGAATGGGCTTCGTTAATGATTAACTTACTATTCTCATAGTCCAATTTCTCAAATTGTTTTTGGAGAGCAGCCATGTCCTCTAAGCAGATTGTATTGTATTTTACTTGTTGCTTTAATTTTTGTTGGCTCTCTTTCAGGGAATCAACCCTTTCCTGTCAATGTAGCTAGTTGGGCCTCCTGTTCTGAATTAGTTAGTTGCTATTCTGCCAACTCCTCTTAACTGCTGGATGAGATTTCTCAACTCAGACTCAGAATTTTGGCTCTCTTGCACTTTTGCTTCTTTAATTCACTTTGGGTTTGATTTAAGAGGTCAGGCTGGTGTTGCGCAAAGGTTATACTTTTTTTGATACTTGTCTTCTATGACTATCAGGTGGAAATATATGAATGCAGTGAGTGGGACCATCTTAATTTGCTCCGCTTTAATATTCGGAGTCATATAAAACTCAATCAGGGCTTGATGCAATAGGCCTCGGTCCTCCCACACATCCATGCTTATGGAGGTGACCTGTTGCATTATATCGGATATCCAGGCCTCCTGCTCCTGCTCTGCACATTCCCCTCGAATGAATAGTTTGGACAGGAGGTGCTGCCTAGCCATGTTAATCTCTACAGTGGTCATTATGAAAAGTGTTCTTCTTTTGTTTAATTATCTATACAAGGGCAAACATCTCTACCCTGCTTTTGCCAAGTTTAGTGTTGATTTTACTTTATTTTTACACACATGCCTGATACCTAGGGAATACGTTTTGGGTTGGCGCTTTAATAGTGTAACACAGTTTTCTAACCACAAAAAGTATCACTACCTTTTCTAGGTTAGCCAGCTTTGTTAAACTATCATGGGTGGAAACACTTACCTCAATCCCGGCAAGGCCCACTGTGTAAACGTTTTAGAACACTGCACACTCCCGTGAGGGACTCTTTCCACTGACAATGAATGTGGCGCACAATAAAAACGCTTTTTATCTTTATTGATTCTCGGATTCTACTTTGAGAAGGCCCCCAACCTGTCTCACACCCACCTTAACAAATTCCCTGTGTCGCAATAGACTATGAACCAGGCGGTGTGTAACAATGAAATATTTATTCATTTTTATAATTCAACCAAAATCAAACAAATCCAAATTAGGTCAGCAGCCACCATGGTGTGGCAGTACAATTCAAATGATTCCCGCAAGACAGTTAGTTCCAAATCCTAACAAAATATACAAACATCTTTAATAGAAAACACAAGCAAAATCGTTTTCTGTATGACAGATAGCACGCAGGTTATGCACTCCCCCTGCAACCCTTCCCCCAAACTCATGCTGAGTAAATGCTTTGTTGCTGGAAAGCTGTGGCAAGAAGTCAGAAGAAGAGCGAAAAATCAGATCAAAAATTCAGCCTAACACCCCAAGATGGGAGGCCAGAAATGGAAATGAAAACCTTTAAAAGGATCAAAATGGCATACTCTGATTTTACTTGTTACTTGTATATCGGTTACAGTTGAGCTAGGATAGCTAGAACAGAACTTTGTGTGGCTGCACTTAAGAGTCAAGGACGCTTACAGTCTAATGAGCAGTGCACCAAAGCAACGTGAGCACATGTAAGAGAATCAATTTTGGGAAGAAAGCAATGCAGAAAAAAAACACACACAGCAGAATTGCAATTCGTTTTTTCACACTGGTGTAAAATGACAAGCAGCTAAGAAAAGGGGCTTAGCTGTCAAAATCGGAAATCGGTTTTGTGGATCAGAAACACAGGCACATGACAGATATCATTCTGATGGAAAGGGGTTACTCTTAACAGGATGATGGTGTGGTTTTTTCTATGGGAAATGAAAATCAGAATTTATAGATAAACACATGCACATGCAAATTCGTTTTTTTTAAACTAAGCCTATTTCTATACAGACTATGTTTTAATGAATATAGTTAGTAAAAACACTTGACAAAATTGTTGGTTTCAAATGGCAACAATAGTAAACGTGAATTTTCAATCAGGAAATTAATTGATTTACTTCAAATGATACTAGGGACTTACACAGATAACAGAAAGAATTAGAAAAGAAATGCGCTAACGGACATAGACTTACACAGATTTTTCTATGGAAAGGTGAACAGATGATACTATCAATCTGGGATTTGCAATAGGATTTTCTAAGAGATGCAGGATTGAAAAGAGGGGGGTATGCAATATAGGACTTTCAATGGGATTTTCTATGGGATGAAAAATTAAAAGAGAGGGGTATGCAGTTTTTGGGCACTGGGTGAATTGATACTTACAAGGTAAGCTTGAGTATGGGACTTTGGACAGCCAGCAAGATCTCTGGACAATGGGGCCAAGGGATCAGGTCACTGGGACAGCCGGCCAAGAGATCTGGTCACTGGGTCAGCTGGGCTCTCCCAGATGGGATGGTTCTGCCTGGATCTGTATGGGTGGTTCTGCCTGAATCAGGATCAGTGGTTCTTCCTGGATCGGGATCAGTGGTTTGTCTCTGGATCTGGTTTTGGTTCCGACTTAGCATGTCAGGAAATCAGGCAGACAGTCAGTCAGTCAGGAAGTAATTAAGTAAGTCTCTGGTGTTTCTCTGTCTCTCCCTTAAATAGCCATAATGACATTATCGGTTTACAACCTGGGGGAAAGTACCCTCGAATTAGTCCTATACTAGGATAAGCCAGCCTATTGGTCCTCCCACCTCCCTCTAGGCTGATTGGTCCAGGGGAAATGAAATCATTTTATGTGTGTGTATTTATAACTTCCTTTGTCTCTCAAAACATATTTCTTGACAAAAATAAGTTATGGATCAGAACTTCAGATTTACACTAGCCACTGTCATGAAAGATAGATGTACAGATTCAATTTGGGCAAACCGATCGCCGACTCTGTCTGAGGTAGCATTGCTTTTTGGCACCTTTTTGCCCTTTGTATGAGATACATAACACTTAAAATTATGGCAATGAGTACAACTGCCCATTTCAGTTTACCACGTGATAGAATGATGCAAATGTCTCTTTCTATTCACCAAACATTTCCATGGCAAACTAGCATAACAGAATAATTCTTATTCATTTAGAGTGCTGAGAAAAATGTCTTAAACTACAGCTGTCTTTTAGTGTCAATGGAAAAAGTTGGTCACGCGGGAGGGCAACTGCTGCAAAACTACCACAGCCAAATTGTCTGCTCTTGGCTCGGCTTACATAAAGAACCTCCTGAGAGAGGATGCTGAAGGAAATCGCACATTTGGGTCAAACACAGGGCTTAACTGCATTCCTTCATATTTTATGGCAGTCCTGCCAGCCAGTCTGGTAAAACCAGTAATTATCACACCCTCAGTCCAAGCACATGTCTGTACTGAATAAGTTCACTTGTGGATGCGAAAAGTGGGAGACAAAACCTCCCTTTCAAACTGGTTTCCTCTGCCAGGCTGAATGAAATTTTCTGGGGGAAGAGTACAGTATCAATTGCTTCGCAGCCTACCCACCCCCAAGTACAATAATATTTCTGGGCTATCAACTGCTGTCATTTGACATTTGACTTTAAATGGAATTTTTCCTTTGTTTTACAAATAACAAATGAACACGTGTGCAAGCTTTACATTTCCTATTTCCAATGCGGTTTTACAAATAATACTCCTTTCCCATTCCTATTCTTAAGCGGGTTTGCAGGTAATGTTGGTGCATGAATACAGATGGAGAAACTACAGAAAGTTTCTTTGATTTTGACATGGAATAAATATAGAACGCTCTATTCTTTTCTTTCCGAGATTCAGAGTGTGGTGATTCACAGTAAAGAAAAACAAAGCGGTGTCAGTTACACTGAAATATTCATGATCTTTAAGTGAATGAACAGTCAGCCATGGCTGTTTTTATGATGGATTGACTACTTTCTTTGGTATTTCAGATGGGATGAGCATGCATGGCTATTGTTTTTCAGAAAAGTGCATACTTTCTGATATTTTAGATAAAAGGAAAAAGAAATTTCAGGCCATCTTGCCTGCAGTGTTTTCCGATGCCATAACAGTCAAAGAAGATCCTTTCTGACTGTGGGTCATTTCCTTCATGATTCAAATGGCATTTTCTTAATGATTCAAATGACATTTTATTCATGATTCAAATGGCAGGGAAGAACATTTCAGGACTATTCTGTGGGTGGCATTATTTATTGGTTAACACACATGTGCCAAGGACAAAAGCACCGCTGTCATTGTGGCCTTGTTTAAATGCAGTTCTTGTTTGTAGGGAGTTCTGCAAGGGCCTTATATGGACCCCACAGAATCCCCCCTGCTGTCCCATGACTATTTGTTGACGGATAGTAGGGCCGAGTGGGGTTCATTTGGTGAGTTCTTCTTCATCAGGAAGCGGCACACCCAGATCCTCTACTTTCTTTCAGTTAGAGGGTATGAGGTACCCTCTTCCCTTCCTTTCATTCCCGGTCCCTGAGGCGGTCTTCACCAGGCTTGGACGTAATGGAGTTAATTATCTAGTAGAAGAAAGATAAAAAACAAGTTTTAGTACATTTTTTGGGTAAAATTCCTGGAAGATTTACAACAGCGGGGCAATGATTTGCAGTTTTAAATTTATTTGTGATCTCTTATTCTCGTTTTCACAATAACATCAAGCAGCTTACTCAACAGGACAGGGACAAAAACTTAACTTTTCAAAACAACTTTTTATTCTATTTATCATAACATCAAGTAAAGTACTTCCTGTTATATAGATATACCTATGCACCTAAATACTTACTTCTGCCTTTTCTTTTCCTTTCTTCTCATTATTCCGATGGCTCCTCCGTTTGATGTTCCTTTGGCTCATCAATCAGCTGCAAAGTGTGTCTGGGGTGACAATATTTTAGCAGATTGATGTGGACCCATTTCTCCTCTGACAGATCCTGTGGATCTTGTATGAGGAAAATGAAATTTTGTCTACAATTTCAAAGGGACCACACCAGGAGGGGAAGAATTTCCTCTCCTTAGTCTGGATCCTCGAAGATTGTACAAGTAGACCTTTTCACCAACTAGATTTTTTTTTTTGTTGTTTTTAAGTCGTAGCATGTTTTCATCCCTTCTGTCGATTTCTCCAGGTTCCGCTGAGGGTATGCAAAAGCATGCTGAAGGTGTTTTCTCAGATTTTCAACATTTTCATGTGTTGTGGAGGTGTTAATCAGTGTCTATTCCTGTGTTCTATGGAGCAGATGCTGAGGTAGCACTATTTTTCATCCAGTCATTAGCTCAAAAAAAGACATTTGGTCACACAAGATGGTGTAGATCTGATGGTCATCAGGACAAGCAGTAATCGGATGTCCCAACTAGGCCCAGAAACCACCACAAGCGTCTTAAAAATGCTCACAATGGTTTTATTGTACCTCTTACCTCCCCGACTAGAGGATTGGTGGTAGCAATATCGAGTTTCCTTTTTACCCAAGTATCTCCTACATCTTCGTTATCACTTCACTGGTGAAGTGATTTCGTCGGTCTGACTCAATCTTTTGGGGAAGGCTGAAACACAAGAAGATCTGGTTGATCATCAGGGCAGCTGCTGTTTCAGCCTTGCAATTTGGGGGCGGGAGCCATTCCACCCATTTGGTAAACTATTATGTTACTGTTAACATGTACTTGTTCTCCCTAGAGGAGCAAATCATGGGCCTGATGAAATCTACTTGTAAATCTGACCAAGGCAGTTTCGTCCCGCTCTTCTAGAGGGGAGCAAGATGTGTGAGTGAACTTGGCTGAAATTAGGGCCACACAAGACACTCTTTCAAATATTGGTTGAGGTCCTGCCCCATGTCTGGCCAGTATGCAACCTCTTGCAAAATTTCTAAAGTAGTATGAAACCCCTGATGACCAGCTGTGTCCACGTCATGGGTGTGCCTTAGCATCAGGCTTCGGAATGAGGTAGTTATCACCCACTGGTCACATCCAGAGATGGATCTCCTTACCAACAAACCGTCTTGGATTCAGAACATTTTGTGAAACTTCATTAACAATCAGAGATCCTCTTTCCCAATGTAATAGGTTTCTGGCAGAGGAAAGTTCACAGGGTCCTTAATGTGTTGGTAACATTTCCCAATGATCTGATCCCCTTTTGTGCCATGATCAAATCAGCACCTTGGGTCTCCTTACTCAACGGGGCAGTTGAGAGTTCATTGTGGGCGAGTTTTTGTACCTGGTGACAGCAGTGATCTGGATTTCCCTCAACAGGGACTCGATCTCAAGGAGGTCCCACTGGATGGCTCTGATTTTGGCTGCCTGATCAGCCTGGTCATTTCCAGTTTTGTCTGGTCCCTCTATTCTGGAATGCCCCTTAATCTTTTTCCAATAGATGGTCATCCCATTAGAGGTGACCAGGTTATGAATATTTTGTATGAGTTTGCAATGTTTGAGTGGTTTATGGTTTGCACACAGAAAGCCTCTGCTTTTCTAATTGATCATCTCCCGTATTCTTTTCTTTCCCACTTTCAGAGTGCAGTGATCACAGTAAAGAAAAACAAAACCGTGCCAGTTACACTGTAAGATTCTTTCTCCTTAATTGAATGAACAGTTTGCCACGGTTGTGTTTAGGATACATTGCCTACTTTGTTTGGTATTTCCGATGGGATGCGCACGCAGGCCTATTTTTTAAGAGTAGTGCATACTTTGTGATATTTTAGCTGAAAGGGAAAATAAATTTCAGGCCGCCTTGCCTGCAGTGTGCAACTTTGGTTTTCAGATGCCAGAATAGCCAAAGTAGATCCTTTCCGACTGTGGGTCATTTCCATCATGATTCAAATGGCATTTTCTTCATGATTCAAAAGGCAGGGAGTTCATTTCAGAACTATTCTTTGGGTGGCAGTATTCAATGGTTGCCACACATTTGCCAAGGACAAAAGCATTGCCATTGTTGTGGCCTTGTTTAAATGCACTTCTTGCTGTAAGGGAGTTCTGTAAAGGCCTTAAATGTACCCCACATCCTGATTCAAAACTACAATTTATTTTCCATCTGCATGGCATGGAGAAGCGGGAGGCCTCTATACGTCACGTGTCAATAGGAACCGCCTATTGAAAGTACATGATGTTTGCTCTTAGATAAAACATATATTTGATGTCTTTTTCATTTAAATTTGTTCGACATTTCAGATCCTTGGAATTACATTTACCACTCTTAGCTACAATTATACATTTCCTAACCTGCAACTTTCGTTCCAGTTACATGTTTGGCACACGCAGAGCCAGTCTGCTTTAAACAACAAATACATCCTGACACACCACCAACATGGACGTTTTTTGTTTGACTAGATGCAGAGAAGAAATACTTGACCTCCGCCATACTTGCCTGGATAATGTGCATCTCTCATTTTCTTCTGCTCCCTCTTCTAATTAAAAAACAGACACGTCTTGTTTATCTTCAGAGTTTAAACCACACCCAGAAATATAATTTTTCTTGGCACAGTCGCATCCTTGAGGTGAGTGTATGTGCTTTAAGAAAAGACTCGGAAGCAAAGTGTTAAATGGAGAATGGAACCTTTCGGTTAGCTTTGCCTTCACCTGCACCCACACCGTCGGCAGACCCCATCTGCAATTTTTCTCCAGCTTTCCCTCTCAACACAACAATGCTGCCCAATGCTGCCCAAGGTGGTTTGTTTCAATGAGATGTGGCCGTTTCTTGGCTCCACGGCCTTCCCTTATATATTTTTTTTCTTTTTATGCTTTGCCCACTTGGATGCTATTTGGAGAAAGCAAATTAACCCCTCTTTGAATGACTTCCGACTGCTGCTTGAAACTCCCCAGGGATGGGATATTTAGATCTACGTAGGGAATAATAGAACAGGTCTGTGTCTGGCCTTACTCCCGATAGGGAAATTGCCAAGCCAGGGCATTTTCATACACTACCTGAGCCACGTTTCCTATGCTTGCTGGCTGCTTACAATTAAAGTTCTGAACATACCTTTGCAATGGTGAGTAGAAGAATCACAATGAGCAAGATCTTCACCCACCCTTTGGACCAGGTAGCCAGACTTCAACATTGCATGAGGAGGGTTACTGAGACGGGGGGCGACCACAAGATTACGCCTGCTTCACCCCCACTGATTTATCCAGTTCTTACCATAGGGGTAAGCTGCAAATGGTACCTTGCTTTAGCATTTTAGAGCTGCTAATAGCACATGCTTCCTGCGCTCCTGCCCAAACTCTCCCTTCACAAGGGGATAACTAGTACGCCCTGGAGACACACATCCACCCACTGGGCCTCACAATACCTGACCTTCTATCATGCTTCGTTTTGGCACCACATTTAAAGTAAGCACCAGTTAGCTGCTCGCATGCACTCCTTTGCAGAGATAAAAAAGTGTCTGCCAAAAAAAGGTTTAAACTATCACTTATTTTCATGTGTTCACATTTGACACACCAAATAGCGTTTTTGTCGAATGCCACATTTTCTTCGTATCATGTATGACGCATGCTTTTTCCAAACAATGACAAACATCCAGGTTGCCCTTTTATGCATTGCGTTTTGTTGTGAGTGTGTACGTCTGGGAATTACATTTACAAAACACATGGGCTCTCTTTTTAGCCTTGACTAAATCGCACTCTGGTATCTGTAATCTTTCATTAAAGATGGGGAAATAAAACGCTACAATCATAATCGTTTTTCTGAACATATTTCTATAATGATAAACATGTTTCTCGAGGTAATTTATTGTGATGTGTGTGCTTTTTAAGCCATCTACTGTTGAAAGTGAACCTCGGGGTACAGAGTGAGTCAAGCTGTTTAGCCATGGATGTGGGAAGAGAGGTTGCTGTCCGGGAGACTGAAGAGGTTGCGTTTCCCTTTTCCTGTCCCTGTGCTTATTGGTGTCTGAGTTTGAATACCTGCAAAAGTGCCCGGTTGGGTGATGAGAAACTATGGGGTACAGAGCAGGCTGCCTACAAGCTGCGTTGGTCAATTGACTCATCATGCATTTTATTTCACTTTGTATCTGTAGGAGATTTTTGTAGGACCTTATTTATTTGCACGCTGTAACTTGTAGTCTGCCATTCAGGAACAGGAAAATAAAGCTATAGTCCTATGACGTCATTTGTCAAGTCCTGACCAGTGGAAAAAGTGTCAGTGAACGCCTTTACTACCATTTTATTTATGGTCAAAAGGTGTTTATAGGGATTTGCGTCTCAAGTTGGAGAGCAGAGCAGACTTAACTTGTTTTTCGATGTCTGCCCGCCTTACCCACTTGGTTTTTCGTCTGTATGTATTTTTATGCTGGTGGAAAACCAATGTATTCCAACAGAATCCACTTGACTTTTAGACTTGGGAAAAGCAGACAGGTACCAAAGGAACCCATTGTAAATGGCTCTCACAATTGCCTATTATGCCTTTATGTGTCAAGCTGTCTATGAACGAAACAAACAAAATCCACCACCTCAGAAATAGTCCAGTGCAAAGTGACACTGGCTTGCCACTACAGTATGGAGGTTTGAATCCTGTGCATGGAAAGTAAAAAAGTGGTTGTCGGGGCTGACTTGGGTAATGTGAGCTGGCTCAGACAAGGTTTTGGAAGACTACCGGGGCATAGCCCCAGCTAGCCAGGGCCCCCTGAAAACCCTGGTTCTCTCTTTCTTTGTCATTCTGTCCCTCTCTGCTTGGACTTTTTTCCCTATTTTTAAGGTACCCTCTGCTGAGGGACAGAAACTGTAATTGTGTCTCTTGGTCGCACGTCTTCTTCTAGCTTCCCCCACTGTCATTTCTCACAGCTCCATATTATTTTCCTGGTTATTCACATTACAGTGTGCAGGTTTTGCAGGTCATGCATAGATATCTTTACAAGTTAAAGCCCACACGTGCGCATTATGGCTTTACAATTGGCCATGCTTCAGCCTCCTTACCCCCCCTGTCCCCTCCCCCACCTTACTGATCCAACCCCTGTCCTCCCAGGAAGGGTCAGGGCAGGATTTCCATGACTTCACTGCCGGAAATTCACTGATTTCCTATGGGAATTAGACCATATAATTGGACATCATAAGGGAAGTGCAATGTTTAATCAAGCTTTAATTAGATCCTCTTGACATGGTGTTTGCCTAATATAACCTGTGTTTATTGTTCTCAATGTGTTTACATTACAAATTCTTTGGTTCTAACTAAATATTACCCATTTGGAACATTTGGAATCAATTATCTGCGCAGGGGAAGCTAATAGGACATACATATGGCACATTTTCACTTCTCCCGTTTGTTCGTTTTTATAATCAAAGGTCGTTCACACTATAACTTTGGAGCCGAACCCTCCCATGGGACATATGGGATCGACTGGAGGGGAAGTTTTGTTGAGCTGTCTTGCACTTACCAAATGCAGTTCCCATAGGCATTATTCGTCACGATACTGGTCTACTTTCTAAATATGCAAGAGTAAAGTGGACGACTCTACAACTCTTCAACAAAATTAAACCATCCTGCCCCATGCAATTTGCACTTTTGGTGACTGAACCTGGAAGTTACCCGGATT
Source organism: Ambystoma mexicanum (assembly GCF_040938575.1). Classification (NCBI taxonomy): domain Eukaryota; kingdom Metazoa; phylum Chordata; class Amphibia; order Caudata; family Ambystomatidae; genus Ambystoma; species Ambystoma mexicanum. The sequence continues at coordinate 162,210,234 of NC_090937.1, read as the reverse complement.
TATGGTCAAAAAGGTGTCTCAATATCTTACTCGATTTGGGAATTTCAAGTGACACCATGACCAATAATCCCTCATATGTGAAGAAACTTTGTTTGTTTGTTTGTTTTTATTATTTGTAAAGCGCACCTAACCCGTGGGTAGCAGGGCACAAAGCAGCAAGAGGAGTGTACAACTTAAGTAACAGAGCACACAGTAAATGAATCCAACTAGGTTACAATGTTGGAAGCGTCAAACATTAGGACCAATGCATCAGAGTATAAAAGTATAGGTGAATATACATAGTTTACAAGTTATAGATATATCTAAGCATAGCGGTGAGAGGATATAAAGTTTATACAAAATTTACAATAGGCGTAGCAGTGGAAGAGATTAGGTGTCTTAGCGTTAGATGTCATGTTCCTTGATCCAACGGATGGTGTTAGATCTGAATTGTGGGTAGGGAAGTTCTTCCCTGAGAGATGGTGGTAGGGAGTTCCAAAATTGTTCTGCTTTGACAGGAAAGCTATTCCCTCCAGACATAGTACCTTTAAATCTTAGGACAAGGAGGAGGTTTGAATTGGCTTTTCTAGAGGGGCGGCAAGAAGTCGGTCTGGTGAATCTCGTTATCAAATATTGAGGGGCCGCTTGGTGTAGGCATTTATGGGTCAGAGAGACCGATTTAAGGAAAATCTTATCTTTTGTGGAAAGCCAATTGTACGATCTTCTCGTCTCTGAGATATGTGCTTTCCTTGGGAGGCTTAGGGCTGCTCTTAATGCATTGTTTTGTAGGGTTTGAATTTTATTTGTAATGTATTTGTTACTGCCTACATAGAGCACGTTGCAATAATCCAACTTGGATAGGATCAATGCTCTAGCTAGAGTGATGCAGTTGTTTGGTGAGAGGAATGGTTTGGCTGCCCTAATGAGTTTACATGTATAAGATGTGGTGGAAGCCATGGCATTGACTTGTTTTTTGAAGGTGAGCATTGAGTTTAAATAGAATCCTAAGGTTTTAACCTCCTTGGCTACGGTGATGATATTATTGTCAATGACAAAAGATGAGTAGTTTTGACATAATTTATTGAGATTGTGTTCAGTGCCTAGTGTGAAGAGTTCTGTTTTGTCATCATTCAAGCATAGACCATGAGAAGCCATCCATGCCTGGATGATGAGGTACACTCGATTTACAAAGGCTTAATCCTTGTCATAATCCTCCATCAGTGGGATGAGGATCTGGGTATCATCAGCATAGTTTGTGTTGGTGATACCCAGCCCATCTAGATTTAGATAAAAAGGGCTTTGTAAAAATGTTGTACAGGGTGGGGGAGACACAAGAACCTTGTGGCACACCACAGGTAATGGGCATAGGGTCAGCGGCTGCTGAAGGGGAAAAAACTCACATAGTACGGTTGTTGAGGAAGGACTAAATCCATTCAGTTGCCTCCTGGGAGAAATGAACTGCCGATTGTAGGTTTGTGCAGAGAAACTCGTGGTTGACCAAATCAAATGCAGCTGAGAGATCGAGAAGTAACAGGAGTGCTGTCTTTCCCTCATCTCTCAGCTCATCTATCTGTGCCTTAAGATATATAAGCACAGTCTTATAGATCTTAAGATGCTGAGGTCTGAAGCCTGACTGTCGGACTCCTAGGAGATGGTTAAGTTCAAGGTATTGTTGAATTTGTTGGTATGCTATTTTATCAAGGATTTTGAGAAGAAACTGCACTGTAGTGATGGAACGGTAGTTGGTAGGGATGGCAGGATCCAGATTCGGTTTTTTGAGGAGTGGGAGGACCCACGATTGTTTCAGATTGTTAGGTATGGTACCGACTGTAAAGGATGCATTTATTAGTTTAGTGATAAATGGTGAGAGTTCTCGGGCTGCATCCTTTATCAGTTGTGCTGGGCATAGGTCCCCATTGCAGTTCGAAGGTTTGAGTGCAAGAATAACTTTTTCAACCTCTTTGGTAGAGACTTTACTGAAGTTGAAGAGGGGGGTGGGCACAGGAGGTGACGTCCGGGTAGGTTGAGGAGGAGTAGAACTAGTGTTACTCAATTTGGAGGTGGAGAGGAGGGATTCTTTTTTGTTGCTGATTTTAGTTTGCAGAGAAGTAATTTTATTGGCAAGAGCATTTTGAATATCTGTGCACCAGTTTTTGTCCTTGATGCATGAGTCAGGCGGCTGGACAGGAGTTTCTATTTCTTTCAGAATTGAGAAGAGCTCTTTAGTATTAGATTTCGCTTGAGAGATCCGAAGGTCATAAGAGGTTTGTTTTGCAAGGATGATTTCTCTTTTGCACTGGGAAGCTAAATTACTTGGGTTTATCTTATTCATTTCAGATGGATCTGATCTGCAGAGTTTTTCATAGCGTCGTTTCTCCTGTCTGATAGCCTTAAGGTGAGGAGAGAACCAATTGTTCACATGTTTGCGAGGTTTGCTCTTTCTCACTTTGAGAGGTGCTATGGCATCAAGGGAAGATAGCATTACTTTATTATACAGATCTACCATGGTTGAGGGATCTGAATGGTCAGGAATAGCGTTAAGAGTAGGTAGGATCATAGGAATAAGGTTTTCAGGAGTGATGTTTCTCTTATTTCTGGTTGGGACAGCTGGAGATATGCTGTTAGGTAGCAGCAGTAGTGTGGGCTCTCGGGAGAATGTGATCAGGTGATGATCAGACCACGGCTGTGGAATTATGGCTGAGACTGTAAGTGGGCAATTGTGCATAGCTAGCCAGTCCAGGGTTCTACCTTTGGTATGGGTGGGGGCTGTAATTTTCTGAGTGAAGCCTAGTTCCTCTAGGGTGTTATTGATTATAGTGGCATTAGTGTCTAATGGGTTGTTAAGACCAAGGTTAAAATCTCCTAATATGATGTTTTGGGAGGAGTTCTTGAGATTATGCGGTATAATATTTGTTAAGTCATCTTCAAAAGATCCTAATGGACCAGGAGGTCTGTATATTAGGTGAATGGATACAGGCTTCGTATTAGATAGAGTTAACTTAGCCGTTAGGGATTCACAGGAATTTATGTTGTGTGGTGGTGAGACATTCACTGATAGGTTAGTTTTAGCTATAATAGCAAGGACACCACCTCGAGAGGTGGTACGGTCGAGTCTTACTAGGGTGTAGTCGTCTGGCACGGCTAGCATAATTGCTGGGCCGGCTGCTGGGTGAAGCCAAGATTCTGTAACAGCTAAGAGGTCTAAGTTTTCATTGTGTAGTAAGTCAGCTATGTCGGTAGCATGGGCTACCATAGAGCGTGCATTTATAAGAGCAGCCCTCATCCCAGGCTAAACTTGTTTCAGGATTGCTAGTTGTGTTTTGGGTTTACATTTCATGAGAAAGATAGGTTCTCAGAAGAGTCTGCTATTAAGTTGGATTGGGTGCCGGTGAAGGCTTGAATTACGCAGGCTGCGAGTGGCATTGCTGGGCGCTAGTTTGGTTAGATGGTCATAGAGCCTAGGTAGTCTAGCACGTAATTTAAGGTTTCTCTGTGAAACAGTGCAGGGTATAGTAGTCATGGTAACCTGTTTGAGGGCATTCTGCGCTGGCGCAGGTAGGGGTGGATTAAGGAGCATGGTGTGGTCATGTAGGCTAGTAATGTATAGGAGTGTTCTTAGTAGGACCGTGTAGAGCATTGGCAAATACATTGTATACAGAGAACTGGTTAGGAGTCAAGCAGAGCATAGGAGATGTCCCTGCGTAATAACATAGGTGTAACACAAAGGCAGACGTAGAGACCAGGTGCTATTCAATGGAGGCTGGGCAAGTATCACACTTTATGGAAAGTAGGAGACAGACTGTCTAGTAACCAAGGGGCATACTAAAGAGTTAAAGTGGGTGTATTGGAGATTGGATAGTCGGTCTAACACTTAGACTAGGTACTTGGGCCTAGTTCAATACTGCCAACCTGCTGGTTGGGTACTCTCTGGGTTTTGAGCACAAGCAATGGCAGTGGGGCAGACGGAGATAGGGGCCCTAGTCATACAGTACTATGCCGAGGATATGAAAAAGTGACATCACTAGAGGTAAACACAGGGGACATTGTCCCAATGATTATATGCATTGATATCAGGTAAGCAACTGGCAAATCAGATATAGGCAATCATTTCTAAAATACAGAGCGTGATGCACAGGCAAGTGGAAACAATGGCTTTCTCAAGGGTCAGTAAAGTAACTTATAGGCAGATAAATAACTGGCAATACAAATGCGGGTGATCAATGCTAGGATGCAGAGCGTAATGCACAGGCACGTGGAAGCAGTAGCTTCATCAAGTATTCAGGTGCGCCAAGTAAATCCATAGACGCAGAGGTTAGCTAAACTTCTACTAGAGGCATAATGCAGGCGAGTGTACAAGGAGGCGGAGGGATTGGCCAATTAAACAATAAAGCAAGTATAAAGATTAAATATCGGTGAAGAGGCAAGACAAGGGATGTTTAGCCATAAATACAGTACGCAACATGTGATGAGCAGACTTACATGTACAAAGTGTGAAATGTCATTCGGTCCCGTGCACGATAGCATAGGGATACATTTGATGTCCGGAGCATTCATAGGGCAGGGGATAAAGTTTTGTTGAACATACCGAGAAAAAGAATTGGGCAATAAGGCCAAATACTCCCAGCGCTTGCGCCTCAATTAACGGCGTATGTGCGTCTGCGGTCAATTGTTAATATATGAGTGTCTTGCCCAGCACCAACAGTATAAAAAATATAGAACAATTGCAACAATCGAACTGCGCCACACACAACAAGAATTTTAAGCCAATAAGTACAAATGTACAGTTGTTTAATTTATGTCACGAACAACCTGACACTTGTTTCGAGCGAAGCTCTTCCTCTGAGGCTGTTAACAGTACATATAATCAACCATTGTGAGAAAATAAGCAGAATAACGCACACAAAACATTCAGATTGCATGGGCCAAGTGTTGGTGGACAACAGGTTGTCAGCATAGTGTATCAACATCCAATGCACAAATATCAAACAAGAATTGTCAATATTTAAGAAACATGTTTTACAAAATTATTGTGATGTGAGTTTAACACAAGGTATACATATCACATTCACAAGAAAATGATTATTCATATTACCCAATCGTGGAAAGTATCGGAGCAGTCCAAAACGAAGGAACAATAAGAAAAAGAAAGGAAAAAATAAAACAAAGCCTATAGTTAGCCAGGTTCGTGGGTGGGCAGTCGTGGTAAAGGTCTCTGCAAAAACCATGAGGTCATAATCGCTAGTTGCATGTGCCAAAAAAGAAAGGATAATTCATATTTACCACGTAGTCTTGTACAATTTGGACCACTTGTAATTAAGAGAAAGGATAATTAATATTGGAAAACCAAGCTACCCCACACAGGGTGATGTGTAGCATTGCAAAATACTCCAATTGGCACTTACCAATTCAAGGAAATGAATAAGTCACGGAGCAAAATCAAAATGCGTAACTAAAAAAGAAAAAGAAAAAATAAAGGAAAAAGTAACAATTTACACTGAAATACCGTCCTCTCCACCATCCGGAGAATGAGCTATACTCTCAAATAAGAAACATAAGAAATTTACCTGAGTTAACTTGTAACGGTCAAGTATACATAGAACTGCGGTGTACAGCGATCCCAGAATGCTAGCATATTATGACAAAATCATTGTCACCAAACCGTCCCACTCATGTTATGTCCATAGACCCAGCGATCATCAATGCGAAGAAAAAATTATAAAGAAAGGCGAATGCCTAATTAGCTTTAAATGATAAAGTGTTAATCAATACAAAAATAAAAGAAACCAGGCACCGTGTGCAAGTTCACACGTCCTGCTTACCTGCCGGTCGGCTAAGAAATGAGTTCAAGGGAGAGCACGCTGCCGCGTCTCCTGTGCTTTATAGCTACGAGCAGTAACGAACCACTACAACGCAGGTGGCGGCACCAGTGCACCGCTATCTTGGGAGGATCACGGCGCATGCATATTGCAGCCGGTCCTATTAGCAGCATAAACTAAAGTTAACCAGTTATTAAACCAAGAAGAGGAAATAAATAAATAACGATGCAACCTAATGTAAATGTCTAAATAACAATGCAACCTGATGTAAAAGGCTGCCCAAAATTGATTATATAAATCAAAACTCAAGGACAACAATGCCAACCAGAGGACATATGGAGTCGCTGCACAAATTTACTCTCTAATTATGCCCAAACAAACGGAATCCGCACGATGATACACAATCATTGTTATTTGCACAGAACTCACTGCGAACGCCCAGCCACTCAATCGAAGTAATGTATACTGTAATTGTAAGCAACTAACGTGTACAGCAAGCAAACACCTGAAATTCTGACTTGACACTGGCAATATTATAGAAGACACTGTATTAATGAAAAAGAAAAACACCATCATCTATATCAATCAAAATCTATCACAAAAACACATGAAACTCATGATCGGAATGAAGGCCTCTAGTGACCATTCTATGTTTGCAAATGAGACATGCTTCTAATTGTCTAAGCTTCAGTTCGATATTACCCGCTCTCTTTGACAAGGAGACCTGATGTAATCCTGTAAATCTAATATCCTTGGCATTATACATTTGATTACAGTTCTGCCAATGATTGGCCAATGGATATTTGGAATCTTGTTCAGACAAAGTGGAGAAATGTTCACGAATGCGAATCTTGAGTGGCCTAATTGTACTGCCAATATACTTTAGGCCACAGACGCAGATGATACAATAAACTACAAATTTCGAATTGCAATTAATAAATGCATTGATTATATGTTTGCCAGTTATACCAAAGTCAACAGTCTGAGTCTCCCGAGTATGCATACACATATTACAGCTCCCACATTTGTGAAAACCTTTGGCCTTGCCTTGTGATAGCCATGTCACACCACTTGCTGGTTGAGACATAAAGGATGGACATAATATGTTCTTAAGTGTTGGTGCTCTGCTGAATGTAATTGAAGGATTAGGTTCTAGATATTTACCCAAATCCTGGTCTAGTTGAAGGAAATGCCAGTGGTGTTTCAGAATCGCATATATGTTGTTGCTGTCACTGTTATAACGTGTAATAAGTCTGATTTTATGCGAACGCTCTGGATCCAAATTGGATTTGTTTTTGGTTGTCAGCAAGTCAGCTCTCTTCATACTCGACACTGCACGCTCTGCCTGAGTAAGTAAATGAGACATGTAACCCCGTGCTTTGAATTGGCCATGAATTAATTATTTTTCCACCTCAAAGTCAGCATCCCTTGAACAGTTTCTCTTTGCTCGCATATACTCCCCTTTCTGGATATTATTATTCACTGAGTTTTTATGAGAGCTTGAAGAATGTAAAACAGCATTGACAGCAGTTGGTTTCCGGAATGTTCTAGTCTGAAACCCATCTTTAGATACGGAAATTTTAAGATCCAGAAAATCAATCGTACTCATACTGTGCTGATAAGTAAACTGAAGACCCCAGCTGTTAGCATTGAGGAATTTAACAAATTCAGATAAATGATCCTCAGTGCCTGTCCACATCATGATAACATCATCAATATACCTTTTCCATACTATGAATTCCATACTATTTCTTCATGATTCAAAAGGCAGGGAGGAACATTTCAGAACTATTCTTTGGGTGGCAGTATTCAATGGTTGCCACACATGTGCCAAGGACAAAAGCACTGGCATTGTTGTGGCCTTGTTTAAATGCACGTTCTACTGTAGTGGAGTTGGGTAAAGGCCTTTATTGTACCCCACATCCTGACTCAAAACTGCAATTTGTTTCCCATTTGCATGTCATGGAGAAGCGGGAGGCCTCAATACATCACGTGTCAATAGGAACCGCCTATTGAAAGTACATGATGTTTGCTCTTAGATAAAACATATATTTGTTGTCTTTTTCATTTAAATTTGTTCGACATTTCGGATCCTTGGAATTCTGCAGCTCTCCCACTTTACGTGACAATGAACAAGAATTACATTTACCACTCTTAGCTACAATTACAGATTTCCGAGCCTGCAACTCTCGTTCCGTTTACATGTTTGGTACACGCAGAGCCAGTCTGCTTTAAACAACAAATACATCCTGACACACCACCAACATGGGCTTTCTTTGTTTGTCTAGATGCAGAAAGAAATACTTGACCTCCGCCATACTTGCCTGGATAATGTGCATCTCTCATTTTCTTCTGCTCCCTCTTCTAATTAAAAAACAGACACGTCTTGTTTATCTTCAGAGTTTAAACCACACCGACAAATATATATTTTTTTGGCACAGTCGCATCCTTGAGGTGAGCGTATGTGCTTTAAGAAAAGTCTCGGAAGCAAAGTGTTAAATGGAGAATGAAACTTTAGGTTAGCGTTGCCTTCACCTGCACCCACACCGTCGGCAGACCCCATCTGCAATTTTTCTCCAGCTTTCTCTCTCAACACAACAATGCTGCCCAAGGTGGTTTGTTTCAATGAGATGTGGCCGTTTCTTGGCTCCACGGCCTTCCCTTATATATTTTTTTTCTTTTTATGCTTTGCCCACTTGGATGCTATTTGGAGAAAGCAAATTAACCCCTCTTTGAATGACTTCTGACTGCTGCTTGAAACTCCCCGGGGATGGGATATTTAGATCTACATAGGGAATAATAGAACAGGTCTGTGTCTGGCCTTACTCGCGATAGGGAAATTGCCAAGCCAGGGCTTTTTCATACACTACCTGAGCCACGTTTCCTATGCTTGCTGGCTGCTTACAATTAAAGTTCTGAACATACCTTTGCAATGGTGAGTAGAAGAATCACAATGAGCAAGATCTTCACCCACCCTTTGGACCAGGTAGCCAGACTTCAACATTGCATGAGGAGGGTTAATGAGATGGGGGACGACCACAAGATTAAGCCTGCTGAACCCCTACCGATTTATCCAGTTGTTATCATGGACGTAATTTCTGGGTGGGGGAACAAAGTTGTTTTTCAAACTTCCCCACGTTATCCGATGCTCAGCATTTTTAAAGCAGCGCAATACCATTTGGAAGCTGCAAACGGTACCTTGCTTTAGCCTTTTAGAGCTGCTAATAGCACATGCTTCCTGAGCTCCGGCCCAAATTCTCCCTTCACAAGCAGCTAACTAAAAGGCGGCAGGGTCGGACTTGAAGGCGGAAGGAACTATCACGCCCAAAACCGCTAAAACTCCCTGGAGACTAATACAGACTTGTCTTGTTTATCTTTAGACTTTAAACCACACATGGAAATATTATTTTGTTGGCACCCACTGAGCCTCACAATACCTGACCTTCTATCATGCTTTGTTTTGGCACCGCATTCAAAGTAAGCACAAGTTAGCTGCACACATGTACGCCTTTGGAGAGATTAGTGTCTGTCAAAAAAAAGGTTTAAACTATCGCTCTTATTGTCCTCTGTTCACATTTGACACACCAAATAGCGTTTGTGTCGAATGCCACATTTTCTTCATATCATGTATGACGCATGCCATTTCCAAAAAATTACAAATATCCAGGTTGCCCTTTTATGCATTGCGTTTTGTTGTGAGTGTGTAAGTGTGGGAATTACATTTCCAAAACCAATGGGCTCTCTTTTCAGCTTTGACTGAATCGCATTCTGGTATCTCTAATCTTTCATTAAAGATGGCGAAATATAACGCTAGAATCATACTGGCTTTTCTAAACATGTTTCTATAATGATTAACATGATTGTCTAGGGAATGTATTCTGATGTGTGTACTTTTGAAGTCATCTTTATAAAGCAGAGTATTTTTGAAAGTGAACCTCGGGGTCCAGAGTGAGTCAAGCTGTTTAGTCATGGATGTGGGAAGAGGGGTTGCTGTCCAGGAGACTGGAGAGGTTGTGTTTCCCTTTCCTGTCCCTGTGCTTATTGGTGTCTGAGTTTGAATACCTGTAAAAGTGCCCGGTTGGGTGATTAGAAACTATGGGGTACAGAACAGGCTGCCTACAAGCTGCGTTGGACAATTGACTCATCATGCATTTTATTTCACTTTGTGTCTGTAGGAGATTTTTGTAGGACCTTATTTATTTGCACGCTGTAACTCATAGTCAGCCATTCAGGAACAGGAAAATAAACCTATAGTGCTATGATGTCATTTGTCAAGTCCTGGCCAGTGGAAAACGTGGCAGTGAACGCATTTACTGCCATTTATTATGGTTAAAAGGAATTTGTAAAGTTTTGCATGTGAAGTCGGAGAACAGAGCAGACTTAACACCTCTTCTTCGAAGTTGACCTGCCTAATCTGCTTGGTTTTTCGCCAACATGAATTTTTATGCTGGTGGAAAACCAATGTATTCCAACAGAATCCACTTGACATTTACACCTGGGAAAAGCAGAGAGGTTTCTAAGGAACCCATTGTAAATGGCTCTCACAATTTCCTATTATGCCTTTATGTGTAAAGCAGTGTAGGAACGGAACAAACTAAATCCACCACCTAAGGAATAACCCAGTGCAAAGTGGCACTGGCTTGTCACTGCAGTGTGCAGGTTTGAGTCCTGTGAACAGAAAGTTAAAAAAAAGTGGTTGTTGGGGCTAACTGGGGTAACGTGAGCCGGCTCGATCAAGGTTTTGGGAGACTACTGGGGCTTTGCCCCAGCTCACTTAAAGCCCTAGTTGTCTCTTTCTTTGTTATCTGTCCCCCATCTGCTTTGACTTTTTTCCATATTTTTAAGGTACCCTCTGCTGCTGGACTGCAACTTGTAATTGTGCCTCTTGCTCGCACGGCTTCTTCCAGCTTTTCCCACTGTCATTTCTCTGCGCTCCATATTATTTTCCTAATTATTCTCATTTAAGTGTGTAGGTTTTGCAGGGCATGCATAGCTATCTTTACAAGTTAAAGCCCACACGTGTACACATCAGGGCTTTGAAATTGCCCATGCTTTAGCCCCCCTCCTACCACCTATGCACCCCCACCTCACTGATCCCACCCCTGTCCACCCAGGAAGGGTCAGGACAGGATTTCCATGACTTCACTGCCGGAACTTCACTGACTTCCTATGGGTATTAGACCGTATAGTTAGTTGTACATCATAAGGGAAGTATAAAGTTTAATGAAGCGTGAAGTATATCCACTTTACAGGGCGTTTGCCTGCTATGACTGTGATTATTGTTCTCAATGTGTTTACATTACACATTTGTTGGTTCGTACTAAATATTACCGGTTTCCATAGCTTTTGCTGGATTTTGCAATACTGCGTATGACCAGAGGCCAGGTTAACCTGAACACAATGCTTAGTTTGTGTCACACCTGTAAGATCACGTCTGATTGACATTGTACCAGCCCCACCCGCTTCTCTAAGGCAGTAGCCCATTGCCAGACTCACTCAAATGCAACCAAATCAGCCATCCAAAAGCTCCAGCCTCACAAACTCCCAGAAGGCTGTGAGTGCCCCTCCCTCATGTCAGACCCTGCCATTTTCCTCATCATGTCCCGAGAAACACGATCTCAGTATTGTGTTTGCCACAGCAGACTCCATGAGCCTGATTCATGGAATGTTTGCCCGGTTCAGAGTGAATTTGCACTGTCGAAATTGACTTTGCACTGCCGACGCAAACCCGATTCATGGAACCGTGCAAAGTGTATGTGTGCCGTGCAAAGTCAGCGCATAGTTATTTTTGCAGTACAAAATGACTTTGCCCGGACTTTGCACAACAAAAATACACTTTACACGGTTCCATGAATCAGGGTTTGTTTCGGCAGTGCAAAGTCACTTTTCAGCAGTGCAAAGACACTTTGAACGGGCAAAAATTCAATGAATCGGACCCTATGAGTCTAACACTTGACTGACTGTGCCCCCTTCCTACCAGCCTTCTAGAGGCATAAACCTCATATGTGGATAGTCGTGCCACCACTGATTATGCAAAGCAACCAGCAAGACATATGCCAGCCTTCTGCTGGAATGCATCTGCCATGACTAACATAACCCCATCACATCAGGCCTTTCCTTGAAAAGAATAGCATTGCTCATTTCTCTTTGCAAAGTTCAGTGGGCCAATGAAACCCTGAAGACTGCAATGTGTGAGGTCTTCTTTGAAATGACCCCCCCCCCTTTAATTGACTTCCGACTGCTGATTAAAATTCCCCAGGGATGGGATATTTAGGTCTGCATGGGGAATATGTCTGGCCTCACTCGCGATAGGGAAATTTGCAAAGCCAGGGCATTTTCACACACTATCCGAGCCACGTTTCCTATGCTTGCTGGCTGGTTTACAATTAAAGTTCTGAACAAACCTTTGCGTTGGTGATTAGAGGAATCACGATGATCAAGAACTCCACCCACCCTTTGGACCAGGTAACCAGACTCCAACATTGCATGAGGAGGGTTACTGAGACGTGGGGCGACCACAAGATTAAGCCTGCTGAACCCCCACCGATTTATCCAGTTCTTACCATAGGTGTAGTTTCTGGGAGGGGGGAACAAAGGTGTTTACACCATTCCCCACATTGTAAATGGCTCTCACAAATACATATCGTGCCTTTGTGTGTCAAGCAGTCTATGAACGAAACAAACTAAATCTACCACCTAAGGAATAGCCGAATGCAAAGTGACACTGGCTTGTCACTGGAGTGTGCGGGTTTGAGTCCTGTGCACGGAACGTAAAAAAAAAGTGATTGTCAGGTGACAAGCCGGCTCGATCAAGGTTTTGGGAGACTGCCAGGGACTCCCGGCTCACTTAAAGCCCTGGTTGTCTCTTTCTTTGTCATTCTTTCCCTCTCTGCTTTGACTTCTTTCCCTATTTTTAAGGTACCCTCTGCTGCTGGACAGAAACTGCAATTTTGTCTCTTGCTCGCACGTCTTCTTCTAGCTTCCCCCACTGTCATTTCTCACAACTCCATATTATTTTCCTGGTTATTCCCATTTAAGTGTCTAGGTTTTAAGGGCATGCGTAGATATCTATACAAGTTAAACCCCACATGCCTGCACTTTATGGCTTTACAATTGCCTATGCTTCAGACCCCCCTCCCAGCTCCAAGCCCCCCACCCCACTGATCCCACCTCTGTCCTCCCAGGCAGGGTCAGGACAGGATTTCCATGACTTCACTGCCGGAACTTCACTGATTTCCTATGGGAATTAGACTGTATAATTGGACATCATAAGGGAAGTGCAATGTTTAATTAAGCTTTAATTATATCCTCTTTGCAGGGTGTTTGCCTGCTATGCCATGTGTTCATTGTTCTCAATGTGTTTACATTACACATTCTTTGGTTCTAATTAAATATTACCTGTTTTCATAGCTTTTGCTGGATTTTGCATTACTGTGTATAAACCCAGGCCAGGATAACCTGATTAAGTTTCATACTCGGCCTAACGACAAACTGGAACACCATGCTTAGTTTGTGTCACGCCTGTAAGATCAAGTCTGAAATTGCACCAGCCCCACCATCTTCTCTGAGGCAGTAGCTCATTGCCAGACTCACCCAAATGCAACCGAATCAGCCATCCAAAAGCACCAGCCTCACAAGCTTCCCAGAAGGCTGTGAGTGCCCCACCCTAAAGTCAGACCCTGCCATTTTCCTCATCATGTGCAGAGAAAAACAATCTCAATATGGGGCCTCATTCCGAGATTGGATGTAGTCATGGCGCTATTTGCGCCATGACTGCCTCCAATAATGGGTCAGGCACCGGTATGGTTCAATGGGGATTTACCAGTGTAGTCCGACTTTTGCGGGACCGGTAAGTCCCCAATGAAAAAGCCATTCCCCATTCCCATTTGAGCCCCCACTCTTGTGGAGTGGTTAAGGCTGATCTGAGCTTAAAGGCGTATTTGCTTGCACTTGTCCTAAACTTTCCCTGGAGTAAAATGGCATCTCCCACCATGATCCAATTGTCACGTTTGAAGTACAAAATGTTGTGCTGCTTCAGATCCGGTACGGGCAGCAGTAGGGCAGGTTGGGTCCATAGAGGTCGTGGAAGGTACAGTGGTGGAGGTGGAGGTGGATGGTGCAGAGATTGCTGTGATGGTTGCTAGTACAGAGGTTGATGCCACAGCAGCAGTTGGATGCTGTACAGATAAATAGATAAAACTACTTTATTCAGAAATAACCATTCAATTAAAGAATAAAATACATACATTTGAGTTATTAAATTAAAATACAATCAACATACATTAATGTGACATCTCTCATAAAATGAAAATTTTATGTAGCCTGTGAATTTATAACCTCTGGTCACGCAATAAGAGTGCGCTTTCATTGAAATAATTTTTATTAAGTTAAAAATGTCATACATTCCGGAACAATATCAAATAGTCAATTGTGGCATATATATTTCGTAGCCTTTAACAAAACATTTACGAGCAATACTAGTAAACAGTAAAGGTTAAATTGTAATAATTTAAGAAAACGTATGAAGTTTACAATGGAGTAAATATTGCATCCAAAACAATTTCATAATGGAGGGACATTAACAAAAACCATAAAAGACTAAACATAAAACAGGCTAACAGACAAACAGGAATCAAAAAGGGCAGAGGGGTAGGAAAAATATAAAGAGAGAAATATAGATACATCAGTTAATTCAATTCAAGTACTGTTTAAGCATAATCCATTTCTTATTGATTTTGTGTAATGAGTTATTCATTGATGCAAACCAGTGTTCCATTCTATAGACTGAACAAATTGAATTCCACCATAAAATATATGAGAGGTTGGTTACATTTTTCCAGTTGCTAGTAATATTATGAAAAGCAATCATGAAAAATAAATTGAACACATTGGAACAATCAGGTTGAGTGATAATAGGAATATTGAATCAACCAATCATAAAATTCTTTAATGATAAGGGTTCAGTAAAATTTAAAATCAATTGCAATAGTCGCCAAACCTTAGTCGAAAATAAATAAACTAAGTTGCATTCGAATATCATATATGTGAAATCCCTATTAGGTTTGTTAAGACCAGCATTTATTTGAGGGTATACGTTGTGGAGTGATAAAGGCTCCATGCATAATGAAGAAATATGTTTGGGTAAGATAGGCCACTGATGTGGTGGAATGACATATAATCCAGATTTTATCCCAATCTTCACATGAAGGTTGGAAATCCCATTACATTTCTCAATTCCTAATTGTGGCAAGATTAAGTAAAGCTGAAGGATGTGGATTGTTTAGGAAGGAATAAAACTTAGCAGCATTAGTAGAAGGATTATGGTTAAAAAGTTTAGGAACAGGGTTGGGGAGTTTCGATTGATTGTAAGCAAAGATTTAGAAAGGGCATTAATTAATGAAGTGTGAAAGGAAATATCTGATACAGGAATATTATATTGAGAGCTAACATTGGTACAGGGGATAACATCGCCATTATGAATTGTTTTCCGAATTGTATGCCAGCTAAATACCATCTATGAATGGTATCTATGTTCGATTTGGTAGGATTAAATTTGTTAAACCATAAGAAGATGTCTTTGCATTCAGTTCTACAAAAAGCTGACATAGGACAACTATTCCAGATTTTTTTTTTAAAGATCAAGTGTTTGATAGGATGATATCTTTGGCCAAGATGTAGTATTCAGGAAATGTGATATAGAAAGAGGTGAAATAATACTAGATTCTATTGAACACCAATGAGGCTTATTAATTGGGCAAGCTTCATAGTATAAAAAGAATTGAATTGTTTAAGAGCAAAAGCTTTATGATAAAGGAGGAAGTTTGGAAATGTGACACCGCCAAGGGTTTTGGATAGTTTCAGTTTATTAGAAGCAATTGGGGGAACTTTATTGTTCCAAAGCAATGTTCATAGTATAGAGTCCAATTTTCTAAAGAAAGAAGAATTAATTTTGGTAGGGATCATTGATAAATAGTATAAAACAATAGGAGTGATCGCCATTTGTATGGTATCAAATCTGCCCCACCATGTAAAATAGATCAGAGACCAACTTTCAATTAGTACTGTAACTTTATTAATAATATAATTAGTATTAAGATTAACTGTGGAGATTATATCATTAGCTATCATAAGACCTAAGTACTTAATTTGGGATGATTTCCATGTCAATCCAAATACTGGGGTATTGGATCTGTTACAGGAGGAGGTTAGGGACATAATCTCAGATTTATCAAGGTTTAATTTGTATCCCGAAACTAGAAAGTAGTCTGTTATTATGCTGATTAAATGAGAAATAGAAATGGCCGGATTGGAAAGGTAAATAAGGATATCGTCAGGGTATATTATTTAGATGAGGATTTCAAAAAATATTTTGAAGTAAAGGGTCCGACGCAAGGTTAAACAATAATGTAGAGAGTAGACTAATTTGGCGAGTGCCTCTTTCAACTTTAAAAGACAGAGATAAGAAATTATTGATTAGAATACATAAAGACGGAGTGGAATATAGGATTTTAATCAAATTAATAAAATAATTCCATGCCATACAAGGGAGTTAAATAGAAATGACCAAGAAACACAATCAAAACACTTTTTCTGCATCAAGTGTAATAAGAACTGAGGCAATAGAAGAGGATTGAGTGTGTGCAAAAATGTTAAAAAGTAATCTAGAGTTGGAGGAAGAATACCGACCTCTTGGTAAAACCCGACTGATCACAATGAGTAAGGTTAGGAAGAATATCTTTTCATCCTTTATCAAGTATTTTAGCATATATTTTAGAGTCTGAATTAATAAGAGATGTGGGCCGATAGTTTTTAATGATTGAAGGGTCCTTATCTGGTTTGGGAAAAAGAATAAGGAGGGCTTCACCAAATGTGCCAGGAATTTGTCTGATGCAATTATAATGAGTGAACAATTCTAAGATTTTGGGGGCTAAAGAATACATAAAACTTTTATAAACATCTCATGAAAAACCGTCAGGTCCAGGGGCCTTAATAGGTTTTGGTTCAATAATGGCTTGTTTTATATCTAACAGAGAAATTGGGGAATCAAGGGATGAAAAATCAATTGGATAATTTGCATCATTTTTCTTTAAGTTATTGAAAAAGGAATTAATGTTATCAGAGTCAATCAAACAATCTTTAGAATATAGATTGGAGTAGAATTGAATAAAAGCATTACTTATGTCTTTCGGATTTGTGAGTCTATTGCCTTCAGAGGACGTTATAGGCGGAATCAATGATTCCTTTTTCTTTACGTATGAGGCTAACATACCAGCTTTATTCAAATTATTATACAATTCAGTTTTTGATCCGAGGTCTGAATTGGCTGCTTTATCAGTACAAACTTGATTACATTCCATGGGTTCTTTAGTAAGGGTTTTTAAAATGTTGGCATCTGGTTTGGTGAAATAGGCTTTCTCTAATTATTTTATTCAAACCAATGATGACTTGTGCAATTTTTCATTTAGTCTTTTCTACATATTGGATAATAAACTGAAGTCAAGCTTTGAAGGCATCCCAGTTATTGTAGAAAGATGTGTGCTGAGGGATGAAAAATTCTTTAATGAAGACGTTGGTTTTATCTATGAGGTTTTTATCTTTCAGAAGAAATTTATTACATTTCCATCTGGGAGATAGGTTTTTAGGAGGAGACCATTCAATTATTGTAGATACCATAGAATGGTCCGAAATAGTGATAGGGTCTATCACTGAATTCAAAATAGAAGATGCTAATGATGAAGTATCAAAAATATAGTCGATTTTTGAGAAAGATTGATGAAGAGGCGAACAAAAAGAAAAGTCAATTGATTGTGGGTGACAAAATCTCTAAGAATCAAATAGATTTAGATTTTTTAATAGATTCAGAAAACTAACACCAGATTTGGAATTGACGAAGTTAGAATTTGATTTACGGTCTAAAGAAATCAACAATTTGATTCATATCTCCATAAAATAGAATAGAATCATATGATTTTGTTGCAAGTTTTGAAAGTAAAAATGATCAAAAGAGTGGATTAGGTGCATTTGGACCATTAACAATAACAATTGTGGCTGTAACGTTATTAATGATGCCTTGAACAATAATCCATCTTCCATCTGGATCCTTATCTTCATCATCCAAAGAAAAATTAAGACGCATGTTAATTATAATTGATAATCCAGTTTTTTTTATCCACAGCATTAGCAAACAGCATGTGGCTAGACCATATAGCTTTAACTTTAACATTCTCTAGATCAGAACTTAAATGAGTTTCGTGCAGGCAAGTGATATCAGGTTTTTCTTTGGAAAGTAAAGATAAACATTTTGTATGCTTAATTGAATGATTCAAACCTTTAACTTTCCACGTACACATTTTTAAAGACATAAGGAGATTAAGATGTGATGGTATATAAGATAAATATTAAACTTAAGATATGAACAATAATAAAATATGGTTCTGAATTTCACCTTTGTGGAAAGAAGTAGCATCAATGTATAAAAACATTTACAAATAAATGAGGAAAGGACACATAAAGGGTTGTATATAAGAAGGGGGAGACAACAATAAATGTAGAGTAATTGAAAATAGAAGAAGAAAACATAATTGAGAAAGTTAAGAATATGTAATAATATGAAAAAAGATAATATTTGTCAGAAATAAAAGAGGAAAAAGAGATTCATAGGGGATGTCGGGTGAGAAGATGGAAAGAGCATAAACAGCGAGATGGAAAGTAGTGAGAAAAGCCAAATTTAAAAATAAAACCAGAAAATTAAAGAGATATGATTATTTTCAAGGAAGTAAATTATAATGTTTATGAGTAAGTATTAAGAATAGATAACCTTTCATTGAAGCAAGAAATTACTAGGATGTGAACTTCTTAAATAAAAGTTTCAAGTATTAATGATAGATCTGAGTTTTTGATAGGAGATCTAGATTTATCTCTAAGTTGATTTGAGGTGGAAGGAATTGTTATAGGAATAGAAGAAGTTCAACTGCTTCGCCTCGGAGTGATTTTGCTATGTTGATATTTAGTGTTCTTTAAAGACATCAGTTGGGCATTTGGTTTAGAGGAACCGTCTATTGCAGGAACAATAGGTGAACAGGGCTGTTTCTATTGGGGGGCAAACGGGGCACGTGCCCCAGGCGCCCCCATCCTGGTGGCCCTGGGAGGGGGGGGCCCAGATCCTGGAGAGTGTTGCGACTCGTGTGAGACCCTCCCTGCCTTGACTTTAATTTAAAGTTCAATCCTAAGTAACTCAAAGGCCAAGAAGAGGTAACTAAGCAACATAGTGCTCTCCTCTCTGTGCCCCCGCCCCCACCAGGCCGGCTTTATGATTTCAAGTTGACAAAAAGAGATCTCTGCCTTGGATCATAAATCATTGTTGCAGGCCATGGCTGGGCCTGGGACGGACCAGCAATAGTAATGCAACAACAGCCAATGAAAACTACCATTCTGTTGTTAGTATGCAGTATTTGATACATTCTACATAGTAACACAGAATGTGCAGTTTTCATTGGCTGCAGTGAAATGACATGGTGACGTGTTGTTGTTGCCACAGGAGGCAGCGTGGTGCCACCTTCATTTCACAGGTTGAAGGTGTCGTCGGTCAACCGTCTTGAGACAGAGAGCCTGCCTGTTGCGTGCGTGCGGCCTAGTTGGGCCCTGCCAGTCTGCCATTGCCGCAGTGTCACTACTGCCAGCAGTCACACACTGGACTGCAGCTCGAGGGTCACTCCATCTCTCGGAACACTGCACATTTGATAGCTGTCTTTCTTAAACAGAAATGATACAAGTAAGCTTGCTGCTTCATAGGCGGTGCATCCGCACAGGGCCTTCCTCTCCTGCTAGCAATGCATGAGATGGAATACCAGTCAGCAGTTGGACCCTGTGTTACTGTGTTCTCACAAGGGCTTACAAAAGTAGAAAGTAAAAGAGCCCACAAACGAATGCATTGCTCCGACCAACCGCATAGGCCAGGCTCGGACTGGCCTACAGGGCAATGCCCGAAACAAACATGCAAAACACTAGCGTGGGACAGTTTTTGGATCAAAGTGGGACTCTTTTTTTGGCCAGTGTGGGCCAGTATGATAAGTTACTTCACCAGCGGCTAGTAGTTTTGCCCATTGTTCCTAAATAAATGTTCTTTAAATTGCACAATTTGCAGCACACTTTATCAAAAAACTCCCCCTTGGGTACTATTCAGTCTGTCACAAAAGGAATGAATTGACATTTGCAACATTGGCACACTTTTTCATTGGAGCCCAAGACTATTTGGTGATCCAGTCCACCTCTGGCATAGCCCTTTTCTACAGATCAATGTCCTGACAGTTAAATATGGCAATGACCAGCATTTTAGGATTATGTATATATTAGTTGTATGTGTGCAGGTAAGCCTTGTATGGGTGTCCAATTCCTAGGGTGTTTAGGAAGGTGGGGGGGGTTGTGTAAGGGTACATTTGTTGCGGATTTTTAGATGTGTGTGTGTGTGTGTTTGCTATTCATGTGAATGTGTACATTAGGTATCTGTTCGTACATTCATTTTGTACATTTCTATTTAGTATATGTAGCTGTATATGTATATATATGTATTGTATATGCATCCTGCGGCGGGTATGTGGACGTGAGCGTTATTTCTCTAAACTGACCTCATGTGTGCATGGACATTAGCTGTGTGTGTGTTTCATGTTTATATGTACATTAGTTAAACGTACAGTATGTGTTATGCTCTGAGGATTCAACTGCTAGTTGTTTGTCTATGCGGTGTGTATGTGCACATTCTGCTGTGCACGCACTTGTGCATATTGCATTTGGCTGCGTACGCATTCATTCTGTGGGTATCCATTATCTCTGCACCGGTGAGTAACTGTGTATGTGCACACCGTGGGTGTGTCTGTGCAATAGTCACAAACATGCAGTACGTGTGGAGATGCAAATGCACGTGCATTCGTTAATTAGTTGCACTTGGACATGAATTGCATCTGTGGGCGTTGGATGTGGGCACTTGCTGTGTATGTTTGCATTTGGTGTGTCCGCGTGCATTAGTTGCGTGTTTGATGATGCTTTCACGCATTGGCCTCTCTCTTGACCAGCACCCATCACCTACCCACACTCTCAAGCTCTTTATCTGCTGGGCTGTGGATTGACTCCTCTAGTGCACACGTGTTACGAGCATGAATAATCCTCCCTATTAGGCCGGCGGAGCCTGGGCAATGAGAGAGATTGCCCCCATCACCCTCCCTCCACTGCTGCTGCATTGAAGCAAGGCATACAGGTTGTGTGGAGGCATCTGTACAAACAGATCTAGTGCATTTGACTAGGCAATTTACTTTCCCAAAGCCTACAGTGCATGGCAACATTTCCACCCTAGCAAATGCAGAAGTGGTCTGCTGGAGCCTAGCAGCTGTAGCACCTACAAAGGTAAGCTACTCCAGCGAGGAATTTCCAGTCACCTTGGCAAGAAGTGAGGGCACAGGCACCTTTTTGATGCTGTGGGGTGAAGCAGATGAAGGTCCTGGTGTAGTATCAGTTGTCACAGTAAGAGAGGACCTGGGTTTTAAATGTATTCATCCAATGTATGATCAAAAGATTCGGAGGGACCTGCTTTTATAAAGAGCTGGTTTAGTTGCTGTACCGTTCTGAGCAGAATTGTAGAGGACTTTGCACCTGTTATTTTTCTCGCATACAAGGTCGTTTTGAGTAGGTGAATGGCCTAGTGGTCTTGTTTGCCTGCAATTTGTGCAAAATAGATTCTGTGCACTTTTATATAAATGATTCCGTACATTCTGCATATAAACGATCGTGCACACTTTGCTATATAAACGGTACTGTGATCTTTGCTGGAAAGGATTATGTGCACAGTGCACATGCAGCATCTTCTACACTTTGCATAAAAAGGTTCTGTAGTGCACACTTGTGTAAATTATTCTGTGCACTACGTTTGTATAGGAAGGAGTTTGCTCATTCTCTCACTTAAAGGTTTCTGCACTAAATTATTCTGTGCACATTGCGTTGACAGTTTTTGCAGACTTTCTGTAGATTATTCATCACAATCTTTATATAGGAGTCTGTTCTGTGCATTAGATATAATACTGTATACACTTGATATTTGTTCACAGAGAGTCGCCCACTCCGTGATCCTTTGCATGGAGATTTGCCCGTTTTATGCCGCTGCCGTGGGTTGCTAGTTACCTGGTCCAGGGCCCGGTCAAAAACACCTTTCCCACTGCACACACGTGGTTTGGGCCTCCCGTGTGGCATCTTGTCACTGTGAATGGGGACGGTGGTATTGTAAGAGAGAAGGCCAAATTGCAGGGCCTGGAACTCCATTCCACAAAAACACTCCACAAAAACAAAGTGAAATGTCCCTTAATATAGCATCCTCTTGGGGAAACAGATCACAGATGTACAATGTTTATATTTTATTAACAACAAGATAATCCATTTAAAGCTAAGAGGCGTATCTGTTGAATTGGACTCGAGATATCTAATACCTTCATTTTTCACATTGGGAGGGGGCATGGGTGTCGTGTCACGGGGGCGACATGGGTTGGGAGAGGGGTGGGAGTAGGACATGGGTTTTGGTGGGCAACATGTGTTTCGGGGGGCGATATGGGTTTTGGGGGGGCCCAAGGCTGTCTGTACCCCGGGCCCCCAAAACTGTTAAAATGGCTCTGTAGGTGAAGTGTCCATGAGAGTATTGTAAGAGATTAAATAAGACTTCTGGATTGGGGAACTCTTTTGTAGGATAATCAGGGATTGTGATGATCATCCCGGCAGGTTCAAACAACCCATATCTGATATTGAGAGATTTTAGTGCAGGTCTCAAATCAAGAAATGTCTTCCTTTTTGCTTGAGTAGCGCTGGAAAAATCAGAAGGGATGAAGATTGTATTGCTTTGATATAATATCTGAGGTTTCGTGACTGCTTGAAGTATATACCTTGTTTGCTGGTACCGAAGAAAGCAAGCGATTATAGGTCTAGGAGAATTATAATTTCTGTTGAATCTAGAGCTGATTCTGTGGGCTCCCTGTATCACAAGTGGAGGGCAGAATGTGATCCCAAAAATGGAAGGAATCTAGTTAATCAAGAAGTTAATAGGATTGTCTCCTTCAGTTTTTTCAGGGATGTCATAAAAACAGAGATTGTCCCTTCGATTGCTGTCTTCCAGATTGATGATTTCATTCTCTAAAAGCAATATTTGGGTTTGCATATACTACAAGCCTTCAATTCTGTCTTCAGCTGTGCTGATTCTTTCTTCCACTTCTTCAAGTCTTCCTGTAAAAAATGTTATATAATTTTTAAAGTTTTTTAGCTCATCTTGTATGGAAGAAGATTGTGCATCTAGCATAGAAATTGAGGTGCGTAAACTGCCGAGTGTCAGTAAAAAAGGATCCATGCATGAATTAATGGACAGTGACTCAGAAGCCATCTTTTGTAGAGAAGAGTAGAAGGAATATAAATAAAATAACAAAACGTGCCAAAGAGTTCAAAGTCAGACTAAAGCTCACTTCTTCTGTACGATACGGTTCTAAAATAATAAAAAGTAGGCCTAAATTTCCTTAAGGAATGATTAAAGAATATTTGCAAAATATGTTTTAAATATTTTGTAGTTATTGCTTATTTGGTAACAAATTCACCTTTAAATACCAATAATTGAAGCCCACATTTGGATTATGTAACCGTAGCAGCAAGCATGTCTTCTGAATATTAAATATGTATTTCCTACAGAGAAATGCGTAATATCTCATTCACTGTTTATGATTATAATCAAATCCAGAAGGATATGGAATAATACAAATGAATTCATCTGACATATTAAGAAAGGGCTGTAAATGAGGCTAGACATGTTAGTTGCAAATGTCGTGTGCGTGTTGCTTTAATGGCCGAGCCGATTGTACACAGTGCCCGCCCTGCTGACGCAGAGAATAGGGAACCTCTTACGTCACATTGATGCTTCTGGCTTGCAGCGACGAGCGTGCACAGATGTTAGAATTCCCTCAAGCATACACTTGTAAGTACTGGATACGGTTGTAGGACAAATGATCGAATCTAAATGGTCGACAGGACAAATGGTCGACACCAAAAGGTCGACAGGTCAAATGATCGAATTTTTTTTTGTTTGTTTTTTCACTTTTTTTGTTTTTTTGTTGGGGGGGTCCCTTTTTGCTTAAAACCACTTTTTTCCCTAAACGAAAACCTAAAATATATATATAACTAAAAAAAAAATTTGATCATTTAACCTGTCGACCAAATTGTGTCGACCTTTTGACTGTCGACCCTTTGTCTGTCGACCATTTGACTAGACACCCTCGATACAACTCTGAGTCCATTAAGTAGGTAGGACGTTATTTATGAGCCAAATATATTGATAATATATGAAAGCAGAGTTTTGTTGATTGATGTGGAGCTGCAACACATATCCTTACCGTGAGCAAACGAATGTGCGTCGTAAATGAAGTTTTGACATATTGAAGTAACAAATATACGACACGGTTCAATCCATGTGTAGTACGTTTGCTGAGGTCAGCGCACCGGCGCACCGTATTCAATCCTTGCAAACAGAAGATTATATATATATATATATATATATATATATATATATATATATACACATATACATATATATATATATATATTACATGGACGCTTTAGCGTCCATGTATTTATGGTTAAGTTGCTGTTTCCATAGGAAGAGCATTTTTTGGGTGGCTTATAACTTCGCTCCCCCTGGACGAATCCTCACCAAACTTTGCAAAAAGAGTATATGGCCCACTCTGAATTTATTTGCAAAGTTTGGAGAGGTTTGGTCCAGGGGAGGCAAAGTTATAGGGGCGGTCTCAAAACTTTTGTTTTTTCCCATTGACATAATGGGAAAAAAACTTTGCGCGCGCCTACAGCCCAAACCGCTGGACGGATGTACACCAATTTTGCAGCAGGAGTGGGGGCTTGGTCCCGAAAGCGTGCTTTTGCAAATTTGGTGTAAATCCGTCCAGTAGTTTTTTTTTTAAATGACCAAAATGTAAGGCAAAAAAATTAGTGATATCTCAGTTCGCTCCGTGGACGGACTTCCCGGTTCGCTCCCCGGACAGTGCCTTGATTGGCGAAGCGGCTTGCGTGATGTCCGCGGACATGCAACGTGTTCGCCGATTGGACGGCGTGGTGCGTGAAGCGTGTCAGATTTTTTGTGGTGCCCGCCATCTTGCATTCGCGGATGACCGCAGACAGCACGGTGAAACTTGGATTAAAAATTGTATTTAGTGGAGTGTGTTGGTGTGTAAGAGTGTTTGGGGAGGGTGGGGGAGTATGAGATAGGTTCAATGTTCTGTTTTTTTTATATGCTAGACACTTTTGTTGTGTTCGATTTGTCTGCGGACAACATGGCTGTTCTGAAATGTTCTATATAAACTAAATGGTGTGCTGTTCTGAGGACGGAGTATGTGTCTGTTTTGTTCGCAAGCAAGCTAAAATTGAGCTAAGAACACTTGCGGTGTCCTTAAATGTTCGTACATAAACAAAATGGGGGTGTCCTGAGGACGCTGTCCGTATTGTACTCTGGCAAGTTGAATGTGTTCTAAGAACACTCGCGGTGTCCTGAAATGCTCTGATTACTTACCGGTAATCTTCATTACTCCTAGTCCTACTCTTCCTCGTCACAGTACTGACGACCCTCCTCACCCTCCCTGCGGGGAAGGTCCCATGCTCCGGCTTGGTAATATGAAACTGAGTGATGTGGATGTGGGGGAGGAGTTATAGGAATTTAAAGAAATAGAAGAAGGTCCTATGTCGGAGGCAGGGGCCTCATGAAGTAAGTACTGGGACGAGGAAGAGTGGACGTGGAGGTAATGTTTGCAATTAAACAAAATGGGGGTGTTCTGAGAACGCTGTTTGTATTGTTCGTTTTCAGGTTGAAAGTGTTCTAAGAACCCTCCTTATGTCAGTTGACATTACAATTTCCTATGGCCCTTAACCGACTTTTTGTCCACTAAACAAACGATAAATCAGGCTGCTGTGCGTCGACATTATGGATAATCCTATCACTTGCCCCATCGACCTGGCTGACCTGCTTTTGAGACACTAAATCATATCTCCCGCCCCTAAGCCTGACATTATCAAAGCATTCATATTCCCCGTCTCTCTCCGTGACGGTACAGGGTGCATAGCCAAACGCGCCCAGTCGTCTCCAGTCCTACGCGACTTTACACAGAACCCGGAAAACAACACAGATCATCTCACAACACAGCGCGCAACAATTTGGAATATGAAACTGTGATTTAAAAGCAAACAGCAAGATTGTACATTTCGTAAAGTACTTTTATTTGACATCCAATGTTTACAGAATATTCAGCGATTTGCATTTGTCTTTGCTGTCGATCCGCAAAAGTTCATCTTGAGTCACGCGCTGTTCCTTTGCGGTACACAGGGTGTTGGTTTATGATAAAAGAAGCACTATGGTTGCACTGATAATCGGAAGGCTGTTCCAATAACGAGGCATTAGACCACCATAATGGTTGGTATGTTGCTTCTAGCCGCTAGTACCGCGTAAGGGCATATTGGTCGTTGGAGATTGTCCCATAAAATGTTGAGGGTCATGAAGTTGTTTAGAAGTAGCTGCACCTGACAGTTAAAAAATCCGTCGGCCGGGGTCTGAAAATCGTGGCATTGACAGTACGGAAGGACATACCTGTTTTAAAAAACATAAATTAGTCTCACCAGCCGATCTTCATTAAAAATATTCATTTTATTTCTTAGGGCGTGAAACTATTTGCTAGCGAGGATAGTGCAACGGAGTATGTTAACTTATTCCCATTAACCCACCCTCTGTCCTCTGCCTTTTTCAGAGCCCTCTAAGCGACAGGGGACCAATTTGGCGGTGATAGTGCATGGTAGAAAACACTATGCCACATTGAACGAACAAGTACAACTTAACAGGGCTTTAACCCCACGCTATTGTTATTATATTCCGGTATAAAATAATCTAAAGGGTTACTTACATTATATTGGCATTTTCCATTGTCTAAGCGTAGTGCAGTCCCAAAATACGACTCCGTCTGTGCCAACAATCTTTCTCATAGTGATATAATATATAAAAGTGGTTTCGTTTCAGAAATGTCATCCTTATCGTGTCTTACCTTTTTGCAACACTCCTTCAAAAGAAGTCTTTTAGCACGATCCCTGTCTGTCAAGGTCAAAAAACAATGTAACTTTATAGTGCAAGTCGTGGGGCCGTCCGGCACGCGAGCAAAAAATGGAAGCAACTGACCTTCACTGTAAACGACCATAAATTCTTAGTTTGCAACATTCTGTGTTCAGCCATCTCTGAGAAATTGCTTTTTACACTCCATCTTTGTATATTGTTTGCGTGCTAATAAAAAAAATTTTGTTAAAGGGGCGTTATGGTTCCAAGTAAAACCGAAAAACCCCTGAAATTCGCCAGTTATGGTAAGCTAAGCAACCATAACTCGCGCCACCACCGTGAACTGCTAAGACTAACACCCAGGACATCAAAGATGACATCACAAATGTCATTGATGACATCACTGATGACATCACATGTCTGACTCTCCCTTTTTTCCCTTTACTGACATATCTAGGCCACATAGTTTTCTTCAGTAACAGTCAGGAAGTAAAAATTGAAAAGGTACTATATTTGTAGACTTAGGGTCAAGTCACATCATATGAAACATATACATAGCGGAAGACACTTGAAAGAGAGCAATCCTTTCTGTGCATGAAGATAATCATTAGGGTTATCAGCATTTTCTCATAGTTTTATTTTTATTACTCTACCTTCCCTGTATATGCTCATATTTGTATACATTATACTCACTCTCCTTTCCTTTGGGTGCAGTCACATCATGTGATAGACATACATATGGTAGGTAGCAGCTTTGAAACAGAGCAATAGTTTCTCTGAATAAAGACAATCAGTTAGGTTATGAACTCTTTCTGCTACTACTTCTGCTTTTTTGTTTACTTCACTGTCCCTGTATATACTCATATTTGTATGTGTTGTTGTCTCTTTGTGTTTTGTCTGTAATAATTATGTATTAAGTGGGTTTTATTATCTACTTATTACATGTTTCACAGTACGCAAAACATCTAATAAGAAAGCAGTTATCATTTCACTATTCAACATGGCAAGATTATGAATATGGCACCTTCATCATGTATGCTGCACACACTGCCCATGTTTCTGCATGAGTAGCTTAGTATACTGGATAGAACTTCATAATAGAATGCTATTTATATCAATGCATTGCTTAATGCACTAATTAGCTCATGATATTTATCCCAATGATCCTTGACAGTTTTTGGTCAGCATTATAAGAATTCCTTGTACAGAGTTTTTATGAAAAGTAAATGCACATGTGATGTCATCAGTGATGTCATCAATGACATTTGTGATGTCATCTTTGATGTCCTGGGTGTTAGTGTTAGCAGTGCACGGTGGCGCGAGTTATGGTTGCTTATCTTACCATAACTGGCGAATTTCAGGGGTTTATCGGTTTTACTTTGAACCATAACGTCCCTTTAACAAAGTTTTTTCACTGAATTTCATAGGTTTTTAGTAGCGCAACTTAACCATAACTTCCCTTTAACAAAGTTTTTTTACTGAATTTCATATGTTTTTAGTAGCGAAACTTAACCATAACGTCCCTGACTTTAAATACATGTAACATAGAACATACTGAACCCCTAGCTAGTGATTTCGATGTCCGCGGATTACCGCCATGTCTGCGGACATATCGAAAATCTGAGCGTGGTGAATGTAAATTTAAATAGTGTGCCCCATTTCTCTTTTGAGGTTGGCTCTGAAAAGAGACGTTTATTTTGTTTTTTTTGCAGATGCTTGACAGAAACCTGTTATTTTGTATTTTTTTTCTTCTTTTTTTCTTACATTACTCCTAAAACCTTCACATAACCTTCTCCAAAGCAACCCTTACATTCCAAAACAGCATGGCATTTCCCATAAAAGATAAGGAAATGCCATCTTCTTTAAAATAAACAGCATTACTGGAATCAATATTCTCATTATTACAGAAGAACATACCAACTCTAAGCATGAAGGCACACATGCCTCGGTTGATTACACACCTAGCATTGTTTTGCTGAGGACAAAAAACTGAACTATTGTCCCATATTGCCCTAGGTAGTAATCCAGAAAAAATTACTTTGGCATTTGGAAGGATGTTCATTACTGCTTGAACCAAGTGTTCCACATCTGCCAACAAAGTAGGGGCACTGACATAGCCCAAACAGAAAGCACCATAGTGCAAAACTACCACATGGGGACTGTTGATCCTGCCCATATCTTCACAAACTTGTACAATTCCCTGTACATTGCAATCAGGCACAGTGCTCCACACGACCTCCACTCCTTTAACATCAAAATTATTTGCAACGTGCCTGCATTGAGCATACTGTTGTAAACCATGCACAAACATATCTCCGAGCACCAACACCCTGACTTTCTCCACTTCTGCCATCTTCACTACACACAGTCTCTTTCAACACAAATCCACAACCTCAACATCTGACTGGCTGATCCCTACAGTCTTCTTTCCATGCTGGATTTGCTGGAAAACTCCGGATGTAGCACGCCCTGTCCACGGACAGCCGTGGTGTCCGCGGACCACGTAACTCTTGGACAGCCATTCTACCATTTCCACTTCACTCTCTGTGCCATTCCCTCATTGCATACAGCTAAGCAGTCACCCAATACAGAGAAAGTCCTCAGAACACCCCCATTCTGTTTATTTTCAAACATTTCAGGACACCGCGAATGTTCTTATAACACATGCAACTTGCCATCAAACAATACGGACAACGTCCTCAGAACACCCCCATTTTCTTTATGTACGAACATTTCAGGACACCGCGAGTGTTCTTCTGGCTCACTCTTTTTTCTTTTGCTGACATATCTAGGCCACATGGTTTTCTTCAGTAACAGTCAGAAACTAAAAATTGTATTTTATTTGTAGACATATCCTACAAGTAGGTTCTTATAGTAATTCCCTTAGAGTCCAGTCACATCATATGGAACATATACATAGGGGAAGACACAAGCTTTAAAGACAGCATTATTTTCAAGCAAATAAATGATGATTTCTCCGTTTCAAAGCTGTATTTATCCTATGTATATGTATATTGGTATCTGTTCTTGTCTCTTTCTGTTTTCTCTATAGTAATGCAATTATGTAATAGACGGGTTTTATTAGCTACTTATTACATATTTCACAGTACACAAAAATCTATTAAGAAAACAATTATCATTTCATTATTCAACATATTAACATTACGAATATTATACCTTCATCTTGTACGCTGCACACAATGCTATGTTTCTACATTAGTAGCTTAGTATACTAGATAGAACCCCATAATAGAATGCTATTTATATCAATGCATCATTCAAAGCACTAATTAGGGTATGATATTTATTGCAATGATCCTTGACACTTTTTTCGCAACATTATAATAAGAATCCCTTGTACACATATTTCATGAAAAGTACATACACATGTGATGTCATCAGTGATGTCATCAATGACATGGTCATGGAGGAACATTTATTGTTATTATTCAGCCATAACTCCAATAGACCATCAGGCCCAATGGGGGGATACTGGTCCATATTAGTACTCTACCCTTCTACCACCTGACAGGGATTTGTTTTCTGAAAACAAATACCATCAGATTTTGTGGTGTCCACGTCTATTTGGGCGCCCGTCAGGCTGCTTTCTACAGGGTGTTGATCGTCCCCTGATGTTATCATGTGCTTCTTCACGCTCCTCTCTTAAGTCAATCAGTGGTCCTATTGGGTTGACAATTATTTCCCTAAATAATGGTACTGAAAAGTCATGGAGTGTTATAGCACTGCCAGATGCATCTTCTGTACCAATTTGTTCAGCCTCTCCATCGCACATGAATGCCTTTTTACTTCCCTGCTCAAGCTGGGCAGTGCATATGACTTTTTCAATGCCTCTCTGAGTCCCTGCTGGGCTAGGTGACTCCAATCGCAAGCAGTTCTCTGCATAATAGTGATCAATTGACCTTTCCAGACCCTCTACCAGAGATCTATCAGAAGGTTTAATTCCTCTAGCCCCTTGTTCCAAAACGCTTATCTCTTGTAAAGGACGCAACACATCCCCTTTAGTAGCCATTTGCATTTGCACAGCAACCTCTAGACTTAAGGTTGAGATCTTCTTGTTTGCTTTGTGGTTAGGCAAACCTGGCAACTGTGAAAGTAATGTTACAAGTGTTTGCACATGGGTTTTCCCTGAGGTCTTCAGTGTGACCGGGGATTCAGGAGAAAGGGCTCTGTGCACCCTCACCTCTCTGGACTCTTTCGTTTCAGTCATTTTCTCAGCCAATTTGTCTTCCTCTTCTTTACCCCCTCCTGACATTCTTTTAGGTGCCCATTTTATGGAAGTCTGTAAATATTTTATGGGAGCCATTGCCGGATGCAAGGCATGTGTGGCAGAGGGGGAGGTCTATTGACCTATTTCCTTATATCTCCTGCTGCCAATTTTGGTGCATAGATACTTGGACCGTTTTTTTTCCCTTGAAAACCTTAATGGAACCCCCTGGAAGCCCGAAAAAAGAAAAGTAGCCACGCTACTCAGTGTTCAGCCCAGTAAACCTGTGTTACCACAGTACCACATTAAAAGTCACAATAACAATACCAATTCTTGTTAGCTATTTTTTGATATTTGTATTTTAGGTGCTTTGGTGTTTTCAGATCTTTGACCTTTCTGGAGTTACTCCAGGACAGACCACAAGGATGTCAATGCGATGGGTGTGTTGTGTTGTGTTGGGTTTTGGTGTGCAAACTCCCCTCCCAATGAGAGGGAGAGCTTGCCCGCAATATTCAATACTCAGTACTATGCTCAGGGGTATGTTAAGTTTAAGTACTGTTAAGTACAGGCTAAAGGGGGAAGGGAAGAGGGCAGGGGCAAGCAAGCAACAAGCAAGCCAGAGACTTGCATTGATTTTCCACAACCAGCAGGCTATCAACAGCCACCAACCAGTGACCAGTGCCCACTTCAGCTCACTGACAGGTACACTGGGAAGTACACTACACAGCTGGCACAGCCGGCATACAGCACACATGGTTAATTCTCCCACTTGGCTTGCTCTAGGGGAGTGGTTAAGATGCCGGGTTAAGAGGAGCTTTAGCCTTAATTGAAATTTCCAGCTACTGTTTCTGGTACTCCAGCCACGGCTCCAAAACCTTGAGGCTGCCCTTCTCAATAGCACTATGGCAATCTCCAAGGCAACCTCCAGGCAATGGTGCCGGTGCCAGCAAAACCCCACTGTGAGCTGCAAATTGTTAAAACTGATCAGAGTAAAGGACCTTGTCTTCCGGTCTTGTGACTCATGGCAACAGGTGGCAACATGAGAGCTAGGTCGATGAAAGTAGCAACGGTCACTTAAACAGTGTACTACGCACACATATTGTATCAAACATGGTGCATATGACGTACTACTTATGAGGGTCAAAAAGATTAAACATATGTGTACAACTGTAACTAATTGCATTTCATAATGTATTAGCTGATATACCCAGCATTGCCCGGTCTTTCATTCCCTGATAGGTACAGGTAACTGTTAAAAATGTGGTGCAGATTGGTGAAAGGGTGTGGAATTGTATAAGGAACAAGGCTTGACAAAACCACAAACCCACAAACACATTTAGAATTTGACTGAAATCCGGCAAAAGGGTTGGGGTATCTAAATGTCATGTAGCCCATAATGTCCGGAGGGTCCTAACAGGTAACTGGTCAACATTTGGTGCAGATTGCTGAAAAGATGTGGAATCATATAGGACCATACGCGAAGCCACAAAACCACAAAACCAGAGACTTCTGCTGAAATCCAGGGGAAGGGGTGGGGTGTCCAGATGTGATGTAGCAAGTGATGTCCATAGGGTCCTAGCAGGTGACTGTGAAAAATGAGGTGCAGATTGGTGAAATGGTGTGGAATTCTATAGTGAACTGTGAGAGAGGCATGGTATCAGGAGATGACAAAGAAAAGTGATACACAATATGAAAACCTTTATTCTCAATGGTCAGGATGGTGTAGTGCCTAACTTGCCATAACTAAGACTGGAATGTTCCCGGAAGGAGCGTGAAAACTGAGCAAAAGAGAAGATTGGTGAGGTAATGAAGAATAGAGCTGAAGTACCCAGAAGAGATGCAGAGACGAGAGAACCTAAACACTCTATAGACACTCTAAGGAGGAGGTGCCAAAGATGAGCAACATTTGGGGCTTGAGATGACAATGTTCATGCTACAGAAATAATGAAGAACATATCAAGTCATTTTACAATTGTACAGATACAGTAACACAAGTAGACAAAGTATTCTTAAATCATGGCTATGTAGTGAATAGATTGTGGCGATGCGTCAACAAATATGCATGGGAAACTGAACTATGGATGATTCGACAACACACTTTAGCAGAGCTAGATCCAGTAAAAAGAAAGGTTTTCAGTGTGTCACAGTTAGAAATCGAAAACTTAAAAATGGAGGTGAACCAAGGAAGGGCTTGGCTGGCTCAACACCAAGATGTCAAGGCCACCTTGGGCCTGAATGTTCGAAGCAGTGGTTACAGAACGTGTGAAAGAACAGAACTCCTGTTTTAGGTGTGGAGCGAGAACATTAAAGACGTCAGAGGTTCATCATTTAATAGTATTTTAAATGCCGAAAGACTCGAAAGCATGGTCTGCAGTCACGTGGTTGAATGAAAATAGACACTGGGACAAGCTGTATCGAAACTGAGAAGACAGAGTATGAATATATACTCCCTCATATTCTCGAGCTCAGAGAACATTTTCAGGGCTAAGTTCAAAGCTTAATTGACTGGCAAACTGCAAGGGTGATGATAGATGAACAGGTTAATTGGTGGGAAGCTATGGTTATGACCAGCCCACCAGCACCTGGATGTTAGCCTGCGTGCTCCTTGCATAGGTGGAATATTACAGAGGGGTACAAGGGTGCCAATCAATTATAGAGGGCCACGCACTAGAGAGCCCTATAGTTTGTATAACCAATAGGACGTTGTGTATTTGATGACGTTTGTAGTGACCTGCACTAAGGAAGGGCTTAGTTTCCCAACCTGATGTTAGAGACCCAAGGCCTTACCCACAAGTATGGAACTTATACCTAGATTTTGCCGTTAAGCCTATCACTTTCCCAAGTAGGATTTTGTAGTTTACAACGCAGGTTGACGTCAATGATGATGAGTTTTTAGTATAAAAGTTGCTTTTTTATGACATGCATTGTGTGTGACGATCGAGCAAGTTCGTGAATGTTCACTATAACTCCCCATTTTAGATAATTGATATTAAAACAGTTACACTTTGCCAACTTCCTGAGTCTTAAAGGGCTCGGTCGGACAACCCAGTTCAGAAGTCTGTCAGTCCAAAACAAAATAATGTCTGTGTCAAAACATATTTTTGTCCTCACTTCTACAGAGCAAAAGGGTAAATGGGATTTGGTCAACTCAATAGTGTTCAAAATATAGCTAATGTGACAATGGAGCCTTTCTGCAGCTCCCTTCCCCAAGTTTAAGGCACTCAGGATTACAAAGTTTCACAAGTCTCTCAGGTTTCACTTGACAAAGAAAAGTTCACTTGGCAAAATGTTCACTGGGCAAAAGACTTTCACTGTACCTTTTTCTGGAAAGTATTTTTTGGGCTTCTCCGGGTCTCCTTTACTTGAACCCAGAAGCCCTTTAGATTATGCCATTCCTTGCTTTAAGTTGAACTCCCCTGGTAGTGGTGCAGTTGTCAGACCGCACGGTCCACCCATTACAGGTCATGCAACCAGATGCCTATCCTTAATAGAGTTTTCTTTTCCTTATACTGGCAACTCTGCAGCCAACCTGGATCAATCTCCCACCTGGTGGCCACCCTGATGCTTTTCCAACACTTGTTGCTTATTCTTGGGTCTATGCGGCCAGCCTGGATCAATCTCCTGCCTGGTGATCACTTGGATGCTTTCCAACACACTTTGTTGTCAACACTTTTCTATCAGTTTTGGGAATATTGCTCCCACTTCAGTTTTAGGCCCCGCTCCCCCTTTTGGGGGTCTCTATTTTGCTCAGTTTTATCGTATCCGTGCAGCGCTCCGCTCTTTGCAGACAATTCCTTTATTTACACGAACATGTCATATGCGAGAAACTTGAAGGTGTCTCCCTCTCTAATCCCAGGGATCTGTCATCCAGGTGGCCAGGACATGGCCATCGCTTATGGATCCAGTTCCTGGGGATGGACCACTGCTGGAGGATCACCTGGATGCGGGTTCCTTGGGTTGCGGCAGTGGGGCACCGACGGGTGAGATGCAGTATCCCCCTTCTTCGAATACCTTTTCCCCATCCTGCTATATAGGATATTCAAAAACACAGCCCCCACCCCCTTTTCAAACACAAACACTTTCGCACAAGAAAGACAACGGACTAACAGAGGCATTTACCTGACATGTCCTAATACGAGGGTCAGGCAAAGTCAGGCAATTGACCAGAATCACACACCTGACGGCCCTTTGCTTTCCCCATAGAGATAAAAGGTGGAGCAAGATAGCACACTATGAGCAAGGCAGACCGCAAGATGTGAGAGCTAACTCAGAATGGCAGTTCAAGAGGTGGAGAAAGACAGTGCAAGTTGAGAGGATACCAAGGGGAGAAGTGACCTTGCCCTTATCGACAGAGACCTGTGAAACCTCCAAGAAAGAATTGTAAGTCTGCGCACAGTAGCCAGCGTGTGTTGCAGCAGATCTCAAGGGTACCCGGGTGCCACCTCCACTGACAGCCAAGCTGGGTAGAGATGCATGGCCCAATGGTAACAGCCTTGAATCTGCAGATAAGAGTGCAAAGCATTTTTTTGTGAATACAAGAAAAGCCATTGTGAACCCGAAATAGGGAGGCTGATAATTAAAAAGAGATTTGAATCCAAAGGAGGGAGATCCAGGGGTTTGAAAGACACCACCCAAAGTTTGTTGAGGAAGGAACAGTTTACTTGATTGGCCGAATATGACTTGTGAGGGGTCTGCAACCGGAAGAGGGGACACAGGTGTGAACCCATCACCGAAAGACATACATGGAACAGAACTTTGTGCTTATTTTCTGAAAATGTCAGGCCCTCAAAGGCAAGAGACTTTTTATTTTTAGGCCATCTTTCTATCCATCAAGGAGGGGCTGTTGAAAAGAGTGGGGAAAACCTGCAATTTGTATCGATAGAAATTAAGGTCTATAAAATTAAATCCAAGAGAAAGCTCCTTAGAAAGTGGGGAACAAGTTAAAAATAATGTAGCCCTTTGGATCAATGGTAAATCTCTAGATGAGCTAGCGAAAATGATCACCCTGGAGCAGTTTATACATTTCTTACCCCTTTTCTACAAAAAGCGGTGCTACAGTTAAATTGGCCTACCCTGGCTACGGCCATCTTAACTGCACAAAACCACCCAGATGCAGCTAAACACTTCCATTTGACCCATCATTGGAAGGAATGGAAGGATCATAGACCGATCCATCGACCTCCACCTCAGGGAATAGAGAGTGCTGGGGGATCATACCATAATAAAGAAGGGCAGCCACGAGAAAGAATAGACATTAAAAGAATTGACCCCAAAGCCAAAGAGGAGATTAAAAAGGAGGAAGTAAAAGAGAGTACAGCATGTCCTCCTATCTGTTTTTCCTGTAGAGAAACAGGACATGTGGCTCGATGTTGCTCAAAGAACGTAAGGGATGAACCTATGGAAATAGCTTGCCTAAAGGGAGAGGAATGGGATGACCCCGAGGAGGAATTAGAAACCTTTAGTATTTGTTTAAGCTATGAGAAGGCTTGGATAAACTGAAGACCAGTAAAAGCCTTGGTCGACTCGGGTAGTAAGCAAACTGCTATCTGAGCCGATATAGTTTCAGCCAAGGAAATAGAAAATGCCGTCCTAGTTAGAGTCACCTGTGTACATGGTGATAACGATATGTACCCCAAAATACCTGTACATATTAATATCCGGGGTGAATCTTGTGAAATATTGTCAGCCCTAATCCATGGGCTTGCCGGAGAAATTATCCTGGGATGAGACTTCCCTACCTTCTCAAATCTCTTACAGGAAAGTCCACCTCCATTCTGAGATTTATTTTCTACCCCTAAATAGCTGGCAAGCAGACTATTACTCCCAAAGTTCTCCAACATAGGACTGGGAGAATGCAAAAGTTATTAAACCAAGAACAACCCTTGAAACCCAGTTTGTATGCTTCTGTAGAGAGACCAATTAAACCTCTGGACCTCTACACCAACCATCTAACACCAAAAAATGGGATATGCGAGTGTCAGTGGATATCTCTCATCCCTGTTCTCTTTCAGGTCTGAATAAATGGAAACCTGGACCAAGGACAGATATATACACCCTGCATAGGGGAAGGGTGTATGAGAAACCTGAAGGTGCGTCCCCGTCTAGTCCTGGGTATCTGTCATCCAGCTGGCCAGGACACGGCCATTGCTTATGGATCCAGTTCCTGGGGGTGGACCAGTGTGCGAGGATGACCTGGATGGGGGGTGCTTGTGGAGTGGGAGTAGGGCCCGATGGGTAAAATGCAGTATCCCCCTTCTTTGAACATCTTTTCCCCATCCTGCCACGTAGGATATTCCAAATACACTGCTCCCCCCCTTTTCCAAAAGGAGCACTTTCGCACAACATGAAAGACAATGGACTAACACCAGAGCCATTGACCTGACATGTCCCAATATGAGGATCAGGCAAGGTCAGGCGATTGACCAGAATCACACACAGCTGACGGTCCTTTCACTTCCCCACAGGGATAAAAGGTGGAGCAATATAGCACACTATGAGCAAGGCAGCCCACACAATGTGAGAGCAAACTCAGCACAGCAGTTAAAGAGGTGGAGAAAGACAGCACGAGTCGAGAGGATACCAAGGGGAGAAGCGACCTTGCCCTCATTGTCAAAGACCCATGAAACCTCCAAAGAAGGAATCGTAAGACCGCAAACAATAGCCAGCGTGTGTTGCAGCAAATGTCAAGGGTACCTGGACGCCTCCTCCGTTGACAACCAAGCTGGTGAGAGATGCATGGCCCAATGGTTATGACATTGACTCTACAGACAAGAAGGCAAAGCAGTTCATCACAGTCGGTGAGTCGACGAGAGAGCCGATAAAGAAACCAAACTGTGTTGAATGAAATTAGCAAGCGCCTACATTTTCTTTGAAGAAACAAATAACTGATGATATAAAAAGAAGGGAAACGCCAGCATAGCAGAATCAAGCACCACATGGGTGCTCACTCGACAAACGCTAGGCGATTACCCTGTTGTTGAACTACAGTTACCAGAAGGCCTTGAGAGAAAGGCGAGAAGAGGGGTAAAAGTGCTTATACCAGGGTCTTGTTAAAATTCTCTGTACAGTCGAAAGTATTTCTCTGATGGATGATTGTGAAGCTGAGGGAAACAAATCCTGCTTAATAAATTGTTTGAAAAGACTGAGACTTGTGAGTGCAAGAGTCTAAAACTTCCATGAGCAGTGCGTTGACAGGAGTGAACTCGGTGGAGGGATGACCACAGTGAAATATTGAAAAAAACATTTTGATTTGTGAATACAAGAAAAGCCATTGTGAACCCGAAGGAGGGATGCTGACAATTGCAAATGGGTCTGTACGCAAAGGAGGGAGATCCAAGGGGTTGAAAGACACCACCCAACGTTTGTTGCGAAAGGATCTGTTTAATTGATTGGCCAAATACAACTTGTGGGGGGTATGTGCCCGGAAGAGGGGGACCCAGGGGTGAACCTGTCACCCAAAGCCATGCATGGAACAGAACTGTGTGTTTATTTTTTGAACATATCAGGCCCTCAAAGGCAAGAGACTTTTTACTGAGAAGAGACTTAACCATCGAAGAACCTGATAGCTAGAACAGAACTTGTCATCTCATGCTGGGAAAGCTTGATTGTGTGCTGTGGTTAGGAGACCCACCTTGTACCGTGCTGAAAATGTGGGGAAGGGAGACCACTGGCAATCACATCCTGACGTATTATTTGTGAACACCTCTTTCTTTACTGAAACCCTAACCCAAACTCTTTCTGTTATTAGTTGTAAGGATTTGGCAATAGTTTTATTTATTTATGTGTATTTATTTTTTTAGTATAGGCCTTTTTATTTTGATCAGATACCACAAGCACTGTCTTATTTTTTCATTTGATGGTTGACACTTGCTCCCATCTTAGATTTAGGTTTTCATTAGGCATTTTTCCACCCTGCATTTCCAGTTTAATAAATACCATTTAACTGTGATTATTTGTGCCTGTCTTTACTTTTGCCCCCATGAGTTCCTTACATATGGTGTCAGCGGTGGGATATAATTCAAGCTTTTTGTCTATGGAAAGATGAATGGGAATAGGCTGAAACTGCATATTTTATTTCGTAATAACTTTTTGTTTTTTGAAAAATCTTTCCCAAAATGTGTGCACATACAAAAGAATTGTCTGTAAAATATCAATCAAATTCATTGTACAAGTCAAAAGTTAGCAGCAATTTATTTATTTGGATTTGCTAAGTAAGTCCAACTCATTTTAACTGAACAAAATAAAAATAAAACATGTGTTTTCCATAGTGGAAGGTATAATTATAATTAGAGTTTCCTGTTTTCAGTGTTTCTTTTTTTTACTTATGGGGTTGTTTTTCCAGTGTTTTTGAACATTTCTGAGTTAATCAGTGTTTTCCCATGTGCCCGCTTCAAACTATCAAGATAACTGTTTGTTCCAGTGTAGACACAAATGTACTTTTGTTTCATTACTTGCACCAGTAATATCTCTCATGACTAGATCCAAGAATGATATATGCCCAGATTTTGGAGGTTAACCTCGAAATCAACCCTAATGCAACCATTGCTCAAAGATGTTCATCAATCACAGACTGATTGTGACATATGTTGATAGCAATATTGTTATGTATAAAACATGGCAGGCTTTTAGAACTCACACTTTTTTTGGCAATGCACAGTGAGATTAAATTATTTGCCGAGGATCACACATTTGGTTAAGCAGTGTGCAGTGACCGGTCAATTGGTGACTGTTGTGATACGTTGGACGACCCCCGACTAACTGCCTTTAGGAGCATGGAAAAGGGAAAAAAGATGACCAGCTGTATGTATAACAAATGCCCAGGTACTTTTGACCCCATATCGAAAATCAAAAGCTAGCACCGATTAATATATGCTCAGTAAGTGAATATATATCTTGAAGTGAAAATAAAGTTCAATTGACCTTCCCCTAGAAGAAAGTGCACAAGACAAAATAGCATTGCATGTTTAGAAAAAAAAATTAACACCAGAAAAATAACATGAGAGAGGAAATGTTTCAATAAATATGCTGACAAAGTATAAAAGGTGCTCACCTTTTAAACCCAGCAATGTCTAGTGAAATATTCCCTGGAAAACAAAATAGCAATACGAAACAAGCATTTGTGGTTTTGTGGGTTAGCGTCTTCATTGGGAACATGACAAATGGAGTAAAATCCTGGTAGCAAATACTTGAGCAAGATTGCCATCCTCAAAAAATCCAAGGGATTTCATCCGCACTCTGAATAAGGTTACGCTGTAAACCCACATGTGTCCTTTAATTGTTCCCTGAAAAGCAGCTACAATCGGGAGAGTTACTGCACCAGTGTCCAAGATTGCAAACTCTCTTACCACATCCTGAGCAAATACTCATGACTTACTTGCCCTCTCAGCATTTCCCAATCTGGTCCCCATGCCTGGCTTTCAATGATAATCTGCTTTTTAGAGATAACTTGAAATATACTCATACCATAGTGTCACCCAAATATATAAATCCTTATAAAACTATCTTAGGCAAAATGTGTAAAATTGTGGCATTATTCCCCCCATCTTGACTGGGAGACTTAAATTACCAAAATGCAATTCAGCAAATGGCAAAAAAATGGTCTCTATCTCTCATGACCAGCTCCAAGAATAACATATGCCCAGGTTTGACAGGCTAACCTCGAAATCAACCCTAATACAACCATCGCTCAAAGAAGTTAATCAATCACAGACTGATTTGGACCTGTTTTGACAGTGGTATTATGTATGAAAGATAGCAGGCTTTGAGAACTCACACATGTTTTAGGCAATGCGCATTGAGATTACATTATTTGCCAAGGATCACACACTTCGGATAAGCAGCGTGCTTCAAGCCCCTTGTTTTTTGGCCATCTCTTGGTGACTGTTGTGATACCCTGCAAGACCCCAACTAACTGCATTTAAGCAGCACAAGAAAGGGAACAAAATGACCGGGGACAAGAATAACATATGCCCAGGTACTTTTCTCTCATAGTTGAAAATCAATAGCTGACACCCATCAATATATGCAAAGTAAGTGAACATATTTATTTAAGTGAAATATACAAATGTCCAGTTGACCTTCCCCTTAGAAAAAGTGCACAAGACAAAATAGCATCGGACTCATAAAAAAGTAATGAACTCCAGAAAAATAACAAAGGGAGAAAATGTTCCATTAAATATGCTCGCAAAGCATAAAAGGTGCTCACCCTTTAAACCCAGCAATCTGTATTGAAATATTCTGTCTAAAATGAAATCCCAATATGAGACAAGAGCTTGTGTTCTTGTAGGTAAGTGGCTGCACTGGAACATGACAACCGGAGTAATGTCCTGGCAGCAAAAATCCTTGAGCAAGATTACCAACCTCAAAAAATCCCAAGGGTATGCATCTGCCCTCTGAAAAAATGTACTCTATCCACACCCATGTTTTCTTTACTTGCACCTGAAAATCAGTCACAATCAGGGCCAAATAACTCCTGTTTCTAGGATTGCAGCCTCCCTTGCCAAATCCTGAGAAAATACTCATGACTTACTTGCCCTCTCATAATTTCCCCTTCTCACCCCCATGTCTACCTATTTTGAAAAGTACATATACCATAGTGTGACTCAAATATAGAAATCCTTATAGAACTCTGTAAGGTAAAATGTGTACGATTGTGGCATTATCCCCCCCACCTTGACTGGGATACTACAAATACTAGAATGCATTTCAACAAATGGCAAAAAAAATTCTATCTCTCATGACCAGCTTCAAGAATAACAAATGCCCAAGGTTGAGAGATTATCCCCAAAATACACCGTAATGCAACCATTGCTCAAAGAAGTTCATCAAAGACTGATTTTGACCTATA
Organism: Ambystoma mexicanum; assembly: GCF_040938575.1. Classification (NCBI taxonomy): domain Eukaryota; kingdom Metazoa; phylum Chordata; class Amphibia; order Caudata; family Ambystomatidae; genus Ambystoma; species Ambystoma mexicanum. Next base: position 162,168,256 of record NC_090937.1, on the reverse strand, counting down.
AACGATGGTAGGCTATGGAAACTCACATTTTTTAGGCAATGCACAGTATGAGAACAATTATTTGCCATGGATCACACACTTTGGTTAAGCAGCTTGCTTCAAGACCCTTGTTATATGGCCTGTCTCTTGGTGACTGTTTTGATACATCGCACAACCCCAACTAACCGCATTTAAGCAGCACGGAAAAGGGAAAAAAGTGACAGGTTGCAAGAATAACATATGCTCAGGTACTTTTGGTACTTAAGTGAGAATTAAAAGCTGGCACCCATGAACATATGCACAGTAAGTGAACATATATCTGCTTTGAAACAGCACCTAACAAATGACCAATAAATAAATAAAATAAATATATCTGAAAGCAAAATTTACAAATCTAGTTCAATGGACCTTCCCATTAGAAGAAAGTGCGGAAGACAAAATAGCATTGGTCTTTAAAAAAAATAAACACCAGGAAAATATCCTCAGAGAGGAAATGTTCCAATAAATATGCTGGCAAAGTATAAAAGGTGCTCACTTTTTAAACCCAGGAATCTGCAGTGAAATATTGTCTGGAAAACAAAATCCCAATACGAGCAAGTGCTTGTGGTTTTGTGGGTGTCTTCACTGGCAACATGGGAACCTGGATAAGGTCCTGCTTGTCAAATACTTGAGCAAGTGTGAAAACCTCACAAACACCCAAGCGGTTGTGTCCGCCCTCTGAAATAAATGTATGCTGTTCACCCATATGTGCCATGACTGCACCAGTGCCCAGGAATGCAAACTCTCTGCTTTGCTTCAAAGCAAGGAAGGGGCCAACCCCCTCAGTCAGTGTTGCTCTAAGTGGTCTTGTAAATTGTGCTAATTTATCAGGCAATATGCTTGAGGGGAACGGATCCTTCCTGCTTTTGAAGCTAAGCAGGGTCGGTCCCTATGTCATGGATGGGAATTCTGGATGCCTATACCCAATGGCCAGAAAGAAATATTTGTTTTGCCCTTACCAAGTGCCCCATCATCTGTGCCAGCTCGCCCCTCTCCTCTGCTTGCCTCTCAACCTCCCCTTCCCTCTCCCTTTCCCTACAACACACAGTGTTTCTGTGACACAGTTTGCTTTGATATAGAGTATTTGCGGCTATACCCCAGGATATAGCCGATGGTATGGGAACAATGTTTGAGCCTAGTGTTGCAAACCTGGTCCCTACGCCCCTACAACTCCCAGATTTCACCTTGTTTCCTCTTGCCATCCCCACCTTTACCATGATTGCATTTGCATAGTTTTTAACCTGCAAATGGCTTTTTCCTGCATTTCATTTTCCGATACCCTCGTTTATAAACTGGGTTTTAATCTGGGGTATAACCACGACTATCTCTTGCATTGAAAAGAACAAAAAGATGGAAGCTGTTTCCTTTATAAACACACAGTTTCTTCTCAATTTACCCTAGATATAGCTATCTATTTTGCAGAAGGGGGCACCCCTTCTCTGTCAAATACTAAAAAAAAAGTACTAGATGCAATAACCCAAAACTCCAAAACGATTGCAGGTCAAAGCTTCGTGCCCAAGTTGTTTCAGACCTGATCCAAATCCGTCTAGCGGTTTTGGCTGTGCGGTCCAATAAAAATGTCCTTTTTTAGTCTATGGGAAAATGAATGGGGACTAGCGTGAAACTGCGTTATTTTATTAATAACTTCTCATTTTTTGAAGCATCTTTACGAAACTTTCCAGTCTGGAGGGGGCTGTGACAAACTTTATTTTTGCAGGATTTCAGTCAAATCTGTCGCACGAGTCAAACGTTATTAGCAATCCATTTTTTTTTAATTTCTTATGTAACCCTCTTTTACCTAAGTGTTGCTCAAAAAAAGACAAGAGGATGCCTCAGGCTAACAAAGTCTTTATTGGCAAGCTTTCGTACTCTCTCAGGCATAGGAAGAGTGAGGCTCTTGGAATAGCAGGGCAGCTCGAGGATTTATCTCTTTAATGTATTGTCTGTGCATGTCTGCTTCTGATTATTTTCCTTCACGAGGAGCCTCACAGGTTGGCGGGGCACTGAAAACAACATCCCAGCCAGCAAAAGAGAATATATATATATATATGTCCACAGCCAGCCACATTACAGGCAAAATGAAACAAAGCCGTGTTATATTAATATACATTTTCAATGGTTTTCCATAACTCTTCTTGTCTTGTGCCTTGTACCCACTATCACATTGTCACTTGCTTTAAGTTTTTTATTATTTTTTAATTGTTGCACTGGTTCTCGGCCATCAAGTATTCCGTCATTTCATCAAGCAAACTACATGTATCCCTAACCCTTTCTGATGCATGCGCCAGTGTTTAAAGAAAAGAGAAAAAAAGAAAAAAAAAGAAAGTCTTAATTGTGTCATTTGGCTCAATGCAGTCAATAACCAGTTGACTTGCCCGAATCCAAAACATACCCATGAGGAGTTAGGAATCATTTGATAAACATTCGGCGAAACTCCCAAACTTGTTTTTCTTATGTGTTAATTGTTGATCATGTTCTCCAGCAGCCGTCGTTCTCTTCCTCGTCTAAGACCCTCCCCTTTTCCCTCCCCCCTGCCACATCCACGTCCATGATTGGCTTGACAGTTCACACCTCGACATTTCGTAGCAGTTTATATACCAGATTTTTCAGAGGGTGCGTCCTCTTTCCCCATCCCCTCGCTGTCACAATAATAGGTACTGAGAACAGCTGCCATCTCGTGCAAAGTGACTGCTACCCTTTTAATCAAGTAAATCATGCCTCTTGAATTTGAGCTATGCCCTGGCCGCCCAGTTGGGGGTAACCACCCCTGCTTCATAATCGCAGAAATCGGGCAGAATCACCAGGGAGACCTTGAGACAGCCAAGAAAATGATCCGGATGGCAAAGGTAATGTTGGGGGCAGGGAGGCGGGTTAGGTGGCATGGTAGCATCTGGGAGGCACATCCCCGACACCATGAGAGACACAGAATAAGACGGCCTCTTGATTAGAATTGGTGGTGCCAAGTGACCAGGGGATGCCACACAGACGACTGGCTTTGTGTACAGTGTGGATTCCCGTGGGTGCCCGATATCCCCGTAAATTAGATGTCTAAACACAAAAAGCCAAAACTAAAAGGGTCAAAGGGGCCAAGAGGAGACAACGGGTGATAAAGATGGAGGAATGCCGGCAAGGATTGTCTGTGGGATGGGGCTTGCTAGAGTGATATGGGTCTCTGAAAAGACCCATTGAGTGACACCCAGGAAAGGGGGGGCATGCGGTTAATATGTGTGCCAAGTGATCATGGTTTGGGAGTAGCCTCTGCTTATCACTGCATGTAATCGGCGAGAAGCCGAACGGTGCAGCATTGTGTGCGCAGCGGGACACGCGTTGTTCTTCTTAAATAAACAGAATGAGAACCACAGCAGATTTCATAATAACAAGCAGCTCCGTCTCTCCAAACATAATTTATAAATAATTGGTTAATTGTATCCCTTTCAAAACGAGTTGCCTCAAGGTGCAGTTTCCCTGCCAGACCCACTGATGCATGCATCCTTGCGATCATTACACATTTATGAATGGAATTCGCGGATGACCCCACAAGACCTTCTTGCAGCCTGGTCAGACCTGCCATTGATGAACACAGGGCATTCGCAGAACGCACGTGCCCTATTGACGAGTTATTTAATCGCGTGCGGGTAACTTCTGCCAGGATAGAACCCACATTTCCACCTGAAGCCGGCGCCCGCAGTGATAGATATCTGTGAAATAGAAGCAGGAACTTACCCCGGGGCAGGCACGCTAGCAGCAAGCACACATGTCCATCACTCTCCAACCCTTGAGCAATTACCCTCGCCTTCCGCTAGCAGTCTCCCAAACACCACCCTGCCAGACAGTGATCAGTTCACTTACAGACAAACCGGCATGTTATCTATATGGGAGGGGGCGGGGCAGGGCGAGGCGACAGGTGCTCCTCCCCTTACGCATATGACGCCCCGCCGTCAGATTGACAACCCATTTTAGACACTGCACCTACCCCACCCAAAGGGGCCGCATACACCATGAACCAATCCGGACTGTGCTATACTGAGCATGTACTGTTCAGCAGGTGGCAGAGTGAGATGCCATTATAATAACTCGCTGCAATGCTGGTGTCTTCAAGGAAGTCTCCATCGCGTGTCTTCGCCTGGGCTCGAGGTCAGATCCCATGCGCGTACTCTGCCTCCTTTACTCCTGCGCGTTCATAGTTACTGGTTCTACAACACAGCGCGCACGCCTTCTTAAGACTGCTCTACAGTTTGATGCACAGAAAAACCTCCAGGTCATTGTGTGTAAATCTAGTAAGTGGAGACACCATACTGCAAGTGTACAGATTAGAAACAACTTAATACCTTAAGGGTCATCCCTGTTTTTTGTTCACCGGGGCTTGGGTGCTGTTTCTACTCGCGGTAGTTCACAATATATGACAAGAAGGTGACAGGCTTTCACTCCCTCTTCAAATCATCAATTTTTGCAAGGTAAAGCAATGCTGTCGGTGGAATTTAAGTCAGCATGCCAAAAGATCTTCACTCTGCTTAACAATAAAACACAATTTATTTTCATCGTAAACCTCATATACAATTGAAACAATTTCATTCTTAATTAAAAATAATAGATAACCATTTAATCATTGTATTTTGTAAATTAGTATTGCATTTGTGCGAAAGTGCATAACAGAATGCCTTTTTATTGTTTTATTTTTTATTTTATTAAAATGTATTATCTTTAGTTTGCATTATTTAGAAACAAACTTTAATAAAATACGGATAAAACGTTTTCCAAATAAGTAAACTAATAACAACATAACAAGATATACAGAACTCGACATATTCAATAAGTGGCATAATTTCTCAACATTCAAAAAATTATCAACGCAAAAAAACATAATAAACCGAGTGCCTTTTATGGGTTGGTGCCAGACGTGCTATATAAAGGGCTTTTTTTCAACAGAGCATTCAATAGCTATATGTTCATGAAGATTGGACCACACTCCACGCAGGGATGTAATTGCACCAAAATGCCAGGGCTGGCAGAAGTGACATCACACAGCCCTTGACACCTGATGACATCACAGGAAGTGATGTAATTTCACCCCACACTCAGGTGACATCAATGGAAGTGATGGCAAACGACCTTCAGATTTTTTAGAAGCATCTAGCATCTGTGTTTCCAGGTGCTCTCATTTCAGCCAGATATAAGAACCGAGGCACAGAAGGAGTCTTGATTTGTCCACAATTACACATTTGGGGAATGCCATTTTCCAGATTTGACGTGGGGTCTCAATTTAAAGCACACATAATGCAGTATTTCTAACAGGGTAACCGAAATCTATAACGCAGGGCACAGCTAGTGTATGAAACATCTATAGCTCAATGTACACAGACGTACGCGTTATCTGTGGCGTTGCTGTGTTAAACAAGCCAAAAAAGCACTGACATGGAGAGGTGTGCTGCTGTTTAACCAGGAGAAAAATGCTGCACAAGCAAGGCCTGAAAATGAAATCATTGACCAGGATTTATTATCAACAAAATTCCCTGGTTATAAATATATGATTCAGCTACCACTACGATAGTAGACACTTATTATACTGGTTTGCGTGTACTCAGGAGAGTGCACCTGATAATGTTATCTGTGCTAGAGTATATTCCAGGGAAAGGTTCTTTCAATATACCCAAGACCCCCCATATTTTTTATTATCTAAGTGTAATATTGGGTGAAAGGGGACTTAAAAAAAATGTAATGTGACATCTTTGCTGCACACATAAATTCATAGCACCACACAGCTATTTAAAAAATGAAAACACCCACACGTTGCTTCTCACCCGGGGACTCTCTGGCAGAGTACAAGGTGCGCACTGCACACTACCCCTTTGTCAGACAGAGTGGTGCCGACTGGTGTAGCACAACATTTGGCAGCTCCCCTGCGAGCCATGCTGTGCCCCCCCCTAAGTTCCTTAACAAAGCACAGGGCACGCCACACCCCAGGCCAGTCTGGAACACCATGTGCGCGCAATGTCTCTGATGATTATGTCGCTGCAGGGAATGCACTACTGCAAGTGAAAGAAGCAAATCTGTTTTTCAATCAAAGCTTAAATCTTTAACGTAACAAAGAAGGGGGCGGTGCCTGGTCCACAAATATACAAGCCACCAGTGGTGGCTGGCGAGTTGTTTTTTTGGAGGGAGTAAATATTAGACACAAGGATGTGATTGCGACTGAGCATAGCGATGGAGGCTGAACTAATGAAAATGGGTTGGGGGCAGTCCCAGGGGGATTCTTCTCTTTCCCCAGAGTAAATGCTTTGTATAATTGGTTAAATTGTGCATTATACAGCACACTTTCTGGGAAAATGTGGGTAAAATGCCCACAATGAGGGTAAAAGACCAACAATCGGTTTTGTAGGGTGTACAATACAATAGATGCAAGACACCAAAAGTGCACTGGACATTTCCCAATGCATTATCATGCCAGTCCCTGCACTATATGCCAGTATAAAAACATTTGTATGATGGCTGTGCCCATACGTTTCTATGCTGGCTCACCAACATATGCTAGTATTCTCACATACAACCATACTTATGTTCACTTTAAGAGATTTTTCTATAGTATCATTACTGGCACTGGGCACCCAAGTGGCTCTGTCAATATATGCCAGTGCTCCTATGTAACTACATACTCCCATTGGTTCGGCCATTAAAAGTGACATGTCACAATAGGAAAACCTGTCCAAACTGGTTCCAATGTAAGCCAGTCTAGACCGTATAGAACACTTATCTTGCTTGATTCATCATGGATGCTCAGTTAATAAAAGCATGCTACAGTGAAGAATATACAGCCACTGTGACCAAAACATCAGTCTAGCGAGGTAACACTAGTTATCATGCTTGCTTTTTTAAAGATACCAAGTAATAAATGTCATGCCACAGTAAGCAATGGCTAGATTGACCAAAACTCCAGTCTAGCCAGGGAATGGCACACATGAACTTGCCTGTGGCAAAAATGCTCCAGTGATCCCCCATCTCCCAGGGCCTTACACACACATGCATCCACTTTCACCCACCGATCACTCACCCATATACCTCCTCTCTCACTCACTCAAACTGGATTCAACAGACATGCACAACCAAACCCCACCCAGAACATTCAGACACATACAACATGTATGCTCATTCACCCATCAGTCACTTACTCACACCTTCTCTTACATGCTCTCATTGCATTCTCTGCACAGGCAGACACCAACACACCCAGGACATTTATAAACACCCATTACATCACTTCTCATTCACCCACCAGTCACTCCGACCTTCTCTTCCATCCACTCATCACATTCTCTACACAGGCACACACCAACCTAGAACATTTAAAATATACATCACATCACATCACATCACTTCTTATTCACCCACCAGTCACTCACACTTTTTCTGACATCCACTCACTGCATGTTCTACAAAGGCCCCCCGCCACCCACCAAGAACATTCAAAAACACATATCACATCGGATCACTTCTCATTCACCCACCAGTCGCTCACGCCTTCTCTTACATCCACTCATTGGATTCAATACACAGGCACACACCCACCCACTCAGAATATTCAAAATGACACATATCAGAGATACAAATATCACTTCTCACTCGCCCACCAGTCACTCACACTTTCTCTTGCATCCACTCATTACATTCTATAGACAGGCAGACACCCACCCGACGAGAACATTCAACATATACTTCACATTCATACTCATTCACCCACCAGTCACTCACACCTTCTCTTCCATCCACTCATTGCATTCTCTACCCAGGCACACAGCCACCCACCAAGAACATTCAAAAACACGCATTACATCATTTCTCATTCATCCACCAGTCACCCACATTTTGTCTTGCATCCGCCCATTACCTTCTCTACACAGGCACAGGCACACCCACACCCACCCGCACACCCACCCACCCAGAACATTCAGAAACACACATTACATCAGTTCTCCTTCACCCGCCAGTCACTCACACATTCACTTACATACACTCATTGCATTCTCTACACAGGCACACAACCAACACACCCACAACACTCAAAAACACACTATCACATTCATACTCATTCACCCACCAGTCACTCGCACACACACATTCTCTTACATCCACTCATTGCCTTCTCCACACAGGCACACATCTATCCATTCATTGCATTCTGTACACAGGCACCCACCCACCAAGAACATTAAAAAAACACACATTACATTACTTCTCATTCACCCACCAGTAACCCACACTTTCTCTTGCATCCGCCCATTACCTTCTCTACACAGGCACACGCACACCCACCCACCCAGAACATTCAAAAACACACATTACATCACTTCTCATTCAACCATTAGTCACTCACACATTCTCTTCCATCCACTCATTGCTTTCTCTACACAGGCACAGATCCACCAACCCAGAACCTTCAAAACACACATTACATCACTTCTCGTCCACCCACCAGTCACTGACACCTTCTCTTACATCCAATCATTGCATTCTCTACACAGGCAAATGCCCACCCTCATAGAACAATCAAAAACACACATCACATAATTTCTCATTCATCCACCAGTCACTCACACCTTCTCTTACACCCATTCATTGCATTCTCCACACAGGCACACACCCACCCACCCAGAACACTCAAAAACACACAATCACATTCATACCTATTCACCCACCAGTCACTCACACACACATTCTCTTACATCCACTCATGGCATTCTCTACACAGGCACACACTCATCCACTCCTTGCATTCTATACACAGGCACACACCCACCCACCCAGAAAATTCAAAAACACACATCACAACACTTCTCATTCGCCCACCAGACACTAAACTTTCTCTTGCTTCCACTCATTACATTCTCTACACAGACACACACCCAACCCACCCACAACACTAAAAAACACAGCATCACATTCATACTCATTCACCCAGCAGTCACTCACACACACATTCTCTTACAACCACTCATTGCATTCTCTACACAGGCACCCGCCCATCCATTCATTGGATTCTCTACACAGGCACACACCCACCCACCCAGAACATTCAAAACACACATCACATCACCTCTCATCCATCCACCAGTCACTCACACCTTCTCTTACATCCACTCATTGCATTCTCCACACAGGCACATACCCACCCACCCAAAACAGTCAAAAACACACAATCACATTCATACCTATTCACCCACCAGTCACGAACAACACACATTCTCTTAAATCCACACATGGCATTCTCTACACAGACACACACCCATCCATTCATTCCATTCTATACACAGGCACACACCCCCACACACAGAACATTCAAAAACACACATTACATCACTTCTCATTCACCCACCAGTCACTCACACCTTCTCTTCCATCCACTCATTGCGTTCTCTACACAGGCGCACAACTACCCACTGAGAGTTTTCAAAACAAACATCACACCACATCACTTCTCATTCACCCACCAGTCACTCACACCTTCTCGTACAGCCACTCATTGCGGTCCCTACACAGGCGCACAACTACCCACTGAGAGCTTTCAAAACAAACATCACACCACATCACTTCTCATTCACCCAACAGTCACTCACACCTTCTCGTACAGCTACTCATTGCATGTACACCAAAGGGAGCAGCTTCAACGTTGCATGCTGCAACATTGAAGCTGCTTACTTTGGTGTATATAAAAGACTGACTGGAATTCTAGAGAGCCTCTGCTGCTCAGGTAGGTACTAGTTATCGCTTCCTCATGGTCCAATCCATTGAGGAAAATGCTACAAAATGCAATATGGTCTCTTCTTCCACCATTCCACATGCACTTAATGTATGCTATGTTACTCTGCTTTTATAATGTGCTAAATCACCAACATAGTAGTTTCAGAGCGTGCCTGATACTTGTCCAAACTTTTATTCTTAGGTCAAGTGACTGCCTCGAGTGGCACCTTGCCCAGTCTGAAGCTCACCAGCAATGCTGCTAGGCGTGGACATCATTGCGCACATGCAATACTATGCCCTCCACCTTAGCTGCTCTTCATGGGTTTGCAGCTGCATTCATTTTTTATTTTTTTCAAGTGATTGGAGCATTCCTCAGTCACGTTATACGGATTTAGATATTAGCCTTGATTCAATTTTATTTAACATAGTCAATCCAAGGCATTTTTCGTACTCAAGCAGACTCTCGTGTACCTTTCATTAGTATCGTAGCAAGGGGGGGTGGGAGGTTACATCGTGGTAGATTTTCATCAAATCCGAACTCGACACATGTTTTAACTGAATTTGGCTGAAAATACGCGTGAAAAGGTGGGTAATCATTATAATGAATACAAGGGGAAGTTGGGTGGAGGACCAATGGCGGTCTCCCCCTGCATATATTTGCGGCCAAATTGAATTAAAGAAAAACAAATTCAACAAATTCGGATTTGAAAAAGAAACCTCATGCCATCACCTAGAACCCTTTCAAGACCCACCCACTTGTTAGTTCAACACTTCAGCCATAACTCAAGTGTTTGTATAGCAAGGGTATCCCCCAAAGATGACTGGTTTAGTTATAGATGCAAACAATCTACCGCTGTCATGACTGGGGCACCCAGCATATGCCTAGAGAAGGGATGGTATGAAGAGGGTTTGATATTAGATCCCACCCCATGTACCCGTGCCATAGCTGGTAAAACCTTGCTTAGTATATCGGTATTGTTTTCTCAATCGGCCAGTGCTTCAAGTTACGAGCTAGGCGTATGATGCAATCCTTCACACAGCTTACTGAAAACATTGAAAGGTAAGTAGTCGTACGTCATACATTTAAAGCATTTTGCCCCAAGAAAGTATTACTATAAAAAAAGTTTTTTTTCCCCCAAATCTTTATATAGTATTTTGGTGAAATTAATAGTATTATCATTTAAACCCCTTTTGCTTTTGCAAATGGTAGAACCCGTTTAAAAAGAGCCACTGGTGTGCAGGTAATTAACATTGTGTCATTAGTGTACAACTCTAAGGGGACACTCTGACGATCACAGACAGGAATAACAGGGGGTAAATCCTTCACGGATATGGATCGGTCCACTCACATGCAGATGAAAAAGTGGGGGCCCCATTACTTCCTGACTTACACTTTTCCCTTTAGCATGTCTACACTTTTCCCCATTCACACCATACCTTATAATAGTGTATGTTTTAGGGTGCAATGTGGTCAATGAGTGCAAAAGAGTGTCAAAGATGCCATTTATTTCATTGCTCACTATAGATACAAGCACTGTCTGTCCTCATCCAAGCCTGGGTTTCAAGGGGCTACTAGAAGCTCAACCTGGTGAGGATTAAATGAACTCTCCTAGGGAATCCCAGCAAGCATGCCCAAATCTAGAAATGGCGGACTGGCAAGATGTTTGATGGATTCCTGCCTCGACTCATACCCGGTGAAACATCTCTCAGCTTCACCATCATCTGTGAATTTTAACTCAAAATCCACATCACAAAGAAGCCCCATGCAGCATGCCATCAGAGTGTGGGACTCCTCCAATTTCCAGCGTTTTAGCCATGCCCTGAGTTTCAGAACACTTGTTTAAACCCTGGTCATCTTCTAACTGGACAGATTCAAGAACTGACTCACAGGATTCACAGATGCTATCTTTGACCAACAGAAAGCTGCTCAGAACAGAATACTGCCCACCCTATCACAGGACCAAGAAAATGCAGCCACCTCACCCCCCCCCCCCCTACCGCACCCCCACCTCATCCTCATCGAACTGCACTGGCAACCCCTTCAAGCATGCTTAATGATCAAGATTGCCCCCATCACCTACAAAGCAGTCACAAAACAAAACCCTACCCAGCTTCATCAAGAAACTCACCATCTCCAGAGGCTAGTGCAACACCAGAAGCCTCAGCATCCCAGACTGGAAACAAAGATCTGCAAAAGAGAAAAGTAGGGGGCAGGGTTTTCCTGATATTCCCTCTGTCTCAGGTGCACAGTAAGATGGCCTCCTCCATCCTGCATTTCATAAAGTACCTGAAAATCCTTTTCTTCAACAAAAACCTCACCAATCACAGATTGTCCCACTCACCCTACAGGGAGTATGCCTCTGTCAACCCCTGACCCCCCCCCATTAGGCCACATCTCACATAGCTATTGTGTCCCCTTATTGTGAGTCAAACAGGAAACCTAGTAACAGCAATTTTAGCTGCAGCATTCAGAGGTCGGAATTATTATCTAAAATGCAACTGTGGACATCATCACAGTGGCTTTGACTTAACCAAGTACTGTGCATGCACTGTTTGATGCAACCTAGAAATCTGTGGTGTGTGCACTGTGACAAGGTCAAAGGAGAGAGGTTAGGGGATGTGTATTGTGACGGCCTGGCGACTGGGGAATGCTTTACTCTACAGAAAGCTGGCCCCAGAGGTGGTATACTGTCAATCCCCCTGGGATTCGATCTCATCCTTAGCCTCACACGTCAAACATCCGATAATGCCCCGAGTCAACCATTGTGGCAGAGAAAGTATAAGGGATGTTTGGGAACACGAGACCTGAACACATGAGAGCATGCCATCTGCAGATTCACAGTTGCAGGCCTCGGTGAAGGTTGTATTGCCACAATCAAATGTCACTTACCAGCTTGGAAAAGGTCTGCAAGCACACCTATCTGACATCAAACCCTGACAGTGCATGCTTACTCAAGGGCAAACAAAGACCCTATGGCCAGAAGTATTCTACAGCAGAGCACACCTACGAAATCACTGAGGCGGGTGGGCGGGCAACCGAAAGGAGGGGTGCTAGAATTCATAATGGGGCATATACATTAAATTGCCTAGGTTTGCAAAGCCACAAGTTGGACCAAGCCACCAGAAATCTCACTTGGCAAAATGATAATTTGACCAAGATCAGTCACAAGGCCCATTCCCAATCTGCACACAGTTGCCACAGATCTCGCACTTACATGACCAATGAAAATCCCTGACTGTGTATAAAAGGTAGGTCAGGCAGAAGGGAAGCGTGTGTGTTCGTTCTCTGTTTGAACGAGAGCAGAGTGGTAGATGGAATTGAAAGTCGGTAGACGTATGAGCAGAGGAAGGGAGATAAAGCAGAGTGGAGGAGACGGCAGAGCAAGTAAGGAATAGAGGGGTTTGGAAAAAAGAGAGAGAAAACAGAAGTAGAGGCGGAGAAGCATACAGACATAGATGGGAGTAGGTGAAAGAGAAACATCAAAGGGGATAGGAAAAGGAAGGATGAGGATCAAGAACATCAGACAGGAGAAATGAGAAAAAGAATGGAATAAGTGAGGAGAGTGTAAGAGAGAGAGAGAGAGAGAGAGAGAGAGAGAGAGATGAAGGGAGATACATTAAAGGAGTTAAAAGGAAATCACCAGCTGACAGGGGGCTTCGAGCGTGCAGATGGAGAACACTGAGAGAAGGAGAAAAGAGAGAAAGAGAGAACCCAATGCAGAGTAAAAACTATGAAACATCAGAGGCCCGAGGGAAAGTAAGATGCTTGGAGAGTGAGAAAGATTGGCAAAGGAGCTAGAAAAATAGCAGCAGATGAACGGTGGAAAAGACCTTAAGAAGGAGAAAAAGACAGCCCTGGAAGGACGGAATAGAAAAGGGAGCCCTTTATGACATGGCCCAGGAGAGTGCTCTTAAGCAGCTGTAGTGGTTCAAGACAAATAACCAAATGTAATCCTGAAATAAGAACACAGTGGAGGTGTCCTTGAGTGAAACCCAAAGTTGAGAGTGTGCCTTTGAGAACAGACCAGTAAGGTAATGGTAGAAGTACCCATTGGCCCAACTGTTTATGTTGTGAATGAGTCTGGGAGGACAAACTATCATCTGATGACCATTGAAACAGCCACGAAGGGGTAGATATGCAAGTCCAATGTCCTAAGGGTGTGCACAAGTATAAGGTAAGACAACTCCTTTAGCAAGGCAGCAGACCCCTGGTATGACGTCGGTGTCACATGCTTTCTGAGGTGTGACATTGTGTTTAGAGTATTTTTGGCATATTTCAGGGAGCTTTCAGTCTGTGTGCTGCATACAAAAACACATGTGCAACCAAGTATTTCTTTATTTTCCTTTTACCACACTTATATTATTAGATAAGGTTATGTAGTTTAGATTCATTTGGATTGTGTAGAGTGAGTTTTGGTAAGTGTAGTTGTTAGTTTATTTATTGAGCAAGAGGACTGCCATGTTAAAAAAACAGCATTACTAAAGACGGTAGATTTTTCCATTCTAAGGTGCCAGGCCGCACTTTGTAGGGATGATTGTTTAATTAAAGGTTTATTTCTGCTTTTGGGTAGAAATCTCCACGTAACCAAGGTCAGGGTGGGAAGGGGTGTCGAACTGTTTCCAGTTCATTGTTTTGAGGGAGAAAGTTCTCAGGGGCCTGAAACGAGACTCGCGACAGCAGATGCCTTCCCAGACACAGTGAGACACACAAGAAAGCCTACACAATAGCATTGCCAAATTAAAGAACTAGGATGTGAGCACAGTGCTCACAATGACAGCAGGGGATTTGGTTTGGGTGGTAAACGTGCCTTGCTGTAACTAATAAATAGAAGAAATTAACTTCCAGGAGAAAGGCCACATGCATGTTTTTTCATACCTCTATTCATCTTGAGAAGAGAACTAGAAGGTCAGATCCAGAGTTGGCAACATGTATCGAGACAAGAGGCAAGGAGGCCAAAGGGCCAATTACAAGGAAGGGATTGTGGTGTTCCATGGGATACAACAAAGTTTTGACTTCACGGATTTCCACTCACTATACGATTCATCCATCTCCGTGGGATGATACAGCCCAAGTTGCCTCAGGAGTCACTGTCCAATTAAGGCAGAGCTTTTTAATCAAATGCACCATGAAGAGTACCAACGGATTGGCAAAGTGGCATTTTGGGCTGGCTATGACATTATGCCACGTTTGAGGCGTGGTATTTGTAATGGTCACGAAAAAAAGGAACCTCCCAATCATAATATTTATTGTATGGTGTTCTTTAAGGGCTTGAAGACTAGTAGCCAATTGAAATGCTAGGATTATAATTAATGTTGCATTTTGGAGAAAATTTAAATTTTGCAGTTTTCCGCCTTAAATACTGTAGCCCGGAATAGGCGTGTTGAGATGTTTTCCAGTTCAGTTCCATGAGGCTGTCAGCTTCTTCCGGACGTATTTGAAAATAAAAAGCTGTTTTCTCTTGCACTCCATTTTTGATTACTTTCGTATTATTTTCTAGATTACATTGGGCAACTGCACCTTTCCAAAAGACACAGGGCCTCATCAGAAGTTTGTTAGTGGCGCTGCGGTAATAGTGCTGCAAATGGGTGGAAAGTGGCAAGATGTACCTCCAGCTCAAAGCTGGAATTAAATGTGCTACTTTCGGCCCAAACTCGAGAAGGAGTAATGCGGTGGTAGTAGCATTAATGCTGCATTTTTACCGCACCACCCAACCCCTGATGAGGCCCACAGAGTCAATAAAGATGTGCACAGGACACTATACACTCCCAAATACTGTGAGGGTCTCTTTCAGCTCCCGGAAAGGAGTCCTTGAACTAAAGGAGAGAGGGAAGGACTGGACAACAAGGACATTAAGGATCGGGTTGGGTGCTGGACTGGTTGAATACTGTTTATAACATTTTCCCATATGTGACAATAATAAACTACATAGAGAACATCAGGTTGGTGTCATGACCCCTTTTGTCGTCTGAACTCCCCAACCCCTTCCACCCCACCAGCACTGCACCTAAGTATATGCAACACTCTCTGTGCTCCTCTGGCATGAGAACCTCATGAGCAGCTGCCTCACTGGATTGTGCCGGGGCAGTTTCCACATCATCTGAAGGAATAAAGGGGCACCCATCTCCTTCTGCGTTTAAAGTGCAGGTGGGTTGAGTCTTCCACCAGACACTGCTCCTCCAGTGCATGGCCTGGACTGCTTTGGCCTGCATTCCTTCAGTGCTGCCTTAGTCTTCCCATATCACCATTTAGTGCAGTTTTCTGGCTGCCAGGTCCTAAGCAGCAAAAAACTAACTTTCATAGATAGTCACACTAGAGCAAATGGAACAGCAACCCTTTGGCTAACTTGCTGTTACGTTGGCGTATATGTTAGCAGTGGCCAGTCCGTAGTCTTTCAGTATGCATAAAAGTGATTTGTCAGATGTAATTTAAAGTTTTCTTTCACATGCAATGGAAATATAAACAGGCTGGACTTAAATGATATGATATGATATAAGTAATTTATAAGGCACCTGTACACAAGTGTTTCTAGGCGTGACAAGACAAGGTAGGGAGGTCAGAAGGAGGACAGAACGATGATCTTACTAGGCCTTGTGTCATTCAGATTGTGCAAGTGCAGGGGGAGGGACGAGGGACAAGTGCCAAGGGATTTGGGGGGTAGAGGAGTGTGCAAAGGAACACATAAGTGCTGACAAGAAGTGGCTCATAAGTGCAAGGATTCAGCGGACTGCAGGGTTGCAGATACAGTCCCTAAGTGGTTGGGGGCCCAGAGGCAGTGCAGGGGCAATTGGTCGCGCAGGAGACTTTTCCCGTAAATTCAGTGGGTGGCCAGGTAGCCAGTTTGTGCATCAGATGGGGGCATCTGCAAGGGAGAGGGAAGAGCAAAAGTCAAAGTGAAAAGGAAAGTCTTGAGTTGCTTCCAGAATCAGAGTTGGTCCTGCTCAAGTTTGAGAGGGACAGGGAGGCTGTTCCAGAGGGAGGCCCAAGCCGAGGACAGAGATCAACCCCCACTCCCTGTCTGGAGAAGCGACTGGCCCTCAGAGAGTTGGAGGTGGATGAGCGGAGGGCTCGAGAAGGAAGAGAAAGTTGAATGTAGTGCGGTCGCCAGTTGAGCACATTCTAGTATGCATATTCGAGGGTGAGTAGACAGTGACAATTTATTGTTAACGTATTGTCATCCAAAGCAATACATTAAATAAATTGTCACTCTGCCTACTAACCCACGAATATGCAGACTACAATGTGCTCAAGAATGAATATCTTTAGTGCTACAGCGCTTTTTGTAAATATGTCTTTTTTTGTGTTAGTGTAAATAAAACCTTTCTTTGATATTCCTGTATCTCAAGGTGTTTTGTCATTTGAGCTAGCAGCTACCTAGCTCCGCTGCAATTGTGTGACCCTATGTCACGCCTTTGGTTAGGGTAGCTTTGACTATATCTCTCTCTCTTGATGTCATTTGCCAGAACATATTTGCACAGTGCAGATTTGCGCTACTTTTTTTGAATTGGTTGCTTCGCTCTTATTTTCACATATATGCTGTTGGTGTTGCAAATGCTGTTACGGTGTCAGAGCACACTGTTAGATGCAGGTGCATAGTCAACTTCAGCTTGTCTTTCAAGCTACATTATTGTATGTAAACAAATATTGTTTTTTTCCTCAGGATTGCGGTGCAGATTGTGCCAAGTTTCAGAAGAGTGAGCTGGAACACCGATTCATCAAGCGGGCCTTAGACAGACCGTACACGTCCAAGCACTCATGGGGAGAGACATACGGGGACCACAAGCGCCACCTGGAATTCAGCCACGATCAGTACAGGGAGCTGCAGCGATATGCTACGGAAATTGGCATTTTCTTCACAGCCTCTGGAATGGATGAGGTGAGACAACATGATTGTACGCAGGGCAGTTTCCAGTCAATAATGTGCCTGTGGCGAAATACACACGAGGCTTCAATCCCAGAACCATTCCATCGCAGTGACGTCCAGGCCTGCCGTTTTCCTTTATGTTATGGGTTTTATAGTCACTGATTTTTTTTTTTTAAAAATGTATCTTTATTGGAATTCATCCAAAAATATTTTTTAATATCCCCCTCTTCCTCTTGCCTCCACCCACACTTGAGGAACCGCATATCCGCACTCTGCATCGCCTGGAGCATTATAGTTTATGTCCATTGAAACACTGGAGCATTCAGCGAGTCACACAATGTCCAGCACCTGTGCATTTTGTGGGCACCATAGTTGTACACAGTCATTTATTTTTACATGGCGTAATCCAGGACTATGCGTCCCAAACTACTGGGACTGGACTACTTTCCCCTAAGTGGACTCGGGTAGGTTTGGAAGTGTGTGAAATCTCTGCACTGCAATCCCCACCCAAACTCATTTAATTCTCTTGATTTAAATGCAGTTTTATTGACTTGTACTCAAAAGTGATAAATACAGTTTTTTTTTAAAACTGTAATTTGGTTAGATAACAAACCAGCAAATAAATATAAAACACATCAGTATTTCATTATCAGTAGAAAGTACTGATTCATTTTCACAATTCATAGCAAAATAAATAGTCATGCAAACAAGGAATCCATGAACGTGCTAAACATGCATAAACCAGCACTCTGTCAAGTGATAAATAGGCACGAGCAGACAACAAGGAATCCATGAAAGTGCTAAACATGCATAAAACAGCACTCTGTCAAGTGATAAATAGGCACGAGCAGACAACAAGGAATCCATGAAAGTGCTAAACATGCATAAAACAGCACTCTGTCAAGTGATAAATAGGCACGAGCAGACAACAAGGAATCCATGAAAGTGCTAGACAGGCATAAAACAGCACTCTGTCAAGTGATAAATAGGCACGAGCAGACAACAAGGAATCCATGAAAGTGCTAGACAGGCATAAAACAGCACTCTGTCAAGTGATAAATAGGCACGAGCAGACAACACATTTACAAACAGTTATTCATTCTCATTGCCTCATGTTTATGCGACTGTCTAAATGAAGAGCAGCCTCCCAGATGTTGCTGGCACAGAAGCATCCATTGCTGCTGCGCAATCTATCATTCCAAACTGGTATCAGATAATAAACAATGTCCACATACATAATGTCGCCAGGAAAAGCCATTGGGACATTATGTATGGTGACATTATGTATGGGGACGGGTTGTGGGGATGTCCCCTGCTCCCATTTATAATTTTAAAAAAGGGGGCTGCGGGGGTATCCCCCACATGTTCAATGTCATATTGTCTCTGCAAAAAACTGTGACTTTTGGTCAAGGGACATTTTTGCGGGGACATTATTACATGGCACCTCCAAACCTTTGAGACAGCAATTGGGAATGAAATCACTCCGAGAAAAAGACATCTTTCAAGTCTGTATGCATTGTTAAGCTACACATATAGTGCTTAACATGCCACGTATGCGCTATTTCAAATGCTCCAGGAGAAGAATGGAGTGGGGTGGGGTAATTAAAGTGAGGGGGCGAGTTAGGGGGCAGGTTCGTGTGGCTTATGAACACCTCGAAGCTACTTGGAACCACTTCAGTGGAAGAGGGGAGCTAAATATGTATGTTACGGGGTGATCAAGTCATCCTGTCATATGATGTGTTTGGAACAAAGCAAGAAACTGCACATTATGACAATATCTGTCAAATGGTCTGAATCCATGGACATTTTAGGCACAACTTGCACTACGGTCAAAATACAGAGTACATTATACCAATATCTGTACCTGGGTATATGATGGCAGTAGCTGCTTAATGGAATTAGTACCTGGGCATATAATGGCAACTTCTACCAAATATTGGCAATTACTGGCATACAATGTGAGCACATGGGCGAATTATCCAAATGCCTAGCACACTGTGTGCGTTTCTGCTTCTGATGCCAAAGGCTGGCAGACTGTTTGATTGCCTGTCAATGATGCCAGTATCTTGCGTTATGGTGGCAATTCCTGTAATATCACGCGAGCATGTGATCATATGAAAACATCTGGCAAATGATGGAAATCTGGGCATGTGATTGTATCATTGGGGACATCGTGTCGATACCTGGGCGTGTTATGTAAATAAATAGAATAAAGGAAACATGTCCAATATCCAGTAGGCAAAACTGTTGTCTTTGTTAATATGTGTTCTACCTGTGCACAAAGATAGCGCACACGCAGGATATTGCATGTGGACACCAGGAACACGGCAGTTATCGTCTTAAACGCAACCCCCAGAGTCTTCAATCTTCAGTCCGCTCTAACACATTACCCTCCATTTTTTTGCATCTTCCAGCCGTATGCATACAACCTGAAGAGCAGCAACACATATACTGAGTTAAAAGGTTTTTGCCATATTTGTGCAATGTTTTTTTTGTTTGTTCCCCCTATGTGCGAGTAAACATGACCGTGGGGCACCAGTTTTCGAGTCACAGACTTTGATTTAGCCCATTGATGCATTCTGGTAGCTGTGTACTCTCGTTGGTTTCAATTAGATTAAAGTACCAGAACATGATTTACAAAACACACCTCAGGTTTGGAATAGTGGGGTCCCTGCGACACAAAGACATTCATTCTTTCACCCGATAACACCAAACACAGGGACATGAGCTGAACAACCTGCTACCGGACCAGCCATCAATGCTAATTCACCGTTTCCTCATATATCATGTCTTAAACTAGCCGGTTACTTCTGTATTCCACCCTCGCCAACCCTCCACCCCAACCCAATTTAATCCATGCAGTATCTGCCCTCCTTCAAGCACCAAAAACTCAATTCCCTTTAAGCTCTCCCTGTGCTCTATCCTGGCAGTCCCTGGAGCAATTGTCACTGTTGGCCAATATGTTTAGTTCCCCAAAGAACAGCCACACTGTTAGAGACGTGAGTCATCTAAATAACTTGAACATTTCAGTTAAAGCATTGCCTGAATCCTGGTGGTGAAATTTGCATGGGCAGAGCAGGCTTCTGCTTCCTGCCACATTCCCGTTGCTGCCGCTGCCCGTTAACAATTTTTTAATTTTTTTTTATTGTGCATTTAGACAATTAACCTACTTTTTACACATAAATTAGACAACATTTCATATGCAAATTTCTTTAGAGGAAAATATACATGAAATGAGAAAATATCTCTATTTACATGTTAAAACAAACAACACTCATTAGGTATGTCTTTATCACAATGTGATCATACCTAATTCATTTAAAATTTTAATAACTTCAATTGATAAAGTTAGTTCATGTCCTGCTATCATACGTTCCCAGAAGCGATCCGTGTTCAACCATGCATTGTAGTCCACCCATTTTCCTAGCCATGTTTTACATAAATCTTCTGTTCCTTTGCAGGATATAAGGACAGACGTAATGATTGTGTCTCGCGGTCGTCACATAAATTGCACTTTTCTAGAGCTGAAAGCCCCTCTCGAGCAGACAGGAAGAGCTCACCAGTTTTAATAAGATCTAGTCTCATTCTTAGAAATTCACTAATACATTTAGAGTCTGGAAATCGGACCAAATACTTTGGTAGATGAAGCTTCGGTTTACCGAAAGCTGAGAGGGATGTGTATATGTTATAACTTCTCATTTGTGTGATAGTCTTGATCCAGTCTCCTCGGGATACGTCTGACTTTACTTCCTCTGGCTTATCTACCAAGTTAGTTGTACTAGCATCACATTCATCCAGAAAGTACAGTACATGTTTGTTTAGTTGTATTAGGTAACTATTTTGACCATTGGTGAACAATCAACAAAAACAAAACACGCTCTCTCTTGTGTCTCCTCACATCTGTAACCAGAAGACCACCACCCGGGTCGCCCGGCTTTAGAACTGACCCTGATTGTACTTACATGCTCTGGACCATAAACTATGGTGTCAGTTGTGTCCTCTTTAATTTTTTGGGTGTATTGTTCCAGCTCATGCGGTAAACGGTGCATTGACACAAAACACTAATCATCCAATATTGTTATGCTCCAGAAGAGCTTTTTGTACGTAACTGCACTGTTCTGAAACTTTTTTTTCATAATCATTATTCAATTAATTCACCATCATGTGTTCAAGTGTTGTATAACACTGTCCTATAAGACAATAACAATGTCCTCAGAAGAAGCAAAAAGCAAGCATTTAAGCTGATTTGCATACCCACAGTGCATTGTAGCGTGGCTCTGATCTGAAGGCGAACTTTCAGTGATAACTACTAGATCACCTATTCATGTCTTTTTTTTTGTAAACTGAAACTGCTTATTCTATCACATTGCAGGTGGGATGTTTTTGACTTGTTTTGTTCAAACCCCCATAAGATTGATGGTAAATGGCAAGCATTCCCCAGTGGTTTAATCTCAAAGTGTCGACCCACATGACACAGACAATCCCCAATGAGAGTGAAATAGATAGTTGACTGCTTCTTGTCGCATTCTTGAGAATTGTCAGTCTTGGGTTGATAACCGTATGTATAAAATAGCACTGCCCTATCAGGCAATGGCAATATCATCTTATGAAACACACATCAAGCTATTCAGCTGGTTTGTATACACATATTCAATGTCTGTGTGGCTCTGATTTGGAGGTTAACTTTCACTGGTAGCTACTTGGGGGCCTATTGATCCTGAATGGCAAACAAACGTACCCCTGAGATTTAATTTCAAGGATGCTTACATACATCACACGGACAATCCCCAATGAGGGTGAACTGCGTATGTGGTTGATTTGTGTATCCTTGAGAGCTCTTCGGTCTGGGTTGATAAAGCTATGTATACAATATCACTGCCCTTGAATACAATGCCTCCTTCCTTAGGTGTAGAGGAAAGCAAGCTAGTTTTCCTACCTAACCTATACACCCATAGAGCACAGCTGTGCAATCCTGATCTGGGCGTGAAATTCCAGTGACAGGCTAAGTGATGCAACACATGTGTGCATTTTTTGCTGAAATATCTTATACTGCTATAACCATGGTCTGCAAACTCTGGCTCCACAGATGTGTTGTACTACAACTGTTTTCAGTCCGTCCCAGCATAGTCAATGTTGTGGCATCATGGGAGTAATAGTCCAAGACATCTGGAGAGGCAATTGTGGCAGAACACTGTGCTACAACATGGCAGGTTCTTTTCTTGCTTGTTTTGAAATACATCAAAAGGATGATGGTGACTTGTAAAGATGCCCCAATGCTTTCATCTCACTGATGTCACCCTCTAGCGCACTGAGCACTGTGAGGCGGATACCTGTATGTGGTTGCTTGTTGCCTCCTTGAGAGCCGTCAGTAGCCTCTCGGAAGTGCGGCATCAGACGCGGAACTGCCCCAATGTGCTGTGTTGAGGGGGGATGTGCCTGTAGATTGGATCCGAAGGAACCAGGAATCTTCCCTGCAGGGTCTTGCTGCTGCTGGATGGATTCCATTCGATCTTCAGGATTGTCTGGAGAAGGCGGCCAGCTTGCACTCTTTTTTTTGTTGCAAAGATGGCTAAAGCTCTACCAGTGCTGCATGACCAAGCACATATTGTAGGGACATTCAAAACATTTTGGATATGTTTTTTTTCTCCACGAATGTGTTGAACATCTTCATAGAAGAACCACGTTTTTACTCAACATAATTCTCCAGTCCTATGCAAAGAAGGATAGACATGGTACATCACTGTAGATCATTTTGTAATCTGAACCCAAAGCCTAAACCGGTGTCTTCCGTCGTAGGACTAATCCCAACTTTGTACAGAAACAGTATTTCACTGGGATATTGATACAGCAGTAGCTAATGTTAGCAATTCATTATAACAATCATTTTAAACATATCCGGGCATTAGGTAATGGATCATTTTCAATCCCTAATATTGACTCGCCAAAAGATACTCCACCTAAATTGTCCTTTAAGAAAGTTGGGTTTACTACTTTAACACTCTCATTTCAATTTCATGCCGAGAAAAGATAACCCACTTGTATGAACCTCTTTCCGAAGCCTAACCTATGACTTGTCTAGTTCTGAGTTTGCCTGAATCACTTTACACCTGTGCACACTCTCCATTTCTTTTACAGATGGCAGTCGAGTTTCTACATGAAATAGGAGTTCCATTTTTTAAAGTGGCCTCTGCAGACGCAAGCAATTTCCCGTACCTGGAAAAGACTGCCAGGAAAGGTACGTTTGGTTCTGTTGTCTATATATTTCCCAAATTGCCGGGGCAGCAATAGTAACTGTATACCTAAAGTGGCTCAAAATGACTGCATGCCATCTTCCGACCCATTTATGTCCGCATTATGCAAATAGTATGTACTAACATCCCTGCAGGTGATGGGAGTTCCCCTGGCGGCCCTTGACATCCCATTACATAAGGCCGGCAATGCTTGGCTGAGTCAGCCATCTTCTTCCGATGCCGCTGGCAAATGGAGCGCAGGCAGGATCAGATTCGCACGAGGCCATTCCCAATGCAAACAGGTCTTATCCGCAGGCTCGGCCGGCTCGGCATGGCAATTTAAAACTGTTTATTTCAAGGCAACGCTTCACTAATGGAACCGTTTCTCTGCAGGTGCATCCATGCAATGTGGGATGATTACACAGGACCCCCTTAACCACTTGGGGAGGAGGCGACAGATGCCAACTCCAGGGGAGGCACCACATATCCCCCTGCTGTCAGGAGGAGACATGCACGCCTAACGGTCCAGTAGCCTCCCATGATACCATGGTGGGGGCATAGGGGAGTGAGCTGTTTGCTATAGGCAGACTGGATCCATCGCGTCCTGTATGACCAAAGCAACCAAATAACACAGGCGGGAATGATGTCTTTTTTCAGCAGTTCAGATATACACACCTCGGGTGGATAGTCCATCATAGCCGAGATGCACTTGTTGTCTTATGGTGTAATGAATACCATTGGGGTGGCTTTGTGCCCCATTTTCTAGAATGTCACAATTTGTTTCTTTCTTTCTTTCCCATGAAATGCCGACCCTTTTTATGGATTATTTGGGAAAGGATGGTGAGAGGGTAAGCATCAGAGATACCACTTTGTTCACCCCTTGACAATATCCCCATTCAAAAAGAGGTTTTCCCATATTTAAGGGAAACTCGCAGTTCAATCTTGCAGAGGAAAATCACTCAAAACAACTTTTGAGGAATGTTTACCTCCACAACTGGCTGACCGTGGGGAGAGGGGGATGAAAATAGGAGGATTTTCACTGTGATTATGCAACTTGTTATATGATATGATTGGATATTTCTAAGTGTGGACCCCGGGATCGAACCTGTGTTGCTCTGTGTCGTTTTGCTTACAAGGCGAGCACGTTGGCCCTAAACTATCCTCTCGAGATATGACTGTATTTACCACTAGTATTATTCCCGGTGAATACCACCAGAAGCATCTATGTTTATCCGTGTAATGGAGTAGGTGCTAGAAACAGGCAGTATTTTGTAAATACTGCTCATTTGATCTGTATCCCCCATGTTGAAATGAGACCTTTAATCCAGCTAAAATCAACGCCTCTAGCACACAGACGTATCACGTGTTAGGCAGAATCCTGTGCAGTTCCCTTGGGGAACACTGCAAAAAAGATTAAGACTACAGGAGTAAGCAGTAAACCCAATTGGTAGCAGTCTGCACCACCCAGATTTACCTGGTAGCTGTGGCTGAGCAGTCAGACGTCTCTCAAGAAGAGTAGGGCAGTATACAGAGCATACACAGTAGGGCCAAAACACAGCAGAGCAAACAAACACTGACCAGAGCTTTCTATAAAAAGTATATAGTTATTTATTTAAAACACACTTTAGGTAATACACTAGCACTCTCAATGAAAAGTAATCTAAAACACAGTCACACCTCCCTTGATAACTATCAGAAAAGTCAGGGTTAAAGCACAACTATTTGTTAAGACAGAAGTGAGCGCTTAACCTAGATGGCACTCCAATAGTTTAGGTTAAAAAGGGAGAGAAAAGGCAGAGCATCAAATAAAACAGTTCCCAATACTTTTAAGAGTTCAGAGCAAGGGGAGACATGCAGGTTATACTGTAGAACCAAAGTTCATAGGCCAGGCCCACTTTAAATGGAGCAAAGCAAAATGTGCCCAGGATCACATGGTTTAAAGTGCACTGAAAGTCTTTGCAGAGTGTTCAAAAGAGGTTGGGATGAGTCAACAGATATAGTTAGAAGGCCTGGAGCCAACCCAGTATAGAAGCCAAGGATTTAAGGGTCACCTTTAGCAATCTGTAGAAAGGGGAGTCCAGGCAGGACACAGTACCTTAAAGAGAAAGGAAGCTCCATCGGGGGCAGTTGTTCCTGGCAGTGGTTGAAGTTCGTTGTTCCGATCAGGGGAAGAGAGGATCTCGTCGAGCAGGAAACTTGGAGTCGTTGCACTGCAGAGGGATGAAACCAGCCGCGGAGTTCCCGATTAAAAGGTGCGGTCCCTTTTATTGCTGTCTTTGGAAGGCGAAAAGGGTGAACTAGTTGGTCCCACCAGCTCGGAGGAAGAAGACTCGTCCAGCAGAAGATCTTCTCTTGTCGTCGAGAAAGTGGTGAGGTAGCTGCAGCAGGGCTTCCCCGGTGGTGTCGTCGTTGCAGATGGCTCAGCTTTGTCCCTCTTTGGATTCTTAGGTCCTGTGGTGACTTCTGAAGTTGCAGAAAAACCCCCATTCATCAGCTTAGCTGTCAATCACACATGCTAAGTGGTGAGCCTTGCGGCTCACCACTGGGCCAATCAGAGTAGAGTGTGACTTGGGTTGCTAAGGCAATGCAGTCCAGGGTGCCAATTCCCCCCTCCACCCTTCCTGTGGAACCCAGACAGAGTGGCACCACTTGGAGGGCTTCAGTGGAGAAGCCCGCCAAAATAGTGGAACAAAGGGCTCAACCTTGGTCAGAGCAGAGACGGACACAAACACCATTTTAGAATCGAGTTCTGGCAAAAAGACCCAACCGGTGATTTAATATTAAATAAATAAACCAGCGGTATCTTTAACATTGCACCAAAAAGTGGTGCGTTTAAAATGAATGGGAAAATCCCATAGAGAATATTCCGGTGGAATATTTAGCGTGGTAACCACTGCCACCAGCCAGAAACTCGACGAGGGGGGACGGGACAGTGCCCCCTCGAAAACAGAACCAGGGGCAATCGAATTACCCCTTACCAGTACTTCCACAATATGATGGTTTGTACTGGTTCTGTTCACAATTTTTGGACTAGTAAAGCCAATGGCGACTTTACATGCCCTGGGAGAACGTAGTCAGTCCCAGGGTATGGAGTCTATGTTTAGGGGTCACTCTCACACCCCTGTGGTACTGCACTGAGGGTGCTGTGTACCACACACAGAAAAACAGATGATACCCTATGGAGTAAAAAGAAACCCCATAGCCCATAAGCACATAACAAGTCAAAGACATACCTCAAATCATGCCTAAGAAAGGGAGTAAAAGAGTCTCACTCTTAGCAGGAGAAAAAAACAAACCCCAAAAATCCAGCAAAGCTGCTGGGGGACTCACTAGGTTTGGGAAATTAGCCTTTTAAGAGAATTCTCCCTAACATCACCCTAGTGAGATGGCGTCATTGTCAGAGTCGACAGATGCTAGCAAGTGTAAAGGGAACTATGCCAGGCCTCCTTGCTGTCTATACCCTTTGGTGATCCACTACAAAAAGGGGTGATACGGATCCTGGGAGGGATCTATATTCAAGCTCTGTGTGATACAATCATGCAAATGGATTATTATGATTCTTACTAGAGGTTTGGCAGGGTAAGGGGACATACACCTGAAGTCAATGGCTCGCTGTGTCCTCCAGCTGTAGCAGGGCTTCGGCACACTGTCCTTGAGGCACATCATCCCTAGCAGTCAGATACAAATGCAAAGGCTCACACATAAAAAATATAAAAACGGAGTGAAACAACAGGGGCCTTTGCCAAAGCTTTACAGAGAAAGGGTAACATTGCAGCCAGGAAAGGTGCTACACGTTCCATGAATCAGGCCCTTAGTCACTTCACAAAGCAGTTAAAAGAAGTAAGAGTGACAAGGACAAACAACTGGCAAGTCAGAAGCAAGTCATAGTTCTAATTGTTTTTGTTTTCAAGGGAAACAAAAAATATGACGCTTTGGAGACAATGTTGTATTATGTCAAAAGAGATGTGTGTACATGTTATAGGTACAACAGCAAAAATAGTTATTTACTTATTTTGTAATATTACATATAGTACTGAAACTACTTCTTGGATGTTTATGTAAGCCTACTATTTGCACATAATTGCTGAACCACAAACACATGTTTGAATTGTGAACTTTACGCAGGGCGCCCAATGGTGATTTCCGGTGGCATGCAGTCAATGGACACCATGCATCGAGTTTATGAGATTGTGAAACCTATCAATCCGAATTTCTGCATCCTCCAGTGCACCAGCGCATACCCCCTGGATCCGGAGCACGTAAACCTCCGGGTGATCAAGGTGAGTGAGTTCACTACGCTGCATGATCCACAGATGCCTAGCACGGCACATGGATTGTTGCCATCATGAGAAACAGAGTTCCCACAATAAGCATGGACGGGTCAGCAGGCATGCACACTTCCATGCATGCTGCCGCTGCAAGCTAATTTGTTTGCAAAGTGCAAAAAATGCATGGGAGTCTGGGTAGAACAAGGTTCCCGTGCATGTTTACGCTTCATACATAGTGCAAAAAATCTGAAATGCCTCAACTCCAGATCCACCTCTTCAAGGAGTCTCTCCTCCTAAACACCTAGTTGGCCATCACGTCGCCCCTCACACCATCTAACTCACTAGACGTCGCCTGCCCCTCTCCTACCCGCCACCTGGTACAGCTGTATTCCTCCTCTGTCCCCCTCTGTATCCTACCGCTCGCTGTATATCTGTTCTGTTGTTACCACTGAAAAGCACTCTGTTGTGCACCTGTTCGGTTGTTAACTCTGTAAAGAGCTCGGTTATGTATCTGTATTGGTGTATACCTCTGTAAAGCTCACCGGTGCATCTCAAAGCCAGCTACGCGCTCAATAACTACCATAATAATAATAACCATGAACGTGCATGGTAGGAAGCATTTTCATTGATTCCTATGAAATCTGTCATCGTTAGCAGTGCAAAAAGTTCATTTTGATATTTTTTTTCAATGTAAAACCCAACACGTTATCAAACAAACGTGACATCAAATGTTTACACAATCCGGCAAATATGCATTTTTGTTTTCTTTTTCAGACATTCCAAGAAGCCTTTCCTGACATTCCCATTGGCTACTCTGGCCACGAGGGTGGTATTGCCATTTCCATTGCAGCCGTCGCCATGGGGGCCAAGGTGGTAGAACGCCACGTGACATTGGACAAGAGTTGGAAAGGCAGCGACCACCTGGCTTCTCTGGAGCCCAGCGAGTTGGCCGAGCTTGTGAGATCAATCCGCTTGGTGGAGATGGCGATGGGATCCCCAGTTAAACAGTTCCTGCCATGTGAGAAAGGCTGCTATGACAAGGTATTTCCCCCCCCTGCACTTACATTCAGAAAGAAACATTTAAAACAAGTATATCGGAAAGCCTTGTAGAGATTCCGTGGTTGACGGAGAGGATCAAGAAAGTATATTTTTTATCACTAGAAACTGTTTAGTATTATCCTGGCTATTGCCTGTTGAGCCAAACAGATGTGCTGTAGGAAAGGAAACACTTTAGTGTTAGGATGTATGTGTATAGGGGATTGAGTACGTGCACCGCGACAGCATTTGTTCAATCCTTTCGGTAAGGGAGGAGGTGGAGTGTTGGCACAGCTGTGGGATTAGGACATTACTCAAGAATTAAGAAGTGAGGTTCTCACAAATTGATTTCATAATACAAATAAAACCTGGGATTAGAGTGGACTGGGTAAAAGAATGGGAGCTTTTGGGAAAAAAAGTAATACAAGCAATTCTGGCTTGCGTGTGGACCATAGTACCCCAGTCTATCTCTCAGATCCTGGGGATCAAAAAAGTCATTGGGCCTCATTACGACCCAGGCGGTAAGTTACCGCCTGGGCCGTGACTTTACCACCATGGCGTAAACTACGTTTACGCCATGGTGGTTGGCGGACTTACCGCCCCATTCCGAGGTCGGCGGGGCGGTAAGTCCCCAATCCCCATTTACCCTTCCCCATTCCCATTTTTGCCCCATAGGGCATGATGGGAGTGGGGAAGGCGTTAATTACGCCACCGTAAATTACGGTGGCGTAATTAACTCCATGGTCCCTTAGCGCCATGGATTTTAACACCTGCTAAAAGCAGGTGTTAAAAGCGCCATGGCGCTAAGGGACCTCGTAATTGGCGGTAAGGGGTCGGCGCAGCTAACGCTGGCGTTAACCCCTTACCGCCAGGGTCGTAATGAGGCCCATTGGCAGACAATGAGGTTTCAACTGTCCCCTAACCATTTTTCTTGGTTGATCCTGGTCAGTTTTGTGGTCAATGTAGCCAGACCGCTGATGATGTTGCCGTAGCCAGGCTGCTGAGTGATCTTCCTCACTTGCCGGGCTCATGCAGCCTGAGTTTGCTTTCGGGCATGCTACCCTCGGGTCATCTAACATCTTTTCTCAATCAGCCCATAACAAATGTATTGAACAGGTGCTTACCGTGCAGAAACCCCTCACTCCCCTTCTCAACATATTTCACTGCTTTACTTTTCCCTCTAGTTCCTACTGCCTCTTCCTCCTCAATGCCTCAGCATCATTGGAACCTGCTTCACCTCTCCTCTTAACATCTCCTCTTTTTCTCTGTGTGATCCTAGTTTCTCACCACTTTGGATTCTTTCAACTCTATGTTTAGTTCTTGCTTCTGTCTTTGCCACTTGCTTTTTTGGAACCGTCTCAGAGATGGCCCCCTACGTGCTAGCTCCTTTAGTTCCTCACTGTCTATACAGGTCTTCTGCAGCCCGTTCTATACTTTTGTACGCGCAAGCGTGTTCACCACCTCCCCCCTTCTCTCCTGCTTTGTTGCTAACCACATGAACCCTGCTCTTTCTTTTCTGCTCTATTCCCCTTTTCTCTCGTTCTCCACTGTTCTCTCATCCTTGCTACGCTTTCCTTCTTTGTTGCTCTCGTCGCCTACACCTGCCAGCACTGCCTGCCTCCCAATACCAGCCGCACCAAGCTGAACTTCCATGTATCTTTTATTGGGCCAGAAAGCTGCCACCTTGGTCTGCACAACTCTACTTTGAGCCTGCTGTGCTGCACGGTCCACTGGGATCAGCTTACACAATTCAAATTCAAGTTGCCATCTGCACCTTGTTGTGCTGCACTGGCCGCAGAGGTTCGCAGGGCAATCCATCAAAAGGGATGTCCACTATTTTGACCGTCATGCCGTATCGGAAACCGCCACAGCACAGCAAATTGTCCATGCACCAGCACCTACCTGTGCTGCGTCTACCAAACTTCAAGGATGGTCTTCCCGATTCCTTGCCTGCTACCAGGGGGAGGTTACTTGTTCTCTCTTACATGAAACCATTCAATAATATTGGATAGTTGCACATAGCGGTATGCCGTGGCTTGCACGTCGTACTTCCACCAGTCTTTTCCCTGATGGATCAATATGCTGAATTTTTCAGTCAAACACACAGCGCAGTAACACAGTTCTAGGTTTTTCTGACAACAGACATTTTGAATTCTTTAACTTAGGCTTCCCACTGAAAACTGTCGAATAGGGTATCTCGCTTGCACTGGACAAATGTGTTACTGGTGGGATCTCTGGGTTCCAACGGTGTAGCTGTGGTAGACTCCTTGCACAGGTCACACAGCAGGCACCCTAAATCAGCTTCAGAGGACTAACCACTCTCGGGCCCTTTGGGTGAGCTCCCCAAGCAACGTTGTGGCCTCCCCTCTGTTTTCATGACACAGAGACAGTGGAGAGTCTGCTGCTTGTGACTGCCAAGACAACTTGGTAACCGACGGATGGTACTGACTGGTCAGGATGAAGCAGGAAGCAGGGCAGGCATAGGGCAGATGAGACCTCACGATGACTCAGAAGTCAGGCAGGCCAGCTGGAGAAGGGAAATACGAGCAGGAGGGAAGGACATCCCAGACCTACCAGCAGACCAGGAGAAGGACCCAGGACCGAAGGAAATGAAAATGTAAGGAAAGAGCACTAGACCAGGCATGTCCCAAGGACAAAGGGAAGGTTAGGAAATGGAGAGGAAAAGCTGTACAGTGCACAACACCTAGCGATGCAAAGACCATTAAGGCACACCGTCATCTACACCTGATATGGCTTTTATAGCCAGAGGCAGTGCTTTAAGTGGCCAAGGGCTGGGCCCCAGCAGTCTCCAGAAAATGGGTCTGAGCCAGGGCTCCACGGTCGCACCATGCCACGGTGAGACACATTACCCTGCCTTAGCCGCAACAGGAGATGCACCCGCCATTTTCAAGTCAGGCAAGCTGTGACTGACAGAAGTGCCAGCCAACCACAGCATTGCTCAAACTGGAAGTTGCAGTTTTAGCAATGCTGTGGCTGGCTGGCACTTCTGTCAGCCACTGTAACTGCCTACTGAGGCGTCTTTGACCCTAAGCGAATGTGCTGTCTCTGTGATCTTATCTGAGCGTATTACAGAGCCCCCAGGATCACCAAGAGTCAAAGATGCCTACATTTATATGTTTGTTTGTGTACCTTACTATGGTTTGTGTTCAGGCCACGCACAACATGGAAGCCACGCACCTACATGAGGCCCACCTCAATTTCTTACCTCACTTAAAGCACTGGCCAGAGGAGCCCAGTTATGAGTCGGAGCACGGGAAGTATTGCCTTAAAAAGCAAGGACACTCAGACATGCTCCTCGTAGATGAGGGACTGCGCTTCCTCCCCAGCACAGACACACAAAGATGGCAGCGCCTGGACAAGGCGCTGGACCGCTCCCCCAAAAGACTGAAGCCTTTACTGGTCTTCCCTGGTCAGTAGCACGTGGAAGGAGCCGCCAGCTCCGGTACAGATGCTAGAAGCCAGCAGGTATGTGAGGTGCCTGTGGATGCGTAACAGATTAGAGATGACCGGGGGGCCCTCCTTACTCAACCAGCGAGGTGCCATGGTTTCCTCTGCCTCACTCGTAACCTGGAATGGCATTAGATATGTTCACAGGGGGACAGTTAGAGTAAGCATCGTTTTTTGCGAAACGAGAATTCCAAAGTCTGAGCTCTGAATATCCTCACTAAAAATCATAAAATCGGGTTAATGCCTTAGACCAGGTCAACTGATTGTTACGTAACTCAATGAAAGGAACATTATTCAAATATGCAGTTCCATGTCTTTGAAGCACTGCAATTGCTGTGCTTCACTCGCCATGTGGGTCCCTATTGTCGGATAACCTTCCGTGTCATTTTTGCCTGCGGCTCAAAATGTGTGAAACTGTACCCCTTGAAACACCCCCAACCCCCAGCCCACTCACCCCCTCGCATCTCATTTTAAAGGGGTGGATGTCCCCCTCTTCACCCCCCATTGAGACCCCCCGCAACACCCTCAACCATCTCACAGCTTTGCGTCATGTGGGTCTTCTGGATGCCCTGTCCCAACTTGCTCCCGATCCAGGCCAGCACCTTTGCCACCCCGAGCACACACCCTCCCACACCAGGCATGGGCCATGGCCACGCTGACATTAGCAGCGTGGTGAGGACCCACACTGCCATCTTGGCATGGGTAACACTTGCACAGGTAACGTCAGCACGATGAAGACATGCCACCAAAGATGTGTTTTAATTGCTCGAACCAATGGTCAAAACTAGAGTTTAGAGTACGGGCACTGCTACTGATATCCTAAAGATATCCTCATCACCTTGGAGCTTGTGGGATAGGATTTACACAACCGTGCCAGGTCTTTCTGAGTACACACTATTTACAGTACATCATACAATGATTTTCCATTACTTTCCACAAAACGTTTTCATCTTTCACTCTGAATTCCATTGGCAGCCAAATAAGTATGACTATGGGGGCTTGTAGTGACCAAGCATCTGGTAGGATGAGCTGTGTGTGTGTGTGTGTGTATGAGTGAAGTGGAGCTTGGAATGTGGTGAGGGGCCTGGAACCTAGTGTTCACTGGGTTCCAAGGGATGACGGCAAAGGGAGGCAGAGAGAGAGAGCCAAAGGGAGTAGAAGCCAGTTACTTGCTCTCCTTACATTCCTACCTGCATCTTTAACAATAATGCAAGTTTATCCTTTATACATATCTGGCTCTGGAGTGGTTCCTGTGTCCTGCCTGAAGTTAATGGAACTCCAAGATACTACATTTTGGCGACAAGGTATCCTTGAACAACTCAGAGGAAGGGGAGAGTGAAGGAGAGCGAAGAAAGATGAAGTCCTGAACAAAGAGAGATGAAATCCTGATGGGTGTCCAGTCAATTGGTCGAAAAAAAACTGGTCGACTGCAATTTGGTCGACGCAATTTGGTCAAAAACCAAATGGTCAAATTTTTTTTTTTATTTATATATTTATTTTTCGGGTTTTCGTTTTGTAAAAAAAGGGGTTTTTAGAGAAAAAAGGGGGTTGGGGGGGGACCCCCCCAAAAAAATAAAAAAAAAGGGTTAAAATAAAAAAAAAAAATTCGACCATTTGGTTTTCGACCAAATTGGTTCGACCATTTGTCTGGTTGACCAATTTTTTTCGACCAAATGTCTGGTAACCATCCTGATGCCATATACCAGCAGTTGAAGAGCCAGACATGAGAAGCTGGTGAAACTATTGATGGAGTTGTGTAGCCATCAAGTAAGATTGCAGTGGCATCAGTGAGAATCAAGGCCCATTCTTGGGGCATGAGTAATCCTGACCCTGGCACAAGGAGAGGGCTGGGGAGGCAGAGCAGCATAAAGAAGAAGCACACCCGGGAAAGTATGTACTGGCAGTGGTTATGGTGCCCTAGTGCGAGTTGCTGCTGTAACAAGCGCCTTTACGTTTTACAGAAGGCGGGGGATTGTGGGACACAAAGTCCAATCCCGGGATCCTGCATCGAAAAAAAATAAAAATTGAGACGCAGACCCTGCTGTGTGAGTAGGGGCCTGGGAGTGAGTCAGGCCTGGGAGTTGTCCTCGAGGCTGTTGGGTAGCGCGCACTCTGCACAGACTCTGCGTTCCAGCCAGGCCATTGGGCTGGAACGCATATGATGAGCCAGACTCCATGATCCCGGTCTCCGAACACGGAGGAGGAGGACGGCATTAGATGAAAGGCCCTTGCAGCGTGCTTTGCCGTGATGACACACACACCTAGGAGTTGAAGTTTGTTCCGATCCCTGGAACGCAGTGTTTATTTTTTTTCTCAAATCGCACTGGTGAGTCTTGGTAATGACAAAAGGGAAGCAGCTTCTCAAATGGCGCTGTATATTCATCACGGTCCTTGTAAGAAATGAAGGAGAAGTTTCCGCCTCACAAATGATGACACGTGGTTTTTGGATGCGATGGCACCGGTTTGGTACTGAAATGGAAGTTACGCGTACAGCGTTTTTAATGAACATGTGGTAAATGTAACAGAAAGGGCGGCGCCGACCGACTGATTTATAATGATTGAATGCCGGCATCCGTGAGCAGTTCATGTCGGTGGGGCGGTATTGAGTTAAAGGGGAAACATAGTCAATGCAGAGTTGACTCAATTTCAAACAGTAGAAGTTCATGCGGCAGCGTTAAGAAAGCTTTAAGAAAAGCATATTTATGTTGAAGTGCCGTTTTATTGGAATCATTTATGATAGGAGGCTAACAAGCATTTGAATTGACACAGATGTGAGAACATGGGGGGAGGTTCTCAATGCAACCCTGAATTATGCATTTATGTGTAGTTAGGTAATGAAGGCTGCTCGGTACGTTATGGGTTTGTTCCTATGCTGAATTATTATAGTTATGAGTTTGGAATTTGAGCAACTAGGATGACATTTTGCAACTAGGATGGAATGTGTATGTGATTCTTAGTGTGTACTTTAACGTGCGTGAACATGAGTTTCCCCTGAAAATCGGTCTTGATGGAATTGATTGATTGATTTATTTATAGAGCGCTTTACACCGAGTGCGTAGCACATGAGTTATTGAAAAGGGAAATGATTATATTACCAATGGTTTTTAATTCTGAGGAACACATGCACAGCATGGTGAAATGATTTTGCACAGAATACTTCTAAAATTATGTTTCTTTAATGATGAGACAGAGGAAAACCTGCACAGTAGTGTGAAATTATGTTTTGCCTAGAATGTTTCCTAAATGATGAATCGAGTAATGCATTTCTTAAATGATGTTTTCCTAAATGAGGGAATTGATGAGTACTAGGGGGATGTTTAGATATGAACCTAATTGGTGCACACTTTCAGAATTGTGCTTCATCACCACCATTTCTGTTAGTGTTTGTACATCCATAATGTATTGTACTAGTTATTTTTATGTAAAGGTGATGTGTATCTACCAGCACACTTCCCTTCTTAGCATTGTGAAACAGTGGCTCTCACATACACGATGATGTCAGAATTAGCTGATTGTGCTGAAATTGGCCAGTCTTGATGTCCTAACTAGCAGAATACAAAATTAGTCTGCACACACAATTATGCTTATTGTTTATTATTATATATTTTGTCATGCTGGCTACTTTGCCACAATGCAACCGTTCTACATTGGATATAAACTAGATCTCGTTTTACTCCAGGATCACCTTTAATTTAT
This sequence comes from Ambystoma mexicanum, assembly GCF_040938575.1. Lineage (NCBI taxonomy): Eukaryota > Metazoa > Chordata > Amphibia > Caudata > Ambystomatidae > Ambystoma > Ambystoma mexicanum. Next base: position 162,131,950 of record NC_090937.1, on the reverse strand, counting down.
TTTGGGTGACATTGTGCAGTGTGTACTCCTCCCACAGTTCAAAGTAAGAAGGGAGAGTTGCTCCTCATTGTTTTCCTACTATCCACTTCTTAACACGGGACAATTTGCATGTAGTTCATGTGATTGATAGCTCTGACATCTTCTTTATCCCACTGAGAGAGAAGTCCACTTCTCCAGCAATCCCTGTGTATACAAATGCATGCCAACACATATGCCTGTGTATAAGAATAAAGCTTTGTGTGCCTTTGGTGGGGGACTGTAATGCCATCTTCTTTGCCACTTACAGTGAGTGTACTAACTTCCCCTTTGCACTAGGTGATCAATTGACCATTTGCATCAACATAGTCATTTATCCCCATTTGTTTTGTAATCGGTCTGTATTCATGCAGGGTCTTCCAAATTGTTGGTCCTGACGAAGGCATTTCTATAAACCTTTACACTGAAACATGATTCAACATCGTCCCTATTCGAAAAAAGCACACTTTTCTTCCCCAGTGTGGGACCCTACAAGGAATAATAACCAATACTTCTGGACATCGTAATTGATCTAATATGCAACATGAATTCTGTGATCCCATTTGACGAAAGCACCTTTTTCCCTGTGTGGGGCACCACCAGTAAAATAATTAATACTTGTGGATACCGCATTTAACCGTACACATAAATGTCGAGTGATTTAAGACATTTTACGCTTTAATATAATATTTTCTCCTGCTTGGCGGTGGTCATTTCTTGACAAATTATGTCGGGAGGATTGCTCAGGGGCTACGTGTTTGTCTTGGAAGCAACAACACAAAGCATAGGTTTAGAAACTGATCCCCGGTGTTAAGCGCTCTATAAATGAACAAGTATAATTATAACTTGCAACCTGGTACCAAATGAAGTTACCATCGTTATTGATAAATTGTTATGTAAAGTGCTGTTTTTTTCTAATTTAATGTTTGATTGACGTTGTGCATTTGTTTTCCTTTTGCTTGCACATTAGTACTGTTATATATTCTCTTCACGGTTTGGTGTTTGTTTGGCCAACCTTGTATTTATGTTTCCTACATGCTTCAATTGTTCATTGTATTAGTATCGCACTTTACAACAATGCACTGAAAGACAATGCACTTTACATTTTTAAAAAAAGACATTAACTATCAGCTCACTATATCATGATTGATTGCCTTAAGCTCCACATATGTTGTGACCAAAACAAAGCTAATGCATTCTTGGAAAAAATGATTCCCAATGGGGTCAATATTTTTGTATTAGTTGAAAGAAGTCCCTTGAAATGAACAAACCATGTTACTCTGCAAAGGTGTTGTACAGGCACGGCAGCTAAACAATAACAGAAGTTTGAATGTGGATGTCACACCGGAGGCTAGATTATCTACCGCGTGCACCATTGCTAAACAAATGAACAATTGCACTTACCACCAGTTTTGCTGCTTGTGCCATTCTGACAAAAATAGGTCAATCAGATCTGCTTTTACAATATTTACGGAGTGCCATGCAAATACAAAAATGTTGCCTAAAGGATTCCTCTTTGACTTAAAAAAGTGGGGAAACATTGTATTTTGTTCTGTAGTGCATAAGCAGAAAACAATGAGAAATCTGCTTATGTGCTGTGTGTTCTCGCTTTGGTTCACAGTGCTGTGTTGCTAGGGCCTAGAGAGCACACGCCATGTTTGCCTGATTCACTAGCACACTGACGGAACAAACAGGCAGCACCATACCACTGCATGGCGGCCATTTTAGGTCATCTAGATTGGGGCAGAAGCTTTTTGCACCATTCATATTTCACAAGCAGCACAACAGGGCTCGGCACATTGTCACTTGTTTTTATGAACGGTACAAGTGTTAGGGTATCTGGTCTCAGATTTCTGCAAGGGATGCCAGAATTATGGCACTGACAACAAGGCACCCACTTACAATCAGCTGGGAACCTGCCATGTAGTTGCGAGGAGATATATGTGTCCTTTTCCTAAGTATTGTGGGGAATATCAGTGTGCCATAATTGAAGTTGTTATATTCAGGTTGTATTATGAATCATGTTAGTGGTCAATATCAATTGATCCGATTCACGTAGATGTAAAATGATCCACGCCATTTAATTACAACATGCACACTAAACCTTTTTTTTCTGTTTCCTGTTTTACAGCTTGGAAAGTCTGTTGTGGCAAAAGTGCATATCCCGGCGGGCACAGTACTGTCGCTCGACATGCTGACCGTGAAAGTGGCGGAACCACACGGATTTCTCCCAGAGGAGATTTTCAAGCTTGAGGGCAAAACTGTCACAAAGGAGATCCAAGTGGATGAAACTCTCACAGAAGATGCGGTTTAGGGTTCCAGCACATAAAGCAATGGTTTTAGAAAACGATTGCATGAACTCTGTCAACTTTTCCTCATGCCCTGCACTGTGCCACCGTCAAGCACACTGCATTGAAGTGAACTATTGCACAACTTAGAGAACGGGTTTGAAGGGCCTCTTCTTTCACTGTAAACTGGCTGATCAGACACTGTGATTATACTTTTCTGACTGTGAATGGATGAGTGGGTTGGTCGATGAATGCGTTGGCTTGCAACGAGTATGTGAGCGGATGGGTTGTTTATTGAAGGAATGATGACTGAGTGAACGAGTGAATGAGTAATTGAGAGTATTTTTGCTTGCCAAATTGACACAATGGGAGGAATAATGTGGTTGTGTGGGCTTTCAAAAGTTTGCAAATGTTTCAGGACACTGCCTCTTGGTCTGCCAGAGTCCTTGTTCCCTTGCTTACATTCTAGCCAGATGGCATCCACTGGGAGTTTACCAACCAGGACTATAGAAAGTGTGATCCAATATAATTGTTAGCATTCTTTAATGTACTCAAGAATACAGATTGCACTTTTATGAATTGACAGTCAATGTTGTGGCTCCTCTGCCACGCTCTCTTTCTCTATCAGCGAGGCTGATCGAGAAAGATCACGTGGGCTCATTCCAATTGGGTAATCTGGTGAACATGACACTGATTTTTTCCAGGCAAGGTGTAGTTTATCGCAGACTTTACACTGCATAAAAACTATGGTTTACACATTTTCCAGAAATTATAAACCATAGATTTACAACTGTTTACGATATTGTTGCAAACGTGTTGTTTACACAACATTCCATCTACAAAATGTTTATGCAGATATAAAAAATAAGGAAACCTCATGTACACTATATTTTGTATCTTCGTAAACCATAGTAAAGGTGGGGTTTAAAATGTTTTTGAAGATTTTGTAAACCACAAAAAACATTATTTAAAACACTAGTAAAGTAATTGTTTTTCCACACAATTTGAGTGAACATTGTTTGCAAAAATCTGTAAACCTTATAAATGTCATCTTCACATTTTTAGCGTGTTTGAAAAAATCAAATCTGTTTCTTAAAAGGTTTGTCAGGGTTCTGAAAACTATAACTACATTTCCATACTAGAAGGGATAGTGGATGCATGGATCTGATTTAAAACAACTGTGATGCCCATTTGACTTTTCAAATCTCTCCAGAACTTGTGGAGAATTGGACAGCTACACCACATGTGTTTCCACTTGCCTATTGTAGGGCAGCCTCGCCAACATTTATCATTAGTAGAAAGGTACATTGTGTGGAGTCTCTCAGGGGTGTAGTGCCATTGTAGTATGACTTTTTTCCACATTTCTCTCATCTGTATAGAGAGTGCTAACAATCGCCCAAAACCTGCCCACAATATATGACTGGCTTCAAAATGTATGGAGATTTGTCTCTCTAGAATGGATGACTTACAAACTTCAAGGAATGCCAGATGCCTTTCGGAAAGACTGGGGCAACATTCTATCCTATCTACAAAGTGACTATATGCTCCAATGGTGCCCACAGATCATCAGAATCCTTGACATACTGTAAAGCGATCCACACCCCGTCAGAAGAACCAGACCACGCCACCCAAAGGGGGAGGGACAAGGTAGTTGGGGGGTGAAAGGTTATTATTGTTAATGTTAATATATGTATATATAACTGAACAAACCATAAAACATGTGTTTTAAAAAAACTGCAATGCATTCAGCAGGTTAGTGTGTGGGTGAAGAATGTGGTATATCGTGAGTATAGTGGTAAGCGAGTGGGAAGGGTATTGCATCAGTATATATTTGCTACAGAAGCATACCAGTTCCCTTTTTGTGAATGTGTACTAAATGCTATTTGAACACTTGGCTAGAATACTCTGTTGAAATAACTTCTATAATGAAACCTGCTAACCAAGCTGGTGAAAGCATCAGCTATCATTAAAGGCCTCTCTGCAATTAAAGTTCCATGGAAACAGGTGGACCACAAGGATTATCTGCACATTGATCCTAGCAGTGGCATGTCACTGTCAGGAGCTATCCATGCTCCCCTACTGAAGGATCAATATGGCTACTTACATGGAAATTGATAGCTCTGTTGAGAAAATGCATTCTGTCATTACAATGTGTAGATACATCTTGTATTTTGGGTAAATATTTACTATATTCAGATCATCAATACCCTAAATGCTGGTTAAATACAGCTATAAACATTCTTTCTGATGCGGACATCTCTTTAGATACTTTAATCCACAATCCGACGCAAGCTAAAATTAAACTGTATCGGCAAGATTGGATATATATTTTGGAAAAATGTTCCCACTCTAAAGACTGGAACATTGCCCAGTTTGGCCACAAAAAATGTAGAGTTGCAGAATCTTATATCTTAAAATATCCATCTCAATAATTAGAGATGACTATATTCGTTTTCGTCTAAATTTGTGGCATACAAAGGATATTTTATTTAGGCGAAAACTAATAGATGCCAGTGAGAACATCTGTCGATTTTGTAAGGACCTTGATACCACAGAAACGTTGAAACATGTCATCGCCTACTGTCCTGCATTATATGCTATACGTCGTAAATACTATTTCCATTGCTTTAAAGCGCAAATGATAACCGATATGGAAGAATTATGGCTACTGATTTTTGGTGCAAAGAGAATGTCAATTAGATTAGCAACAACAGGTTTTTAAAATTAATTATACCCAAAGTAATTGTGAATGCTTTTATGAGGGGAAGGTGATGGAAAATAAATGCTGCTATTATGTTTTATATACATTGGATGCCAGTCGTAAAATGTTGAAAAGTTGTTATATACTGATGAATTGAATTGTAATATGTTTATATGTTTTTATTCATTTTTGTAATTATTGAAAGGTTGTTTCATACAGCCAAACAATAAATAAAAATAATAATATGGCTACTTACATTGGTGATTCATTTCAAGTGAGAGGGGCCACACTCCATTAGTCAAGATAACTGTTTGGCTGCTCCAAGGCAATGGGTTCTTCAGTTTTGGCTTGGATTCAAAACTGGTACCAATAGGCAGGCACTCACAGCAAGGCATGTTTTGAGAGAATACTCAATCATATTTTTGAATAATGGAACGGTGACATTAGGCAGAGAGTACATATATTTGATAACATGTTAAAGGCAGGTATGTTAATGTATTGTGGAATGCAGGTACACAAAGTCACAATACTTCAGGTGTAAGCATGTGTGGCATCTTTAAATTTAGGGTCAATTGTGAGGCGAAATCCAGTTCATATGATCCCAGTTTCTGTAAAATCACTAGCTGCTGTGCTGGTCTCTTCTGCAGCATGCCCTCTTCAGCAGTCGCACAAACATTTGAAGACATACACATCCAAAAGGCATGCCAAACCCTGCATGTCCTATGGCCTCCCGACATCTAATCCCTTCTCCCCTGCATACAGAAATACTAAGCCCTTGGTCATGTGATTATTATCACCCCTTGCACACCAACATGTGCAGGTTTGTCCTGTGCCCCTATCCCCATCCCTCAACAAACCTGTTTGGCTTGTCCTGTCCCTCATACACCAATTATATGACTTCACAATCCTGTATGCCTGGTGGCACTGGAAAGTGTTAGGCAAAGTTTGAATGCAGTACCCTCTGGGAACACTACAAGAAACTATGACTATAGCTGTAGGCATCACCTTTGGTATAAACTTGTACTACACAGTTTTGGTAGTTTGTTGAACAGCCAGGCTTATCTCAAGAGGGGAAATGTGAGCAGTATTGGAGTTACACAAAGTTTCACAGTTACATGTATTCAAATACACTCTTACACGCAAGGTTTCTTGCATAAACAAATATTAATGTATTTATCAGTCAGTTATAAAGCCTTCTTTAGAAGGGAGCAATAACAGTAACACACAAATACACTTCAATACTGTACACTCTGCGTTTCTGAATCAGACAAGACACTTTTGGGATGGCCCACAGACACAACCTACACACACAGGTGACTTCAGTAACAAGGGTGCAGGGGACATTAATATATTACTGTTGGCATTCAGAACACTCTCACAAAGTTAGTAAAAGGCAAAGGTTATTAGAACACAAGAAATTACAAATCGTCATAAGCAGGGCAAATACTTTCAGATAGCAATTAGAAGAGTCATTCAATTCAATAGGCGGAGTTGGTGAGGAGAGTTGAGTCTGCTGGAGTCTCTCTCCACTGTCTACTACAGCGTGTGGGAGGGCTTAAAAACCCTGCACCAGAGCGGAGCGGTGAGCGGAGTTGGTGAGGAGAGTTGAGTCTGCTGGAGTCCGCGGGAGCCCGCGAGGGCAGAGGCAGAGGTAAACGTAATATGGAGGCCCAGAAATATGAGAGACCATCGTTACAGCAAGGACGAAAAAATAGTAAAAACGAAAAACCGGACGAGGTGGGAGTGGTTTCGGACACTGACAACACTGACAACAATAAACGGCGTCTAAGGAGTGTGAAATCGCCAGCCACTCGGCTGAAATTAAAGACGCTTCTCAACGAAGAAACCACCCACGAAGGGAAAAAAGAGCTATATACGCCGAGGTCTCGTCTCAACAGTCCGAATAACGAGCTCAGAGAGGTGGGCACGACGTCTACTTTGTGCGTCCATGAACCAAAGGAGAAGGACGCACAAGTAACAATAGAACCAGTAACAACAGAACCACAAGGCCCAGAAATAAATCTAAGTGGCGAAAGGAAACAAGACCTACCGGGATCTGAGGTGGCCAGCGCCCTGCACACCGCACCGAAGGCGAGTGGGTTTCCGGAAACGGCAGTCGGAGGGCAGCCGCTGACGGACCCTCAGCAGGAGCGCTGTGACGCCGAGGACCGGAGGGAACGAAGGGAGAAGAAATCATCGGAAAAGACAACAAACCACGGAGCAGGACATCCAGCCCTGCCTGCCTCACCTGACTCGGTGCGGGCTAGGAGGAGGAGCCCCACGCGGATGGAGAACACGGCGAGGAGTGGTCTAGAGAAGCGCCGTGAGAAAGTTAGAGACCAAATAGACAGCCCAAATGAAAACACCAAAGGGACACAGTTAGCGGAACTGGCAAAGAGCCAGGCTAACAAGCTGACCGCCACGCAAGAAAGGGAAAGAGTGGAGGTGGACAGTTTACCACAAGAATACGAAGAAGGAAGAAGGCTAGACTGGCCAAAAGAGAAGGTTCCCAAAACAGTCGTACAAGCAAATGTACACAGGGAACCAGAGTTTGCTGATACTGAAGAGGAACTAGGCATAAGTGAGAACGAAATAGAAGAAGAGATAAAACAAAGGGAAGAAAATCGGACGCAAGTGGCAAGTAGCAAATTCATCAGCAACGAGGGGAAAGCAAGTAGCACGGAGGAAAGTTGGAACGAAAGTGAAACGGGGACGTCAGACTCAGATTCTGAAATAGAACAAGAAAAAAAAGCGTTAGAAGTAAAACAGAAAAAAAGGATACCTACCAATAAACCAACAACGCAAAGAAAAAATCAAGAAAAGATAAACGAAATGAAAACAACAAAGAATAATAAAGAAAGAGGCTGTGAACAGCTAGGAATTACGAAAACGGCATTAGAAAACCCAAAAAAAAAAACGCAAAAAACAAAAAAAAAAATGAGGGAACGCAAAAAGGACCACCGCCAGTATCCTTGTCAGGAACATTGAAAGCATTTTTCTTTAACCAGCAGAAACGAAAATTAGAATCGGAAAACGATCTATCGGACGCAGAACTGCTGGAAGCGGTTGAGATAAATTCAGGAGGAGATAGTCAACAGACCCCCGGGGTCTCACCGGGACCAGAAGGATCGCCAGCTATAGGCCTGCAGCAGCTCTTGCAAGAAAAAAGGAACGCGGCGAAAGCAATCCGGCGACAAATAGAAGAAAGAGAGGAAAGACGGAAGCAAAGCGCTTTAAAAGAACATCAGGAGGAGCAGCCTGAAGGAGGGGGAAATACCTCAAGACCTGAAGATGACAACCAACGACAGGCCCTGGCCCGGGAGAGGGTGTCCCAACCTAAAGACCAACGACAAAACGTGGATGGCCCAGATGGGGCAAAAGCACACCCGAATTCAGACCAGTTACTTCGTACCCCGGAGAAAGTAAGAGAACTGCATGGAGAGACCCAACAAAGAGAAACACAGAAAGAAAAACCTAAGTGCATAAGGTTGGAGGAAAAAGCACACAGACCCAGGTTAAGCGATAGCCTATTCACAGAAATAATGGCTATGCCAGGGAAAATAGCCAGCACTCCAAAATCGCCGAAAAATAGAAGAATAAGTGAATTAGGCACGCCGACACAAAAGGAGTCCCCAAGCAAAAAACCAGATCTACTAACAATCATGTCTGCAATAACGATAGCATTGGCGCCATACTGCAAACTATACGAAACAATAAAAGAAGGAATACAAGACAACACATCAATTCTGGCTTCAATGTCCACAAAAATCACGCATATAGAAGGATACATCACAGCTGTAGAAGAAAGAACTGACACCTACAAGAAGGGGTGGGAAAAAGAGCTGGAGGACTTAAAGAAACAAATTGAGTGTCTAAAAAGAGGGACAGAGGAGGAGAACAAGAAAACCAAAAAATCGGAGCGGGAAAGTCAAAATGCAGCATTAACAGAGAGACATAAAGGAGACAATGAGATAAAGGTAGTGATGGAGAAAAGGCCTAAACCCCCGCAAACATACCCAATTAAATCAAGACTCCATAATCATCCCCAGAATAAAGTCCCAGTGATATTGAAACTAAAGAAAACTGACAGGACTGACAAAGACCTGACGACAGAGAAGGCGGAGCAGCAGGAAGCAGAAAAACTAAAAGGAAAAAAAAAGGAAGAGGAAATCAGAGAGGAAAGTTTCGAAAAAAGCCAGAAAGAAAGGAAAAGAGACAAAACGAGAAGTCCACCCCTGTCGGTCGAAGATTTTATGAGCGACACAAACCTGATGAATTTGTCTCAGCATTGGGAGACCGCCTCCGACAACTCAGTGATGGAGGTGAACACAGATCAGCAAATACAAAAGCGAAAAGAACCGGAGAAAGAAATAGAAATGAGACAAAATATGAAACCCCAAACACCAAAAAGAAGCAGAGAGGCAAGTGAGACCCAAAAGGGAAGAGTAACAGAAATACAAAAAAAGAACAGAGAAGAAGAACGAAAGCCCTCGAAAGATCAAAGAATAAGTGAGTGGTCATCAAAGCACGGAAAACAGGAGATAAAAAGCCCAGAGAAAAACAGAAGAACTGGTACGTCGAAACCGGAAAGACAGGAACGTATATTCAAACTTGAGCAATTAGATATAAAAAGTGGATACATGATCCTAAATAGGAAGACGATCTTGAAATTAATGAGCAGAATGAACGCGCTGAAAATGATAAAAACAGAAGATATCACGTTAGTAGAGCCTTACCATAGAGGAAAGATCGCCAAGGCATACATTCACGTGAAAGAACCAATCCGGCAAGAAACGGAAGCAAACGCAGCTACTGAAATGCTCCAAAATGGGTTTGGGCTGACAGAAATTAAAAGAGAAATACAAAAAGAAAAGAAAAACACTAAGTACGATGAAAAAGAAAGAAGATCGTACCAGTTCACTTCACGGACAGAAGAGCGGTATCGATCTAATAGACTAGGAAAACAGAGAGAAGAAAGAGGTATCGATTGGCAAGTGAAGTATGGACGAACGGAAGAGAGAAAAGAGTACCGAAGATCCCATAAGGACGAAAAACAAAACACGCAATCAAGGAAGGAGCACCAGGACACGGGAGCAGAATATCAGAACCTACACAGGAGAGTGGAACCAAGGCGCGTTCAGAGCTATTTTAGCCCAGAGAGAACTGGCCGCCACAGTGGAAACGAGAGAGCAAAGAAATCACCTCCGAGACAAACAAAAGATACGTCAACGAACACGGGCCCGCTAGCATGGCTAAAAGCAGCCTTAATGGGTAAAACAGAAAATTAGCAATTAACACGGTCACCAGCACCTACGTGGGATGAACAAAGAAGGGGTGACCAAAAAGAAACCAAGAAATGTTTCATCCTGGGGTCATGGAACACAAGAGGATACACGCATTTAACCAGACCGGGCGACGTGGACTTAGGCGCACTAGACATCATATGCCTACAAGAAACTTGGCTACAAGAAAAACCCGGCCTAGACGGCTATGTAGTGGAAATAGCACCTGCATGCAAGGGATTGTTAGGCCGACCATCCTCAGGCCTGCTGACAGCAACGAAAATGGGAGTAGGCCTGGCAACACCGAAAAAATTACACGAATCATATGAGATGTTAGTAATACTGACTTCATGGACCAACGAAGGAAAATCAATTAGCAAGAGGATTGGCAACCAAATCATCATAATAAACACGTATTGGAACCCCCAAAAGATGACAAACAAAACGTACTGCGCAAAAATGGCAGAGGTGATAGACGAAATCAAAATAGAGCACACGAATGCGGACATCATCATATGTGGCGACTTAAACGCCGATTGCAGAGAGGGGAACAAAGAAATAAAGTTGGCAAAGTGTCAAGACTCAACCCGCGAGAGGGGTGTTGCATGGGAGACCCTGATTAAACCAAGAAATCTTCATAACATCGCAGCTCTATTTCCGAAACAAAAGAACATTCCAACTTGGGAGAGTTTGAATGCAAAAGCTACCCTAGATTACATCTTTGTGTCAACAGAATTTATACCCAGAATTGAAGAATACAAAGTTCAAAGAACCACATACAGTGATCACAATCTGCTAATATGCAAATGGACAGGATCACAAACTGAAAATCACGTGTATAAATACAATCTCGAAATAAACAACCAACAATCTAGAGTCTGTCTAACAGAAGAAGAGGTAAAAACGATAACAGCAAGTTATAGACTCTCTGAGGAGGCTCAAGAAAAAGCCCCACAAATTCGACCGAACTACATACCGTTGCTAATACCATACAAAAAACCAGCGAGGAGTCAACAGAAGAAAACATCAAACACATTACACACATATGACAAACTGGTGGTGGAAAGACGAAAAGTGGTGAGGAGGTTAAGGAAAATTGCAACAAAAAGACAACAGCAGGAAGACTGGGAAAACTGGCAGATGGAGGCTAAGAAATATAACCATTGGCTAAAGCAACATAGACTATGGATGTACCAACAAGATGCGGAAAAAATGTTGAAAAGTCTTGGTTCAAAGAAAACAAGCGATTTCTGGAGAATAATCAAAGAAACAAATAGATCGAAGCCTCCAGAACTGATAAACCAAGTCCCTGAGTCAAACTGGAAATCATACCTAATGGCACAATTTGAGCGACCAAAAACGCAAACAACCAAAGGATTACTAGACACGACAGCCACTTGGGTGAACGTGGCTAACATCACAGACATTGAAAAAATCATCAAAAACCTAAAAACATCAAGGGCCCCCGGACCGGACGGGTTGTCTAATATCGACCTAAAGCAATCTGCGAAGGCATGGGCAGTGCTAATCAGCAACATTTTCTCACATTGCGCCCAGACAAAAATGGTGCCGGAAACTTGGCTAAATGCCATAATTGTGCCAGTGTATAAAAAAGGCGACAGAGAAGACCCAGAAAGCTACAGGCCCATAGCACTGTTAGACATTGTGGGCAAAATTTACGCAACCCAGTTGTTAATCCACTTTGGGACATGGGCAAAGACTGCACCCTGCTTCGATATCTTTCAGACAGGATTCCAGAAGAAGGGAGGCACGGCAATAAACATACTGATCCTTCAGATCTTGAAAGCGAAAGTAAAAGAAGGTGCCCCAAAAATCTACCTGGCATTCGTAGACTTATCAAAAGCCTTTGATAAAATTGATCGTGAAAAATTATGGCTGAAACTGAGCAAGTGGGAATGCCCAACATCGGTCCTGGCACCAATAAAAGCGCTTCATGAAAACACAAAAATCAGAGTAAAACTGAATAAGCAAGGCACCTTGTCGGAAGAGATCGAAATCCAGAGAGGTGTAAAGCAGGGCTGCCCACTAGCTCCAGCCCTGTTTATCGCTTTCTTGGGGGACTACCAGATCGAAGAAAAAAAAATAAGAGCTTTCCCACCAAAAATAGGAAAGGAAATCATACCACGATTATGGTACGCAGACGACGCCATCATTATTGACCAAACACCAATTGGGCTACAACGAAAACTAAACAACCTGGCAAATTACATGTCAACAAACCATCTGGAAATTAACACAACAAAAACTAAAGTGATGATCTTCGAAAAAACCGCAAACAAAAATACAAAGCAGACAACCTGGCACTTGGAAAACGCCAAACTGGAAGTAGTTGACAAAATCAAATACCTAGGGGTAACCTTAGACGGATCAGCAGGTGACAACGCAATACAAGATCAGTTATGGGACAAAGTCAAAAGACTTACGGCACAAATGAGACTGGTGGACAAAAAATTTGGGAAATTTTCCATTATTCCGGCAATAAAATTTTATAAGGCAAAGGTTGTGCCGTCTATCATCTATGGTATGGAAGCCGCGCTCAACTTACCGAACCCAATATGGCAAAAATTGGAAGGACAGGTGTGGAAGGCAGTACTAGGCCTACCGAAATCAACCTCCATGCCCGCAATTAGAAGGGAGTTGGGCCTGGTCTCGTTAGCTACATCAGTCAAGCAAAGCAAGCTGAGACTTTATAGAAAAATCATAATGGCCGATTCATTGCCAATATGCGCGGTGATAGCAGAAGAATTGAAAACGGGCACTTGTAAAGCGCTCAACAATTGGGCAACAACAATACAAGAAACACTAAACGAAATATCATGCACAGAAGAAGATCTAAAAAAAAACCCAGACCGAGTAAAGATAAAAATCGAACTCATGGATTGGATCCACACTGTAGACACAGCGAGAGCAAATAAGCTACTCACCCACCTTCCACCGACGTTCAACAGGGTGAAAGAGCCACTGAACTACTGCAAAAAGTTCCCGAACAAAAAGATGAGGAGCACATTCTTGAAGGCAAGACTAAACCTGCTGATGACACATCAAATCCTAGCCATTAGATCATCAAAAATGGATAAAAGTTGCCGCCTATGCAAAAATAAAGAAGAAGTGGAAACATTGCGACATCTAGTCCTAAGATGCCCAAAAACCAGCATAATTAGAGACAGATATATACAATCATGTCTGCAAGGGGCGACGACGCTAGATGAAGAGGCGGTCTGGAACAGGCTAATATCAGGAGAATCAACGAGATGGACCATAGCGGCAGTAAAATTGATAGACCTTGCCTTCGAAAAGATTTCCAACACACAGGCCCATATGAAAATAGCAGAGACGGCCGAAACAGTGAAATCGCCCACCGCAAGCCAAATCTAAGGAATAAGCAAAAAACAGCGAAATTCCGGATAGAGAAGGCGGAAAGTAAACATTAACTCAGAAGCGTCAACATCAGAAAAATAACTGTCAAAAGCGCCTCGGCGCATCTGTAGAAGAAGGGTTCTTGTAAAAATCGTTAATTCATTTCCGATTAAAAACAAGTAAATAAATAAATAAATAAATAAATAGGCTAAGCCGAAGTCAATATGCAAAAGTCTTTGTATAGGATGCAGCACTTCAGGTAAGTAAATGGAAAAGTCTTTGCTCAAGTTCTTAGCAGTCTTTGATGAAAAGAAGAATCAAATGTAGGGCCACAAGCTGATTCGACTTGTGAGTTGTGGAAGTTACAAGCACTTCAACAGTAAGAGGTAAGTTCTCATTTTACAGTACCGTGGTGAAGCAGAAAAGATGCAGCTGATGACCTCTGTTCATGTGCAGCTCTGCAGATCTCACTGTTCCTGGGCCTCAGTCGTGGGACAAGAGGGAGGACGTCAGGGGACTCCTGCACAGGGACTGTCAAAACTGGCAAATGGCAAACTTCACTTTCAGTGGCTGTTTTGCGTTTCAGACCCTTGCGGTATAGCAAATAGCAACAAGTGCAGTTCCTGGCTAACAAGATGGACGTTCCTGGCTTCTGGGGTCCCGCACTCGACTGAGGTGGGGTCAGGCTTGGTCAGTCCTGCTGATTGGGAGTCTGGAGGATCTTCCAAAAGCTTTAGGCCAGCTTAAAAGTAACGCACACAATCTGGTGTTCCTCTCCCTGGCTATTCGGTTTCCTGCAGCAACTCTGAGGAAAATCAACCAGCTCCCAGATGGATGTCCAGGTTGCTTACATTGGAGTTGATTGGTCCCACCAACTCAAAGGGAGAAGTCGTCCTTGCAGGTGCTTCTCTGTCGATGCAAACTTGGCATGTAGGCACTGCAGCTGGGCTTCACTGGGCAAACCAATGGTCCAGGAGTTGCAGCAGGCGTCCCCTTCAAGCTCTTCTTCCGTTCCTTCATCCAGTGGTCGACTCTGCCTTCCAAGCCAAAAAATGCCTTTTATTCAGTTCTCTCCCATTCATTCCAGCCTTGCTGTCACTCACCTAGCAGGGTGGCTGTCCTTGTCAGACAGTCAGCCAGCCAATCATCACAGAGTGCATTCAGGTCTCCTAGGAGACTAAGCACAGGGAATTTCGGGCACCTCCCTCACTTCCTGCCTACCCTAGACACTCTGGAGCCAGAGGTGGGTTTTCACTTCACCAGCCCGCCAAAGGCGAATGAACAAAGAGGCCAAACCTGGTTTGGCGCATAGAGAAACTCTCTAGTAAGACCTTCCCACAAAGACCTGGTGAAAAAAGAAGACCGTGCACCATTTTAGCAAAGATGGATGTACGCCATTTTGAAAAAGATAGCTCCCGCGGTTACTTTACCGGAGCCGCGAATGGTCGGGTAAATGCAAACGAAGGTAGTTCAAAACGAAACCACTGCCACCAGCCAGTCAAATGAGGAAAGGGTAACATAATATGCTACATAAGAAGTTAAACAAAGGGGATACTAAGTAACCCCTCGAGCACTATAGTGGAAGATAGTGTGTGCTGGGTCTAGAAACTTACAATTCTAAGTAAAGTCAATTTCACTTTATTGCTCTGGGAAACAGTAGTTGATCCCAGAGAAGGTATTTAAACCTTGTGAAATCTGGAAGACTTCCCTGAGCACTGCACTGAAGGTGCTTTGTGACGCATTTGTAAAAGATGATGCCTATGGAGTTGGTTAGACTCCACAACCATAATAAACATAGTGTATAAAATCACATTAAAATACATGAGAGAGTGGGAAAATGGCCACACAGGTTAAACAAATCAAGTCTTCCAAATCCAGCAAAGTCTCTGGGGGCCTCTAAGGTGGAGGGAATTAACAACTGTTTGAGAATTCTCCCTAACACAAGTGCAGGACAAAAATATACCAACACATTCAATGTATTTGATTCCCATCGTGACATTCAACATCCATCTAAACAGTGACACTGATCAACCCATCCATTCATCCTCCATTCAGACAATTAAACTCATCAATTAAACCTCCGTCCACCCATAAATAACACAGATTAAAAAAAGCCAGACCTGTTGGCCTTGCCAAAGCTTGCTATTTTTTTGTGCTTGGTAGTAACATTACATAAATGCAGTAGAGCAAGACAGAGAAAGTGTATTAGAAAATGTAGCTTCTCTGGTTTCCAATCTACTGCTATGCTGATATATCTTTACCTTTACATTGCAAGCTCTGAATCGGTGATGGTGAAAGTGTACTTGTTTATAAGGATGTTATAGATCATTATAAAATGAACACTTGAAAATATGTACAAACAAAAAAGTACAGAAAACTATCAGTTGACATGCCTCTTACTGGAAATTCGATTACGTGTTTCTGGGAACAAAACGATCAAAACAGAATTAAGTCACATTTAACTGTAGCACTCTTTTCCATGGATGCCATGTATGTAAAGATCTCTGTGTAAGCTGTGCGTAACATAGCTGAGCAGGTTAATACACCTGCTGCAAAGATATATGTGGTCTTCAGTTTACAGGTCCTTTTTCAAATGCAACATATAAACACATCTATCATCATAAGGGCTAACATGCCATATGGAAATGTAGAGGGAAAGGCCACACATGTTTAACAAAGAATGTGAGGTTGATCTAACAGAGGGAAGAGGAAACGCTTTTTTCAATTGTTTACCACCCAGGCATGTATGCTCTTTCATTCTCTTGCTCTCTTTCCTCTCTTTCTCTGACTCTTGATAACTTGTATATGACTCACAAGAAGGAATTTCTGCTGAGATGGTATAATGCTGGGAACATTCAAAATCAAGATTGGACATCACATATGGACATCATTTTGCGGGTGGCAGAGGTCAGCATTTTGATTTCTGTGCTTTTGAGTATTTTCAGCTTTCATAAAGAGCAGATAACTGAGCTGAGCTCAGCAAATTAAATGCTCACCTGTGATATCTGTGCTTGTGACTAAATTAGTTCTGCTTCAAGAGTGTTGAGGTGAGTAGTGGCTAAACCACCTACTCAGTCCTCAGACTTCTTCAAACCAACAGTGATTTCAATCATAAAGGTAAAACAGGCACATTCAAGAGATGCACCTTCTTTGCCTTTTGTGGCAACATGGACTAAGGGAAGACTATACTCTTAAAAGGGGTGGGAATGGGATTCAGTAAAGTCCTAAATAGCAAAGTGTCACAGCTCAAAACAAATATATATATTTAAACTCCCCCTCTGTAAGAAAATTAAATAGAAAAACTATACAAAATAAAAACACCCCTGTGGCCTGTAGGAAGAACAGATATCATGCAGAAAAGAGAGAATGCAGAGCTCTGGTTGAGAAAACAGGGGTGTGTTGGGATGTATATCCAAGTCCCTTGACCCCCCTCCCCCCCAAAAATGATTTCTGTTGAGGAAAATATATTAGGGGTATATTATAACAAAGAAATGTGACTGTAGGGGGTGGGGGGATGTCCTGTAGGGGTGAAAAAATATAGCTCACAATAAAGGAGAGTGGGAGAGTCAGCTCAGCCCTCTGATAATAAGCACTGAACTATTGCCAAGATTGAGGCCTGAAAAGACCAGGTCCTAGCATGAGCAATAGCATATCCTGGTATTTCAGCACCAATACACTTTCCATCCCTGTTCTCCGCTCAGGTGGCAGACTGAAGGACCATCACACCGAATAGATACAACCCTCCCATTGTCTCACGCGGCAGGTCTCTGCAACTAGAAAGGAAAGTAAATAGCCAAGCACAAGAAGGGCTGTGACTGTCCCTGAAGGACGATCTCCTGAGACCCAGGGCAGAGTTCCTGAGCTGCCAAAACAGCCCTCTTCAGATGTAGGGCCCCTGTGCCCCCCCAGGATACTGCCTGCTCTATTTGATCTACCGAATGCCCACCATTAGAAAACAAATTCCTCACTGGATGAATGATTAGTCTGGCCCTTGCAAAGCAAAGGTGAAGGTCTGGGGAGTGTACTGCTGCCTAGGGGGTCTGGTGGGAGAAGAGTACAGAGCAGGATGTACTGCAAGGTGCAGAGGGTGAGGATAATAAATCTAGAGCAGTGCCGGGGAGGCATGATGGGAGTGCCTACATATCTTGTCTGGGATCCACAGAAGTGCCTCGCACTACAGAGGGCCAATTTGACCTTGAGAGTTTCTACGGGCGCATGTCCAATTACCAGGTGCACATCATGTGAGGTGTCCATGGGGAAGAGAGGTATTCTCAATTAAGGATCCAATTACATCTCTTGAGACCTAGAGTGACAAGGCCAAAGACAATGTGGAAGAGGGTAGGCACAGACAAAGGGTAACCAATCGCTCTTTATCCCATATGGAGCTCGTTTATGTACAGAGGGTTTGACCAATGAGCTAATGAATTTTATACTGTATTCTGCTTGGATCATTTGTGACAACAACTTAATTTAAAACGTACAGTCCTGCTTTGAGCTAACCAGTGCCTCCATGGAAGTTGAGATTGAACGCCCCTACTGACATGTCAGATTTTGAGAAGAAAAAAAAAAAAACCTTATCCTTACAAGAGGTGCACCAAGCATTTTTCCTTAGATGGTGGTCTTTTACGTATCTGGTTGCTGGTGGTCTGCCCTACAGGTCAAAAGGCAATATCAATTACCACAATTTTCTTTGTAAAATGATATGGCTTGGGGAAAAGGCACACATGTGACCTTACCAGTCTGTATGGCTCAAAATGGACCAATAGTACCATCTTTGAAGTGAACCATGCTGTCCGGTGCAGTTCAAGGCTTTTTGGGAGTGGTGGTTGCATTGTCCTAGGTGGGAAGCAATATCAATCAGGGGTCAAACGGGAGCTCATTGCAATTTGAGATCAATGCTGTGGGACAAGTGGATCAAGAGGGCAACCAGAGTTAGTTTGACAGTCATTTCAAGGCTGTTGACTGGTTTCTCTAGTCTGCAGGATGAATTCTATAAAGCACTTAAGGAGATGTGGATTGTGCAGGCCACCATGCTCGGCTTGATCTTCAGTAGATGGCAAAGATGCTGGATGAACAGGTTTGGTTTGAGTGGTTGGTGGTCAAGTTTCAAGGATTCACCAGCGAGGACAATTGGCAGCAAAGATGCAGGTGGAACGAGCAGCAGTAGCAGATGCAACAAAGACATTGTATTTCAACCTGAGGCAACATTGCGCTCAGCTAGCATGATGCAGTAGCACACAGGAGTGTGCAGTTCGATTTCAAAGCACTTGGTGAGTGCCAAAGGCAGCCCTTGAGTGTTCTGCTGGTTCAGCATGCAGTGAACCCGGTTTAACGACAGTTTGACCAGTTTACTGAAGCATAGGTCTCTTGTCTGGCTTGTCTCTCCGGATACTGTGAGCCCCACTCCCTGGTCTCAGGGACACGTACAATCCTTTTTATAGGGCTCTCAACAATGCAACCTGGGGCACACCTTCAGGGCTCCTTCACCAAGTTAAGATTGTGGCACCAGTGTAACTAGCAGAGATGTAGGTCTTGTTCCATCAGTAGGTCCACACACAATGTGCCATGGGTATGGGTAGGGAACAGAGCTCACCTGTGCATTGGACACGGGTTCTTGAAAGTCAACTATCCCAACAGAGTTCCAATGAAATTCTTCTTTGGTGTTTGTTCCAAAGTGAAACTGAGAAGCGGTGGGAGAATCTTTTTGAATTGAAAAGCCCCCAGACAATTGGACTAAAGCTAGCCTGCTTTAGGGGTCCACTCTCTGGCCTTGGATCCAGTGGACCTTTCCTCCTGACACCACACCCAAAGTGCTTTGTGCTACAGAAAGTGAGGTGGCGGGTGGACAGGAATTAAAGAGAAGGGTAGAGAACATCAAGATGGTGGCACCTTGCTCCTGTTGTCAAGAGTGTCCACAGTCTACATTAACCCCACAGAATCAAAGACCCTTAGATATACAGCACTCTGGTGTCAGGCTACTCCTGTGTGAATGGATGTGCCCTTTGATTACTCTTCCCAGTACAGCTTCTTGTGGGGTGACAGTCTCTCTGCGTAGTGGTTCCCAACACTCACAAAGGATTGAACGTGAGGGAATCCCCAAGGCTACAATCTTCCTGGCAGTAGCAGCAACAGCCCCGTCAGTGGAGAATACACGTAGTCCCTTTATAGCTAAGCTGGGCTTACAAGGCTGTCACAGTAATTTCTCAGGTATGGTATTTAAGGTGGTCTCTACCACCAGGACAGTAGCTCATAATTAGAGGGTGTTGGTACAGGAGCAGGGATCTAAATTGAGGGGAGCAGGGAGCTATATAACTCCTGCGTATAGCCTAGAAGAGCCTTGTTAACTTAAAACAAACAGTTACCAGGAGCTTCTTTTGGATCCCCAGGCCAACTGATACCGAACAAACACACAATTGGCCTCATTATGGGTATGGCGGTAGCCGTGCCTGTAACAAAGGCACAGCTGTCGCCAGACCCGTGATTTTACCGGCACCCACAAATGGGCAATTACCAGGTCATGCTGAGGTCAGCGGACCCGGTAATTGCCGATTCACAGGTGCCAGCAATAAGGGACTCCCCATCCCATTTCGGCCCCATAGGACTAAATGGAAATGGGGAGCTCGGATGCACCAGCATCGTTCATAACAGTGCTGGTGCATCCACGAGTTGTGCTCACAGGTGCCGCACTGCCCACAAGGTCGGACCTGACGGGAAGAGTGTGACCCACAAACACAACTCATAGTATGGCGGCATGGTAGCAATGGTTCTGGTAGCAATACTGCCGCCGTTGTTGCCTTACCGCCATACTTGTAATGAGGTTCAATGCGAATTTAACTCTCTGAATTTGGGACAATCTATAAAAAAACTTTATGACACATCTATATGATATTTAAAGCATAAGCAGTCATAAATAATGGATACAATAGGTTTACATTTTATATGGTAGTTAGATTTGCATAATTCTATGTACTAGGTCCTCGTTCCTCAGTGGTAGCTCCTTCGGAGTGGTTACTGCTTCATACCGAGTAGCTGCTTGTAGCTCCTGCTTATCCAATATTAATTTTGAGTCCTGTAGAAACGTATGTCTTTAGTGCCACTTCTGTGCAGCAGGGAATTGGTTGTCATTGAAGTCATCAGATGGGCAATTGTGTCCCCTGAAACTCCTCTGTGCCACTGAAGAGCAGGCCCTGCAGATCAGACTACTGATGAAGCAGGGCATAGGTGTATACCATGCTTTTGGCATGACGCTTATGAAAAGGGAATCTGAATGGCAGATTACTGCTTCAGAAATAGAATGACTTGCATCATGTTATTCATTTAAAACAAAAAAAACTGGTTTCTACTCTTTTGCTAGATGGCAATTTCTCACAGTACTCCCGGGAATTAAAGATTTCAATCTCAGCTTTTCCAACTGAGCCCTTATTCCATCCAAGAGTGATAGTGACTACTATAAAGAATCCAGAGAATGTGTCCCTTCTCCCCAAATGGAGCCACCCCTTTCGAACTGGGGGTGAGCAAGCTTTGCAAAATCCTACCTTTAGGACTTTAGGATGGAAAGCCGGAGACTACTGTGGCGATCCCCCCCCCGCCCCACTTTGGAGACAAGCAATGCACAACGAAGTATTCCCTTCCATCTTCCCTTATGACAGTGTACCAAACATTAATGTGTAAACAGGAGCTGAAAAGAGTTATCAGTTACAGAGCCCCTTTAAGGTGGACGGCTTGGTTTTTATCTACCCAAGTTGACACCACTCGGTGAACCTGAGGACCAATGGAATCTTTCCCTCCCCTCCAAGGAGGAGCCTAAATACACATGCCAGAGCAGAGACCTGGCTGGAGAGCAGAAAATGCCCGCATGTCAGAGAGCGCAGAGGAGGATGTACCTTTCCCCGACAGAGGCACCAGTGAGGAAAGCCACGCAGTTGTAAGTCTGCAGATGACTGCTGCTCCAGCCATCATCCTCCCCGGGATACCTTCGGATCACAACCCTGTAGCAATTAGAATGGAATTCCCAAATAGGTCTACTCAACTGCAACAATGTAGATGTATCCAAATTCTCAGACGGATCAGATCTTGAGGGATAATCTACTCTCCACCATTAATGAATACTTTGATAAGAATATAGCATCAGTAGTGGTATACAAACCAAACAAAGAGACATTTAAGGTATACAAGATATATTTTCAGAATCAACCCTGGATGCAGACCAACCCATTTTGGTGAACAGGAAAAACAGTGAAGTCTAGCCAAACCCAGTCAAGGTATGCTAGCAGATCAATAATGGTTAGACTCAAGAAGGTGTTAAAGTGGTCTAGGGTTACAATGACACAGAACTCTCCAATTATTCCAGTTAGCCAGAGAAGTATAACACTAGACATTTGTTCAGTAGGCTTTAGAATGCACTCTAAATATGCAAAGGTATTGTTTAACTATATTGCAAGTGTACCTCACTATTGATAGGAGGGTGGGGGGTGAAATAGAACCCCTACAACCCCATTGTAAACGTTAATCAAGTTAGCATAATCATAAGCAGTACTTCAGTAACTTGGTAAATCAAATGAAAAGTTCGAAAAACAGCTGATCCAAAACCAGTAGACACACAGATACTCCCAGAAAAATGTAGTAGAACACTTATGAGCAAGCCTAGAATTATATCCCTATTCTTATTACGTCCACACCCTTCTGGAACCCATCCCCCAGAACTCACCAGTTCCACAAGTTATGCTGTTCACATTGTGGTTTGAGCAATGTCGGTGGCTGTGGTTACGAGTTCCAGAAATCAGGGGCAGGGGGGAGTGTCTACCAGTCCCACCACTCCAAGGAATGTCCAAGTGGGAGGAGGCAGGGGCTTTGACCAGACAACTAGTTAGGCAAGAGAGAGATGGAGCAACCCGAGAACGCAGAGGCATGTATTTGTAGAATAATTCCCTCCCCCCTTAGGTCAATTGTTCCAGGGACCACTTGAGGGGGGGCTCTAGATCCACTGGGCCCAC
Source organism: Ambystoma mexicanum (assembly GCF_040938575.1). NCBI lineage: Eukaryota > Metazoa > Chordata > Amphibia > Caudata > Ambystomatidae > Ambystoma > Ambystoma mexicanum. Next base: position 162,109,293 of record NC_090937.1, on the reverse strand, counting down.
TTTAATCTGCAATTTGTCCAGTTGCGGTCTAGGGGCAACAGGTGCAAGGGCCAGTTTCAACAGGAAGATTGGGTCTGGCTAGTACACAGTATAGGCTCCATTGATATGATGGTTCTGCAGACTGGACTCCTTTGCCATGAAGAGATAGACCTCCACAGGACAGGCAGCATCATTAGACCTCAAAGACATGAATAAAAGAGGATTTGGTTGAATTGACCACGATAAGGTGGAGACTGGTGATCTTTGGCTGGTGAACAAAGGAGCAGGTGCTGTACAGATTTTGTTCAGACTGGAAGCTGAAAATACAGGACCAGTTGACTTGTAGCACAAGTTGAAGATTAACCCAGTTCAATGGATGCACACAGAATGGCAAGGGCACCATCAAGGTTTCCTAGGAGTTGCTCAGTCCACTGGGTTAGTCCAGGTACACGTCCAAAGGCTCAGCAGGTATGGATTCTCAAGCAGGTCAGGGCTGGTTGTTTCCACCTGTCCAGGGGACAAAGCACCAATGAGGGCCTTCTTGAGATCAGGACTGAGGAGCAGGGCTTCACAGGGACTACACTGGAATTAAAGCTGGTCAGTTGCAATGGTCATTGAGAGTTCTTCAACAGGCTGCTTTTTTGTATGATTCTTGTCACTAATGATGATCTGTTAAATGGCTGCAGGAGTCATCCTTTTATACAGGATTGGGCGTTGAGCCACCACCAGGTTTACCAATAGTAATGACCTGCATCCTTCAAAACTGGCAGGAGCGGTCCACTTATGGACAAGAGACAAATTGAGCATGGGAAGGTGTCTCACGCTCAAATCACAGAGTTCATTGAAGAAAAACTCAAGTACAGTTTAGAGTAACGCCAATATTCAGTTAAGTAACGTCTCATTTAATTCTAGATGTGGTAAACGGCCGACAAGTGTTTCAACCACAGGTCGTTTTCAAGGCGGTACATTAATTCATCCATCACAATTGGTTCAGTATTCCATATATACATATGCACAACACAATTATTCAAAACAATATTAGCAGAAAATATATCAAATCTATTCAAGAAAACCACACAATATTGTGTCAAACAACAGGTCAGGATGGAGGGGTATGTTCAAGATGGTTGAAACAGTTGTTGAGAAAATGTAAAAAAAAAAACCTTAGGTTAGCATCCAATCTTGCTGTCCATATTTATACACACTGGGGCTTAAGTCCCAACTATAAGCTTGAAATAGCCCTTAAATAGCCCTTTAAATTGTACCGTCATGCACACCAATGTGACTGTGGCATGAAAAGCCATCCATCAGATCCAATGCCTTACCCGTGATATCCATATTTAATGATATCATTAATCATTCCATAATATGTGTCTAAAATGTTCCCTCAAAATTGCTTCTTACCGATTAATAAAATGTGCTCAAAAGTAATTAAAGGTGCCACTCTGTTGACAAGCAGGACTATTCTAGAGTTGGCTTACCCTTACAATTGAATATTAGACTCCCCTCTCTTGAGCTAGTAGCTTGACAGATGTCCACATGTACTTTAATAGCAGTCTGGTCTTAAACACCATCTGATATGTTATTCATCTATAAGAGAAACTAATTTATAACCGTACACTATTCTGAGTTTACCAATAGATACCCAGTCAGACAGGATCGAAATGTAAAACCAACCTGCATCTGGTGCGCCAATGTTCATAATCTATTGACTGTTGACAGATTCTACAATGTGTCCTTAAATCCAAAATCCGGCTTCAAAATAGCCCAAACACCCATATAAAGTGCAAAAAAATAATATGATTGGGCCAATCCTTACCATACTCATTATAATTGCCAGTTGACCTCATTGTACTTGGCTAATATGCAAAGTCTCAAATAAAGTGGAATACCTTATTCAACATGTGTTCCCTTAATTGACAAATCTAAACAAAACAACTGATCATCCCCACAAGCTACAGTTAAGTCAGAAGATTCAGGACTTCAATTCCCCTCGCTATAAGGGTACCATTTATTGCAAAAACAAAGTCTAATCAATTCCACTGATGTAGATCAACAAACACAATTATCTGATATAATAGCAGACTTGTAATTGTATTCTCCCCAACAATTGTCCTGCTAAATGTTCACCTGTTCTTCCAATTATATTTAAAATTCACAATTCATGAATTTTCTTGCTCAGTGTTGGTTTTTAAGGGATCAATCCCTTTGAAGGTATTGCAGGATAGTGCTTGCAAGATCCGCCTTTCGCCTGGAACAATGAAATGCCGCCGCGAAAGTAAAACCGTGGCATATTTACGTAACGACTTCACATGCATTAGCAGGTGACATCACAGGTAAACAATAAACGTCCCATCATAGGTAAACAAAACGTCCCGCGCATGTCATTTGCAACAGCGTTTGGATCTCTCTTCAAATTGTACGTGCTTGCATTTAACCGCTTAATATATGATTATGTCCTTTCAAGACTGCCTAGACTCTTAATCCTTAAAGAACATTGTAATCTCCCACGTAGACCTGGCATCATACATAATGCCATACCTCGAGTTCTGAATATTCCGTAACTGTTATCAGTACATAACATATACCCAGTATTCCTCATTCTTGATGATCACCTGCAATTAAGTCAATTTTGAGTACACAATTTCTGTTGTTGTTGAAAAAGGATTGCTAATACGGTTCCTAATACCTAAATCCATTTTGGGTATGCAGTTCCAGTGGATTAATCCTGTTATTTTGGAAAATAAGGGGTATTGCTAATAGATTGCTAATAGACGAAGATCAAGATCGACCGAGACTAATGACCCGATCAACCACAAAGAAACAACAGATGAAATAATACAGCCCGATATGGTCACTAACTTGTCAGACAGATGACTGACGGATGTTGAGATTTCTGTACTGAATAAAGGCTTTTCTTTTGTACCAATTGTTGCGGCAGATTATGTTAATTTTCGAATTGATCTTTTCAAATTTTCAAGAAAACTTAAACTGAAAAAAAAATTATCTACTGAAGTTTGTGATATAACAAACATTGAAATTCTAACTATATTAAATCAAGAAGTTTGCAACAGATTTGGATACCATTTATAAGGATTTAGATGTAAAGGTCAGACATTTGAAAATGAGGGAACTAAAACCCAAAATTGAAGTTTACACCACAATTAGGAACGGACAATGGGCCTCATTACCCGGATGGCGGTAAGGGATTACCGGTACCGGTAAGGGTACCGGTAATCCCTTACCGCCTTACTACGAGGTCCCTTTGTGGGTCCCAACCTTACCGGCTGGTTCTACCAGCCGTTAAGGACGGGACCCGCAAAGGGACCTTGGTGGTAATTACGGTACCGCAATTTGCAGTACTGTAAGGAATGGGGAAGGGCCAATGGTGAATGGGGAATTACCGCCCCACCAACCTTGGAATGGGGCGGTAATTCCGCCATCCACCATGGCGGAAGCGTTAAATTACCGGCTGCAACCATGGCGCTAATAGCGCCATGGTTACTGCCTTCCGTGTAATGAGGCCCAATGTCATTGAAACCTTTCATAAGGCAATCACGAAGGATATCCATGAACACTTAAATAGGAACCCTCACAACAGAAAGAGACGCAGATCCAATTTGACTAAAGATGAATATTTAGCCTTGGAAGCTTTGGCTAAGGACAAATCTATAAAATCAAGGATGCCGATAAGGGGGCGACTAAGAACATTGTGACTGAGCTGCTCACTCTGATTCAAATATTGTATGACAAGGGGTTTTTAACCGAGGAAGAGAAGTCATTTCTAACCAATCCTGAACCTACCGTGCCCATCCTATATTTCTTGCCTAAGATACACAAGCCATTTGACACTTTAACATCAGTAATACCTATAATGAGTGATATAGGATCGGCTACGGAGGGTCTTTCTCAATATTTAGATGAGGCATTATAACCCCATGTTCTTTGAATGCAATCATACATCAGGGATAGTACACATGTACTTCAATTTATTAAAACTCTGAAATGGGAATCCGATTATCTGTTGGCTACTCTAGATGCATCAGCTTTGTATACTAGCATAGATCATGACCTGGCGATTTGAACACCATAGATTCTACATCTGCCTCATATTTACAACATGTTGAGATGCTTAAGAGTTTTCTGAAATTCACTTTAGATAACAATGTATTCATTTTCAATGATAACTATGTACAGGCAAAGCGGGTACCCATGAGCACTAAATTGGCCCCCCCTTTGGCAAATCTTTTCATGTCTCAATATGTGGAAACACACATCTATAGCTAGGAAATGTTTAGAACCATTATTATTGCATGGAGGCGCTTTATAGATGATGTTCTAATTGTTTGGAAAGGAACCCAGGAATCAGTTGATACTTTTGTTACATATACTAACATCAACAAGTTTGGCATAAAGTTTACCGGGAATGTGAGTGGAGAATGTATTGACTTTTTTGATTAACACATTTTTGTTGAGAATGGATTTATACAAACCAGAACATACCGGAAGCCAATAGAGGTCTATTCTGTACTTCATGCTCAGAGCAGTCATCAGAGATCTACAATTGATAATATTCCTACAGGTGAATTTTACAGAGCCAGTAGGAACTGTAGCAAAGATATAGACTATTCAAAAGAATCAGATGTACTTATTGGGAGGTTTACCAATAGGGGATATGAATTGGAACAATGGGATTAAAGTGGCAAACAAATACAGTAAATATAAGCAGTTAGATTTATTACTTTACTGTACTGAAAAGAAACCAAAACAAGAGCAGATTTCTATTATAATGCAGTATTCACAAACACACCAACTCTTTACCATTTGGTTTCAAAACACTGGCATATTTTGAGACTAGATAAAGATCTGCAACCCTTGCTATCAGAGAAACCTAAGTTCAACTTTACCAGGGCATTAACGATTAAACAGAAATTAAGCCCATCTTTCTTGAACCTTAAGAATGATCAAACTAAAGATAATTGGCTTAGTAAGAGTAAAGGTTTTTTCAAATGTGGCAATTGCAATTACTGTAAATATGCTCATGGTAACTGCCAATATTTTAACGATACCAATGGAACGACCATCAAGATCAATGGGTTCATCAACTGTATAACATGTTATGTGGTATATGCAATTGTTTGTGGCAAACTCTACATAGGCAGCACTATTAGACAGCTGAGAATCAAAATTAGGGAACATCTGGCTAGTTTAAGGAATCTGGATCCCAAATCACCATTGGCCTTACATTGGCAAGAAAAACATCAACTGAGTAGTAAGGAGGATATCCGATTCATTGGATTAATGCAAGCTAGGAAGGGCAAACAAGGTGGTAACCTTAGGCCTAATATGAGATGAATGGAGTGTGAGCTAATTTATTACCTGAGAAGTACTTCGATTGGTCTTAATTCAGACCATGAAATGCATGTGTTTTTGTGATTGAACAACTTGGGGTCGCATTGGCAGCAAATGAAATTAGAATATTATAACATTTCACCCCTTTTGTGGGTTCTTTTTGAGCTGTGAAGACATTCCATCTCTATCCAAACAACAATAGTGTAACAAGATGATCTAATCCATGGGAAAAGAAACATTGCTTATAATTGGAATATAGATTTTCGGGTCCCAATCCCACAGGCGACTTGAAATTTTAAATTGCACCATCAATGGCCATACTAGTAAAACAGGTACTAGGAACCCTATTAGCAATCCTTTTTCAACAACAGAAATTGCATACTCAAAATGGACTTAATTGCAGGTGATCATCAAGAATGAGGAATACTGGGTATATTTTATGTACTGATAACGGTTATGGAATATTCAGAACTCGAGGTATGGCATTATGGGTGATGCCAAGTCTACATGGGATGTTACAATGTTCTTTAAGGTTTAAGAGTCTAGGCACTCTTGAATGGACATAATCATATATCGATCTGTTAAATGCAAACACTTTCAAATTTGAAGAGAGATCCAAACGCTGTCGTAAATGACATTCATGGGACGTTTGGTTTACCCATTGGGACATTTTTTGTTTACCTGTGACGTCGTCATGTAAATAAGCCACGGTTTTACTTTCGTGGCTTTCGCAGCAGCATTTCATTGTTCCAGGCCAAAAGGTGGATATTGCAGGCACTATCCTGCAAAACTTTCAAAGGGATTGATCTCTTTAAAACCAACACTGAGCAGGTAAATTTGTGAATAGTGAATTTTAAATCAACAGGACGATTTTTTTTGGGAGAATACAATTATAAGTCTGCTATTATATCAGATAATTGTGTTTGCATCGACATATGGGGAATTGATTAGACTTTGTTTTTGCAATAAATGGTACCTTTATAGCGAGGGGAATTGAAGCCCTGAATCTCCCGACTTACCTGTAGCTTGTGGGGATGATCAGTTGTTTGGTTTAGATTTGTCAATTAAGGGAACACGTGTTGAATAAGGGATTCCGCTTTGAGACTTCGTATATTAGCCAAGTACAATGGGGTCAACTGCAATTATAATGAGTATGGCAAGGATGGGCCCAATCATATTATTTTTTTGCACTTTATATAGGTGTTTGGGCTATTTTGAAGCCGGATTTTGGAGTTAAGGACACAATCTAGAATCTGTCAACAGTCAATAGATTATGAACATTGGCGCACCAGATGCAGGTTGGTTTTACATTTCGATCCCGTCTGACTGGGTATCTTTTGGTAAACTCAGAATATTGTATGGTTATAAATTGGTTTCTCTTATAGATGAATAACATATCAGATTGTGTTTAAGACCAGACTGCTATTAAAGTACATTGGACATCGGTCAAGCTACTAGCTAAAGAGAGGGGAGTATAATATACAAGTGTGAGGGTAAGCCTATTCTAGAATAGTCCTGTATGTCAACAGAGTGGGACCTTTAATTACTTTTGAGCACATTTTATTAATCGGTAAGAAGCAATTTTGAGGGAACATTTTAGACACATGTTTTGGAATGGTTAATAATTTCATTAAATATGGATATCACTGGTAAGGCAATGGATTTGATGGGATGGCTTTGCATGCCACAGTCACATTGGTGTGCATGATGGCACAATTTAAAGGGATATCTCTAGTATATAGTGGGGCTTAAGCCCAGTGTGTATAAATATGGACAGCAAGATTGGATGCCAACTTAAGGTTTTTTAAATTTTTTCATCAACTTTTTCAGCCATCTTGAACATACCCCTCCATCCTGATCTGATGTTTGACACAATATGTTATGGTTTTCTTGAATTGATTTGATATATGAATATCTTGCAATTTTCTGTTAATATTGTTTTTAATAATTATGTGTTGTGCATATGTATATATGGAATACTGAACCAATTGTGATGGATGAATTAATGTACAGCCTTGAAAACGACCTGTGGTCGAAACACTTGTCGGCCGTTTACCACATCTAGAATTAAGAGACATTAATTAACTGAATATTGGAGTTACTCTAAACTGTACTTGAGTTTTTCTTGACTAACTCTGTGGTTTGAGTGCGAGACACCTTCCCACACTCAATTTTTCTGTTTATACTGACATCAAACTTTGTGGGAAGTTTGAGGGAAGAGATTCCTCGCTGCCACCTTTGTGAAATCAAGAATAATACGAAAGTGGAACTAGCTCACAATATCCATAATGATCCCACAATCTCAATTCAGACACTCCTGGACAACCATTGGCGGCCAAACACTTTGCCCAGCAATGTCGCTCAGATGTGGACTTTGGCCAGACAGACCTAGCCCCTACATCCTATCAGAAACACACCACTACTTTGCCCAGAGGCTTTGCCAGGGGAAGCACCTTCCATACATGGCAATTCCAGTCCCAAGATGGCAAGAAGGCTGAAGGGCATTTTAGTATATATGGCATTGGTTATGGTATTATGCAGTCAAAGAGTGCACAAGTAAACATTCAAAAACACTGTAGAAAAATATCTGCTACCACAAGCCCATCCTGGACACATTGTAATTGTAACTACAACGTTACAAAAGAAAATATGATGCAAACTATCCTAACTGCACTTCAGTGCAAGGGGTCTCCCAGTGTTGATAATCTTAGACACTGATCTGATTCCCCATAAAGAGGAACACAATGTTAAGGGCAGTGAAGCCAAGGGCTTTATTTTCCTCCCAATGACAGATCAGCAAGCGAACATGAGCAAATAGGATGTCCCATGGAAGCCTAGAGCATGAAACCAGTGGAAAGAACATCTTTCCCAAAAGGTATTCATAAAAGGTGTCTGCATAGCAAAAGAAGTTCAGTGACTAAAGGATACATGAAAAAGGCTTAACAAGCTAGAATCAACTGGAAATATTGCAGGCGAGGCTGCCGTGATTGCAGACTCGGATCCAAGTATTAAATAGACCCACATTGGCTAGGAATTATGGTGAAAGACAAGTCTCAGGAGTATATTGTCATGGGTTGTAATTGGAGAAGTCCTCCATTTAGGATCCTATCCTTAAAACAACTACTGTAGAGAAGCTTACAGACACTGGACAGGTAAATCCAACCTTTCTATAGAGCAGTATATCCTTCTGCAACAAGCTGTACAAAGGGAATATTTAAATCAAATTCGGTTTCCAGAGGACTTCACAGAATGACTCGCCCTACTATTAATTCTAAATTAGATTAAGGAAGTGGGACTACATAACACCTGGCCCCAATGGTCTACCCTGTGATTTTTCTAAGGCATGTGTCAACATTATCCCACCATACCTCCTGGAAATGCAGGAGGCATGCAACATACCCAATCCACTGATGTTTGCAAATATAAAAGTCATCCTATAGAGTGGGAAAACTGCAGTACACTACAGATCATACCGGTCATTATCACAGCAGACTGCACACTTTTATAAAGGCAACATTGACTGGAAATGCTGCAAGCACATCCAGGAAATGAAACACTCTTGCAATCACTCATTGAAATGTCAACATTGCTTATATTCTTGGACCGATGCTAGTATTAGCATTAAACCTTACTGCTGGCATATTTTTGGTGTACAGCCCATGTTGGATTCATGAATGAGACAAGAAACAATGATCCACACACATGCACATATGGTACCAGGCGTTGAATTCTTTACACTGGATGTGTTCCTTGCAACACACAAGCAAATTTACTCTCCAACTACAGAGTCAGGTCCACTCTGCAAAAGAGTTGGCCCAGTATTCTGAAACTTCGATAAATGTGACATGGCTGGCAACATTGTGGAGAATCTGAAACCATGGATCCAGTGTGCAGAATGTATACATATATACAGTCAAACCAAAGCACACACACCATTCTTTTTCGTTGAAAGTAATCAGGAATCCCCACAAGGAGACCAATAGTATGAAATTTGCAGTGTGATCAGACATTTCTCAATAAGCCCTAGAGTAGCACTAATGTACTATACATTCTTACAGCTACTAAATGTGGGACTGCATATGGTGTGGGAGAGTTTCTGGAGAGATGTTACCAAAGAGCTAAGCAAGACGGAGTGAATATGTGGTACCATGCATGGCATGAAGCTGTGTAGGATTTGATGCTGTGGAAAGATCATAGTACCCTCTGGTTACTATACTGGGCCCACTCCTGGCCAAAAGGTGTATAGCGGTGAGCTGGATGCAATGCAAACCTCCTTCATTGAATGATTGACAGAGATGATGCAAATACATGAATTCTAAAGGGGACTACTATCACCTATCTGCACTCGAACAAAAGACATTTGGAACATGTTCTATGTATATAAACAGACAAGTGCATGATAATGTTAGCTAATAACGTTCCCTTGATTGTGTGTATGCAGAGATGTGTGTGGATCAGTGGCAGAGCCAGGGGGTGGACGGGGGGGGGACCCAAACCAATTGCTCAGTCCACCCCCCTAGCCTCCCACTGATGCCATATTATCCACCCCGTGGACACCAAAAGCTGCATCCTCTACGATTGTGGAGTAGATAATATGCCAAGATGGAACCAAATGTGAGACTAACATTAATAACTGAAACACAAGCAAACAATAGATGTCAGCGATATTAAGCTTTAAAGTCGGAAATGCCATGATATGGCATTTATAACTCACTTATGAACAAGTATTTCAAGGCGAGACAAGGGAGGGGGAACAGAGGGAAGACAAAGACAACGATCAGTGTTACATCACTAAAGGGGAAATCTAGATAAAAATATTAGATTATATGTCTATGCCTTCATGCTGCTCTGCAGTTTCAATGTTGAGTTAGAAGTTCTCTACATGCAACTGGTAAAGCTCTACCTTCTCGGTTGTAAAATGTGGGCAATCCCCAGTTAGCCACCCAACCACCAAATGACCTCTCCATCCCTTTACCTCACAATTCATACTTCATTCATTGTGTTGTCACTTTCTGATCTCCCCTTTTATTCATGAAGAATTAAAAGTGTTCATTTGAATTTTAAGATGCATTTTGTTCATGCATTTTATTTTAATTTCAGCGAGAATTTTCACTCAATTTGAAATTTTCAATTTTCAAATGTATTTGAATGTAAAAAGAAAAAGATGATGCCAACAAATGAGTTCACACTTCTAATGATAATTCTATGCCAAAACATTATCCTTCCACTTATCAGGACCTTGCTACATTTAAATGGGGTTGTACACAGTTTTTATATAGTACAGAATACCAGAGTCAAAGATGGGTACTTTCAAGAAGAGCTACCTCACATTTATTTTGACAAAACCGCATGCGTCAGGGTTGATATTTGTTAATGGTACGGTACTGACCCATTTCAACACAGTACCCACATGTCTCATTTGGGCTGCCATGGCATGGACCAGTTTTGAGATGGTAGAGTTGGGACATATACTTTCCACTTCCTCCCTGGCCATTGACCAGTCTTAAAGGTATATTCCAGAGTTGTTTAAAAAAGAACATTGTCCACAGATGTGGTGTAGGGTATCCATATCGTGCACTTGGATGGAGTTCGACTACAAAGGCCACAGGCACAGCCACCCACCCATTCACCCTAGAATGCAGCTAGGGCTATGCTATTCCATCTAGCAGTACACATAGCCGTCCACACTGAAAACCCTGCCATACCTCAACACATCTGCCATTAGCATACAGCAACAACCAACAAAACGAACATCTGTTTAGCTGGACACACATCAAATCTTCAGCACTAGCACTCTAACCTAAACCACCAACATCACCCACCCATATGCCTGACCTCAAGGTTGCTTACTTGAGCCAAGACAGCTCACCCAAGTCCTAACATGGCAAAATGCACACATAGATTTGAAATTTATATTCTTAGAACCTCCTACACATGGACTGCAGTCACTGAGGGCATTCCTACCAGAAAGCACATTGAGGCCATACAAATGTACAACTCTAGACCTCAAAACCCGACAGGTTTTCAGGATTTCCCTCATTAATCCATATCATCTACATTAGAGGCCAATGCAGGTTATCATTCGGCTGATAATGCTCTTCCCTACGTACTAATAGCAATGGAATTTCTATTTTACAGAAGGATGCTAGCAGGCTGCAACTTGCTCCACGGAGGCCATACAGGTGCTCAGACTGCAATGTCTCTCTTGTCTGCTTCCGCTGCCTCCCGCACCCCCCTCCGATACCCTGTGTGGTTCCTCCTGTTCCCCCACCCCCCTCCGATGCCCAGTGTGGTTCCCGCTGTCCCCCCACCCCCTCCGATGCCCAGTGCTGTTCCTGCCCCCCTAACCCCTCCAATGCCCTATCTCGCTCCCTCTGTCCCCCACCCCCCTCAGTTGCCCCGTGCTGCTCCCTTTGTCCCCTTGTGGTGCTCCCTCGGTCCCCCCACCCTCAGATGCCCCATTGTTTGCTTCCTTTATCGCCCTCCGATGCCCCGCATTGCTTCCCTTGTACCTCCTTATGTGTCCTTTGCTCCCCCTGCCCATTTCCTCTGTTTCTCCTTTTGTCATGTTCTCTCCCTCCCACTCCCTCTCCCTCTCTGTACCCTGCTACCTCTTATGTTCCTTTGCATAGACATGCTTGATGGCTTCATGTCCTTGTCCCAGCCTATCTTCTTGCTCTTCTCCTTTCCCCTCTGTATCTCACCTTCCCCTTCCCCGCCACCCCTCACCCACCCCTCCTGCCTTTTCCGGCACTACCCCAATTGCTGTCAGGCATAGTAATCATAGTTGCCTGTCTTTCACAGCCACCCTCCCTCTCCCTTAAACTCTCTTTCTCCTCTCCCTCTGTCCTTTTAGTCATTTAGCACTTACTCCTATCACTTGTCTCTTGACCTTTGATAGGAGCTTGTCTTTCCCCCCCCTACCCTCCTTGTCATCTCCCCCTTTTCCTCGCGTGATATATGCTCATCACCGGACCATACAGGATAGTCAGTTGTTTGTCCCTCCCCTTTCCCCTTGCGTCACCCTCCCCTTCCTCCTGTTAGACTCATGCACTACATATATTGTCGTCAGACATAGTAATGTTACTGCCTGTTTGTTCCCATTTTCTCCCCCCCCCCCTTATTTGTTTCAGCACTTGCACTATCAGAAATGTCGCCAGGCTTATTATGATAGTTATTTCACATTCTTAATTGCATCAAGGACTTGAAAGAATGTCATTTCTTTTCTCCCATGTTCCCTCCCTCCTTGAAGCGCTTTGAAACACATTGTGTATAGGCACTACACAAATAAACAATCAATTCAATGGACATGCAGCCCAGGACTTGCACTTTACTCCAGGTTAGACCTGGCTTGCATGGTCTGGCTCAGCAAGTCCCAAGAGGCCACCCCCTATACCCTCCCCAACTCCAGGTAGCTTTGGCAACAACCTCTGGCTATGTTCTCTGACCTTTCTCAGGGGTCCTTTTGCCTCAGCCCACAGCATTCCTTAGACAGGGGATGCCTGTCAATTATTTCCTCTCTCAAGGTTCCATCCAAACCCATGGTGCCACTGGTAAAGGGAATGAAAAAACTAAACAATAATTTTTCCCTACTCTAATGTCTGCCTTTATTTTTCAGTTTCCCTAGGGAATGGGGGTTGACAAGCAAGAGAACCCCCCCCCCCCCAACCTGGGCTCCAACAGTCCAGGGGTTACTCTAGCTTTCAGTTACCCTTCTTTCATAACATCCTTCAGCTGTGAAGAGGTCCGTGTGAATGTGGAAGTTAACTGAGACAGCAACAGTGGATACTTTTGAGGTGCATGCTTTGTCACCACCCTACCGTCTTGTAGGTGACCAATTGGGCAAGCCATTAAGATAGGGGCAAGTACAGCGACTGCTCTCAGCCATAAGGTTGGTTCCTTAAACTAGATGAGGGACTCATCAAGCGTGAAAGCGAGTCGCAACAGCTCCACCTCTACAGAGATGATATGCACACCAAGTGGGAGGGTGGGTAGTTAAGTAGTTGCTCAAGACCAGAAGGAAATTAACAGGGCAAACTCCAGAAGACAAATAAAACACTGGGACAAACCAACCCTTCACCTGTATTTCTTAGGGACACCCATTTTCCTTTTCAAGATTCTGGCATAGAATATTGTAATATAAATGACACCAAGCCCGCAGGCCACCGCACAGGACACATCTCGGCGGGACTCATCCAACCAGGGCAGCCATGGAGAGTGGTCTCCGGCAATGCACAGCCCCATGATTCATGAAGTGCCACCACATCACTCACCGACCACAACCCACACTGCCATACGGGACCTTGAGGGACGTCTGTCCAGGATGGAGGCCCGGCAGGAGGCGATGAAAGGCTATGTGTAGCAGTACCTTGCTGAAGGGGAGACAACACGCCGTATCATCGAGGACAGCACTGCGGCCGTAATCCAGGCCATCAACTCAAGTGCACAGCAAGTGCGTGATGGCTTCAATGCCTTGGGTCAGATCCTCACCAGGATTGCTGACAGCATGGAGCAACGGCAAACCCTGCCGCTGGGCTCACAACCATCTGGCTCATCCGCATCAACCACGCCAGCGACTTCGAGGCAGACCAGCCCGTGCACATGTCCCTGCGAAGTTCGTGGTGCTCAGAGATCCATCCCCACCTCCGAAGGGGGCTCCACAGTAGCAGGGCCACCCTGCAGAATCTCTTTGCGTATACATCCAGACACATGTCGTGCCATAGTTGACTTTGGGTTTTAGGGGATGGGTGGAGGGTGGTGGTGTGTGTAGTACTGGGGTGTTTGGGGGCATGGGAGTAGGGTGGGGGGAGGTGGAAGGGTGCTGGTGGCGTGGATTGTTGAATCATGTTGTACAAAATATCTCACGAATACACCTGTTTTGTAGCAAACATCACATGAGTGGACATTGCTGATTTGTTGTTTGTCAATTTATTGCTTCATGGTGAATCGTGCACATGTGCCCACATACCCAGTGCCCACAGTTCCCAACACATGGCACCCTCTGCATCAAAGTACATCAGATTGATTGGTCTATGACCATTTGCCGCACTGCGTGACCCTCACGTGTTTCGCGTCCTGGCCTATGTCCTACATCTACTCCTTCCTCTCCTTCTACTTCACCAGGTGGTGGCAGCTCCACGTCAGGTGGCAGGGGTATGTTCCACTGGATGCACATGTTATGCAGCATTGCACATGCCGTGATGATCTTGCCCACCTTCTCAGGCCCGTATATGAGTGCCCCTCCCGACCTGCTGATGCAGCGAAACCGTGCCTTCAAAAGGCCAAACGTCTGCTCAATCACCACACGCGTATGTGTACGTGCACGGTTGAAGTCCTCCTCGTGCTCGTTCTGCGGGTTCCTGACAGGGGTGAGTAGCCACCCCTTCAGAGGATATCCAGCATCACCTACATGGGAGCAGAAGGAGGTATGTGTGAGGATGAAGCTCAGTTGACAAGTGTGCTCAGCATGTACATCATTCAAGTTCATATGCACAATCTCGTCAATGCAGCCACATCCACATGACTTTCAGCCCTGTACAGTGCATGCCAATCCATGGAGGGAGCCTTGGGTGACATACACGACCTAGGGTCCTAGCCTTTTAAACCACCAGGCCACCCAATGTATGTCTTGGCTAGGGGCATTTTGTATGCAAATGTGAGGGCTGTGTGTCAGCGGATGACTCAAGAAACTTCCATTCCCCCTAATCCATCTGCTCCCATGGCCCAGAGGGCATTCCCCTTGCATATGCATGTAGCGCCCCCAATGCATCTCCTCCCATGGCCCAGATGGCAGACTCACCCAACAGCCAGCCACTTCATACAACGCCTCCTTCCATGTAGAGAGGAGTTCCGCAGCACCATGGCATAATGCTGGATCCTGGGTATCTGACACAGCAATGTGTTATTATATGGCTGGCATCACACACCATCTGCACATTGATGGAATGGTATAGCTTCCGATTGCGGTACACTGCCTCCACGGCATGTGGGACTACCAACTCTACATGGGTGCAGTCGAGGGCACCAATTACATTGGGCATGCCTGCCAGTGCATGGCACGCTATTTTGGTGGCATTTGCCTCCTGTGGTGTCCTTGGTGGGGATATGTGGGCACTTGCGTGCTTCAGTAGTGCATCCAGCACTTGGTTTAACACAACAGAGAAGCATGATTGGGACATGCCATGCATTTGGCCCACTGTGTGTTGGTAAGTGCCTGTGGCCAGGAAGTGGAGCACAGATGCCACCTTCAGCAAAGGGGGGGGATTGCTGTGCGGATGTTGATCAGGCTGACCAAGTCATCCTGTATTAATTCCACTATGTTGGTGACGGTGTCTCTGTCCAGGCGGTACAGGGTGTGGATCTGTGCTGGGGTTAAGTCAAATGGATTTGCCCTTATATGTGGAACTGATGGCTGTCTGCGGGGAGCGACTGGCTGCACTGGTGGGATTTGCTGGGCATGTCTCACCCTCCTTCTCCTCCTGCGTCTCCACCATGTTTCCTGTTGTACTGCCTGCTGAAGGAGCAGCAGTGCAGGCATGTCCTCCAGGCCCAGTATTGGCAAGTACAAGTGGTAGCATTTTGGCTTGGAAGGGGGTGTGGTGTGTGTGTGTGTGCTCCTTTTGTGCTGACCCCGACTCCATTGCCTCCACCTGTGCTGATTGTGTGCACCTGTGGCACTTGGTTACACAGCAGTTTGCTGTTTACTGGGGGTCCGCGATGCCGGTATTGCCGGCATCATGGTGGCCCTTCTTACCGGCATCTCGATGCCGGTATGTACTTGTCCGTGCGACTCGTGGTGTCGCCTTCTTTGCGGGATGCCGGTATTAAGGCCTCCCCATCTGCGTGCGTGCGCGCATTCCGGTACGGTGGTGCACAGCCACAGCGAGTCCTTGATGATGCCGGTAGCACCGGCATTTAGGGTCATGATACAGGGCCCGGTAATGGATGCCAGTATTGCCTTACCGGTGCCGTCCTTACCGGAGCGCCAACCTTGTGATGAGGGCCAATGCCACATTAACAGCAGGAGAGGGCCCAATTAAAACCATTGAAGAAACTGACTCAAATACGAACTTTGTTAAAGAAAGGGTTGCTGACATAATACTGGAACGTTTGGAGAACCGAAAAGCCCTGGCAGGTTAGTGAACCAGGAAAACGGGGAGTCTGGGACTCTCACCAATGAAAAGATATAAAAAGCCCTAGCAGGAGGGTAAACCAGTTACTGTGCAAGGCTGGACTTGCAACCAAGAAACAGTGGCAATATACTGGCAGGATAGTAAACCAGGAGTACAAAGAGCAGCAACCTGAAACCATGAAAAGGTGAGGATGAATACAAAAGGGAAGACCCATACTCCTTTTGAGGATAAATACGATAGTTGCTAATACCCTGGCTGAAGAGTATTCGAGGGGCAGGAAGAAAAGCAGGGTATGGGAGCGGGACAACCCATACCCCTTGTTAAGCTAATAGAGATACAGAGAGAGAAACTAAAAAATAAAAACTGTATTTAAAGGAAAATTCATCCTTCTGAAAAAAAGTTGAACTGTGTTAAAGTGTTGAATATTGAAATCAGAAGGCATCAAGGGAAAGAGGTATTTTCCTTAAAACTGCGGAAGTTAAGTGGAGAAACTCAAGGGAGGAGCCCCTCCCTTAAAACTGAAGTGCAGGGGAGGAGCCCCACCCCCCATTTCGTTTTGAAACAGTGGAACATTGTAAAGATTAGAAACATAGGGGAATGGAGGATCTATTTCTCTAGATTAACTGTATTTCTCTTCTATTCTATTCTGCACCTTTAAACCTTACATTCAGAACTTTGAAAGACAGCTACAAGTGCAAAGCTTGAAGAAATTCCCTTGTACACATTGTATTGAGTTCAGCGTGTTAGGGTCAGTTTAGGGTTTTGCTGACACAGGCCGGTGGGCACTTTTGTTTAACATCCTGACACAGACATTCCTTAGATCTTGAGGCAGGGAAACCACTTTTAGGATTAGGGATAGGGATAGATAGGATTCCTCTCAACATTTTTTATTATTTTCTTGAAAAGAAAGTCTATAACCCACAGTTGACATGCCATTGTGTCCGAGTCTTACTGCTGATCCCTTAAATAAGACTTTGACGAGGCTGAGACAAGTTAGTGAATATTCTACCTTGTTCTGCAAGCATGCCATTTTGGCACTGGTGACAATTTTCTAAAAAAACATTTGGTTACAAGTTGCTTTATGATGGCCACTGTAGGAGAGTGCCACTGAATATGTAGGATTCCACATGGGGAAGGTGGAATACTTTTACTTCTGGAACATTTTGCTTGGGAGATTTGTGGTGTGGGACAACATTACAATGACAATACACATTGGCTGTAAATGTTAACCTGAACAGGTTGTGATGCTTTGGATGGGTATTATTGGAGTGTTTTATAATCCTACAGTTCAAGTCATCACTGAGGTTGCCTAAGATGTTAGGAGGAAGCCAGTGAGTATGTCTCGACAGCCTGTTAAAACAAATAAAACTGGAATTAATCCCAGGTCATTTAATAGGACTCAGAGGTACCTACATACCAGTAATTGGTAAAACTGCCCCACACTTCGTCCCGCAAATTAGTACTGTATACTTTTGCCATAATGTGATGAAACACTGTGCTGAAAGCAGAATAGGCTATTTAATCTATGACGCTATGGCTCAGTACTGTTGTGTGGTATAAATCTTGTGCCGCCATCAAAATACTGCCCACAGAATAGGTTTGTGCCACCAAGGTGGCAGGGACTGCAGGGCAATGAGCACATTTTCTGCAGGGAGGCTCAGGGACCCAGTAAAAGTGGGACAACACAAATAGGAGGTCAGCAGGGTGGCACTTTCAATGCATAAAAGAGGATGCAGGTTATAGCACTGAAAGATTTGCGTATTGGGTGTGCCATTAATGAGTAGTGCCCCAACACAACCAAAGGACCAATTTGATGATCTAGGTTATGCCAATAACTAAATATTACTAAGGGTTATGTGCAGTAAGCAAATGCATATTTCAAATATTTTGTATTAATCAAATCACTTTATTTCAGCAAATTGTCATAAAAGAATAAAACACATGTACATATGCATGAAGACATACATAAATAAAACAGATCTCGGAGCAGTACAGAGTTCTGGCAGAAGCAAATGCTGGAGTACAAGATGGAAACCATTTTTATATTCCATATACCACAAGGTTAAAAGATTCATCTATTATCAATAGAAATAATACGTGATAAGAAGTAGCTATAGGTGTTTTGATCAGGCATTTCACAATGTGCACGTATTAACATGTGCCTCCCCCATTTTATTATTCTGGACTGGGCCACATTTTTGAGCCCATAAACTAACACAGATGGAGGATAACACAAATGCCCTCCAAGCTTTTTTTTTGTCTGCAAAGACGTGATGTTCTTTCTCTAATGTCCTTAAAGACTGGACAAAACACAAAGTGTAAAGTGTCCTCCACAGCATTACAATGATGTCAATTGATTTTGAATGGGCAGAAATATTAAGGATGATAAACCAATTGAGCTCGTCAAAGGCAGAGGGGCCTGATTGGGTCTCAAACCAAATGCTCAAAGAAAGCTGGGCCGACTTGATATACCCAATATCCAACCAAGCAAAGAGAACAAGAATGGTGCCATCTTCTTGGAAGGATGCAATCAGTGTTCCAATTTTTAAAAAGAGGGAACGTAGCAATCCTCGGAATTACAGGCCAATAGCGTTATTAGATTCTATTGGCAAAATCTTCGCGTCAATCCTTCTACGCAACCTTACAAATTGGGCAATGAAGGAGGTCATCTTAGATAAATGCCAAACTGCCTTCATAAGTGGAGTACGCACCTCCTTGAATCTGTTCATCTTAAATCTTCTGAAGCAACGAGCGCTAGAGCCGAAGGGTAAAGTTTAACTTGGATTCACAGATTTAGAACAAGCGTTCGATTGCATAAGTCGGGAAAGTTTATGGTCCAAGTTAAAGTGATAGAACTGCCCGGAAGACCTCTTATAGGCAATATAAGCTCTGTATACGGGCACAACAATACAGATTCAACTATCCAGAGACGATACCATAACCAAGAAGATGTTTACCTTTCGAGGGATTAAGCAAGATTGTGCCCTGGCTCCTTTTTCTCTTTACACTCTACTTGGCTGATTTAAAGGACTCCCAACAACAAGTCAGAGCTTTCCCACCCAAGATAAAAGACGGTGAAATCCCATATCCTATATGCAGATTTGTTTTTTATCGACTTGACCGCAATAGGACTCCAGAGGTGATTAGAAGTTTTAAAAGCTACTTGGATAGAAATGAGATGAGGATCAACATAGAGAAATCAAAAAGGTGTTGATAATGAAATCTGCATGTGGCAAGCAGAGAAATTTCAAACCCTTTAACCTGAGTATTGAAAACTGACCGCTGGAAATAGAGAGTCAATAGTTTATCTTGCAATACAAATTAAAAAAATGCTAATGAGCTGGGCCACTACTTGCTGATCAAGGAAAAACTGCTGAAATTAACTAACCAGGGGAGAGCATTACGCTGTCGCTTTGGGACCTTCTCCTTTATCACTACTGTAACCTACAAGCAGAAGGTGTCAGCGGTTATAACATATGGGGCAGAAACCCTTCTTAATCTCTCCTGGAAAACCTGGGAGCTATGTGAAGCCTTCTTTTGGAGCAAGATTTTGAGGTTACCAAATTCAGTATCAGCAGCTACAATTAGACACAAATTAAGACTGCAATCATTAACATCAATAGTCATGTGGAAAACGATCTCCCTCTTTCAGAAGTGTGTACTAGACTCTCCACCAGCCCCTTTCGAGATATTAATGGGTATGGAGCCAACAAATATTAGAAATCTCAAGAGATGGAAAGTGCGCTGTAAAAAGTACTTAGACCATTTTAACATTGAGATGGAAACTTTGAAAGGAAACCCGAATAAATTTAAAAGAATCTCCAGGAAAAGTACTGGAAGGAACCATTGATATTAAAAGTAAAAACAAACTATGTACGAATATTATATGGGAACGGAAAAAAACTCATTGAATTACCATCATATCTGAGAAAGCTTCCCTCAGCCCACTACAGGGACTTATTGTTACGATGTAGGCTTAACATCCTAGCCACAAGAGAAGTGATGTTAATACGGAAGTAAATTACATCAAAGGAAGCAATTTGTCATTTCTTTAAAGAGATGGATTCCATTGAAACAATAACATACTTGTTGATTAACTGTTCCTCGTTAAGTGGACAAAGAACAAAGGCGATAGGGGCCTACTCGCTTGAGTGTGACTCCACCCTAGAAGACCAACTGTGGGAGAGGATATTAACTGCGTACCGGCTTGGTCAAACAATTGGCGCATTGAAATTTGTAGAGGTATTGTTGACTGAGAAAGTAGAGTGGAAAGATTGGTGCAGTGGAGTCTGGCAGCTGGAGGGAATGTTACTTAATGGGCAAGAAATTATATGAACTGAACTTCTTACCCTTACTCCCTTTAAGTGGATGGTTATTTGTTACATGTTAAATGTTGAAAGATAATTAACCAATAAAGCATTAAATGTGGATCTTGATTTAGAGCAATTGAATCCAAGTAGTTTTGTATTACAACTGATGAGATAATTGCAGGTTTCGGTTAGTGCCTTTTCCAATTCCAAACATGCTCTCTCGGCCCTGGATATGGAAAATAACTTAAGCTTTGTCGCAACGGCTTTGGTAATTAACTTAGGGTTCGTCAGATGATGTTGAGTTTTACCAACCATTTCCTCACATCCGACTGCCATAGGACTTTCTTGCCCATC
Source organism: Ambystoma mexicanum (assembly GCF_040938575.1). NCBI lineage: Eukaryota > Metazoa > Chordata > Amphibia > Caudata > Ambystomatidae > Ambystoma > Ambystoma mexicanum. Next base: position 162,088,166 of record NC_090937.1, on the reverse strand, counting down.
AGATTAATCAGAATGTGTTACCCACCTCCCCTCCCCCTTTGGGTTAGCCCATAGCCGAAGCCTTTGCAGGATTGGTTCCAACTAATTTCATCCTCCACAAACTGAATCCCTAGTTCAGTGTGAGGGAACCAAATACTTTTCATGAAGTAGTTCTCCGAGACTTGAATCCTTCTTGTGTTCCATGTCCCCAAAAGCAAGGCTCTATATTTTTCAACTGCTTTAGCTTCGCTTATGTATACAGTCTTTTTCAGATCTAATGGCTTCAAGCTCAACATTGACAAATCTCCTGACCATCACCAAGGGATTGAATAAACCTGGCTCCTTGCTTCTTGATATGGGTTTCAGGTTTGGGGTCAAACGAACCCCTACATAGTAAAAGTACATGACTCTTGGGATTCTTACACCATTTGTGCAGATTTTGGGCTGTTCGTAGTTAGATGGCAGGACATAACTATGGACTTGGCTGCATTGACCTTCAGGCCTAATGACGTCAAAGTCTGTATACACTGACAAGATGTTGAAAGGCTGTTGGTTTAAGTGCCATCAGAACTATGTCATTGGTGTATGCCAGGACTGGGTATGACTTCACATACATTTTTGGCTCATCGGTAACTTGCATCAAAGCCTCCTGCAACCCATGGATGTACAAAGAGAATAAGACAGGAGCTGTCATGCATCCCTGTGCACTCCCACCGGGAAATAAACAGTGCAATGCCAGAGGAACTACTTCTCAGGCATTTCTGGGTATTTTTATGCAAACTGCAACAGGTCATTTATCCCCGCCTGACAACCCTCTGACCCAAGCACAGCCAACAACTTTTTCCTGTTCGCTTTGTCAAAGGCAGTGCTCAGGTTCATGAATGCAAGATATACGGGTTTGCCCCTAAGACTGAGTGAATTTGGCAAGATCAGGTAAAGATTGAGAACCTGCTTAGTCATCGCTACTCCTGGGCAAAAACCCTATTGTATCTCAGAGTGTGCCGCTGGTATCAATTGATGCCCCAGCAGCACTCTTCCAAAGATTTTAGACAGAATCAAGCCATCCGATTGGCCTATATCAGAATAGAATATTTCTTGGGCCCTTTTTGTAGATTGGTTGGATTATCGCCTTACCCATGACCCCAGAAATTGTACCTTTGCGCACATGGTGTTGAAACACACCATTAGTACTGGGCCCCAAAGATACTCTTCTCTGAACAAGTCAGCCAGGAGGCTATCTGATCCTGGTGATCGGCTGAGTTTTTGATGAACAATTACATCTGCTATTTCCTTGGTTGAAAATGACACCAAGTACCCTTCCTCTCTACATGGTCTGTCGTCTATGAGGTCGTGTGCCTTATTAGGCACAGCGTTTCTCACCTGCTGTCACCTGCTGCTACTTTGGGTGCGTTGTAAAGAGTGGCAAAAACGCTCAATTCAATCTGCATCCTCCACGTTGGTTTCCAGCCCATCACCAATCTTTTGTATTCGGCCCGATGAGACTAGATTCCAGAACGTCCTACCATCATTTGACCTAGCTGCCTGCACCAAATTAGCCCATGCCTCCCTGTCCAGGTCTCACGGTTCATTACCACCTGCTTTGAATTTGCTCTGGTAAGTCTGATCATGTTTCTATATGTGTTTTCCCTTTTTAGTTCAGCTTGCAATAATAATTGTGCCCGCTTACGATACTTGTCAAACCAAGAGGCTTGTTTTGTGTGAGCATCACCTCTTTCTGGCACCCTGCCATCAGCTTCCTACATAGCTGGTCAAAGTCTGCCAGCGCGTTGTATCCCACCCAGACTTTGACCATCTCCTCTGTCATGTAAGTAAGGAAGCATGCAGCATTACTATACATATTCTGCAGCAAGTGGTCTTGTTTATTAGGGCTCCTCCTTATTGCCCTTCAGTACATTTGCTCCGAGGTGCCGGATGATATTCTCCTGCAACTTATCGATCAGGAGTTCCAGCACCAGGATGATGAACACTAACTCATCATCCATTTCAAGAAACTCCTTGATCATCTCCCAGAAACATACTGGGATGAAGCAGTAGTCAACGGTAGTGCTTCTGTTGGTGCCTTTTAGCCCTCCGCTCACCTGTTCCATGTTTGTACCACGCACTATCACCACCGAAGTGGTCCCCTGGCCCATGTGACAATATTTAAGCAGTGCTCTAATTTATGACTATCTCAAGACTAGAAGCGAATGATTCGGCCAAACAGGATAATTTTGGCAGCTCTAAAGTCACATAGAAATGGGAGGAAATTTTTAGGGGGGGGCGTTTACTATGTCCAGCTATAAGGCAACTATGTGCATTTATGCCTGTAAAATAGTAGGGCTATGCAACAATAGCATCACAAACACTAATCAGACACCCTGCAGTCAATTACAAGAGCTGCAACACTTTTTTTGGTGTGGTAGACCAGAGGCAGTATGACTGGCTATTGGTGCCAAAGGCTGCAGTGGGAGGGTTGCAGTAGGTCTGCAAACTTCACCACCAGTCCTGCGCCATACGATGCATGGTGTTGAATCATGTGGCACTGCAAACAATGTGGACCCCCGACCTTCTTTCCGACAGTCTAGCATGTGTAAAGTTGCAGCCATTCTTGGTCTTGCAGCATGAAGAACATCTGGGCATGGAAGTGACTTGGAGTTAACAGAGTTGGTGCTTTGGCCGGCACATACCGACATGCTTCACTTATAACAGGATGGGCCTCATTACGACCCAGGCGGTAAAGGATTACCGGTAATCCCTTACCGCCCAATTACGAGGTCCCTTTGCAGGTCCCTACCATAATGGCTGGTTTTACCAGCCGTTAAGGAAGGGACCCGCAAAGGGACCTTGGAGTTAATTACGGTACCGCAATTTGCGGTGCCATAATTACCATCTTCACCATTCCGATTGAGCCCTATGGGGGCAAGAATGCGAATGGGGAAGGGCCAGTGGTGAATGGGGAATTACCTCCCCGCCAACCTTGGAAAGGGGCGGTAATTCGGCCATTCACCATGGCGGAATCCGGCGTCAACCATGGCACTAATAGCGACATGGTTAATGCCTGGGTCGTAATGAGACCCGATGTCTTGTAAAACCTGGACCAACAGCTGTATATTTGCATTATCAGCCTCCTCAATTATTTCCTGAAAATCATGTGGCGGTGGTTTGACTCCGATAAATCTGCACTGTCACCTTGGTGAAGGTTGTTTCTATGGGTGGAGCGAGACTCCACCTGAAACATATGACAACGCTGCATTCCACCCAGCTTGGTAGTTGCTAATCGTAACTCCACAGACCCTTCTGCCCAGAGACTGTGGGTTGATCCTCCTCCACATCCCCTAGAGCTGTAGGTGCTCAGGTTGGCACAAACAGGTCACTTTTACTTTCCAGTCAAAACATCCTGTAGTCTCAGTTTAAGGCAGTGAGTAATCAGTCTACCAAGAATTATAAAGTACTTGCTAACAAGTATTCAAAATTGACTATTAAAGAGCAGAAGTCAGGCATGTAATCGTCTGCCTGTGACTAACAAATTCGATGCTTGCTTAACACTAAAGACACAGTCAAGCAAGTTTAGGCCATGCAAAGTGATCACAGGGATGTAGTAGTGGCCAAGCGTAGACTATACCATTTCACCTGTCCCTCAACACAGTCCTATTCATGGCATCTCACTTGAGCTATTTTCCCAACCCTCTGCATCAGCTGTTTAAGCAAACTCCTACTTCATTCTCAAAAGAGAACACAAACCCAAATAGTATCAGAGTGGAGGTGGAAAGTTACTCTTCCACAACTCTCGGGAGAGTTACACATGACCAGCTCAAGCTGCTAACGAGCTCCTCCAGCAACTTTCTGAACCACACAGTGACAATTTAAGGCTGAAATTAAGAAAATGTAAAATAAAAAAAGAAAGGGATTATTAGGGTACTTCTTTGGGTGGGTTGAAGGGAGTTCAGAAAACCAGTAAGAGGGTTGGGGCGATACTTTGGATAGGTAGGGAAACATTTGGAAGGTCTTCTCTGCAGACAGTGCAGGTGCCAAAACACCTTGCACCTGCTGGAAAAGTGACTGCACCATCTCATTAAACAACCTCAAAACACTTATTTGTATAATGGCCGACAATACACATCTAGTTTTTCCTCACCAGATGCCCTCTGTGCTTCTTTCACATGCATAGCCTGTTGGATCACTGGCTGCTAGTGCGAGATTGAGGATCCCCCTCCCCCACCATCACACACTGAACTCATACGTGACATGAAAGCCCAGAAGCATGTTTCCATTCCATACGGTCCCAATACCAGCTCAATTTGGTTTTCTTAAAGCATTCAGGCTTCATGTATTAGGGCCCTCCATTCTGAGGCTCACAGTGGCTAGTTGTCCACTCCTCTTTCCAGTGGTCCACTTTGGGAGCGTTTTAAGATTCTCATGCATTCTTCAGACCTGCGCCTTCTGACACCCAGCCCCAAACCCCTCTGATTGTGCAATGTTTGCCCACACCTAGCATGCTAAGGAGCTGCATGTAACTATTCTCTCCTACAGATTTATCAAAGTCACCAAACCAGTGCAGAGGCCACTACTCGGCTGTGCGGATAGTGGCCTCCATGCATACCCAGTCAGTTTGATGACAACTCTCCTCGCAGCCCCCATGGTATCTTGGTTGCCTCTTCCGCCTGCACCCTCACCCCCAATACACACACTCCCTTTCGAACCACCCACCCGCACCAAGGGATCTGGCTGCTCTGCAGATTCTGTAATGAACAGAAAGGTCCACTTTTATACAATGTATCCACTCTTCCCTGTGCCTGGTGAGAACTGTAGCACTTTTCCATCAGCATGCTGAGAATTGCAGTTCCCCCCCCCCCCCTTCTTGGGAATTGCAATTTCTCCTCCAGGTATTTTACTGTTTTCTGCCTAGGCCCAAACCCTTTCCCATTGGTGATCTTAAAAGGCTTTTGTGCCCTTTCACCAGGCTCAAAGGAGTGTCCCTGGTCATATGAGCAGCTATTACATCCTCCCACCAACCAATAGGGAGTCTCTTACGCTTACTTAAATCCATCCTTCCCTACACATCACTGGCATCCAAAGTCAGGGACAAGGACTGGAACACCTGCTTTACCAATGTCAAGCAGATATGCGTTCCAACAACCATAATCCACTCCCATTCATGACGCTGCACTGGCATGACACAAATCTTCAATTTCACCCACATCCTCCCTCATTAGCACACTTCCTCCACCAACTCACCTCTTAACCTAATGTTAATTAGTGTGCACTCAGCTGTCCGCCCTGATGCCGATTGCCAACCTAACCACCACACATACTCAATGCCAGGTTTATCATGGAAACCTGGCTTTCTTCCTGCTCTATACAGGTCCGACAACCTCATCCAACATGTTGGCCAAACAGGAAGTAAACACAGGAACAGTGATGGGAGGGAAGGACTGCATTATTCACAAATTATAATGGACCTGTACAATGCTCGGCATTGAACGCAACATTACACTCAAACACCTTCCTTGGAATCTTTAACCTGTCAGAGACCGAAACCACTAAAATCACCAGGGACAATCCTCCAGCTCATACATTCCTAGACATAAGAACCCTGACTAAACACACGGACTGTGGCAATGTACTCTAGGCTCAGCACTTCCCAGCCAGGACCATCTTAAGCACTTTTGGGGACCTGGGCACATGCATCTTTGAGGGCCGCCCCCTCCACCAAACCAAAGGGATTAAGTGATCAAGAATATCTGCCCACAACCCCCACCACCGCAATCACAACCCGTAGGTTGATATGCTGCCTCACAGCATTACAAATAAGGATGTTTAAACCCTTTAAGTCACCTTGCCCTCTTCATTCTTGCTCCAATCAGAATGATAAACAAGTACCATTTGAAGGCCAACATTATAAGACTACAAAGAGGTTACCTCTGTTCTAACATAGATTCAGGAGACTTTTTATCAACAGAACCCAGAAAGGTATGCAGCCTGCAGTATTAATGCAGGACTGTATGTAAAAGGTACATTTAACCCAGAATAGACAGAACTCACATTTGCTGCCTCCCAGAACGCAAATGTGCTCAAGCATGGACCAATTGGTATGAAGGAGAAAGCTACACATACCATAGCGTGGATAGTGTATGCAGATTAGAAGCTAAAAGGAAGGTGTCTGTATCCAGACAGAATGAGACTATAAGTGGGACAAGGTTTTCAAATAGTGTCGCTATTAGAGATCAAAATAATAAAGTGCCTCTGGTGTGCAATATGTCAATTCTCACTATTATAGTGGAAGCAATACTACAGCCAGTGAAACGCTGAGTGAGGCTTGTTTTGAAGATCATACCCTGAGAAGGAAATCTCTCTGAAGGGCTGACAATTTTGAAAGGTTCAAGGACTGGCAATTTCAAGAGGCTAGGCAATACAAGATTACATTAGATGCACAGCATTAAACACACTGGTTAAGGGGTGAATCTGAGCTTTGTGCCAACTCTGCATTTGAACACATTCATTACCAGTTGTTAGCATGAACTAAAATAATCTAATTTTATAAAACTGACTGGAAAGTACACCAATCAGATTACCAAACATATTTTTTTTTAAACAATATATTATAGAAGGGTGTAACACAATGATTGTAGCTTCATTCTCTTCATCAAGAGAAGTATACAAGTACTAGCATACCAATAATTGTGATTTAATCTGGATTGGTCTTTTGTATTTTAAAGCTCTGCATAGTTCCGAAACACAGGCTTGTAAACGTGCAGAAAAACCTTTTATGTTTACAAAAATGCAAAGCCTTCTTTTGTGTCAAACAAGCAGACTTTAAAATATGCTTGCTCGAGTCCTGCACCATCGGGTCAACTCACTTCTGTCTACCACCCCTTCCACTGAAATGGCCTACATAAGAAGAACGATTAAGTAATGGGCTAAATAATGCCACCAGCATGCAAGGAGGCAAACTTCACAGAAGACAGTACAGTAACGTACGAGATATTAGATGATTTGATCAAGATCACTATTGTTTGCTAGCAAAGCCAGGATACAAGCAGGAATGCTTTGGTTCCAAAGTTGGATACTTATTCATCTCTTGGACTAACCGTTTATGCTCATCGTTTGAGGTGATTGCCTAGGTTTTACAACACCCCATCTGAAGAGCTTCACCATAAGGATGACAGGTTTGTTTTTATAGTAGCCCTCATCTGGTGCAGGTACATTGCTGATAATAGCACCTGTTGTGCTGCAAGACCAAGTACATACGCAGGCAAGTTTATATACTTCAGCCACAGGAAAGGCTCAGCCAGCCTTACAGGAATGTGCTATTCTAATCTTGCATAGAAACACAATGAGCTAACTTCTGAACCATTGTGGCACTTGTGCATTTCAAATGTGGCTATTGCACATGATCAACAATTCCCACAGGAAGGAAAGAATGCTACAGGAGTTTTGCCGCAAGGAACAAACACACAAACTATATATACTACAGTGAACACAGAAAGCATTACATGATGAATTGACTAAGGTAGAATGTACTTGACAAAACAGACAGGCAATAGGTTTAGAGCCTCCGCACCATGCCAGAACATATCCTGACATGTGCTATTTAAGTCTGGTGAACAAAGGAATCACGATTCAGGCAGCCTTGTGGGCTTCTCCAATGTGGAGGCCCTGGGCAAGTGTCCCTTTTGCCCTCCCATAAAAACGTCTCTGTTCCCAGCTAAATGCCCCATTACACATCCCAAGGGACAGGGCAAGTCCAGTACGCCCTAGTGTTACTCCTTAGGGACTGGTCCATGGAAGGGCACAATCACAGACTAACAACTCTATGCTGCCCTCCCCCCTACACCCCACCCTCACTGCCAAATGTCGACTCCGTCACTGCTTAACCTAACAGAACTGGTTAATGTGCATGCCCCCTTGAAAAATCATTGCATCGACTTTCTGACTTGAGTAGAAACCGGCACTTTTTTGTAGTATAAAAATACAATACATGCAATGCATATAGACGGGTGCCAAAGCATTTGTCAAGTCTTTTGGCCCTTCAGGACGTGTCATGAATGCCAGGGTTCAGACCAATAGTTACCCATCAGCTAAACACCTAAACCGTTGTTAAACTAAATTGGAATTGGTTCAATTTCTGGACAACCGGTTGTTATGCTTTGCAAAGGAAGCCATTAACTTACCGAAGACTGTATCACATGTAAGCAAAAGTCTCCTCTTATGTTAAGACTCCCCCCACACACGTACCACACCTTATCCACCCTACTTTATAGGTTCGGGGGCACACACGGCCGAGGACGTCACAGACAATTTTCCGTAGGAGCGATTAGTGAAAAATAAAAAAGGAGCTGTGAAAAGGAGAGCAGATTCAAGGCTGTAAACGGCTGCGCGGATTTGAACTGGAGCATAAAAGACAAGGTTGTGGACCAGCCTTTGCCCGAGGGAGCGGCTCAATTTTCTGAGACGAAGCACAACAGAAGAAACAGCAACCCAGAGACGGGACCAATTCATGACTGGATTTTCTATTTGATATTGTTTCGGATACAAGCTCATTAGTCTTGTTTTGTAAAGGACGTCCATTATTGTTAACCCCATTCGCACCAGTTTACATTATTTCTTGTAATCCCAAAACGAAATCAAAAAGGAAAATGAATACATTGACAATTGAAAGCATCTTTTGACACCATGTAGGGAGAGCTATTTTATATGCATTAGTGTCAACACGCTTCTCACATGTGTTCTCACATGAAACATACAATTGCCTTCAAATAGTTGAAGACAAAGATTTGACTGCGGTTTGAAAATTGATCGACATAGCATACTTGTTGGATAAGACACTTAATGTGTTTATGCTTTTATTTGAGTGTTTCAACATGTTTTTTGTGAATAAAATGTGGTAATGATTCACTGGCCTTGTGATTCTGCTAAAGCAATGCAAAGCAGTTTTCCACGTCTCGACTAGTGAGCACCCACTTCCATTGTGTATATGCGGGTAGCTTTCTGTGGAACTTGTATGTTGGTTGAACTCCCTGTACTCATCAAAAAGCCCCCTATCTCCAAAAAAAAAAAAAAGAAAAAAAAAATGTTCACGCCAAAGAGTGACATCCCTATAGAATAAGCAATCCTGGTGAGGCAGTTTAATTTAGTTTGAGTATATAAAGGGGGCGGGGGGGTGGCGGGAGGGGACTAGTTTCATTCTGTGGAGAAACTCAGTAATCCAATGATTATTATAGCAAAGATGAACTGAATATCTGTTCTGTGCATTGCCCCAGGATTAAACTTGCCTTCCCCGATAGACCGAAGTGCTGACCAACAATAAGTTACACATAGGTATGACTGGACCCTTAAGGCCTCACAGTACATGCCAGTCTCCAAGAGAACATACCTGCACATGACTCAACTACCTCAGCAGCAACCCAAAACAGGAGTCAAGTGTGACAGAAATGTTGAGAACTGCTCAACTCCACAGCCCCAGTCTACAGAAAATGCCACCAAGACATTGTATCCCAGAAGGTCCAACTGGAATCCCCTTAGCTCATCTCACCCAGACGGATGTTTGACATGTCACTTAAACCAAATGTATACAAAGACACCACTCACGGGGGGGGGGGCGGCGAATGATCACACTCCGACTCCACCTGCCCCAATGCACCCCAAGAACATGACCAAAACGCTCTCCTCAAAGCCCCCTCTTGGGCCCACACAATCCCCATATGACTGATCACTAGCTTTCCATTCATTTAAAAATTATTGACACATCAGTTGTCGATCAACTCTATGATCTAATTAACAAGACCTGCTCCACAAATTCACCAAGCTGGATTCAGACCATGAAATTGTGGCTGTATACACTATTCAAATAATAGACAATGGCAAGTCTTAACCTCCTGGTCTTCCTTAACCTACTAACACGCAGACGGGAATCTCCATCAAAGTTTACAACTGCCTCACAGACAACCACCAAGCCATCCAGAAGGTCAACTTGAGGTCAGACCACGACCTGGGCACGTGAAGGCCCACAAAGACCAATATTCAAACCAGTGATCTTTCATCTCCAAATGATGCGTTGTCCAAAAAGCCCACTCACAATATATGGGTGATACCAACGTCAATGATGCAAGTGACCTCATGTCTCCCATGAATGGAGGAAAGACATCTGAAGATCAATTTCACAAAGACAGAATTAGTTATCCCAAGCAACCCAACTAAGCAGGAGACCCTTCACGGGAGGCTAAACATGCAACCTGATGGCTTCTGACATCACCTACCACAACAGTCAAATATCCACTGAAACCTCTTTTGACAAAGGAATGAAATAGGACTAACCCGCAATCCTTACCAGCTAATCCTCCACCGGAAGGGAGCATCCTTCCTTCTACCCGTGTACCTCAAAAAACACAGAACAGGCAATTTCCATATCGCTAGGGAACCTCCGCCCTTACCAGTGAAGCATCTGGGTTCACTTAAACCTAACAGGCAGAGGCTTGACATGATAAGAACCCATAGATACTTAACCATATTTCTGCCATCCTAATGGATCTGCAGTGGATCCCATAACATTAAGACAGTCTGCATTTTCCGTAAGGAACCGCTGCTCACCTAGCAGCAACATTGTAGCTCGGATGCACTCCTCCAGAATCTAGGCTCTAGATGACATTGCCATGCAAGGGAAAACCTGTCAAGCAGGCCTTCTCTTCCTACTTAAACACCCTGCTGGAACATATTTACACTCCTGCACTTCAGGCATGAACTCTGGTACTTACTTCAAGGCAATACCCACGTGCCACCTATGCACCTTGTGTTGTTACAACACAGCCTCCAATCAACCCGTACCACAGACTGATTCCACCCACTTTCCTCACCTCATTTCCCAACATGCAACACTCCTGCTTCCTAGTTAGATTCCCATAACACCCCAAAATACATTCTCTGCATAAGCTAGAACCAAAAAAAAAACTGCCTTGTAAGGCAGTGTGAACTACCCAAAATCACTTCGCCCCAATGACGAAGTTAAACACCTTTATAAAGCGGTAGGCAGATGCTCAAGTCTGAAATCTTTAGCCTAAACTTAAAATGTAAAAAAGCACACCCTACGGCACAATGCACATTCTCGCACAAACTGACACCAGCTGACCCAACATCGAAAACGCCAAGATGCTTTGGTCATCTTCAACATGCGAGTCTTAGTTGTTTTGTGGATGCTTCCAGACAAGAAAGGGAGCATTTTATGTTCAAGTTCTAAGCCAAATATAAGGGTTACAGTACCCTATGGAACATAATAGTCGGGGGCATATTGTGGACAGACTGAACTCTATGTAACCAAGGCAATATAGTACTCCTGTACACCAACATTTTCAGCCACAATATTTCTTCTGTTGGTTAACACTTGTCCTGATTCCCCCCTTTTTTCACACGACTTTCTTGGTCATAAGTATACTTTGGTGCATATTCACAATATCCCGGCTAGGTTTGTCCTGCATCAGGGCTTTCAACTGGGACAAAACACATTTAAATGTTCAGGCTACAGTGGAGTAGAGCACCTGACCTATTGTGATGTCAGATCAGTCTGAAACTATTCACAGTACGATTCGTGAAGCTAGCCTTGATATGATAGCTTATTCATAACGCGCTTAATACCCAGAGGTTTCTAAGTGCGGACCGGGGATCCGCACTTGTGGTGCTACGTGTAATCTTGCTTCCAAGGCAAGCACGATGCCCCTGAGCTATCCTCCTAAGACAACTTGCCGTTGTTGGCCTACTAATTTCCCAGCACTCAGAAGCCATGCGATTTCTTTAAAAGACAAGGTTATTCTGAACGGTCTATATATTTAAAAAGTGGCCACATAACAGTAATAGACCACCAGTTTATAAAAGTGTTCAAGGAAGCAAATAGCCACCCTTATTTGCTATATTTCAGATTCAGTGATCCTCGTCTTCTTCAAAACTTAAATGATTTTGGAAAGTGGCAACACTGGCCAACACCCCTAGTCTTGGTGTTACTACATATTTATTTGAGATAACACTACAAAACGCAGGTTTACATTAGACAGATTTTTCAACACGAAAACAAAAAAAAAGTAACCAGTGGACATAATGGCTTTATTGATAAGGAGTGATTAAAGTGCATTCAAATGCATCAATTTCCACAGCTACTCATCTGCCGATTCTATCATTCCTGGGATTGAACATCGTGGAGATCGCCAGAATGTCTGAGTGACGTTTCCTCTGGGATCAGTTGGGCAGGGATGTTTGGCTGGACGACACCTTCAGCAAGGGTCACACCATCCAACAGTTCATTCAGCTTTTCGTCATTGCAGACAGCCAGTTGGATGTGTCTTGGTACAATTCTGGCTCGCTTGTTGTCCCGGGCAATGTTTCCTGCTAGCTCCAGCACTTCCGCAATGAGGTATTCCAGGACTGCTGCCAAGTAAACTGGAGCACCAGCACCAACCCTGTGCGCATAGTGCCCCTTTCTAAGCAGCTGGTGGATACGGCCAACTGGAAACTGTACACCAGCTCTTGAGGACCGAGTACTTTGAACCCCCTTAGGCTTGCTCACCGTCTTGCCACGTCCAGACATACTAAAGAAAAAAGGAAATTAGCAATTAGTATCGAAAAGGCGATTGCATGTTTCCAACGATAAAACAAGGTGCCATCATAGTAGAACATGTCATTCATCAAGAAGAAACCAGTGACCCAAAGAGCTAATCGGAATCCCACAGATTGCCCCACTAATCTGGTGTTCTTCACCCTTACAAAGAATTACTCAAGAGAACAACAAGAAACAATTACACTGGTCATTAGTTACCAATTTCATGTGCTTGGGCACCATAGTACAACAGAAGCTGAAATCGGCCAACAGTAGTACAAAATGTGTGCGTCAGTGCCTCCCCCATACCAACACCCATTAAGCAATATTTCCATGAATGAAGTGTCAGAAATGGTGGTGACATGGGTGAGGAACGATCGATCCAGTGGAAAGTTACGCCTGCCGTAGTGTTCCACCTTTGAAACACATTTGTTCTTCCTTTCTATGATTATTTCTATTCAGTACCACAAGATCTAAAAGCAGCTTGGGTCCTACTATTGCTGAAAAAAAACAACCTCAGACCCTAGCATCCACATCAACTTCCGGCCCATCACCACAGTCCCTTTTTAATTCAAAATAATTGATTGTGCAGCCTATCTGCAGATCCTAAAATTACTGGAATCCAATAACCTTTTGGGCCCAAGGCAATCAGGATTCAGACCAGGCTATGGAACAGAAACTGCCCTTCTGGACCTGAAAACACAAATGGACCAATTAAAAAGATAAAGGTGACCTCTGCAGCCTCCTCTTGTTAGACCTCTCTGCAGCGTTTGACCTAGTCAATCACGACATCCTATGCCAACACCTTGAAACAGCGGCCTACTTCTCGCCCGAAGCCATCAACTGGATCAAATCCTCTCTCTCTCCAATCGGACGACGAGAGTCCTCTGACACCACAGCAGCCCCTCCCAAATTGGTGCCCTGTGGCATACAGCAAGGTTCTTGCATGTCTCCTACTCTCTGCAATGCTTCACAAAGCTCCTATTTGGCAAGCTAGACAAAATGGGCATCACGTATACAAACTATGCAGATGATACCCAAATACTCATACCAATTACTGGCTCTTATGATAAAGAAACTAAAAACCTAAACAAAATCTAATCTACCTAGCAATTCAGGCCTGGATGGCCCTCAACAAATTGTGTCTCCATGATAGGACCAAGCCAATTCTAATCGGTAACAAAACTAAGTTTAGTAATGTACAAATCTTTTGTTAGACCATAACACTATTTTGGTCACCAATGGTGGGGTGGGGGAAATTCGGAGTCTACATCGACTCCTCCCTCACATTAAATTGACAGGTCAGTGCCATAGCCTCTTCTGCTGCCTATACTGCCAAATTGATAAGAGCTAGTAGGCATTTTCTCTCCATAGACCAATCACGCTGGCCAGAGCCTTGATACTTTCCAGGATTGACTATTGCAACTCGCTATTTGCAGGTACCAGCATAAGAAACATCAAAAACCTTCAGACTATACAAAACAATGCCATCAGAGCAGCACTGAATATTCCGCTCCACAAACACATCGCCCCTATCAGATGAAATATACATTGGCTCCCAGTCCAGAACAGGATCAAATAAAAGAAATTCTGATGCTTACACACAAATGTATCTCAAATAATGCACCAATTTATCTCGGCAACCTGATCAGCAAAACTCAATCCAATAGACGCACCTGGTCTTCCTATACCAACCTGCTTATCACACCCAGATTTAGAAGGCAGAAAGCGGGAGTCTCCATCTTTCCTGTGTTATGGAACACCCTCCCAACTCAACAAAAAAATTATTCGTCCCTTTGGTCATTCAGAAAAAAACTCAAAACACTTATTCAGATCTGACATTACACAATAGGCCCTTGCCCTGCTTATCACTTTACTTAGTGCCACATTAGCCTCCACCAGGGCATTCCCCAAATACACTTCGCTTAACTGTTGAAAATGTATGGATTTTCAAAATGTCAACATCCTTTACTCCGAAGCCAATGTATACACTTTGAATGAGTAACTGTCTTCAGATCCTACTGTAAATTTACTTATCTGTAACCTTGGAAAACTTGTAACCACCCCTGTGATGAGTATGTATCTACCAAAACGTCCACTATGTATCCATATACTTAAGTTGCAGCGCCAAGATGCCTTTGGGCTTAGCACCTTTACAAATGTTCAAATAAATAAAAAATTGCTGTAGTCTACATGCTTGGCAGAGAACACCGCCTCCTCATCTAACCCTACCTTTCTAAGGAAAGGCTAAAAGACCTAGCGGCTATCAATGTTTTGTCCATCTATATGAAATTTGTTCCAGACCCGAAACAGTGATGGCTGGTATAATTTCAAGGATGGGAAGTTTATCAGAGCGCCTCAGAAAATCCAGAAAACCAACCCACTAGTTGGGTGGCACACAGGTGTTGAAACAGATTCTCTGAACTCCACCGTTGGTTCCAAACTAACAGGCTTTAATGGCTAGGGTCTTAAAAGCATGCAAGCCATTCTTACATATTTTAACTGTTGAGACCCATTGGTATGAAACTGCTTCTCATGCGCATTTTTTTAGGACGGAAACTGGTTCACTGAACGCTCACTTGCAATTAGTTTGTGCTTTTTACTGTGCACTTCACATGTAGACAATCGTGAGGAAATCCACTTGTCTACTTCCCATTCTGAAAGCTGCAGCCGCTGGCTTTGACACATTAGGTTTATAAAATCATTTGCTATACCATCACGGCATGGTGCATGACTTCCATGCCAATTTCTATTTGGTTTTGGTGAATTTGTGGCACAATATTGCCTAAACCATTGTTATAGGAGAGGGAATGCGGGTTCTGAACTGAGAATATTTGGTTGGCATAGCAAAAGGCAATTCCATGGCATGAAGCCGGTAAATCACAAATCTTTTTCCAAACTCCTCTGCCTTACTACCCAGTGAGAGGTTCCTTAGTAAAATGTGCTTCAATCAGCAGCTTTGTAAGAAGCAAGTCGGGTGCCAGCCTTTCCATTTCCCAGGTGCACATTGATTTCATATTGGGCTATTTTAGGGCTACTTTGAAAGCAGATCAGTCATCCAGAGGCTTCCTTTCTACACCCACCCACCCCACACCCACTCCTCTCAAACCCTACGCATCCCAACCCGTTACATGCGCTGGTTGTGTTTTGTTTGGGCTACTTTTGACAAGTCGTCCATAGGCTGTGGTATTAATGTTTTTTGCCCCCAATCAACCAACACACCCACCCTCTCTAACCCATCCCCTCAAAACCAGCAACACCCTCTGCCCCACTCATCCTGCCTCACACTCTCGATTTATTTCTTACCCCCTCACTCAACCCTTTGCTCAAATTTCCTCTTGCTCGTGAATTACACCCTTAATGGTTTCTTCCTTCTCATTCTCGCACAACCACACCCCTTATCACATCCTCCTTTGAAATGTGCATTTATCTGTACCAAAGGGCAAGCAGGAGAGTGCAAAGAACATCAGCAAATGCCAAAACTATTGACTACACTTATTTTTAATTTGATGTGGGGATATACAGGTCCTGTGTTTCTGGACTTTTCTGTACACCATCATGGAGAGGAAATTGACACAGGGAGGTAATAGGTAGAGGTCAAGAGGTCAAAGCTTAAATCGTGGTCAGTCACGACTTGGGACCCGTCAGTGGAAATGCACTCTGGAAGGGTTATCACTCCATATGTAACGGCACAGTTTACATGGAACATGAGGAAAAGGTAGCCACCATTTAGGTGAGTCAATAGGCTATACGCTGGCTCAGTTTGCGGTTCATAGGATGGCCATACTGAAGCTAAAGGAGTACGAAATTCACAACTAAACAGACCATATTTGAAGGAGTTACAGTAAGTCTTTGGTAGTTGGCCATTGAAACAATCAATTTGCAAAGTAAATATTTACTCGTCTTAATATCCCAAATAATGCATAATCGTTAGGATTTAATACAGTATTCATCCTCTTCCATACTATTGTGCTGTATAATACTCCCAAATTGCTAAATGTGTAGCCATGCAGGGAATCTTTTCAAGTCGCAAGAGCAGGTTTCTGTTGCGTTTCTTCTGGATAGCCACACACATGAAATCATCATGTTGAACTAGTAAGCAAGACGCAGATTTATATCGTTACACACCTACAAGACAGTTTCTTGGCCATTTTCCGTATTTGACACTGAGTGCTGCATAGGTGACCCAAGGTAGCAGCAGGTAGGGAGGGCAAGAGGCTGCGGGGGTGGAGAGAAAGAGGCATGTAAATTGCAGCATGTAGGTCGTCTGCCTATGCATCGCCAGCATGGTTCAGTATACATGGAGTTTTTTTTTCTAGGATGGAATTGGTAGCCATTTGGCAATGAGGGTGTGGCTGGCTTTCAGTTCAAAACCCGAGGCCAATTATGCTAGTTCCAGTAATGGTGGCCTGCAGAGCCACTGCCAACTACTGCCGTGGTATTGGGAACCTTGGCGACTACTCTAGACCTCCAATTAACAAATATTCTATTACAAAACGAGCAAGTGACCGTCCTTCAACAAATTTAAGTGAAGATAACATGATAACATGTCTGGGGTGCTTGTGGTCGCGTGCAGAAGGGAATAGGACCACATAGTTTGGGAGGACCTGACCCCTTTGGGGATGGAGAAGCCTGATCACATAGTTTTTTCCCCCTTACTCCAATGACTTGGCAGGCTGAATAACGATGTCCACGATGGTCTGGACGGTTGCCCAAAGCGGTGCCAGAGGTTAGCATTCATTCTAAACCTTCCAGCCATCATTTTCTTTACTTTAGTTCCCGACTCCCGTAAGGTAAATGCATCCGACCATTTCTCCTCAAGTGTCAGGGTCAAGACATTAAGAAGGAATGGCACAACTTGCTAGTGTCGCCTCTTGTTCTGGTTTTGCCAGGACTGTCCCAGATTTTAGCAGTACCTGGTACATACAAGCGGCAGCTAGGACAGGGATTTGTCCAGGCTTTACCAAAAGAAAAAAAAAGAAAAATACACACCCGATTGCCATGTAAAACACCTGCCTCCCGCCCCTCTCAGAATTAGAAGGACATAGGCGGCATTATCTCTGTCACTGTCAGGAGCATAAGAGGCAGCTCTTGGGTCAGAAAAGGGATTTTTCCTGCTGTAGCAGCTACACAGCATTCAGGTACGTGGGAAGGGCGATGAAACTCCTTCAGAGCTGGGAGCAGTCCGCCGCATTTTCATCATCCTGCTGAGTTGGCGAGGAAGTGACCTCAAACGGCTGGCAACAGGGATCCTATTTTAGGATGTGGAGTTCAACGCCTTCTGGAGGTTGAGCAAAGTTTGCCTGGTGGGTGATCTCATTTAAGTGTATGAAAGCTTTGTAGGGAGCGTGAAAACGAGACCAAAGCAGGCAACACCTTCCATATGAGGGGGGAAGAGAGTTGCATCGTATGTACGTTCCATGGTGGGTAAGGAAAACTGGGTTTATTAAAATCGAAGTTGCTGTGTGCTCGTTTTATCAACATTCCTTAGGTTAAAAAAAAAAAAAAACCCTCAGTGGCGATGTGGGGGTTTCCCTTGACATCAAAAAGAATCTCCATTTTGAAGTCCTGCCTTCTTGAAGAAGACATTTCCATTCAGGGACGTACCATAATGGAAATAATTTATGAAGGCAGAGTGACTTCAACATGAAAGTATTTCTTTTTGAAGTTATAGGGCTTCTCCCTCAGCCCATGACATAGAATCCTCCAGCTCCTCTCGCATGACAAGCGTGCCTGCTGCAGGCCTTGTTCCCTGCACCGATGGACTCAATAGGTAAGACCATGCATTTTGTTTTAGTGTGTGTGCATGTAAGTGTAGGTATATAATGGTGTGTGAATGAGTTCATAATGAACGGGTGGCTGCCTGGGTGTGCGGTGTGTAAATGCATTGATGTCTAGGTGCGTAAATGTGTCCTTGTGTTGCATGGCCGAATACTTATGGTAATCTTCATTACTTCAGGCCTTACTCTTCTTTTGTCCCTATACTTGTTTATGTAGCATCAACAAGTCAAGGGATGAGGTAGAGGGATGTGGAGGTGATGCCTGGCTTAGTTACCTGTAAATTAGTCCTACTCTTGCTCATCCCAGTGCTTACACATATGAGGCAAGGTGCCTTAGACATAAGTTCTGGGAGGGAAATGGAGGCAATTCTGGGCCGTGGAGCCAATTTTGGGACAGGTGGTGGGAGGGGACATGTGAAGAGTGGGGTTGTGAGCCAAGTCGGGATGGTTATCCAAGTCAAGGCAAAGCAAGTATGATGTGTTATTAGTGGCTAGACTGGCATTGGTGGCTCACCCATAACAGTTGAGGGGTGTAGATTCACGAGCCCCTCTCTGATTTGGGAGGATACAGCCCAGTGAAACACGGAGCGCTCCCTCAGCTGCTTTTTCCAGCTGAGAGAGCACTCCTGTACTGGCTACACCGTCAAAGGAAAATGTGTTTGGCAGTTCTGTTCCCCAGCCGTGCATGCTCAACTGGGGTGCTCCTTCGCCTCCTCATACAAACAAAGCAGGCTGAACTGGGGCAATCACACACGCTCAAGCCCCTGCGCACCTGTGCAAGGACCAGGAAGGTCGCGATTCCCAATTCCTGTTCATGCTACGCAGGAGTGCTTGGTGGAAACTTCAGGACAGGGCCAGAAGGCAAGTATTTTAATTTATTTATTGTTTATTCTTTGTATGGATGTGTGGATGCTCGTGTTATGAGTGAGTGTATGAGCGAGTGAATGCTGTATGAATGGGTGTGCTTATGCTGGTCTGTGGATCAGATTTTTGGCGAGTGGTGGGGGAGGATTTTTACATCAACTGTTGCAAAATCCCTCCACTCCAAAATTGGCTTTGACCAGGGGAGGCATTTTCTCACTGACATCTAACAGATGTCTAGTAAAATAATATTGTGCTTGCCCCTGCACCACCAGCGCCACACGTACACATATAATCACAATGATTGTGTGAGTGTGTTAGGCGCTTTGGGGCCCATGGGACAGGCATGACATTTTTTTCTGGGCATCTGGGATAAAGCATGATAAATATTATGTAGCTAGACAGGCATTTTATTGCAGCCGGTTTGGATATATGTTTACACTGTGGCATGCATTTTGGTAAATGCAACCGTATGTTGTATTGGTACTAGTATATATTGGCAGAGCCAGCATTGACATTTTCTTGGCATTATGCACAAAGCAAACATCAGTAGGTTTTTAAAGGGGTGATACTGGCATATATCGGTGCAGTCATTATGGAAATGTATGGCACAGCCGGCATTTTTATACTTGCACACATTGTGGCTAAAGGCATCTGAAAATGAAAATATGTTGGAACATGCATCTATTGGATTCTCCCCTCCACAATGCCAGTGGTTGAAGTGAGCGGGAGCGGTTCTCCTCCACTTTTCTTTTTTTTAATTAAATTTTAATGTTGCTATAATTTATTTTTAAAACCAACCATTCCGGAATTATTTTAAAATAAAGTGTAGGAAGAAGTTGAAACTTGCACTTTCAGTGCACTACACTGAACGTTCCCTTAAAAAGCAGGTGCATATGTTTGGGGTTTCGATTGTGTTTGGGAGGGGGCATGGTGATGGGGAGTTGTGGGGAGGGGGGGGGTGCAGGCCAGCAGGGAACATAGTTCCACTACTTACCACTGCACAATGCTCATAAATGGTTCAGGCTTCCTCACTACTCTCAGTCACTAATACATCTTGGAGGAAATACTTATTCCCCCTATTAAAAAAGTTCACCAGCTTCTGGCACTGTCACTGTCAATTTTTCTGGGCATCCGTGATAAAATAACCATGATAATCGTTGTACTTCAACTGGCATTTTGGTGCAACCAGTCGAAGTATGGCTTAATGTGGCATTGCACGTTTTACTTTAATCAGTATATTACTTGTCACAAATGGTCTACATTGTGCAGCCAGTTGGGCAATATTTCATTGTGGCATGGCATTCATTGAATTTTTGGATTGGTGTAACACTACACAACAATTGCAAACGCTCTGGCATTTTAGCCAATTTTTCCAAGTGCTGTATAATGCATTAGAACAAATGTATATCTTTCTCTCAGTGCAGTGTGCGGCGTGCCCCTGCAGCAGCATGATGTGTGGCACAAACCAATTTTTGTTGCTGAGCTGCGGCGGGGGGCAGTATGGCTTGTACGGGTGCCCCCAAATTGTGTGCAACACCGCTGATCCTCTTTGAGGCAAAGCTAGCTAATTGGAATATCTACAGGTCTTTAGTGGTTCCCTGTAGTAACCCCAGTTCCTCATTACAGAAGCAATAATAAAACATCAAAAAAATAACTGTTTATGTGTAGTTCGATTGTTTTTGCTCCATTTCCAATGGCATTGCAAAGGTCTTTGTGTAACACGGATCCGGGCAGATCGTTTTATTCCATATTGCACAAGCAGCAAAACTGGTGCCGAGTGCATTTGCCGAGTTTTAGCACTGGTGCTAAACTCATTGAGTCACAAAGAATGATGTACTGAAAAGTGCAAAACGAGGCTATTCTACCTTCGAGGTGCATCTCTGTATTAGACTATGTCTAGGAAAGTCTGTAAACAAGTTGACCACTTGTTCACACAACACGTTCACTCAATATTAATATCACAAGTTGTATTGAATAAACAAGATGCACCAGTCCTACGAATATCAACTATATAAGCTTTACTAGACCGCCAACACGCGTTGTTACACTAGGTAAAAGGGTCTTCCGTGACAAACAAGACTGTACAGATTAATCAAAATCACAATCTCGATACAGATTCATATAATTGAAATAGGATGTACAATAAACCGAAGACCATAAAAAACTGCGAAAGGGGGATGGGAGGAAGACAAAGAGAAAACCTCCATTACCACAAGTGAACACATTTTATTACTTTCCATAAAAAAGTTGTCCACCCATTGACCAAGTGAGATGCCCAGAACCCGTTGCCTTGTGATACTACCAATCTCTCCTTCAGAAAGGGACCAACTAGTGCCGTAAACTGCTAACACCAAACCATACAGTTGACCCAGGTGCCAGATATTATAGTTATCGAATAGTCTATATATCCAAACTCAACAAAATCTGCAATAACCACATCATCCTGTGGTACCCCCAAAATTAGAGAAAACACATGATTTCACATTAATGAAACCCATTTCAATCTAGTCCCTTGATAATTTCAAATGAAAATCAGGTTTTCACATTTAACCTTTCCTCATGAAAAATCAGGTACAAAAGCCACACCCAACTCACTAAATGTGCACTTGTTGAGACCTGCTCTTCAGAATGATTTCTCCACAATCTTAGATACAGGGTCATCTCCCATCTCAAAGTTGACCGTAGAAAAATAGTTTAAGCCATTAAATGCATGCAGAGCAATTGGACAAAGTCTGGCAAAATAAATAAAAATACACAGCAATTCCTGAAACAGCTTTGAAACTCACATAAAGCACGGCTGGTTCGGCCAATGCACTTTCTAGGCTGAAATAATTGCAGCTTTCTGTGTGGCATAAGTATCCAGCATTTTGGGTTTATCCTTAAAAATAGGCTCAGTGTTGTCGTATGCCAGTGCCAAATGTCATACTTCATGAGCATATCAAAACAGTGCCAAAGAGGTATCAGTTCTCAATAAGCGGATATCTTTCTCCAACAATCAGGAATGATTGGAGAAACACACAGATCTGTACAAGTTAAATAGGAAAAAAGTGTTTCCATCAGAAACAAGTTAGATCACGCAGCACAAGGGAACGAATAGCGGACAGTGATCTTTCTATTACGGACCTAGGGAACACTGCTGTTTTTAGAAGAACCTGGGACCATTGATGAAATAGACATGTATCCAAGTACAGATCCCAAGTATCTAACTGACAGAAATGAAGGATAAAATCAAAAATCACACCTTTTTTGGCACTGAAAAGGTAATAAATCTGTAAGGCTGACTCGAGATAGGCATAATATCATGGACAAACCACAACATACTAGAGGATACAAACATGTAACCAAAACAGAAAGATAAGCATTGAATTCCCTGAGCAAAGATGACAAGTATTGTGATCAAACACGCTGACAAGGGAGGAAACAGTGGTAATGAACCAACAAGACTATATAGATAAGGCAAACATGTATCCGAGTAGTCCAGGTTGCATGGTAAGATGGAAGCTAAAGTGTTGGTGTCCAAATGAGCTAGGACTGGTTTGCTAAGAGTTTTTAACAGTCGAGTATGCCAAGTTATCAATCATTTTTTACCAAAAGTACATAAGACGTTTAATAAGATACCAGAAGGAAGACCAATTGTAAGTGGAATGGGTTGGATGATTATGGAGATGCTCTCCAAGTACATTGAAGCAGTTCCATTTAGGGGGGTGATCAAACTGCCTGCTTAAGGGACACCATGCACCTATTGCAGGCTTTAGAAAACTGACCGGTTTCAAGATTTTCCGTTTGCTGCCATGGATGTGAAAGCCCCCTATATGGCAACAGAACACAATTCAGAGTTCAAAACCATAGACTTTACATATGCCAACAGATCTCCGTCTTATTCATTACATATGCGGATTTAAAAAGACAATGTTGTTCTCCACATTGAGCAATAATGGTTTTATGTTAAATGACAGCATGTATAGAGAAACAAGAGATGTGGCCATGGGGGCCAACTACACACCTGCATCAGCAACTCTTATGGGATTTTTAGAAAGTATTCATGTGCATTCAGACAATGGATTTTACGCAAGGATTAAGTTGTGGGTTTGATTTATCAATGAGGTTTGTGATTTGTCAACGGAGTGAATGAGTACTTCAGGAGATTTTACAATATTGCAATAATGAATTTGGTATTCAATTCACTAGAACAAGGCATCCAACAGAAATCTGGACACACAAGTATGTTAAGTGATCCAGCATCATGTCTAAGAGGTTTAGGAACCCCACAGAAGTCAATTTGGTACTTTCGGCTACTAATTGCCATGAATCTAGTGCGATTGAAACATCCCAACTGGCTAGTATATTAGGCCAAGTAGAAATGGCAGGGAAGTGTAAGAATTTGAACAAGAATGAGATGTTAACTGCTAGGTTTAAGCAGGGAGGTTACTGTGAGGAATCCAACCATCCACACGGGGAGTGGGTGCCCACCTGGGATTAAGTTTTATATTTAAAATTAATGATAGAGATTAACCTCAGAAAACATGTGGAGCTAATCCGCACAGATTTCTATCTGCTCACTGCACAACAAACACATAGTCAAGTGTTCTCCGTGGGTGGGGTGGGGGGGTGACAGCCTACATGGGCAGTACTCCCGATCACATTTAGCTGGAATATGTCAGCCATGGGTACATGAAAGCATCTGAGGAAGGGGGAAGGCATCACCTTCCTAAAGCCATGGCCAGCCTAATAAAAATAAAGGCCACGTGGATCTGCCCTCTCTATTGTCTAAAGTGTGCGGTTTAGTTAATTGAAACAAGATTGAGTGCAGAACTGACAGAAAGGGGGCAGGGCAGTAACACCTCTGATATGCAAAGCTCCCACCCCTCTGTATGAAGGACAGTGAATGACATGTCTGGGACAACCATTTACAGTGGGCAACCCCTTTCGGGGCCCCCCCCTTTCAGAGGGCAGTAGTATGTGATTTAAGGGAGAAAGGAAGTCTGCTCTCGTCACAAACTTCAGGGTAAACCTGCACTTTGATCAAGAGTCACTGAGGGCTCAGTAACCAGAGAAACTTTGATCTACAACAGACAAGAAGATGGGTGCAATAAAGGAGCACATATCGTCACCCCTTACCTTTCCTGTTGCAAAGCACTCTGGTCCTGACCTCGTGTATAACAGAAGATGGTTGGTGGGGACCCAGGATTGGTTCCATAGGTCGGCTTAGCCTGCACCAATCACTGGAGCCCATTTGGCTTTAAAAGAGGACTGATCCCCTCCCTTAGCAGATCATCCAACAACATTGAAAGGAGTAAGAATGATCCTGGCTGAAGGTACAGTCTGCCAAGGGCAGAATTTCCAAGAGGGAAGCAAGATCCTGCCCCTAAACATTTCCCAGGGAACAAAGTGAGATACCAGACTCGAAACCCGTCCAGCAGCTCCAGTACCCAGCCAGCGCACACCATGCCCCACTAGGTTCTGCCAGCAAGCTTCCTAGATGGGAAATGCCACGGAACATATCAAAGATTCTAATAGAGAAAACTGGAAGAGTATAACTATCACCCCCTGCTTTGGGTGGCATACTGGGCTGGTAACGGCTAGCCATAATGAGCTTGCCGGATCCCACCCAAAGTGAAGGTCATAGATATTCACACCCCGGGGTGCCATAAGGGGTGAAGATTCTTTTTTTTCCCACGTGTGACGGGCTGTGTGTGAATTGCACAAGACCAATTTCCAATGAAAAAGAAAATAAACAAGATGGCCACTGCCACAGCAAATAGAAATGTGAACAAGTTCCTTTTCTTTTTTATGGTGGCAGCCTGATGGGATGAAGCGGTGGTGCCAGAAGTCCCAGCAGGGAAGTCTCTGAACAAAGGACAAGGCCTTTGCCTGCAAACACTCCTCAGCTTTGGGCCATCCACCTTAAAAGTGACACAAGCCCTGCAAAGAAGCTAGGAGGAGTGCCACAACAAGCATCAACCAGTGTCCATCTTTTAAGGACATTTGAGACTGTTGAGCTGCAAAGCATCCTGGAATGGACATGATGCTGATGATCATGAACCCGGTACATTGAGATTCTGTCCATCTGGTCCTTCTCCGAAGGCCCCTAGTGACATTTCTGACCCCTTGCTCCTTTGGTGTTGAAACCAAATAACCTTGAAAAATGTAGACGGATTGCTTTACAGACTACCCCCGCGCCCCCGTCAGTATCCAGAGTGCAAACCCTTACTTCGTGAAACTGTCCTCTGTGTTCTTTTCCATGGTGGGTTGTATTTTATAGCGTACTCGAACTGTCTGCTGTAATAATAAGAAAGTTATTTTTATACAACCTTGACTGGACAGTCCCTGCTGTTTTGCAACTAGCCAATGATCCATGACCTAGCAGATATAAGCCTGCTGTTCCATCCACGTTACCAAGAATTGGACAAGGATATATATAATTTACTTGTTTCCTGTCTGTTCGGTTCTCTTCTGGCGTACTAAAGGTGTGGGGATGGTTTAGAAACCGATATTCATCCCAAGTTGATTGATCAGTTACACTGAGGAGGTTATGAAGAATGCACAAGCAAAAAGCCTCGGTATGCACAGGCAGGAACTACTTAAACCAAGATGCAGAAATAATAATGAAGTTTCAAATATTGTGAGAATGATCACGCAAAATTCTAACTGTTCAATATATTTTGTAAACAATGGCACACATTGGGCTTATATCCAGATCAAGAATTACATTAAGGAATTATCCACTGCATGTATATGAAGTATCTACATAATTTTTTCACAGCAGAATAACCCACGACGGAAATGTTTGCACAGGAAATGTACACACTACAGAATGTTCGTACATTTCCCATGCGAACATCCATTACAAAACCATACAAACATACACCCCCACCACACCCCCACCACCCTACTTACCTTCGATTTGCACTGTGTTCCTGCAGCGCCGGTTCCCTTTCACTTCTGTGATCGGGAACCAGTGCTGCATGGTTCTTTTCTTTTTTGTATATATATATATTTTTTTTCGGCAGCTGTAGTGGTTTCCCCCGCAACCCCTGCTCACTATACTTTGTAGTATAGTGAGCGGGATGTTGTGGGGGACACCCCTGCAGCTCTCCACGGGCTTGTTTTCAGTCGGGTGTGCTGCGGTGGTGTCCCTCGCAACCCCCGCTCACTAGAGCTCTAGTGAGCGGGGTGTTGTGGGGGGACACCCTTGCCGCCGTTTAAAAAAAAAATAATAATTCATACCGACCCCACCAATAGACCTAAACACATACCACGAAAAGGTCGAACTTTTGGTAGTTACAACTTTTCGTGGTGTGTGTTTTAGGTATTTTGGCGAGGTTGGTCATTTCGTGTTGGGTCAATTCGTCCTATCCCAATATGAAAGCCCCAACACTGAGAATTGTACTAATTCCACCATTTCTGAAATCATCAGAAGCTCCTAAGACGTGGTTGCATCAGAACCCATGTGGGTTTTACAAATGTGGAATGTGTAGCATGCGTCAGTATGCTAAGGAACGCAAGGAAATCAGAATCAATATTGGAGGGGCGTAGAATCACATATTTCATTCTCTGCAGATTTAGATAATCATTTTTGGTATTGTGTAAGTGGACTGTTTTACATTGGGAGTACCATCCGAGAACTGAGAGTAAGGTTCAGAGAACATTTGGATGCATTACGCAATGATCCAAGGTTAGCTTCGTCGACCCACTGGCAAGAATGTCACCAATTAGATGAGGTGGGAATGCAATTTATGGGATTGAAGACGCACCAGGAGGAGGATGAAGAGAAAAATGTACGATGGTTGAAGCTAAACTGATTGTAAATATAGAACTGTGCACAATGGCCAAATAACGCATTACGAAATGGGGGCGGAAGGGTTTCTCTGAAACTAAGATGAGCCACACTAAGGGGCGGAACCTGCTGTATGATGTAAATCCTGAACACAAGTTATAACTCCAGGCTGCAGAGGTATCCCTTGGACTCAGTCATGACATACGTCTATGTATAATGCATTTCTGTACCTATATCTCAGCATGTGAAAGGACATTGGTTAACTGTTAACACTCTTTGGCTCTGGAACATTATCAAAACCCTGCCATAGATTGATATCACACTGATAGATGGTACGAGAGTAGTAGACAGGAGCGTATCTTTGTCATGGATCGAGCACGCACCATTTGGATTTTTAGACACGCATGCATCCAAGTGCTTTGATTGGATATTAAATGGTTTAAAATTTAAGTATGGAAACAATAGAAATCCTGCAGGGCATTGGTTTTTCTATTAAAATTGGAGGAATAATAAAAGTAGGGAAAACACTAGAAATTAATATGATGCATCAACCACATACATTTTGCAACGCTGGTGGACCTCAAAGTGGCTCATCAGTGTTGACTTACCCATCGGGTGGATTAGAATGCAACGTCTATAGCATTAGTTTGTAGATCAGTGGTTAATTTAATATTTTCTGGTTCCATCACAGCATTACAGGTGTCCCATGCACGATTGAGATGGGTTTAATGTGGGACAACCATTAGAACAATCTGATATCTACATGGGGGCAGAAATAAAAATGTAGCGTCATTCCCAGCAATATTATGTTGCCTGACATGTATCCACTCATCGCCACATTGAGTGCTAATAGTCAGGAAAGTGTATTCACTACTATGACAATTACATATTAGCAATCAGGATAGTTGTAACCGGGCATTACACCAATGCCATTAGGTTTGATTAGAAGCAAATGAGTCTCGCAGAATCAGATAAACCCATTAGACAACTAAGCATTTTCACTACCGCAGCAACCAGCGGCTTGGTGTTGATATGGTGGCAGCGTCCGACATTGGGACTAAAGAATAAATCCAAGATTGCTGCTGCTTATGCCACGTGGAATGCTGCAATTTTCTCAGGTTAGAAGGCCCATTGCAACTCATAGCACAGCTGGTTCGGCCAAAAGGTACATCGCTTTCTGGAATCACCCTGGACTGTGCATTTTGACAGACTACGTCCAATTGCTCCGCATGCATTTACTGACTTAAAGGTTGTTCATGACCCTGTAACAAAGATTGTGTTGAAATCATTTATGAAGAGCAAGTCTTTTAACAAGTGTACATTTTATAACCATGAGATGGGTATGGCTTTTGAACCACATTACATTTTCGCGAGGAAAGGTTACATATGAATACCTTTATCTAGGCACTAGATTGAAATGTTTTAGAGTTTTGTTAGTGTGAAATCGTGCATTGGATAGTTTTAGAAAACAGTTGGATATATGATTAGGTAACAAGAATATTTGGTTATTGCAGATTTTGCTGGATATATAGATTATTCTGTAACTGTAAGGTCTCACACCCTTACGAGAGGTCAACTGTACCGTTTGGTGTTATCAATTAGCTCACAGCACTAAGTTGCCCCATTTCTGAAGGAGAGATTGATGGCATGTTGGTGGTGGTCAGAAGGCAAAGGGTACAGGGAGTCTCACTTGGTCAATGGGTCGAACACCTAATCAGAAAGTGTCTCACTCATATGACCAGATGGTAACAGATGGGGATTCTCCCTCCCATCCCCCTTTCCCATTCTTTGTGCTGTTTGTGGTCTTTTATGTTGGATTATTGTACATCACAACTATATGTATCAACATATTATTCACTATGTACAACATCTGGTTTGTCACTGCAGACATGAGGAAGACCTTTGACAGGGTCGAAACATGTGTTGGCTGTCTAGGAAAGCTCATCGTTGATAGTCTTTTGACTGGTGCATCTTCTGCAGTCAAGAAGACTTGTTATTAACATTGAGAGTGGAAGTGGTGTGTGGCACAAGTGGTCAACTTGGTTACAGCCGTTTATTGATTTGTGACCTTGGTCACTGCATCCACACCTTTGCTTCCCACCACACAGGAACAAAAGAGGATCGGTTCAGTAATTCCAGCTTGGCTTTCCATTATACTGGTAGATAGCTTGACAAGGTGGTGTGTGGCCCGTTGTTGTAGTATGTATAGTGAAGAGTGTGTGGATTAGTCTGGGCCCCACTTGAAGGATATGAAACGCATAGTTTCAGGCCATTTCCTCACCTGGGATAAATCCATGCAAAAGGCGGCATAGGTTGAGCTGCACAGCCGGCATGCTCTGTTACCTGAGGTCAGAAACAAAAGCTTAGCCTCTAATTAGCCACATTTCATTACTCTTCAAGACTGGGGCCTTCTCTCGATCACTTCTGCCCATCACCCGGACCCTCTTGTCTCGAGCTTTCTACTTTGGGGTACAATTTAAAATAAGTAAATGGATCGTTTGCATGTCCTGTTAAAATCTCCATTTTAGTTTGGGCTCTTAGGTTTCGCTTGCGACACCCACAAGCCAAAACTATTGCATTGGAGTACAGATAGGGAGAAATAACATGCAGAGGGACAGTCTGTAGGCGTTTGGTTATGGCTCAACCCATTGCCAGCCCATGGCCATGTCAATCTTATGGCCATTCCCGACTCTCCCCCCCCCCCCAAAACGCTTCCTCATGGGAACTCTGTGCTCGCTCTAATGAAGGCTTACCATCAGGCTTTGCATTCAAAGTGCATGCAGGTGTTTTTCCTTGAGAGTTATGGACTTACTTGGAGTTGTAAACACGCTACTAGTGTAATAGAAAGGGTATGCAGTGATATAATAGTTACAAAAGAATTCAAATTTTAGACGAACCCAAAACATGGGAGAAAAAAATAACGAATTTCAGAAGACTATTAATGTGGCTGGAAATATGAAAAGTAATTTTAGGGGTAGGAGAAACATATTTATTTTAAAAAGGGCATTTGGGAGGGGACCCACCAAAAACAATGAAAAACGTTAGTTATTTCTTTTAGATTTTTTTGTTCGTTAAAAATTGATTCTAAACAAACATGTTGCCCATGTTTGTTTTAAATCCAGTTGTAGCCAATATTTTTGGCTTGTGCATACGTTTTAAGCTTTTGACAGGCACTGCTATTACATGCCTAGGTACTCGTAGTACCATTTTGCACCTACTATCAACAATGCCTTTGCCATGCCTACGCAAAAGCCCAGACTGTTGCCATTGCCAATTCTTGTCTGTATTGATCTTCGCAATTGAGCTGCCATTATAGGATAGAAACCACCCATGTTCAACATAATGTTCGGGAGATATTGTTCTGGAATACTAAATTCTATACTCTACGCAAACTGGCATGTGTAAGCATGACCAAGACATCAGCGTTATATAAAAGTGCTCTGTGAACGAAGTACCTCTAAACACTGCAGTGAGGCTATGTTTAAGCAGAAGTCCCATTCTCTTGGTTGAAATTACACAAGCGCGGGAGGTCTGGTCCCGTACCAAATGAAATGGATTAGTCCTTGCTGCATATGGACGTCTTATCGTTTTAATGAAGCTGCCTCTTTCGTGGCAAAATAAACACAGAGTGTGAAGGACAGGTTGAAGAAAAAAAAAAGAAAAAAAAAAGGCTAGCATTATTTCTGAACCATTTTGTTAAGGCTCTGCTCTGCTTACAATAGCGTGTGTTGAGGAGTCCCCCCACTTATATTTTTAGGACTTGACCCCTTGATAGGAACCACCATAACGGCCTTCCATTAAATTGAAAACTTCAGACAAGGATGCTAGATCGTTTTCTTCATCCTTAACATCTGTGAGATATTAAAGAAGAGCTCTGCATTCAGGAAATGGGAGCGACGCTCTGGGAAGATGAGACCGCTGCGTGCAATTAGGTCATGAAATGAATACCACCCCCCACCGTCAAGCATTGTACAGAGTGTCAGAATTGGTAGTTTGTCGTCACTCCATGACTAGCCTGTGTAATTATAGAATAGTTGGAGTCATACATTCACGCCCTTAACCACACAATCGCTTCATCAGGTGTAAACTGAGATGGGCTTCAATAATTCAAATTCTGCATTACATGAAAAGGAAGTTGGTTTTCACATTTTGTACAGACTGCAGTGAAAAGGGTTCTTCTCAAGGCAATTGAATACAATAAGATTAGACCGCATCCCAATGATGCATAGGTTATCGAGTCCAGAAGGTCAAGCTGCGGGTGGGAGGCTAAAAAAATGACACATGCCAGCCTTGTAGTTCATACCAGGCTGGTGTCAAATGTTAGCAATCTAGAATGACAATTAATCAAAACGGGGGTGTAGCCTGGCCAAGGCCCCCTGTATTGCCCATAAATCCATACACAGACAAGGAACTGAATGTCTCCAGGCCAAAAATCAGCCAAGAATAGACCCAAGATCAAGCAAAGACCTCAAAATTGTGACGGTACAATATGAAAAAAGGAAATTCGGAGGAACTGCATTCTCGCGCTTACTTGCTGACCTATGGAATACAATGCCTAAGGGAATTAGACCCACAGAATTCCCCCGCTCACCTTCAGGAAACTACCAAACATGGTTATTCAACTGACAATGACCAGCACAAAGGGAAAAACACCAGCAAATGCAAAGAGGACTGAAGGAAATGCATAAAGGGACAACAGTACAAATTAGGGTCAATAGCAAAGAGTCAACGAGGCCCAAAATGCCCCGTCATCCTCCACTTCCTCCTCCCCCTCCCTGTCATGCTCCATACTAGCTCGAGAGATCAGCAAGGAGTAGCCATGCCTCACATTAAACAGGTCTGTCAAAGACACCCCACACACAGCATCTAGAAATTCTGGAAAGAGTAACAGTAACACATTAAATTGAAGCATGTGCACTAACCATGCCTCACTCCAGATCGTTAGGGTAGTTCAGTCACACATTACTTCCTGAAGGTTTGTGAAGACCAGCCATCCATGACTTTAGCTGCCAATCATACAACAAGCCAAAGGACACTTATATTGAATACTTTATGGTGAACAATAGGTATTGGGTGCAACCAATCTATTGCACTCAGAAGAACCCGTGGGGGGAAGGTTGTCCCTCCCACATCCCCCCAAGCGTTGGTGGCGGGGACGGCCAGGGACCTCAGTCAGATGTTTTGGAGGGTACCACTAAGCAGAAACCTAGGATGATATATTTTGGAGGCACTGTTGAGATTAACCAATGTACTAACCAACCATCCCTACTCCAGCTCCTCCAACACATCCCATAACCGCTATGCACGAATATGTGCTGACCAAAATGCACATACAAGCATTATTAATGCGCTCAACATGCTTCAGAAAAACTAACCGCAGACAGATCATACCAGTGCACACAATCCATAAAACCCCAGCCTAACCACACAACTCAGGCATGGAAAAAGAACACACAGGACTCCCCCCATATGGAGAAAACAAACCAATGCACATGATGATACTCTGCCCTAACCACACATGATTCACACACCCAACAAACACTAATACACAACTGAGGTACCGAGTCTTACCCTTACGGTTCCAACAAGCCGGACCACACAACCAACCCTCACGCAGGACAACGTACAGATGCCAGTTTCACCTGGTTCTGAACCTATCCTCACTAATACCTCACCCTCTTTTCTTGCAGAGCCACATGAGTGCCTTGAGACAGTCTCTGGGTGGTAGCAGTGCGCAGTATAAAAAAAAAATACAACAAATGTCCTACATAGATGATGCTTCACAGCTGTGGCACTGCAACACTTACTCCGTCTTCCATTGGGCAGTTGATTAGTAACAGGTTTTTGCTAAACACGGATTTAACTGAGTTGAACAGGGCAATGTCATTAAGCAGTGACGTCTATGCTAGCTGAGTCAACTTCTACAGACATGGCAGGTTTGACAAACAATTCCAGAAAGAACAGATTCTTCAAAAGCTTGTGCTTCCACCAGCATACAAGGAATATTGTGCGCTGTTATGTCACGGGCCGTCAATACCTACACAGCCCGTGTGGAGGAACATGAACAAAGGACCAGTTGAGATGTATCCAATGCCATACCCCTGCCCACTACCACTGAGTGTAGCTAAATATGAATGCTACAATAGACATAGACCAAATGTCAGTGGCAGTTCTACTGAATAGCAGAAAGTCTACATTAAAAGGGTAAACATTTTCATGTTTAGAAAGGTTGCAATTTCACAATGGGGATCAAACGGAGGCAGATTTGGAAAAGGTTCCACCAAATGAGTGGATGACTACCAAAAGGGTCACCGAGAGTTAGCAATGCATATTGTGTTCTAGTGAAAAGGGTTGGACAGAATGCATATTGTGTTCTAGTGAAAAGGGTTGGACAGGTGGATTTTAGTAAAGTCAGGAGATTTTAGGCATTTATCCAATCAAACAATTCTGTAGTTATGCAAGCATTGGATAGGTTTATGCAAGAAGAAATGTTAGCAGCTGTGCCCTTACCTTAATAATATTTAACTTATTCAAGCACACCTATTGGAACCTGGTGATCAAATTAAATTAAGCAGGTTTTTCCCCCTTTGAGAAAGGGAGCAGCGAATCAGGGCTCACGCTTCAAAATGCCTGAAGTGCAGTGCACTTTCCTAGTTGGACCTTTTCTACTGAGGAGATAGTTCCATATATTCCAATTTCCAGAATCACGTAAATTGGCAAAACACTAATTGGACGTCAATTCTCTACTGGTTTTCAGCATTCCAGCAACAATGAGCCCACTGTATACTGCTTTCTGTGGTTGCTTCACCCACAGGATGTTGGCACCAGCCCTGGATGCCTCCTTTGTTCTCTGCTGGGAACATATCTTCCAAGGAAGACAGGACATACCCCAGTGTATAAGGTAGGAACAAGCGCTTCAAAAGGAATCTCTAGCAGCACATTGAGGGGGTGCAGACAAGTTACACCAGGGAGATAATTAATAGCACCTCTGATCAAGCAGATATGGGAAAGGGAGGAGGTTGGCAGAGTATGCTATGGCTTAGGAGAGAGTTTTTGGTTTTGGTCACCTCAAGGATAGTCCTGCCATCTTGAAAATCTCTAGACCACACTAATAGCCTCCTCCGTCTCCCAGCCTCCTACAGACAAAGCACATTGGGAGCGGGCACCAGAAAGCAAACCTATAGTTACACGGATTGGCCGCGCAAATTCTCTAGCAATTGCCCAAAGTCCATAATTACTGTGATTTGGGAGAGGAAGTGGTGATGTAAGTTGTCTGTCGTGGGCTGCTACTTTGATTCTCAAGTCTGTCTTCCGTGGACATTAGCAGAGGAGGGGCAACAACTAACCTCTGGCTGCAACAACATAAAACACCACTCGCTGCGCGGAGTGTGTGCGAAGAGGAAGTGGTGAAGTAAGTGGTCTGTCATGGTCCAGCAGGGGACTGAGGGACAAGGCGTGTCTGAATTTACAACACTTCTACTGATGCTCAACACGGAGGGCGGTGCCGTCCACTCAACTCACGGTAAGATTTACTAACAGTAACCGTCACCCTACCCGTCCCCCTCCATCTCCCAACCCCCCCATTTTTAGTACAATGTCAACAAAACCAAATGTTACAAAAGCCATTGCATCCAGCGGCGAACTTGATGAATACGACAGTCGCTGCCTATGCAGTTCAAAAAAAGGGGGTGGAGGTTCAGGACATTGCTCAGTCGCGCAAGGAAAAGGAGAAACGCTACCAAACACTGGCGCATGCCACAATCAAGCACATAAGGGCCCTGCTGCGCCACACTGCCTCAGTCCTGCCTTGCCCATACCCACTACAACAGACTCACCAGAAAAGTAAGACAATGGGCCAACCTGCGAGCCTGGATGTTCGCCCCCGGTACCACCAACAGAATTCGCCTTGCAGAGGGGTGTAGCTCTCGTGCCCAGCGCGGCCACACCGTGCTCGCCAAAACCTCCAGAAGGGGCGACAAAGCGACTCAGTGCAGGCTCCGCTGTAGCGGTTGAAGAGCCGCATGCCGCCAGGTCTCCATCGAGCCCAGAGCCGAGTCAGCTGGCGGATGCGTCGGAGACTCAAAATGCTGTGTCAAGGACAGTCGCAGGTCAGCAGGGGGCAGGGCCTAGGAAGCAGCCAAGAGCTCGAGCGCACACCCAAAACAAATCATCGTGTGGCTTACAAAACTGCTGAAAGTGAAAACTTCTCCAAGTCATTAACACTCACAACACAGGAGGGACTTCAGTTTACTACTGCACAAATTCACACTACCAGTGACAAGAACAGCGCCCAAAGTTCAGCAATTACATCAAAGGAGGCAAAGTCGAACAACTGTTGGGAAAAACAGCTAGAGCACCATCAGCAGTAAATAACTGCAAAAAGAGATCAAGGGAGAATGTGAAAATTTTATTTCAAGCTCAAGCATACGATAAAAAAAAAACAACAAAAAAATAAAACTTGCTCTGAATTCAATCCGCCTAACAAGCAGTCACAACACTAACAAGGACGGCACAAACCACAAACCTGGCGCAGCAATATTAAAAAAAAAAAAAACGTACAAAGTGAATACTAACAGATTTCTTCGAATCACAAATATTTAAAAAAAAACGAAGACACAGCAAACTGTTTGATGCTGAAATATTGGCCACGTTAAAATAACCTTTCCCTTATGCAAAACAACGTAAACTGGACAAAACATCTGACTTAATGCAAGAGCCAATAGGAACATCAGAACTTAAGACGATGGTAATCTCGTCAGAAGTCCTGGCAATCCAAAAAGTACCCGGCAAAACGGCCCCTGAACCTGGGACATTTTCCATCAGTCACCGGCCACAGATGCCACCCAGTTCAACTGACAACAGCAAAAACACCTCAAGCCCAATGAATCAAGGAAATACACCTAACCTGTTAACTTACAAACTAAAAGACGATGTGCAACTCTGAAGCGAACAAACATCACACACAACTGGAGTGTGTCTGCAAGTCCCCACTTCGCCAAAGTGCATCAACCCCCAACACACCAGCCATCAGGCAACTCAACTCACGTCAGTTGCAAGAGACCATTAGCACTAATGTGCAGAAGCAGAGAGGCTCTAGAGAAACAGAGCCAACGAGACGTTCAAGCCAGTCAGACGCATCAATTGTACATGATGCACACTCGCAGCAGACCACGAAATACAACTTAAGCACCAAGACAAAAGGGAAAACGCCTCGTTCTTAGTTTCAAACCTGTCACCCTATAAAACATCAAATGCTGCAAACATACAACACACTCCAAGAAGGAGGCAAAGTGATCCTCTACACACCCGAAGCAGAGGATCAGCCCCTCAGACGCTGAGTACATCACAGGATTCGTCTACAAAAAAACAGACATGTTAAGCATAATGTCAGCCATAATAATCACACTGAATCCTTTTTGTAAACTGTATGAGAATCAACGACGCACTCAAAGATCAACAAGCCATGCAAACTACAATCTTGTCCAAAGTACTACACCTTGAAGGTTACATTACAGCCAGAGAGGATATTGGAAATAACAAGGAGATGAGTACTCAAATCACCAGGGAAATAACTGACAATCTCAAAGCCACCTTTAATGTGCAAGACTTCATTGTAAACAAAGCCGAGAAGAACACAAAAGCTTGTGGCACTCAAACAAGGTCAGTAATAGACCTAACATATGAGAGCAAGTCATCAGACCACATAAAAGCAGCACTTCAATACAAAGACCTAAACATGGAATGTGACAACATCAAAAAAGTACCTACTGAGTCATTAAAACACGACACAAAAGTAGTCCTAGTAGTGAACAAAACAACCACAGCCACAAAACCACACCTATGTTCCGAAACCTCATACGCAATATTCGAAGCAAGTAACTGCTTAAAGAAAGTAAACACAGGAGATAGAAGCAACTCTATGACTCCCAACGCAGGTCTTAGGCAAACTACAAGTATCAAGCAACTTGCACCATTGGTTCCATCTACTGTCAGATCATTTGAGTCAACCTCATATTCGCCCAAAAAAATAAAAACAGCAGAGCGAAGTCCCTCAAGCTGCAGTAAAGGAAAAAGTCTGTCCATCGGTTAGCTCAGATCAAGTGGAAAATTCTGATCCCGACGACACATTGATGAATCTAAGTGTGTATTCACATAATGACTCAAATCCACCAATGACTGCAGCTCTGAGCAGGAAAACGAAAGAGCAGAATCATCGCTCAGTGTATGAAGCATCCCCCATCCCGAAGAAACACAACAAAGAACAAAAAGAGCGAGACTTTGAAACATTAGAGGAGAAACACAACCGTCTCCTCTACAATACACAGACACATGAATACAAAAAGTCCTAAGTACGACACAACAACTTAACGAGAGAGATGGAAATAAAAAGGGATGATCATAAGGTGGCTAGGCACACCACAAAGAAAGAAACCAGACCCTGTGAAACAGACAAACGAAAGGGTCAAAATATAGAAGGTAGGCCCAGTTCCAATCACCAATATGAAACATCAGAGAGACAAGACGCAAAAGGCAAACAACAAAGCACTGCGTCGTGGAACACGCCTTGGGTCAGGAAAGACGAAGAAGATCAAGAGAATTACGTCTGAAATCAGACAACGACCGAGAGTAAACTCAGAGATCAACAAACATTATAATCAAAAAAGAAAAGAGTTCAGACGGTCACTTAGATTGACGAAAAGATCCAGCCACAAAGAAGACATCATCCTAAACAGAAGAACTGTATTGACAATTTTACATCAAATTGGCAATTTAAGGGGCCTTCTATCAGAAGATTTTAGCATTGCTGAGCCCTGACACAACCACCAAGGAGCTGTTGCACGGTTACATCTCAACTCACAACCTGTTCACAAATTGATCCTAAAACACAAAAATGACATCCACAAGTGTGGGTTTTATGCTGAAGATGCAACACATCTTTACCAAAAAGACAGAAAAGCAGCGAAACATAAAACCCACGACGACAAAGAAAGACACAAGAATCTTGATTGCAACAATATCGCATACGAAAAGAAAGTGTCAACAAAATGTTATCCTAACAAAAAAGGAACAGAAATTCCATACAATCTTGCAAAGGGTCATTCCACCCCAGATCAGGCAGCATATAATAGACAACCCTTGAGATTGCAAACCTCCCCACTGAAAAGTTCTGCAAGTATCAAGTGAAAAGATTGAGTAGAGCAAAATAAAAAAAACGAGTCGGCGATGGAAAGAACTTTCGCTCCAACAGTCAGCCATACTTTAACACAACAAAAGGCAAACTCACTGCGATCTATTAAATCAGGCCTTTGGGGCTGGTTACCCATAGCGCTGACATTGCAACGCAACTAATAGCAATTCACGACCTCCAAGACGCCACCAATGCAACCGGCAGAGAAGCAGTCACAATCAATAACATTGTGCTCATGGAACACTCGAGGCCATGTACACCTTACTCAACCAGGAGGAGTAAACCTCGCAGTATATGACATCATTTGTCTCCAAGAGACATGGCTGCAACAAACTCCAACCCTGAACGGATATCAAGTCATTTTAGCCCCAGCAGCAAAAGGAGGCTCACGCGGCCGACCTCTGGATAACGGCCTGCCGAAATGGCTGTGGAGCATCGATTGAAAAAACACTAATGGCAAATCAAGCCATTCTGGCAGTGCTACTTGTCTGGAAAGCCAATGACAATCAGAAAACTCTGTGCAACAAAGCCATAATAATTAACACATATTGGAATCCGGCAGCGACAACCGCAAAAATAAACTCATCATTATGTGCAAAGCACATGATCGAAGCAGCTACCAAAGAACATCTTAATATCGCCACCATAGTATTTGGCGATCTAAACGCAGTTTGCAAGACACAAAAACACACAGTAACACATGCAACTGCAGCCGCAGAACAGCGAGGCAAAGAGTGGCGCGTGGACTTCACAACTTAAATGACACATTCCCACAGCCAAATAGACTGCCTACCTTGGAACGAGGAAACTCTGCATCAACGATTGATCATGTCTTCGTCTCTCAGTCGCTCTTGTACATCACAAACTCGATTGGCGTAAGGCGCACACCCGCAAGTGATCATAATTTGCTGGAAACATCTTAGCAAGTAACAAATAACAAAACATCTTATTCAAACCTCCAAATCGAGCCAGCTACCCAAGGCACTAGGATAAAACTAAGCGCCTCGGCCATCAAGGAGCTAACAGCAAAATACAAAGCAAAAACAAACGATGAAACAATCCACGCAATAGAATATCAACCTTTGCTAATGCCACATACAGTCAAAAAAAAAACACGAAAGCCACAAGACCAAACAGAAATCACATATACAACAAAGATTTGGTCAATAGAAGACGGGCTTATAGAAGAGAACTGCGCTTAGCAAAAAAACAACAATCTACATCAGAGGCACAAGTAAAAATGAAAGGCCTAAAATCAGCCTACAAAGCCTGGGTGAGAACGCACAGGCACAAACTATACCAGTTAGACGCAGAGCAGATTACAAAAGAGCTCGTCATGAACAACAGCAGAGAATTTTGGTCGCTACTGAGAACTACTGACAATCAACCGGAGAACAAAATTCTGAACAACATCGGTCAATCCACCTGGGAGAATCACTTTGCATAGGTGTTTAAAGCAGTCTCAATGGAAACCCTTGATGACCAGGGACAAGGAGCATTGAACTGGGTTGACCCGATAGCTTTATTAGATGTTATGGGCAAGGTATAGGCCAGATTACCTCTGAAAAAATGTCAATTGTGCGCGGCAACCGCAGAATGTAACGATGAGCTTCAAGCAGGCTTCAAAAACACGCAGGCACCACTTGTAACATCTTGGTTTACAGCATTCTCAAAAGCAAAGTCATGCAAAACAATCAAAGCGTGTTTGTCGTCTTCATAGACTTTAAACACACTTTTGACTGTTGAAAGATCGCGTTTGTGGAACAAACTAAAGTCATGGAACTGTCCTGAAGACATCTTGGCTCCAATACAAGCCCTCCACCGGAACACAATGTTGAAAGTGCGTCTGAGCCATGAGAGAGAAATGTCAGCAGAAATCCCTAGCACACATTAGGTAAAGCAAGGCTGTCCGTTAGCCTCAGCCCTTTTCCATGCTTACATTGGTGACATCCAAGAAATCGACATTAAGAGTATTTCCTCCGAAGATCGGAAACACAGCAATTGGACGTCTACTATAGCCAGACGACTTCACGTATTTTGACCAGACACAAATAGGACTTCAACGTCAAATAAAGGGACTCTCAAAATACGCAACGAACAACGAACTAGAAATCAATGAAGACCAAAACAAAAATCATGATCCTACAAAAACACGAAAAAAAAAAATAAAATAAAAAAAAAAAAAACTTTAATTTGTTCTCGGGTGACACTCAAATTGAGATCGTCAAGGCAATCAAAATACCTAGGAGTTTATTTGGACAGTTCAAGTCAAAAAACTACAAGACAAGCAGAACTGCACAGAAAGATCAACAAATTAGCAATTCAAGCCAAGGCCATAGAGAGCAAATTTGGAAAGTTTTCGCTAATTCCAACCATCAACTTTTATAAAATGAAAGTTGTGCCGGCAGTGACATATGGAACTGAAGCAATGCCTACCATCCCCAAGCTACTGTGGGCAAAACTTGAAGTGTCGTTTTGGTGGCAGGTGCCTAAATTGCCCAACTCTACATCAGGTGTGGCTATTAGACGCAAACTAAGCCTGCAGTCTTTGGAATGCACGGTGAGCTGCAATTCCATGATGTTGTTCTGAAAATGTAGAATGGACAACAGCAATGACATATTCAGAATGATCAGACGTGAGATGAACATGCAACAGTCTGAGATGCTGTCAGACTGGCAAAGAGAAAATCAAGCTTTGCTCCATTCAATCGTATCTAAAGAAGAAGAATTAATTTCCAACCCATGCAGAGTGTTATGTAAAATGAAAGACGCGGAATGGGCAAACAATAGATTCTGCTGCAAAACTATCTCTCACTTCACACTTACCGAGCAACACATTGAAACGAAAGGAGTTACAACCCCTAATAAAACAATTCCCGAACAGACAAGCCCCCAACCTAATCTTACGTGCTGGTCTAAATTTGTTGAAAACAAATGAAATACTTAGAGGCCTCTCTCTAACGGCCAATTGTCGATTTTGCCACAATATAATTCCACCACCAAAAGAAACAGTACAACACCTCCTGATGGTTTGCACAGCAACTAAGGCAATCAGACAGCGATACAGGTCTCGGCTGGCAGGACATTTTACAAGAGGACACATGGTGGTGCAGGCTTATTGGCGGCAATAGAACAGCTTGGCAAATCGCCACAGCCAAAATCTTAGAACACATTGACACTAAGTTATTCAATTCTGTATGATGTTCACGGATCAACGTGTACAATGGTTACAACTAATCCAGAGCAGCAAAGAACTTAGAACACAAGACCGCGCACACTACAAGGAGTTCGAGAATAGACATGATAGATCACACAAATTGTAAAAAATCATATTTTGATTAAACAAATTTTTTAAAAAAATTACTGTGATGAACATAAGGAAATCTCCAAACAGGTAGAAAGAGCCCAATCCACCCACATGCAGGGGGAACAATTGGAATGACCAGCTACTGGGCAATGTCTGCCTGTTGCCTGGACACTGATACCCAGGACTTTGCCTACTGGAAGAGGCATACGTGCAAGTGTTCTCCAGCCAGCCTTTCTGGACGAGAAGGGCAGAAACAGGACTTGTCTTAGCCAGAGACCATAGAAAAGGCAGCAGCTTTGAACTGTGCTTCAAACAGCATTCGAGTTGCTACAAGACCCAACAGAGCTGCCTTTGACATTCTATAGTTCAACTCACTTTCAACCATTGACTCCACAGACCCCAAGAAGCCATTGCCACTATTGAACCACACCATGTCGCTGGACTCAGTAGAGTGGTTATCAGGAAAGAACACTAGGCAAAACTCAGCCGAGCAGAGGACATTCACATGCCCGCTTCTAGCTTGGAGCGTCACACTCTCCTTGTAGCGCCCTGTGCCCATTTTCCATTGAACAACTGCAACAGTCTTGATGGCATTGAGCTCCTCAGAAGATATAAAGCTGCATACCATGGTTCTATACACCTGGTGTGGTTTTAAAGGATCCAAGTAACACTCAAGGCAGATCCTTAAAAAAATAAAAAATTAAAAAAATAAAGGATATACATAATTTAAATATTGCAGCAAAGTCAACTGCCTCCGTACCATCATCTTCATACCCAGTGTGACGTTATTCAACCAAAGTGTGCATTTCATTATAAGGGTGAAATGGCAGTGTTTTAAAAGTGTCGGCACTTAAAGTGATATTTTCCAGAAACGTAGTCAACATTTAGTTTGATGTCACAATTACATAGCTGTTTTGGATGATTCCTTGTTGGCTCATAGCAAGTATAGCCTACACTTCCCCAAGAGCCACACATCATGTGTGTGGTGTCAGTTTCACCTTTACGATTGAGAACACGGCTTGATTAGAAGAGGACTCAGAAGGGAAGAAACCACATCCCTGCACTCTCGCAGAGGC
The DNA here is from genome assembly GCF_040938575.1 of Ambystoma mexicanum. Taxonomy (NCBI): domain Eukaryota; kingdom Metazoa; phylum Chordata; class Amphibia; order Caudata; family Ambystomatidae; genus Ambystoma; species Ambystoma mexicanum. The sequence goes on along the minus strand of NC_090937.1, from coordinate 162,045,618 downwards.
AGTCACAGCCCCCCTTTTTGATAAATACTCCTACGCAGATCAAAGGAACTGAGCATATGATGGCACTCACTGGTGTAGGGGAGCAATGCCTTCCATTTGAGGTGATGCTTGGTGAGTGCCAAGATTTGAGAATGTTGGCATTTTACAATTATTGACAGTGAAGGTATAGGCTGGCATTGCCAGGCAAATTCGACCCCAAAAGCCAATTTGTTTTGACTTTGCCTATCAATCAGTATCAGGTAATTCAAAATTGCATCCCATGTAATAGTGGGATATGTCTGAAGAATACATCTTAAAATTGTAGAGAAAGTGGTCCCTGTTTGAATGAGAAGATAATACATGTGGGTTGCTAATTATAAGCAAAAGTCTAGCTGAAGGGCAAGAATACAATTTGGACCAGATTTCCCCACTGTCTCCGAGGGGATAACCTTTTCTATAGCAACCCTGCTGTGCGGCAACCGTTAGGCATAGGCGGTAAGTGAAGGCTCTCGCTCCATTAGGAGTGACACCAGGGCAATCAAAGTAGTGGTTTCTAGACTGTTAGAAGACATTATAAATGAACCTTATAATGTAATTGCTATGCCACTAGAAGGTCCCAATTAGTCTATGAAGAATGATGTGTACTATATATGTGTGACCCAAACTAGCACGTGACCAGGTTAACTTATGCCTAGCCGATCACATTTGCGCCCTAATGTACATCACTGGCAGTTTCAATGTGCAATATGCACTCTATCTTTCTGCCTGGCCCTCCCATGGTTTATCTCTGTTGCCAGCATTGAAAGGGAAGTCAAATGTACCCTATTCTTCCAGTGTCTCTACGGTCAATAACACTCCCACCGGATGTGGGCCGGGCAGTAAAGACTCTGCCCCTAAACTCCCAGGATTGTCTGCTACGGACTTGAGGGCCAGGGTAGTGTGCCTTGCATAATCCACCCTGGACTCAAGACTTGTCCACATGGGGGCAAGCATCCTCTGGGTATTTCAGGGTCCAGCAAAACCAATAAAGTTTTTTCGCTCGTCTTCATGGGTCTCTTGAGCCCAGGAGTGATCACCCAATGCATTTCCTCCTTTAATTCTTGGGTCCAATTAGGAAAGGTGATAATGAAGCTATGGCATGGACGCAGCAGAATGGAGGTGATCATGAAAAGGGTCACGGATGTCCAACCTTTAGGTTGGTGAGAGCTACTGGGGTGGTGATATCCAGGAGTATGTTTACTTGCTATTCATATTTAAAAAAGGAACATAAGAGTTTACCATGATATGAACTTCAAACCCATCAATTAATTTGGGCTATTAGGTGTCGCTTGCAACATCTATAAGCTAACACTATTGGAGTACAGGTAGGAAGGAATGGCACGACGGACACAGTTTTTAGGGGTTTTCGTTATGTGCCCACCCATTACATCTGCCCAGCCAATTACATGCTGATGACCCTGCTAGTCCCCATGGTCATTCCAGCCTCTGCCCGCCAAATTCTCTCCTGTCTGGATCTCTGAGCTCCCTTTAATTAAACCTTACCATCAGGCTTTGCATTCAAAGTGCCTGCCAGGGTTTGCTCAAAAACAGTACTCGAGTTCAAAGACTTAACTGGCGTTCAATGGAGTGCAAGCACAATGTCACACCAGGCGCCTCACAAAATAAGCAAACAATGCGGTTACAATAGTTATATATTTGTGATTTGACAACAAGGTCATTGTGCTGCACGTGGAACCAATTCAGTGCACCTTAGCCCCTTCTGCACTGTGCAAAAGCACGGCCAAGTATTTGGCAATGCACGTCTGGACACAGGCCAAGAGGGCACCCTATTTTTCAGCAATGTGCACCCAAGCGACTTAGCCCCTTTAAGTGTGTACACCGTATACATATATGTTGCCAGGCCATCATACTCCCCCGCCCCCACTGTTGGGACCCTTTAGAGAGGCTTGCTGCGCACAGAGTCTAAATACTAAAGTAAGCCATAACATTACCGAATCACTTACGTGCCACTGATATTGTACCATCCTTGCTTCAGCTTACAGCACGCCTTTAACTGTATCTGCAGCGTTCGGCGCACCGATCAGTACGTGCATATTTACCTGAGTGGGACGAGCGTACCAGCACTTCCCCCACGGAGTTTAAGGTAAGCTGGTTGCAGAAATGCATATGGGCTGGCAAGTAAAACATGGCGACTAAATTGTGATGCAAATGTACTCGTGTACATGTTATACCTCTCAGCAGTCGACCGATCCGTGTAGCAGGCACCTGCCATCATGCCCAGGTGATATTTCTTCACATGATTGAATATCCGGCAACCACTATTCAAGTAAGTAAAACTCAATCCCCAGGCTGCCTAAGGTGAGCCTTCTCGGCAGCAAAAAATACATTCAATTTTTATACCAGTTCACCTTAAAGTGTTTATCTCCAAATACAGGTTCTGGGGAAGAAGCCGCCATTTCAGGTGAGGGGTGGCCAACAAAGCTGCCCTTCTAGAAAAATCTCCTACAATCTAATATGATCATACTCTACACTCAAAAGCAGTTCATGTGGTTGGCACCACACCCGGGTACCAACAGTGGTTCCCATGCATCCTGTCAGGTTCGGCACCCAACTGTAAAAAACATCCCACACTGCACAGTGAAAGTACCACGCCTACTCAGCCAATGTATCGATACGGAACACATTTTCTGCGTGTTGTGGATCAGGGAGGCAATGCATCAGGCACAACACGTACATGACACCATGCTTTTTAAGTGCCCGTACAACAATGCAACTAACTGGCCATTCTTCTGTCCTTCAGGTCCAATTATAGCACACAGAACGGTTTTAAACTCAATTAGTTTCAGATGTCCAAAAGGGTTATTTTTGGTAGAATGCAATCATATCAACCCTGCATTCGTCAAAAAACTGAAAACGTTCACACCAAGTCTTGAAAGTACATTTTCAAAACCCAAAAGGCCATTCTTTTGCTGAATTGCATTCTGGTATGTGTAGCCTCCCAGCCAAGATGGGGGGGGGGGGAATGATGCCACAATTGTGCACCTTTTACCCAACATATATTTCTATAAGGATTTACATATTTGAGCGAGTTCCTTACTATGGTATGTTTCAATTCATCTTTATACGTTATGTTGAACGGCAGGAATTAGGTTGGATGGGAAATGGAGAGGGCAAGTGAGTCAGGAATATTTGCCCAGGATGTGTCGAGAGGTTGCAATCTTGGAGACTGGTGTAGTTATGTTGCCCTGATTGGCACAAGTAAAGGAAACATGAGGGTGGGCCGATTTTTTCAGAGGGCGGACGCAACCTCCATGGGTGTTTTTGAGGTCTGCAAGCTCAAGCAAGCATTTGGCTACTAGGATTTCACTCAGGTTGTCATGTTCCCAGTGCAGACGCTAAATGTTAGGGAAAATTCTCATAAATGGAGTCCTGCAGCACCTTTGCTGGATTTCTAGTGTTTATTTTTTTTTCACCTGGTAAGAGTGTGAGCCTTTTTCCCAAGCTTACATGTGTTTTGCTGTGTGTGTTTTCACTGTTTGTGTGATCTTGGGCACTGGAGCCTCACCTACTCTAGAGCACCACTTTTTGTGTGTGTTACACAGCACCTTCAGTGCAGTGAGACAAGGTTGTCTTTGAGACTTCCCCCCCTGACTACTGTCCCCCAGAAACAGGTAAAGTTGCCATTAACTTTATATAGTCACTTTAAAATTGCAGACCCAGTAACCCCCCATCTTACATGGAGTGCTGGAAAGAGTTAACTCTTATCCCTTTTTGTCTGTGCCTCTTGTTTCACTCCCTTAACAGACTTGGCTGGTGGCAGTGGTATCTACCTTAACTTTCCTACAGCAATTAGATTATATAAACGTGGTATTGTTCCAGCCTATTATAGTAGCCTCGAACATAAACCCGCTTGACCAAATACATTTTATTTTGGTTCCCGCTGGGTTTATTCACCATTTCTTTTTGTTAAAGTCTTTCTTGTGTTTTACTCTGTGCGCCAAACCGGGGATGATTCCTTTGTTCGCTGTCTTTTCGCGGGCTTCTCCACAGAAGCCATGCTTAAGGCGCCTGATAGTCTAGGTAGGCAGGATGTGAGGGAGGGATCTTCAGACCCCTGCCATGGGTTGCCTTAGTAACCCAAGTCACACTCTTTGTTTGATTGGCTAAGGGGACTGGCCTTGCCAGGCCAGCCACCCTGCTGTGTGACTGACAGCCAGGCTGTATGAATGGGCGAAACTGCATAAAAAGCAGGTCTCTGGGACTGGCAGAGGAGAGTCGCCACTGGAACGAAGGAACCAATGAGGAACTGGAAGAAGAGGACCCTACCACGACTGAACCGCCCAGTGAAGCCCTGCTGCAGGTCGAATCTCCAAATCCAACGACAGAAGATCCTCCAGGAAACTTCTTCCCTTGAGCTGGTGTTCTGGTTCGCCCAAACTACAAGCCAGGACCCCCTCCTCTGGTCGAATTTGCTGTACAGAGCTACAGTGTGCCGGATAGCCAGGAAGGTCGGTCCATGCTTGGGTTTTAAGGAGTGCACCTTTTATTTGTTGTTTTGCGCTGCAGCTGGTTTCTTCCCCGGGTGGCGCAGGACTCTCCAGTCTTCCAACTTCATGTCAGTCTGACAGTAGCTTCAGGAACAGTGAGCCTGCAGGAACCCCCAGGAAGATCCACCTCGGCTACAGCTCGCTCTCCGTTTTAAGGTACTGTGCAAATTCGGTTGTGCATTCCGCTCAGCCATGGTGAAAGTGTTTGAAATCTATCTCCAATCCGAGGGCTTGTCCTTCTCTTCTCATTGAACTAACTTTTCTACCAACCAACCTCGTCCGGAATCTGTGCCACAAACTTTACCGCAAACTACATTGAACCGATTATCTTGACTTTGGCCTTAAGCCTTTTCTATCTGATTTTAACCTTATAGTCTCTCTTGTTCAGTCGCCCTGCTCACTTACCCGATTAACAGGGTACTCCCTCCAACCAAAGAAGATTTTTAATATCGGCACAAGACACATTCCCCTGAAGAATGTCCTACATGGTTGTATATTAAGGACAGAAACTTGTACAAGTCGTTTTTTTTTTAAATATACCAACATGAAATAGGCTGAAAATAGTGAGGCATGGGCATTAGAGTGTTATTTGTTATACACATTTGAGATCCTTGAAAAGTCACTGTAATATACTCACGCATGGTGCTTCTACTTGTGTTGTTTTAACATGATGTATGTGTTTTATGTATGATGATCATTTTTATGATTGTTTTATGAATTTGATGATTAGTGATTAATAAAATGTTGTGAAAATAAATTCCATTTTTATGGGAAGAAACTAAAAGTGACACTGTATAGAATATAGGACTGTCTTTTTGTATATAGGAATTATAGACTCACAGAGCAAGAAGTCTGTTTGATCCCTACCTGTGGTACATAACCGTTTGATTATATAGTTACACATGGCAATAACATCCCATGACACGTTTGAAGACAAACTCATTCTGTGATATGACAGATGTCAGCATTCATGCAAATTGGGGGGCCCACACCTTTTGCAGCCAAGGGCTCTACAAAATCCTAGGGCCGGCCGAACTCCCACATGTGACACTCTGCACAGTTCTGTTAAAAAGGACATCCTTCTCAGTCCAATAACCTTGCAAGCTCTACATTTGATAATTGCCCGTATGCTAAGTATTACCATGCTGCAAGCGGGGTCGGAATTGGCAGGGCTGCCAAGCGGACAGAAAAGCAGTTCTGAGTTATCAGACACCAGCACTTGCATTCTTGGACTTGTGGTTCTGTTTCTTTAGTTTGGCCTATTAGGGGCATCTCTTGCACCTCTAAGCTGAAACTATTGCATTAGAGTACAGACGGAGAGAGTAATGACATAAGGAGGGACACATCTATATGCGTTGGTTATGTGCACACTTTGGCTGCCCATGGCCATGCTAACCCCTAGGGCCATTCACACCTCTGCCCACACAACACACTTCCTCATGGGAACTCTTTAAGCTCACTTTAACCAAGACTTACCATTAAACTTTGCACTCAAAGTGCCTTCCAATGTTTTTTTCAAATCAGTCTGCTGAGAGTTAATTACTTAATTGGTGTTGGAAAACGGACTTCAGGTGTAATAAAAAGGTCTTACCAGACCTGCCTTTAGCCACTATTTATGTCCTACACTGTTAAAGCAAGCATTACCAAAACAAACATTTTTGGGTTGTTCATATAAGCTTTTGTCAGGCACTGCCATTAGATGCTCGTAACATTTTGTACTCGCTACCAAAAATGGTTCATTATTACCACTTAGGCGATGCATCGCAAGTGTCTTTACCATGCCTACAAACATGCATTAACCTTTAGCATTGCCAATGTTTTTTTGTATTAGTAGCCGGCTAGTGTCACGCTTAGCCAACCTTCCCCCCACAAAGAAAACCTATATCCCCCAATCCCCAGATAACACCACCCGGCCAGCCACAGCCACACAGACTGTTTCAACCACTTTGTGCATAGCAATGACCAACACCTTACTCACTGACTCAATCCAACTGAGCCGTCCTTGCCACGAGTGTCAGAAAAACAGCCACGCCTGATCAAGTCAACCTTCTCCTTAACACCCGATCTGTGGCAAGAAACTGACACAGCATCTTTGAACTCCTATCCTCTGACAATCATGACCTCATCTTCATCACTGAAACTTAGTTCTCAGACGATTTTGCACCAATCGCGCACAATGCCTTTTCCGCAAGCTACTTGCTCATCTCCCACAGCAGACCTTCCAGAGGTGGCGGATTAACAATCCTCTAGAAGTCTCACTTCTTCACACATACCAAAAGCCAAATGTGCAACACTGACTGAATGCCTACTAGTAAAACTTGCTCTACTGCCATCAGTCACTCACAGCTTCCTACTCTTATATATACTTCCATGACAGACACTTTGCCAACAATCTCTGTGACTCACTAGCTACCATTGTAAACCAGCCAACACTCACTACTGGGAGACTTCAATATCTGGTTTGACGTGCCAAACAACTACCATGACCCAACCCCTGATTGACTGTTTAGAAGCTCTTAACTTCACATGTCCAACACACACTGGAGGTCATACCCTGATGCAATCTTCAGCTTCGAAGACCTCCTCTCTGTATCTATCTGGACACACCACTCGTCAATCCCTTTCTCTGTCCTCACTCAAACCCATCCACCTAAGATCGAAAACACACACAATATCACAAATGCTGGAACAAAGTCAAGGTACTCATTGATCTAGCTGAAGCCCTGCTGCACATTCTCCCAGTACCACTTACCTCAGACGGACCATACTGTTGAATCCTTTGACTCCTGGCTCAAAGAATCACTACCTCCTCTCAGGCCCCACAGTCTCTCACAAAGGACAGTCCCCCAAATGGTTCATGCCCCACCTGAAAACCTTCAAAAGCAAAAACAACTCTCAATGCAAACGGCAAACATTCACTCACCACCACTGCAATTACAAATCCAAGGTCCGAACAATAAACAAATCCGGAATTGCCACAGGAGCAACAAAGAGCTCCACAGGATCATTTCCGAATTTGTTAAAACCTCCTGCACTGACACGCAATCGGTCTGCAATACCCTCTCTCTTCATTTATACACCACAGCTCTAGACAGGATGACAACCCTTAACTTTCAATCCCTCACTCACTGCCCAACACCTGCTCCTCCCAACTCCACTGCCCTGACCACCATAATACAATTTTTCGACTCACCCCCTTCTCAAGTGATGAGTTCCTTGATCTACTATCCAGCAGCAGACCCTCCATCTCTGCATGACCCACGTCCAGCCTCTCTTCTGAAAGAAATACCCTCCTTCACATGTGCAGGAGAAAAAGCAACAGTCCGTAATAAATAACTCCCTCACCTCTGGTATCTTTCCTGAGGGCTTTAAAATAACAATGTCGAATCACTTCTGAAAAAAGGATCACGGCACCCTCCCACCCCAGAGTTTAAGAATAGGCCGATTTCAAACATGTGATTCTTGGCGAAACATCGACCGGGCTGCACACTCTCAGCTCAACCACTTCAAAGAATCCAACAACCTACTCGACCCCACTCAATATGGCTTCAGGCCGCACCAGGGAAGAGAAACCACTCTGATCTCGATCTGGGATGATCTCAAGGTCTCAGTGGACTCTGTGGGCTGTACAGCGCTGGTTCCCCTCAATTCCTCAGCCTCCTTTGACACCATTAACTATTCTATCCTCCTTGACAGACTGCACTCCCTTTTAATGCGAGGCTCAGCACTCAAACGGATCACCGCATTCCTCAACAAGAAACAAATCACTTTCCTCTCCTCTCTGAACCGCTCGCATTGTGAACACCACAAGGCACCTGCCTCTGCTCTCCTTTTCAAACACCATCTGACCACTCTAACAAGTATCATCCGTGCGCACAACCTGACCTGCAACAACTACGCTGATGATACCCAAATTATTGTGAGAATTGCCAAAACAAGCCTCAACCCACGAGCCGACCTTGAAGCTTTCCTCAGAGACATTGACCAATGGATGACAAAAACCACCTCCTTCTGAACCCTGATAACAGATCATGGTGAGCAGCAACTCTGCACTTCTCCCACACCCACTCCCCTGCCCCCTCCTTTGGTGCACCCCCCCCACATCTGAAACAGTCAAAATTCTTTGCTACACTATGGCCTCGGGCTTAACCCTAATGTATCAAAATCCTGTCACTACCACCTCAAGCTGCCAAGGCACATTATTCCATGCCTCACCTACCCCAACGGACTCACCGCTATTATGTCCACTGTTATGTCAAGACTGGACTATGCCAACTCCATATCTGGGTACCCTGGCATACCAAATTAAACTCCAAAGAGCCCAAAACGCTGCCACCAGACTCTTTCTTGCACTGGGACACAGGAATTACATCTTCCCTGCTGTCTGCACCCTTCCCTTGCTACCTTTTGGACGAAGGGTCACTTCAGAATTCTATGCATTAACCACTGAGCAGTGCACAACACCGGCCCAGCACACCTACAAGAGCAGGTTACCACCCATCATGCACCCTAAGATCAAGCACTGCCCTCTTACTGGTGATTTCAGCCTCCAATTCAACCAGCATTGGAAGGTCCGCCTATACATCCCCTGTCTTCTCTCCCTTCCTGCCTCCATCCCTCCTCACATTCGACACCCAAGACAACATGGCCTTCAGTAAAGCTCTAAATCCTGGCTTTTTCCTTAAACCAGGACTATCCCATCTGTAATTATAGACTCATGACTTCTTTGAAAATAGGCTCTCCATAGTCACCCAGAGAATAATGACCCATTGACTGTGCAAATCATAACCTACTCTGATCCAATGAAACATGAGAACGATCCTGACTGAGAACATTCAAAAGAGTACACCACGCACTGTCTCGCCACTTTACACCAACAAACATTAGAATCCAGCTATACCCCCGATCAATTTTGACCTAGATGCAAACATACAAACAACTCTCTGTGAACACCTCAACAACCTGCTAAAATGCAGCTATACCCCACAAAAAGACTAGCTGCACACAAACTTCCTACACAGGCTTAATGTTGCCAGAATGCAGTCTCGGAAACCACCACCTGACTGCTCATATCCGACTGATCTCTCACTACCACCACGCCTAGTGTTAGGATGCTGTCACCACCACAAAAATCACACTGGCTGCACACAGAGTGCACCCAAGCACTGTATTCTACCCTACTCCCTAGACTGAACTGGACTATGGTACCCGATGGTGTTCAAGCGCTTTGAGATCATACCAATGATATATAGGGCAATATATAAATGCCAAATATCATAACATATCAGAATGTGGGAAACCAATCAAGAAGTTAAATGTGAAGGCTGACACTGAATGCTATCCATCATTGCTCAGTGATCTGATGTGCAGCTTGAAACATTAGCAGCACTCCAATGCTGTTCGATAGGATCAAAGTTCTGATTTCAAGAAGTTAATGTCTGAAAAAGGAAGACAAGCAGAGATAGGCAATACATTGTCTGATAATACAGATACACCCCTTGCCATAGTGTTTGAACCTACTGCAGCCCTGCTATGGCAGAGAAAGGCAGTGTTTGAGCATCTCTTACAAACTCATTCATGAGTCACTGCATCCTTCATAATTGTGCATTGTGCATTTTACAATTCTGTAAAAAAGTTTAGATCTCTGAAACACCCACAGATGTATATCTCGAATAGCCTTGTGTTGCAAGAATATCACATTAGCAGCAAGCACCTGTAAGAGGATTCAATTCAACACTACAGCTAAGTCAACGCCTAGTCTAGAATACTGAATGAAAACCCTTATTGATATATCCTTATGTCCAGTTCATGCGTTCTGGATGACTACCCCTATATAACACCCCTCTCTTGGAATCCCCCTGACCCCACTGAGCCAAGAAGTAGTTCTGTTTTGCAAGTTATAAGGTTTATTTGATAATTTAAATAATAGATATATATATCACACTTTATAATAATTAATAATTGGATATCACACTTAATCTGAGCACTAATCAATAATGGATAGTCCGGCACTAGCACACTTCTTTATAATCAATGATGAGTGGTTATAGGATGGATAAGATAGCAACAATACTTTGATGGTTTCAAATGGATGCCATGTGGAATGAAATGCAGTACAGAAAATAACTTGATAGGATTTCAGCAAAAGACAATGTAATCACTTTTCTCTGGCAATCCACTCCCCCTTTTATGCAATGCAAGGAAATGGAAGGAAAGCACACAGTTCTCAGAAATACAATCAAATGTAATTCAGTTCACCCCAGCAAGCTCAGACTACAGAAGTTTGAAACACAGGCCCAAAATGCTTTTATATGTGCTGGCAATGAAGTGAAAAATGTGCTAAAATGCTTTTAATTCCCTCTAGAGGTTCAGGGTGAGTGGTATCAAGTTAATATTAGTCCAGGCTCACTCTAGCAATGATTCAGGGATGGTTCTTAAGAGGCAAACAAATTTTTAGCAAGGAAAGCAAGGAAGCTGCTGTTTTCACACGTGGAGAAATTTGCAAATCGCGGTAAAATTCGTGAGTGCGTTTTTCGCGATTGCGGCGAAAGTATCGGGAATAGGTTTCCCAGCTTTCAGAGGAAAGTTACTGCAAGTCTCTAAGACAAACGGTCACGGAGATATGAGCAATATGGTAAAGGTCGTTTTTCAGATTTGAAATTTTAAAGTTCAAAGTGACAAGTGACAGCTAGCAACTAGAAATGTCAGGTGACAGCTTTACAAAATGACAGGTGACAGTTAGGAGGCAGTTCTACTTAGATTAAAATAGATTGAATTATATTATTTTAACTAAGAGATTGGTTCTGCACAGTTCTGCTAGGTACTCGCAATATATTTAGAAATAGCATGGGCCTCACCACGGATCTGGTCAGGTTTTCTTCACTCGCCATGGACGGTCTCTGCGCACAGCGTCTGGGTCAGCTCTACTCTGCTGGTCTGGTCTGGGTCTCTGGTTCTGATCAGGTCTGTGGGTCCGGATACAGCGGTCTCCGGTTCAGCTGGTCTCTCTCTAGATACAACACTCCCCTCTGGCAAATGGCAAGAGTTCTTGCAAAGAATTCAAACAGCTCGCCTGGCTGTGATAATGGCAATGATTTGAGGCCTGGGAAAGAGGGATTTAGCTTGTAGTTGACCTCTCTGCTACAAATTCTGAAGTAAAGTCTTGGTCTCTGAAGGTGGATAGATTGAAGTCTCTATGTTGGCTCTCTGGAGGTTGATGGAGGTAAAGTATGGATTTTCCCGGCAGAGCGTCCCGCAGCAGATGGAATAGAATGTCCTTATCTGTCCTGTCTGTCTGCTTTTATGTGTTTTGAAAATGGGTGGAGAGGCTAGCTTCCTAGGCCCTACCCCTCTCCACTTGTCATTGGCCACTTCCTCCTCTTCCCCTTGATTGGGGGAATGAAATGAAGTGTCATCATGATGAGGTCTGTTTATGATACAGAGAACCCACCCCTGTCAACTTTACACACAATCTATATTTGATCAAAAAGACATATTTCATAGCTACACAGTGGTTTGAAATTACATGCACCCATCATGCATATCACATGAGATATACCCTGTTCAAATCTGCTCTTCCTGAGAGCTTGCATTGAGAAATGGCAACATATTTCACTTTTTGGTCAAGTTACCAATATCAGATTCTTACTCAAATTTACCCAAATGTGTGCAAGGCATGCAGGCATTGATTGATGAAGTATCAGACTTTTCACATGCAGACATTTTAAGTAATACACTCTTAACTGCTAGTTTGCCCCCAGATCATGCCACCGGTTATAAAAACCTCTTAAAATGTGGGCAGAAAAATCACAAGTATTATGGTATCATTTAAATAATTATGACAAGTCCGTACTATGAGTTATTCATCTTTTTCTAAAACCATATTCTGGCTACAGGGGTGTCTTTTCAGGTCACATGGTACAGAAACCAGTCCTTCCACTTTCTTCAAGCTCAGCCTCTGTCTCCAGTTTCTCCCCCTCCCAGTTTCTGCCAAGAGGAAGCCATTTTTATTACCCCTGCAATAAACCATCTGCCTGGGCCCTGGAAGGCCCATTGTTCAAGAGGAAGCCATTTATGGCCACTTCAATAAACCCTCTGCCTGGGTCCTATGTTTAGTCTCTAGCAGTCCCTTGGTAATTCAATCAGAGAAGTGTCATATCCCTTTTGGGTGGGAACAGCAAAATGCAGCTCTGCCTGGGAACACAGCAGTTGTGCAAGTCTCAACTCCTGTCGGGGGTAGCTGGTGGGCAGAATTCAGTTCCTTAAGCCAGGCCCCAGCTAATGTCACTTTTAGTTACCCAGTTTTCTGCATCCAAATAAAACTAACCATTTTTACACATGCAGCTAGAATGCTGATTCTAAGGTTAAAAAGTATGACATTTAAACAATTGCAACCATTGTGACACTCAAAAGTAGGTCACTCATTTCTTTTAAACATTTAGATTTTTACTGTCTTTCAGTCCAAATTTACTTAAACTGCTGAAATCCACAGCTCAGCCAGTCTTGTTATAAACCTTCAAGTCACTTCAGAATATAACTTTACATTGTATCCACCTCTCAGTAAGTCTTTCTTTGGCCTGCTTTGGGTTCATTTATTCAGTTTTACACAAAAAAAAAAAAATCTGGTGGTTTTAAAACGCCGGCTTTCTGATAGTGGTGAGTACTGGTAATGCAACCATTTTGGGGATTTTTCTTGGATTAATGCATTCCAAACAGGAATGGTTCTTACATGGTAGTAAATTCTTGCTTAGCATTGTTTTGATGGGGCTCCTTACAGTAAAATGGTTATGTGGAACCCCACAAAAGGGTTGAATCTTTAAAGTGGTCCAATGAGCCACGATTTCAGCAACTTTTTGACATCAGTAACAGTGGATTTTGTTAACAAAGATCTTTCTTTACAATGGTGGGTGGCAAGTTAGGTAACCATTTTGGGTGTGCGCACAAACTGCGTGGTTCTCCTGGATTCTGGCGCACTTGTGGGCTTTTTGGCCATCTTGGATTTTCTAAGCCCACAGCACCAAATGTTGCAGCATGATAGCTCAAACGTGGGTCAGGACACCCAACAGATCCCCCCACGTGACTGCCCTTTGAATTTGAGTCGATGGGGAGTCGGGTGCACAAGGGTTTTGACCCACGCACTGGTCTGTCCGCATAATCTTCTTCCAATTCTGCAAATGGCACAGTTCAGCATCTTTTCCTCCATCCGGTACTGATCGATCGGTTCTCCTCGCCGGTCCTGATGGGAATATTGGGCGGTACCCTGGGCCCCCCGCGTCTCTGCTCCCGGTCTCCGGATCGTCCTCCTTGGCCAGTCTCGAGGTTTTCTTTCTCCTAGGACGACAAAGGAAGAGCGGCAATACCTATTCATAGACATTTTTCCCCCACCATTGATATAGTGGGGTGGCATATAAATTTATAGTCAAAACATATGAACATGCACATTTCTTTTTGCATTCAAAAACAAAAACACCCACATTGAGAAACTCAGAATTTGATAGGTGATATGTCGGATATTTTAAGTTAGAACTGAATTAATCTGAGACAGTACCCTCTAGGATTCCAGAGGATTCCTCCAGTTGTTGCAGAGTGTGCCTGGGATGGCAACACTTCAACTGGTTAATGTGGACCCACTTGTCTTCCCCCTCTGCCAAACCGCCTTTGGGGATGCGGATCTTGTAGGCCACAGGGGAGATCTTGTCTATAATCTCAAAGGGTCCCTTCCATGTAGGCAAGAATTTTCGCTGTTTTGCCTGGTTTCTTTGGAAATTGTATAGATAGACCCGGTCCCCCACCTGATATTCCTTCCTGGAAGTCTTCAGGTCATAGTGGGTCTTCATGCTATCAGCTGATCTTTCTAGATTCCGCTGAGCATAAGCAAAAGAATGTTGAAGGTGTTTCCTTAAATTCTCCACATACTCGTGAGTTGTGGAGGCATTTATTAGGGTCTGCTCTTGGGTCCTGTAGAGCAAATGCTGCGGAAGCACCATCTTGCGCCCAGTCATCAACTCAAATGGTGACATTTTGGTTGCAGATGAAGGGGTAGATCTGATGGCCATTAGGACCAGAGGTAATCGGATATCCCAACTTGGCCCAGAATCTGCCACAAACTTCTTTAATATGCTCACAATGGTTCGGTTATATCTCTCTACTGCCCCAGAAGAAGCTGGCCGGTAAGCAATATCCAACTTCCTTTTGACCCCCAGTATCTCCCACATCTTTGTCATTACTTCACTGGTGTAGTGGCTACCCCTGTCTGACTCAATCCTTTGAGGTAGACCGAAATGGGAAAAGATGTGGTTAATCATCAGGGCAGCTGCAGTTTCTGCCTTGCAATTTGGGGCTGGGAGACATTCCACCCACTTGGTAAGCAAGCATGTCACAGTCAACATGTACTTATTCCCCCTAGCAGAGCGAATCACTAGGCCTACAAAGTCGATTTGTAAATCTGACCATGGCAGTGTCATCCCCCTCTTTTGGAGGGGTGCACGGTGTGTGAGGGATGTTGGCTGAAATTGTGCACACACAAGACAACCCTTCAAGTATTGGTTGAGGTCCTGGCCCATGTGTGGCCAGTATGCAACCTCTCTTAAGATTTCCAGAGTTGTGTGAAACCCCCTATGACCGGCGGTGGCCGCATCATGAGCGTGACTTAACATCAGGCTTCGGAATGAGGTAGGAACCACCCACTGATCGTGGCCAGCTTTGGATTTCCTTACCAGCAAACCGTCTTGGATTCGGAACATTTTTGGACATTTCATCAACACTCTTAGGTCCTCTTTCCCAGTGTAATCGGTATCCGTCAGGGGAAAGTTCTCAGGGTCCTCAAGGTGTTGGTAAAACTTACCAATAATTGGATCCCCCTTCTGAGCTGTAATCAAATCAGCATCAGGGGTCTCCTTACTCCATTGTGCAATTGAAAGGTCTTTGTGAGCATTTGTCTGGGACCTAGTGATAGCAGTGACCTGGATTTCCCCCAACAGGGACTCAATCTCAATTAGATCCCCTTGGATGGCCCCGGTTTTGGCCAGCTGATCAGCTAAGTCATTTCCAGTTTTGTCTGGTCCCTCTACTTTGGAATGACCCTTGATCTTCTTCCAATAGATGGTCATCTCATTCGAGGTGACCAGATCATCAATGTTTTGGATCAACTTCGCATGTTTCAAGGGTTTGTTATTAGCACATAACATGCCTCTGGTTTTCCAATTAACCAGGTGCTCCACGAACCCGTTCCGTACATAATCCGAATCTGTGATTATGACCAGTTCGTGGAGTCGATGCTGGACAGCAGTGAGGATGGCCTGATGCACAGCCATCAATTCTGCCACCTGACTACTTCGGGGACCAATTTTGTATCCAGCGGAGGGTTCTGGGGACTCATTCACCCATGCATTCCCTACGCCGGCCACCAGTTCTTTCTTCCCGTCTTTGTCAACATGGTACGAGTATCCATCCACTTGTCCTCTTCAAAGACTTTGTGTGGGGAATTAAGGTATGCCTCTGTGTTGTCCTTGATTTTTAGACTTTCGTCCTCGAGACAGTTTTCTCTGGCACAATCATGCAAGTCAGCCAGACCTTGGCGAGGGGACTCTTCTTGTTTTGGCCATATCTGACCTCCACAGGAAAGCCTTGCATTGATAGAATCCAGGAAGTAATTCGGGAATTACTCACATTTCCGGCCCGGATTCTGTCACTTTGGAGATATTGCAGAGGCCAGTGTGGAGTCTCCCCTATGATGTGTTCCCCATGGATAAACGGGCGGTAATTCTTCAATGCCCACACCGTTGCCAGGAGTGCCTTCTCACAATCGTTGAATTTTTCCTCCACAGAGGATAAAGTTTTGCTCGCATAGGAGATTACTTTATTGACCTTGTCATGCTTTTGGTATAATACTGCCGTCAAGCACGTATTAGAGAACCCCGTCTCCAGGAAGAACTCCTTGTTTCTGACAGGGTAAGCTAGGCAGGGCGCTTGTGAGAGGCTTCTTTTGAGTTGTCTTACTGCCTCGGCTTGTTCTGGACCCCATTCCCACTTGACCCCCCCCTTCAGAAGATGAATCAGGGGTCTGGTGATTTCTGCGTAGCCCTCAATGAACTTTCTGCTGTAATTAGTCAGTCCAAGGAGGCTCCTTAGTTCCCGCAGAGTTGTGGGGTCTTTCAATTTTGAGGGCTTCCACTTTCTTTTCCTGGGGACAGAGACCCTGAGGAGTAATCTCATGCCCCAAGAAATTAACACGGGTTCGACACCACTGTGCTTTCTGAAAGTAAAGTTTTGCTCCGGCTGCCCTCAACTGGGTCAGAACATAACGGATCTCCGCTATGTGTTCCTCCACAGATGAACTTTTGATGAGGACATCATCTACATAAGCCAGGTTACCCCTCGCACCCAGGTCGGGCATGGCCTTATGTAGGAAAATGTTGAATTCATTGCCGGAGTTGAGGTATCCGAAGGGAGTCCGGGTCCATGTATACTGCTGGCCCCCAAAGGTAAAAGCCAGCTTGTATTGGTCCTCCCTACTGACAGGCACAGTCCAGTATCCATTGGTCAGGTCTATTGCAGTGAATACCTGTGACCCCTGGATCTGGGGCCAGCCCTTGGTCAATGTAGGGCAGAGGTCATCGGGAAGTATGGACCCGTTTGTTGAGCTCCCTGAGGTCGGCGCAGAGTCTCCACTGGCCGTTTGGCTTCAATATTCCCAGCACCGGATTATTGAAGGTGCTGTGAACTGGACGGATTATTCCCCGGGACTCAAGGTTCTTAATTATTTCAGTAAGGGACTCCATTGATGCGAGAGGCAAGCAATATTGCTTCACAAACACAGGAGTCATGCCAGGGTCCGTGGGGATTGTTGTTGTGTGGATGTGTCACACCACTCCCCGCACAAGCTACTACTCTTCCTACGAAGACACGCCCCTCCACGTCCACAGCCTCTTCCCAACCAGCACCCAAACACACACGTCCCGACAGGGGTACCTTATTGCCTTATCAGGTGTCACGCTATAGGGCACGGCGTGGCATGCTCGGCAGGGCTGGAGTTTATCGCCCTTCATGTTTGTGGCAAGCGAACTGGAGGCTTCTTCATCACAGAAACGCACTGAGGACTGCGCGACCCAGCGCGGCTCGGAGCACGTGACTCGTTGCCTAGCAATTTTGCAACACTTGGGTACATGTGTCACGTGACAGTGCTCACGTGTTTCCTTTCCATGGATAAAAGGAGTCCGGTTACGGAAAGCGTTGCTTTACAGCTGTTCTCTCTGGATCACGTGTCGCTTGCGCTTCGTTTCAGGACTCCTTACTTCATCTGACCACGGCTTTTGTTCAACGGACTGCTCAGTACCTAACCCTTGGTCTGCTTTGGAATCTTGGATTATTTGTTGACGAACTACTTTGCCCAACAGATTGCTTGTGTCTTGGCCCTTTACTTGCCTTGGAATTTGGATCCACTGGTGCCGACCTACGCTCTGCCCTACGGACTGCCTTGTGTTTAGCCCCTCGGACTGCTCTGGTACACTCTACGGATCATGTGTTACATCGGGACTCCGGTCCTGTCTTAGGTGGTCACCTGCCCGGACCTGCTGCCACTTCTGCCCGGACCCGCTGCCACTTTCTAACCACTGGCTAACGCCTACGTCCGACTCCCTGGGACAACGCTCCAGTACTCACAGGCATTTAGTGCCTTGGATGTTTTCACTAAGATTACTACAATCTGTACTATTACATAACCTTATACCTTCCTTTGCAGCGCTCCAGGGGTTTTTCCGGTTGTTCCCGAGTCCTGGCTCTACGGACTACCACCTTTGGCCCTAAACATCACTCTGGCGGTATTACCGTGATTGTCAGTCTGATACTTGGGAACAGAGGGATAGCCCATACTCTGCACGACCAACAACTGCGTAACAGACTGTGAAGCCTTTTGGTCATCCAGAGTATGAATCCCTCCACCGGGGACCCAGTGACCACTTTGATGCAAGCAGTAGCGGCCCTCAGGACCGACATGGCTGCCGCCACAACCGCCATACATGCCCGTCTTGACGCCTTACAGAGCACATGTTACCCATTACCCCCAGAATCCGAATTCGGGGACTCCGGCCCCCCGGATCAGCCAGCACCTGTTCCGGCCTCTGCACCCACTCCTGTGTTGCTTCCGACACCCGTTCCTCTTGCTGCCCCAGAACGCTACCAGGGGGACCCTCGGAAATACCGTACCTTCATTAATCAATGTAAACTTCACTTCTTGTGCAGACCCTTGGCTTTCCCCGATTCAGTCACAAAGGCCGCATTTCTTCTGTCACATTTATCTGGGGTGGCGGCCACCTGGGCAAATCCAATGTTGGAAAACGATCATCCCGCTTTGTATGATTTTGACCTTCTCATAACGGAAATGGCCAAAGTCTTTGATACACGCCATAAGGCTCAATCAAGGGATCTGGAACTCCTGGACCTAACACAGGGTAAACTATCGTTGATAGAATACATTGCTCTGTATAACCAACTCGCCGCCGAGACTTCCTGGCCGGAGGAGAAAAAGGTGATTGTGTTCTACCGTGGCTTATGTAACACCATGAAGGATGCGCTTTCAGTGGTTCCTGCCCTTCCCTCAGTGTTTTCGGATCTGGTGGATCTCGCTTTACAGATAGATGCAAGGAGATCCAAGAGAAGGACAGAAACAATGTTCACTAGGCAGTCCGGCCAGGCCTCTTCTACCACCCCTTCCGAACCCATGCAAATAGGTGGTATCCGAAGCCCGATAACACCGTCCGAGCGTGAACGCCGGAGGGCGGATAACGCCTGCTTTTATTGCGGGTTAAACGGGCACTATGTAAGGGAATGCCCCCGACGCCCTAAGAACAAAACCCCGGGTTTTCAGAGGGCTCGCCCATGATACAGGGGGCACCAGCGAGCCTGTCTTCAAACCCCTCTGAACCCGCCTTCGGCCCTGTCAGACCAGTGGTAGTCCAGGCCCTTATGAAACCCACTAGGGAGGTCGCACATGTGGTTCATATTGTAATTGACCCTGGGGCCACAGGTTGTTTTATCGATATAGCCTTGGCCCGTCGTCTCAACCTACCCCTGGTCCGAAAAGAGCACCCGGAACCCGTACATGCTGTTGACGGCAAGTCCTTGTCTTCCGGCCCCATTCAGTTGCAGACTGCGCCCTTGGAAGTATTGATTCAGAGCACCCACAGGGAAATCATGTCATTCGACCTTATCACTACACCACAATTCGGTGTTATAATGGGAATACCCTGGTTACGGCAACACAACCCGTTGATTAATTGGGGGACAGGTCAAGTCACGTTCGAGTCAGAGGTGTGTCAGCAGTTTTGTCTTGTGGATGGCGAATCGCTCTCCTCTCCTGCCAGGATCCTGGGCGCCATGGCCTCTACTCGCATTAATGACGTAACGTCAGAGACAGGGCCTTCGCATACCGTGGGGGCCATCCTGGCTAATATCCCCATCGAGTATCATGACTTCCACATGGTGTTTGATAAAGCCACGGCGGAGGGTCTACCCCCACATAGACCATACGACTGTCCGATTGATCTGGTTCCGGATGCACCTATACCCAGGGGGAGGATCTACTCATTGTCCCAATCAGAGGAGCGGGCCCTCAAAGAATACATCCATCAGGGGTTGCAATTGGGTCACATCCGTCCATCGTGTTCCCCTGCTGCCAGCCTGATATTTTTCGTGCCAAAAAAGGAAGGCGATTTGCGTCCATGTGTGGACTACAGGAGGTTGAATGCCGTTACCGTAAAAAACAGGTACCCTCTACCACTCATCTCCACACTGCTGGACAGATTAACAAGGGCTACCGTTTTCACCAAGTTGGACCTAAGAGGGGCATACAACCTGATCCGTATGCGACTTGGGGATGAGTGGAAGACGGCCTTCTGCTCCCGGCAGGGGCTATTTGAGTACACCGTAATGCCCTTTGGGCTTTGTAACGCTCCCGCAACTTTCCAGCGGTTTATCAATGACGTATTCTCTGACATCTTGGATACGTTCGTGGTGGTATACCTGGACGATATATTGGTTTTCTCGTCCTCGTTAGAGGAACACATTTGTCATGTCAGAGAGGTCCTCTCTCGCCTTAAGGCGAACGCCTTGTTCGCCAAGCCGGAGAAATGTACTTTCCATTCAAAGGAAGTGGAGTTCCTAGGTTTCCACATCCCCCCGGAGGCTTGTCCATGAACCAGTCCAAGGTTCGTGCTGTCATGGAATGGCCGACTCCGACTAACATTAAACAACTTCAGTCCTTTCTTGGCTTCGCTAATTTCTACTGACGGTTCATCGCCGGCTTCTCTTCCATCGTTTCTCCCCTGACCGCTTTGACCAGTCCTCTTGTCCCGTACTCTTGGACCCCTACGCAGCAAAGGGCATTCGAGGCACTCAAGTCCAGGTTTACTTCTGCCCCGGTCCTACAACACCCCGATCCCGACCTCCCCTACGTCCTGGAAGCAGACGCCTCTTCGTTTGCACTAGGTGCGGTGTTGTCCCAGCCTTGTCCAGCCACGGGTCGGTTACATCCGGTGGCCTATCATTCTCGGAAGTTCTCGGCAGCCGAAACTCACTACACTGTAACCGAGAAAGAGCTGCTGGCCATCAAGGACGCCCTCCAGACATGGCGACATCTCATGGGGGCAAAGCACCAAACGGTGGTTTATACAGACCACAAAAACCTGCAAGACCTGGCCTCCCTGAAGTGTGTAAACAGCCGGCAGGTACGCTGGCACTTGTTTTTTGCTGCCTTTGATTTTGTTGTAAAACACAGACCAGGCCTCATCCATGGCAAGGCTGACGCTTTGTCCCGATCTCCCGGTGGTGAATCCTTGGTTTCATTTCCAGACACACTATTAGGGAAAAGCCATGTTTGCATGTGTACGCCCTCGCCACCCATGCTCACTGCCATCAGACAATGGGTTTCTCAACATCCTCATACACTCACTGAATGGGACATTACACTCCAGGACGGGCTACCTTTCATTCAGGGCAAACTATTCCTTCCTACATGCGATGCACGCAACCAGGCGCTTGCATGGTCACATGATGAGGCCATAAATGGCCATCCCGGGCAACAATGCACCCTTGAATTGTTACAACGCTGGTGCTGGTGGCCATCCATGAGAAAGGACATAGAAAACTATGTAAACACATGTTCTATATGTGCACAATGCAAAACACGCAGAGGACGGCCATTGGGGTTGCTCCTGCCATTACCCATACCTCCCAGGCCTTGGCACACCATCTCTATGGACCTCATCACTGATCTACCTCGCAGACAGGGTTACAATACCATATGGGTTATCGTCGATTCATACACCAAAATGGCCCGTTTCGTTCCCTGCACAGGCATACCATCGGCCCCAACACTGGCTCGCCTGTTCTTCAAGACGGTTTTCTGTCTTTTCGGTCTACCACATGTCATTATATCGGACCGGGGATCCCAGTTCACGTCCTGCTTCTGGCGTGCTCTTACCGGACTCCTGGGGATCGATGCTCGCTTCTCTTCGGCATACCACCCTGAAAGCGATGGGCAGACGGAGAGGGTTAACCAAGCCCTAGAACAGTACCTGCGCTGTCTGTCCCTTCAGTACCAGGACTCCTGGTTCAAGCTGCTCTACCTTGCTGAGTTCGCATACAATAATTCCCGTCATTCGGCCACTGGGTTCTCTCCCTTCTATTCTCTGTATGGACAACATCCTCGCGCCCTACCGCTCCCTGATTTCTCCTCTGTCACTCCTGCTGCTAACGCCTGCGTGCGTGATCTAGCCGGTGTTCATGCACAAACTTTGGTCCACCTCCGCGAGGCTCAGTCGGTGATGAAGGTTAAGGCAGACCGTAAGCGGGCCGAGGCGCCGGTATATCATGTGGGCGATCGGGTGTGGTTGTCGACCAGACACTTGCGAATCCCTGGTTGTCGCAAGCTGTTGCCCCGCTTTGTGGGCCCCTATCGGATCATCGGAATCCTAAATCCCATGGCCCTGCGTCTGTCTGTTCCGCGTGCTTGGCGGATCCACCCGGTTTTCCATGTCTCCCTCCTTAAGCCATACCTTGCTTCCACTCGCGTCCTTGTTCCTCCCGCCCCGTCTCTGTGTCTTCCCAGGACGTTTTTGAGGTCAGTGCCATCCTTGGGTCACGCTTCCATAGGGGCCGCCTCCAGTACCTGGTGGACTGGCTGGGTTATAGTCCCGAGGACCGATCCTGGGTTCCCACCCATGACGTCCAGGCCCCTCTTCTGGTGTCGCAGTTTCATAGGGACAACCCGGCTAGCCCACGGGGTCGTGGGCCCTTGCGCGGGGATTCTGTCACACCACTCCCCGCACAAGCTACTACTCTTCCTACGAAGACACGCCCCTCCACGTCCACAGCCTCTTCCCAACCAGCACCCAAACACACACGTCCCGACAGGGGTACCTTATTGCCTTATCAGGTGTCACGCTATAGGGCACGGCGTGGCATGCTCGGCAGGGCTGGAGTTTATCGCCCTTCATGTTTGTGGCAAGCGAACTGGAGGCTTCTTCATCACAGAAACGCACTGAGGACAGCGCGACCCAGCGCGGCTCGGAGCATGTGACTCGTTGCCTAGCAATATTGCAACGCTTGGGTACATGTGTCACGTGACAGTGCTCACGTGTTTCCTTTCCATGGATAAAAGGAGTCCGGTTACGGAAAGCGTTGCTTCACAGCTGTTCTCTCTGGATCACGTGTCGCTTGCGCTTCGTTTCAGGACTCCTTACTTCATCTGACCACGGCTTTTGTTCAACGGACCGCTAAGTACCTAACCCTTGTCTGCTTTGGAATCTTGGATTATTTGTTGACGAACTACTTTGCCCAACGGATTGCTTGTGTCTTGGCCCTTTACTTGCCTTGGAATTTGGATCCACTGGTGCCGACCTACGCTCTGCCCTACGGACTGCCTTGTGTTTAGCCCCTCGGACTGCTCTGGTACACTCTACGGATCATGTGTTACATCGGGACTCCGGTCATGTCTTAGGTGGTCACCTGCCCGGACCTGCTGCCACTTCTGCCCGGACCCGCTGCCACTTTCTAACCACTGGCTAACGCCTACGTCCGACTCCCTGGGACAACGCTCCAGTACTCACAGGTATTTAGTGCCTTGGATGTTTTCACTAAGATTACTACACTCTGTACTATTACATAACCTTATACCTTCCTTTGCAGCGCTCCAGGGGTTTTTCCGGTTGTTCCCGAGTTCTGGCTCTACGGACTACCACCTTTGGCCCTAAACATCACTCTGGCGGTATTACCGTGATTGTCAGTCTGATACTTGGGAACAGAGAGATAGCCCATACTCTGCACGACCAACAACTGCGTAACAGGATGTCGGTGCGGCCACAGTCATATGAGTCTACTGCAAAGAGATCTTGGAAATCCAAGAAAACTTGTTTCAACTTTTGCTTTTGTTCCAGAGTCACACAGGCATCAGCTAGGTTGACTCTCTCTTCCACCATCTGCCTGAAGCCTGGAAAGACTTCTGGTTTGGCTATCTCCGCGGCCTCCTCCAGCTGGGTGGAGAAGTCCCTGGTCAGAGTGCTGATTTGGACCGGAGGCTTCAGGTGGGAAAGGCAGCCCTCATGGACCTGGAAAATCACCTCATCCCTCCTGAAGTCACAAGTCACATCTTCCTTACCATAGGGGCAGGAAGTGTACACCAGGAAGTTCCCCCCATGCCGGGTAAAAATCCTGTCTGGTGTTGTATTGTCCTCACTGTCACTGTCAACGCAGTCCTTGGGGATTGTCCCTAACAGTTCATTACTTAAATCAACGGAAAAACGTCGGTCATCAACCGCCATTTCAATAATGGTGCCTGCGGCTAGAGTAATACTCTTTAAGTCGCTGTTATCCACCTCTATTAGAAGGATGTCATGTTCTATGTTGACTAATGGTGTTGGGTTTACCCCTAACCCTTGCTGTTGGAGAGAAGCATTTAGATGTATGTAAGCATCAGGGTTTTGCAAATATTGTCCTCTTTTAGCTTTCACTTCCAGGGAGAATTGTCGGGTCCTTTCTGGGATGGTGACCTCCTCTTTGATCTGAATTTCAACTGCATAAGGTAGCAATTGAGCTGACCTAAATGCTTTTTCTGGATCATCAAAGCCCATGGGATTATCCGCTAATCGGGACCAAGCTTTGAAGTTTATTAGGTCCAAACTAATGGCAAAGCGATTGAGAATGTCACTGCCTAAGTAAAAGGCGGCAGTGACGTCTCGCACGACCCAACAATTATGGACTATGCTCTTGTTGCCAATGGAGATTTTGAGCATACACCTGCTTGGCAGGAGATGTTTGGAATTAGGTGCTTCCAGGTCCATTTCCCATTTATATATCAGTTTGAAGGTGGGAATGGCTGGATCGTTTGGGAGTTGGCGGAACATGGCTTCGCTGATGAAGCTCTTACCGTTGTTCACACACACTCGAGCGAGAACAGAGTCCTTCCCATCATTTAACTGGACAGGGATGAACAACTGCTCTCCAATTTGCTGAATATCAGCCAGGCTCTGAGATGATTTCACATCTTTCTGGACTATAGGAGTGGGAGCTTCGGATTGTGGATTAGTATAGAATCTCAGAGTGTTTCCTTCCAGCGTGGAGTACCACTTTAGACTGGAAGGAAGGTTGATTTTCAGAAATAGAGAGGACCCTCCATCACCAGTCTGTTGTCCTACTGCTATTACTGTCACATCTGGAATCTGGTTGTTCTGGAAGTGAAATTCTACTTGGTCAGATTTTTGTTCAACCATGTGGCATGTGCCGTTTAAACTAACATGGTTGACACTCTGTTTTAATTTTATTGGTCGGCTAGTCTGGGTCCAGAGGACCTTGTTTACGCAATCTATTAAGGGTGACAACCTCCTCAGGAGGTCATTCCCCAGTAAACAAGGGGTGCCCCCTGGAGTCACAACTATGACCGGGTGTTTCAACTTGTGTCGCCCAATTTTAATGTCCAAGTCTGCCATCCCCTCGACGGGAATTTTCTTCCTGTCAAAGTTCTGGAGTTGTCCAGGAAGTGAGGTGAGAGGAATTTGGTAATTCCCTCCCCTTCCTGCATTCAGTTCATCAAAGGCCCTTCTGGACAGAAGGGTAGCTTGAGATCCCGTGTCTACCAGCGCTGAAATTGTACCCTGCCCCTGTACTTGTACCGGGGCATAGTATCTTCCCTCCTTCTCCTCAAGGGGGCACAGATAATGCACATTTTTGGACAACTGGTGGGCTAACTTTCTGGTTTTGGACATCGCTAGCGAAGAGATTTGGGCAGAATTCTGTGGAGAGCCTTGGGAATCTGAAAGAAAAAATTGGCAACTGGAGATCAGAGCCATTGTGGGTTCCCCTGGCTCCGGTTCCGGGCCGCCCCCCCCCTTTTGGGAGGCAGTCATCAGGATGGGTTTGAACCAGGGGATTTTCTTGCTGTTGGTTCTGGGATGAGATGGTGGGCGGCGGTAGCTCAGTCTCCACATCTACCCAGTCTGGATTTGCATCCCTAGGGACCTATTTTTCTTTGGGAGGAGTTCCCCCCTCGCTGAAGGAGAAGATCCTTTTCCCAGGATCCTCTGAGGATCCCTCTCCCTCAAATTGGAAGATCTGTACCTCCTCCTGAAACTGAGTGTTTGGGTCTTTTGTTTCTCCTACCCCCCCTCTGCTCCTTACGAGGCAGACTTTCAGGGGCAAGAGATTTTGTTTCCGGTTCCTGGGTTTCCAGGGGCTGTTTACAAGTGAGGAAGGAAGCTTCCTCCAAGGCTTTACACCCCCCTTCCCTTTGTGCCTCCTCCCTGGGAACCTGTGAGTTATCGGGGTGCTGCCCCCGTCATTGTTCTGGAGCACCAGGTCCAGAGTTGGGTGCGTTCTGCGCCGGCATGCCGATCTGAGGGTTCTGCTGAGCCCTCAGTATGTGACCCAGATCCCGGGCCATGTTTTGAACCTGGCGCTCTAACTGGGAAACCCGCTCAGGCTGATACGGGGCCCTGTTTTCTCCCCTGGGCTGATCCCGGGAAGGGTAGCTATCCCTTCTTTGGTAGTACCCCTGGTTGGGAAGATTTGGATACCCCTCCACCCTTGGCCTCCCCTCTCCCGGATTCGTTTGTCTGGGCTCAGGGAATTGGGGAAAGAAGGGTGGAGGATTTTGGGGCTGGAAGTTGGGTGGATACCTGGGGAAGAAGTTCTGCCCAGGGTTTGGTGAGTTTCTGCCCTCCTGTGAGAAGTTGGGAGGGAAGTTCTCTGGGTTAGGTGCTTGGCTGAATCCCCCCCCTTGGGCTGGAGGAGTCCACACATAACCCAGGATGGGTCTGTTTCCCTTGTACCGGGGACTTACATAATCAGGAGAGCGAGGGACCCCATTTGTGGGGCTGCCTCCTTGGCTCCCTTTCTGTGACTGGCCCGAGGATCTTCTGGGCCTAGCATTATTAGATGCAGGTAGATTTTTAGGCCCCCACATCTCCAAATCTAAAACGGGGGTGACCTTTACCTCTGCCACCTTGGCAGAGGCAGGGGTGTTGTTGGCTTTGGGGTTTTTGGGCGCATTATTTTTATTTTCTATTGGCTTCTGCACCTCATAGATCCGGGTCGCCTGTTCAATGACCCAGTCTAAAGATCTTTTCTCGTGAAAATCCCTCACAAGCTGGGTCATTATGTATTTGGGCAAGGCATGGAAAAACGTATTAATACATTCTCTGCTATCCGTGCGCACCCTTCTTGTGGTCTGTGCAAAAGCACGCTTTAACTCCTGCACAAATTCTTGTGGGGCCTGATCCTCCCCACATTGTAAATTGTAGGCTGCCTTGCGAGCCTCTTGAGGATTTCTATGAGTAGAAAAATGTTTCAAGATGGCCGCCTTATAGGTGGACCATCTTAAATGATTTTGGTCCTCAGCCCCGCAAAGAAACTGGAGTATTCCGGGGAGAAGGTCCACTTTACATATTGAATACAGCTTTGGCTGTCCTTCAAATGGAAAGTCTCCATCATTTGCTCAAACAACTCTAAGTGCTCCCAAACAGAATACTTGGCGTTCTTATGATAAGGCGTGATGACGCTCCTGATTGTCTTAATCTGCTTTAAGGGGTCCTTAAGCAAGGCCCTTTTTGTCTTATTGGCCCTTTTGGTCCGGGTAACCCTGGTCCATTCATCTTCTGACTCAGAGGCACTGCTCCCAGAGGTTACCGTCTGTTCTTCCAGGTTTTCCCGGATTCTGCGAGCCTGGGAATGGCTGGCAGAATGTGGGGACCTGGTCTCCTGTGTCCTGTACCGCTCAGAGGAGTCTTCAGATCCCTCCTTGCTGCCAGGATTTGATGGGTACCCCCCCACTGACCTAACTGGGCAGAGGTTTTCAGGATGCCCTTAATGGGTCTACTCTCCTGGGGTTCCCCATTAAATTGCACTGTGCTTGGGTGCCCATACCCGGATGCCCGCCCCTCCATTCCTGGGTGGTACTGGCCTATGAGCCCCATGCTTCTGGCTGGATAGTAATCTGCCATCCCTGTGGCCCGGTGCTCATGTGTGCCAGGGGACATGGGGGGGCAGAGTCCAGGGACTGAGAGAGATAAAGGCCTCTGCTACTAGGGCTCCTGAGGTTATGCTCAGGAGTTTCCCTTTCCCAGCGAACCTGGTCTCTATCCGCCCCTGCTCCCTGTTGCAATGCAAGAGCCTGCGCCTTCAGTTCCTCAGTTAAGGCCTTACTAGACTATC
This sequence comes from Ambystoma mexicanum, assembly GCF_040938575.1. NCBI lineage: Eukaryota > Metazoa > Chordata > Amphibia > Caudata > Ambystomatidae > Ambystoma > Ambystoma mexicanum. The sequence goes on along the minus strand of NC_090937.1, from coordinate 162,017,395 downwards.
AGTCTCTCCTGCATCGCTACCTGTTGATGGAGCCTATCATTGTGCTGGCAGAGAGCCTCATTCTCTCTCTGTGCCTCCTGATTGGTCCTGGAGCACTGGGCCAGTCTTTGCTGCAGGAGGGTTACCTCCTGAGCCATGTCCCTATTGGCCTGCTCCTTTCTTGCTAGAGCATCCTCCACCCTCCTGGTGTGCTCTAACAAGTTCTGGTGTTCTTTTTGGAGGTCACCCAGTCCCTGGTGGGCCAGGTGATTTTCTTCCATTTTTCTCCTTAAGTGGCAGACTTCCTGGCCTAAGGTATCCCTTTCCTGACTAAGAGCCTGCATCTGTGCCGCCAGGTCGTCCCTTTGCCTTTGGAAGGCACCAGCTTTCTGGCGCTCCTGGTCAAACTCTGCCTGGGTATCCAGGTCTTTCAACATCAGTTTATTGCTCTCTGCCTTCTCCCTATCTAGGTGGCTTTGCAGGGTGACTACCTGCTCAGCACATGCCCTATTGAAGTCTAACTGTTGCTCCAGCTTTTTCTGGCTCTGCAGTAGGGAGTCCAAACCTTCTTGGTACTCTTTCTGCAAGGCCAGAAATCTGGTATCCTGGTCAGCCTTTTCCTGTTGCAGGATGTCCATATCCCTCTTTATTTTCATGATGTGCTGTCTACTCTCATTTTCTGACTCCTGGCTCCCCTGCAGCCTCTGCTCAGAAGAGACCAGGTCAGATTGGACCTTCTCTAACGCCATCTGTCGCTTATTCGCCAGATCTTGGCTTTCAGTACATTTATCCTGCATGTCTCCCATATATAGGTACAGGTATGCCGCTATCCTAACCATCTTGTCTTGTTCATCCTTAGCTTTAGGAGCCATGTATAGTTCACTCAGGGCCACATGTAAGGGACCCTGATCTCTCCATATATCTGACCCTGTTTCCGTGACCTGTTGCGTAATGGCCTGCAACCAGACCATGCGGTCCTGGTGAGTCCACTCACCTCTCACAAATAACTTATGTAAGAAGTGCTCTCTGGCTATTTTCATGTCTACTAAGGTCGTCATTATGGAATTTGAGTTCCTTCCTGATTTACAGAAGTTTGTATTTTATTTTTGCAAAACAGACCTTTTCCTTAGAGCGTTCCTTTGAGGAGTGCTTTACAGCGTAACACAGCGTGGTGATCTGACCGGATATGTGTATCTGGTCAGCTGGCACGCTGTATTAATCTGCACAAATGGTAGATCTAACCCAAACGTCCCGCTCGAGCCCCCAATTTGTAAGAGGATTCAATTCAACACTACAGCTAAATCAACGCCTAGTCTAGAATACTGAATGAAAACCCTTATTGATATATCCTTATGTCCAGTTCATGCGTTCTGGATGACTACCCCTATATAAAACCCCTCTCTTGGAATCCCCCTGACCCCACTGAGCCAAGAAGTAGTTCTGTTTTGCAAGTTAAAAGGTTTATTTGAGAATTTAAACAATAGATATATATATATCACACTTTATAATAATTAATAATTGGATATCACACTTAATCTGAGCAGTAATCAATAATGGATAGTCCGGCACTAGCACACTTCTTTATAATCAATGATGAGTGGTTATAGGATGGATAAGATAGCAACAATACTTTGATGGTTTCAAATGGATGCAATGTGGAATGAAATGCAGTACAGAAAATAACTTGATAGGATTTCAGCAAAAGACAATGTAATCACTTTTCTCTGGCAATCCACTCCCCCTTTTATGCAATGCAAGGAAATGGAAGGAAAGCACACAGTTCTCAGAAATGCAATCAAATGTAATTCAGTTCACCCCAGCAAGCTCAGACTACAGAAGTTTGAAACACAGGCCCAAAATGCTTTTATATGTGCTGGCAATTAAGTGAAAAATGTGCTAAAATGCTTTTAATTCCCTCTAGAGGTTCAGGGTGAGTGGTATCAAGTTAATATTAGTCCAGGCTCACTCTAGCAATGATTCAGGGATGGTTCTTAAGAGGCAAACGAATTTTTAGCAAGGAAAGCAAGGAAGCTGCTGTTTTCACACGTGGAGAAATTTGCAAATCACGGTAAAATTCGCGAGTGCGTTTTTCACGATTGCGGCGAAAGTATCGGGAATAGGAATGCGGTTCTAGGTCCGTTGAAAAGCCAAGATTCCCAGCTTTCAGAGGAAAGTTACTGCAAGTCTCTAAGACAAACGGTCACGGAGATATGAGCGATATGGTAAAGGTCGTTTTTCAGATTTGAAATTTTAAAGTTCAAAGTGACAAGTGACAGTTAGCAACTAGAAATGACTGGTGACAGCTTTACAAAATGACAGGTGACAGGAGGCAGTTCTACTTAGATTAAAATAGATTGAATTATATTATTTTAACTAAGAGATTGGTTCTGCTAGGTACTCACAATATATTTAGAAATAGAATGGGCCTCGCCATGGATCTGGTCAGGTTTCCTTCACTCGCCACGGACGGTCTCTGCGCACAGCGTCTGGGTCAGCTCTACTCTGCTGGTCTGGTCTGGGTCTCTGGTTCTGATCAGGTCTGTGGGTCCGGATACAGCGGTCTTCGGTTCAGCTGGTCTCTCTCTGGATACAACACTGCCCTCTGGCAAATGGCAAGAGTTCTTGCAAAGAATTCAAACAGCTCGCCTGGCTGTGATAATGGCAATGATTTGAGGCCTGCTAAAGAGGGATTTAGCTTGTAGTTGACCTCTCTGCTACAAATTCTGAAGTAAAGTCTTGGTCTCTGAAGGTGGATAGATTGAAGTCTCTATGTTGGCTCTCTGGAGGTTGATGGAGGTAAAGTATGGATTTTCCCGGCAGAGTGTCCCGCAGCAGATGGAATAGAATGTCCCTATCTGTCCTGTCTGTCTGCTTTTATGTGTTTTGAAAATGGGTGGAGAGGCTAGCTTCCTAGGCCCTACCCCTCTCCACTTGTCATTGGCCACTTCCTCCTCTTCCCCTTGATTGGGGGAATGAAATGAAGTGTCATCATGATGAGGTCTGTTTATGATACAGAGAACCCACCCCTGTCAACTTTACACACAATCTATATTTGATCAAAAAGACATATTTCATAGCTACACAGTGGTTTGAAATTACATGCACCCATCATGAATATCACATGAGATATACCCTGTTCAAATCTGCTCTTCCTGAGAGCTTGCATTGAGAAATGGCAACATATTTCACTTTTTGGTCAAGTTACCAATATCAGATTCTTACTCAAATTTACCCAAATGTGTGCAAGGCATGAAGGCATTGATTGATGAAGTATCAGACTTTTCACATGCAGACATTTTAAGTAATACCCTCTTAACTGCTAGTTTGCCTCCAGATCATGCCACCGGTTCTAAAAACCTCTTAAAATGTGGGCAGAAAAATCACAAGTATTATGGTATCATTTAAATAATTATGACAAGTCCATACTATGAGTTATTCATCTTTTTCTAAAACCATATTCTGGCTACAGGGGTGTCTTTTCAGGTCACATGGTGCAGAAACCAGTCCTTCCACTTTCTTCAAGCTCAGCCTCTGTCTCCAGTTTCTCCCCCTCCCAGTTTCTGCCAAGAGGAAGCCATTTTTATTACCCCTGCAATAAACCATCTGCCTGGGCCCTGGAAGGCCCATTGTTCAAGAGGAAGCCATTTATGGCCACTTCAATAAACCCTCTGCCTGGGTCCTATGTTTAGTCTCTAGCAGTCCCTTGGTAATTCAATCAGAGAAGTGTCATATCCCTTTTGGGTTTGAACAGCAAAAGGCAGCTCGGCCTGGGAACACAGCAGTTGTGCAAGTCTCAACTCCTGTCGGGGGTAGCTGGTGGGCAGAATTCAGTTCCTTAAGCCAGGCCCCAGCTAATGTCACTTTTAGTTACCCAGTTTTCTGCATTCAAATAAAACTAACCATTTTTACACATGCAGCTAGAATGCTGATTCTAAGTTTAAAACTATGACATTTAAACAATTGCAACCTATGTGACACTCAAAAGTAGGTCACTCATTTCTTTTAAACATTTAGATTTTTAGTGTCTTTCAGTCCAAATTTACTTAAACTGCTGAAATCCACAGCTCAGCCAGTCTTGTTATAAACCTTCAAGTCACTTCAGAATATAACTTTACATTGTATCCACCTCTCAGTAAGTCTTTCTTTGGCCTGCTTTGGGTTCATTTATTCAGTTTTACAAAAAAAAAAAAAATCTGGTGGTTTTAAAACGCCGGCTTTCTGATAGTGGTGAGTACTGGTAATGCAACCATTTTGGGGATTTTTCTTGGATTAATGCATTCCAAACAGGAATGGTTCTTACATGGTAGTAAATCCTTGCTTAACATTGTTTTGATGGGGCTCCTTACAGTAAAATGGTTATGTGGAACCCCAAAAAAGGGTTGAATCTTTAAAGTGGTCCAATGAGCCACGATTTCAGCAACTTTTTGACATCAGTAACAGTGGATTTTGTTAACAAAGATCTTTCTTTACACTGGTGGGTGGCAAGTTAGGTAACCATTTTGGTGTGCGCACAAACTGCGTGGTTCTCCTGGATTCTGGCGCACTTGTGGGCTTTTTGGCCATCTTGGATTTTCTAAGCCCACAGCACCAAATGTTGCAGCATGATAGCTCAAACGTGGGTCAGGACACCCAACACACCTAAAGGTGTTCTGCAAAAACAAGCATCTAACACACACCCAATTTGCTGAAGTTCAGGCCCAACTCGCAGAAGATGCCAGTACCATTATTGCACAACTCCTCTTGTCTGAGAAAACATTTCAGCCTATATCCAGTCTAGGAAAAACACCACCCACCATTTCATGAGTGCTCGCATTCGATTGCTCTCACGTTAGCATGCCTGGTGAATAATGACATGTGCCAATTAGTGCCTGATTGCTAAACGCTAGCTGTTGGGGTGTGGAACAGCAGATTCTAGTTTCAAGCCTGGTGGGTATGGGTGATCTTTCCACATTAATTGATGATTTAACGCCCCCCCGCACCCACCCACACTGGGTTTCAAAATGGAGCAGACACCCATCCTTAAGTCACCAATGAGAGCCAACCACAGAGAGGAAAAACCCACAAAACACAAACTACAATCACCTTGACAGCGAAAATCAAATTAGTGTAACACAACCACATCTACTCTAGTTGCAAGTAGATCACGCCTCACTGTAATAACTTCAGCATCCCATACCAAGGGAGTTGGATCATTTAAATATGACAACTGACCCAAATATGAAGTAGAACTAATGCAACCTACAGCGTCTGGGCGGTGGTGTCCTCCTTCCACTTTGTAGGGTAGGGCGAGGCAGCATGGAGCAAAAGGTGGCGGGGGGGTTCTTTTTTTTTTAATTAACATGTGTTCAGAAAAGTGGTTGGACAACCAGTCGGAGCCTTCTCCCGATATGGTGTCAAAAAGTTTCACTCCCTATAGGTGATCTACATTTTAGAAAAGATGTTACCACTCCATAGTCCTCGTTTAATTCAATCAAGATAGTTGTGGCTTTGCATGAACTTACATGACATTTTCAAATCGGTTCATATATCGGGCGGGGTGGGGATGGGAGTGCTACGTCCAGAGGTACATTCTTAATTTCGTCATTTTTACAAACAATGGTAAGGTCTTCTGCAGGCAGGTAGCAGCCAAAATGAACTGCACATAATGACGGATCAGAGATGAACATTGGCATGTTGCTATGATGCCCAGCACACCACAGGCGAGAAACAAAGTAGGTGCAGAAAACTACAGCAGAAGGGCAGTAGCCCACTTTCTATCGCAGGAAGTCCCATTAAGAGGCAGGCAGGCAGGCAAATCAGGAAGATGGAGGACAATCAGGGGCGGGAGTGTAAGTGCAGTGACAGCAAATGGGGTTAGGGGAAGAGGGTGACCAACCTTAGCAGCTGTATCCATTACCATAACGTTGAGCTTCTGTAGGGCATAATGCCTTATGTCTGGTCTCCTGGTCAGAGGCAAAACTAGATAATATGGGGGGGAGGCTAGTACATGATGGCCTTCATTAAATATTATCAACTTCGCACTGAATTGTAATTCAGAAACATGATTGGAATTTTAAACCAAGCACATTTCGATTTGTATTTGCCAGTTAAAACTTGTGTGTTGGCTTGTGTCAACTCAGTGTCACTACAGTAAGGAGTGTCAGGTGTCAGCAGTAAGGTCCCTGGCAACAGAAAGCATAAGAGACATGAAGTCATGGTAGAGCGTAATATGACATTGCATGACTCCGCCTAACATCACATAGCAGAAGAGAAAGGATGCGGAAGAACGTGTTGCATGGATATAAACAAATAAATGTGATTAACTGAAATTCCAGGGAAAAGGGTTGTCCCCAGACGTTGGAAGGTCTACTGAGCAAATAGTTAAACCTTCAAGTCATTCGACCTCCAACACTTACAGAACCATATAATTGACCCGAAAAGCCTGCGTTTCTAGACTAAGGGTCTCATTATGATTTTGGCGGCAGCCATGCCGCTATTGGCGGCTTGGCTGTCGCCGAAATCGGGTCTGGGTCAGAGTTCCCAGAATGGGGAATTACCGGGCCATTCCGAGTTCGGAGGGCCCGGTAATTCCTCCCTCCAGCAACCTGGGCCCAGACCTTCCCCATTCCCATTTCAGCCCCCATAGGGCTGAATGGGAATGGGGAGGGGAGCGAACAACGGGCCGATTACGAACGTCCCGTTGTTTGCTCCCTCTTCCCCTCGCGGGACCCGGTAAGCACGCCTGGTTTGACCAGGCGTTACTTATCGGGTCCCGCGAGGGGAGCTTGTAATGAGGCGGGACGGGTGTAACGGGTCCGCCTCCTTTAGCGGGTCCCGTTAACCTGTTCTGCCTAACTTGTAATGAGGCCCTAAATGTTCCAAAACGCCACACCAAAGTTATTTAAACGACAACTCTTCATAACTACTACTCTGCCAGACAACCATGCAATTAACAGAGGTGGCTCATCCATAATGGGCAAGGGGCGTCGAACCACCAGGATGCCCCTTCTCATTATGGAGCAGCCACCCCAGTAAAATATGAGCACTACCTCAGCTGAGGGAGTGTCCTTAGGGAAGAAAATTTCACCAGCAACGCAAGCTCAATGAGCCAGGCAAGGCTGGGGGCCTTTGCTTCCCCAGCCTTGCATGGCTCATTTAAAATGCTGGCAGGCAAATTGTACGTTTATATGTGCAAGGGGGCGCTCCCATGCCTCCTCGCACATACAGACAGAGCAGGCTTGAGAAGGAAGTCTCCAGACCCACGGTCTGTCTACTTGTACGCATGTGCAGGAACTAGGAAACTTCCTGATTTCCGTTCATGCTTGCAGGGGGCTGGAGCACTGGAAACTCCGGACACGTGGCAGAAGGTAAGCTTGCTTATGTAAATGTTCAAATTTAAATTAGTTGTATGGAAGCGTTCATGCTGGTGTTAGGTGAACGTATGATGGCTGCTGGTTTAAGTGCATTCTGTGTATATGTATGATCTTTGTAGTATTTAAATGTATATGGGTGCGTGTATTGAAAGTGGCCATTCCCCTAAGGTACAATTAAAATATCCAAAAGAAATAGACACTGATGGACACACCCCAGTAGGGAATGAGACCAAGAGAGATTGCAAGTAAGTAAAAGGTATTAGTTGTATAAATATAAAGTGGGGCACGTCGTGGACTCTGCTACTCCGGGAGAGCTCTGCCCATCATACAAAAACTTCACATTTTATTTTAAAAACACATCATCTATGACACGTACTATACAGGTAACACAAATACATTTTATTGGTTCAATAGGAGAAAACAATGGTTTAGTGGTACTGGATTGGCTGAGGTGTGTGGGGCGGCTGGGCTCATCAGGGAGGGGCAAAGGGTCACACTCTGTCCATGCAGCTATCACTCCAACTAAGCTAAGCTTCACCGTAATCATGGGCATGTAAGAATTAATAAGACATTTAAGGTTCATCATAACACATTTTCATCTATAAATTGTTGCAATAGGTATGAACTCTTGACCTGGGCCAAAGTTGGGCAGAGGTGCGGTGGTCCAGGTGCCTTATCTTGGCAGGTGCTTTCGGGATACATTTATCAAATGCCTCGTGGATCAAACAGGGGTGTCGGGATTTGTTGGTACATGGAGACATGGAGAATATATGTTTGCCCAAGATTAGTTATATGGAGGCAATCAAGGGTGGCCCATGGGCAGGGGTTTTACTCCTGCTACATCAAAGAAATGAGGGGTTTTAAGGTTCCTGCAGACAGTAACTCTTAAGGTGGGGGTTGTTGGGGCAGGGGCAGGTTTGTGGAGACGGATGGTTTCCATGAGCCTGGCTCTGGCCCGGTCACACACAGGGCAGTGATCTCAGAGGGAGAACAGAGATACAGTGTCAGCTTTCAACAATTCATGCCCAAGCTTCAGTGAGAACAGGACAGCCACAGCGCAGACAGTCGGGAGGAGGTGGGGGTTGCTGGGCTGGCCGTGTGTGGCACTGGACAGGGGAGAGATGCAGGCTTGCCACTTAGGGTTTCATGTGCGACCTAGTTAAATATGTAGTTGTGGTTAATACAAAATGGAGTCACTGGGGTCCAAGAGAGGCATTGTTCTGTGTCATTCAGTGGCTTCCTTGCACCCGTCATCAGGGCTCAGCCAAGGGTATGTTTCCAACCATTGAATGAGCATAATTTACACTTCATCCGGAATGTAGTGGGGCCCAAATGACCCTTCCTCCCTTACATTCCCCCTTTTCGTTAGTTAATTAATGAAGATGCGGAGGCTTGCAAACATTGCTGTTCTTCTGCCTCAGCCACTGTTTTCATCCCAGGATAGTGTTCCCTTTATTGCCATCCATGCCCTGCACACAGATCTAAGACTTTCACCTTTCTGTGCATATTCATCTGGAGTACATGTCATGTGAAGGCACCATCTCCATCAAGATCCACCCACACCTCTTCGTACCATTCTAGTTCATGGGGTTCTTTTATTGTGGTGTTTTAAAGGCCATCTACCCTATATCCAGTGTTATACACTGCAGTCATTCGATATTTAAGTTCTGGGCTCTCCCCGGTTTGCACTTGGGCAGCTCATGCAACCTTTGCTGGGTTGCCCATTGTCACCATCATCATTGCACTGTTAGGAATTAATTTTGCACAGTATCTGATTCTTACCTGGCACACACAAAAAAAAAATCCGCAGAAAAAAATAGATGATGGTATTAATAGTTTCACAGCCATCCCAAGCCACAATGGGACCCACTGGAACAGGTTGTTGAACGATGTGCTTGGCTGCACGTCGCCTTCTTCCTTCATCCTGTCTCTGAGATAGCAGCAGCAGTATGCGATCACCTGCAACAGTGTGCCATTGTCTGCGCAGGCAGTAGGCACGAATGTGCAACACACACTCCTGATTTTTCATCAAACACCGCTGTCCATTGCTGTGAGTAGTTCGAACATATCTATTCTGCATTGTCAGCCGCAGGGGCCCAGAGTTCCATTTAGATGATGTTGAACCCTTCAGTTTCATTGGCCAACTGGATCAGCTCCCAGCGAACTATTTGCAGTCATTTGGCGTTCACTCGAGTCTGGATGCTTGGTATGAGTGTGACAAAGAATGTCTCTGCCGAGTTGAACAGGATTTGTGCCAAAAGTTCTGAGGATTCTGTGGAAATGTAATTTGAAGCCCTCTGTTTCCGTGACACCCTGTCTTGCAGCTGTTCTTCTGACAACACATCATACATTCGGGGTTCTTCTGTGGACTGGGACATCTCAGCTGGCAACCTCTGCCTTTGGATATGGCTCTCAGGAATTACCATTAAAGCCAAATGCAGCATTGCCAGGGCACACATACCTCTCCATGACGATGGGAGGTGCAAGTATGCCAGTTTGCAGCACACCCAGTAAGTGTCCACTAGGGCTGCTGTTCCTTTCTTCATGTCGGTCAAAATGAGTGTCTAGTTACAATGTTTGTTTGTGCCCAGGGACACCATCACTGGGAAAGCAAAGTTCGTATTGTATTTCACGTTGGGTCTTGATCGGTTTTTCGCGAGCTGTTACCCACGTTAGTTTGGCAGTGCTGAGAACAAATTGGAGTGCATGTTTCCTCGATCCATTGTAAATTCTCATTCGACAATCCTCGCAATGCTTCTGCTTTGCACATCACTTGCTCATATTTACACCTATATGGCTCCTTCACACAGAGCACTCCTTGTGGCTTGTTGTTGCAGGTTTTTACATTTTGCAGTAATTGTAACAAAATGGTGTGTGTTTGCTAGGTGCTTCTTATTCTACACAGTGCAAGATGAATAAGACACTGAGCCTCAGCAATAGGTGCTTCTTATGGTGATAAAAGTTTGGGGGTCTCCGAAGCATGGGGAATTAAGGAGCACACATAGCAACTGTCATTAGTTTCTTGTTTTGCCATGGTGCTCATATCTGCATACCATTTGTTTGATTGATCTGGGTGGCGTGGGTATTCTACTGCATCTAAACCCAGGCCATGATATGTGTCGTAACTTTCCACCCAACCCCACTTTCCCATCTCCTGTTCCCCCCTAGACCAGTCTGGGCTTTTAGTAAGTTTTGAAACCCAATGGGGAATATTCCAGTTACTGCTTTTACACCTCTTTCATTATTCGGCTGCCAATACATTGTGTCAGGTAATGGGGTGGAGGTCTGGGTTTCATCGTACAAGTAATCACCACTTGAGGCAGGTTGTGTGGACAACATGTGGCATTATTACTGCATCTGTAATATGATCGTTAATATCATACAGATTACATTCCTGATCAGGAATGTCAATTGCAGAGTATTCAACCAATGGGAGTCTGATGGTTTTGTTTTTGTGTAAGGTAGTTAGGTTTGTGGATACCTTGTGGGCTCAAATTAGTTTAAAACCAACCCACACAAGGTTGGTACCTTCTATCATTTTCACTCCCCCCCTTCTTTTATGTCAATAGAAATAAAAGACACTGCCCATTACAGTCCAAGACAAGAGAGAGAGCGCACAAGCCGACAAGCCATACAGTAGCAAATCATTATTTTGTACATTTATATGCATTACTACCCTACAATAAGTCATTATGTTCACTTATCTTGTTGCCATTTCATATTTTTGTTGTGCTCCGTTACCCCCATCTAGCATCACATTTATTTTTTGGTGCATTTCATTAACCTCATGGCACAGCCATCACCTGTTCGTCCTACTGCTCTTCTTGTGTCATTACACTATCATGTGCTTTTCATATGTCCAGTATTTTAGGCCCTTTACTGTCACTGCATTTGGTGTGCAATATACTTCTTCATATGGGCCATGAAATCTTGCAGCATTCCATCGTCTTACGAAACTGTATGTACACCATCTTCCTAGGCATCAGTTGTGTGTTGGGGCTGTCTGCTGTGGCTGTTACTCTATCAGTTTAATTTTCTTGTGTAAATGGTGGTACAATTTGTTTTTCTCTACTCTTTACTGCTCTTGTCAACTGTACAAAGTATTCTTGGAATTCTTCCACTAATATTGTAGCTGTTTTGGGAGCGTCTGTTGCTCTTCTAATTGGAGATATTGGCATGTGCATGCGTATCCCTGTCATTATCTTTTGTGAGGACAAGCGGTGGTCTTTGCTTGGTTGTGTTCTCAATTAGAATAATGCGAGCGCTAAGCAATATACCCAGTTTCTCTTTAGGGTGTGGCACAATTTTGACAATCTGCTTTTAAGAAGGCCACTTATTTTTTCTACCACTCCATTTGCTTGCGGTTGGTAAATCGAACACAATTTGTGCTTGATGACCAATAAAGATGTCCCAGCCTTAAGTCATTTACAAAGTGTGTTCCGTTGTTGGAACGTATAACGTCACAAATACCTCACTTACTAAGAATTCATCACACATTTCACATCTGGGTTGGGAGCAGGACCTTGCCTCCACCCTGTGTGAAAAAGGATAGACCACCACATTGAGATATCTTGCTCCATTGCACCTTTCTCCCATGTCTGCATAATCAATAAGCAGTTCATGGAACAGTCCAATGGGGCGGGGCATGGTCCCTCTCAACATTCTTAACGTTATTCCGGAGTTATTTGTTTGCACATTGTGCATTCTATTGTTAATTTTGCTATATGTTCTTGTAATCCTGGAACGAACCAATCGTCCTGTATGTCTGCTGCTATCTGTTTTGCTCTCTGGGCTGGGAAGTGCAGTTGTTGGAATGCTATTTGTAGTAGTTCTAGAGGCATTACTACCTTTTGTGTGCAAATTTGGCATCACAGGAGGTCTGTAGCTGACTGTGTGCATCCTCTTAACCCATAATTCCTGTTCCTCAATTGTTGCTCTTTTTTGTAGGTCAATTATCTGTGATATGGGCATCGAGGTACATTCCGTCTCTTTCTTCTTCCATATTTGTTTTTAGTATGAATTATCCTTTTAAATCTTTGTTAAAATATGCTGCTTCTTGTGCAGCGGCGTCTGCTGATGCATTTCCCAATGAGATTACGTCACTGTTAGTGTGTGCCTGGCACTTCACCAGGGCCACAACCGTGGGTTCTGCTAATGCTTCTATTAATTCTTTCAACAAATCTGCATGTTGCACAGGGGGACCCATCTGCTCTCCTGAAACCTCTCCTTCCCCACCTTGACAACCCATCAGTGTATTGTCATATATGCTGAATCTGTGTGATTTGTTACTGCGTCCCCTTTTGTAACGCTCACCTGATTCTCGCAGAGGCGCCGGTCTTGACTGGGCGACTACCGTATCTTCAAAGGTGATGTGTAGCACCCGGTTGGCTCTTTGGGCTGGACCTCTGTGCACTGTATGCCTGACGTGTAGAGTAAGATGTCTTAGGTAAGTGAATGCCGAGCTCTCCATCTGCCTCGGGGCAGGGTGCTGTAACCAGTTTCTTCACTGGATAGGTAGCGCAGGCCTCTTGACTTCAGAGGACTGCTGTCCGTCGTTTACTGCACGAACGGTAAGTTTTGAGTCATTCAAATGTCTTTAAAGTCTTTAGTAATGATGTCTCTTGTTTTGCAGGGTTCCGGCGATGGCGGATGACGGGCTGAAGTGAGTTGAAGATGGAGCCCGTGTGATGAATAGAAGCGCCTGGAAGCACGTAAGTAAGTGCTTGTTGCCTGCTTCACTATGCGCTCTAACTGTCTTTTTATTTTGCAGGTACGAATTCGGAGCGGCTGCAGGGTGCCGGAATACCCACTGGATTAGATGTGGAAAGGAGTAATGGCACGTGAGTATTAAAGTTCCCCAATGTCTTTAAACGCACCTTGTTTTGTCTTTCAGATGCGGGATGCAGCGCCGAAGGCCTCCGGAGCGTGCAAAGAGTTGGTAAACTTTTGTCTTTCAGATGCGGGAATGCTAACCTGTTCTTTCTTGTCTTTATAGGTGTTGCTGAAGACTGGATTCAGGATGGTAAGCCTTTGCCTTTCAGATGCCGGAATGCTAACCTGTTCTTTCTTGTCTTTATAGGTGTTGCTGAAGACTGGATTCAGGATGGTAAGCCTTTTTCCTTAGGCCCAGGACCGGATGCAGAAGACACGATGAGCGTTCTGCTGCAGAGGTTGCAGAATAACGCAAAGCAAGATTCATCCACCGGGTGTGGTTTAAATAGCCTCCTGTAGTGCTTAGGTGTCTCCTTCCACAGCCACGCCTAAGTAAGAAAAGAGTTCCTGCCTTCCAGAAGAGTTCCAGTGTTCTGAATCTAGGGAGTGGCTCCAGCCCCACCCAACAGGAAAAGTAGTTCCAAACAGAAGAGGATCAGAGGCTCAACTGGCAGGCAAGTAAGCAGCATGGTCTGCTGAAGGTAAGTCCACCCAAGCATTATGAGCCCGGCGCTTCCAGCGCTGGGACTGGGCATATTTATGAGCCTGGTGCCACTGGCGCCAGGACTGGGTCCAAAAGGTCCCAATTGGGACTTGTTGGCACTCGGAACCTGGGTTATGGATCTGCTTCCAAGGGAGTTGGGAAAACCCTGACCTTTTGGAAGCAGAGATCATGACAGTACCCCCCCTCAAGGCCCCTCCCAAACCGGGCTTCTCCGGGGGTTTTGGCTTGTCAGGAAACGTTCGGTGAAATCTTTTGATTAGGCGAGGAGCGTGGACATATTCAGCAGGTTCCCAGGATCTCTCTTGGGGGCCGTAGCCTTTCCAGTCAATTAGGTAGAATAGTTTAGATTTGGAGATCTTGGAGTCCAGAATGCTTTTGACTTCAAACTCGAGTTCTCCATCCACTAGGATAGGTTTTGGAGATTTGGTTAGTCGGGTTTGAGGTTGCACGGGTTTTAATAGAGAGACGTGGAAGACCGGATGTATCTTCATGTGCGGGGGCAAGTCCAACTTGACCGCTACTGGGTTTACTATGGTAGTGATGGAATAGGGACCAAGGTATCTTGGGTTGAATGTGCGTGGCCCTTTTAGAGATAGATATTTGGTGGATAACCAGACTTGATCCCCTACTTGATAGTGAGGGGCTTCCTTCCGATGTTGATCTGCTCCTTTCTTGTATTGTTCTTTAGCCCTTTGAAGGTGAGAAACAGCTTCCTTAAAGGCTTGGGTGATTGTAGAATGCAGGTAGTCTACTGCTGGTGTTTCAAGATCTTGGAGGGGATCCAACTCCGAGGTTCGAGGGTGACTGCCGTACAAAAGAAAAAACGGGGTTTTCCCAGTTCCCGAATGGACAGAGTTATTGTAGGCATACTCGGCTATCCAAAGGATATCTTTCCAAGTTTTTTCAGTTTGTTGCAGCATGCAGCGTAAATACTGTTCCAGAGTTTGATTGGTCCTCTCAGTTTGTCCGTCGGTCTGAGGGTGGTGACTGGTCGATAGTCTCACATCAATTTGAGCCGACCGACAGCAACTTCGCCAAAAATGAGAAATAAATTGACTACCTCGATCCGAAATTAGAATCGAAGGAAAACCGTGCAGTCGGACGATGTTTTCGAGAAATTCTCGGGCCAGAGTTGCTGCTGTTGGCAAGCCTTTGAGCGGAATGAAATGCGCCATCTTGGAGAATAAGTCCACGATTACTAGAATCGTATTGTATCCGGAGCATGGAGGTAGATCGGTGATGAAGTCCATAGAAAGCGTATGCCAAGGGCGAGGTGGGATGTCAATAGGGCGTAAGAGGCCTGCGGGTCTTTCCTTTTGACTCTTGTTTTGGGCGCATACTCCACAGGACATTATAAAGTCTCTGATATCTTTTTTCCAAGACGGCCACCAGAAGTAGCGCTTGATCTTTTCTGAGGTCTTGGCTATACCGGGATGACCTTCCATTAAAGAGTCGTGATAACAAGAGATTACTTTTTTCTGTAAATCTGTGCTGGGTAGGTATAATCGTTCTTGGAAATACAATAAGTTGTCCTTTACTGCAAAGTCCTTTCCCTGCAGATGCCAATTCTGTATGTCTGCTGGAGTTACAAGTTGCCTGGCTTTATCCTTAACTTCCTCTATGGATTCTGTGGCGATTACACCCAGAATTCTTTGTTCGGGAATGATTGGTACAGGTTTAGGGTTGACCAAGTGTTCTTCCACTCCCATCCGAGAAAGGGCATTGGCTTTACCATTCTTTGTACCAGGTCGATAGGTAATTATGAAGTCAAACTCGGCAAAGAATAATGCCCAACGGAGTTGTCTAGAGGATTGGGCTTTTGCGGTCTTCAAATATTGCAGGTTTTGGTGATCCGTAATCACAGTAACGGTGTGTCGGGCCCCCAGCAGATAATGCCGCCAAGCCTTAAAGGCAGACTTGATAGCCAGAAGTTCCTTGTCAGTAATCGTGTAATTGATTTCAGGAGGCGAGAATTTGCGGGACCAAAATGCCACGGGATGCAACTGATTGGTTACCGGGTCCTTTTGTGATAGAACTGCCCCCATGGCAAGGCTTGAAGCATCAGTTTCCACGATGTAGGGGAGTTCGGGGCGAGGGTGTTTTAAGATTGGTGCAGAGATAAATTTAGTCTTCAAATCCTGGAAAGCTTGTTCCGCCTCGGTAGACCATTCAAAACGTTTGTTTTTCTTTAACAAGGCAGTGATGGGCTGGACTATTCGAGAGAATTCGGGGATAAACCTGCGGTAAAAGTTAGCGAAGCCTAACATGCTTTGCACACCTTTTACGGAGGATGGTGATGGCCATTTGAGAACTGCATCGACCTTCTTTGAATCCATACGCACTCCGCCAGGTGATAATATGAATCCCAAGAATTCAACTTCAGTCACGTTGAAAACACATTTTTCCAACTTAGCGAAAAGTTTGTGTTGACACAATCTTTCGAGGACCATTTTCACGTGTTTCCGATGTTCAGATTCCGATGAAGAATAAACGAGGATGTCGTCAATGTAAACAACAACACATACATCTATGAGCTCTCTGAGGACATCGTTCATAAAATATTGAAAGGCGGCCGGGGCATTGCAAAGTCCGAAGGGCATGACCTGATATTCAAATAGCCCATACTTGGTGCGGAAGGCCGTCTTCCATTCATCGCCCTCTTTTACTCGTACCAAGTGGTAAGCTCCTCTAAGATCCAGCTTTGTATATATGCATGCTTTTCTGACTTGGTCCAGGAGTTCAGGGATCAAAGGTAACGGATATCTATTCTTAACGGTGATCTGGTTCAGGGAGCGATAATCGATACAAGTTCTAAGGTCTTCTTCCTTTTTTGGAACGAAGAACAAAGCTGAAGAAGCAGGGGACTTGGAAGGACGAATAAACCCATTTGCCAGGTATTGATCCAGGTATTGTCGAAGGTGAAGCTTCTCAGGCTCGGTGAGGGCATAAATTCTACTACAAGGAGGAGTAGATCCAGGTATCAGGTCTATCTGGCAGTCATAAGACCTATGAGGAGGTAAAGAGTTAGCCTGATCCTTCCAGAAAACATCTTGGTATTCTAGGTATTCGGGAGGTAACTGGGGAGTCTCTGAAGAAATTGCGGCCAGTGCAACACCAGGTGGAGGGTGACAAGTAGAGACACATTCTGGAAACTGGACCGTTCTTGCTCGCCAATCGATCAGAGGATTGTGTTTCTCTAACCAAGGTATTCCTAGAATAATCTGAAACTGAGGGGCCTTGATCACATCGAACACGATCTTCTCATGGTGTCCATCTTGACTTACTAGCGTCACCTCTTGAGTGGTATGCGTTACTGGCCCGGAGGCTATCTCCGTACCATCCACCGTAGTAATGACGTCCTTTACAGCCTTGGGACAAAGAGTTAGATTCATCCTCAAAACCATTTCATGATCCACATAATTGCCGATGGCACCGCTGTCGACGTAAGCTTCAATTGCATGTAATCGATCCGGATTATCAGGGCTAATGAGGACCATAGGTATCACGAAATGCGAGGTCACGGAACTGGTTTTCACGCTCGGCAAGAGGACCTCTATTCTTGTCGGGCGAGGTCGTTTCCCTGCTCAGAGTTTGTAACTTTGGTAACTGCAGCTCCTACTGCCTTCCTGGCAGGTTTCACCGGACAGTCTCGAAGAAAGTGCCCTGAGTTTCCGCAATATAGGCATAATTGCAACTGTTTCCTCCTTTCCCGCTCCCTTTGTGTTAGAGGACCTTTCAGACCCCCTATTTGCATGGGTTCCCCGGAGTCTACTCCTTTGGAAGGAGTTGGCGGTTTGGAAAATACTCGAGCATCAAACTTGGAAGGATCGGCCTTCCTGTTCTGCAGCCTGTGATCTATTTGAATGACCAAGTCTATATAATCCGAACAGTCTTGTGGGGGATTCACTACTTGGGCTAAAACGTCTTTGAGCTCTCCACGTAGACCTCTATAAAACAGCGTAATCCTTTTGTCCTCAGGCCATTGAGTTTCCACTATTAGTCTATTGAAAGATGCAATATAAGCCAAAAGGTCTTGATTACCCTGTCGCAACGAAAGAAGCTCATTGTCCAAGGCCTGCCCCTGTGAATGTCTTGCGAACAGTTTTTCCATACTAAGCTGAAAGGCTTGAAAATCATGGAGAACCGGATCATCTTGATTAACTAGAGGGATCGACCAGTCTGCCGCATTGCCACTAAGGTACGAAAGTACAAAAGCTACTTTTGCTTGATCAGTTGGAAAGGCTGCTGGCCGGCATAAGAAGTGCAACCGGCACTGATTGATAAATACTGCAAACCTCTTTGGGTCACCAGAAAATCGTTCGGGCGGAGCCAGAGGTACATTCCCAGGTAGGTTGATCTGCACTGGATTCATAGAGGATGTTGAAGGAAGATTTGCCCCTGATGCGGGTAACGGGGTCTGTCCGGCTTGTGACTGTAGCACTTGTCTAGCAAGATTGTCTGTTCTCTCCTTGGAAATAATTAGTTCCCTTCTTAGAGCATTCGTTTCCTGACGAGCTGCATGCACTTCTGCCCTTAGTTCCCCAAGTAACCGGGCTAGGGGGTCAGTATCCGAGGTTTCCATAGCGCCTGGGCGAGAGTTTTGCGGTAGGCTTTGCGTTCTGTAACGCTCACCTGATTCTCGCAGAGGCGCCGGTCTTGACTGGGCGACTACCGTATCTTCAAAGGTGATGTGTAGCACCCGGTTGGCTCTTTGGGCTGGACCTCTGTGCACTGTATGCCTGACGTGTAGAGTAAGATGTCTTAGGTAAGTGAATGCCGAGCTCTCCATCTGCCTCGGGGCAGGGTGCTGTAACCAGTTTCTTCACTGGATAGGTAGCGCAGGCCTCTTGACTTCAGAGGACTGCTGTCCGTCGTTTACTGCACGAACGGTAAGTTTCGAGTCATTCAAATGTCTTTAAAGTCTTTAGTAATGATGTCTCTTGTTTTGCAGGGTTCCGGCGATGGCGGATGACGGGCTGAAGTGAGTTGAAGATGGAGCCCGTGTGATGAATAGAAGCGCCTGGAAGCACGTAAGTAAGCGCTTGTTGCCTGCTTCACTATGCGCTCTAACTGTCTTTTTATTTTGCAGGTACGAGTTCGGAGCGGCTGCAGGGTGCCGGAATACCCACTGGATTAGATGTGGAAAGGAGTAATGGCACGTGAGTATTAAAGTTCCCCAATGTCTTTAAACGCACCTTGTTTTGTCTTTCAGATGCGGGATGCAGCGCCGAAGGCCTCCGGAGCGTGCAAAGAGTTGGTAAACTTTTGTCTTTCAGATGCCGGAATGCTAACCTGTTCTTTCTTGTCTTTATAGGTGTTGCTGAAGACTGGATTCAGGATGGTAAGCCTTTGCCTTTCAGATGCCGGAATGCTAACCTGTTCTTTCTTGTCTTTATAGGTGTTGCTGAAGACTGGATTCAGGATGGTAAGCCTTTTTCCTTAGGCCCAGGACCGGATGCAGAAGACACGATGAGCGTTCTGCTGCAGAGGTTGCAGAATAACGCAAAGCAAGATTCATCCACCGGGTGTGGTTTAAATAGCCTCCTGTAGTGCTTAGGTGTCTCCTTCCACAGCCACGCCTAAGTAAGAAAAGAGTTCCTGCCTTCCAGAAGAGTTCCAGTGTTCTGAATCTAGGGAGTGGCTCCAGCCCCACCCAACAGGAAAAGTAGTTCCAAACAGAAGAGGATCAGAGGCTCAACTGGCAGGCAAGTAAGCAGCATGGTCTGCTGAAGGTAAGTCCACCCAAGCACTATGAGCCCGGCGCTTCCAGCGCTGGGACTGGGCATATTTATGAGCCTGGTGCCACTGGCGCCAGGACTGGGTCCAAAAGGTCCCAATTGGGACTTGTTGGCACTCGGAACCTGGGTTATGGATCTGCTTCCAAGGGAGTTGGGAAAACCCTGACCTTTTGGAAGCAGAGATCATGACACCTTTGACTGCATGGAGTGCCTCTATTAATGCCACTAATTCCACCGCCTGAACTGAGAAATGCATTGGCAATCTTCTCTGTACGATCATCTCATATTCCCCATCTTCTAACGCACTACTGCTGCTTCTACATGCTTTTTTCCTGTTTCTGGACACACTGATGCCGACCCGTCTACCAAGTACACTTCCCCCTTCTTCTAGGGCATTTTTGTTTGCTTTGGTTAGGTCGTCATCTTCCCCTTCATATGTGGCACAATCATGGTTTTGCATATCCTCTACTGTGCATGCTTCTGTGATAAATGTTGCTGGGTTCACTGTTTTGCAACGTACTATGTGTATGTTGGAACTGGACAATATAATCTCATATGCTGTTGCTCTGTGTCGTTAGGGTCGATTTTGATTTTTCAGGAATGGCACACAGGGAGGGTTCAACAAATATTACTGAGCACTCCATTACAATTGTGGTGCTTTTTTCAATGGCAAACGTGGCGGCTGTGAGAGCCTGTTCACATGCAAAGTGTCCTTGCATTACAGTGTGTTCTGTTGCAGTGTCAAAATAGTAAGAACTGGCCCTCATAATCAGTGGTTGCTAGGACTGGTGCCATGGAGATGAGTTCTTTCAATGTGTCGAAAGCTGTGTTAATTTCTGGGGTCCACACGATCCCTGAACTCTCTTTCTGTACTTCCTTTAGTGACTGTAGCAATTGTCTGGTATAAACTGCATAATCCAGGATCCATGAGCGGCAATAATGACATGTGCCGAGAAATTTCTGCATGTCCTTCACTGTGTGGGGCCTGATGGTGGCACGTACTACTGCTGCCCGGTCAGAGTAACAGTTCTGATAACAGTTGTCCCAAGAAAACAGCACCTCTCCTACGCAGAATTGTAATTTTTGTCTGTCCACCTTGTACCCCTTGTAGGCCAGTAAATTTAACAATGTGATTGAGTCTTTCCTGTACTGTTCCTCATTTGCCACGCATATTAAGAGGTCATCTACATACAAAATTATTGTGCTCCTTGTGTCAATGTTACCAAGGTCGTCATGTAGAATTCTATTGAAAATGCTTGGACTCTCACAATATCCTTGGAGCAATCTGCAGTGCTCATATCTTTTTCCACCCAGGGTAAAGCGATTCTGGGTCCAGTGGTACTGAGAAAAATGCATTTTTCAAATCTACCGCTGTAAAACAAGTTGTCAATTTTGGGGTGCTGCACAAAATGGATGCAGGGTTTGGCACAAGTGGAAATTCTTTGCACGATGTCATTAACTGGGCGTAGGTCCTGTATCATCCTTCAAGCCCCGCCCTTCACTTTAAGTGGATAAATTGCTGTATTTCCAGGTGAATTTGATGGCACAATTATCCCTTGTTCAATAGGGCATTTATGGTCTCTTATTCCCTCCTCTGCTTCCCTTGACAAGGGGTACTGTTTTACTCTAGGCAACACTGCACCGGGCTCGAGCTTTATTTAGCAGGCGTTACTTCTTGCAGGAGCCCTACGTCATGGGGATGGGTCATCCATAACGTGGTTGGCACTTGTTGCACATCTTCATCAAAGAATGTTGGAGGTGCACTACAATGGCCAAGAGGGGGTTTGTCATTTATCTATTTTGAATCATCATGTCGCAAGGAATACACATTTCTATTATGATTTCTCCATCAGTGTCACCGTCAGTGAATAACTCATCCGTTAGGTCACGCATCGCTATGTTGGGATCTATGCATAGCACTGTTCTCCACTCACACCCATGTGTGTCCAACCCCATCACTGTTATTCTCTGTGATACTTGCACACCATGTAAATCTAGGGACAATACATACCCTGGTACCACCTCAGGGGCATCCACAGGGCGAAACACAAAGTTGGAAGGCACACACCACTCTGTGTTATTTCAGGCACTGCTTTTGTCAATAGTTGTAGCCCTTGTATGAACATGTCTGGGTCAGTTGGCACTCCCCAAACCATTATTTCATTAGCAATTGTGTTAATCAGTAACATTGCTCTCATGGCACATATACCTGGTTGTCACGTTCTCATCCCCACCGAGGGCTCACGGGGCCCTGAGGACCTTATTCGGCCCTCCTAGGATTCCTTGGAGTCAGTCCTGGTGCTGTTGGCATCGGAGACACATGCTGGGACAGGGTTTCAATGGGCAAGTATGGCTGCCCCCATGTGGAATACTGGAGAACTGCATTCCAAAGGCACCCTGGATACCACCGGTCTATTTAAAACATGCCTAATCAGAAGCACGCGCTTCGCGTTATTCTGCTTTTGCAGCGTGACGTTCACCGGGTCCTGCTCTGCATCCAGACCTCAAGAACCATCGCCATCCTCACCTGCTCTGCAGCATCCTTTGGCGATTGAGTCGCCCAACTCTCACTGTCCTTTTCCACCATCTTCAAGACATCTTTCGTCTCAGGATTCCTGGGAACCATTCACCTTCGGATCTTCTCAGCTTGTAGGACAAACAATAGCACAGGTTAACCATTTGCAAGGACGCCATCAGCGCCGCTTGGCATTCCATCTTACCTTCTCGAACTTGGCTCCGGCTTCCATCACATCTCTTAGCATCTGCAAGAAGTGAGAAGGTTTCTAGTGCAAAGCCACACTGTACATTGTTTTCTCCAAATAAGACTTACCTGAAAAGAAGGAGTCGCAGCCAGTCTGGACTCCGGCCCTCGCCAGTGAAGAAACTCAGCCGTACGGAGCCATTAACAATGCTCCCCTGCCCAGCGCGGCAGGATGCAGAGCGCACCCTTATAGAACGCAAGGTCAGAAACATCTGCTGGGGAAACTGCAAGGGAACTCGGGAGGTGGGTTACCACGGAGAGAACAGCAGTAAAACTTCACCTCCTATCTTCCAGAGTCAATCCTCGACAGCCTGACCTCCAAGAAGGGTGGAGAGGTCCCGAAGAGCTCACTGGCTTGTCGTGAGGCATCCCCGTGGAAACAAGGCGAGTGTTACACTGGTGTAGAGCAACTATTACCCGTTCTGTGAAGGAGATGGTCATGTTAAGCTTACCGAGAAGATCCCCTCCCTAGCAAAATTATTGGCGAGTCTTCATGGTATAATACGGGTGCTCGCACTGTTTCCCCCCGCCCCCCAGTGTTACATCCAAATCTTTAGTGTAAGAAACCATGACCACCACCCCAGAAAATCCCCGAGTTTCCAATTTTTTGTCTGAGAGCGGAAAACAGCCTTCTTTTAGACACGATTTTTCCGCCCCTGAATCCACCATGAAGATCAACTGCTTGTTGCCCATCTCTGCCCCCACCAGTGGTTCCTCGTCTGGGCTTAGGATTGTTGATATGATTGAGACGCAAGTGCTCTCTGTGGGCTGTCCTATTCTGAGAGTCTAGTCTCAGGATGGGCGAAAACATTGTTCCTACCACTGCTGCTCCTCCGAACAGCGTTGGTGTGCCATTTGCTGTGGTAATGAATGGGATACCGTGGGTGTTCACCATATGTTTTTGTCGTGTTAGTCGCTGCTGTGTACCTTGTGACAGTGTTCTCCTGCTCTTGTGCGTACCGGGGGGGGGGGGGTCAATATGTTATTGTCTGTATCCACCCATAGTCAAGTTTTAGGGGCTGCCTGGGTGAGGGTGTCCATACGGTTGTTCATTCTGATCATTTGCCATGGGGCAAGTGCGACATTCCCTTGCAAAGTGGCCCATCTACACCATGACCAACAAACTCCTTGCCCTCCCCCTCGGGGTCCTTGGCCTCCATACCCTTCTCTTGTCCCCGGTAGCCACCTCGTCGTCCTCTTCGAGGCCTTGCCTGCCATGGGGCCCTTCACATTGTTCCTTTCCCATCCATTGCTCTTGTCCGTTTGCTGCCCAGGTCGCAGCCATTCTTGCTTGTATTGCCATTGGCCCCTACTCCCCGTCACTATGTGGGGAGGGCGGTGGCTACTGCCGCGACCTTCACCAGTTTAATCTGCACAAGCTTTGCTTCATCTGCCAACCTTTTCAGCGCGATTTCCTTCTCCCTTTCTTTCATTCGCCTACAGTGATGCACTATAATGCCCTGCATTTCTGGCCAACCCTCGGCTTCTATCCCAGCAATTTTATCAAGGGCCTTCTGTACCTCCTTCGTAAGGCCTCTCTTAATTATGAAGTAAAAGAGGGTGGTGGATTGGTCCCAAGCCATGCCCGTCTCTGCCCTCCACATATCCTGCACCCAAATAATGTAAGTCACAGCATCCTCGTCCTCCCCAATTGGGCATTGCATCACAGATTGCATGTCGGGCGCGTCTGGGAATGTGCTCCTCAGTAAATTCCACACGTGTGCTGTTACATTGTTAAATGATACCTAGGGTTTCCTGTTTTAGGGGTTTAATTCAGGGGTGTTTTTCCAGGGTTTTCAAAATTTTTCACAATCAGTGTTTGTCAGTGTTTTCACGGTTACCCCTTTAAAAAAAACGCGGCAAACTTTTTTTCCAGTGTAAACACAGATTTTATTTTGTTTAATTACATGCATAGGTAGGGTAAGCGCAAGATGTTCTAACCTTTTGCAAGAATATTACCTTTAAGATTAACTGGACGTGCATTGACGTTATTTTTAAGTGAATTTAACACTCGTTTCTTGTTTAAACTGGAGGTTGGCATGGAGGCCTTTTCCGACTTCAGGAGATTTCAATTTCAATATGCAAACACCTTATTGCCCCCCACCCTTTGCTTTTAACTACCCCATTTAGTGTCAATTTGAAATAACATTCCTGATCCGTTCCTCCGTGGTACTCGTTTCCTCCACTCAGCAGAGCGTTAACACGGACCTGTTTTGTGATGTATTTATTTTACAGAAACGAACATTGTCGTCTAAGCTTTGTGTAGATGATAGGGAATGGCTGGTCCTATTGCCTGGCTGGGCTACCTTACTGTTCAGTTATGACATTGTCAGCCTCCATTTGTTCACAATGTGTTACTGCTGTTTCAGTGGGGGAGAGGGGGCAGGAGGGGGGCATAATTCCACAGCGTCCCATGTAAAAGTGGTCAAGATTCAGGGGAACAGCAGGGATAGCTAGAAGGCAGGGCCGGGCAGCCGTATTCTTTGTGTTATCGATGGCATAGACATGGTTAACACTGCATGATTTTTCTTGTAGGGTATTTAGTGGGCTGTATTATGCCAATGACTGTCTTGTGGAATATTAGTAGGTGCTTAGGGCATGCTTACTGGGTGCCAGCCTGACAACCAGCAATAATTCACTCTGCAAACATCTACCCGCGTCCTGGTGACCCAATGCCCGCCGGCCCAAGCCTGGATCTGAAGGGCGATGTTCTGTCTTCTGTATGTACCCTGTAGATCAGAATGTGTGAGGAAAGGCAAAGTCACAAAGATCTTTCCTATACACTTTCATTTGCCAGAACTCTCACATCTGAAGCAGTGCAGAGCATGGCACACCATTATGTGAAAAAGCCCTCTTCTCCTCACAAAATATTGTTAGCTGGATGTGCTTTTGTTTTAATTCATTGGTTAGTAGTCAAAACGGAACAGAAAAAGAAAAGTTTAGTTTCGTTTGTTGTATCCGTATTTCAACTAGGCAGTCAATTCCACCTTCTGCTAGAAGGTGGCAATGGAGGATCATCATTTGACACTTCAGCATTGTCAATTCCAAAAGATAATGCTGAAGTAGAGCTGTGCAGATAGCTCAATGGCAATGCTGCGGTCTTGGAAACAAGACAAAGCTGGAACAAAAGGGGTTTGAATCCCGCACATGGAAATATTAAAGTTATAAATCCCGGGGTTTATCGGAGTCCCCCCGAGAAACATAATAACATTACAGGGGAGGGTGAAATCGGATTTTTCCAGTTGTTCTCGAAAACCGGAGACCCTAATGATACCCCATCATGGCGGTCACAATCCAATGTTACCCCCGGGAAACCGGCCTTCACCCACACTCCGTTAGCCTGATCACCCACTGCAGATACCAACAAACTCTTGATGACACCAGTTGCTAATGGAACACCCACTGTGTTTTTCTCAAAAGCATCTATCCATTTGCTCGCCCCCCCCTCTGAAAGTGGGGTCAATGTTTTCAGTAAATTGCCTTGTCCATCTGTGCCCAAGGAACATAGTGTGGCATCTGTAAATTCGACTTCCCTTTTCCTTTACTCACCTGAGTCCCTTTTTTCTTTGCTAGGGCCATTCTCCTAATTCTACTCCTTAGTGTCCCGGTGTGCCACCCTCCTC
Organism: Ambystoma mexicanum; assembly: GCF_040938575.1. NCBI lineage: Eukaryota > Metazoa > Chordata > Amphibia > Caudata > Ambystomatidae > Ambystoma > Ambystoma mexicanum. The sequence goes on along the minus strand of NC_090937.1, from coordinate 161,991,506 downwards.
TTCTCTTCTCCCTCATTAGTCAGTACAGTTCTCCTAGGTAAGGATACCCTTCCGCCCTAGCTCCCTCCTCATATTGATCCAGATCATTCCAACATTCTTCCTCCCTTTCTGATTAACACTTCCTGGTCCTGTCCTGTACTCACCTGCTCTTTTCCCTTCCCTCCTCTAATTACCTTAACAGGAGTGTTGTCTATGCGGAATAGGAAGTCCGACTTCCACTTGTCTTCCAGCTGCATCTGCGGGAGGGTTTGGTGTTGGGGGTGGCAGAGTTTGTTCCACGCCGGGCAAGAGCCGACTTCTTTCGCATAGATCTTTTAACCGCCTTAGCTCAGCCTGGGTCATAGTTATCTGACTTTCCAAGTCTTGTGTCAAACACCCTAAATTTACTGGGGGTGCACATGTTGGCCCATACAAACCTTTAGGGTCATAAGGGAGAGGCAGTGCTGCTGCCAGTGTGGGGGGAGCACTTGGCTTAGACACATACATAGAGTCACTGTATCCCTGGGCAGGCTTGGTTAATAATGGGTACAGTTTTTTGGGGTTCTTTCCCCTACTCTTTCTCTTCTCCCCCCTCATCCCTTACCCTTGTTGCTTTGGGCAGCTGTTCCTTGTTATTTTTAATCTGTGGAACCTCCTCAAACAGTCTTCACATGTTTAGCACCTCTCTACTATTTTGGAGCCGTTTACCTTTATATTTATTTAATTGATAAATATGTTGCTACGAGGTCCAACACAGCCTTCGGACCCTCCTTCTGGCCATATTTGGGGAGGTTCCATCCCCTTTTATTTCGGTTAACCACTGATCATGATATTTTTTTTTTTATTTTTTCGCTATACACGGGGAGGTGCTGGCATATGTGCATGAAGGGTGTGTCTGTCCCCATCATGTGTTTCCTCTTCACTATTGGGTGTGGGTATGTGTGGATGTGTGCTCAGTGTAAAAAAAAATCTTCTTACAGTACCTTATTACCCCGTGTTCACCACAAAACTTTTTTTTGTTGCAACCTTTCAGCAATACCTTTTAATTATACGTTTTCTCAGCATACCAAACAATGTGCAATACCAAAAATGTTTACCACAAAATGGAATGACAAAAACACCAACCATAGGATATTAAACGTGACACATTGACGTACGTTACTTTACACCGAATAACATAGAATATAAACCCTACCTACCCATTTCCCTACTAATCCCCTTCTCTAAATCCAGAGTTCTTTCCTCTTACTCCCATTGCCCTTGTTCACCCTTCCCTGGCCACCCTTGGACTGACCTCTAGAGACTTACTTCTAAAGATAGATAAGAAAAGAAGAGCACAACTAATGTTTCTGACCCTTCTCCTTATAAAACACTCCCAATTACATTTTCTCCACTATTTAAACTCCATTACTAGTCGAGATAGCAATATGTAGCGACACCTTCCACCCCCTTTCGGAGCTAGGTTCCCATATCTCCTTTTCCTTCATTACCTCTTGTAATATCCTAATGGCCATATGCAGAAAAGGAGGAATCCCACTGAGCCTCACACCCACCAATTGTCCCTCAAATACCCCATCTGACTCCCTTCCCTTATAGTCACTCGCAATTGATATTCATGTGTCCGCATTGATCCGAGAGCCTCCGTTCCCAGTCGATCCACAATCAAGAGCCAAACCCGGTGAGCAGTAGGGTTGGGTATTCACAAAGCCGGGACCTGTGGAACCTTCTCACTAGCGTACGTGTTTCTGAAAGGTACCAGTTGCCGTAGGTGGGCAGCCTTGATGGGAGCGCCCCGGATCTCGCCGCTGTGGGCAGGGGACATCTCGCATCAAAAGAACAAAAGAATGCTATTTTGTTAGGGTCACCAAATGAAAGTGGTCATTCCCCAAAGGTACAATTAAAAGATCCCAATGAAATAGACACTGATGGACACACCCCAGTAGGGAATGAGACCAGGAGAGATTGCAAGTGAGTAAAAGGTATTCTTTATATAAAGATAAAGTGGGACACACAAAGGACTCTGCTACTCTGAGAGCGCTCTGCCCATCATACAAAAACATCACATTTTATGTTAAAAACAAGTCATCTATGACGTGTACTATACGAGTTACACAAATACATTTCATTGGTTCAATAGAAGACAGTATACGATGTTTACTGGTACTGGATTGGCTGAGGTTGAACTTGTTGTTTCTTGAGGCATGTGGGCGACGGGGCTCATGAGGGGGGGTGAAGGGTCATGCTGTGTCCACGCAGCTATAACTCTAACCAAGCTAAGCTTCACGGTAATCATGGGCATGCAAAATTTAATAAGACATTTAAGGTTCATCATAACACATGGTCATTATAAAATGTTGCAATAGGTATGAACTCTTGACGTGGGGCAAAGGTGCGTGGTCCAGGTTCCTTATCTTGGCGGGTACTTTCGGGATACATTTATCAAATGCCTCGAGGGTCAAACGGGTGTCAGGATTTGTTAGTACCTGGAGAATATATGTTTGCTCAAGATTAGTTATTCGGAGGCAATCAAGGGTGGCCTATGGGCAGGGTACTCCTGCTACATCAAAGAATGAGGTGTTTTAAGGTTCCTGCAGCCAGTAACTCTTAAGGTGGGGGTTGTTGGGGGAGGGGCAGGTTTGTGGAGACGGATGGTTTACATGAGCCTGGCACTGGCCCAGTCACACACAGGGCAGTGATCTCAGAGGAAGAAGAGAGATACAGTGTCAGCTTGCGACAATTCACACCCAGGCTTCCGTGAGAACAGGACAGCCACAGTGCAGACAGTGGGGAGGAGGTGGGGGTTGCTGGGCTGGCCGTGTGCGGCATTGGACAGGGGAGAGATGCAGGTTTGCCACTAAGAGTTTCATGTTGCGGCCTAGCAAAAGATGTAGTTGTGGTTAATACAAAATGGAGTATCTGGGGTCCAGGAGAGGCATTGGATATGTGTCATTCAGTGGCTACCTTGCACACATCATTGGAGGCTCGGCCGAGGGTACGTTTCCAACCTTTGAATGAGCATAAAATACACTTCACTCGGAATGTAGGGGGGGCCCAAACAACCCTTCCTCACTTACAGTATGCTTGTGTTATGAGCAAGTGCATGATGGGTGCTCGTGACTGAATGAGACAGCAAGTGCTTGCTGTGTGTATGTTGTGTAAGTGTTTGTGTGTGTGTGTTTCCGCAGGTCCGGGAGAGTATTTGGGCAAATGGAGGTAGGCGGTTTGAACAAAGGCATTTTAATAAAGCCTTTGTTGCACAAACATCCCCATCCCCCCAAGGCCACAATCAGCACCGTCTGAGGTGATGTGGGGCCCAGGGGACAGGGATGGTATTATTTCTATGATAGATGTCCAGAAACAAATAAAGCCTTACCCCAGTTCCCCCGAGAACCTCACAATCACATTCATCATTATTGTGATATGTACGACTGCACACCATGGAGCAGGCATGGCATTTTTTTTTACTGTACATGGTTGATAAAGCAAGCAAGTGTTGCTAGACTTCTTTTAATGCAGTCTGTCTGGCCATTTCTTATTGTCATATGACATTTTGCATTGGGCATCTTTGGTAAAACAAGCATAAGTGTTACTATGTAGCTCCACTGGCATTTTACCACTGCCAGTTTTGACATGGAGTATGTGCTTTTGTGGGGATACTGACATAACATTGCCATGTTTTCTTAAAGTATCATTACTGGCATTATGCACCAAGCAAACAGGAGTATGTTCTTATATGGGAATAATAGGGTATAATGTTGCAGTCAGTATGACATGTATGGGCACAGCCAGTGAGAAAATGTTCTATACTGGCACATATTGTGGGAACAGTCATCATGAAACTAATGTGTGCTCTTGTGCACTATTGGTGACTTACATCTATTGGATTTTTTTTCATGAGTTACCAATAGCAAACTGTTTGGCTTTTTTACCCAATTTTTCTAAAAAAGTGCTCCAAAATGCACAATTATTTTAAAACAATTCTCAGGGAAGGGGGGGCGGGAGAACCCCTGACACCCCCCCCGCCAACCCTCCCTTGAGTGCTGTGGGCTCCCTCGCTATGCTCAGTCACTCAGTCATATCAGGGACTCATATTTACACCCCTGAGGTGAAATACATCCTACAATATCATTGCCATGTACAATCTCATTGAAACCCGGATGGTTGACAATGGTCTAGCACTTAACTCTAGACAGAGTTTACGATAGCTTACATAGCTGTGCTGCTGTGCCAGCTAAGTGAGGAGTACCAGCTGTTTCAGATGGCAGGCTGTGCCATTGCTGCACTGACCAAGATCAACTGGAAATAAACCTAGACATATGAAGGCACACGTCCAACAGCCTAGTCTCCAGCACTTCATATTAACTGAAAACTCCTTTCTCAACTAAGGCCTTTTCTTAAATCTGCACATTGTGCCCCCCCCCCCCCCACGAGGCTATTTATTGGGGCAAGATTGGATTACTGCTCAAGTCTCCTTCGGGGCACTGGCAAGGGAAAAACTACACGCCCACAAGTCATTAACTCAGTACGTGTCGTTAAGAGCCTGCATAAATCCGACCAGGTTATCAGCGGCAAGGAGGGCTCCGACTGGAAGCCCATGAGTAGCAGAATCTCCTTTTGGACTGGTGCATTATGCACAAAGTGCCTTAGCGGCAAAAGCCCTAGCTACCTTTCTAGATTCACCCGGCTTCCTGATCAAGAGTGCTCAGGTCAACTAATGCTTAGCTCTTGCAAATTCTAAGGTCTAAAGTGACACTAGAAACCCAGGGATCCCCCCCCCCCATCTCGTTCCTACATACTAATGCCTTGCCTCCAGACCAAAGAGCATACCCCTCCTTTGCCGACTTCAAACACAGATTGAAAACTGCCTTATTGCACTGACTGATCCACTCCTGAAATGTTGATAATTTTGATTTAGGGATTGATCCCTCCTGGAAATGCATGTGGTCTCCCGCTATTATGTCTGCAGGCCTCGGTCCTAGTGTTTTGTACACTAATATTACCATAGAAATGAAGAAACAAAGCCCTAGGGTTGTCTTGGACTAGACATTTCACCTCAGGTTATTCTTCGCTCTATGGTATTTTTGGTTTCATTTTTTTCCTACCAAGTATCCACAAGTACCAAAACTGAATGGATGCTAACAGACAGAAAAGGCTGAGCTAACCACCGACATGTCTCTACTCGAGATGTGGGCGGCTTTAACATTGTTCAAGGGCATTGCTTATTTTAATTAAACCTACAAATGTTTCATCCCTACTAAGAATAGCCTACATTAACTTGTCGAAATAGCGATTCTGTTTAGGAAGAGCCTGTAAATATAGCAAGACGAAACGGGCAGCATGAGTTAACAAAACGAGTATTGAATAGAGATTTGCAAGCATCCTGCTTGAGCTAGTGTGCTTGCTCACTAGCAATGTGAATAGTCCCTTGCCAATTGCACACATTGATGTGTCGCAAGGCACACATCACTGACCAGATTAAACAAGGAGTAGCAGCTCGGCCTCTTGAAGCACAGCCCTGGTTGTCAGAAGTTGTACCCATGCTGGTCCCCAGTACCAGCGTCAGTTTGGTAGGCATTGCCCAGCCAGCAAATCATCCCCAAAAAGGCCCTTGGAAAGATTCGTAGAAGCTCATTTGGAGCTCAGGGTCTTGGCAGATGACTGGAGTAGACTGTACTGCCAATGCGTTTCCATGGAATCTTTCTTCAGTGTCCCAACTAACGAGGGTATTACCCCTCCCATAAATAGGCAATAGCAGATTGATCTACAGCAGACCTGTAATTACGGGTCCGATCCTGGCTGCAACAAGCGGCCTTTGTCATCCATCATAACCAACAGTGCCTTATCTGAAGGATGGGGAGGAAGTACGTTTGGGATCCCAACAAAATCCAAAATGGCTAGACCCTTCTGGACTGAAGCTCTCTTGCTAGTCTAAAAGTCCCCATCTCTGCCAAAAAAAAGCCTGCAAGTAATCAGCACTCTGGTGTGACGTGGCCATTGTATTGACAGTACTAACAGCCTTTGAAGCTCTATTTCCCAGAGGACCTGCCAGAGAGTGGTGGCTTCCTTAAGAAAGGTACCAACCTTGCTTCGGGGTCTAGGGGCGAAGTTTAAAGAGGTGTTTCAAGCAACCAAGGTGTTGTGGGTACACTCAGGCCAGAGCTATACACAACAGGCCTAGTCATAAATGGGCCACTAACCACCAAGCTGTCAAATGGGCTTCCAAATCTTACAGATTTAACAATGTGTAAAATCCACCCAGTCATAACCAAGCAGGCTTATATTTAGTTTTCAAGACAGATGTACACAATTAGGTTTTAAACCACAAATATGTTATGAAACAGAAGTGCTTCTGTTAAAAAGCCACCTCTGTTTTTTGGAACATTTGAGTTCCAGAAGCTGCAACCAGGAATGCCTATGTAACCTTTGAACCAGCCATGCTGCCTCCTCAGGGCAGCTGCTGAGGAGGTCAGGCTGTTGCAGCAAGATGACTTATGCTTTTTGGGAGGGGTGGCCAAAAGAAATAAAAAATAAGCCATGTCACACTCACCAATGACATTCCATCTCACATGGCGGCAACACCATTGGTTGTTGCATTGTACAACAGCTGGGGCATAACCCAGGTGCAGTACTCCTCCCCCTACACTACTTATGAGTTGCCTTCCAATACTACCAATACCCCAGACTGCATGCTTGACAGTTTATTAGCCTGACAGATACTGAAAAAAAACCGATCCTGGCCTCTTGGAGACTTACTAGCCAGCACAGGAATATTTTGAATACACAAATATAGGTGCTACAAATTTGACTTTCAAGTACCACCATGGCTTCTGAAACCGGGAACTTGGGATGCAAAGACAATGAAAACCGACAGAGACCGTGGCAGATAAAGGCAACCTTAACCCTTAACAATACAGGACACCCTGTTAACCCCTACCACAGCAAGATAATTATTTGACAAAAAGTGATGTTCAGCAATTCTGCCGGTAAGAGTCAAACTCAGAGCCCAAATACCCAAAACATTACAACTCGGAAAAATGTCATTGGGTCTGCAGGTTTAGTTTCTCGAGGTTCAAGCATAATTGGATTGAAATGACTGCATACAGATATTGTGCCCAACAATATCACACCCTGAAATCTCAGGTTTCCTGTGACCATGCATGAGGAGGACATCTGGTCGTTTCTGCTTCGAGACTTGAAGACTTTCATTGCTGCTTGAAATGCAATGTTTTCTTACAGCAGCAATGAACAGTCTACAAGTCCAAAAATAAAACCAGTAGGGTTGGATGCCTTAGACATGGCTGCAGGAAACCAGACAGGCATTAGGTTCTATAGACATAGAAACACATGCGCTTCAATTTTTGGAAATCAGTTATCTTGTAGGTCACTTTTCTGCGCCACTTATCACATGTGCTTTCCAGCCTGAAGTAAACTCAAATGAGAATGAGCATGTGAGGCTGACTAACATACCCCAGACCAGACGTGGAGGGCAGGCGAGAGTTGGCGTGCTGCACAAGACCGGTTGCCTCACCTTGGCATGGTGCTGTGTGTTGCAGTGCAAATCTCAGAAATGGTGCGTCTTAGGGCCTTGAAACGTGGTTCTTTTGAGGATTTTTTCCTCGCATTGAGATGCTTAAAATGGTCCTATCACCACTGATGTTTTGCTGATTTCAGTCAACCGTGAAATCTGGAGAAAGGGTGGAGGGTCCAAATGTCATGAAGCCAGTAAATGTCTGGAGGAACAGGTAAGTATGCAGCATTTGGTGCAGATTGGTGGACTGGTGTAGAATTGTTTAAGTAATAAACTACCAGACTTCCTGCCTTATAGTTAAGGCGAGTCAGAGTTATAGGAAAATAAAATAATTTGTGAACAGAGGATTTGGCCGAAATTCTGTAGACAATGTGTTACACTCTGGCCCACCTCCACCACACCCAGTCTAGAAAATTTAAGATTTAAAAAAGCACTTCGGCCTGGTCCCCCATTAATGTTTCCATAGACAAAAAGGTCAATTTCTGCTCCACCGCACTGCCAAAACCATTGGATGGATTTAGACCAGGTATGAAACACTAGGCACGAAGCATTGCCTTGCGATCCTTGGTTTGGGGTTTTTCCGAGTACCTTCTCAAACATAAATAGCTATATCTATCAATGTACATTGAGAATCCGGGTGTACAGCCACATTTTTTTTTCTCCATGCGAGAGATAACTGGTTATACCCCAAAATAATAATGCAGAAAAACGATATTTGAAGTTAACATGCAAATGCCATAAGGCCGGAGGTTTGAGGGAGCAAAGGGGCAAGAGGACACCAGTTGGAGGAAAGCAAACATTTATCACATACCTCCCAGTATAATGGCAGCTATCCGAAATTGCAACTGAAACTGCGTCACAGAAACGAGTGTTGTGGGTGAATAGGAAGAGCGCAGAGGGGGAGGAGGCCATCAAGGGAGAGGGGGAGCAGGCACATGAGGGGGACATTTGGTCAAAATAGATAGTGGGCATGGCCAGTGTTGTGGGAAAAATATGGAATAACAAAACCCTTGAAATTCAAGAAAAAAAAAAATGTAAGGTGAGTTGACATAACTCAAAACCCTTGAAAATCAGCTAAAGCCACCTTAACTTAGCACACCCTGTTGCGCAGCCTATGACCACAATGACATCACTGGTAACATTGCCAATAACATCATAAATGACAATTTAGTTAACTGATAACATTAAGACATAAGATCACTTTGGGTATTTGCACGTATTTAGACCACCCTTATGTTTCTACATATTTGATTTTGGAATAGTTCAGAACTAGGAGTACACTGTGTAAAAAAGTAAGCTGCTACACATACATCACTACTTGTGAAGCTTTCATTTGTAGATGTTTGATAAAATGTTAGTATCTATAGTTTGCTACAAATAGGTTTCTTGATAAATAAAAAATGTACACCGTTTAAAATGTTTGTGCCAAATATATGTAAGGCATGTTCACTATATTATAATATGTATATACAGTAGATAGATGGGGTTTAACATGCTTCTTTCTATCCAGTACATTTTAAAAACAAACATTTAAATACAATGGTTTTATTGTAAGAAAAATGTGTGCACATCACTTTCTATGACAAGTGCTTTAAAAACAGGGTATTAGGATTTCCATACATGTGTATTGAAACCAAACCATTAATCCAAAACGTATATAGAAAACTTAAAATTCAATATTTGCTCTATGATGTATATCTGTGTGTTTAGTAAGTGATTAACATCTTAATTGAAATAAACCATACTGTATAATGTAAAAACCTTGAAATAGTACCCAACTTTTCATACATTGACTTGTGCGTGTCTCATTATACAATACATTTAAAAAATACACAGTATGTTATGTTTACAGCTAATTTCAATGTAACGCCATATAGTATGTGTATTCTATAATCAAATATGTCATTACGCAAGTCATCAGTGATGTTATGTCTGATGTAAGTAGTGAAGTCATGGGATGTTATTAGTGATCCCATAGGCAGTGCAACATTGGGCACAACATTGAGGTGGGTTTAGCAAATGATTGAGGGTATGCCGTAGAGACCCTGTAGTACGTTTAAGTTGCTGAACTCTGACTCCTAATGAAACTTGGCAAATAGAGCTACCTCATGTTTTGTGCGATTTTGTCAAAGGGCAGTCCCAAACGTTTGAAATCCAGACATGAATGGAAAACAATGCCCGTTACAGCCCAAACCACTCGACAGATTGAGGGGTGGCTTGGTCTGGAAAGCGTGATTTAGCAAATTTGGTTTTACTCCACCCAGTAGATTTTTAAAAAAAATGCTCAAAAAGTAGATCCCAAACATTTATTGATATCTCTATCCAGTCTGCAGACTCCCTTCCTGATTTGGCGTCTGCAGACGCCTCTGAGCCAATCAGGGAGCAGAGTAACATTCACCAACGTCATATGCGCCTGCTGATTGTTCAATGGAAAACATGAGGTGAGTCAAATCTTTTTAAACAGCTACCATATTGGATCCGTTGACCATTGCTTTAGTCCACAGACAGAACAGTAGACATTTCCAGTGAAAAATGCACGTGGGGTTATTTTGATGTGGAAGGAGTGCATTTTTAGGGCAGGGGACAGAAAAAGATTGAAGCCTTTTTATGGTCAAAAAAATGGCAGTGGGGTTCTCTGAGTCTGCAGTATTTTTTGGAACCGATAGACACTGACACAAATGTGCTTTGGGACGCAGAAATGTTCTCAGACTTTCTTTGGAAATGTTGCGATTCTTTTCTGATTTTATAGATATGTAATGAAACTAGTGAGCGAGTAATATCTGTGTGTTTGTAATGTTTGTAATACAAATATATATTTTAATGGCTACTGAAGTGTCTACAGTGTTTGTAACACGGTTGAGTATATTGTTGTGGCCATCACAAGTTCCTAGATTCATGGGGGCATTTCCACAAACCAGGGATATCCACACAGTATGTGTGTAATGACACTGGCCATGGCCACAGTACTAGGACCACAGTGATATGCACAATTATATAATGGATGTTAAGATCATGAAATTACTCATTTAGCTATTGAGTTTACCAATTGTCATAGGTTCGACACAGGCATGGTTTTGGTTGGAGGTGGTAAGTAGGCTATAATTTGTGCTTCGGTGTAAAGAAAAGAACATAGTTTGTGAAATAGAATTTGTATCAGCTGTACAGATATTTACTTTAAAGCTCTGTATGTACTATGTGTGGTACAACATTTGTGCAAGGTACACTGTTGTGTTTACATGTAGTAATCATTGGGTGAAAATCTGAGGCGGATTAAAAAAACATTTACATGGTTTGAAAGTTTGCTTGTTAGAAAGGGACATAGGTTTTGTATGTATTGAAAGTAGAAAAGTAGTAGTGTGGGAGTGCTAAGTGTTTAAATATTTGCTATTGAAAGGGCAGTGCATATAGAGAATATTTGTTTGCCGTTTTTACTTATGTTTGAAGACGTTCCATACCCATTGGCGTATTCCAACTGCCTGTTACTGCAATTGCGATTTCTCAGTATAACTGACTGAGTACATTTGGGTTCAAATAATATTAAGTAGGTGTTGGTTAGATTTGCTGGTAACATATGTTTGTGAGCACTGAGTGTTATTACATTAAAGGCAACCACTGTCATTACATATGCAGAATAGTGTTTTGAAGTGGTTGAGGCACCAGTGTGGTATATTCTGCCTACTGTGAACATTTTCTTGCCTGGGTTTACAGTTAATGAGCTTACAGTTAATCGTGGTACTATATGCATTGTACCTTAAAAGCATTACTATGTCATATTGGGCAAGTGAATGTATGTGTATGCTGGATCAATACTATGAATTGCAAAGAGAGCACATGCCAGGATTTACATTGTGCAGATGTTGGTGATATGATGGCCTCTACACAAGTGGAATGGATTCAAATAGATGCATACACAAATTGTTCATTAGGGATGTGACACATGGTTGCAGAGTGCATGCATGTTTCCACGTGTATGAAATCTAGAATTCATTCATAGCAATGTTTTTGGTTTCTAGTACTTTTAAATTAGGAATTCTTGTGGATCTTCCTGGTTGTTCATGGTGAATTTTGCCATTCCGGCACAGTAGTCCAAATACAGCTTTGTACCAGAGACACTGCAGGTATTGTTTGGGGTATTAGTGGCATTTCTGTGGCAAAGGATTTGCATGCACTACTGGTCAGAGTCTTCAGTAAATATTGTCCACAAATGGTGGCAATTGGAAGATTGCCACATTGCATATCAATTTCCATTTGTGTTACTGAATTCAAAAGTACCAGAGAATTGGTCAGTTTTGTTTAATTGTCCTGTATTGATTTGTTCTTTTATTGGATTGCATGCATATGGGCCATTTGTCTTTTCAAAGGTTCTTCAGCCCTGCAACTCCCACACCATTACAGGGTACGTAGAGTGTACAGTGCACACATCCTGTTGTATTCCAGGATGAAAAGAACATCAGCATTGACTTGCATCAAAGTTAAGATTAGACCAATGAACAGACCATGGAGTGGACGAAGAAGTGTCAGTGCTACACAAGTCATACCTTCTTTAAAGACTGCGCTGCCAAATGTCAATAAGTGTGTGGTTGAGGGTTAGACCTTGTGAAAGCATATGCAAGGGACTGAAATGTTCTCTGCGTAAATACATTTCTTTGAAAAGAAAGAAATGTGCTGTTGTGCAGGGCGATTCCTAGTTTCTGCAAGTTTGTCAAAATGGATATTGACCAACTGGATATTGTTTTCAGGGGAAGCCAATTACTATACAAATTGATCCATTGTTCTATGTCAAGGTTACATTTTAGTATTGCTACAGTTAAGAGCATTCCGTTTTTTTTTCAATCCAGCTCTGTTGGAGATGCATTTCTTCTGGCTATTTAGTCATGCTATAAACTTCTAGATGGTCTATGGAGCCGAGGATCTGATGTGCATTGTTGGTTGCATTTCTTTTTTCAAAAAATTGTTCAATTGTCTACAGCTTGCAGGGGTGGCATGAAGCATATTCATGATTCTGTTGACAATTGTTACATCAAATCAGGGGCAGATGTGTTTTGTCCATACAGCTCATGTATTAGTCTAGCTTGTAAGGTGAAATGTCAGTAAGCAGACCAGTTCTAAAGCTTTTTAAAATGTGAGCATACGATAGATCTGCAAACAGTCGCATGTTTCAGGTTAGCTCTGTCGCAAAAATGACACCACAGATTGTCACTGCCAGTACTGCTGAGTGTATTACGGCATTCTCTTGTAATGTTTTGAATATGGGTTGGCATGGATTATGGGAAGGCATTTCACTGGTGTGAACTGTAGGGGGTCTCCAAAAACATGTTTTCCTTCAAACAGTCCCTTGTGGCCAGGTTTTAGGACTGCATGCATTCTAAGATGAATTGGAGCCGGCATGAGGTTGGAAACCCTGCTTACAACTTGCTTCTCGTAGAATTCTGCTTACTTGATGTGCAGCTTCTGGTGACAATTAAATTTGTTTCGGTGTACTGGATGGAGAATAAGGCGGGGTAAAGTTACACTTCATATGTTGCAAGCAGGCAGAACAGTGGGGACTGACAGATGAAACTTCCCGAAATGCAGGTATGGATAGTATGTGTCAAATTGGTAATTTAAAATAGCTTGGCTGTTGGTAGCATTTTTTGGCTATATTTGCAATTTCCCGATAGGATTAAGTACTCTGTACCCATAGAAGGCTTTGCCTTTTAAAGTATCTGCAGCTCTGTAGGATCCACAATCTGCCACAGCTTTTTTTTTTACCAAAGTTGTACCATTTTGTGACAGTTGTCAGATAAAAGTCATCCCAAAAGGTTTTTTTGCTCAGTCCTTCAGCTTTGATGAGGTAAACTGTGACATAATTTGCAACAGCAGTTGAATTGTCTGAAATGTATTGAATGTCTATATTGGCATTCCACAAGAGGGCAATTATAGGATTGTAATCATTGATGTACTTGGATGCCTCATTTCTTTTAATGTTGCATGTGTTTTTGGGAGACTTTCCTTTTACACTGTGCACAATAGAAGACCTGAAACTATTTACTTGATTCTTGGTGCAAACTGGTCTAGGGAAGCCAAAACGATACTTGGTGTAGTATCTCCCTTTGTTTCTATATCGACATTGGCATCATTTGCCACACATATGCCTTTGCAAGCATAGGATTTGTGTCCATATGTCACTATGTACGTCTTCTGAAGGGATGTCACAGGTAATGTGTAGTGTTCACAAACTGCAAAACAGTGTCACTGTCATGGCAACATTTTGGAGCACCTTTTATGCATGAAAGCATGTGTATGTGTGGTACTCCTCTAGATTGATCTTTTCTCCAAAAGAAGTGCTCTTCCTCTGAGAGGAGGGACATTTTTATTGGAGAAGAAGTGCAGCATGACAATGAAATGATGGTGAAAGTATCTTGAGACATTGACTGTTCTCCTCGACTAGGTCTATTCCCACTTTATTTTGATTTGCAGTGTATAGGAAGTCATCCCATGTATATTCTGTTTATACATTCCTAACATACAACATACATGAGCATGGTGTCTGAACCAGTACACTATTATAGCACGCACATTTGCAAAGCTATTTTAAGTTATTTCCTCTTTTCAAGGAGTTGATTTGATGACATATTTAAAAAATGAGACTGTTTTGGTTTTGTGTGTGCAACTCCATTACAGAGTTTCTAGCTCACTTTCGAACAAGGTGGAATCCTGAATTTTGCCGCTATCTTGGGGCTTCAGAATACAGTCGTAAAGAATGATATTCTGATCTGCTTGGATTCATCGCATCTTCCTGTAGGAAAGAATAGTGTAATGCAATGTGCTTTTAAACTTGTCTCCCATATGCTGATTGGAGACCCTTTGACGTGATGCATTAGACTCGTTTCTAATGCATCTTCTATGCCTTCTCTGGAATGTAGTAGGCACGTTGTATACTGGTCTAAAATGCCTGCAGCAATATGAACATGTTGAAATTGGCAAGTTTGTGATGCATTCTCAAATATTTGGGTGCTGGTTTATCTCCCAGTAGTATTGTTTTCCTTAAGATAGTCTAGGGTTTAATTTAAGTCAACCAGTTGTTGCCAGATTGGTTTGTATTTTGTTGGCACACCATTAACTAGTACAATGAAAGATTGTTGTAGTGGTTGACCTACTCAGTTCTAAATGTTAAATATACTACTTTGCCACAAATTACTTAGTTATTCTGATGGGGCAATTTGGCAGTTTTGGGTTGGAGATGCATTATAGCTTGTAATAGGTATATCGTTTGAATCATGCTCTCATGCAGGTTAAGTTGCTGCAGGAATATTTAAGTTATTATTGATAGCCAGCAATTTTAAGATAAAGCTGATTATTGATGCATGTGCAAACTAGTAACGCGTATATTTTCTGCTGTCAAATATAAAGCTAATTGCACTTCCTCATCCTCTATTTTGTTGGCTATTTTTGTACTCTTTATAAAACATTCTGCAATAGACACATACTTGGGTCTGGAATTTCAGCAGATGGGTTTTGAAACTTTGCCATTTCTTTCTTGCAAGTTTTTCTAAGCAGGTTACTGTTAGTAAGTTGGTAGATGTTTCAACTTTTTTCTTACTACTTTTGCAAAATATTCTTTGGCTGCTCCATTAAGGTGCTGGTTATTTAATTGTTGGAGTGACATTTTGCATTGTTCTAAACCAAGACATTTTGCATTGCACAATCTAGGTTTTCACATTACAGAATGGTGTGTTGCTAACATTTATATATGAACGGTGCTATTACAGAGGCTACCGAAATGGAGGCTAATGAATGTCCTTGTAGTCCAGTGTGGATGCGCACATTAAGAGTCCATGGTTTGTAAATGTTTAATTCTACTTTTGTCTTTTAGTTTAACATACTGATTGAGGATTTGTAAACATTTGAATGACTGTTGCTGAACATTGCTTATTGTGCTGCATGTACGCTGGAGGAAGAAACATTGGTTTGAAAGTTTTGTTGGGGGAAGTTATTCTATTAAGGTTTCTATTCCCATAATGTTGTCTGCTAACACTTTATAGCCTCATCCCTCATGGTCTATGGCAATTTGGTGGTTTGTTCTTGCTTATATGATTGTTGATTGATGTATGGTTCCATGCTGCTGGTGTGAAACCTTTTTCATCAAACACTGCTGTCCATTGCTGTGAGTAGGTCAAACATATCTATTCTGCATTGTAAGCCGCAGGGGCCCAGAGTTCCATTTAGATGATGTTGAACCCTTCAGTTTCATTGGCCAACTGGATCAGCTCCCAGCGAACTATTTGCAGTCATTTGGCGTTCACTCGAGTCTGGATGCTTGGTATGAGTGTGGCAAAGAATGTCTCTGCCGAGTTGAACAGCTTGTTTTTGTTAGGGATTTGTGCCAAAAGTTCTGAGGATTCTGTGGAAATGTAATTTGAAGCCCTCTGTTTCCGTGACACCCTGTCTTGCAGCTGTTCTTCTGACAACACATCATACATTGGGGGTTCTTCTGTGGACTGGGACATCTCAGCTGGCAACCTCTGCCCTTGGATATGGCTCTCAGGAATTACCATTAAAGCCAAATGCAGCATTGCCAGGGCACACATACCTCTCCATGACGATGGGAGGTGCAAGTATGCCAGTTTGCAGCACACCCAGTAAGTGTCCACTAGGGCTGCTGTTCCTTTCTTCATGTCGGTCAAAATGAGTGTCTAGTTACAATGTTTGTTTGTGCCCAGGGACACCATCACTGGGAAAGCAAAGTTCGTATTGTATTTCACGTTGGGTCTTGATCGGTTTTTCGCGAGCTGTTACCCACGTTAGTTTGGCAGTGCTGAGAACAAATTGTTAGTGCATGTTTCCTCGATCCATTGTAAATTCTCATTCGACAATCCTCGCAATGCTTCTGCTTTGCACATCACTTGCTCATATTGCCACCTATATGGCTCCTTCACACAGAGCACTCCTTGTGGCTTGTTGTTGCAGGTTTTTACATTTTGCAGTAATTGTAACGAAATGGTGTGTGTTTGGTAGGTGCTTCTTATTCTACACAGTGCAAGATGAATAAGACACTGAGCCTCAGCAATAGGTGCTTCTTGTGGTGATAAAAGTTTGGGGGTCTCCGAAGCATGGGGAATTAAGGAGCACACATAGCAACTGTCATTAGTTGCTTGTTTTGCCATGGTGCTCATATCTGCATACCATTTCTTTGATTGATCTGGGTGGCGTGAGTATTCTACTGCATCTAAACCCAGGCCATGATATGTGTCGTAACTTTCCGCCCAACCCCACTTTCCCATCTCCTGTTCCCCCCTAGACCAGTCTGGGCTTTTAGTAAGTTTTGAAACCCAATGGGGAATATTCCAGTTACTGCGTTTACACCTCTTTCATTATTCGGCTGCCAATACATTGTGTCAGGTAATGGGGTGGAGGTCTGGGTTTCTTCGTACAAGTAATCACCACTTGAGGTAGGTTGTGTGGACAACATGTGGCATTATTACTGCATCTGTATTATGATCGTTAATATCATACAGATTACATTCCTGATCAGGAATGTCAATTGCAGAGTTTTCAACCAATGGTAGTCTGATGGTTTTGTTTTTGTGTAAGGTAGTTAGGTTTGTGGATACCTTGTGGGCTCAAATTAGTTTAAAACCAACCCACACAAGGTGGGTACCTTCTATCATTTTCACTCCCCCCCTTCTTTTATGTCAATAGAAATAAAAGACACTGCCCAGTACAGTCCAAGACAAGAGAGAGAGCGCACAAGCCGACAAGCCATACAGTAGCAAATAATTATTTTGTACATTTATATGCATTACTACCCTAAAATAAGTCATTATGTTCACTTCTCTTGTTGCCATTTCATATTTTTGTTGTATTCCGTTACCCCCATCTAGCATCACATTTATTTTTTGGTGCATTTCATTAACCTCATGGCACAGCCATCACCTGTTCGTCCTACTGCTCTTCTTGTGTCATTACACTATCATGTGCTTTTCATATGTCCAGTATTTTAGGCCCTTTACTGTCACTGCATTTGGTGTGCAATATACTTCTTCATATGGGCCATGAAATCTTGCAGCATTCCATCGTCTTACGAAACTGTATGTACACCATCTTCCTAGGCATCAGTTGTGTGTTGGGGCTGTCTGCTGCGGCTGTTACTCTATCAGTTTCATTTTCTTGTGTAAATGGTGGTACAATTTGTTTTTCTCTACTCTTTACTGCTCTTGTCAACTGTGTAAAGTATTCTTGGAATTCTTCCACTAATATTGTAGCTGTTTTGGGAGCGTCTGATGCTCTTCTAATTGGAGATATTGGCATGTGCATGCGTATCCCTGTCATTATCTTTTGTGAGGACAAGCGGTGGTCTTTGCTTGGTTGTGTTCTCAATTAGAAAAATGCGAGCGCTAAGCAATATACCCAGTTTCTCTTTAGGGTGCGGCACAATTTTGACAATCTGCTTTTAAGAAGGCCGCTTATTTTTTCTACCACTCCATTTGCTTGCGGTGGTAAATCGAACACAATTTGTGCTTGATGACCAATAAAGATGTCACAGCCTTAAGTCATATACAAAGTGTGTTCCGTTGTTGGAACGTATAATGTCACAAATACCTCACTTACTAAGAATTCATCACACATTTCACATCTGGGTGGGAGCAGGACCTTGCCTCCACCCTGTGTGAAAAAGGATAGACCACCACATTGAGATATCTTGCTCCATTGCACCTTTCTCCCATGTCTGCATAATCAATAAGCAGTTCATGGAACAGTCCAATGGGGCGGGGCATGGTCCCTCTCAACATTCTTAACGTTATTCCGTAGTTATTTGTTTGCACATTGTGCATTCTATTGTTAATTTTGCTATATGTTCTTGTAATCCTGGAACGAACCAATCGTCCTGTATGTCTGCTGCTATCTGTTTTGCTCTGTGGGCTGGGAAGTGCAGTTGTTGGAATGCTATTTGTAGTAGTTCTAGAGGCATTACTACCTTTTGTGTGCAAATTTGGCGTCACAGGAGGTCTGTAGCTGACTGTGTGCATCCTCTTAACCCATAATTCCTGTTCCTCAATTGTTGCTCTTTTTTGTAGGTCAATTATCTGTGATATGGGCATCGAGGTACATTCTGTCTCTTTCTTCTTCCATATTTGTTTTTAGTATGAATTATCCTTTTAAATCTTTGTTAAAATATGCTGCTTCTTGTGCAGCGGCGTCTGCTGATGCATTTCCCAATGAGATTACGTTACTGTTAGTGTGTGCCTGGCACTTCACCAGGGCCACAACCGTGGGTTCTGCTAATGCTTCTATTAATTCTTTCAACAAATCTGCATGTTGCACAGGGGGACCCATCTGCTCTCCTGAAACCTCTCCTTCCCCACCTTGACAACCCCCCCGTGTATTGTCATATATGCTGAATCTGTGTGATTTGTTACCGCGTCCCCTTTGACTGCATGGAGTGCCTCTATTAATGCCACTAATTCCACCGCCTGTACTGAGAAATGCATTGGCAATCTTCTCTGTACGATCATCTCATATTCCCCATCTTCTAACCGCACTACTGCTTCTACATGCTTTTTTCCTGTTTCTGGACACACTGATGCCGACCCGTCTACCAAGTACACTTCCCCCTTCTTCTAGGGCATTTTTGTTTGCTTTGGTTAGGTCGTCATCTTCCCCTTCATATGTGGCACAATCATGGTTTTGCATATCCTCTACTGTGCATGCTTCTGTGATGAATGTTGCTGGGTTCACTGTTTTGCAACGTACTATGTGTATGTTGGAACTGGACAATATAATCTCATATGCTGTTGCTCTGTGTCGTTAGGGTCGATTTTGATTTTTCAAGAATGGCAAACAGGGACTGTTCAACAAATATTACTGAGCACTCCATTACAATTGTGGTGCTTTTTTCAATGGCAAACGTGGCGGCTGTGAGAGCCTGTTCACATGCGAAGTGTCCTTGCATTACAGTGTGTTCTGTTGCAGTGTCAAAATAGTAAGAACTGGCCCTCATAATCAGGGGTTGCTAGGACTGGTGCCATGGAGATGAGTTCTTTCAATGTGTCGAAAGCTGTGTTAATTTCTGGGGTCCACACGATCCCTGAACTCTCTTTCTGTACTTCCTTTAGTGACTGTAGCAATTGTCTGGTATAAACTGCATAATCCAGGATCCATGAGCGCCAATAATGACATGTGCGAGAAATGTCTGCATGTCCTTCACTGTGTGGGGCCTGATGGTGGCACGTACTACTGCTGCCCGGTCAGAGTATTTGTTTACAATTTTCTGATAAATTGTCCCAAGAAAACAGCACCTCTCCTAGGCAGAATTGTAATTTTTGTCTGTCCACCTTGTACCCCTTGTAGGCCAGTAAATTTAACAATGTGATTGAGTCTGTCCTGTACTGTTCCTCATTTGCCGCGCATATTAAGAGGTCATCTACATACAAAATTATTGTGCTCTTTGTGTCAATGTTACCAAGGTCGTCATGTAGAATTCTATTGAAAATGCTTGGGCTCTCACAATATCCTTGGAGCAATCTGCAGTGCTCATATCTTTTTCCACCCAGGGTAAAGCGATTCTGGATCCAGTGGTACTGAGAAAAATGCATTTTTCAAATCTACCACTGTAAAACAAGTTGTCAATTTTGGGATGCTGCACAAAATGGATGCAGGGTTTGGCACAAGTGGAAATTCTTTGCACGATGTCATTAACTGGGCGTAGGTCCTGTATCATCCTTCAAGCCCCGCCCTTCACTTTAAGTGGATAAATTTCTGTATTTCCAGGTGAATTTGATGGCACAATTATCTCTTGTTCAATAGGGCATGTATGGTCTCTTATTCCCTCCTCTGCTTCCCTTGACAAGGGGTACTGTTTTACTCTAGGCAACACTGCACCGGGCTCAAGCTTTATTTAACAGGCGTTACTTCTTGCAGGAGCCCTACGTCATGGGGATTGGTCATCCATATCGTGGTTGGCACTTGTTGCACATCTTCATCAAAGAATGTTGGAGGTGCACTACAATGGCCAAGAGGGGGTTTGTCATTTATCTATTTTGAATCATCATGTCGCAAGGAATACACATTTCTATTATGATTTCTCCATCAGTGTCACTGTCAGTGAATAATTCCTCATCTGTTAGGTCACGCATCGCTATGTTGGGATCTATGCATAGCACTGTTCTCCATTCACACCCATGTGTGTCCAACCCCATCACTGTTATTCTCTGTGATACTTGCACACCATGTAAATCTAGGGACAATACATACCCCGGTACCACCTCAGGGGCATCCACAGGGCGAAACACAAAGTTGGAAGGTACACACCACTCTGTTATTTCAGGCACTGCTTTTGCCAATAGTTGTATCCCTTGTATGAACATGCCTGGGTCAGTTGGCACTCCCCAAACCATTATTTCATTAGCAATTGTGTTAATCAGTAACATTGCTCTCATGGCACATATACCTGGTTGTCACAATCTCATCCCCACCGAGGGCTCACGGGGCCCTGAGGACCTTATTCGGCCCTCCTAGGATTCTTTGGAGTCAGTCCTGGTGCTGTTGGCATCGGAGACACATGCTGGGACAGGGTTTCAATGGGCAAGTATGGCTGCCCCCATGTGGAATACTGGAGAACTGCATTCAGCGGTCTAGCATCTAAGGCGGGGCCCGCCCCAAAGGCACCCTGGATACCACCGGTCTATTTAAACCATGCCTAATAAGAAGCACGCGCTTCGCGTTATTCTGCTTTTGCAGCGTGACGTTCACCGGGTCCTGCTCTGCATCCAGACCTCAAGAACCATCGCCATCCTCACCTGCTCTGCCCAACTCTCACTGTCCTTTTCCACCATCTTCAAGACATCTTTCGTCTCAGGATTCCTGGGAACCATTCACCTTCGGATCTTCTCGGCTTGTAGGACAAACAATAGCACAGGTTAACCATTTGCAAGGATGCTATCAGCGCCGCTTGGCATTCCATCTTACCTTCTCGAACTTGGCTCCGGCTTCCATCACATCTCTTAGCATCTGCAAGAAGAAGTGAGAAGGTTTCTAGTGCAAAGCCACACTATACATTGTTTTCTCCAAATAAGACTTACCTGAAAAGAAGGAGTCGCAGCCAGTCTGGACTCCGGCCCTCGCCAGTGAAGAAACTCAGCCGTAAGGAGCCATTAACGATGCTCCCCTGCCCAGCGCGGCAGGATGCAGAGCGCACCCTTATAGAACGCAAGGTCAGAAACATCTGCTGGGGAAACTGCAAGGGAACTCGGGAGGTGGGTTGCCACGGAGAGAACAGCAGTAAAACTTCACCTCCTATCTTCCAGAGTCAATCCTCGACAGCCTGACCTCCAAGAAGGGTGGAGAGGTCCCAAAGAGCTCACTGGCTTGTCGTGAGGCATCCCCGTGGAAACAAGGCGAGTGTTACACTAGTGTAGAGCAACTATTACTCGTTCTGTGAAGGAGATGGTCATGTTAAGCTTACCGAGAAGATCCCCTCCCTAGTAAAATTATTGGCGAGTCTTCATGGTATAATAAGGGTGCTCGCACTGTTTCCCCCCGCCCCCCACTGTTACATTCAAATCTTTAGTCTAAGGAACCATGACCACCACCCCAGAAAATCCCAGAGTTTCCAATTTTTTGTCTGAGAGCGGAAAACAGCCTTCTTTTAGATACGATTTTTCCGCCCCTGAATCCACCATGAAGATCAACTGCTTGTTGCCCATCTCTGCCCCCACCAGTGGTTCCTCGTCTGGGCTTAGGGTTGTTGATATGATTGAGACGCAAGTGCTCTCTGTGGGCTGTCCTATTCTGAGAGTCTAGTCTCAGGATGGGCGAAAACATTGTCCCCACCACTGCTGCTCCTCCGAACAGCGTTGGTGTGCCATTTGCTGTGGTAATGAATGGGGTACCGTGGGTGTTCACCATATGTTTTTGTCATGTTAGTCGCTGCTGTGTACCTTGTGACAGTGTTCTCCTGCTCTTGTTTGTACCGGGGGGTGAAGGTCAATATGTTATTGTCTGTATCCACCCATAGTCAAGTCTTAGGGGCTGCCTGGGTGAGGGTGTCCATACGGTTGTTCATTCTGATCATTTGCCATGGGGAAAGTGCGACATTCCCTTGCAAAGTGGCCCATCTACACCATGACCAACAAACTCCTTACCCTCCCCCTCGGGGTCCTTGGCCTCCATACCCTCCTCTTGTCCCCTGTACCCACCTCGTCGTCCTCTTCCAGGCCTTGCCTGCCATTGGGGCCCTTCACATTGTTCCTTTCCCGTCCATTGCTCTTGTCCGTTTGCTGCCCAGGTGGCAGCCATTCTTGCTTGTATTGCCATTGGCCCCTACTCCCCGTCACTATGTGGGGAGGGCGGTGGCTACTGCTGCGACCTTCACCAGTTTAATCTGCACAAGCTTTGCTTCATCTGCCAACCTTTTCAGTGCAATTTCCTTCTCCCTTTCTTTCATTCGCCTACAGTGATGCACTATAATGCCCTGCATTTCTGGCCAACCCTTGGCTTCTATCCCAGCAATTTTATCAAGGGCCTTCTGTACCTCCTTCGTAAGGCCTCTCTTAACTATGAAGTAAAAGAGGGTGGTGGATTGGTCCCAAGTCTTGCCCGTCTCTGCCCTCCACATATCCTGCACCCAAATAATGTAAGTCACAGCATCCTCGTCCTCCCCAATTGGGCATTGCATCACAGATTGCATGTCAGGCGCGTCTGGGAATGTGCTCCTCAGTAAATCCCACACGTGTGCTGTTACATTGTTAAATGATACCTAGGGTTTCCTGTTTTAGGGGTTTAATTCAGGGGTGTTTTTCCAGGGTTTTCAACATTTTTCACAATCGGTGTTTGTCAGTGTTTTCACGGTTACCCCTTTAAAAAAAACGCGGAAAAACTTTTTTTCCAGTGTAAAAACAGATTTTATTTTGTTTAATTACATGCATAGGTAGGGTAAGCGCAAGATGATCTAACCTTTTGCAAGAATATTACCTTTAAGATTAACTGGACGTGCATTGACGTTATTTTTAAGTGAATTGAACACTCGTTTCTTGTTTAAACTGGAGGTTGGCATGGAGGCCTTTTCCGACTTCAGGAGATTTCAATTTCAATATGCAAACACCTTATTGCCCCCCCACCCTTTGCTTTTAACTACCCCATTTAGTGTCAATTTGAAATAACATTCCTGATCCGTTCCTCCGTGGTACTCGTTTCCTCCACTCAGCGGAGCGTTAACACGGACCTGTTTTGTGATGTATTTATTTTACAGAAACGAACATTGTCGTCTAAGCTTTGTGTAGATGATAGGGAATGGCTGGTCCTATTGCCTGGCAGCCTCCATTTGTTCACAATGTGTTACTGCTGTTTCAGTGGGGGAGAGGGGGCAGGAGGGGGGCATAATTCCACAGCGTCCCATATAAAAGTGGTCAAGATTCAGGGGAACAGCAGGGATAGCAAGAAGGCAGGGCCGGGCAGCCGTATTCTTTGTGTTATCGATGGCATAGACATGGTTAACACTGCATGCTTTTTCTTGTAGGGTATTTAGTGGGCTGTATTATGCCAATGACTGTCTTGTGGAATATTAGTAGGTGCTTAGGGCATGCTTACTGGGTGCCAGCCTGACAACCAGCAATAATTCACTCTGCAAACATCTACCCGCGTCCTGGTGACCCAATGCCCGCCGGCCCAAACCTGGATCTGAAGGGCGATGTTCTGTCTTCTGTATGTACCCTGTAGATCCGAATGTGTGAGGAAAGGCAAAGTCACAAAGATCTTTCCTATACACTTTCATTTGCCAGAACTCTCACATCTGAAGCAGTGCAGAGCATGGCACACCATTATGTGAAAAAGCCCTCTTCTCCTCACTAAATATTGTTAGCTGGATGTGCTTTTGTTTTAATTCATTAGTTAGTAGTCAAAACGGAACAGAAAAAGAAAAGTTTAGTTTCGTTTATTGTATCCGTATTTCAACTAGGCAGTCAATTCCACCTTCTGCTAGAAGGTGGCAATGGAGGATCATCATTTGACACTTCAGCATTGTCAATTCCAAAAGATAATGCTGAAGTAGAGCTGTGCAGATAGCTCATTGGCAATGCTGCGGTCTTGGAAACAAGACAAAGCCGGAACAAAAGGGGTTTGAATCCTGCACATGGAAATATTAAAGTTATAAATCCCGGGGTTTATCGGAGTCCCCCGAGGAACATAATAACATTACAGGGGAGGGTGAAATCGGATTTTTCCAGCTGTTCTCGAAAACCGGAGACCCTAAAGATTCCCCATCATGGCCGTCACAATCCAATGTTACCCCTGGGAAACCGGCCTTCACTCACACTCCGTTAGCCTGATCACCCACTGCAGATACCAACAAACTTTTGATGACACCAGTTGCTAATGGAACACCCACTGTGTTTTTCTCAAAAGCATCTATCCATTTGCTCGCCCCGCCCTCTGAAAGTGGGGTCAATGTTTTCAGTAAATTGCCTTGTCCATCTGTGCCCAAGGAACATAGTGTGGCATGTGTAAATTCGACTTCCCTTTTCCTTTACTCACCTGAGTCCCTTTTTTCTTTGCTAGGGCCATTCTCCTAATTCTACTCCTTAGTCTCCCGGTGTGCCACCCTCCTCTTCTCTTCTCCCTCATTAGTCAGTACAGTTCTCCTAGGTAAGGATACCCCTCCAGCCCTAGCTCCCTCCTCATATTGATCCAGATCATTCCAACATTCTTCCTCCCTTTCTGATTAACACTTCCTGGTCCCGTACTCACCTGCTCTTTTCCCTTCCCTACTCTTATTACCTTAACAGGAGTGTTGTCTATGCGGAATAGGAAGTCCGACTTCCACTCGTCTTCCAGCTGCATCTGCGGGAGGGTTTGGTGTTGGGGGTGGCAGAGTTTGTTCCACGCCGGGCAAGAGCCGACTTCTTTCGCATAGATCTCTTAACCGCCTTAGCTCAGCCTGGATCATAGTTATCTGACTTTTCAAGTCTTGTGTCAAACACCCTAAATTCACTGGGGGTGCACACGTTGGCCCATACAAACCTTTAGGGTCATAAGGGAGAGGCAGTGCTGCTGCCAGTGTGGGGGGAACACTTGGCTTGGACACATACATAGAGTCACTGTATCCCTGGGCAGGCTTGGTTAATAATGGGTACAGTTTTTTGGGGTTCTTTCCCCTACTCTTTCTCTTCTTGTTGCTTTGGGCAGCTGTTCCTTGTTATTTTTAATCTGTGGAACCTCCTCAAACAGTCTCCACATGTTTAGCACCTCTCTACTATTTTGGAGCCGTTTACCTTTATATTTATTTAATTGATAAATATGTTGCTACGAGGTCCAACACAGCCTTCTGACCCTCCTTCTGGCCATATTTGGGGAGGTTCCATCCCCTTTTATTTCGGTTAACCACTGCTCATGATATTTTTTTTTATTTTCTCGCTATACACGGGGAGGTGCTGGCATATGTGCATGAAGGGTGTGTCTGTCCCCATCATGTGTTTCCTCTTCACTATTGGGTGTGGGTATGTGTGGATGTGTGCTCAGTGTAAAAAAAATTCTTCTTACAGTACCTTATTACCCCGTGTTCACCACAAAACTTTTTTTTGTTGCAACCTTTCAGCAATACCTTTTAATTATACGTTTTCTCAGCTTACCAAACAATGTGCAATACCAAAAATGTTTACCACAAAATGGAATGACAAAAACACCAACCATAGGATATTAAACGTGACACATTGACGTACGTTACTTTACACCGAATAACATAGAACATAAACCCTACCTACCCATTTCCCTACTAATCCCCTTCTCTAAATCCAGAGTTCTTTCCTCTTACTCCCATTGCCCTTGTTCACCCTTCCCTGGCCACCCTTGGACTGACCTCTAGAGACTTACTTCTAAAGATAGATAAGAAAAGAAGAGCACAACTAATGTTTCTGACCCTTCTCCTTATAAAAGACTCCCAATTACATTTTCTCCACTATGTGAACTCCATTACTAGTCGAGATAGCAATATGTAGCGGCACCTTCCACCCCCTTTCAGAGCTAGGTTCCCATATCTCCTTTTCCTTCATTACCTCTTGTAATATCCTAATGGCCATATGCAGAAAAGGAGGAATCCCGCTGAGCCTCACACCCACCAATTGTCCCTCAAATACCCCATCTGACTCCCTTCCCTTCCTTTATAGTCACACGCAATTGATATTCATGTGTCCGCATTGATCCGAGAGCCTCCGTTCCCAGTCGATCCACAATCAAGAGCCAAACCCGGTGAGCAGTAGGGTTGGGTATTCACAAAGCCGGGACCTGTGGAACCTTCTCAGTAGCGTACGTGTTTCTGAAAGGTACCAGTTGCCGTAGGTGGGCAGCCTTGATGGGAGCGCCCCGGATCTCGCCGCTGTGGGCAGGGGACATCTCGCATCAAAAGAACAAAAGAATGCTATTTTGTCAGGGTCACCAAATGAAAGTGGTCAATTCCCAAAGGTACAATTAAAAGATCCCAATGAAATAGACACTGATGGACACACCCCAGTAGGGAATGAGACCAGGAGAGATTGCAAGTGAGTAAAAGGTATTCTTTATATAAAGATAAAGTGGGGCACACAAAGGACTCTGCTACTCTGAGAGCGCTCTGCCCATCATACAAAAACATCACATTTTATGTTAAAAACAAGTCATCTATGACGTGTACTATACGAGTTACACAAATACATTTCATTGGTTCAATAGAAGACAGTATACAATGTTTACTGGTACTGGATTGGCTGAGGTTGAGGTTGAACTTGTTGTTTCTTGAGGTATGTGGGGCGACGGGGCTCATGAGGGGGGGGTGAAGGGTCATGCTGTGTCCACGCAGCTATAAATCTAACAAAGGTAAGCTTCACGGTAATCATGGGCATGCAAGATTTAATAAGACATTTAATGTTCATCATAACACATGGTCATTATAAATTGTTGCAATAGGTATGAACTCTTGACGTGGGGCAAAGGTGCGTGGTCCAGGTTCCTTATCTTGGCGGGTACTTTCGGGATACATTTATCAAATGCCTCGAGGGTCAAACGGGTGTCAGGATTTGTTAGTACCTGGAGAATATATGTTTGCTCAAGATTAGTTATTCGGAGGCAATCAAGGGTGGCCTATGGGCAGGGTACTCCTGCTACATCAAAGAATGAGGTGTTTTAAGGTTCCTGCAGCCAGTAACTCTTAAGGTGGGGGTTGTTGGGGGAGGGGCAGGTTTGTGGAGACGGATGGTTTACATGAGCCTGGCTCTGGCCCGGTCACACACAGGGCAGTGATCTCAGAGGAAGAAGAGAGATACAGTGTCAGCTTGCGACAATTCACACCCAGGCTTCCGTGTGAACAGGACAGCCACAGTTCAGACAGTGGGGAGGAGGTGGGGGTTGCTGGGCTGGCCGTGTGCGGCACTGGACAGAGGAGAGATGCAGGTTTGCCACTAAGGGTTTCATGTTGCGGCCTAGTTAAAGATGTAGTTGTGGTTTTTACAAAATGGAGTATCTGGGGTCCAGGAGAGGCATTGGATATGTGTCATTCAGTGGCTTCCTTGCACCCATCATTGGGGGCTCGGCCGAGGGTACGTTTCCAACCTTTGAATGAGCATAAAATACACTTCACCCGGAATGTAGGGGGGGCCCAAACAACCCTTCCTCACTTACAGTATGCTTGTGTTATGAGCAAGTGCCTGATGGGTGCTCGTGACTGAATGAGACAGCAAGTGCTTGCTGTGTGTATGTTGTGTAAGTGTTTGTGTGTGTGTGTTTCCGCTGGTCCGGGAGAGTATTTGGGCAAATGGAGGTAGGCGGTTTGAACAAAGGCATTTTAATAAAGCCTTTGTTGCACAAACATCCCCATCCCCCCCAGGCCACAATCAGCACCGTCTGAGGTGATGTGGGGCCCAGGGGACAGGGATGGTATTATTTCTATGATAGATGTCCAGAAACAAATAAAGCCTTACCCCAGTGCCCCCGAGCACCTCACAATCACATTCATCATTATTGTGATATGTACGACTGCACACCATGGAGCAGGCATGGCATTTTGTTTTACTGTACATGGTTGATAAAGCAAGCAAGTGTTGCTAGACTTCTTTTAATGCAGTCTGTCTGGCCATTTCTTATTGTCATATGACATTTTGTATTGGGCATCTTTGGTAAAACAAGCATAAGTGTTACTATGTAGCTCCACTGGCATTTTACCACTGCCGGTTTTGACATGGAGTATGTGCTTTTGTGGGGATACTGACATAACATTGCCATGTTTTCTTAAAGTATCATTACTGGCATTATGCACAAAGCAAACAGGAGTATGTTCTTATATGGGAATAATAGGGTATAAAGTTGCAGTGAGTATGACATGTATGGGTACAGCCAGTGAGAAAATGTTCTATACTTCGACATATTGTGGGAACAGTCATCATGAAACTAATGTGTGCTCTTGTGCACTATTGGTGACTTACATCTATTGGATTTTTTTTCATGAGTTACCCTACAAATCCCAATCGCAAACTGTTTGGCTTTTTTACCCAATTTTTCTAAAAAAGTGCTCCAAAATGCACAATTATTTTAAAACAATTCTCAGGGAAGGGGGGTGGGAGAACCCCTGACACCTCCCCCCCCGCCAACCCTCCCTTGAGTGCTGTGGGCTCCCTCGCTATTCTCAGTCACTCAGTCATATCAGGGACTCATATTTACACCCCTGAAGTGAAATACATCCTACAATATCATTGCCATGTGCAATCTCATTGAAACTCGGATGGTTGACAATGGTCTAGCACTTAACTCTAGACAGAGTTTACGATAGCTTACATAGCTGTGCTGCTGTGCCAGCTAAGTGAGGAGTACCAGCTGTTTCAGATGGCAGGCTGTGCCATTGCTGCACTGACCAAGATCAACTGGAAATAAACCTAGACATATGAAGGCACACGTCCAACAGCCTAGTCTCCAGCACTTCATATTAACTGAAAACTCCTTTCTCAACTAAGGCCTTTTCTTAAATCTGCACATTGTGCCCCCCCCCCCCACGAGGCTATTTATTGGGGCAAGATTGGATTACTGCTCAAGTCTCCTTCGGGGCACTGGCAAGGGAAAAACTACACGCCCACAAGTCATTAACTCAGTACGTGTCGTTAAGAGCCTGCATAAATCCGACCAGGTTATCAGCGGCAAGGAGGGCTCCAACTGGAAGCCCATGAGTAGCAGAATCTCCTTTTGGACTGGTGCATTATGCACAAAGTGCCTTAGCGGCAAAAGCCCTAGCTACCTTTCTAGATTCACCCGGCTTCCTGATCAAGAGTGCTCAGGTCAACTAATGCTTAGCTCTTGCAAATTCTAAGGTCTAAAGTGACACTAGAAACCCAGGGATCCCCCCCCCCCCATCTCGTTCCTACATACTAATGCCTTGCCTCCAGACCAAAGAGCATACCCCTCCTTTGCCGACTTCAAACACAGATTGAAAACTGCCTTATTGCACTGACTGATCCACTCCTGAAATGTTGATAATTTTGATTTAGGGATTGATCCCTCCTGGAAATGTATGTGGTCTCCCGCTATTATGCCTGCAGGCCTCGGTCCTAGTGTTTTGTACACTAATATTACCATAGAAATGAAGAAACAAAGCCCTAGGGTTGTCTTGGACTAGACATTTCACCTCAGGTTATTCTTCGCTCTATGGTATTTTTGGTTTCATTTTTTTCCTACCAAGTATCCACAAGTACCAAAACTGAATGGATGCTAACAGACAGAAAAGGCTGAGCTAACCACCGACATGTCTCTACTCGAGATGTGGGCGGCTTTAACATTGTTCAAGGGCATTGCTTATTTTAATTAAACCTACAAATGTTTCATCCCTACTAAGAATAGCCTACATTAACTTGTCGAAATAGCGATTCTGTTTAGGAAGAGCCTGTAAATATAGCAAGACGAAACGGGCAGCATGAGTTAACAAAACGAGTATTGAATAGAGATTTGCAAGCATCCTGCTTGAGCTAGTGTGCTTGCTCACTAGCAATGTGAATAGTCCCTTGCCAATTGCACACATTGATGTGTCGCAAGGCACACATCACTGACCAGATTAAACAAGGAGTAGCAGCTCGGCCTCTTGAAGCACAGCCCTGGTTGTCAGAAGTTGTACCCATGCTGGTCCCCA
Source organism: Ambystoma mexicanum (assembly GCF_040938575.1). Classification (NCBI taxonomy): domain Eukaryota; kingdom Metazoa; phylum Chordata; class Amphibia; order Caudata; family Ambystomatidae; genus Ambystoma; species Ambystoma mexicanum. The sequence continues at coordinate 161,960,889 of NC_090937.1, read as the reverse complement.
GTACCAGCGTCAGTTTGGTAGGCATTGCCCAGCCAGCAAATCATCCCCAAAAAGGCCCTTGGAAAGATTCGTAGAAGCTCATTTGGAGCTCAGGGTCTTGGCAGATGACTGGAGTAGACTGTACTGCCAATGCGTTTCCATGGAATCTTTCTTCAGTGTCCCAACTAACGAGGGTATTACCCCTCCCATAAATAGGCAATAGCAGATTGATCTACAGCAGACCTGTAATTACGGGTCCGATCCTGGCTGCAACAAGCGGCCTTTGTCATCCATCATAACCAACAGTGCCTTATCTGAAGGATGGGGAGGAAGTACGTTTGGGATCCCAACAAAATCCAAAATGGCTAGACCCTTCTGGACTGAAGCTCTCTTGCTAGTCTAAAAGTCCCCATCTCTGCCAAAAAAAAGCCTGCAAGTAATCAGCACTCTGGTGTGACGTGGCCATTGTATTGACAGTACTAACAGCCTTTGAAGCTCTATTTCCCAGAGGACCTGCCAGAGAGTGGTGGCTTCCTTAAGAAAGGTACCAACCTTGCTTCGGGGTCTAGGGGCGAAGTTTAAAGAGGTGTTTCAAGCAACAAAGGTGTTGTGGGTACACTCAGGCCAGAGCTATACACAACAGGCCTAGTCATAAATGGGCCACTAACCACCAAGCTGTCAAATGGGCTTCCAAATCTTACAGATTTAACAATGTGTAAAATCCACCCAGTCATAACCAAGCAGGCTTATATTTAGTTTTCAAGACAGATGTACACAATTAGGTTTTAAACCACAAATATGTTATGAAACAGAAGTGCTTCTGTTAAAAAGCCACCTCTGTTTTTTGGAACATTTGAGTTCCAGAAGCTGCAACCAGGAATGCCTATGTAACCTTTGAACCAGCCATGCTGCCTCCTCAGGGCAGCTGCTGAGGAGGTCAGGCTGTTGCAGCAAGATGACTTATGCTTTTTGGGAGGGGTGGCCAAAAGAAATAAAAAATAAGCCATGTCACACTCACCAATGACATTCCATCTCACATGGCGGCAACACCATTGGTTGTTGCATTGTACAACAGCTGGGGCATAACCCAGGTGCAATACTCCTCCCCCTACACTACTTATGAGTTGCCTTCCAATACTACCAATACCCCAGACTGCATGCTTGACAGTTTATTAGCCTGACAGATACTGAAAAAAAACCGATCCTGGCCTCTTGGAGACTTACTAGCCAGCACAGGAATATTTTGAATACACAAATATAGGTGCTACAAATTTGACTTTCAAGTACCACCATGGCTTCTGAAACCGGGAACTTGGGATGCAAAGACAATGAAAACCGACAGAGACCGTGGCAGATAAAGGCAACCTTAACCCTTAACAATACAGGACACCCTGTTAACCCCTACCACAGCAAGATAATTATTTGACAAAAAGTGATGTTCAGCAATTCTGCCGGTAAGAGTCAAACTCAGAGCCCAAATACCCAAAACATTACAACTCGGAAAAATGTCATTGGGTCTGCAGGTTTAGTTTCTCGAGGTTCAAGCATAATTGGATTGAAATGACTGCATACAGATATTGTGCCCAACAATATCACACCCTGAAATCTCAGGTTTCCTGTGACCATGCATGAGGAGGACATCTGGTCGTTTCTGCTTCGAGACTTGAAGACTTTCATTGCTGCTTGAAATGCAATGTTTTCTTACAGCAGCAATGAACAGTCTACAAGTCCAAAAATAAAACCAGTAGGGTTGGATGCCTTAGACATGGCTGCAGGAAACCAGACAGGCATTAGGTTCGAAACACATGCGCTTCAATTTTTGGAAATCAGTTATCTTGTAGGTCACTTTTCTGCGCCACTTATCACATGTGCTTTCCAGCCTGAAGTAAACTCAAATGAGAATGAGCATGTGAGGCTGACTAACATACCCCAGACCAGACGTGGAGGGCAGGCGAGAGTTGGCGTGCTGCACAAGACCGGTTGCCTCACCTTGGCATGGTGCTGTGTGTTGCAGTGCAAATCTCAGAAATGGTGCGTCTTAGGGCCTTGAAACGTGGTTCTTTTGAGGATTTTTTCCTCGCATTGAGATGCTTAAAATTGTTCTATCACCACTGATGTTTTGCTGATTTCAGTCAACCGTGAAATCTGGAGAAAGGGTGGAGGGTCCAAATGTCATGAAGCCAGTAAATGTCTGGAGGAACAGGTAAGTATGCAGCATTTGGTGCAGATTGGTGGACTGGTGTAGAATTGTTTAAGTAATAAACTACCAGACTTCCTGCCTTATAGTTAAGGTGAGTCAGAGTTATAGGAAAATAAAATAATTTGTGAACAGAGGATTTGGCCGAAATTCTGTAGACAATGTGTTACACTCTGGCCCACCTCCACCACACCCAGTCTAGAAAGTTTAAGATTTAAAAAAGCACTTCGGCCTGGTCCCCCATTAATGTTTCCATAGACAAAAAGGTCAATTTCTGCTCCACCGCACTGCCAAAACCATTGGATGGATTTAGACCAGGTATGAAACACTAGGCACGAAGCATTGCCTTGCGATCCTTGGTTTGGGGTTTTTCCGAGTACCTTCTCAAACATAAATAGCTATATCTATCAATGTACATTGAGAATCCGGGTGTACAGCCACATTTTTTTTCTCCATGCGAGAGATAACTGGTTATACCCCAAAATAATAAAGCAGAAAAAAGATATTTGAAGTTAACATGCAAATGCCATAAGGCCGGAGGTTTGAGGGAGCAAAGGGGCAAGAGGACACCAGTTGGAGGAAAGCAAACATTTATCACATACCTCCCAGTATAATGGCAGCTATCCGAAATTGCAACTGAAACTGCGTCACAGAAACGAGTGTTGTGGGTGAATAGGAAGAGCGCAGAGGGGGAGGAGGCCATCAAGGGAGAGGGGGAGCAGACACATGAGGGGGACATTTGGTCAAAATAGACAGTGGGCATGGCCAGTGTTGTGGGAAAAATATGGAATAACAAAACCCTTGAAATTCAAGAAAAAAAATGTAAGGCGAGTTGACATAACTCAAAACCCTTGAAAATCAGCTAAAGCCACCTTAACTTAGCACACCCTGTTGCGCAGCCTATGACCACAATGACATCACTGGTAACATTGCCAATAACATCATATATGACAATTTAGTTAACTGATAACATTAAGACATAAGATCACTTTGGGTATTTGCATGTATTTAGACCACCCTTATGTTTCTACATATTTGATTTTGGAATAGTTCAGAACTAGGAGTACACTGTGTAAAAAAGTAAGCTGCTACACATACATCACTACTTGTGAAGCTTTCATTTGTAGATGTTTGATAAAATGTTAGTATCTATAGTTTGCTACAAATAGGTTTCTTGATAAATAAAAAATGTACACCGTTTAAAATGTTTGTGCCAAATATATGTAAGGCATGATCACTATATTATAATATTTATATACAGTAGACAGATGGGGTTTAACATGCTGCTTTCTATCCAGTACATTTTAAAAACAAACATTTAAATACAATGGTTTTATTGTAAGAAAAATGTGTGCACATCACTTTCTATGACAAGTGCTTTAAAAACAGGGTATTAGGATTTCCATACATGTGTATTGAAACCAGACCATTAATCCAAAACGTATATAGAAAACTTAAAATTCAATATTTGCTCTATGATGTATATCTGTGTGTTTAGTAAGTGATTAACATCTTAATTGAAATAAACCATACTGTATAATGTAAAAACCTTGAAATAGTACCCAACTTTTCATACATTGACTTGTGTGTGTCTCATTATACAATACTTTTAAAAAATACACAGTATGTTATGTTTACAGCTAATTTCAATGTAACGCCATATAGTATGTGTATTCTATAATCAAATATGTCATTACGCAAGTCATCAGTGATGTTATGTCTGATGTAAGTAGTGAAGTCATGGGATGTTATTAGTGATGCCATAGGCAGTGCAACATTGGGCACAACATTGAGGTGGGTTTAGCAAAATGATTGAGGGTATGCAGTAGAGACCCTGTAGTACGTTTAAGTTGCTGAACTCTGACTCCTGATGAAACTTGGCAAATAGAGCTACCTCATGTTTTGTGCGATTTTGTCAAAGGGCAGTCCCAAACGTTTGAAATCCAGACATGAATGGAAAACAATGCCTGTTACAGCCCAAACCACTCGACAGATTGAGGGGTGGCTTGGTCTGGAAAGTGTGATTTAGCAAATTTGGTTTTACTCCACCCAGTAGATTTTTAAAAAAATGCTCAAAAAGTAGATCCCAAACATTTATTGATATCTCTATCCAGTCTGCAGACTCCCTTCCTGATTTGGTGTCTGCAGACGCCTCTGAGCCAATCAGGGAGCAGAGTAACATTCACCAACGTCATATGCGCCTGCTGATTGTTCAATGGAAACCATGAGGTGAGTCAAATCTTTTTAAACAGCTACCATATTGGATCCGTTGACCATTGCTTTAGTCCACAGACAGAACAGTAGACATTTCCAGTGAAAAATGCACGTGGGGTTATTTTGATGTGGAAGGAGTGCATTTGTAGGGGAGGGGACAGAAAAAGATTGAAGCCTTTTTATGGTCAAAAAAATGGCAGTGGGGGTTCTCTGAGTCTGCAGTCTTTATTGGAACCGATAGACACTGACACAAATCAGACTTTCTTTGGAAATGTTGCGATTCTTTTCTGATTTTATAGATATGTAATGAAACTAGTGAGCGAGTAATATCTGTGTGTTTGTAATACAAATAAATATTTTAATGGCTACTGAAGTGTCCACAGTGTTTGTAACAAGGTTGAGTATATTGTTGTGGCCATCACAAGTTCCTAGATTCATGGGGCATTTCCACAAACCAGTGATATCCACACAGTATGTGCGTAATGACACTGGCCATGGCCACAGTACTAGGACCACAGTGATATGCACAATTATATAATGGATGTTAAGATCATGAAATTACTAATTTAGCTATTGAGTTTACCAATTGTCATAGGTTCGACACAGGCATGGTTTTGGTTGGAGGTGGTAAGTAGGCTATAATTTGTGCTTCGGTGTAAAGAAAAGAACATAGTTTGTGAAATAGAATTTGTATCAGCTGTAAAGATATTTACTTTAAAGCTCTGTATGTACTATGTGTGGTACAACATTTGTGCAAGGTACACTGTTGTGTTTACATGTAGTAATCATTGGGTGAAAATCTGAGGCGGATTAAAAAAAAACATTTACATGGTTTGAAAGTTTGCTTGTTAGAAAGGGACATAGGTTTTGTATGTATTGAAAGTGGAAAAGTAGTAGTGTGGGAGTGCTAAGTGTTTAAATATTTGCTATTGAAAGGGCAGTGCATATAGAGAATATTTGTTTGCCGTTTTTACTTATGTTTGAAGACGTTCCATACCCATTGGCGTATTCCAACTGCCTGTTACTGCAATTGCGATTTCTCAGTATAACTGACTGAGTACATTTGGGTTCAAATAATATTAAGTAGGTGTTGGTTAGATTTGCTGGTAACATATGTTTGTGAGCACTGAGTGTTATTACATTAAAGGCAACCACTGTCATTACATATGCAGAATAGTGGTTTGAAGTGGTTGAGGCACCAGTGTGGTATATTCTGCCTACTGTGAACATGTTCTTGCCTGGGTTTACAGTTAATGAGCTTACAGTTAATCGTGGTACTATATGCATTGTACCTTAAAAGCATTACTATGTCATATTGGGCAAGTGAATGTATGTGTATGCTGGATCAATACTATGAATTGCAAAGAGAGCAAATGCCAGGATTTACATTGTGCAGAAGTTGGTGATATGATGGCCTCTACACAAGTGGAATGGATTCAAATAGATGCATACACAAATTGTTCATTAGGGATGTGACACATGGTTGCAGAGTGCATGCATGTTTCCACATGTATGAAATCTAGAATTCATTCATAGCAATGTTTTTGGTTTCTAGTACTTTTAAATTAGGAATTCTTGTGGATCTTCCTGGTTGTTCATGGTGAATTTTGCCATTCCGGCACAGTAGTCCAAATGCAGCTTTGTACCAGAGACACTGCAGGTATTGTTTGGGGTATTAGTGGCATTTCTGTGGCAAAGGATTTGCATACACTACTGGTCAGAGTCTTCAGTAAATATTGTCCACAAATGGTGGCAATTGGAAGATTGCCACATTGCATATCAATTTCCATTTGTGTTACTGAATTCAAAAGTACCAGAGAATTGGTCTGTTTTGTTTAATTGTCCTGTATTGATTTGTTCTTTTATTGGATTGCATGCATATGGGCTATTTGTCTTTTCAAAGGTTCTTCAGCCCTGCAACTCCCACACCATTACAGGGTACGTAGAGTGTACAGTGCACACATCCTGTTGTATTCCAGGATGAAAACAACATCAGCATTGACTTGCTTCAAAGTTAAGATTAGACCATGAACATACCATGGAGTGGACGAAGAAGTGTCAGTGCTACACAAGTCATACCTTCTTTAAAGACTGCGCTGCCAAATGTCAATAAGTGTGTGGTTGAGGGTTAGACCTTGTGAAAGCATATGCAAGGGACTGAAATGTTCTCGGCGTAAATACATTTCTTTGAAAAGAAAGAAATGTGCTGTTGTGCAGGGCGATTCCTATTTTCTGCAAGTATGTCAGAAAATGGATATTGACCAACTGGATATTGTTTTCAGGGGAAGCCAATAACTATACCAATTGATCCATTGTTCTATGTCAAGGTTACATTTTAGTATTGCTACAGTTAAGAGCTATCCATTTTTTTTTCAATCCAGCTCTGTTGGAGATGCATTTCTTCTGGCTATTTAGTCATGCTATAAACTTCTAGATGGTCTATGGAGCCGAGGATCTGATGTGCACTGTTGGTTGCATTTCTTTTTTCAAAAAAGTGTTCAATTGGCTACAGCTTGCAAGGGTGGCATGAAGCATATTCATGATTCTGTTGACAATTGTTACATCAAATCAGGGGCAGATGTGTTTTGTCCATACAGCTCATGTATTAGTCTAGCTTGTAAGGTGAAATGTCAGTAAGCAGACCAGTTCTAAAGCTTTTTAAAATGTGAGCATACGATAGATCTGCAAACAGTCGCATGTTTCAGGTTAGCTCTGTTGCAAAAATGACACCACAGATTGTCACTGCCAGTACTGCCGAGTGTATTACGGCATTCTCTTGTAATGTTTTGAATATGGGTTGGCATGGATTATGGGAAGGCATTTCACTGGTGTGAACTGTAGGGGGTCTCCAAAAACATGTTTTCCTTCAAACAGTCCCTTGTGGCCAGGTTTTAGGACTGCTTGCATTCTAAGATGAATTGGTGCCGGCATGAGGTTGGAAACCCTGCTTACAACTTTCTTCTCGTAGAATTCCGCTTACTTGATGTGCAGCTTCTGGTGACAATTAAATTTGTTTCGGTGTACTGGATGGAGAATTAGGCGGGGTAAAGTTACACTTCATATGTTGCAAGCAGGCAGAACAGTGGGGACTGACAGCTGAAACTTCCCGAAATGCAGGTATGGATAGTATGTGTCAAATTGGTAATTTAAAATAGCTTGGCTGTTGGTAGCATTTTTTGGCTATATTTGCAATTTCCCGATACGATTAAGTACTCTGTACCCATAGAAGGCTGTGCCTTTTAAATTATCTGCAGCTCTGTAGGATCCACAATCTGCCACAGCTTTTTTTTTTACCAAAGTTGTACCATTTTGTGACAGTTGTCAGATAAAAGTCATCCCAAAAGGTTTTTTTGCTCAGTCCTTCAGCTTTGATGAGGTAAACTGTGACATAATTTCCAACAGATGTTGAATTGTCTGAAATGTATTGAATGTCTATATTGGCATTCCACAAGAGGGAAATTATAGGATTGTAATCATTGATGTACTTGGATGCCTCATTTCTTTTAATGTTGCATGTGTTTTTGGGAGACTTTCCTTTTACACTGTGCACAATAGAAGACCTGAAACTATTTACTTGATTCTTGGTGCAAACTGGTCTAGGGAAGCCAAAACGATACTTGGTGTAATATCTCCCTTTGTTTCTATATCGACATTGGCATCATTTGCCACACATATGCCTTTGCAAGCGTAGGATTTGTGTCCATATGTCACTATGTACGTCTTCTGAAGGGATGTCACAGGTAATGCATAGTGTTCACAAACTGCAAAACAGTGTCACTGTCATGGCAACATTTTGGAGCACCTTTTATGCATGAAAGCATGTGTATGTGTGGTACTCCTCTAGATTGATCTTTTCTCCAAAAGAAGTGCTCTTCCTCTGAGAGGAGGGACATTTTTATTGCAGAAGAAGTGCAGCATGACAATGAAATGATGGTGAAAGTATCTTGAGACATTGACTGTTCTCCTCGACTAGGTCTATTATCACTTTATTTTGATTTGCAGTGTATAGGAAGTCATCCCATGTATATTATGTTTCTACATTCCTAACATACAACATACATGAGCATGGTGTCTGAACCAGTACACTATTATAGCACGCGCATTTGCAAAGCTATTTTAAGTTATTTCCTCTTTTCAAGGAGTTGATTTGATGACATATTTAAAAAATGAGACTGTTTTGGTTTTGTGTGTGCAACTCCATTACAGAGTTGCTAGCTCACTTTCGAACAAGGTGGAATCCTGAATTTTGCTGCTATCTTCGGGCTTCAGAATACAGTCGTAAAGAATGATATTCTGATATGCTTTGATTCATCGCATCTTCCTGTAGGAAAGAATAGTGTAATGCAATGTGCTTTTAAACTTGTCTCCCATATGCTGATTGGAGACCCTTTGACGTGATGCATTAGACTCGTTTCTAATGCATCTTCTATGCCTTCTCTGGAATGTAGTAGGCACGTTGTATACTGGTCTAAAATGCCTGCAGCAATATGAACATGTTGAAATTGGCAAGTTTGTGATGCATTCTCAAATATTTGGGTGCTGGTTTATCTCCCAGTAGTATTGTTTTCCTTAAGATAGTCTAGGGTTTAATTTAAGTCAACCAGTTGTTGCCAGATTGGTTTGTATTTTGTTGGCACACCATTAACTAGTACAATGAAAGATTGTTGTAGTGGTTGACCTACTCAGTTCTAAATGTTAAATATACTACTTTGCCACAAATTACTTAGTTATTCTGATGGGGCAATTTGGCAGTTTTGGGTTGGAGATGCATTATAGCTTGTAATAGGTATATCGTTTGAATCATGCTCTCATGCAGGTTAAGTTGCTGCAGGAATATTTAAGTTATTATTGATAGCCAGCAATTTTAAGATAAAGCTGATTATTGATCCATGTGCAAACTAGTAACGCGTATATTTTCTGCTGTCAAATATAAAGCTAATTGCACTTCCTCATCCTCTATTTTGTAGGCTATTTTTGTACTCTTTATAAAACATTCTGCAACAGACACATACTTGGGTCTGGAATTTCAGCAGATGGGTTTTGAAACTTTGCCATTTCTTTCTTGCAAGTTTTTCTAAGCAGGTTACTGTTAGTAAGTTGGTAGATGTTTCAACTTTTTTCTTACTACTTTTGCAAAATATTCTTTGGCTGCTCCATTAAGGTGCTGGTTATTTAATTGTTGGAGTGACATTTTGCATTGTTCTAAACCAAGACTTTTTGCATTGCACAATCTAGGTTTTCACATTGCAGAATGGTCTGTTGCTAACATTTATATATGAACGGTGCTATTCCAGAGGCTACTGAAATGGAGGCTAATGAATGTCCTTGTAGTCCAGTGTGGATGCGCACATTAAGAGTCCATGGTTTGTAAATGTTTAATTCTACTTTTGTCTTTTAGTTTAACATACTGATTGAGGATTTGTAAACATTTGAATGACTGTTGCTGAACATTGCTTATTGTGCTGCATGTACGCTGGACGAAGAAACATTGGTTTGAAAGTTTTGTTGGGGGAAGTAATTCTATTAAGGTTTCTATTCCCATAATGTTGTCTGCTAACACTTTATAGCCTCATCCCTCATGGTCTATGGCAATTGGGTGGTTTGTTCTTGCTTATATGATTGTTGATTGATGTATGGTTCCCTGCTGCTGGTGTGAAACCTTTCACCTGTACAGACGTCAGAGAAGGTATGTATATTGACATTGTGCATGTGTGCAAGTTGTCTTGTAGTTTTGTTGGGATGCATATCCAGCTCCCATACACAGCCAAATGATTCAAGATAAGAAAAACTATTAGCACACAATAATGTGATGGTGCATGGCAGCAGAGGCGTGGGGAGCGCAGTTAGTAGCAACCCAGTTATTTTTAGCGTATTCATAGAGTTTTAGTTAGGCCCAGGTATAGGGTTCGGGTGATGGTGTAGCAGTAATGAAATACAGTCCGTAACAATGGTGAAGACTGGGCCAGGTTGCTGGAAATTCTGAAGCATTGCCATATTGGAAGTGAGGCCTAGTATTTTATATTCCCTCTGGAGGTGCAGCAGCTTTGACTTATGTTCCCTTCCCAAGCCCTAGGAGTGAAGCTGACAATAGTGGCATTGTATCTGGCTGGCCTGTGGAACATTATTGGAATGTAGAGCGAGGGTAGGGCTGTGTGATTAATCAGTAATGATTTCTCTGAGAATCCTGGCCTGGCACCCTTCTCATGTGACCAAAGGCAGGCAGATGTTTCCTGATCCCAACCCTAGGGGTGGTGTACTGCGGAAGGAACACATGGTGGGGAGGGGTGGGAAAGACAGGCCAAGAAGACTGGGAACCCCCTCACCCCCCTGTTTATGTTTGCTATACAGCAAATGTTAAGAGAACTTGTTATGTTAGGGAATGCAAGTCCCATGATCCCATAAGTACCGGGACAAGGAAGAGGGCTGAAGGGTCGAGATGTAGTAGTGGTCAGGCAATTAACACCTGAAGGAGCCCAAAAGCCCACTCAGGTGCAGGAAACTGAAACGAGCTTGAACTAACTGAGTGAGGGTTGTAGTAGCAGAGGCAGAAGAAAGAAGGCACTGTTCGCAATCCAGGTAGAAGTGGGAGAACCAAATGGACGCTGGAACGTTGAAGCAGCAAATTTCACCTGCTTGTTCTGTGAGGGTCCCATTCCCCCAAACTCTTGAGTTGCAGAGGCTGTGCAGCCGAAGGTGTGCAGGTAGGCTGCCTACCCCCCCCCCCCCATGTGAGCCTAATTTTCAGATATTGCTGTACCAGAAGCATGTCGGAAGACAGAGGAGTTGCTGTAAAGCGTGTCTCAGGAGCGAAAGGGGCTCCTTCATCGAGTGTCCAGAATGAAGGCACCTTCAGTGAGGAGGGTCATGGGTCTCAAGAGAAGCCTGAAGCAGTAGTAATTGGGCCATAAGCAGTGGAAGCGGCGCAACATGTGGAAGGATCACAGAAGCCGGTGAGTCAAACCTGGCATTCTTCCTTGCACAAGCACTGCCGATAAGAGTACCCAGCTTACTATTCACTCATGCAGTAGCAAGCTGAAGTTGTTGATTTGTTAATAATGGGACAATGAAAAGTAGTTCTTCACTGTGAACAGCAAAAATTACAAAGATCCATTGTTAAACAATTTAATCCTTATGAATAAGGGGTCGTGTGTGCCTAATTTTGCTTTAAGGCAAGAATGAACTTTTCATCTTTACTCATGCTAACAATTGCTCATTAAAGTAGTCTGTGTTTAAACATATCTGTAGTTGGAGGGCAAGCATTACCCAAGCCAAGAGTATTCCCATATCAAGATTGAAAGCAGCTTTTCCTTTACTCAAAAAACAATCTAACCAATACTGTGAGCCCAATAGAAGTTCAACCTTGTTCAAGATACCAGTGTACAAGACTTACCTGAAGCCAAAGGTTACCAAGGCTTCTTGGTAAATATTTTGGCTAACAGTTGGCAGAGAAATGAAGGCAAAGTTAGGGGGAACGGAAACTTGCTGCTCAAATATTTTTTGAAGTTGACAAAACTTCTATTGCCAAAGACTCTAAGCGATAGAGAGAAGTGAGTCATAAAGAGGCAAACATAGGTGGTTGTTGTGGCAGATGGACGAGAGGCAAAGAGGCTAGTACCTTGCCCATTTAAAAGTTTTGAAATGCCTTAAAGTAAATCTGGTCAGCGCCAAAACCGGTTTTGAGTCACAAAGTAATGAAGCTGTGGTGGTATCCCAAAGCACAGGAGCTGTGGTGGGACTTCTGGTCGTCAGATGAAAACCCTCAGTTTTTGAGTACTATGAGACAAAGGAGAATGTCATTACTGTGGTACAAGTAAAGTGTTGAAGTAGAAGCAGCAGCACCAGGAAGTCATCCTGTCAAAGATAACTACTGTGAATCCTAATCTTGTAAAGATTGATACAAGTATTAACCAAGCACTGCGTTCCACTAAAAAAATTATAGAAGTTGCATTTTTTTTTTTAACCGTGGCAAGTCTTCTTGGATAACAAAGTGGTGGCAAAGCATTGTGGTTGGGAATAACAATGGTGCTATTTTAAGGAAGTGGAAGTCCTCATTTCACCAAGGAGAAAAGCTTTGCTATTGTTGGAACTTTGGTTAACAAAACTGGACATTGAAACATCAAGAACGAATCTGACACTATATTACCTGCATGGATGTCCTCATTTCTTTTTGTTTGTAGCTGAATTTGCTTTGAATCCCAGTGAAGGGAACTCTCCCAGGTTACTGAGAGAGTATCAAGAAACTGAATATTATTGTTGCTATTTGAATTACCATACATTTTCTTTGTGTATTTCATGTTTACGTTTGAGGGCCAGACATCCTATGTTAGAGTGTTTAGTTTGGCAGGAGCATTCTCAGAATTAGGGATAGTGAGGCATTTAATATCATAATAAAATGCCTTTTTTTTTTTACAATCAAAATGTTGTCTGCCTCACAGCTGTGCCCCCTCCGAGAGGACAAATCCATGGGAGCCAGGTTCGCGGTCACAAGCTGCCAACATGCTCAATTGAGGGCACAATGGCCCTCCTATTTGAACTGCCAAGCAGCTGTAAAAAGAGTACATAAATCCATCAGAATTGGGGCAATTAATGTGGTCCTTCAGAGAACAAGGAGGTGTACCGCAGGTGGTCCACTGAAAATTGGGATGGGGGGTGAGCAGCAGAACATTGCACGATTATATGAAGAGCAAGAAGTGATACCAACAAATCTAGTACAGAGCTGGGGGGGCATGGCTGGGGCACCTGTGTGTATAACAAGAGGAGCACACTATTATTTCAAAGGGCCAATTTGACCTTGGTGTTGTCCACAGAGCTCATGCCAATGACCAGGTGCACATCACGCGATTAGGCCGATGGGGTGGGGAACATCCCAGATAACTCACCAATCCAGTATCTGGGAACCAAAGTGATGGGAACGGGGGACCATGTGTTAGAGCGTAGGGCGTAGATTGGGATGTTGCCAAAGGTCAAGGCACCATAGGGGACTGGTAGTGTGTATATGGGTGGTGGCCAAAGAGGTTGGGGAAAACACTGTATATTGTTTACATCACGAGTGTCTATTTTTCTTTCCTCAAAAACAACGTAAATGCTTTGAACTAATCAAGAACTGTCAGTTTGGTTCTACGGGACCTTCGGATACCATTTTCCTTTTTGTATTCAAAATACATCTGGTTTTCCTTGCAAAGCAGTGCACGGAACCTTTCTTAGTGGAGCATTTTTCTGGAGGTCTTGCCTTACAGTTGGATTAATTTAGCTGGTTTGAATACTTTTTTTAAACCAATATATAAAATGTTCTTTGGTTTAAATGCTCAAGGAACAGTTTTTTTCTGTAAGTGCTAAATATGCCTGCGCAGATTTGTTAATTGGTAATATCACTGCACAAGGTTTGTAAAATGGACTTTAGAAATGTTTACTGTGGCTACATCAACATTGGTAGATATAGTTTGAGGTTGATGTTCAGAAGTAGTTTCCTTACTACATATTTTTTCACTTTTATTTTTGGACAGTGATTTCTTGGTGGAGATTGCCGAGCGAGGTTATGAGTTCTTCTGTCTGAATGTTTTGGCTACACTTAGTGCAGGGAGACTAGATGATCTCTTTATCTGCGCTAGCTTTTCTTTGTTTACAGAGTTGGCTTTAAGTAGGCATTCTGTTGGAAAAGAAAGCGTGCATTTCAAAGTTGTAGAAGGATTATGTGGGCATGAGAGGAGTTATGTACCGACTTAATTACGTTAGTACAATTAAGGCGGCATACATATTATATTAATATATTTACCTTGTAGCAGTTGCAGAGTTTTCTTTGTTATGTAGGTGTCTTGAATTTGCAGAAAAAAAGGATTGCCAAAAGGGAGTAGCTACATGTGATAATGTCAAGTAATGGGGATATGATATATGTGATATCTTTTTTAGAAGTAAGGAACATGGTTCTGCAAATATTTGTGATTATTTGTTTTAAACTGCTGGTATATGTGGGCACTATATGGAATCTGGTAGCACTGTCTTTAAGATACTGGAGCCTTATATGTAGGCAAAGTGGGCAGATGTTAGGAATGCTATGATTTTAGTAAAAGACAGTGTATGATTAGTACTAACATTTTTACATTTCTGAAAAGGTAAGGGAAATGCAGTTGGTAAAGACTGTGGCACTTTGGTGGCATTATAAGGTATCCGATTGAACTGGTTGGAAAACAGTAGACCTACATATGCAAGGAAAAGGTGTGCCTCTTTAGCAGGCCTTTGAAAGGGAAAAAAACACATGTGTAATAAAAGGTGCACCATTGTTACTTTTTTACAGGTAAGGAAAACACAGTTGTAATCTATTGGTACAACGTTAAATGGCACTTGATGTGGGAAGATGGAAGACATTGGCATTACATGTAATCTGGTAGCAGTGCCTGCAAATCTGTGTGGTTGTACTGCATTTTAGGAATGCCCATTTGTTTAAAAGTAAAAATAAAAAAATAAAAAGACATGCATATGTGTATGAGAAGCACCAACAGGTTTACACTTCTGAACAGGTAAGGACAATGCAGTTGCAAAAAGTGTATTAGTAAGTGGAAGTTGATAAGCAGATGGCACATCTTGGCATTATATGGCATGTGATGGCTCTTGTTGGAAAACAGTTCATCTTCATATGCAAGGAAAGTTGCCCTTTGAGTTGTCCATATTTAGCAGCACTTTATTGAAAGGCAAAGAAATGCACAGGTCCTGAAGAGGGAAAATCGAGATCAAACCCATGCCCCCTCACCCCAGGCGCATATACAGAACAACAGCAGGAAGAACAAGGAGCGCACTTATCATTTGAACCAGGCCCCAGCGCACCCATGGGTGACAAATATGCTGAAACACACCCACTTCACCAACAGTGCAACTTCCATGCTACATCAGAATCAATGTTGCAATATCAGAATCTACAAACACAAAAATCCCTGTTTAAAGGCTTGCAAATGCCTATATGAATTAACATGGTTTAAATGCACAGTGTAAAGCCATGTTTCAGGAAAATTACAGCCAAGTTCATTTCTCTCACTGAACACTGGCTGCAGAAGCCTTCAGCAATGTTCCTCGCAAAACCCCCGAGCTGCCAAGGTCGCACATTCAAGATAAGATTGCTTTCTGCAGACAAACATTTTTAATTATCCACAAATGCGAATAAATCACGGCAACCCAGTGTGCTTTTTTTTTTCTTTCTGGGAAAGAAAGACATTTTCTCAAGGACTCGCACAACATTTGAAACATAATTGTAACAAGAATGGCGCAGCCCAGCCAATTAGCGCTCAGAGCTCAAGTGCAAACTGCTTACTTCAGCTAAAAAGTTATGGGAACAAAGTCATAATGTAACAAGTTAGAATTAGGTAATGGGGGCTGGCACAGCTAAACCAACCCACTGACGCAAAAGGCTAATATCCAATTGTCAGGCTCTCTAAGGGCTACATAGGTAACCTATCACTTAGCAGCCAATAGCAGGAGGAGTTAGGTTTCTGGGAACTGATCCAATTCTGTGAGGTCAGCCTGCAGTGTGATTATAAAGCCGGCTTGCAAGCCAGCCCCGGGGGAGACGGCGCCTGAACTCTCGATGTGCACGATGCTCTGCGTGTTTTTTTTCTTTTTTGCTGCCCAGAAATAAACGCAGTTTGGAACATGCTGCTGCCTGCTTGGGACTCTGTTGCATTTCTGGGGGCCATATGGGAGGTGTTGGGGTCTCCCGTAGCTGGTGAGGGTATGGCTGCTTGCCCCACTGCCCTGGTGGGGGTCCAGCTTCCCCCCAACAGTCCATTTTAGTTTTGTACAAGTAATATTTGTAAAGTTCAAGAATGGGTTAGAGCATGCATGGTTGCAATGGTAAATGAAATGAAGTGTGTGGACTCTAAGTTTGGTATGTTTTTGGTGAAACCACATTAGATTTTTATGAAGTAATGCTTGGAATTTAAATTATTTGGGGATTTTAAAGCATTTAAAATGTTTGGAGGAGGACATCAGGGGGCGCGGGCAAGATGGGCGCCTGAGCCGAGAGTTCTCATTCAAGCCGTGGGAATTCCGCAGAGGAATAAGATTAAAAGGCCCCCAGACTGCTCATGATGCCGCAATAAAGCAGTCGGAGCCAGTGCCCAGATTGTTCGAAGTCTGACGTCAGGTGGTGCCCCCAAGCCAGAGTAACACAGCTGGGAACCGGAGCGCCCCTCCCCCTCCAGGACTGCATGCCACACCACAGAGGACAGGCGGGATCGCAGCGGCAATTGAGATGCCGGATTCCAGACAGGCACGCTATACTTGGAGCCCCAGCCCATCATCGGCGAGGGGTGTGGAGGCCCCGCACCCTGTCGGCGAGGCGGACACCGGAGCGGAGGGTGGGGGCCGCTCTGCAGGACGACTGGTTCCCTTCCCGGTGGCCACCCATGGCGGCAGGGCGGCCCCCCACCCTCCAGAGCCAGAAACTGTCTTCGGGGCCAACGCGGGAGCGTGCCGGCACTACGGCCCGTGGGGCGGGCAGCCCAGTGGGGAGCCTGGAGAGAAGGTGAGGAGGCGACCAGGCGAGAGTCCCGAACGGACACTGGTGACCCCCTACAGCCCACACGAGGGGGGTCCGCCATGCCGCAACTGGGTGGCGGTCACAAGTGGAAAGCAGACACACGCCCAGAGAACCCAAGACTGCGTAAACCCATGAAGCGAGACCCGGGTGCCACACACTATATTTCTGTCAGGACCTCCTCAGCCTGGGCCGACGCGGGAGTGCGCCCACACTTTGTCTGGTGAGGGATCCGGTTCAACGGGGACACAGGAGACAAGGTGAGGAGTTAGTTCGGAGGGGGCCCGGAGCAGACACCAGTGACCCCCACAACACACACGTGGGGGTCTAGTTAACTGCGGACCTGCGGCTACCATCAGAGGGACTGAACCCGCAAACCCACGTACCCAGACCCTGGTCTCCAGCCACTGGGGCCCACAACACCACCCCCAACCTCCGGAGGGGCACCCACACGAGCCCAGAAACATCAGTAAAGGGCTTTCGCAGTAGTGCGCCCTTTTACACCGCTGTGAGGAAAACATTGGAGGGGCCCCAAAAGGTGAACACCAACTAAGTTGCCCCCTCCAAAGCTGGGCCAAAGCAAGAAGAATCACCTGATCTGTAGAAGGCCCCGGCCCCACGTTCATTCTACACAAAGCCCACTCTAACCTTGGATAAGGCCCACACACCTGGACCCAGAGCTCCTCAGACCCTGGCTGACTCTGCACCCCTCGCTAGCTGCTGCACCAGGCCCAAAAGAAGCCAGAGATTCCTGGAAGGAGACCCAGAAACGGGCGACAGGCGAGTAACCAGCGGCCCATCCACGATCAGACTCCCCCTCGGACCTACTAACCACGGGTAGGATAACCTAACCATCAGAGCCACTGAAAAACCAGCCGGGGGAGAAACAGGAGTAGGTTGGTGGTACAGCTATCACCACACGTGTGACATAGGGCTACCCCGACGCCTGACCTCGGCACGACCCCTACGAGTTGGAAAGAAGCCCTCTCCAAATTCCAATTCTGAGCTGGTGAGCATGAGATGGCGTCCGGAGGCCTACCCACCCTGGTCCGGACCTGGGTGCGATCCAGAACAACATCCAGATGATCCTAGTGGAAATACAGGGATAAGAACAGACATGGGAGCCAAGCTCGCAGACCTCACATCGAAAGTAACAACTCTTGCAGACCGTATGGAAGGGGTCAAAAACAACCAATTCTCCACAGCACTCCTAGAGACTCAAATGGAAGCAAGGTTCATGGAGGTCCAATGACGCGAAGAGGAACTACAATTCAAGGTCGATGATATGGAAAATAGGGAAAGGAGAAACAACTTATGCATTTTCGTACTGGCGGGATCGGAGGGAGAGAGTCCGCTTGGCCTAGAGGGCAAGGTACACGACATCATACAGATTATTCTGGGCACAGAAGCCGCCGAAGAGATCAAAATGGACAGTTCACCATGCTGGAGGTGGAGGCAAGGGCCCTCACTCGGTGTTAGCAAGACAACACTATTACAGGGACAAGGGTAAGATCTTGGAGCAGGCCAGGACCCTTGGGAACATACAATACGGAGACTCTAAGGTGGGCGTTTTCCAGGACCTCTCGGCCCTCACCTTGCTGATGAGGAAGAAATGTGGCAGCCTCACCAAATGGCTCCAGGAGAGGGGGGTTAGATACCGCTGGGGCCACCCCTTCTACTTAGCATTTGAATGGAAGGGAGAGAAGTATCACCTTGTATCTGATGAAGACATTCAAAGGGTCATGGAAGACTTACTGAGCGACCGTGCCAGCCCCACAGCTGTCCATGATGGAGACGCGTGTGACCATGCTCAGAGCCCCAGTGGCCCAGACATTTTCAGAGGCAAGGCAAAATTGAAACGGGCCTGCAAGTTTCAAAAAACTAGACACCCCTCCTTGGCTGCCGAGGGACACTCAAAATGATTCTGATGCCACAATGTAGATTCTGTTCAAAATTGCTTCTGGTTGGGCTGCCACGCGCGAGGACACTGGAGATGCCAAGGGCAGAGGCCCCTAGATACTATGTTCGAATGCCACATTGGCGCCAGGTTTGCTCCCAAGTTAGAGGAGCCAGTTGATGTTCTTTACCGAAAGCCGAGGCATGGTTGGGCCCACGGTCCTGTTAAAGAAATATTAGCGAGAAGGGCGGAGGAGAGGGGTGGAGAAGTTAGAAGACTTGAGTGGGAGATCCACTGACAAACCTAAATGGGCAATGGGTCTGACACAAAGTCGAAGCTGGGGAATATCGACAAACTGCGACACCCGGGTCTGGGGAAGAAGCCCTGGTGGTGCGTTGATCGTCGAGGGATGAAGACGAATGCCTCTAAAAGTGGGAATGGGGGGAGGGAACCAGGGAGGAGGAGGGTGCGGGGGTGGGATATGACAAGAGAACAGAGGGGAGGGGTGCCACCCGCAAGGAAGGGCCAAGGGAAAGGCATCAGCCAGATCGAGCCAAGGCTCTTTGCTTCACAAGGGGCACTACACATCAGAAACAAACATAGGAGCACAAAGAAAACAAGACCAAGGACGACAATGGTTGAAGGCAGGATAGGAACACTGAATGTCAAGGGCTTAAACTGGTGGATGGCAAAAGGAGCGGGGTCAAGGGGAGTCGCCAAAGATAACCTAGCCCTACAGACCCCCCTAAGGGAACATTATTGGAGGTGGCCACTCTCCCTAGGTTAGAAGCAATAACATGGTCCGACCATGAGTTACTGGTGGCAAACTAGTAGTTTGACTTGCCCCCCCCCCCCTGAGATCCTCTCGATGGCGCTGCAATGACACTTTTGAGAGACCCGGTCTTCAGAGACTTCCTGAAGAAGGAGATGGTAGCCTACTTTGAGACAAATGACAATGGGGAATCCAACATGGTGACAGTATGAGAAGCCGCAAAGGCCACCTTCCTGGTTCTCCTGATAGCCGAGGGCTCCAGGTGCAAGCGAGAGAGAGGACTTATTGAAAATAAATCTGAGAAGAATTGAAGGCCCTGCGCGCAAGGCTCGGCCGCAATGGGGAAGACAGGGAAACCGTCCTGGTAGAGATGCAAGAGAAGAGACAGGCATTCCACACGGTCCGCATAGGGGAAGTGGTTAAGAAATTGAGATATATGCGACAAAGATATTAGGTAAGGGGGGACAGAGTGGGGACTCTCCTGGCGCGTAGAGCCAGGGGATGTAGAGTGGAAAGGAGGGTGGGACCCATTACAGACAAAGGGGGCAACGAGTGCAACAAGAAGCAGCAAATAGCAGAATGCTTCGCTGACTTCTACAGGGAGCTCTATACAAAACAGGGGGTGTGCGGGGGAAAAATCAGTGGAGAGATCCAGGCATACTTAGCGGAACACCCATTACCCTGACTGACCGAGCTGGAGCTACAGGGGCTGGAGGGGGCTATATCAGTGGAGGAGGTGAAAGGCGCCATTAAGGGGCTAAAAGTGGGAAAAGCCCCGGGGCAAGATGGGTATACAGCGGATTTCTACAAACAGTCCCAGACCATCATAGCAGAGCCCCTAGCCAAATTGTTCAAATTAGAAACCGAGACTCAATCCCACCCACCTTCCTGCAGGCCCTCATCATGAATACCCAAACCGGGCAGGGACCTTGTAGACTGTGGATCATACAGGCCTATCTCCTTCCTGAACCTAGATGCTAAGATCTTCACCAGAATTTTAGCAACTCGGCTAGAGAGATGCCTTCCCTGATTGGTCCACCCAGATCAGGCGGGATTCATCCTAAACAGACAAGGCTCCGACAGCATGTGAAAAACGCTCCATGTACTAAACTCAAGGGCGGTCTGGGATGAAGGGGCCCTACTGCTGGCACTTGACGCAGAGAAGGCCTTCGATAGGGTTAGCTGGGGATTCATGGGGGAGGCTTTCTCTGGGGCGGGGATAGGACCGAGATGGTTGGGCTGGATGTCAGCACTATATTCTGCTGCCTCAGCCAAGGTGGTCGCAATGGGATGGAATCAAGGGCTTTTCCCCTGGGGAGAAGCACGAGACAGGGTTGCCCACTATCTCCCCTAATTTATGCCTTGGCTATGGAGCCCTGGGCGATCTCAGTCCGAAAGTATGAGGCACTCAACAGAGTACTGCTAGGAAACTCTCACTGTAAAATTAGCCTATTTGCCGATGATGCTCTTCTCTACATCACCAAACCATCCCAGACGGTCCCGCATGTGCTGCAGGGCCTAGCACGCTACGGAGAGCTCTCGGGATACAAGATTAACCTGGGGAATTCGGTGGCATTTATAGGGGGAAATCTATCAGATGCAGAGACAGAGTATGTGGGAGAGCTCCACTTCTGACTCCAGAGGGATGGGATCCGATACCTGGGAGTTCAAGTCACAAGCGACCCTACAGACCTCTTCCCCAATAACTTTACCCCACTCAGGACAGAGGTCAAGAGGGATGTAGAAAGGTGGGTGAGCTTGGGGCTCTCATGGATGGCACGCCTTAACCTGATTAAAACGGTGGTCCTCCCTAAATTCCTATTCTTGATCCAGATGCTCCCCCTCCAGGTGCCCAAGACCTTCCTAACGCAAATAAAATGAACCCTTTTGAGATTTATCTGGGCAGGCAAGAAGCATAGTATTTCATACAAGGTCCTAACGAGGCCCAAGGAAGACGGAGGGGTGGGGTTCCCGTAGCGGGAAATATACTACAAGGCTGCCCAGCTGAGGGTCCTGACAGATCATTTTAACCCCGGGACAGAAAAGCAGTGGGTGGCAATGGACAACAAGGTACTTGCCCCGGTCATGCTAGATGAATGGTTATGGGTCCCCAGATCACGGATCTCAAGAAGGATCCTACACCACCTGGAGGGAAGGAGGCTATTACAGATGGCTCACTACCTGGCCCTCTCCGCTGAGCTGCATTTGGGCCCCCCCCCAAACCAGCCGCATTCCAACAATGGTACGAGGCTTGCCAGCTCTGGGTGGAGGGATCCTTTATGGCCCTAATAGACCTGGGGCTGGGCAAACTATCATTGTTCCGCTACCTCCAACTCAAGTGAGTCCTCACTGAACCTTCATGGGGAGACACGCTTAGGAGAGACCTGACAGATTTTGAAAAACTGCTAATCTCTGGCAGGTGCTCCAAGGGGTGGGTCATATCTCGTCTTTACAAACTCCTCCTGCTCTCGGCTCCCGGGGAACCCCCACCAGCCCGAACACAACGGGAAACAGACCTGGGGGGGCAATTGATGACAAAAGATGGTCCAAAATTTGTATCCGAGCCAACAGATCAACGACTTCGCTTCAATACCGACACCAGGCCCTCAAGATATTCCCCATGGTCCAGACATACTGGGGAGAGGTCTTATCCTGGATTAGAGGGGTCAACTGAGTTAATAGGTCCCTGTGCCCCTGGCTTCTCCTCTTCGGGATTGATGTGGGGGACGACCATGAGGAAACCCAGTGCCACATGCTACAGATCATGCTGGTGGCGGTCAGGTGTTGTCTGGCCCAGAAGTGGAAAAGCCCACACATGCCAGGAGAACAAGACAGGGTCACCAAGGTCCAGGCCATTTATGACATGGAGTTTGACACACCTCATTGATGAATCTAGATCTAACATTGAAGAACTTTGGCTCCCCTTTTTTGAGAAGTATGATCGGGTGGCCTGAAGGGACATTAGCACGCCCGGGGAGTAACCCAGCTATTGATACCCCAAATGTACGAGGTGCTACACAAATAATCACCCTACAGGGGCCGTAAAAAGCCGAGCCCATGACACCAGTCTGCAAGGAACTGATAGACTGTGCTTTGAAACGTTTTCTGTGAGCTCGCCGGACGAACTAGACACCAGTGCTCAATCCATGGCTGAGGCTGGGGGCGGTGGGGATGGCAGGAGTTAAGGGTTATTGTTATAATGTTTTCAAGGTGAATATTGATGACGCATAATGCGATAACCAAAAAATGCCAATTAAAAAATGATTTTAAAAAAACAAATGTTTGGAAGGTCTCTCAGAGTCTGCAAAAATCTGTTCCCATTTGTCCTGCTTTACCAAATGAACTTGGACTGTTCAATTGAAGTGGACTCATTCTGTATAATTGAACCCGTGAAAGATAACTCATTTTTATATTTGAATCTGGCAAAGACATGTCAGAGCGTTTTGTCATTTAAGAGTTTGTCATTTTTGCTCAGGTTTACTCACCAAAATTGGCTTCTCGAAAATAGACCTCGTGTGGGTTTATTTTGGTAAGCAAAGCATACCATAAAAACAAAAAAAATATAAGCAAACATTACAACATGAATTGCCCTAATTCTGATGGATGTATGTACTCTTTTTCCATCCGCCTGGCAGTTCAAATAGGACGGCCATTGATCCCGAGGGCGGTACATGTGCCCTAAATTGAGCATGTTGGCAGTGCTCCCATGGATTTGTCCTTCGGGGCGGGCACAGCTGTGAGGGTGTTTCATCTGTGAGTGGTCAGCAGTGTGAGGCAGACAACTTTTTGACTGTTAAAGAAAAAGGCATTTTATTAAAGTATAATTGATATTAAATGCCTCACCATCCCTACTGCTGAGGTTTTCCCTGTCGAACTAAACGCTCCAGCACAGGATGTCTAGTCCTCACACGTAAACATGAAATACACAGAAAGTGGATGGTAATTCAAATATCAACAATCATTTTCAGTTTCTTGATAACCTCTCGGTAAACTGGAGGAGTTCCCTTCCCTTGGGATTCAAAGCAAATTCAGCTCTAAACAAAAAGAATGAGGAAATCCATGCAGGTAATATAGTCTCAGATTCGTTCTTGATGTTTCAATGTCCAGTTTTGTTAACCAAAGTTCCAACAAAGGCAAATCCTTTCTCCTTGGTGAAACAAGGACTTCCACATCCTTAAAACAGCACCAGTGTTATTCCCAGCCACAATACTTTGCCATCACTTGGTTATCCAAGAAGACATGCCACAGTTCACGAGAAAAATGTGTGGCAAGTCTTCTTTAAGCACTCTCAGAGCACACATGATTGGTCCATGTACCCCTTGGACTATACAGCCACCACATCTCTTAAATGAATACATTTAAAATGTGCCCTAGAAACAGGAATGCACTGAGACCAGCATGTATACTTCTGCAAACCAGGGGACATGCGGATTGAACATTCTATTTATATAGTTAGCTGGTTAGTTGATTAAACAATAAGAAAATACTGTTTCAAAGCACCCACAGGGCAGTGAGGGGGCGAGGGTGGGAAATACATACCAACATAATATTTAAGAGCGGGGGGGGGACGGACAAACCTACTATGCTTGTGAGTACTCCGAATGTGCAAGTGAAGAAAGGAAGAAGGAAGAGTGGGTAAGTGCTGGGGAGTCCGAGCTTGTGGGTGAGACATAGACAAAGTGCTAGGAATGTTGAGGATGCAAGTGCGATTCTCCAGAGCAAAGGGTCTGCAGATGCAAATTGCTGTGACTACACAGGAGCAGGGAAAAATTGGTGTGGGAGGTCAAGGCCCCGAGGATGCATAAGGACAAGGACACAGATTCAGCAACTGTTGCATTAGCAGAAGATGGGAGGAAAAGAAGTCTTAATGATCTTCCAGAAATTTGAAAAGATCCTGCTCAAGGTGCAAGGGGAGGGGGAGCGTATTCCAAAGGAGGGAGCCCACAGAGGAAAGTGAGCAGTCCCCTGCCCCTTAGCAAAATGCTTTACACACAAATAATGGTGCCAGAGGAGCAAAGTGGTCTAGAGGTATTGCATTTAGTGAGATAAAGTTGAAGATAGTGCCCCTGATCCAGACAGCCTTGTGGATGATGGAGAGGAACTTGAATAAACTGAAGGGGAGGACACAGCAGGGGGTTGCAAGTTCAGGAGGAGGCTGTTACAGTAAGTCTAGAGAGAACCAGGTTTTGAGTCACAGTGAGCCTCAGAGGGAAAGTGTGAAAAGTTAACATTCCTTTGAGAAAGAAGAGCCGATAGTTGGACTGCTTTTCAATGTCCTGAATTTTAGAGAGGAAGGAGAGAAGAGTCGGAGAGGACTCCAAGGTTTCTGGGTTGAGTTGAAGGTGCAGGGGGAGAGCCCAAGAAGAAAGGCTAGAGTGAGGGGGCAGAAGGAGGTACCAAGAGTCCCAATTGGAAGGATCTCAGTTTTACAGGCATTGAGGCACAGATCATTGGAGGCACACCAGGGATGATTGAGAGTGCAAGAGGGTCAGTAGGGAATCTGAAAAGCTGTGGGTCATCTGTGTAACACTGCAAGTTAGGAGGAGAAAGAGGATGTGTGCAAGGAGAGCAAGGTAGATGTTAAAGAGCCAGGGGGACAGTATAGAGCCCTGGGGGACACCACAGGTGGAGATGGAAGTAGGAGAGAAGGGTCCCAGGATGACTTGGGAAGAGAAGTGAGGACAGAATACAGCCAATCCACTGTCTGTTCTGAGATACCAGGTATATCATGGAGCCTTTGTAGGAGGATGGAATGGTCAATGCAGAGGAGAGATCAAGAAGGATAAGGACTACTGGGGAATTGGAGTCCAGAGATGTGAGCAGTTGTTCATGGGTAGAAGAGCAGTTACGTGCCTCTGGATGCTCAGAATTCAGATTGATGGTCATGGAGGCTACCAACAATTGTCAGTTGAGTTGGGCAATGCCAGCTTCTCAAGTAACTTCCCCAGGAAGGGGGTGATGGAGATACGGCTATAGCCGTCAGGGCAGGTAGGGTCAGAGGATGTTCAGGAGAGGGTGCACAAGAGAGGGCTTAATGGGGTGGGGGCGAGGGTAAGATCCAGTGACACAAGGCATAAAGATCAGTGAGAGCAGGGGCAAAGAGAATATGTTATCCTTAATGGTCCTAGAAGAGCAAGGGGAGACCTGCTTAGAAGAGTCCTTCATGGAGTGTTGTGACAGGAGGGGAGGAGGAGTGAGGGGAGAGGGGGGGGTTGTGAGGCAGTGTAGAAAGGGTGGTCAGAATGGAGTTTTGGTGGCAAAGTGAGAGGCCACTGCATTGCAGAGGGCCTGGGAATGATATGGGGAGGAGACTGCAGAGTCGTTGGCTAGTTCCCTACAGAATTTGAAAAGTTCAGCCGACTTATTGGATGCGCCGGAGACTCGTGCCTGCTTGGGGGCTATTTTCTTCACACGGATGGCAAGTCTGTATTGCCTTTGGAGCAGGCGGCAGGCCAGTTTGTCAGTATGAACCTGAGGTTAGCCACTGCAATTTCGGGGTCGTACCAAGCATTGCGCTTTGAGGTAGGTTTCAAGAGTGGTGGTGATAAAAAGATGGAGGTTGCTGAAAGCAGAGTCAGAAGTGGGGGGGTTGAAGGTGGAAGCTAAGGCAGCTGCAGTCACTCATTTCATCGGGTGGATGTTAGTGAACAAGGTTGGTTGCACTATGGGGGTGGTCAGGGGGCCAGTTGGACCCAGATGAGAGGAGAGTGGTCTGACTAGGAGAGAGGGGTGAATGATGGAGGGGGAGGGGGAGGTTTAAAGTGTATGAGGCCATCGCCTGTGTGTTCAGCTGAGTGGGTTTGCCCATAAGGGAGAATGAAGAGGGAAAGTGACATCAGAGGTCAGTGAATAGAGTGGATGCAGAGCCAGGGGAGTCCAGATGAAAGTTGAAATCACCCAGGAGGATCATGTTAGAGATGGATGAAACTAAAGAAGAGCAGAAGTCAGCCCATTCAGAGAGGAATATGGAGGTGGCGTCTGGAGGTCGTTAGATAGTAGCAATAGTCAGGGTGGCGGTGGGAGAGGTGACCAATTTGCAAACCAGGCTTTCAAGAGGAATAGGGCTGGGTAGGTAAGATGGAAGCAGAAACCCACTCAGAGAAGATTAAGGCAAACCCCCCCCCAATGTGGTGAGGTAGAGTCTTGGAGATGATCTTAAAGTCCTCGATGAGGAGGGAGTCAAGGAAGTGACTGAACTGACACTGAACCAAGTAACAGTGAAAATGTCGAGGGAGTGTTTGTTGGATGAGCAGGTATTAAGGTTCGTCAGGTGGAGGTGTCAGAGCTTTTGAAGGTTTTATGGAGGTGGGGTACAGGGCCATGGAACACCATTCAGAGGGAGGAGAGCAGGAGAGTGAGATGCAAGCGAAGGAAGTTAAATGAGTAAAGGCAGGATGTGGTCAAAGAGAAGGAGGTTGGGTTGTGGACCCTGAACCAGAAGGTTCCAGTGTGATAGACATTAACAAAGCAATGAGTGGATGCAAAACCAGCCAAGAGGAATTCCAACTTGGTGCTACCATTAATAGAGGATTGTGTGGAAGGAGAGAAAGTGGAGATGGGGGTCCAAAGATCAACATGTGTCTGCAATTGTAAATTAATGTTTTGCCCTCAGGATGTCTTGTGCTTTTTCCTGCTGGACTTGGAGAGAGATGGGGATAGGTGATAGTGTAGCAGTAGAGATGGAGAGAGCCACAGGAGGGCAGAGGGTTATAGGCAAGGAATGAGGGAGGAGTAGCAGCACCGTACAGTTCTGGCTAAACTCACTAGGAGGCCTAGTGGAAGTTGGAGAGAATAAGTGAAACCGAGAAGGAATAGAACTATATTGGCAAAGTGGCACAAAGATGTACAAGCTATACAACCTAAAGTGGATTTAAAAAAAATGGAGGCAGAAAACAATGCAGATGGTGCACAGGTAATGCTAAAAGCTTCATGTTGCCTATTGGCTGGTCTCAAACTCCAGAGACTCTTTTCCCGAATAAACTGGAGTAGATTTTGCAGACTTTACAGCCCCAATAGATGAAAAAGCATTAGTAGAAACACTGCGACCCACACCTGCATCCACTAACATAGCTTTTACATACCCAAGTCAAGGGATCTTCAAATGGGGGATCTCCAAGCACAAGATAACCAATTAATTCTTGGGTCAGAATAGCTTTAGTGTTTTCCTCAAATTCTAAACCAGTGTCGGCAGGTAATGATGCAACCAGATCACCAAGAAACCAACAACCCAGTTCTTGGTGGACCTCGCAATTGGGAGCAGACACAGGTAACCTCAAAATCACCTGTATAGGTTACATTTTGATGACGCTCCACAGCTCCATACCATATCTTGCCACAGAAGAAACGTTGCCATGAAAAACTGAGCACCAGCTTGATCGGCTAATCGTTTGTTTGGAACCAATTCGACATGTGCCTCACCCTGAGGTAATCAAAATAATCCACTCTAGGGATCAACTCCCACTTACAGAAGATAGCTAAAAACCTCAGGGGATGCTACCAGCTAAAGCATTCCATGACAGCCGATTTCTAGGTGTTAATCTTCAGCCTCAGTGTAGCCATAAATCAGGCATACTCATCAATAAGGCACTGTAGCGATCTGAGAGTGAGCTAATGAAGCTGTGTCATCTGCAAAGGCAAGGAAAGGTGAACTTCTATGATGCAACCAAGGAAAAAGTAAATGGTCATATAGGCCATTCATATAGAGACAAAAAGCAGACGGGCCAAGACACAGCCTTGGTGTACCCCACATTCAACCTGAAAATGAGTTACAGTGTCCGATAGCTCCACTCCTCACACAAGCCACCATTGAGATATGTAATCTCTTCAAATGATCCACCAAGGCAACAGGGCAATTCATGGATCTAAGCACGCTCCACAACCTAACACGATTTACCTTGTAAACGCACTGCTCAGATCCATGATAGCCAAAAAGATACTGCTCAGATCCAAGATAGCCAAAAAGATAGACTCATCCTTGATGAATAATGAATGTGCCACCACCAAGTAAAGCTCTATGGTTCCCAAACCAAGCCTAAAACCCAACTGGATCGGGGAGAAGATGTTTGTACTCTCCCTCTCAACTCTCCACGCAGGACTATCTCCCAAGAAAGGCCCTCCCCAAGAATACAGAATATATAAAAGACATTGGTCTGTATGATGCTGGTAGTGCCCTTACCTCCTTATAAATTGGATTAAACAGCACAGGAGAAGGAAGCAGGATGGGTACCTCCAGCACATACAACATTGAACCTGTGCGCCAAAATAGGGGCCCACAGATTTGGTTCCACCAAAAACAAGTCTGCAGGAAAATTATCCAGACCCGGGGCGGTGTTCCTAGCTCGACTCTGAAAGCTAACCCAATTTCCTCAACAGTGAAAATAGTTAAGTCTTCCATAGTACTCGATAGCCGATTAGAATCCAAAACAGAGGGCAAATCAATAGTCCCATTCCCCCGACCGTTTCTATATAAAGAGGAGTAAACATCACAGAAGAGCAAGCAAACTTCATAAAAAGGCCCATTAATAACAATGTCCCAAAAACGTTTAACATAATTTGTAACAGAAGAATTAACCCATTCCTCCCAAGACTGCTTCAATGTCATGCTTTCCATGAGCTATGGTGTTCTTATAAATAGCTCAAGCCGTAATAATCTCATACCTTGTAGACGAGAGCTTCTCCAAAGCGCTCAGAAGGCACAACTACACACTGTGTTAAACCACCTAGGATGGGGACTGCTCTTCCTACTACCCGCCCTCAAAGTAAATGAAGCTAAAAGATTGGTCAGGAGCAAGTCAGATCAAACGTCACCCTGATATAAATTAACAGAGAAAAGCCATTACAAAAAAAGCCAAATATTTAAGACAATATCCCTCTGCAGGCTCTCACAGTCCGCTGACTGCCATATTAATCAATGTTGAAGCCACCAGGGGACACGTTAGAGAAACCTGGGGAGAAAAACCTACGCTGGTGCATAAGCTCCACTCCGATAGGAAAATGACCTCTACATGTATCATCTAGCACCCTAAACCCAATACACTAGTCTAGAATTTTACTGGGACACAAAATAGAGCGACCACAAACATATTCGGGGAAGTGTCCATTGACTACCTGCATCCCAAGGAAAAAGGAACTTCCATAACCTAGGCCCCTCCCTACACATTCTAGCCATAACCTAGGCCGCTCCCTACACATTCTAGCATCTCTCATAGTAGGGGGGCAAGACATCAGCCAGATAATCTTCAGTGGTTTCGAACAGTCACACCTAGCCCACTGCCAAGTTCCCCCCAAAATAAGAAAAATAATTTGCAGCCACCCAGCTAACCAAACCATCCATCATGTTGGATAAAATGTAAAGACGGTTCTTACCAAATTGGGCATGGTGGCAATACAAATTGACCACCAAAATGTCGCGCCCACCCACCCTGTGGATTCTCACAGCCTCAGGAAAGGGCAAGAAAGCCCCAACGGGAATGATCGCTCACAGAGGGACTCCAGGATACACAACCCTCCATGGCAACGCCCCCTGGAGCTTCTATGCACCAGGACAGCCATAAACCCTTCCACACCCACATCATCCAAAGCCCAGGGCTCAAAAGTGAAAGACTCAGAGTAATCGAATCTAGATGGAATACCAGCCATATTCCCAGTGTGGGATGTTTTGACCCACTTTTTGCTCTGCTATGCGGCATCACTGTGTTATGATGGTGCCAGAATCATCAAAATGGCCGCAAAATCCTTGTGCGCGCCAAAACCTCTGAAAATCGCACTTTGCAACACATAAAAAGATGTTTGCCCAATCTGCCACGCATGTTGTCAGTGGTGGAACAGAGATCTCACTTCTGAAATATGTCACTGGGCTCCACAATAAGGGAAAATGGAGTACGGAAGGAAAAAGCAGTGCTTTACTAAATGAAACCTAAAATCGTGCTTTAAATCACTTTTTCTTTGTTGTTGAAAGTGCAGAATGCCGGTACAAAACACACTCGAACAACCAAAATTCTTACTGGGTGCTACAATTCACTCAGTTTAAGAAATCATTGTGAACTTGCAAGGTCCTGAAAAGCTGAAAGCATAAAGGGATTTTCACAGCAAAAGTAGCCGGTCTGTGGATGTCACAAATTTCTGTGCAGCAGAGGACTGCTGAGATGACAGCTGTCAGGAGCCTGCCTGTTTGAACTTTAAACATGTATACACTGAAATCAAATGTTTGCAATCTAAGAGGCCTGTTACTGATCCTAACCCATCTTGTAATTGTTTTGATCCATGGTTTAAAATCTTGAATAAGTATTCTAGCTATGATTTGATAGCACAACTTTGTTTCAAACTAAGGACAGATGCAACAGAATTAACAATTAAATCAAGCCTGGCTAAAGCTGCCAAACTGGAATAGCATGTTTCTCACAGAAGGAAAGCCTTCCCCTTGCCCCCCGGCAGGAAATCACACCAAAGTGGCAATTATAGTATTTGGAAAGAACCTGTTCTACAGAGGTAAAAGGGAACAATGAACAGCTACTGCTAAGGAAATGCGAGGTGTCATAACAGTTGTAAATGGCCTCTGCCAAGAGCAAACAGGGAGGATACTGCTCCTGAACTGCATGGAGACAAAAAGTGGCAGACCCAAACCACCATCTGTTGGTGAACATTAACAAAGAACACTTTTTTAAGACATAACTTGTCAGTTAAAATTAAAATGTTCAACAAATATACCAGGGTTAAATCCCAACTGGCAGTTCAAATGCACAGTAGTTCTGCTCCTCCAAGTATTCGACACTCCAACTCTCTTCACGGAGGCTGTGTTTCTTTTCAGCTGTTGCCAATTGCGTTTTTAATTACAGTCTCAAGGAATTCTGGTGGGATTGATATTCTGTTTGAATTCTGCCATTTATGAATACCTGCTCTCTCCTCCTATCTCTTTACATTGCCTATTGGGGATTGAGGGATGTGCAGGGAGAACCTTTAACCACAGTGCTATACACACAAAAGTATTTTTTCTGTGCTGAATTGTTTTGCTCACCATTACTCCTTGTGTATTAAAGAGATTATTCAGTGTAACATCACCCCATTGGTGATTATTGCATTAAAACAGTGTGATTAAATTGTAAAAACAAATATTTTCACTTTAAAAACCAGCTTGATTCCTGGTTCAGCGTAACCGGGGAGGGGTGTTCCAGGAGAAGGGCGTGATATGAGTGGTATATCATTCAGAATAAAGAAGGTTTTGACAAAAATAAATAAGGATTTCAGTTGTGCATTACATGCTAGGCGTTGACTTGGATGTGTGCCGGATTGAACTCACTTACACCAGACATGCACAATTCCCCAGGCTTCAGGGGAGGGTATTGCATACACAATGCATCAGAAAAAGACCATTGGCAACAAAGCACACCTAGGGCAATACTGGGCCACCCTTTCCATTAACACCCTGTGAACCCTAAACTTGATTCAAAGGAGGGGCCTGAATGGCAAAGGTGTACAGCTAATCCTGGGCCTGCTGTGAGATTTGATTTGAAAAGGGAGCTGAAGAAGTCTGCCTCAGCCTCTTTCGAATTGTGTTCATTTTTTATTTAGCGCACCAGCCCTAGGGCATCCAATTCAGATCTCGTTAAGTTGATGATAGGGCAATTGGGATAAATGAAAGGCTCAGAATTACTACCAGGCCGAGGAATCCGGAACACAAGATTATACTTAGATAAAGAACCCTTCTTGGCTCCCCAACCTTTTGCCAATGATGCCAAGAACCATGGACGTGAGAGCTCAGGCTTCGTATCGCCAAAAACCTCAATCCCACTGGAGGCCAAAACCTTCTAACAATTCCAGATACACATGCACAAACTGCCATTAACAAAAGAAAAAACAAACATGGTACCCCTTACACGACATGCAGTTAGACAAAATGTGAGCAACCGTGAACATTTTCAAAGATATCATTCACTCTGCTGACAGGCCCTGTGCTAGCAGTCTTTTGTAGGCGTTTTATTTTAGGCCCTTAATAGACCTTGTGAATAATCCTGAAAAGGTTATCAGCTGCTGGAAAAATGAATTATGTTGATTTTGCACTCATTTGGTGGTAGTTTGCCCGATCCGTAAAGCAAAAGGTCTTCACACCTGAACACATTTTTTTAAGGGTGGAATGTTGATTGCCTAATGGTGCAGACTTTTGTAAAGACTGTTGCCGTACGAGACCTCATTGATGGTTTCAATTGTTTGTTGTCTGGACAGCTTGCAGTTCGACAAACATTCATAATGCATGATTGCCGCCTTTCATGCACTTTAATTGATGCACTTTGATCCAATGCACAATGTAAATGTATTTTTCTACTGCAAGGTAATTGTAAAGCTTTATTTCGACCATAAGATCATAAAATCCATGACAAAACAATATATATTTCGTTCAATAAAAATGTTACACCGTTAAACAGACTAAGAACCAAGAAATGTAAGATTGTCACAAAACATTTGTACGCACATGTTAAGCAAGATTGTATGCAATACCCTGTGGGAGACTGCACCAGACTTTGTAGTTAACGCAGCCTTTGGTAGAAGCATGTAAAAGTTGTTAGTGACTGAGCAGCCAGGCTTATCTCAAGAGGGGGTCAATGTGAGTTGTAGGGTTGTTGATTAAACAATTATTAATTTAGCTAAGGAAGCAAATATATGTTACACAAAAATCTACACCCTCAGCTTCTCTAAATCAGTTGATACCCATTTGGGATGGCACACAGACACTTCCAACACCCTAAGGTGACTTAAATAACTAAGCCACTGTGGAAATCGATATATCACTGGCGCATTTAGAGCAATACTGAGGTTAGTGTCAAAAATATCTAAGAAGGAATAAAACAATGGTTAACAATTCATTCCTATACTTTTTTCAACCCTCCAATGCAACGTAAATCAACCCTTACCTGGGGGAAGGTAAAGCACAATGTCAGAGGTAAGAAGAGTCTTTCAGGGAGCCAGGACAGCCAATGTTAGTTGAGCAAACCTCTAGGTGAGCTGAAGCACTTCTTGCAGGTAGGTAAAAAGTTGTGCACAATGTTTTAGAAGTCTTTGTATAAAATGAAAGCTTGTGAGGGGCAAAGCTGCAAGCAACTCGGCAAAAGCAACCAAAACAAGTCTCAACTGAGAACTAGTAGGCTACACAACAAGAGGCAAGTCCCCTTAGTTTTACAGTCCTTGGTTAGAAGACTGGTTCCAGATGGCTTCTGTTCCTGTGTAGGTCTGCAGATCCTGTTACTGGGCCTCAGTCGTGGGGAAAAGAGGGTGGATGTCTGGGGACTCCTGTGCTATGAATGGAAGGTCAGCGGCAGCAATGGGCAAACTTCATAATCAGCTGCACTTGCGGTTTCAACTGCTTGTGGCTCTCGCAAAAGCACCACCGCGGTTCTCAGATACCACTATGGACTTTCCTCGCATCTGAGGTCCAGCACTCTGTGGAGTTGACTCAGGCTTCATCAGTCCTGCTTTATGGTAGCCCAGAGGATTTTCCTGGAGCTCGGGTCTGACTTACGATGCACTCGATCTGGTGTTCCTCTCCCTGGCAATCGGTTCCTGCAGCAGCAAAGGAAGTACAGCCAGCTCCGAGAGGATATCCAGACGAGTTTGCTTAGGGGGTCGATTGGTCCCACCAACCAAGGAGAGAAGTTGTCAGTTACAGGGCTTCTCTAGTCGAGGCGAAAGAGCTTCAGCAATGCAGCAGGGATTCTCCAGCAGGAGTTGCAGCAAACTTCTCTACCAAGTTCTTCTTCGGATTCCTTCGTCCAGTGGTCGACTGCCTTCCAAGCAGAAAGCCTTGCCTTTTATGCAGGTTTCTCCCATTATTTGCAGCCAAGATGTCAATCACACAACAAGGTGGCTGTCCTCCAAGGACAACCATCTGGCCAATCACCATTGGGTGCATTCCTGTAACCAAGAGGATTAAGCACAGGGAGTTTTGGGCATCTCCCTCACTTCATGCCCCACCCAGACACACTGGAGCCAGAGGCAGGCTTCACCAGTGAATCCCACCAAAAACTAAATCAAAAGGGACCAAACCTGGTTTGGTGTGCAGAGTAAATTTCAAGAAGGACCGTTCCAAGAAGAAAGGCAAAAAAAGAAGACCGGGCCATTTTGACGAAATGGGCACCCATGGGTGCTTTACTGCAGCTGCAATTGCAGCCCGCGGTAGAAACACACAATGGTAGTAAAAAGTAAAGCACTGCCACTAGCCATTAATTGTAGAAAGGGCAACATAAAAATGTTACATGAAAACCTAGACAAAGGAGATACTAAGAAACCCCTCCAGCACCCTTTTGTAAGATAGGGTGTGCTGGGTCTAGAAATTTACAAATGCAAGTAAAGTCAATTTGACTTCACTGCTCTTGGAAACAGTAGTTTCACCATGAGAAGGTATTTAAACCTTTGGAAAATTTAAGAGACTGAATGTGCTGTGTGTCACAATGCAAAGATGATGCCTATGGAGTTTGTCAGACTCCAACACAGATTTAAAAGTACAAAGTCCCAAAGTTCAGCAAAAGAGGAGGAAGGAAGCACTAAACTGAAAATTCTCCCTAACAGCACATGACAAAAATGACAAAGCAACAGAAAAGAGAAGCAAATGACAAAGCGAAAAAGGAAGAGAGCATTGCTCACGGCCTCTTAAAGATTCACCCATCCAAAACAAACTGTCTTAGTAATAAAACAACCCAGTAGCATTACTAAACTAAGGACTTTGCATTGATTCCTGGAGCTCGTAGAGCAATATACTTCATTACTGTTTGCTTACATGTAGTGTCCCTCTTGGTAGTGGTGAACAATTTCCTATGCCTCAATCATAGTCACAATTGTATCCCACACCAACACTATCTTAAGTATTTCAAGGCTGTGAATACTGCTGGAGTATCCGCAGAATTGAGAGAGACTAATTGCATCGACCACTCGTCTGCAGTCCCGCAAGCACCAGAGTGGTTTTAAAAAGTGTTTTCTTAAAGGCAAGGTGACTGGACACAACACAAAAAAAAATAAAAATAAACTACCTGCTCAATTGCATTAAGACACAGAGTGCATCTGGAGGAGGCCTCACTACACTGTCTTACAAATGCTATCGGAAGTATACAGACTTGAAACTTTATGAACAAGGATTGTTCGACAGATTCACAAAGTCGAGGAAGTCCTCAACCTACAGATGATTTAATACTTAAGTAACTCAACCGCCTTCCCAACTACATCATTCGCCAAATGCAGCATACATCACCATTTCCTTCGCCTGCTTGGTTTGTGAGCTTGGGTTAGTCCAAAAAGCCCAAAGATCAAGGGCCATCAAACACTTCTTCACATGCATCACCCAACTCGCATGCATCACCCAACTCAAGGACATACCGCCCTGCTGCTCATTAACATTAACCAAAACAATGCTAGCAGATTGGGGCATTAGTGGGCAGGCCAAGAATGTTCTTCAAATACATGTTACCCACCATTGTCAGAGGGTGGAGGTGAACAGCCCCCACAGTTCTGCTACATATATAGCAGCCTGCCTCACTTGGGCATTGTAGGTCTCCAGGGAGACAAACCTCGCCATTACCAGGTTACAATGTAAACG
This sequence comes from Ambystoma mexicanum, assembly GCF_040938575.1. Lineage (NCBI taxonomy): Eukaryota > Metazoa > Chordata > Amphibia > Caudata > Ambystomatidae > Ambystoma > Ambystoma mexicanum. The sequence goes on along the minus strand of NC_090937.1, from coordinate 161,924,731 downwards.
TGGCCAGTGTGCCTCCATGCGTGGCTAGCGTGATCCTAGCCTTTTCCAGTTGCATTGATCAACTGCAAGTGGCCTTGAATAATCCCCAAATAGTCATAAAAAGCAATCTGCTCCACTTCCCATTCCTCCAGGGTTAAAGTGAAGCCTTCTTTCTTCAATTTGCTGAAAACCATTGATTTTGTCTTGGTCTCGTTCAGCACCAATCCATTCATATTTAAGAAACAGATCCAATTGCCTTTGGGCACCAACAGGGGTTGAAAATTGCATCATCTGCAAACATCAAATCGGGAATTTTGTAGCCAGCCAACAATGGTGTGCATCCGACTGTATAGCAAGCAGTTCTTTAATAACCCAGCTGTTAAAAAGAAAAGGTGCCAAGACACACACGTGTAGCATGCCCTTTTCAACCTGGATCCTTCTTGAAACCCTACCATTGGTCGCCCAGCGCAGCTCTGCTGTATTTCCAGTGTATAGAATTTGAATTGCACTCAGAAGGGATATGGGAATTCCCAGGCCCCCGAGGACTTCCAAAAGACACTGCCTGGGCATGGTGTCAAACAGTCTTCAGGTTGATGAAGATGAAAGTTATTCCTCAGTGCTGGATATTTGTCAATAATTAAAATCAGTCTGAGGGTCTGGTCCACCATGCTGAAGCCTTTGCGGAAACCAGGCCGCCGATGGTCAATAATACAGTCATTGCTTACTGGAACAAGAGGGCCCTAGCGAAAGTCTTCCCACCTGAGTAGAGCAATGATATTGGTGTATAATTAGCTCTGGCACCCTTATCAATAAGGACCAACTTTGCATTTGGCCATGACTCAGGTACCACATTTAGGGCCAGGACGGCGTTACATAATTTTGTTAAGCGAGGCACGGAAAACTTAATTTAGTTCAGATACAAGCCTATGGGGACCTTATCTGGTCCTGGAGCCTTAACTCATTTTTGGCCCATCAAAGCTCTGACGTCATCACGTGTCGGAGCAAAAAGGGGGGCAGGGAAAACTAGTCACCTGGCAAGAATCATCTGGATTATCAAGGGATTTCTCAACTATTAGGGCCCTTTCTTCACCATGGTGTGCGGTACTGCTTCACCCAGACTTGCTCTGATTCAGCATTCATCTACCTAAACAAAATGTATATAGCCCCCTCGCCCAAAGGCCTCAGGGTGATCACAGATGCACAGAGATTCACATACAAAAGAAAGTATTGCACAGAGCAACACAAGGCTGGACCACAATTAGTCCATTCAGGATTATGTATAACTAACAACATCAGTTACATTTTTTAATTAAAGAGATAGGATTTAAAATATGTTCTTAAATGTTACGAGGAAGCACAGCTTTTAATGTCCACAGGTAGCGAGTTCCAAAGAGACGGGGTCCAGGGATACCTACTCGAAAAATCCTCCCTATTAATTGCCAGTACCCTCTCGAATCTCCCCTTTTAATGGGGCTAAGCAATACATCCCAGAAGTACTCATGCCAAGCCTTATTTGCCTAGTACCTACGATAGTCTTCTCTGTCAACCCTAAACCCACCGACAGAGGTTTCAGCCTTACACCAAACTTCTCGGATGAGGCACTCTTTAGCTGACTTATACTCCGAGTCGTTCCACATGGTTACCGACTCAGTAGGTTTTCTAGTCACTAGCAGTTTCTGATCATTTTAAGCCAATGCAGGCCTCTATTTTATTGTAAGCCATCACTGCAGTGGTATCCAGCTGGTCCAACACAGCCATCAATTCTAAGAGAGGGATTATGCTATTGTACACCCGAGGGAATACCTGCACCAAATCCAACTTCCTCCACCTTATGTTACACCTCGTTACCCACCGCACCTCCAGTGGTACTGTTCCTATCTCACTAATCTCCCCCTCCAACCCCTCAACAAACCCCACAGGTCCTCGTTTGTCTACATTATGAGCAGATGATGGTCACTCTCAATTCTGGTACCAACATGAAATGCTTTCACAGAATCCCAAAATAACACATTTAGAAGAATATAATCAATCATGCTTGTTCCACAGGTATTAGCAAAGGTTGACAAAGCAGGGGCATCCGCCTCACATCTACCATTACAGGCTCTTAAATTAACTGCCATAGATTAACATCGTTCCTATTGTAATGTGTTTTATCCAATTCATATTTTGTTTCAATAGATTGAGGGTGCTGGTCAATGGTTCATTATTTGCTAAATGAAGTGTAATGAATTTTTTTGTTATTTTATTAGCTTAATGACCAATACATAAAATAATTGCATATGCATACAATTAAAGGAATATGCAGTTGCTAAATATTTGTACACTAGTGTTAACTGGCCGTTGATGTGAACAGTTGCAGTATGTTGTCACTAGATCTCAAGCACTGTAAATACTCTAACCTTGTATGTAGGCAAAGCTGTTAACAGCATCCAATTAAAAGATTTAGAATGCATAGGTGGATTAGCAGCACTAGGAATTTTCATATTTCTACAAAGGTAAGGAAAATGCACTCTGTAAACACTGTTGTGGTAATATTAAGTGGCACTTATGAGTAGGTGTGAAATGTTGGCACTACATGAGATCTGAAACAGGGGTAGAAAGCAGCATACCTTATGGAGATGCTTATACAGAAATACATGGGTAGTATAGCTCAGTGGCAACATGCTAATCTTGGAAGCAAGACACAGAGCAACAAAAGGTTTGAATACCGGGTCCGCGCTTCCTTGAGTATTAAGCGAGTTATAAAAAAAATATATAAAAAAGGTGTTGAAAAAAAAGTTGGCAAAATGTAAGCATACCTGGTCTTCTTAAATGTTCTTGAATCTGCAAATAGAAATCTGGAACAGTAGTTTGTAGAAGAGGAGGCTCTGAATCACAGACAAACGTACTCCGAGTTGAAAGGTACATTTGAATTGTTGAACTAAGGTGACAGTTTTACATGTCTAGTTTTTGGAGGTGTTCCCGTTTGAAAGTATCCAATGAGAGAGAGTTACATAGATAAAGTTAAAAATGGTAGAACGACTGACCTGTGCCAAAGCATCCACGGACAGCAGGGGAGGGAATTAGCCAATCAGGGTTTCCGATTGTGAAGGTGTTGAACTGCACAGGAGCAGTTTAGGCAGTGCTTAATTTTTTGTTTGAAGTGCTGTAAGCAAGGCTATGAACACACGACTGACTGTCTGGATGTTAGGAGATTTGTGGATTCATTGTGGGAAATTATATGCAGAGCACCTTGGCATCTCTAGGAAGAAGAGGATGTCGCATGGCAGGGAGTGTGTGGAATTAAATGGAGTTAACCGTTACCCATGTGTGAAGTAAGTAGTTACCCAATGCCTACAGGCTGTGAGCACTGCTATAAATGTACAAATAAATGTAATATTCAGAAATTATTTTAGTACACTGGAGGCAATAGTTTAGGAGATGCAATTGGAATCCCATTGCAGTTGGCAATGAAAGATACTTTCAAAAGTATAATGGAACTTTTTCCAGACAATGATTATTATTTCACAAATTACTCAAAAGCAAATGTGGAAGAGATCAAACCGATTTAGTGCACAAATTGAAAAAGCATGGCAGAATTTGAATAAAAAACTGTATGGGCATGTCTACAAGATGTAGGTATGGCATATTTTCACAATGAGAATATGCAACATGTGGTGATTTTAAAAAAAATATTACTACATCGAACCAATGTAGGAAATTAGAGGTTTCTAATATCCAGACAATGCTTTGAAACAGAGCTTGTGACAGAAATCGGAAAGAATATTGTAGTGAAACTATTTGGCACTATAAACAAAGCCCAAACTGTAGTAAAATACAATTAAAACGAAAAAGCACTATAGTGAAGTTCCAAACCCCCATTGCCATAAAGTGTAGTCTGCGGACTTCATTTTTGTCCACGTACTTATGGGGTAGAAAAGTATAGGAGGTCCGAGGGTTTGGTGGTGTAATGTGAATGGGAAGTGTAAAAGCCTTGAGTAGGACTGAAATATTGGATAATTTGTATGGTAGAGAAATGTACATGGGATAGAAATGTATTTGTCACATTTTCTTTTTCTCTACTATTCAAAAGCTCCAGTTTATGCCTTAGCATACATATAATGCTAATGAATATAGGAGAATCTTCTAGAGTAACTATTTTAAACAGAAATGTAAAGTAGATGAAGTGATGAAGTGTACAAGTGTAAGTTATTTTTTTTCTTCCATTATTTAACTTTGAAAGTCTGTTTCTTTTTGCATTCCCCTCTACCCCCCCCCCCGCCCTGCCCCCCACATCCCCTCCTCCAAGGCAGGAAGAGGCCAGGTAGGGAATGGGCACCAACCACCGTAAGGGAGGGTTGGAAAGAGAGGAAGATGTTGGGACCTGCTCTTAACTCTAAGGTTGGAGGCAGCACTTTTTGTGCTCCTTCACAGCAGCCTCAAAAAAAGCTATTAAGCAGCTATCCCCTACAAAAGTGTCACAGTACACAGATCATTGTTGTCTGAAAGAAATGGATCAACAGCCGCTTGCATGGCCTGTAAGATAGGTGAAATTCTCTGTCCCACTGTGGTGGATTGCTTGGTGGCAGCATCAGTAGAGGAAAATGTAGGGTAGGGGACTACTACAATAATAAGGCACTACCTTCCACAGGGCAGTCAGATGGAAAGTGTGGGTATGGTGGCACATGAGGCAGTGCCAAAGGAGTACTGCCTCTTGTCTCTGGGCAGACTGAGCCTTTGTCACCCCTCCGACTGTGGTAAAAAACCTCCACTCACGATTCCGTCTGACCACCTGATGTAGTGGAGAAAGCACCCACTGCATCTCCCTCTTCCTACTGCAGCTCCTCTGCTGCAGTGCCCCGGTTCCTCCATCTAGGTTATGCAGGTGGTGGCCCCTGGTTAGGATGGCTGGCCCATTGTCAAAACAAAGGTGCTGTTTTCCAACTCCCAAAATTGGCTCCTGTAACAAGCTCTGCCAGACTGAAGGACTAAAATGGGTGGGTCCCCTTGAGGATGCCTCTGTGGTCTTGCATCATATCCATGGAATCCGAGTCTAAAAAAGGACTGGAAAAGTTAATCAACTTGGAATGGTACTGGAGTCGTGTACACAATGTTTCTGCCTGGAAGTTGCTAGAGCAGTTGGAAATTGAATTTAAAGATGTCTGCGCAGCATTGACAGTGGTCCGTTCATCGCACTGCATGGGAGCAGTCACCCAACGTTTGCGAGTGTCTGCAATGTCACGTTCATGAACGTCAGATGCACAAGCCGTATAAAAGGTTTAGAGGACTAAGAATGTTCATAGCAGTTGAAAGCAAGCGTCCCCAAACAGCACGATCCTCCCCGCAATGAGAGACAATGAAGGACTCTCCCAAAATGGGAATAAGGCCAAGACAGAGTGCGGGTGAGCGTAAATGGGAGTTTATCAATCAGAATAGGGCATGCAAAGAACTCTGCAAACTCCGAGAGCGCTCTGTCTGACAATAGCAAAGACAGGCGTATATATTTACAAAAAACGTCATAAGAACCTACACACTATAGGGGGCACAAGTTCAAGGGGATTGGGTGGCGACGACTAACTATAGGTGCTGCTGCGATGTGGTTGGCTTTGGCTGGAAGACGTCACTGGTCAGCCTCGTGGGTTGGGCTGGGCCTGGCAGGGTGGCAGAGTTCATCCGGGCGGTGTTGTTGTGCCATCGCGGCCAGAGACAGAGATGAATGTGTTTTCCTGACTTATTTGCCCTAGGCCATGCACACCGCAGTCATTCAGCTATTTCAATATTATCTTCTTTAGTAAATCTTCCAGTAGGTTATACTACAGGTTAATGCAAAACAGGAGGAATGCACCTTGTGAGGGGTCTGGAGGTAATACTTCAGGACATGGTTACCAGTGTCCTGTTGACCGGGGCCATAGGTCGAGGGGCTAAGCTTCAGGGCCTGGGACGGGCGGTACATGTCTTTCTGCCTTGTTAGAAGTTGTTATGGATGTTCCGCTGTGTGTTGTCAAAGTGTTGGGTGTCCTGATTGCACAGGGCCATAAGTCTGAGATGGTCCGGTGGGTTGCGAGGTTTACGAGGGGGCGCGTGTGTTCAGGCAGAGGTTTACTGCTGTGCTGTAAATAATGCAGGTGGCGGGTGGCGGCCTTGGGTGCTACAGAGGGGGTTACAAGTCTTTGAAGCGGCTCCAGTCTGGTTGGGGGAGGTAAAGCAGCGCGGCGCGGTCTCTGCTCTCATGCCTTGGCAGCCTTCGCAGGGTGGGAGGGGGAATGGCCTTGCACGTATTTCACAAAGGTATCTCCCTCGTGTGTTGCCGATTTAGGTAAAAACATCACAAACATTTGAACACTTTATAATACTTATTGTAAGCAATACAAAACATGCATTTAAGCTTTGCTGAATGTGTCTCGATTATACCCAGTCTGAGCACCTTATTCATACATTATGTTTTAATAAGTACAGTATTTAGTTATATGCATATATATATTTGCAATAAGTGAGGTAGAATTAGGATTGGTGGAGAACATAGAAAGTAACCCGCCACTATTCGTGACGGTGGTGGCACATATGGGGCCTGGACATGCACACATGACATGCGCCTTCTCGTGCATCCTTCACATGGGCCCTCGGTATGGTTACATTCGTCTTTCTTGTGTCCTCTAGCAGCATTAGTTCAGTTAGGGCGCGAGCCCATGGGGTGTAAGTTTCCCAGTGATACACGTAACAAATAGATTCCTGGTGCGTTCCTTTTTCATTAGCACCCAACTGAAATGGTGTGGGCTCGCCATTGCTTATATCATGGAAGCATGCTTTCTTATATTTTATACATTTTACAGGCTTTTGTAATATAAGGCATTTTGTGGAAGAAAGCATACTTTGCGAGTGGTCTTAACATTAATATATAAAGACTGTCTGCCACCTGATGTCTATTTTACCGTTCTTTTCATTGCCCAGGCCTGCTGGCCGGGTCATGCTGGGAGCGATGATACACTGCGGGAGGTGAACTGTTACAATGTTAGTGTATTACGCTAGCTCATGTCCGTCTTGTTCGTGGGAACGTGCTCGCAGCGGATCTGCCAGGGTGCTGCGGCAACAAGGATGACTGAAACCCTCCAAGGGTGGGGGCCGCACTACAGTGCGCTGAGCTCACACCATCTTTACCAGACAAAATGGTTTCTGGGCCTAGCTAAATTATAATACATGTGGGCAATTAATACGTGCGGGCAATGTCTCCAGTGGGTGAACCCTCCACCACCTGGGCCCGGGTGGCATGAGGGGACGCCCAAGAGAGCCATAGCCCTCACCTGGGGAGAAAGCGCAGGCGAGGGGGGTCTTCTGGACCAGTCCTCCCCTACACAGTTGTAGAAGTTTTATAACATTTGACAAAATTAGATTTCAAAAAGTCTGCAGAGGCCGGAAAGCAGTTGCGTACATGTCATGAAACTGCAAGGGTGCAGTCGCATGATGACATTCACGATCATCCACAAAGACGCTTAACGTTTGTGAACAAAAACACATATGGAGATGTCATGTACATACGTAGCAACATTCACGATTTAGTGGAACCGTTAAGGAACTAATTCAAAGTGTGCCATGTGGTTACAAATATGTCTGGTGATCGCGAACATGGTCACATGCCGTGATGTCATTTAGGGTGTTCACTAGGACCATGGCCATTTGCACTTTACTTTAATAATTTGTGTAGTGCTGACCTTGGAACCTTAGGCATGAGGGCGCTTGACAAACAAAAAAGCTGAAAAGATCAAATCTGGCATCCTACTAGAATGGGAGGCTTGGAAAAGATTTTACAAACAGCCAAGTCTTTAATTGTCTCATGAATGGCTCTAGTTTATTTTGGTATCTAAGATCAGATGGGAGGCAATTCCAGGCCTTAGGACCAGCAGTAGAACAAGCCCTTCTTTCTGGTTCTACATCGAGGGATCAATAGACATTTCTTGTTATTAGATCAAAGATCTGCTGGATACGTTTTCAACTATGAGATTCTGTAGCTAGAGAGGAATTGTGCCCAAGGTGCATTAAACGTAATCACCAATAGGCAATAGCGAATACGGGCCTCAAAGCTCTTCTGGCCTGAGACATGATCACGTCTGGCCAGGCCCACAACAACCCTTAGTCTACTCACTTCAGATTTGTTAAGACCAGATAGAGGCTGCAGCAATAATCCAATTTAGCACCTACAATCGCTCTAGCTTTAGTCTCGGCATTAGCTTGTGATATGAGTGGACGAAGGTGAGCAAGAAGTGTTATATAGTAGGCAGCTTCCAAAACCAAGCTCCCTACATGGACCTTCATTGCAAGGTGCTGGTTAAAGATGACTCCAAGTGTTTTCACTTTCTTTAGGCGGGTTATCTTAACATCCCCTAATATGAAACTGTCAAGCGGGACCCAGTTTGGATAACATGGGCTGTGACCCTACAATCAACAATTTCGGTCTTGGATCTATTCAGGGCCAGACAATTCCAGATCATCCAGGGTATAAACTCCATTTAGCTCTTCTTTATCTTGAACAAGGGAACCCGTCATGGGGACAACACACTGTCGTCAGCAAAGTTGTTGAACCAGATACCTTCCTGGCCCAGCATCTCAAAGAACGGAGCCATAAAAATATACAGGCGGGGAGGGGGTGTGTGCAGTCTCCCTGCGGAACACCGCATTCAATTGGTACAGAAATGGACTCTGCCATCTTGGACCTAACTCAGCTTTCTCTATTATTCAGAAAGGATGAGACCCAGCTAGAGGTTGCAGGAGAAAAGTTAGCCACTTCTTCTAGTCTGGAAACCAAAATGTCATGGTCTACCAGGTCGAAAGCACTGATAATCCAAAAGCATAAGCATGGATGCAAGTCCCTTATCCATTCAACCTAGAAGCCTGGATTTCAAATCCAGTAACGCCGTCTTGGTGCCGTAACCTACTCTAAACCCCGATTTTCGGCAGTTCAGGATGGGGCATTTATTTAAATGTTGGGCAATTTTTCTATACGCAACCCGATCAATTATTTTCAGGAGAAACGGTATATTGGTAATGGGCCTGTTATTCAAAGGCTCTTTCAAAGGTAGACCTTTTTTTCGAAATTGGGGTAACCCAAGATGACGAGACGAAGCCCTCCGAGAGAAAAGCGTTTACAACTTTGCATCTAGTAGTTTTGAGGAGGAAAATCTGCCTCAATTCCCTTCAATTTATTGGATACTCGGACATCAGGCCGCGTCTTTTATGACAAGTCCGGCATCAGAGGAGATGGTAGATTCTTTAACCTTAAATTTAGCATTCACTATCCGAGTATTAAAGACATTTTTCTTAACATCAAGAATGGCAAATTAATTTGTTCTAGCAGCACTTTTATAATCCTCTAGTGATCCTGGGGTAGGGTTACATTTCCAGAAGTTTCATCATGTTGGCTTTCATCAAATCTTGGGAGTACCAAGGTTTGTGTTTTGCCTCAAAACAACCTTTTCTAAGTTTCTCTGGCGCCAGAGTATTGGTGATGTTCTCCAGGTTAGAAGGCTTTCGATCATCTCTGCTGTGTCCTTAGATGAAAAACGTATAAGGAGGCTGACCAGCGGTTCTATTCTGTTGTGTGTGAGTAACTTAAGAGTTTCTCCCTGGGGAACACAGCATCACCTTATTTTTTAGTTTTAAAGGAAATGTTGCCTGATTAAAGCTAATAAAAGTGCACAGTCTGCGTTCACGGACCATTCGGGAATGTCAGACATCTGGGTGACGTCACAGTGATGTTGACATGCAGACAAACATACGTGTAGTCTGTGGATGTTAAATTGACATTCAATTCATAAACAAATATAATAAACACCACCACCACATTTTGGGGATTTTTATATATACACACACACACACACACCATTTACAATGAGGTAATTTGATAAAGGGATGGGGAATCAGAGTGGGAAACAAAATTACTGGTATAGATTATCATGATTGGATGAAGGAGTGATAGAAAATCTAAAACATCTAATATTTTCTTGGATTGATTGAGGCGAGTGCTGGGAGAATGGGGCACAGGTGCAGGGAGGTCAGTGAAAATAACATGATTTTTTACATGTGTGAATAGTTCTTTAAATTGATTTGCAGGTCCTCCTATTTGTAAAGATAAGTTGCTTATTCTGTTTTGCATATTTTTTAATTGTGATTCGCAGTCTGGGTCTGTCTCTGTAAAGCACCGGAGGGGGTATCTGTACTCCTGCTCTATACATGGCAGAGGAGAGGCACAGAGGACTCCACCCAAGATTCTCTAATGTTCTCTAATGATGCAGGCTGGTTCTTAAGTACAGTGTAGTCTCCAAGCACCCACAAATGAAGGTCCACACACTGCATTAGTGAAAACACAGTCTTTATATAATTAAGGTTCAGGGTTATATACACAATCACAATAACTCACTTTGTGCTCAGTTAATCTACAATGGCAAATATATACACAGTTCTACGTGATACCACAAATACTATCAGATTTCATTAAAGTGCATCAATTGGACTTAGTTTAAATGTCCGACAAATCAAGTAATAAAGAGAACCAACAATAGACATAGGAGGAAAGCGGTTGGTCAGTACAATGGGCAGAATACAGAGGCCCTACCACCAGGCACAGTTCTGTATGAGGTTCCCCCCCACCTGAGCAACCTGTAAATAAATGATATATTGTACAAGCCCAGTCCATATATTGTTCAAGAGTCTTATTTCCTTCTAAATAGTTCTAAAACCCCAATGTACCTGAAATAGCAAAGGTTTGACATTGGGTCGTGGACAGATCTTTCTTGAGCGGCTCTCTTTAAAAAGGCAGGAGCCATGGATCATTGAGATCCCATGTGGAGAAAGGGTGAACACTTTTGTGGCAGCAGTTTCGGTTCTTGCAGTGCTCGTTGACGATAGGGCAAAAACATCCTGCAAGCTGAGGTGTGAGGTGCACCTCAATGACGAGTGTTCATTGCTGCAAAGAGTAAATAAAGAACTTCAGCCCAGCAAGGGCGTCAACGTCTCCTGACGAGAAGTGACCACGGCTGGCTTCAGTAGCTTTGTCGGCGTCTGAGGCCTTCGGGTGGTGAGAAACCCACCGGCAGATTCTCCTCGGTGGCCTTGACTTTCTCCAGCAGGACGAAAGCGGTCGAAGAGGTTGAACAAGGGAGTCCTTGGATCAAAATGTTCTTAGGCAAAAGGGAGCACTTTGGCTCCGTTCAGCGATGGTGGACGGTTGTCCAGTGCTGCTCTTCGTTCTCCTCGGCAATCCCCTTCTCCAGTCAGCAGCCTTTCGTAGGTCTGTCTACCAGGGAGCTTTGGCAAAGATCAGCTGGTGCACAATGGTCCCTCGTAGCTCGAGAAGAGGTCTCCTAGCCAGTTCCTCTCTTGGATTAGTTCCTTGAAGGTACAGCAGCTTTCAGATTAGCAGTTCTTCCTCTTCCAGTGGGCTTCAAAGTTAAGAATCAGTTTCAACTTCAACAGTATATATTGGTGCCTCTCACTGCTAGAAATCATCAGAAGCTGATCTCCCATTCACTTTGCTGGATCACACTGCTAGGCCATAAAGACCACATATGGAAACTAACGCACAATAACCATATACCCAAATGACACGTCGGACACAAGGTTTGTTTTCCAAACAAGTCCGGTTTATTTCAAAGTATTCTCAGTCAGCTGACTGGGTCTCAACGCCTCATGACGTGTGTTCCCAAACACTGTGAGATGCGAGAGAGAGCGAACAGTGCTCAAGCAGCAATATATATACATTATACATAATCTTTGTGAAGGCAATTCGATCCGCCCACATACATGTCGTACAGGCTAGGATTCAGTGATTGACAATTATGACAAGTCTTCATTCAGCCTAAAGATAGTTATTCTAGCAAAGGAAGCAGAGACAACATTTCTGTTATGGGGAACATGGAGCTCTCGCTGAGCACGAATATCGTGTTCCTAGCAGGGAAACATTCCTTACTACGTTATCTGTATGACTTGGGTCCTGAGTTAAAGGTCAGATAGTTTGAGGCAGAAAATACCAGAAAATACCATTCTCTGCGAAGGAGCACTGCTAGAAAGAATATATTTGAACTGCCTTTTACTACAGCATTGGCAAGACAACCCGGCACCTGGTCTGCTTATTAGATGCGACTTCTGCTGACTTTAAGGACTTGGTGAGAGAGAAAAGCAATGTATTTCTGCAGTTTGACATTCCTGTCTGTGTTAGTGTTTCAGCTTCAAGCCCTGGCCTTGCACTGTGTGCAAGTCTAAAGCATAGAATACATTTTGCAAAGCGTTTTTTACAGAAAGGAAAAAAGCAAATGGGCAACATTAAACAAAATGGACGCCCTTTGGTTAAATTGACGATTCTCTGATACATACACTGCGTCTTCATTGGACCACGTGTCCGATTCCGAACTACCCATGCTGCTATAATCGTCATCAGAAATATTAACTGCCATGAATTCTTTAATAATTTCATTTTTGTGTTGTGCACCTTCACTTAATATGCAAGGAGGTTTTGTTCTAGTTGCATGTACACACTCGTAATTTGGGAGCAGAGGACTGGCAGGCATTGCATGCAACAGCAGAACACGAGGATTCCAAATTTAACCAGAATTGCAATTAGTTTCCATCCCCATGATTGTAGCAGTTCCCACAACCATGAACCTATATTCAGATCCCAACCACCTGTGGGAACATGCAGTTCAGAATTTAGGACATGCAATTTTTTTAATTGCTTCAAATATCTTGGGGGAGGAGTCACTTACAAATACACAACACGCTGACCCCACCAATTTTCATACTCCTCCACGATCAGCCAAAATTATATCAAGAACCATTCTATTTTGAAGTGCAATTAATCGGATTGCTTTTTGTTCCAAGGTCATATTATAGAGTATATCTGTTGTCTCATTTATCATTTTTTCTAACACCCTGGACAGTATTCTTATATTCCATGAATTTATTGCTTGTCCCCAGAATGGTATAAATGGTTTTGCTATATCCCCTGTGAGTTGTCCTGCAGTATCATCTCGACGTGGCCGAGATCTAGATAATGTGACCATCTCAGAAGTTTTAGACAGAAATACACCAGGTAAAAGTATGCCTAAATAACAAGTCCCTTCCCAAGTTCTAGGTAACCATGGGTAGGCCTGATCTCCACATATAAAATAGACAGAACCACCTATATATATATATAAAGGGTTTTTCTTCTTGTTCAAGCACAGCAATGTTCATGCATCTAGTGAATGTTCCCACCGGGTGGGAACCCTTTTTCCGTAAGGAAAATGGGACAGAAAATGGACTATGATTAATGGTATAAGAGGGAGGCACAGCATCGTTATTTCCTACCGGAGCCATTTTGAAAGTGATTAGGGATTTGTCCATCAAACTGACCAGTGACACTATCATTCCATTTTCCGAAAAAATGGCAGTCTTAATGATTCATAACAGGCGGCATTAAGTGGCAAATGATGCACATACCAACCCATTCCTCTTTCCCCATGCTGGGGCAAATGGGAACAGACCCAACAATCGGACCTATTCAAGATAGCATGGGTCATATTCATAATCAATAGCAATGTATTATTGTCATACCCTTTTCTTTGTTTCACTTCTTTTGAGTGGAAGAGTATAAGAGAGCACATGTACTGGGCTGCTCATAGTGGGAGCATTGGTAGTAGTCAAGAAAGAGTTCAAAGGATGCACAGTTTCTGATATTGGAACTAGTGTAACCAAAATCCAAAGCGGTATCATAACCATTAGCATATTATTCCTTCCGAACCGAGTCCTTCTTGCAGTAGGCTTAACCTCTATCTCTATATCAACAGCATCGGTGCAGGAACGAATATAGGCATTGTCTGTAATGTCTATCTCAGGAAAGGTTTTCAGTGTCCGTCGGGGCAAGTTCTCCACAGCAACACACGTTGGCAACAAATGTTTAGGCCAGCCCAGGCAAGCCTGCTTATTGATGACAGCAAGATGATGTAAATTTGCACAGGGCTCCAAAAAGGCAGGAGCAAGTATCAATTTCATTGTGTCAGTACCATATGCCCCCGCTTGTCTGTGTCAGGTTGCAATGGTCCTTCACTTTTCAATGGTAGCACCGGGAAACCGCGTGTCAAATTTGATCCAGCTTCATACAGCTCATATGCTCCTTTTCCCTAGGCCTCCGTTCCCAGCGTCATCCGTGAGCTAGGAACAAAGGCAAAACAAAAGCTGATCATTTCTGATTTTGCAAACGTAGATTGTACCTCACAGCTCCAGGTACAGTATGGTCGATGAACAATTCACTCTCATTTCCAGATGCAAGATCAGTGCCAGTTTCAGATGCATTGCGTGATAAGGCAGCAGTCGCACTAAGTTGAGGCACCTTTGGCCTTTCGATCTTTGTTGCAATCTCCCCAGGCCCTTTCTCGGGCTTCGGAAACACTTCTGGCAGAGAACTGGCGATGATGTCTTTATGATCAAGTGCAGCCGTCTTCCTTTCGATGTCAGGATCATCAAGTTCTTTCTCATGTGGCAAAAGAAATTGAACTCATTTCTTGTGTGTTGTGTGGATCCAATGCTTTTGTCCATTCACTCGGACTGCAGTCTGCGTAGCCAGCAGCAGCTGGAAGGGTCCCACCCAGCGCGGTGCAAGTGAAGATTTTCTTTCAAAATGTTTTAAAAGCGTCCAGTCCCCAGGTTGCAGACAATGTCCTGGGCCGGTATATCTGACATTAAGCACATCCTGCACCTGCTGATGAATCAAATGCAAGTTTTGAGTTAACAGTTTACAGTAATTAATAAGTAATGGGTACTCTATGTCTCTCAATCATTTAGGTCGATGGGCATTCCAAACATTCGCTGGTCTCCCCATCACAATTTCGTAAGCGAGAGACCAGTCCTCGCCTGTACAGTTATGCGCATGCACAATGAAGCTAGCCGTAGTGCATCGGGCCATTTCAAATTGCACCCTGCACATACTTTACTAATTTTGTTTTTCAGGATATTGTTCTACTAAACTGGCACTCATTGGGTGTCTGGCAGAATGGAATTGTTTATCAATTTGGAGACCTGCGCAAATTTGCAATAAAGTGCAGGCCGTTATGACACAGGGCAGGGCGAAACGGGGAAAGTATTCCTTTAGCATGGCTTTAGCTATGGAGATAGCTGTACAATCTTTCAGGGGATAGGCCTCTACTCATTTGCAAAATGTGCAGACCACCACGAGAACATATTTATGGTTTTGGCACCTTTCCATTTCTATGAAAACAAAATGGATGACTTCGAATGGCATAGACGGCGGGCCAAAACTCCCTACTGGTGACACTGTTCACTTTCCGTTATGTTGTAAACAAGTCATGCAATTTTGAACCCATCTTTAAGCAGTTTTTCTAATGTGTGGATTCTGCCATACACTATCCAGGTGTTGTATCATTTTTCTAGCACATATGTGTGTTGGACTGTGGGCTATAGTGACCATTGCCAGCAAATAGGCATTTGGTAACATGAATCTGTTATTTTTCTTGTCCACCCAACAACCTTCAGAATCTAATTCTGCTGGGCCTCAGATCAGTTTTTTTATTAAATCTACAGTGTCTTCTGATTGCATTTCCTTAACTGTTGCAATTCAATTCTCTATCATGCAAGATACCTCTAATCTTTTGACATACATTTTTGTGTGTAAATCAGTGGCAGTTTGTTTCGCAATTTTGTCTGCAAATGCATTCCCCCTTCTAACATTATATGTTACTTTTTTATGTGCTTCACATTTCATTATTGCTAATCGCTTGGGAAGTGCAAGTGCTGACAATAGTTTCACTATCAAAGTGCCATGTTAGATTTTGGTTCCGTGTGATGTCAGGAAACCCCTTTCAGCCCATAATCAACCAAAATTGTGTACCACCCTAAAGGCATACTGACTGTCAGTATATAGGTTTACATTGAGATTTGCAGAAATTTCACATGTTCTTGTCAACACTATTATTTCTGCAGCATGTGCGGAGTTATATGGGATTCTTTTGCTTTCTATAATACTTTTCTTTGTCGTGATGGCATAAGCAGCAGTTGATGTGCCATCTGGTACAAAACAGTTCGCCATCTGGCTCTTTCTGTGGGGTGTCAGTTAGGTCAATTCTTCCTTTTGTCTCTTGTTCAGTAACCATTAAGCAATCATGGGGGAATTGTTTTTTACCCCCTTTCTCATTTGGAGGGGGCATTAACAAGGCCGGATTTAAAGCACAACACCTTTTAATTTGGATATGCGGTGCAAATAGAACTATTTCATACCCTGTTCATCAGGCTGATGTAAGGTGTTGTGTCTGCATTCTATTTAAAAGAATGTCCAATGAGTGAGGTACCATTACGGTTAAAGCATGACCTAAAACCATTCCCTCGGTATGTTTTACTGACGCAGCAACAGCTCGCAAGCAACGCAGCAAAGCACATGCAACAGGATCCAACGTGAAGAGAAGTAACCACATGGTCCATCTCTTCCCCAGTGTTCCTGGGTCAAAACAGCCAAAGCACATCCATTATTTTCGTGCACAAATAACTTGAAACTCTTATCGTAATTTGGCATGCCCAAAACTGGAGCCGAACATAATGCAGCTTTAAGCAGGTCAAATGCTTCTTGACATTCCATGGTCCATGGGTAAGGTAACATCTTTCCTTGTCATTGCCACTATTGGTTTCACAATCATCGAAAAATTAGCGATCCACTGCTTACAATATGAAGCCATGCCAATTAAAGCCCCGACTTCTTTCCGCATATTTGGAATAGGCATATCAGAGATGCTTTCTATTCTTTCTGGTGTCAATCTCCTTCCCTCCTTCGAAAGGAGGTAGCCCAAGTAGGCCACTTCCTTTCAACAATACTGGAATTTTTTTAAGCGAAGATTTCTGTCCATGTGCTGCTAAATGGGTCAATAATGCAACTGTACTTTCTTTACAAATCTCTTGTTTCGCTGCCATTACTAAATCGTCTATGTGTTGTAGTAATACACAGCCTGCCGGTAGTTCAAGCATATCTAATTGTTCCTTCAATGTTCTACTGTAAATACTTGGACTCTGAGTGTAGGCCTGTGGAATTCATTTGAATGTAAATGAACGTCCTCCTAAAGTAAAAACAAACAAATATCTGTTATCTGGATGTTCTGAGATACTAAAAAAAGGCATTCTTCCGCTCAATAACACCAAGATACGAAGCAGAGGCTGGAATCAGTCAAAAATATAGTCACATCCGGGACTAATGGAAATTGCGGATCAACCACATTATTTACTCCGCGGATTTACTCAGCGTAAATCAATTATAAAATGGTAAGGTATCTCATTACCTCCTTTCTTGTAAACTGGAAGAATCGGACCATTGCAAGTACTGTCAGAAGTTTCTTCAATTACGTTTCTTTTCATCAAATCTGATACAATGCATTTCAACGCTGCATTTCAACGCTTTGTCTCCCTCAGCTGAAATGTTACATTGCGGAATACGCGGCAATGTAATTCCTTCTTTCAAAACAATCTTTACTGGCTCTACTTTCAAACAACCACCATCATTGTCGTTCACTGCCCATATACAAGCTGGTACTTTACTCAATTCAGTTGGTAGTGGCTTTGATACAAATTGCGATACAGGATTCTTTTGTGGTGAGATTGTCAAATACACTCCATCAGGGGAACAATAAATGACTGCATTCAATTTCTTCAATAAATGTAATCAACAAATTTTCACCAACATTTTTCATCAAAAGAAATGGGCAAGACTCTGTGAATGGACCTAGTGTTATAGGTACTGGTTGTGATACTGGACTAATTACTAGCGTACCTGAGAACCCTACTGAGACATTCCTATGCCCTGACAGTGGTATTTCTGGAACCCGCTGATGGTCAATTGAACATTTTTGTGCACCTGTGTCCACTAAAAAAAATGTTTCTCTATTCCCAACCTTCTTTTCTGCGTAGGGCCTTTTCTGGTTTATGGGAATAGATACTGGTTCCAAACCCTGTGTAGGGGTTTTCGGCATAAACCCTTGCACAAACGTATCAACAAACAATCTCTTCCAGGGTTCTGTATTTAGATCTTGACCACTAAAATCTGCAAATACTTCTTCAAATTGATTAAAATAATCTGTTGCTCCTTCCTCTTTGCCCTGTAAACAAGCAGTTAATTTATCCCAAACTATTCTCTTCTCATGCACCAACGTTTTAAATGTATCTACTATTCGCAATGGTTAAGCCAACATTACCTGCGGTGGCTTCTCTCCAGCCTTTCTCTCACTATCAATTCTTGTCAAATTCTCCCATGTATTATCTAACATTGGCACGTCACTTAAGTTTCTAACCTGTTTCCATAGGTCTACAGGAAGAATCAAGGGAAACAATAAATCAATGTCACTCAATGTAAAAACAGATGAATTCAAAACAGATTCAATATCCTAATAGAATCCTGACAGG
The DNA here is from genome assembly GCF_040938575.1 of Ambystoma mexicanum. Lineage (NCBI taxonomy): Eukaryota > Metazoa > Chordata > Amphibia > Caudata > Ambystomatidae > Ambystoma > Ambystoma mexicanum. The sequence goes on along the minus strand of NC_090937.1, from coordinate 161,906,356 downwards.
TTTTTCCCAATATCAGGGATCGTCTGCTTTATAGTATTTACCTCTTGCCTAGAAAAAGGGACATGTAAAAAACTGTGCAATATAATGAGCTTCTATCGTTAGTGCTGGAGCTGCTCCATCGGCATCAACCTCTACTTCGGGACAAACATGGGAGGCACCTCCGTCATGGGTAATTGCAAACTAGGCAATTCTACACTCGTTCGTCTATTAAGCAACAAAGCTAAATCAAGTGAAAAAACAGCCGTTCCAGTTTCAGGCGAAAATGATCTTTTATAAAAATTGTCATTAAATCAGCAGGACAGCATATCTTATTCTTCATACATTCATCTTGTAGGTACTCTACCATAACCTGTAATACCTTTTTCTGCATTTCTGGTATATACTGACTAAACGCATCATGCACTTCAATTGGGGAAATGGCGGCATCCGTAATCCATCTAAGCGCGTCTCGCGTACAAATCTGCATTTCTTCACCAACATGTTTCAACGGTGGCAAAAACCGTTGCTTGATTTATGACATATGCGGTTTATCTTATTTCAATAGCTCTTTATGCAATCAATCAAGTTCTAGTTTAAACTCAAATCGGCTTACGTGGTCTCGTGCTTTCATCGCATTATCTCGCAAATTCAAAAGAACCACCAAATCGAGCAACTCTTACGGTACCTCTGTATCGGTCAAATCACCCCATATTTTCACAAGATAATTCCCCATGCATTATAACAATATGCTGTTCACCAAGGCCTCTATGATCAGATATGGAACGCTGCACAGCCACTTCCTTGTCATCATTCATATATATTTCGGCCCATTCTTTCAGTTCTTCTTTCCTTCCTTTGCTAATCGTGCTACGTGTCCATCTAATGCTTCCTTGCGCAGGCCCCATCTCTGTAGAACTGCCTGCTAAAGCGGCTAACTCACGCTCTGGTGGCGGTGGAGGAAATGATGTCACAGGCACAGGGGAAAGGAACTACTTACTACAGGTGCAGATTGTCAAGACTGGAGGGGGGGTCTGCACTTCTTGGCATCTCTGTGGTCTTTTGGGTGGTGGGAAACCCACCGGTGGATGCTCCTCGGCGCGGCGACGGTCAGGCCTTCTCCATCATCATACAGCGGCGACGATGCAGACGAGAGCGTCCTTGGATCAATGAAGTTCTTAGGCAATGGGAGCACAGCGGCTCCAGTCGGCAACATTGGTGGACAGCAGTCCGGGCACTTCTCCTTGGAGTTGCGCAGCAGTCCCCATATCGGGTCGGCCGCCTGTCGAAGGTCTGTCTACCAGCGAGCTTAGGCAAAGATCAGCTGTGCATGATGGGTCCTCGTAGCTCGGGAAGAGGGCACCTTACCAGGTCCTCTCTGGGTCAGTCTTTGAAGCACAGCAGCTTTCCAATTGCGAAGGAGAGCCAACAGCAATTCTTCTCGTCCAGCAGGGCTCAAGGTTAAGCTACACTCCAGTTACTCGTCGTAGTGGACTTCAGCTTTCGAACACGATTCCTAGCAGTGAGAGGTCCCCAGATATACTGTTGATCTCCCATTCATTTCGCTGGGTCGCACTCAAGCATCCAATCACGACTACGGGCATTCATGCAGGCAGTCAACCAATCAGGCAGACAAGGTATTCAGGCCATTCACTTCTCTCCAGACACTCACAACAAGTTAAGTGTATTGGGAAAAGTACCGAGCCATTCAACACTCCAAGCTGCATTCATACTGGTTTCGGGCAGGGCTGTCTCAACCATTGTGTCAACCACCAGATACTAGACAGCCACAACATAGAATGCATATTTGTCACACACTCCATTCACCCAGGTCCCACCCACAGGCATACCCACAACATACAGTCGTTGAGAAGGCTCCAGCCAGTCTGGTCGGCACTTCCCCACACTACCATATATACGGAACTTCCACCCAGTCAAGGGGAAGGGACAGAGGCAGGGCTCCCGGGACTTCGGGAGGATCAGGGTAACAGGTGATGGAAGGCAAGAGGCCATGGGGGCCATTTTGTCTCCATCAGGAATCTACCGATTCCAATGACAGGACCTGGGCATCCCAAAATGGAGGACGCTCAGGGCACTAGTCATTTCAGCACAGAGCTGCCACCAGCCCATACCCTGCTCTGTGGGTCACACACACACAGGTGCCCAAAACATACACTAGGGGCACAGGGTTGTACCCCTACCTATGGGTGCCATAAGGGTATCCCACAGGTCTGTTCACCAAACCAAAGGAGAGAGAGCTGCACTGCCAGGAGTCCCACATGAACTCCTGTGCGGAAAACATGACAGATCACACGATAAAAAGCAGTAAAGGACAAGGATACAGAGGCCCTGTCCCTCCGATGCATTTCCAGCATCACACAGATGGCTAACGGGAATGGGAGGTACATAAGGAGGCGGTGCAACTTGGTCAGTATTTTGATGTTCATTTCTTCACTCATTTAATATTTTGTTTATTAGTTCATCTGATGTATGCAAATCTTGCTGAGGATATATTTTCTGTACATCTATTTGGAAGGCCCTGTCCATGTTCCTAATGGCTTCTGTCTGCCGATGTTGGTCATGCTCTAGTGCTTTCTCCACATTAGTTTTATGTCTGCACGCATGTTTCTCCCTACTTCTTAATTGGAGATTAGCTTCCTTCCTCCAGTCGCTTAAAACGTCAAAAGTTGCTGGTCGGGCCTTCTTGCACAGCAATACTGATTTTAGGTGTTCTATACATGCTAATTCAAAGCTCCCATTATTAGGCCACTGAAGGTCTGATGCACATCTGGTGTGCCTATGCCGAATTGCATTAAACACTATTGCCCCTATACCATATTTTATGTAAATTTCATGTGCCGGCGACCCTTCGGGTGGTGCGACCTGGCCAGTTTCAAAAGATTGTTTACCACAGTGAAAACAACTCACTAAACAAGAAGACAATTTCCGAGGCATGGTTAATTCTTACTCTTTTCTTACCCTGGGCGTTTGATCTTGCAAGAACAACACTCAACCAATATCAGGACGTTTAAGAATCGGGGCATGAATCACCTGATCAACCAATTTGTCACTCGGGACGCAATTCGCCCATATACAGGCGCAACCAAGAATCATTGTGACTGCGTGTCTGGCTCAATCTGCCTCTTTCCAGGACCCTCGCCTTGATGCTCTCTGGGCGCTGCTAGTCGATCAGGGATCGGCTGTGTATAGATCTGCGAAGGAGTTTCATCACTTCCACAGGGGCACCCCGAACACATCCGAGCCCGGTTTGGCGGCTTCGTCCTCGACTCGTTTTTGCCTTCTTCAACGTATACGATGGAGCATTAGTGGGAGGGTCCCTGTTCGGGTACCATAATTGCTAGGCCAGAAAGACTGCATATGGAAACTAAGGCACAATAACCATTTACCCAAGTGACACGTCAGAAACAAGGTTAGTTTTCCAAACAAGTCTGGTTTATTTCAAAGTATTCTCAGTCAGCTGACTGGGTATCATTGCCTCATGACCTGTGTTCCCAAACACTGTGAGATGCGAGAGAGAGCAAACAGCACTCAGGCAGCAATATCGATCCGCCCACATACATGTTGTACAGGCTAAGATTCAGTGATTATTGACAATTATGACACGTTATGACAAGTCTTCATTCAGCCTAAACGGTTATCCTAGCAAAGGCAGAAGAGACAACTTTTCTGCTATGGGGAACATAGAGATCTGGCTGAGCAAGTATATTGTGTTCCTAGCAGGGAAACATTCCCAACTACTTTATCTGTATCACTTGGGTCATGAGCTAAGGGTCAGATATTCTCCGCGAAGGAGCAACACTAGAAAGAATATAATTAATGTTTTAACTGCCTTTTACTACAGCGTTTGCAAGACAACCCGACACCTGGTCTGCTGATTAGATGCAGCTTTTGCTCGACTTCAAGGACTTAGCGAGAGAGAAAAACAATGTATTTCTGCACAGTTTGAGATTCCTGTCTGTGTTAGTGTTTCAGCGTTCAATCCGTGGGCGAGTCTAAAGCATAGAATACATTTTGCAAAGTGTTTTTACAGAAAGGAAAAAAAGCAAATGGCCAACATTATACTAAATGGACCCCCTTTGGTTACATTGACGATTCTCTGATCGCGATGTTTGTCACATGATGCGATTGGTTTCAGGCCAACATATTATACATATAATTCGACTATAGGGTTATGTTTCTGGTATAGTGAAGGACAGCAACAGCAGTTCTTCCAGTGGGCTTCAAAGGTAAGAATCAGTTTCGACTTCCACACTATATCTGGGTGCCTCTCACTGCTAGAAATCATTCAGAAGCTTATCTCCCATTCACTTTGTTGGGTCACACTCAGGCAACCAATCACTCAGAAGGGCATCCAGGCAATCAGGCAGCCAATCAGATGCACAGTGTATTCAGGCCATTCTTCTCCATCCAGACACTCAACACAGAATATGGATTCGGACAAGCACTCTCCATTCAGCACTACACACTGCATTCAAACCAGTTTCGGGCAGGGCTGTCTCAGTCATTGTGTCAAACACCAGATACTAGACACCCATAACACAGAATGCATATTTGTCACACACTCCCATTCACCCAGGTCCCACCCCACGGGCATACCCACAACATACAGTCATTGGGAAGGCTCCAGCCAGTCTGGCCTGGACTTCCCCACAACACCATTTATGGAACTTCCACCCAACAGCCAGTCAGGGGGAAGCGACAGAGTCATGGCTTCCCAGGACTTTGGGAAAAGTAAGGTAACAGACAATAGAAAGCAAGAGGCCACAGGGGCCATCTTGTTTCTCATCAGAAATCCAATGATTCCAATGACAGGGCCTGGGCATCCCAAAATGGAGGATGCACAGGACACCTGTAGAGTCAGCACAGAGCTGCCACCAGCCCATATCCTGCTCTGTGGGCCACACACAGGTGCCCAAGGTCATACTCCCACCAATGGTGGTCATTAGGGTATTCAAAGGGTCTGTTAACCAAAAAGAGGAAGAGCCGCGCCGCCAGGAGCCCCACATGAACTCCTGTGCGGAAATAAGACAGAACATACATGATAAGGCAATAAAGGACAAGGTTATGAAAAAAAGGAGAAAAGAAAATTAAACTTTAAATAATTTCTGTCCAAGTTCCATTATTTGATTGCCTCATTAAATATATCATTTACCATTCTTTTCTAGTTCAGTCATATCCTGGGGAAGTATTCCTCCAGCCACTCAAGTGTGGCTGCCATTTCTGTGAAAATATACAATGGTCATGTTTGTTTATGACTAACAGGTTACACTTTTCCATACATAATGGTTACTGTTGTGCACTGTCTAGTTCCTGTGTGGAGAGTTGAAGTGAACTGATGACATGAGTATATAGTATTTGGCATAAACCATAATATTGTATGAGGATTTGCAAATTAGTTTTTACATGTGTAAAGGTTGAACTGTATATAGTGGTTCATGTGGGTTGTATTCAATGTTTGTAATGTGGCTTTATGTAAAACTTTTTGTATTAAAAGGTTAACACATATTGGGCCTAATTCCCAGAGTTTTCCACTGGGGTTTTGCCATTATAAAACGCTTCTGTGAATTAGGCCCATTGTGTTGTCCCCTGCACTTTTGGGTTACAATGATGCTACCTGGTTGGAGGTATGTCCGGGGACGAACTACACTGTCCACAGATGACAGTTGCTGCATACACGGGGAGAATGATTTTAGTTTGAAAAGAGAAATTAAGAGATCATAGGAAATTAGAGTACACTGGGAAAAACCTATGAAATTCAGTGAAAGAAAATGTAGTTGAAGGAACTTTACGGTAACAAGGTAAAATCAAAAAACCCAAAAATGTGGCAGTTATGGTAACATATGCAACCATAGTGCCAGGACCGTGCCCTTCTAAGACTAACACCCACAACATCATCAATGACATCTCATATCTGGGGTGGTTGTTTTTTTGTTCAGTGACAATACAAATGTTAAGAAGAGGCGTTTGTGTGGTCATACTACATTAAAAACAGCTCTGTCACTATAGATCTCATGATACTACTTTAGTGCATAAATAGGTGTCCACTTTGTGGCCAAACGTGTACATTTCGCCACCTATGGGAGCTAGTTAGCACCGCTGAGTCTCGTGGAAGCTTCTTTCTACTGGTGTTTGAAAGTTACCTTTACCAGAGTTAATATTTATCATTGGAATATTTGAGCTTTGCGTTGATGTCTTGCTGACAACGGTGTCCGTTTGTAGTAAACGGACATTAGAGGGGAGGGACTTACTATAAGAGACTATACTTTCTCCTGTAACAATCAACAAATTGATTAAACTATTCAGCTCATGCTGCTGTTATAATTAGCCCACTCCTCCAATACTTCTCGCTGAACGCAATTTCGAGAGAGAAATGGAGTGGGGGAGGGGCAGTTAGTTTATATTTAGAGAGCAGGCTTGGATCCTCACTGGTGCTGTAAAATGAAAAAAAATATATATATACACTTGTGGAACATCAGCTCCCCCTTGTGAGGACGGGGTGTCAGGCTGGTCCAGGACATTGCACGAAATACTCTCTTCACGGAACACAAGAATTGCAATTTGAGTAAAAGCAAAGAACATTTCGGAGAAAAGAATAGCTACTATTATACATTTTAAAAATGTCGGCGCTAGCAATTTGGCAAGAAACCTTTTGAGTGAGTAATTGAAGTCAGGTTCTATGCTTTTCATTGGTCACAATATCCACCCTAACAAAAGAGGTCTGTAAATTGCTTACAGCTTCTGGACAGGATGCAAGGCTTCATATGTTTCAGTCTCCCACGAGAATCTTCTGAAATACCGTCAGCTCATCATTGAAAGCCTAGCTCGGACCAACCCACCACGTTTCCTGAACATCTGGACAAGCCCAGCAGAGCTCCGACAAAGCTCTGTTCCGGCGCATTTCCAATACTGCAGGCAGGTGCCCTGATTTAAAGTAAAATTGTTTTTTTGTTTATTTATTTGTCTGAAATATTCAACCTTCAACAATCTTATACAAAAACACTTAAAACATAACAATCTTACATATTAAAAATAAAAGACATAAAACATGTAACAAAACTCAATCCATAATACAATCAAAATGTCCTTATCTTCGAGGAAACCAGAGTTTGATATTGCATTAATTATCTTGTTTCAAACAGTGAATAGGCCATAGTCCACATTTATACTTCACAAATGTCCTCATTTCAGTTCTTGTAAATAATTGACAGTGGCATGACCTAATGACTTGGAATATATGTGGAAGACACGTTTCCATTATTTCTATTTATCAACATTGGTCTGAGGATCGAATAGTTTTTTTTAAAATACTTGTTCCGTAAAAATGACAGTTTCTCACATTCAACAACAATGTGCTCAACGGTTTCCTTCGTTTCTTGACAAAATGGACACATTTTATCTATTTGTTCAAGCGGGTGCTATTTTGCTATGATTGCAATGGTTTTCCATAGGTTGAATCTCAAGGGCAGGAGCCCTGCTCAATGCAGAGGGTTGGGAGATTTCAAAAGATACGGTTCTACTTTCTAAAGCATTTAGATGCAGATGGATTTCTCTTAAAGGTTTTATATTTAGAACATTGCTTATTTAGCTCTCTGGATTTTGTACAAGCAACTCATCCGTTACGTCGGCATCATGCATGAATTCCTGCGCTTCAAATTTCCAATTTTATATGAAAACATCAGTGGAACATTTTACATAATTTGACAAAATTATAGTCAAGCTATTCTCATGACCCTCTATGACACATTTATGATGTAACGTGCATAGCTTCCATTTATAATTTTCATATATCGAGATCAGTCCAATTCATGCCTGATCATGGCTATGGGCAAAGATTTTGTTAGTTTTAGTAGGACTCCATCACATTCCAAAACTGACCAGCTCTCCACTTTTTTGTACCTCATCCATACAACAAAATTGGCTAGACGTTTTGCTTATAATATACCAACAGTGGTTCAATGGAGAATGTACAATATCTGCCATTTATGATGCGTGCCCGAGACAGAAGCATATTTAGTTTCAGTCGCAGGCTCATCTCATAGGGCATATCTCTTAAATGGTTATTCACACTTATGCCTAAATAGATGTAATTATCTACTACCCGTTTTGTGTAGTTGCCAGACATTGGCAGCGCTCCATTGTTTCAGGTTACCAAACTGCATTATCTGCGTCTTTGTTATGTTTATTGTGATCCTGTTATCTCGAGCATATGTTTCCAAAACTATCAGCATGTTTCTTAAACCCATAGGGGATTTAGAGATGAACAAGAGGTCATCTGCATAGAGTAGCCACTTCACCATGTGTCCCTCTAACTTGGGAAAGTCTGTGATAATATTTGCAAGACCCAAGCCCATGTCAGATATAAAGTAGTTAAAGAGGGCTGAAGCAAGTATGCAACCTTGCTTCAGCTTCTTGATGTTAGAACTAGTTCCGATACCATCTCTAGCCAACCGTATTTGGATTGCAGTGTCTTTGTGAAATTCAATTAGCCACTTTAATAAGTGCCACGGGCAATTGTGACTCATTCGTTTTCTGAATAGTAATTCCCTAGGAACCAAGTCAAATGCGGTTTTAAAATCAACAAAGGCTATGTATAAGGGTTGTTTTATTTGCTGGTGCTTAGCTAGAATCGGATGTATGGTGAGTAAATTGATGCTTCCAAGGCCAGCAAGGAAACCAGTTTGATATGGGTCTCAGATTGTTGAATGACAGCAATCGGTCAAAATCTCTTAATATTAACCGTACAAAAATGTTCCCCGGGCAATCTAATAGGGCTATAGGCCTGTATGAGCTTGGTTCCATTCTGCTACCTTTTTAAAGAGTGGTATAATTATTGACCTTTGTATTTGTACCTTTACCATGATGGTGGTAACACATCTAGGACCTGGTTGAAGATCGTACTAAGAATGGAAGCCCATATCTCAGGGTACTTCAACATGCTATTGTCCAGACCATCAGGTCCCAGTGCTCGGGACATTCTCAATTTAGAGATGTAATAGAGTAAATCATCATGGTAAAACACTACTGTGCAATTCCATTTGGCACTATTTAGGGAAATCAGGCAGAGGGGTTTGATAGCATGGTAGTAATCACACCATGATTTTTCTGGGATTGGTTTTATTTGCATGGAAATTTGAGATTTAATAGTGGCCTCACTCAACAACCCCCATATCTCAGCTGATGATTTAGTGGCTATTCTACCCAACATCTGTTCGCGGTCAGCATAAAGCTTTCCTTCCACTGAGCCAGTTTTTAAAGGCTGATTTTAAATGATTTGTTTGTTTTATTCTCTCTGGCAGTGGAAGAGGCTTCAGCTGTCGGATCTGCTGACTTGGATCAGTCTTCCAATTTTTTATGACATGATCAAACACATGACGATGTTTATAGATATGACCTTGAATCCCAGATTTAACGTGGATGTAATTCTGCATCGAGGTAATATAACTTCTTCCTCGATATGCTGTTAATGAGTTGTCAAATTCAGTTAATGATTCCTCCGTCCATTTTACATGATTCTTGCCATTATTTACTACTACACACCTGACAATGATCGCTCATGTTGCTGGGTTTCATAGTTAGGGATTTGGCTATATTTATAAATTTGCGATTTGAAAAAATATAGTCAAATGGTAGCTCTTAACCGGTCTCAATGCCATGTATTGTGCGCAGGAGTGTCGCCTTCACTTGCGCCATTCTGCGTGACATATTGCTCGTCACCCATCAATGAACACCACCTTATTTCTTCTCCTTTGTACTCTCCAGTCAAATCAGATGTTATGTGGAGATCCAAATCACCTACAATCAATACAAAATGTATATTCTGCTCCATGACTATGTTATCAAGGATTGTTTCTATATGTTGGAAAAAAAGAGGTCGGTGTTAACTGAGCTCTACCCCAATATATATTTACTATAAACATGGTGTAAACGTCTTTCTTTAACTTTGCCACTTCGATGTATGTTGTTGGTGAAGTACAAGTGACAAAGTCTTTAGACTTTTTGGTGGCTAACATTAGCCCAGCCATCGGACAGCCTCTTCCTTGAGTCACAGCAGGTGTAGCTAATATATGACACCCATCCCATATTGGGGTGTCTATTAGCCACGTCTCCTGGAGTATGACAAAATCGTAACTACTCAGGTCACATTCATTTCCATTTACAAAGTGTCAAAAACCTCCAGTGTTCCAGGAGAGGAGGCGAATAGTCTAGAATTTGGGGATCGTTATGCTTGCTGATAGGTATTAGACCCATCATGCTGGTCCATGTTCAAATGTTTAACATTAAACTGTGCATCATTTACTCAGTCTGCACCATATATTCGCAGACTCTTTTTGAATATCCCCTGGTTTCCACCCATGTCCGACTGATCTTGAAATATATTGAAACCAATTTCATGTAATGCAGGTTTTTCACCCCATATGATGTTTGCTATGACAGTAGAACGAATAAATATGCAAGATCTTGAAAGATCACAATCGTCCACATATTCAACCCTCTCAATATCTGCATAATTCATATTTCTCAGTTTTGGGAGTTCTCTGCAGATATCCAATATACAAGAACGATTTAAATCGAATTCATCAAAAGCACGGTCGTAAAGCGATGATAGTTCGAGTGGGTTTGTTGTGCATTGGACATCATCTTGTTCTTGTTATCTGTCTCCAATGTAGATGGTTGAGTTTGTTTCAAGATGCTATTCTGTTTGATGTGTAAATTGGGCTGAAACAAACCTTTAGTTGGCAGATTTGTAAGTACAGGACCATGAATGATTGGTTGGTTGGTAGGAGGGGACTGCCAACTAGTTGCAGACAATGGAGCATTTGCTCGACCTTCTTCCATATTTGTCACTGGTGTATTTGTTTCATTTCTTATCTGCTCTGAAGACAGGATTGCTGGAGTATTTGCCACGATTGGTACTGTGGCACTATGACCTCTCCTCTTTTCGAGTATAAATTTGCCCTACCCGATGGATTTTACTATGAACGTTTAGCTCACTAGGGGCTAGGATCAAACCATCAAGCGGCTTGTATGTCAAATTGATTGTAGGCTTCACTTGGGCAGTGGTCGTTTGGACTGTGTTTAACTCACCCCCTGCTATTTTATCTTCCTGATGTTGTGTCTCTACTGTTTTATGAGTTGTTTATCATTTTGAAAAAACGGCGGGTCTTTAGACCAACTTTGACCTTTCTTTGAATCGAAGCGGCTTTCCTTTGCACTGCACATTTTAGCGTCAGTGGTTGTGTCTTTTTCCCTTTGTGCGAGTGCTCTTTAGAAACAATGGTAATGATGTTTAAATGTAACGCTTGATTAAGATCAATTACCCGATGTATTCTTTGCTTTGCAAAACCTGCACTGACTGGAAAACAACCAGCGGACGCTAAAGTCGGTGGCTTTGTTTTTTATTAACATTTGTTTCGCTATTTATCAAACCAGCAGCTTCCGTTGTTCTTTGAATATCAGGGGCAAGAATAACAGCCTCACTTTCTTCTGTAGCCTCGGTTTGAGAGCCAACATTCACTTGTTTACAGTGTCCAAAGATTTCATAGGCGTGATCCGCTGCAATCGCATTCTCACTGATCATTTTTTTTGTCCATTAGGACTTACAAGTTGTGACAATACAATCGTGGTAGTTTATTTTCTGGTCCATAGCCTCATACAGTTTGGCTAACGTTAACAAAGCAGTATTCATGGCCGTTAAGGTGTTACTGACTGCAGAGGAGTCAACATGTGACTCCATTGGAGGCTGATAAAATGTAGGTACACACTTCATGCCGCCCTGATGGTAATACAGCTTGTCGAGGAGTAGGTGGAAGATAATGAATTAATGTGTAGAAACATTACGTTCTGAGCATTCAAGTGACCCAGGTGATTGCGATTCCATGAATACTCGTGGGAAGGGGTCCAGTTCATGATCTTGTATACCCGACAATGATGCAACCTGGTCAATTGGGCTCTTAACTAGTGAAATATCGACCACCTGCATGAGGTCACCTGTATTAGAGTGCACACAAATAATGTCCTCATTAATGCAGGAATGAATGCTCAGATCCATGAAATCCAGAGCTTCCTCGTCTGCTTGGCCAGTTATTCGTAGCGCTTTGTATGCTTCTCTTAGTTTACACTGGGCAGCCACTGTGCATGTTACCAGAGGAGCTTTAAGCAAGTTTGGAGCGACCTCATTCACTACAAGAGTGGCTGTGTCCTGATTTCAGTTTCCATGGTAATATCCGGCAGCACACTTCCTAAAGTTGAAACCACGTAAACCTCTGTCCAAGTGTTCTTCATGGCAGCAATTTCGTCATTCATGGGCAGGGGCGTTTCTGGGGGGGGGGGCTAAGGGGGCTATAGCCCCTGATCTTTCGGTTGTAGCCCCGGATAGAATCTCAGGAGCTACAGCCAAAAGACTAGCTAGCCCCCAGTCCCAGCAGTTCCGACATCAGCTTAGCCCCGGGTCTTTTCCAGACCTAGCAACTCCCCTGTTCATGGGAGCATCACGTTATTACACTCAGACACCGACTCATTTGTTTTTGGTTTGAGGGGCGGCTCTGGCTTACCATAGGAGTGTTATGTCTTTGCTATTTGCCATAGAATGTGACCGTGCTTTTAAGGAGGTTTTTGTTGGTCACCTACCACATGGGGCATTTTTTTTCGAATGGGCGTGTGCGTTACAATTGTGCTAGATCGCGTGACATTTTAAAAATTCGCATGCACCGGAGAGTGAAGTGACTCGTTGACATATTGCCAAAATAGAAGTTGCAAAGAGATACAAAACTGCTGAGCGCGAGTAAAACTCATGTTTTTTTAGGCTTTGACAGTTGTTTTTAAAAACTGGTTCGTAGCCAGCTCGCAGTCACACAGATGTTCATAAGGCTCAGTGCCTACGCATCAAACGCAATTAGTTTAGTTACAGGTGGAAGGACAGTTGACACAGGAAGGCAGGGCAGTGCAATAAATAACAAAGCCTTGGCAGTTAACTACAAACGAAAAGGGTGTAATATATTTACCCAGGCCAACCCAGCCCAAGACAGCCCTTAGCGAAATGGCGTGCACCTGAGTTCTAGTGGCTTCCTGGCATAGCTCTCAACTGACATGCTTTCGGCTGGTGTCACCCGCCTTGTAAACAGCTGACGCACACGCCAAGCTTCCTGCACGCCCTTTCGTTTTAATGGGCCTCTCACCTGCCAAAAATAAAATCGATGTTTTCACCCACCTTTGCAACTCAAATGGTTGAGAGCTATGTTTCTGGGAAAGGAAGGAGTGGCTTGGCCACTTTGAAAATGTTTCCAAATGCAATGCAAAATGCACCGTTGTAGCAGAAGCAGTAGCTCAAGTCAGCTTCCAATGAAGCAGGAGCAGAAGAGCCCCAGACAGCCCGAAACAGGGCTTTGCGAAATGGCCGGGCAGGCGGTACTAGAGTGAAGTGGGAGAATGGAAAACCAGGCTCCCGTCCTTCACCTCTCGCGCTTGGCCTAGAGGGTCACGACCCAAACACCCGCCACGAGAAGAGTTTGCCCATTTACCAGACGACCAGATACCCTGGTACAGGAACATACGGGTGTGTCCATCTGCCTGCCCAGCAGCCCGCACTGGCCATGCCGACACCTGCGGCACGGATCAACTAGACTAAAATCTACACGTCGTTAGAGATGCCATGACGACCTAGACAACGGGAAGCACATCTGTACAAATATACACACTGGACATTCCCACACCAACCTACACGAAGAATATACTCAGTGCTATGACGTAGGCGACAGGCATATTCACGGACGTGCATCTTTATTATTTTTATATAGGTTTTCAGAATGCAGAAACGCAAGACGCGTCATGAACTTTTACTAGCTTGCTCACGCTTCTCTTTGAAATCAGGTACAACGATGAAAAATATAATAAAGACAATACCGATTATGGAATTATATGCTCCTATAACTTAAAGCACCTGTGCACCAAACGGACAACTTATGCACCGGGCCAAAGTAGGCCTCAAACAAGAGCTCCCGTGAACATCAACAAGACAAGAGTCAGTTGCTGATCCTACAGAATGAGCTTGGCGAAGCAACCAGCCAAGGTCGCAATGTTGCAAACCCACGTTCCAAGAGCAAATCATCAAAGGCACGATGTTGCAACCTCGCACTCCGCGCACCAACGTTAAAGTCACACCGACAAATTAAACCAGACGCACAGTAGAAAAACAATATTAATTGTGCAGAATTATGCCTCTTTCACGGTCCCTCCCCACGTGATCAAGCCGAACCTGACGAGATGCCAAACCCTGGAGAACAGAGGCGTCTGGATCCCTCGCTACGAGACACTGGCAGATACACTTGAAAGGCTCAATGGACATCTGCAACAGTGGGAACGGTACCCCGTCTAGCTATGAATAAGTCCTCACATTGTCTGCATGTCCCCATAGTGAAACATTGTTGCAACTTACAGGTACACCGAGAGCTGGGAACGACGGTGGTCCCAGGCTGGGAAGCTCACGGGTGCACCAATCAGAACTTGGGGCTCTTATCACTGACGCCAGCACATTTAGCCAATCCTCAGGAACCTTCATGTAACAATTTTCATGTATCTAATTGTAGGGACAACCCAGATATACCACCTGACTACACCTTGTCCACTAATATCTTTCTCTATATGTGTGCTATACTAACCCTACCACTCGAACACCCAATTAAGAGTGGCGATAGGTTTTTTGTTAACTTTCTGAAGTGACGCAAGTAGCGCGTCATACTACAGTAAAAAGGGCCTGCGAGCCCCACAATTGAGTGTGTGTCAGGACGAACGCGTGCGCTCCTTGACCCATCCCTGCCATTTTGTCTAATAAACAGCAGAGTCACCTTGCTCCTTGTGTGCGTCTCATACTCTATCTCATCTTATCTGGGATACACACGGGAGGAGTTGGGGCCTCCCTGCCTGGAGGTCTGCGGACGGTCCGGCCGACCCCGGCAGAATTTCCCCCCCGACAAGTTGGAGGCACTGCTGAGATCTGTTTAAGATCGACTTTTATTTTTACTTTTTCCAGGCACTCCCGTTGCGAGGAGGCCCGGCGGCGCGGCCCCCTCTGCCGTTGCCCCCTTCTGAGGACTACAGGACCATCGCGGAGCTGCGAGAAGACCGGACAGCGCAATCCGGATTTTGGCCCTCGGGAGCCGGTTGAGAAGTATCCCGCCCGCGGTTGGCGAGTGTCCAGACGTGGTCCAGACGAGGGGAGGTGGCGAGCCGCTTGGAGGGGTGCACGCAGTCGAGCGGCCCTGCATCGAGAGAACTTGGTGAGCATGACACACACAACGAGCAATGCGAAATTGTGAGGGAGGGGGGAGGAATTAAATGAGGGAGGTGTTACACAGGTGCGCGGTGAAGGTTTGACAATATAGTGTTGGCAATGGAATGAAAGGGAGTGAAAAGAGTGCGAGAGCAGTGACGTGAAAGAGGGGGGCGGAGCACGAAACATCACGTGTGGCCGCTCGTAGACACTGATTGGCCTAAATCGCGACTAACGTGTAGGGGTGGGCGTGTGTGGTTTCCTACGATTTGGCATTTATTGATCAATGAGTAGATGAGGTTCCCTATTGTTCGAGCAAGAAACTCGATAGGTAGATGAGGTTTCCTATTGGTCGAGCAAGAAACTCGATAGGTAGATGAGGTTTCCTATTGTTCGAGCAAGAAACTCGATAGGTAGATGACGTTTCCCTGTAGGGGGTAGCTAGTTGCATAGTTGCCAAATACGGAAGATAATTGGCTGGTTAAGCCCTCCTGTTGAGGGGCGTATCACACGCGAGGCGACGCAGCGTGTGCAGTCCAATTATATTATTGATGAGATTACCTTGTTCCAGGAGAGACAGGAAGACAGCTGTAGGGTTAGCGGGGGTAAATTGCAAGTGTATTTTGAAACTAATAATGAGACTGTACTAGTAGCGTAGAGACATCGGTGACGTCACCAGTAGGGATTTTATAGGATATCACGAGCACAAGGAACATTGAGTTTTGAAAGTGGTGGGGAAGAGAAAAATGATGCGGGAGCGGGTACGAAGATAAGCAATAAACGAGTGGATTGGAAGAGGAGAAGGGGAGAGGGGCGTGGCTGAGCACGGAGAACGCCAGCAACGGCAAATGTAAAAGGGGGAGGAGAACGAGGAATAAAGGACGACTGTATAAGATCGTCGTAAGGGGTACGCAGTCACAGGGGGCTGCGTGCGCTTCGGCCGCAGGGGGCCGTAGGGGAAGGAATATACAATACAAAATTATACATATTTGTGTTTTATTATTTCTTGTTTTTTATTATTATTGCATACTTTGTAAAGGATTGTCGTAAGTCCCCACACTTACGGGGCCAGGTAAACAATATAAGGTTGTAAATTGCAAACTGATAGCGAAGGGAGGAGTAACAAGTGGGGCACGACTATGTCATATGGGACAGGGTCGGGAGGGTGGGGGAACACCCTCACTACCCCACTACAACACATATGCACAACACTGCCACCCCATAGGGAGAAATTAATTAAGTACAGCATAGAGTGGACCCAGGGGACGGATAACAAAATGTTAACACCATGGCCGCCTAATGGTAGTTTCGATCCATATGCCCAACATTCATTGCTAAACCATCTGCACAATACATACAAGGGGAAGAAGTTGGCGAGCCATATGGAGGTGTTTAACTTATGGAGGATGTTCCAGGGATCCCGACCAGGACCAAATGGAATGTTCTCTGTGGGAGAAACACCGGAAGTAAAGGAGATTATGAAAGAGGGAACGGATGGGGAAAAGGGGTGTGAAAGGAAAAAGAATGCGGAGAATGAAGGAGAGGGAAGAGAAAAGATTGACACTTTAGAAGACATAAAAAAGGAACCGAGCAACGAGATACCCATAACACCGGGAGTGAAAACAGAGAGAGAAGGGTTGTACCCTTTAAGAGAACTAGGAGAAATGGAAGGACAGTTAAGGGCGGCTGAAGGATACTCGAACCCGGCTTACAGCCCTCCACCATATGTGGCTCACAGGAAGATAGTGGGGGAGGATTGGAGAAGAACAGATTGTAGAGATAGGACATGATGAGTGGGTAGCTGCACAGATATTATTAAAATTACGGGGTTCACTAACGGGAGAAGAAAGGGAGGCTGTAAAGAGAACAGGCGAGGATAGTAGAAGGGAGAGTGAGATGAAGGGGGAGGAGCTACTAATACAAAGAGAAGAGATTTTGGAGGAAAAATTGGCAAAACTAAGGGATGAGCAGAATGAATTACTAACACAGCTTGAGAAGGGGGAAAAAGAGAGAGTGAGGAAAAGGAAAGAGGGTAAAAACGAATTGGACAAATTAAGGGAACGAAATGAGGAGCAAAGGATAGAAGATGGAAGGGTAAGAGCAGCAGCAGAAAGGGTGTCAAGAGTAGTATTGAGAGAAAAAAAGAAGGAAGAAGAGGAAAAGGAAAGGGAATTGGAAATATGGAGGAGGAGGGTAGTATCAGAGGCAGCTAAGAAATATGAAGAAGAGAAAGCAATAGAAAGAGAAAGGGTGAAATGGGAAAGAAAGAAAGAAGATGAAAGAATATTGGAACAGATGAGCAACGAAGTGATGGAGGAATTAAAAAGGAAAAGGGAGGAAAATAGTAGGGAAGTGGAGGAGAGGAGTGAAGGGGAAAGAGGAGGGAGAAATAAGGAGAGTGAAAGATGGGGGATGTATATAGAAGTAGAGAAGTAGCAACAACATCAACACCCGGGGGAACAGTTGGTAACAAAGGAAGAGGAGAAATGGAGCTAGTAGACTTAGAAACAGTAACAGTAAAGGGGAAAAGAACAGAGTGGGGGATACCATCTATGACTGATTTTTGCAGTGAGGGGGAAGAAGGAGTAGAAAGGGTAGGAAGAAAGAGTGAAAGGGAAAGCTTAGATAAGCTGTACCTCACTAGAACCAATATAGACTCGCCATGGATCCGTAAGAGAAGGGAGGAGCTGGAACAAAGTGAGGAGAGGGTGCAACAACTAGTGGAAAAACAAACCCATGAAGCCACACCATCGCCATCTCCATCACGCCCTCCCCCATCGCACCCTACATGCTCAACCACCACACGCACGCTGCGCAAAATAAAGCTTGCGCCATTCATGGACGAAGTGACTCCCTATGCGTGCCGGCTTAGAGACCTCCCTAGCCGCAGGCAAGACAGACAGATAAGCATACCCATATTAAGCACAGAGGATGACGAAACAAGGGGAAGGGAAGGAGAGGTAGGTAGGAGGAGGGGTAGCAAGGAAGAATTTGATGTGGTAAGGGAAATAGGGGAGGAGGAGGGGTGTGAGGACTCAATATTATGGAACATAAAGGGTGACACAAGACACAACTTAATGCCACTGTTGGAGAGAGGAGGGGTTAGACCGCAGTATGTACCATGGAAGCATACGGATAAAGAAAATATAAAATGTAGGCTCCCATCACTAAGTGGAGGTGCGGGTAAGTGGATATATGAAATGGAAAAACATACCGCAGGGCAGAAACTAGCAGTAGGAGATGTGAAAGGCCTGTTAATATCAATATTAGGGGATAGAGCGGACGACATCTGGAAGAGAGCGGGATTCCATGGGATAACAATAACGAACACATCGCATGATGGGGCGCCATTTGCAAACTGCAGACATGCGCTATGGCAGGCACTGAGAGTACAGTACCCAGACACATCAGACATAGGAGCAATCACTTCCCGTAAGATGCGTGAGAATGAAGATCCCGTTGATTATATACAGGATATTCAAGAAAAGTGGCGCATGGAAACGAGAGAACAATGGGATAAAACACCAGCCATATTTTATCATATACTAGTACAAGGGCTCCCAGAAGGAGTACAGAAACAACTAAAGAAAGTAGTGGGAATGGAAGTAAAACCATGGCCTGAAATACAGCTGACAATAGTACATCACTGCAGGATATGGCAAGGAAAAATGAAACAAAAGGAAGAGGACAGGAAAACGGAAGAGGCCAAACTAGTACAGAAAAAACTAACTAAATATACAATGGAGGGGGCACTAATAACTGCGCCCACAACAATGGCCCAAAGCCCCACGCAAATAGTGGCTGCACAAGACCCAGCTCTAATAGCACCTCGACAAAGTATAATACAGCAAATGCCGCCACTACAATTACACGCACAAAACGTGGGAGGAGGGTACCAGATGCAAGGAGCTGGGTATTATGGTTATAACAGAGGGAGAGGAGGATTTATGAGAGGGAGAGGATACGGATATAATACCCAACATCAGGTGGGGGGAGTTGGAAGTTCATACCCCACAGGGCAACAGGTATACCAGGACAACACAGGGAGCTTTCCATGGCAAAACAGAGAACCACCCGTGTGTTGGAGTTGTGGACTACTAGGACACATGTCACGCACGTGTAGGGTCAGGCCAGGAACACCAGCATGGAATGAGCAGGCACAACCTAGGCCACCACAAGAACAGCAGGGCATGCAGCAACAGCAATTAACACAACAACAGCCACTGCAGCAACAGCAATTAACACAACAACAGCCACTGCAGCCACAGCAATTAACACAACAACAGCCACTGCCACAACAACAAGTAGTGATAACACAACAACCCCAAAATGAACAAACACAATTGGGTAGGGTGACGGTATTGGGACACAACCCTTACACAGGAAATGGCCAATCATTGTACCCCCAATAGGACAGCCCACAGACGGCCTTGGTGTGTCCCATCCTGTCAGTAACACCTAATAGTGCGGAGGAGCCACGCATAGAGGTAACGATAGGTGACAAAAAATTATCTTTCCTTGTTGACACCGGGGCAACCCGGTCTTGCATAAGGGAAGGTAAATTTAAGATGTCAGGCGAAGCCATGAACACCCAAGGATTTTCTGGGGCTAAAGGATTGGTTCCTTTTACTGATAACGTTCCCTTATCTATCGGAGATTACGATCTGTCAGTTCCACTCTTGTATTATAGTGCCTCACCAGTAAATATACTGGGGAGGGACATAATGAATAGGTTAAATATGACAATCTCCTTTACAGAGGATGGTATAATTTGCTCTACTCCAGGGATTAACATGCTAGCAGCACGACAGATTATGCAAGCATACTGTGGGCAGACAGCGATTAGGGCGGAACCAATAGATGGCGAAATATTGCAGTATGGGACAGACATGGCAATTGCATGGATGCCAGGGATAGAAGGGAAAATATGGAGGAGGCCAGCAGCTTACCTGTTCCGACCAGAAACACCCGTTAATGAACAAGAAGGAAAGGTGTTTGCAATAGACATTGAAAGCATTATTACAACAGCCGAGTATATTGCTGTGCACGCCCAAGACAAAGAAGGAAGAGCATGGAGGGCAGTGATAGCACTAGCAGAAGGATGTAGGTTGACCCAGGTGTCAGATGAGGAACTGTTTTCAGAAGAAAAAGAGGAGGGGGAAATGGTGTTCATGATGAGTGTAGAAATATGGTTACGAGTGGCTCACAAACATATAGCGCAGAAAATTGCTATGGCACTTGAAGCACCTGCATGCACCCCAGTCCCCTTCTTTAAGGAGGATATGTCAAAGGTGCCCAAATCATTATGGACCATTAGCCCTTATGACATAGGATGCATTAAAAGCATAGGGGGTGTACGGATAAAATTGAAAAAAGGTGCAATACTACCAAGAGTAAAACAGTACCCACTGTCAAAAGAGGCAGATGAGGGCATATATGAAACTATAACGGCCCTTATAAACAATGGCATATTGGTCCCCTCAGAATCACCATGTAACACGGCTGTGTACCCAGTGCGCAAGGCTAAAGGGGGGTCTTGGCGCTTCATACAGGACCTAAGGCCCTTGAACAACATAGTGGAAGCAGAATATCCAGTAACAGCAAACCCGGCCACAATATTGTGTGGCATTCCAGCAGAGGCATCACGATTTACAGTAATAGATCTTAAAAATGCTTTTTTCTCAATACCACTACACCCCGACTCACAAGATCTAACAAGTTTCACTTACCGAAATACTAAATGGAAACATACCAGGTTACCACAAGGGTATTGTGAATCACCCTCAATTTTCAATAGAGTGATACAGATGGATCTGGGTAACGTTGAGGTGGAAAGCACAGTGTTACAATATGTGGATGACATAATAATTTGCAGTATAAATGAAAGTAAATGCAGAGAGGACTCGTTAAAAATGTTGACTATATTGGCTGAAAAAGGGTATAAGGTAGACATGGAAAAAATACAATACTGTCAGGAACAGGTACTCTACATTGGCCAACTGATATCCCAATATGGAAGAAAGATTGCACCACAAAGAGCACAGGCCATCTCAAGCACTCCCATGCCACAGACTGTGAGAGAACTGCAGCAATTTCTGGGGCTATGCAACTACTGTAGAGCATGGGTATTTGATTACATCTCATACATAGGACCCCTGCTTGAGGGGTTGAAGGAAGCAAATAAAGGGGAGAAAAGGTTGGGGTGGACTATGGAAATGAGGGAGGCATTTGACGAATTGAAGGACGCGATATCAACAGCTCCAGTACTGGCATCCCCAGACTATGAGCGACGATTTTTTATATTTTCACATTGCGACTCAGCAGTAATGAAAGCAGTATTGGCCCAAAAAACAAGCATGGGCTATAAACCAGTAGCATTTTATAGCGGTCACTTAGACCCCGTGATGTTAGGCCACTTCCCTTGCGAACAAGGCCTCGCTGCAGCTGCTTTTGCAGTAGAAAAGGCATCAGCAATAACCATGGGGTGTCCAACTACACTGTTTGTGGAACATGCATTATTTGCAATATTGAATAAACCCAAGTCCACACTAACGACACAAAGGGCATCAGGTTATGAGATCATTTTGTCTAGGGCTGAACTAGCGATTGTTAGATGTAGCACTGTTAACCCTGCAAAATTTTTAGCAGAAATAATTGAGGAGGGAGATTACGCCCACGACTGCACCCAACTAAATGAAATATATTCATGTACTAGAAAAGTTGAAGAGAATGCACTAGAGGGAGGTGAGCTTTTGTTTATTGATGGGTCATCAACTATTGATCAAGGAGATGGGATACGGAGAACTGGGGCAGCAGTGGTAAAAATGATGGAGGCTCCGGTGTGTGTGGCAATGAAATGTGTACAGTTACCGCAGCATTACTCTGCTCAAGCCGCTGAACTAGTTGCACTAATATTGGCATTGAAAGAAAGTTTTAACAAACGTGTAACAATATATTCCGACAGTGCATATGTTACATCCACTGTCCATTCAGGGCTAACAAAATGGAGGAGAAGAGGGTTTAGGAGAGCTGACGGCACTCCAGTGCAACATGCCCTCTTGTTGGCTGAATTAATTGAAGTAATAAACGACCCCCAAGAGCTAGCCTTAGTAAAATGCACCGCACACACCAATGGTGAAGACCATGTATCAAAAGGGAATGCAGCAGCAGACGCACATGCGAAATATGCTGCATACTTTGGTGAGATATGGGACCCCACAGACTCACAGAGAGGGAGAGGGAGGGGAATGGCTAGGGAGATGTTAATAAGAGAAGGGTATACCCACCTCCCAGCCACACAGATTATGGAATTACAAGCAGCAGCACCAATGGCCGAAAAGGAAATATGGGTAAAAAGAGGATGTACAATGTCACCAACCGACGCACTATGGCGCCAGAGTGGTACTGGGAAAGTTGTAATACCATTGGCACTTTTAAATACCGCCCTGAGCCAATTACATCACCCAGCCCATACAGGCAAGGAAATAATTGCAGCACGAATTAGAGATGATTGGTTCTGTCCCGAGTTAAATTCTCATGTTTCAAATTTTATCAGCAATTGTCTCACATGCCAACAGTTTACGGCCGGTCATACCCTAAAAGTGATAAGAGGTACCATACCCCGGCCAGAAGGACCCTTTCGGCACCTCCACATTGACTATGTTGATATGATCAACATATGTCAAGGTAATAGATACATGATTGTAGTAGTATGCCCATTCTCTAGGTGGATTGAAGCAGGGCCCTGTTCACACCCAGATGCATTTAGAGCAGCCAAATTCATAGTAAGAGAGGTCTTCCCCAGGTGGGGAGTGTGCGAAGTATTAAGATCAGATAATGGCCCACATTTCGCAAACGAAATGTTCCAACATATCACAGCCCTGCTGAGCATAAAGCACAAATTTGCATGTGCATATCACCCACAGGCTAACGGCGTATGTGAACGCCTAAATGGCTTATTGAAGGAGGCAATTGCAAAGATACAACAAACAACAAAGAAAAGTTGGTTGTATTGCCTTCCGTTAGCATTGTTCGAGCTGAGGAACAGGCCAGGGTCCGACCACCACCTCACCCCACACGAGGTGGTTACTGGACGTCAAATGCGCCTTCCTCTAACGCCAACGTCAAGGGCATTTACTGACCACGAAAGTTCAGCGAGTATACTAGGTGATGAAATGTATCAATATGTGTCATCTTTGATTACTAGTGTTGTGTTTGTGTCTCAACAGCTCGAGCGCACGCGGGGCGGGTCCACCAGAGATAAAGAAGAAGGCGCCAGTACAGAATTAGAAAAAGAGAACTTGTGCAAAATTGCCAAAGGTGACCACGTGCTACTTCGCAATTTCAATAGAAGGTGGAACGACAAAAGGTTCACCGGTCCACATCTGGTAGAAGACATATCAACAAGAGCAGTAAAACTAAAGGATAAGCGTGCTTGGAACCACCTACATGATGTAAAGATATACAAACTGCAGACCCGCCCCAGCACCAACGACAGGTCCATTGGAACAACAGCAACAACATCACTGACAGCGGAAGGAAGTTCTACCACAGACAACGACCCAATTGTCCCCTTACCTTCTCACTACCCAGACACCCCAGAGACAACAACTGACGAAGAAAGGGGTGATCACTACACTGCCCACCCCATGGTCACACGTTCAAAGAGTAAAAATAATTACGCCACCCCCCCCCCAGGACAGTTGTAAACATAAACTGAAAGACATTGGCCGCACAAATACACATGTAAACACGTGAATGTTCTCTTTTTTCTCTCGCACATACAGGAACTGCGTATTATTGTATTATTAAGTAGAAAGCTAACTAACAAAGTCCACTGTCCAGGCGTAGATGGTACTCCCAGACGATAACTACCCAGAAGAATTGTCACACCAATTTGTATACGAAATAAAAAGGCCAACATACCTAAAAAGAAGAAGGGTACGTGTTTACTACACAGCCTTCCTCCTGGCCATAGAATATTACATGCCCCACCTCCGCCCATACTTGCCGGTCTTAAGAGACCAATCACTTAGAGTAGCATGGGAGCAGCTCTTCGCCTGGGCACTGAATGACTATTTGAAAGGGGGAGCTTAAACAAAACAAAACTAACATTTAAAACGAGCATTTCTGAGAATTTTTAGGCGGGCAACTTTAACGTCGCAAGAATAAACTGCCAGGACTGCAGCAAGGTAAGAGCAAAATGCCGGTGAGATTAGCAATTGTAATAAAAATAATAGGGATTTTGATAGTCACCAGATTTTTGGCTGCTTCTGTATGGCAGTATAGCTGTGCTATCAATTTTGTTGCTGCACCCAAACCTAATATACCCCCGTTCCTTGCTGCAACAGGTGTTACGTCAGGTGGTAATAGTAACATTGCACCAAAGAAAAATAGAGTTAAACGCAGCACATACTCAGACAATAAAGGTATTGATAATTATGTACAAGATTCAGCACACGTCACAAACAATATATGGTACCAACACATGACCCGCATTGGTAAGCAGACAACTGAGGATAGCTGCTACGTCTGCTCATTAATACCATACGCCATGAGTGCTTCACGAACATTTGTTGCCACAGAAATAAATGAGAAGATAGCACAGTGCATAATATACTTGGCACTGTTCCAGACGAAAGGAAGATTTCAAGGAACTGTAGTGCACATGACATGGAAAACACGAGACTCATACCCATATGAAAACAACTTCCTCAAGACCTACTTGAGTTATCACAAGACCAGTTTACATGCTGAAGCATTCAAATATATAACAAGTGGCCCTGCAAAAGGAGAAACACAGAAAGTAACACTGCAGTATCTACCATGTGATTGGTACGCCACTGAAATTCCGGGTAAACAAGGATGCTGGGAGAGGCCGCTACTGACGATAACAGGAAAGGTGTATCTGGATAACAGCTGGGAGATAGGAGTGATTGGCAGCAACATGGTAACAAAAGAAACTATCTCAACCATCGAGACACACAATCACCGATGTTGGACGACGTGGATCAAGTATGTACCAATGCTCACATGGGTAGAAGAAGATGAAGACCCAATAACGATACTACCGTTGACTGCGCCCAAGGTATGTTACCAGCATAAAGGAGAGGTGGACGTAGGGTATAACACCAATTGCGCAAGTGTGACGGAGTTACCTGAGGGGGGAGCAGGAACAGCAGTAATAATGGATCATTATTGGGCCTGTGGAGAAAAGGCATACCATACACTGCCTCCCCTGTGGAATGGTGTGTGCACAATGGTACACGTCAATGTACCATCATTAGTGGTACCTAAGAAGCACGTTGATGTGGCGAAATTTCCTAGAATGAATGAAGGGGATAAGAGAAGAAAGAGATCTGCACCACTCCAGGAGGAGCAAGTGAACAGGACCAACAGCAATGGCACTGTCCTAAATAGAAGAAAAAGACAAGGAGAGCCGCTGACAGGAAATTACCTGTGGGGAAGGTCGGAAACGGCACTAACATCAATACCGCCAGAACACAGACTATTCAGCAGAGCAGCAATGTTCTTCTCCTCAATAATACACCCGGGATTACAGGCTTACGCAAACGCAAAATGGCTCCAAATAACTAGATGGGAACTAATGATGACCATCAATTCTACAGTAAATGGGTTCAACGCAATAAAAGAGGAGCTGCGAGCTGTAAGGATGGTAGCACTACAGAACAGATATGTATTGGACCTTCTCACAGCAATGGAAGGAGGAGTTTGTGCAAAGATAGGACAATCATGCTGCACGTTCATACCTGCCAATGATGCTGACAATGGTACACTGACAGAAGCAGTTTCACAATTAGCTCAGATGCACTCCAAAATGACGGATGAAAGCAATGGTGTGAACAAGGATGAGAGCTGGTTTTCACTATTATGGTCATGGATGCCATCCTGGCTGTCAGATGGACTGAAAATAATAGTGGGCTGTACTATATTGGCTGGAGCTACCCTGATCATAATTAGATTTTGGAAGGCACGAAAGGCACGCACTACTGACGAATTGCTGGAAATGGTGGGAATGCACCCCTTGATGCCAGCAGATGACGGCCAGCATACAGGTGTAATTATACAGGAAAGGGAGAAGTTGCGCACCCAAATAATTACCAACCATCTAGACCCACCGTCAGTAAAGACCGAGAACCCAAGAAACCCCAGGAGCTACATAGGAAGATGGGTATACTGTACTCCTGGGGGTACCTGTGAATATATGTATTGGTCATTTGAAGATCATGTAAACCACTATGGACATCTCGGAGGAATAACTAAGATATGGCGAGTAAGAGGAGATAACGAGAAGGATATGTTTGTGGTCGACAAGTCGACCAGAGGGGGGACTGAAGTGGGAGAATGGAAAACCAGGCTCCCGTCCTTCACCTCTCGCGCTTGGCCTAGAGGGTCACGACCCAAACACCCGCCACGAGAAGAGTTTGCCCATTTACCAGACGACCAGATACCCTGGTACAGGAACATACGGGTGTGTCCATCTGCCTGCCCAGCAGCCCGCACTGGCCATGCCGACACCTGCGGCACGGATCAACTAGACTAAAATCTACACGTCGTTAGAGATGCCATGACGACCTAGACAACGGGAAGCACATCTGTACAAATATACACACTGGACATTCCCACACCAACCTACACGAAGAATATACTCAGTGCTATGACGTAGGCGACAGGCATATTCACGGACGTGCATCTTTATTATTTTTATATAGGTTTTCAGAATGCAGAAACGCAAGACGCGTCATGAACTTTTACTAGCTTGCTCACGCTTCTCTTTGAAATCAGGTACAACGATGAAAAATATAATAAAGACAATACCGATTATGGAATTATATGCTCCTATAACTTAAAGCACCTGTGCACCAAACGGACAACTTATGCACCGGGCCAAAGTAGGCCTCAAACAAGAGCTCCCGTGAACATCAACAAGACAAGAGTCAGTTGCTGATCCTACAGAATGAGCTTGGCGAAGCAACCAGCCAAGGTCGCAATGTTGCAAACCCACGTTCCAAGAGCAAATCATCAAAGGCACGATGTTGCAACCTCGCACTCCGCGCACCAACGTTAAAGTCACACCGACAAATTAAACCAGACGCACAGTAGAAAAACAATATTAATTGTGCAGAATTATGCCTCTTTCACGGTCCCTCCCCACGTGATCAAGCCGAACCTGACGAGATGCCAAACCCTGGAGAACAGAGGCGTCTGGATCCCTCGCTACGAGACACTGGCAGATACACTTGAAAGGCTCAATGGACATCTGCAACAGTGGGAACGGTACCCCGTCTAGCTATGAATAAGTCCTCACATTGTCTGCATGTCCCCATAGTGAAACATTGTTGCAACTTACAGGTACACCGAGAGCTGGGAACGACGGTGGTCCCAGGCTGGGAAGCTCACGGGTGCACCAATCAGAACTTGGGGCTCTTATCACTGACGCCAGCACATTTAGCCAATCCTCAGGAACCTTCATGTAACAATTTTCATGTATCTAATTGTAGGGACAACCCAGATATACCACCTGACTACACCTTGTCCACTAATATCTTTCTCTATATGTGTGCTATACTAACCCTACCACTCGAACACCCAATTAAGAGTGGCGATAGGTTTTTTGTTAACTTTCTGAAGTGACGCAAGTAGCGCGTCATACTACAGTAAAAAGGGCCTGCGAGCCCCACAATTGAGTGTGTGTCAGGACGAACGCGTGCGCTCCTTGACCCATCCCTGCCGTTTTGTCTAATAAACAGCAGAGTCACCTTGCTCCTTGTGTGCGTCTCATACTCTATCTCATCTTATCTGGGATACACACGGGAGGAGTTGGGGCCTCCCTGCCTGGAGGTCTGCGGACGGTCCGGCCGACCCCGGCAGAATTTCCCCCCGACAAGAGGTTTACACTGATGATGGCCAGAGTGACGTGCTCATGCACAAGGTAGTGAGAGACCATTGTGCACTGCCCCGTAGGCGATACACAAGCCTGGCATGTAAAGTGACAGGCAGATCACTAGTTATATTGTAACGTAATAGCGCATTTCATACGCGAGATGCTAATCCAGACTAGTGCCCAACTCCAGTGTGGCCAATCCCAGAGCACAAAGAAAGATCACCGTCTCCCGCAGCGCCTGGGGTACCAGCCTCACCGCTAACCAAGAACATCCGGCGCAGGTGTTTCGTGTTACGATCGCACACCGTCGCCGATGGCCTGTTCGTGTTAAATGCCGGTGCTGCAGGCAAACTTTGAATGTATTCAACGAAGCCCGAGTAAAAGTAGAGCCAACGTTTTTGAGGGAAACAGTCAAATAAACCCACAACCAGCCCGAAAGACAACCGCTGACCTTCAACTTTGTTAGTCGCGGGAGCAGGCGGCAAAGCTTTGATGCACCGCTTGTCTAGTTCACACACACTTCAGTTGCGCATGCCTGCCCCAGCTCTTTTTAAACCCTCAATAGTAAACGGCTAATTACGCCCCGTTAGCAGATAGATGCCACCAGGCCTTTAACACAATTAATGTATTCCATATATAACAACGATTTAAACCTAGTTCACAGAGTGCTTACTCATTCTCGAGATCGCCATGTGTGCGTGCCTGATTCTGTGCACTTGTACTGTTTTTACCCCAATGAAAAAAAGATGACTGTACATATCAATTGCACCTGGGAAGTGGCTTAGCAGCGGTCGCGATTCCTGCCAATTAAGTGGGGCTAAAGCTCTCTGGCACAATCAATGCCCAGATGCCAACTCCATCTCATCCGTGAACGTTACCACGCAGTCTACTACATAGTAGCAGACATTTCAAGGGTTCCCATTGCATACGCGAATAGGTTCTTTAGGTGTTTATATTTCTTACAATTCTGGGACTTGTAGTCTCAAATCTAAAAAGTCAAATGCAAAACTACAAGAGAAAGAGCGCAAGAAGAACATCAGCACGGTGTGATACAAGGACGCATGGAATGGTCAAACTTGAGAGATGTGATCGATTTCAATAAGTAAGAAAGAATGCCAAGTTACATGCAGTCAGTTGTCCAAATAGTCCAATATCTTTTTTTTAATTTATTTTTTTATTTTGCATTATTATGGTTTACAATTTTGAAAACCTTTCACCAACATGTTTACAAGTTCATTATTGTCAAATATAGCAGTCAAAGCAGAAGAAAGCAATTTCATAAGAAATCAACAAGATTAATTAAAATAATACAAAATTCACTCAAAGAGTCTTATTATTCTGTTACACAATTACTTCCAGTCTTTTCTGAATTAAAAGTAAACATGTTGCGGCCGCTAGTATAAGATGTGTTTGTCCACCCTCAATTATCATCCACCACTAGTCCTCCGTAGATCTGTCAAGATGTTTCCTCAAAATTTCACCCATCTCCAATTCTCTTTCCGCCGATAGCTCAGAACACCTCAAAAGCAGATGTTGAATGAATTCAATCTCGTTTTCCTGGTGGCAAAGTCTACAGATTGGTAGGATATTTGAACCTTTTCTCTCGCTCATCCGCAGATTAGAAGGAAATAAGTTCAGGCGCAATCGTAAATATTGCATCCGTAAGAGCGGGTTTGGAAACATATAGTCCAATATCATTCATGCCACGTTGAACACATTTTGGCCTTTCACTATTAATTCTGGGTTTTTAGTTTCGTTTTCCTATCGTAAACTTGAGCCTACATATACCAGCATGCAAAGTGAAAAGCCTAACCTAGACTGTCACCCGTAAATGGGGCGTAGTTGGGACCATGAGCCAATACTTTAACGTCCCACTTCCTTGTTCTGTTCCTAATTATGAGGGAGGATCCACCTTCCAGACAGGAGCTGTTTTTGTTTTGTTTTTGCAGCGCCACACTTTAAAGACATAAGTCCAGCCATAGCCGAGAATTGTCCTTTTCTCTTAGTAGCATTTTCCGCTAGTGATGTGGGAGTAGTGTGCAGTAAAGTACCACTGGGTGTGAACCTCATACTACTGCAGCGGGATGTCTGAATCATCAAGGAGTGATCCCAGTGGTTTCATGTGTAGATTGAAGATCAACAGAGAGAGGGTTGAGACCTGTGCCACTTCGCAGTTAACAGGGCGGAGGTCAGATTTGCTTGTGCCCATCTAGATAGTGAGGTTTCTTTAAGAGTGTTAACAGGAGGACTGTTTCTGCGAAGCCCATTCCTTGTGCGAGGCGAGGAGGCTAATGAGAGTCTGCTGAGCAACTGCACTGAAGGGAGTAGATGGATCCAGGAGGAACAAGTGACATTTATTCCCTTTGTCCATGATCTGGAGAGTGTCATTGAGGACTTGGATGGTGGCTGTTTCAGTGCTGGATTTAGGACAGAGCCCAGATTGGAAGTCCTGGAGGAGTGACGACTGGTTCATTTGCTCATGAAGCTGATCTGCCACTAATTCCCAATGATTTTACCAATGAATGTCAGATTGCCGGTTGGTCAGTACTTGGTGAGGTCTTCTGGGCTCAGTATGGGTTTCTTAGGAAGTGAGCAGAGCAGCAATGTTTTTAAGCAGTTTGCAAAAATGCACTGATTGAGGGTGGTTTTAACATTCTGAAGGAGCATGATGAGAGCATGACATGAGATCACATTTGGATAAGAGGTAGAATGACATCAGTACAGCAGGTTGGCTTTAGTGACTCATGCATTGTAGTGAGATCCATAGAGGCGATAGGGGTAAAGTCAGACCATTTGGGGGCGACTGGGATGGGGTAGCGTTAGGGAGAATTCTCAAGAATGTGCTAATTTCCCTTACCTTTTGAGACCCCCAGCAACTTTAATGGATTTCTAGGATTTGATTTTTTTTTACCTGGGAAGAGCATGAGCCTTTTTTTGCCCACTCTTCCATGTATTTTGATTTGTGTTTTACTTCTGTGTACTTTGGGTATGGAGTTTTAAAACAACTCTATAGGCATCATCTTTTTCTCTGTGTAACACAGCACCTTCAGTGCAGTGGCACAGGGGTGTCTTTCAGACTCCCCAAGGTATAAATGCATTCTCTGGGACTGACTACTGTAAATTGACTTTACTCGTTTTTTAGATTTACAGACCCAGCACACACTATCCTCCTATAGAGTGCTGGCTTCCCCTGAGTCTAAACACTCATGTAACAGTCAGATGTTACCCTTTCCCACTTGAAATGGCTGGTGGCAGTGGTTTTAAACAAACTACTATGATTTTTTCCAACCGCGAACACTGGTAGATAAAAATCGGGTCAGCCATGTTTTCCAATATGGCGCCCAATACCTATCTGTAAAAACAGAATCGGGTCAACTTTTTTTCGCCATTTCTTTTTGGAAAGGTCCTTCTTGTGTTTGTCTCTGCACGCCAAACCAGGTTTGGTCCTTTTGTTTGTTGGCCTTTGGCGGGCTTCAGTGCTGAAGCACTCCTCTGGTGCCTGAGTGTCTGGGGTGAACAGGATGTGAGGGAGGTGCCCGCAACTCCATGTGCTTAGTCTCCTAGGAGACCTGAATGGACTCTGGCCTGATTGGCCAGCTGGCAGTCCGGAAAGGACAGCCACCCTACTGTGTGAGTGACAGCCAGGCTGGAATGAATGGGAGAACACTGTTTAAAAACAGATCTCTGGGATTTGGAAAGCAGAGTCAACCACTGGAAAGAAAGAACCGAAGACGAGCTGAAGGAAGATGACTGCTGCAACTCCTGGTCCACCGGTGAAGCCCTGCTGCAGTTCCAAATTGCCTGAAACTCCATCGACAGAGACACCCTTCAAGGTTAACTTCTTCCCTTGAGTTTGGTGGGAACAACCAACACGTAAGCCACCTGGACACCATCCCCATACTGGTTGAATTTTCTCCAGAGTGCTGTTGAAAACCGGATAGCCAGTGGGAAGGATACCAGTTTGTGGTCTTTAAGGCACTCGCACCTTAAACCGACATTTTGCCAAGCTTGTGGCCTCTTCCCTGGGCAGTGCAGCAACATCCCGACGTCCTCCTTCTTGTCCCCACAACTGAAGCTCAGGAACAGGAAGATCTGCAGGAACTGGCAGGAACAACTGCCTCAGCTACAGCTTTTCTTCACTTACAAGGTACTGTGAAAGTGTGGTGCAGAACTCAGTTCGGCCATGGTGAAAGTTTGTGAAACTTTCCCGACTTTGAAGGCTTGTCCTTCCCTAAACCAAGATCTAACTTTTCGTCTGACCAAATTCTTCTAAGATCCAAGGCAAAGACTTAACCATTTACTACCAAAACTTTGCTATCCTATACAAGACTCTGAACCATTGACTTTGGCCCAGGCCTATTGAATTGAATTGCTGGTTGTAGTGAATTGAAACCCTTTGCCTTGCCTATGAAAGTATTTGTGCTGTTGATTCGGATAACCTTGTCTTTTTACCTCTTTTTAAAGTAACTGAATTGCCAGTTTGCTCCCACTTTGGGAGCTGAACTTGTTCAGAAACTGATTGGTTGTGTGTTGTAGTATATTAGATTGTGATATTGAGCTGCTCTTACTAGCGGAATGTTTTCCAAATGACTGTGTAAATAAATGTATATTCTTTTACCAAGAAACCTTGAGTAAGTGTTTGTTTGGATCACTGTATTTGCTAGTCCTTTTTGTAACCTGTTATACTGCTCACTTTACTCTTGAGATAAGTCTGGCTGCTCAGCCACTGCTGCCACATTACTGTGTAGCACAGGCTTGTACCAAAGGAGTAATCGTACTTACACTTGTAGTATTAATAGTGTGTAGTGTTCCCAAAGGCTATTGCATATGATTCTGCCTAACAGGTAGATATCAGCTTCACATATAATTTGAATGCACCAATGTGATTTCTTATAGTGTTAGTTTTGCCAATGAAGAAATGCTTCATGGTATTGCATTTCACTAAGGACTCTGGTATTTCTGGCGGAGGTAGGGGGTTTGCATGGAGGGTTTTGTTCTAATAAGAAGTTACTGCAATTCTTCAGGAGTATTAGGAGGCTTTGGTTTCAATAATGAGGAGACCATGTGTTGACCGTAAGCCCCAAAGGGTGAGCAGGTCCTCAGGTTTTCAAATTTTGCACCAACATTTTTTGTGTGTTCTTATAGTGCATTTGCTCTTTCATGGATGATTCCTCTGCCTAGGCGCAGTTGTCGGACCACACTGTCCACCGATTACAGGAAACTCAACTGATAACCTTTGGCACTTTGTTATATTTGCATGTTCTCATTGGACTTCCTTGCCAACACAACCATTCTCTCTGCACCAATGTCATTAGTCCACTTTAAATTGTGTTTGTTCCTTGGCAGTGTCTTGACTTTCACACAACTTGCTTCGTGGTGTTTATTCCTTTTCACCACCTTGCTGTCATATTGTCCATATGTGCTCATCACTTGCTTTTCAATTATTCCATAAGTGCTCATTACAGGCTCTCTCTTTATTCATACTTTCACATTGTCCATAAATGTATCTCTTGCTTCACTTACTTCATGAGTGCTCATCACTCGTTTTCATTTTATTCATAATTAAACATTGCTTTCTTTTATTTATGCAGTGTTTTCATATCCTTTGCATATCTTTCTTTTAGTTCGGTATTCAAAAATACTGTTTATAAATCAAAAGTACTTTGCAGCGGTTCAGAATTCAAAAGTCTTTCATTCAATCTCCAGACCCATTCATTATAAGTTTTCATTCGATCTGCATTTTCCTCTGCCAGAATCCAGCCACTGGAGCACTCCAGCATAAGGGTTCACTCTCTGTCACTCACTGGTGTATGGCTGCTGCTCTGGGTGCTTTCAGTTACTTCTCCTACTTTCTTTCTCTCCCCTCTCTCTTGTTGGGAGCTTCAGCGAGCAGCGCTCGGCTCTTCCGATCCTTGGTGCTGCAGTCAGCGGAACACTGGAGTCTTCTGTGGACACACGACACAGGGGGTGCAGGGCTCTCAATTCTCTCGAAGCCCACTCTGGCCTCAGCATCTTCTTCACCACTCTGCATTGTTCTGTGTCGTTTTCACAGGCCCTTCTCCATCCTGCTCCATGTCGGGTTGCTGCCTCGTTCTCCCCAGGAGTGTTTCTCTTCTGCTCTTGCCTGTCTCTCCTTTTATGCACATGTAGCCTCTCAATTGCCTGGAGGTGCAAGTCCTTTGCCTGGTCATAGATAACTAGTGGGGCATTCCTGACCTTTGTAGTGGTGACCCATAGTCTTCATCCTCATATCAGCACTTGGTGGTGTGCCTGAATGGAAGTGTGTATAACTCCCAGTTGTCTCCTCCTCTTTCCAGTCCTAAAGGAATATGAATGTGGGACATTTTGTGTGTGTGAAAGAGGGAAAGACTGAATGGAAGGCAGCATAATTCCTAGTTGTTTGTTCCCTATCTTGTTATGGCTCTGACGCTTTTCTCTATTAAGACACAGAATTTGATGTGGGTTTAACCAGCCCATATTAGAGTGTGTCCTCCTAGTTAAACCCTTCCTTGTCTCTCTATAATGATGGTATTTCCAAGGGTCATTTTGAAAGGAAGAAAATGAGGTTCTTTGACAGTACCCTATAAAGCCTTCTGGGACTGAAGGTTCATTGTGAAATGGGAAGGGGGAACACAGTATCTCACCCAGGGACATCCTCCCTCCAGTACCCAAATCTCCTCCACCCAGGTGATCCTCCCTCGAAGATCCACGGTCGGGATCCAAGTGTTGGCCATTCCCAGGCGACCTGAGCAGAGGATGTTGGGGAGAAGGAAGTGAGGATGCCCTCAGGTTTCTCACATACCCCAGAGGGTATACTTGACTTCAGTCTTTCAATGTTCAATACAACTCCAGGTCAACTTGACCCTCTTTCTGGATTGCATTTTACAGTTCACTTACAGTTCTCTCTCTTGGTTTGTTTCACAATGTCTTTAGTTTGACCTGTTGGTTCAGTTGCCTGTGAACTGCCCAATGTGAAGACAGTCAGGTCCTTCACGGGGATAGTTGGAGTTTGTTCTATTTCACACCCAAGTTTTGTTGGTTCTGCATTTGTCTCCACTCACACATCGGAACCCAAGAGGTTGTGGGCCTCAAACAAATTTGACATTTCCCTGCGTGCTGTTTTTCCTGTTTCATCTACATCCACTAGGGGCTCTTCCCCCAGAAACCAACTGGTCAGTGTGCCTGTGGGCTTTTGTGCACCCCCCCTTTTCTTTGTTTGTTTCTTCATTTGTTCCCTTGTCAGTCTTTGATACAGTATAATTGATGTGGAGTTTAGGGGTTCTGTCGATTCCTTTTGGCCTTTGTGTGTTCCTTTTCTACTTTTAGCTTGCCATATTTTTGCCCTTCTCTGCATGCATCTTTCATTCAATGTTTTGTATATTGAGGCATCATTTACTTCTTCTACTCTGTCCTGTGTTGTTGTCCCTGAGGGGATAATTATTGCCGCCTGAGCTGCCCCTTCCTTGGCTTGCTCTCCTGTTTATTCAAGTGCAATCCATTCAGGACTATAGTCTGGGGTCTCCTTACTTATGGGGTGGTTTGTTAGTTGTTCCAACACTACCCCCTGTTTTTGTACTCCCTCTAAGATCACCCCACATAGTTTTATCAGAATTTTTACTGCAAAGTGCAATACTCCATCGGCTGCGGTAGTACTGTTGCTAGTATTTGAGCTGACCGACCCCCCTCATCTCATCAAATGAAACTTCCCCATCCTCCACAGATTCCTGTGCCGTCTCAGGACACATATTTGGCGACATTGGCAGCCTCTGAGAAGTTTGATGCACAGGTTGATTGTTACCTAGCATTCACCTTGATACTCCTACTGCTGACTCGTCCTGCATGGCCAGACTAGACAGGTTGGTCACCCATGTGTAGCTTTTGCATGGCCTATCGCCTTGATGATTTCAGGTGCACACCCATTAGAGGCCTGATCAGTGGTTTTCTCTGGGGGAGTTATGCAACTCACCACTGCGCCAGTGAGTTTGTAGCACAGAGCTAATAAAGAGTTGCAATCCATGTCCCCATAATCTGTGGCTGTTAAATACAGTGTTGCCGGATGTGTGCTAGCAGGCACCCCCCTCTGGGCTGCTTCAGACCGAGTGTCCGTACTCTGGAAGTATGAAGTGATTATCCTCTTGTCCCCCTCGCCACTCGTTGCTGTTCTGCACCCTCGAGCCGCTGCTGGGCTTCATTTGTCTCCCCCATTTCTTTTCCCCCTTTCCTTAGAGTGGGTTATTGTTCCAAGCTTTTCTGTTGCAATGCTTTTGCAGCCAGGGTTTGGTGTTTGACTTGGGTGGCATGATAGTTCATTGGATGCTTCTATCAAAGGAAATCCTTCAAGAAAGCAACTATGCTGCAGCTGGCTTTCAAAGTTGCTCTTTCTTTGTATTCACCTGACGACCGACTCCCTGCACACTCCTTGCTTACTCTCGCAGGGTGTTAGGGGTTAACAGTTCATCCATAGGACTCAAGGGCAAATTGATGCAGGTGGGGGAGCGGGTGGGGAGAGGAGAGAAAGAGGCAAAAGGTTTTTCTGACAATTAAATTAGAAGAGCTACCTGAGTGTCACCAATAGGCGGTTGAGTCTCTTACTGATCCTATGGTGTCGGGCTTTCAAATGGTAATTGGCTCTTATAGGTGGGGACCGTAGCCACAACTGGTGTCAGAGTCTTGGGTCCCAAACTCCCAAACACTCTGCAACACTGTGCCTAGGCTCTGCCAGGCGAGGTTGCTTTATTTACCTCCTCCTCCTTGACAGCAGTAAGCGACAACAGACTCCGGTCTCGCTGCTCCTGTGCAGAATAAACATGATATACAGAATGTTCTCCAGGCGTTCTCCAAACACTCTGCAACACTCCTGTTACACTTTCTTTACAAATCAGTGTAAAAGGTGCATCATACAGCAATCTTTCCAATAATATAAGTAAAAAAACAAATAGTTAATATGTTATATTTTTATTTTTTATTATGCATATAGTCAAATAATTATTTTATATAAAATTCACTTAATGCAACCATTGATACAAAACCATACACATTCCCACATAAAACCAGCCGTTTTAGCTCACAAGTTCATTAAGAATCTTTAATAAATTATCACAATATTTTACATTATAATAAATAATGTTAAAATCATCACCACTCATAAAACAATTCCATAATACCTTATTAGAAAGACTGATAACATAATTCCTATACTTATATAAGAATTACCATCTAACCGTTTTTAGGCTCTCACAATCAATAAACAGATGTCTTACAGTTTCCAATACAGTATCACTGCAGACTCTACAAGCCCATTCATTACGTGGCGTACCAGTCCATGCACCCATAAGTTCATAGGAAGAAACACAATTAAATGTGATAACCATATATTGCCTCACAATACTAGCATCAGGAGAGGCACATATATATTTAGGTATCTTAGTCCGTTTGGTCACATAATCCCAATAATCTTTGCAATTGACTTTGATTGTCAAATTGACCAATAATTGTTAACTGTCGATAGTTTCAAACATTTCCTTATCATGCTTTTAAACCTAGCTAAAACAGTTTGCATGGATGCAACACCCAAAATATTAGTCCAATACACAGAAACCCTGTATGCCCATTCCATACAACTATTAGCCTAGAAACATGCCCCTTTATGAAATGCATGGCAATCAAATGAATACATGCATTTTGATCCATCTCCAAATGTTCCTATGGTGCAACATTCATGTTATTCTGATTATCATTTCAACATTGACCAGAACATTTAATAGGATGTATTCTCTAGCCGTTCGCTTTGGGAGCCACAACAACTTCTTCATGACTATATCTTCCAATCTGTTCAGATTTGGTAACAATTGTTCACCCATACCTCCATTCCAGAAAGGATAAGAGATCCAACTTTAGTCTGATAAATAGTTAAGACGGTTTTTAGTAGAACGGCCACCATTTTTCCCTATACACCTGCTAAGAACGCCCATTTGCAACCTTATCCCCTGTGTACTCCCAATGTGCCTGCCAGTTTGTTAACTGATCAGCAATGATAACCCCTAAGTATTTGTATTGCTTGACTACCTCAACAGGGTACTCGTTGATAGACCAACAGTTCCCGCTTCTTTTGTTTGCACAATGCTTAAATTCCATCATTTTGGTCTTACCAATTTTAATATTTAGATCATTAGCACTGGCATACATATTTGATTTATAAAGAGAGCTCATCAGCCAGTCCAAGACCTGCTACAGTACCTAGCAAAAGTACTCAAGTGCAGAGAAAAAAACATTCAGGCACAAAACAGCATTGTATGCTCAATATAAACAATAGGTTTACTTCATTGTCGACACTGTTCAGAGACTATGCAGAATGTGTTTGCGCCACTGGAAAAAGCTCTTAAGCAATAGGCCCAGAGCAGGGGCGGCATTACCAAATCAGGTAATGCCCCGGGACACATAGCTACAGGCCCGAGCAAAGTGAGGGCCTTAATGAAGGCCCCGGGTCATTACCTGAAGTGGTAATGCACCCCCGCGAGGGCCCTATTGCTCTTAGTACACCGGCCCGTAAGACAGGGGTACTAAGAGCATTTTTTTTCTTTTTCGAAACGCTAATAGCCGCCGAGGAAGGGAAAACGACGTCCATTTTCCGTTTCCATGGCGACCATTGAAAATGAATCGAAAAATGTAAACAAACAAAATGGCCACCATGGAAAGGGAGAAGGGACTAACTTGCCAGGATATCTCTTCAAAGTGCTTTTGTAGCATACGTACAAAGAATAGGAAGCAGGGGATGAGGTTAAACATCCAGTAGCCTCCTTACTAACATTACATATACGATATTTGAGGTGACAGTTGTGATACATAGTGTGGGTGACGTTTTCCTAAGGCACCATGAGTAACAGAAATTCTGGTACTTGAAAATTATTAATATTACTACAAACATAAAACAAGTGGATGTAGGTACACGTCTGGTAACCTTTCACAGAGGCAAGATAGCCAGGGTCAACGTTGTCCAGTAATACCTAAATGTGGCCTGGGATGCAAGCTTGAGTCATAAGGTAGAAGTGTGGTACAATCAAGCGAAGGCATCATGGGTGGAGAGGGAATGTTATTTGGTTGATGTGTGCATGCATATCTTAATTAGATCTTCTGTTAATGGATTCCATATTCGTTCTTCGTTTTTAGGTTTTTAAGGTCACACTTGTATTGTAGGGTAATGTACCTTATTAGTTTTTGAGAAGGTGGGAATTGTCTGTGTGTGCTGCTAAAAAATTCTGAGCGGGACTCAGAAGGAAGCTGGGCAAGCGCAACCAAACCCTCCTGAAAATTAAACCTGTTCCCAGCACAGGCAATAGCTGCAAGCTTTAAGGCCAGTGTTATCTGTAGCCTAGGCTGGCCCTTTCATCTCTTCCTGAGAACTTCCTCCCCCACACAGTAACAGCAATCTAACAACCCCTGCCTGTGTTTTGCTCACCTGCCCTACTCCCTGTGAGTTCCAACTCCCTTCCTGCCATGAAGTCTCCTCAGGCCCTTGAAACAGGCCAGAAGCCAGTTCTCTCTGTTATGTTCATCATGGGTGTGCGTGGACTCTAGAGGGGGAGAGATACAACTGTGGAGAGAGGGCCTCTTCCTGCCTGTGTTTGCCCACTTGTCCTACAACCTGTGATTCCTCTCTCCCTTTCTATCACCAAGCCTACTTGGATCCTGGGAACAGCTGTGTTCATCATGGGGAGTGGGAATGGGCATGCTTTGGAGGGGGAGAGTGATAGCCTCATAAGTGTTTGAGAGAGGAGCGGGGCTCTTCTTGCCTGCTGGCAGTGGTGTGCTGAATGTGTGGGTGGGGGCAGAGAAGCTGTAGAGGCTCATTAGTAGGTACCCATCTCTCTGCCCTTCTCTCCTTCTTCCCCAGTTTTCTTCCCCTTCTTCTCCTGTCCCCCCAGCTCCTGCTCTTCGCTCTCCCTCTTTCCCTTTCTCTCACTCTCTTCTCTTCTCTCTCTGTTTCTATCCCTGTTTCTATCCCTCTTTCTCTCTGTCTCTCTCTCTCTCTCCTCTCTCTCCTCTCACGCTTTTTCTTTCTTTATCTTTCTTTCTCTCGCTCCATCTCTCTTATTGTCTTTCTTCCTCTCAATCTCTTTCTTCCCTCTCTTTTTCTCTCTTCTCTCCCCTTCCCTCTTTCTCTGTCTCTTTTCCCCTCTTTCTATCTTTCTGTTTCTCTCTTTCCCTGTCTTTCTCTTTCTTTGCTTCCATTCTCTCTCTTTCTCTCATTCTTTCTCTCTCTCCTTGTTCCCCCTCTTTCTTTTCTTCTCCCCCTTCTCTCAGCCCTCACCTTCTGTCCCAGCCCCTACGCTTCTCGCCTCTCTTCTCCTTACCAGCAGCCTCCCCACTTGGCTTTTCCCTCTGCAACCCTTCCCTTCTTCCCTTGTTTTTCCTTCTCCCCACTGGATCCAAGGGTACTCCACAGCCCCCCAGGTCCCATAAATGTGGGTTTGCCCAGTCCGTAGGCCTGCCATTGATGTTACGCATTGTGCCTGCAGCCTTGTGCAGACAATCATCTGTATCCAATGTGCCTAATGTACTTTACCGGGAATAAGTCTACTTCTCTGCCAGTAATTAATCTCTTCCTGATCCCTGACCTGAACAAAGACTCGGGTACCTTCATTGGTGTTCAGTCCTCTTTGGTGTAGTCGGCCTGTTATTGCCAGAGGGGGGACCCAGTCTGCCTGCCTACACTCACCTTCACCGGGTCTGTTAATCCCTGGCAGAAAGCTGTCGCTTTGTATGGGATCTCCCACCCAGCCTTCCTCTTTTGCGACTGCGTCTCAAGTCCACACTGCCATCTACCTTCAGTATCTCTTAAAGTTAAACATCTCTTTTCTCATCCTTAGCTTTTCACAGGGTTTCTATCTGGCCAAGCTTTTGCATAATTTACAGTTGCAGCATGCATTGTGCAAAATCATGACTGGGTCACTGAAACATGCAGGGCACGGAGCTAGTTTGCAGCAATGTCTAGGCTGATGGTGAATTATTTATTTCATGTATTTATTTATTGTGATATTGGTTTACAACAAATAAACCTTATACACAATTTAAAATCTAAAATTCAACAACAGGAATAAAATAGTTTACATTTAAAGTAGTATTAGTGAAAAGATACATTTCATAATAAGTCGTATTCTCCGAATATGACATACCTGATAAATATAAGTAACATACATAATTCTTTCTATAATAGAATGATATCAAAATCAAGAATTAATGTAGCAATATCATCTAGCCAACACATCACATATCGATACTACATATATATAGTACATTCTAATGTGCAAAAGTAACAAAAAGCTAAATTTCATCCTAATGTACAGAAGTGTCAGAATCAGGAATAATACAGCAATATCCTACCGGTACCCGGAATGATAAAAATGTGCCCTGATTCAAACATCAATTATGTTGATGTTTTGCAAGA
This sequence comes from Ambystoma mexicanum, assembly GCF_040938575.1. Taxonomy (NCBI): domain Eukaryota; kingdom Metazoa; phylum Chordata; class Amphibia; order Caudata; family Ambystomatidae; genus Ambystoma; species Ambystoma mexicanum. The sequence continues at coordinate 161,864,746 of NC_090937.1, read as the reverse complement.
ATTTCAGAATGACAATGGTAAGTAGTGTTTTGTTTCCACTCTATACGTGAAGCCAACAATTCACTTCATACAACCGGTCATTCGTCTGCACACATTTTTTAAAAAAGAATACACACATATTATACAATTTTGGACACTCAACCAAGAGAGTCTGTGAAACAATTGCATTCCTACAGCAGTGCAACGCCACCTCTGAGACCAGTGTACTATTCCATAAAGAGAGTATTTCACCGGATCGCAGTAAATCAAGTCTAAATCTTAAAAATGTAGAATTATTTGTAGAGTATTGTTTGATGTTTCCTCAGTAATTCAACATGTAGTTCGACATGTTTCACAAGTTCACTTTTGGTACTCTTGTTCAGAGAAGAATTGACTAGCATTTCGGTGCTGGACTGCCCAAGTGGGTGGGATAACACTGATAAGCAAATGGATATTTCTCCTCGGTCGCATACCTCCACCTTTCCTCTGTGAAAGGTCAGTGAGCTATAAAGTGGCTGTAGACCCTCCTGAGTGGGCATCTTCCCATAGAACACATTGTTTGGATGCGTTCCTTCTCGGTAGAGGGGATCCCACATATCTTTGAGTATGTTTCACAAGAGAGCAGGAAGTTAACACAAAAAGAAAATGATATCCTTTATTTTTAATGGAACCATAATATGAGGTTATAGGGAAAGAAGAAGTTAGTACAAACGAAAAATGTTGTACTTGGCAGTTCACGGAACACTGTGATTCCTCAAGAAGAACCCCCAAATGTAAGGCTTATCTCCCTTCACGGAACCTCCCTTGTGCGGAGTCGTGCAGTTCATCCTATAATTCTCTTTTAAATCAGGGCAGCGATTTAAGGATGGGTGAGACAAACTACTTGAGGACTCACATATTTTAGCTAATACATGGAAAAAAAGGGGAAAAAACTACTTTTAACTATGGCAGAATGCAGTAGTATATTAAATGAAGTTATCAGGCCCATGCTAAGAAGGCCTAATGCCCTTAATTCTATGTCCAGTTCCCTATTTTAATCCACGCATCCAGGGTTGTCACTCCTGGAAAATTGTCCTTCTATTCACTCACAGGCCCAAGGTATCATAAACACTCCAGCAAGCTTTTATTAGATAGCCTGGCAGATAGTTATGAAGATGACCTATCCTCCAGATGTCTGTAGTCCTATAACACATGCCTACTAGGGCAGGATGATGCAGGTTTTCATCTATTTCCCTGGGGGACCGGGTCGGGGGTGGTTCTGTGGGCTAATACCAGGTGTACCCTCCTTGTCCAAGGGGTCACCTTGGTATGATGTTCACTACCTACCTTGGTAATTCTCACGCTGTAATCATTTACATTTACATTTATCTATTTGTATCGCGCACAATTGACCCGCAGGCATGATGGCGCATACAGACGGACCATGAAAAATACAACATGAAAAACATAAAACATAAAGCAAGGTATAATACAACCCAAGTAATGATTCTTATTCCTCAGCCAACCATCATTCTATTAGATTTGACCCCATTACAGGGTCTCGGCAGTTTCTGTTGGTTCCAAGCATTAGACAGTCTCCATTCACAACACAGCCACACAGACACTCTTCCCTTCAGCTCTGGAAGTGTTGTGCTTGCAGGTAGAATCTGGGCAATAACCTCCAGGAGGCAATACTCTCTACTACTTTTCAGTATCTTTCGGCTCTTTCAGGCTTCTCTGTCAAATCTCACAGCAAACCCCATACACTTGTCAAGATGTGCGTCCCTGGGACGTGGCGTACCTGATCTTCCAGAGGATGCGCGTTGTGGAGATGCCAGGCTGTCAATCGACGTTGATCCGAAGAATGGTAATGCCAGAAGCCAGCTCCACTCCCGCCCTACGAGCACAGGGTTGAAGGGGAACTAACTCCTGACGCCACAGTCAAGGCACTTCCCCGGGGATTAATGTGGCACCAGAACAGTGCAAGCACTGATAGTGAAGGCCGTCCAGATGTCCACTTGAGCAGGTAGAAATTGGTCCAGTTTCTGATGCAGTAGTTGGAGGAAAACTGATGCTGGCAACAGGAAGGACGAATGATCAAACCAGGGAAGGTAGTGGCCAGGAGGAAGCAGACGGGGTCAGGCAGTGAAAACTGAGAGCCCCTTGGTGGGTCAACAGAGGAGGGGACAGCACCCAGGCAGGGAACCAAGGGGAGACTGGCAAAAGGATCAGGGCAGAAAGGAGAAGGGGGCAGGAGGAACAAGGTAGATCAAGGCAGGGAGGAACAGGAGCAGAACAGGGCCTTCCCCGAGGCTACGGGGAAGGACACTAACAGGCTGGCAGGTAAGGACAAGGTTCTGACAGGCAGAAAACTTCAGGAGCGAAGCGGTGGGTCGGGAACCAAGCCGCGTTGAGACGCGACTGGCTCCCGACCCGACCGCTAATGAGGAAGTCCTCGCGAAAGCGAGGCCAGACAGGCAACGCCTCCTGGAAAGTGCCCCCGGTGCAAAAACGAGGCTTGCAACGCAAGCCTCGCGCCGTCACCCGACTGCGCATGCGCGGAAGCCGGAAGCGAGGCCTGCAACGCAAGCCTTGCGCCGTCACCCGACTGCGCATGCGCGGAAGCCGGAAGCGAGGCCTGCAACGCAAGCCTTGCGCCGTTGCTCGACCGCGCATGTGCGCCAGTCAGGGCCCGGCGAAAATAAGCCCCATATCCCTGCAGACCCCACCAACGGTAGCGGGGACACAATCCCAAGTGGCGCCTGGCGCCAAGGCAGCCCCCCAAGGACCGCTCAATGGTAAGTGAAGGTGGTGTCCTAACAACACTGCTCTCTCATATATACTTTATCACCGATAAGATGTATTCTGTTTGTCTTAGCCGCCTCAAGCTCACTCCTTCTGCTTCTCTTGCTTCTCTTACTGCTTCAAAACCAAAACTCTGGTCCGCTATCCTAAATACCTGCTAGTTGTTTCCTCTATTTATATCATGGAACCAGCTCCAAATGACTCCATTGGAATTCATATTGTTGTATCTGTTTTCCAGTAAGCCCAAAGTCTGTGGTTGTTTGGGACCTCTTGCTTCCAACTCCTTCCCTTGTGTGCCCCCTCATTTTCCAAATGTAATCAGGTCTTGTGTGTTTTCCAAAGGTTTGTGTTTGCTAAGAATTATGTCTCCACATCCCTACGGATCAAGTAGGTCTACAACCCTCAGAGGTTTAGTACTGAGCATCATGGTGGCTCAGTGATTCCGAGTTGCTACTTCCTGCGTCCCCAACATTGGTTTGTGTTCTCTACATTTTCGATTGGGCTGTGCGTGTTGTCTCTGTTTCCTTCTCCCTGGGAGTTTATCCTGTAATACTGGCTGCATTTGTGCTTCAGGGTTTCTTCTCCCCCCTGGATGCCCAAATGACCAGGGTCATGTGGCTTGTCAGGGATCTGGCCTAAAAGCATAAGAGGGCTGGCAGCCATCTTGATTTCTCCTTTTGCTTCTCTGTGTGCAGGGACAGCTGTTTGACTTCCTGTGCTACTTCTATCCTGGCTTTTAACTTGTACGATATTGGGAAACGGTTTAAACTCTTTCAGTGATTAAAAAAAAAAGGATTTATTTGTATTTGTATACTTTGCCACATGTTTGTGGTTTCACAGACTTGTGTCATGGATCTGCAGACCCATAAATGTTCAGAGGATCGGAACTCTGTAAATCCGCACAGATCCGTGAATGTCTCCAAACTGGCATTGTGGGTCTTCAGTAGCTAGATGACCCCATAGTGCTGTAATGGAAGGCACTATGGGGTCATCTAGCTACTGAAGACCCACAATGTGAATTCCTAAGACATAGGAACCAGGAACTAACCCCAGTAGGAGCTGAAGGTAGATGGGTGATGACATGTGAGATGGACACAGAGCTTGCAGGTGTTGTTCAGCTACATGCCCATACGGCAAACTGAAGCCGATGTGTATTCCCTCCTACCATAGCCTTCCCCGCCCGAACCACTGTCACAGATATAACCTTCAAAACACCTTTTAGTGTGACCTGCACAGCCTCCTTCCAGTGCACACTCCAGGGCACCCCTGCCAAGCACAAGTAGGCAGTTTGACAGGTATGTCACTGTGCTTCTAAAATAAGACACATATATGATGTATATTTCGAGTTATATTTTAAAGAAAGTTTCAAAAGATGATTATAAGGTGCCAGGATGATCACAACATTAATAAAAAAAGAATATGTTTTGATGTTAGCTGCAGGTTTCAATGCATACGTTGAAGGTAGGACCTGTGAAGTTTTTAACCAAGGGCTTTAAAGGAACAGTGGCTCACCATCTTGCTCCAAAGGGGCTCTCCAGTATGGTGCTCAGTGTTCCAAAGTTCAACAACAAACGTCGGATATAAGAGGCTAAACTAAAAAAGTCCAAAAGTCTTCAGAACACCAAAGGAGTAATCATTGCAAAAATAAAGTCTTCTCTCTGCAACAAGGGTGCCTCTATTCTACCAGAGGACAGCAGCAAAGGGGGAATCTGGCCATCAGGTCCTTTCCTTGAATTGCAGATTGTTCCCAGCTACAGAACCACAGCTCTTGTGCAAACAGATATGTTCATGGTTATTTTTTTTATTATTAGCATTTGCTTTTACAATTGAAAACCTTAAGCTTTTATCAAAAATTTACATGAATATTTAAAACATTAAAACATTTGAATAATAAATCCAAAGAAAGCTGAAAAAGTTTTGTTAAAGAAGAAAACAATAATAAAAGTACAAAGAAGAAAACAGCAAAGAAGAAAAAGAAAGCAAAAGCAAACAATGAGCTAATCCACAATGGAAGCAAGATAAACTTAAGTATAGTAAATAACCAAGGAATACTTAGGTGCTTTCTGGACGTCAATCCCAACGAATTGTCTTCCCGCTGCCACTTCCCGATAAATTATTTCTTATCAGCATTGGCATGTGCATTCATGTACACATTAATTCAGTCTTATCCAGATGGACCAGCCTTTTCCTGTATCCTAAAAAAAAATGCTTCTTTCAAGTTGGCCAAAAGGGCAAGTGTCAAAGAAATACTTTCCCCATGAAGTAACACAGACCACCATTCCTCTAGTGATCTCATCATATATTGCACAAAGAATTTATTTTCCCTGCCATCTACTTCTCTCTTGTTTTAGGCTGGGGCATAGAAGAGTCAGGTGGCGCAAAGTCTCCCTCTGCCATTTACACAGTCACCAAGCATAGTCTTTCAGGGTTGTGCATTTTCTTGCTTCCAGAAGTTCTTTAGTGGGCATCAAATTAATCCAGAATCTCATGAAGTCTGTTCTACGTCGATAACATGGAAATGTTATCAAGTATTGCTGCGGGTTCCCTCTTGCTCTATGTGCAAGATCTTTCTGACCATAGAGCTTTAGGCTTCTTACCTTCTCTCTTGTTCCAATCTTGATCAAGAAACTTTCTTTTTGTCTTGGCAGAATGGATCATTAAAGTTTCCTCTGTCATACTCAGTTCATCCGGAATACTCAGACAAGACATTCCCCAGGGTTTTAACACTTGTTCTGCGTCATCTTGCAGTGCTTGCTTCAGCACGTTAAAACCTCCTTCCAGATTGTCTATTAGGCATTTACGAAAGAAGGCTAATGTTTTCCATTGAACAGCCGCATAGAGTGTTGTCAGACCCATCTCTTCTCGTATCAATTCAATGGGAATAGCTGAGGGGAAGGCCAGCACCTGTCTCCACTAAACCCCTTCCAACTTCGGCCAGAGCTCCTTAGAGAGGTGAGTTGTAGTTTCTGACCCGTATGTGATTATTGGAACAACCTTCATTTTGTAAAAGTCAATTGCAGATTGCAATGTGAATGTTCAATATTTCTTTACAATTATTCTCCCCTGCTAGGTCAGGCTTCTCATTTTCGTTCTTAGCCTAGTTTCTTGGGGAGCCTCCACTATGCTGTTGTTAATGCATACTCCCAAATACACCAAGCTGGACACTTCCAAAATGTTCTCTCCTTTCAGATACCAGGCTTGTTTTGTGGATATTTTGTGTGCGATTTTCCCAGCAAGTGTCAACATTTTTGATTTTGACACATTGGCTTTCAATCCATTCCCGTCCAGATATTTCGCTGTTGCATCGAGCTGCCTTTGCAGGCTAATTATTGTCTGACCTATCAGGATTGGGTCGTCTGCATATAGCAGATGACCTACCGCTACCCTTGCCAGTCTGGAGGGGGAAATTCCGATGTTATGACAATCAATTGCTATGCCCGAGATGAATTAGTTAAACATAGTAGGAGCCAGTGTGCACCCTTGTTTCAGGCCTATTGTTGTTCTAATTGTATCTGTTAAAAGGCCTTTTTTGTCTAATCTCACCTTTATGCTGGTATTTGAGTACAGAACCATAAGCACTTCTCTCAAGTCATTAGGTCAATTCCAAATCTTTAACTTTTCCCACAATTTAGCTCTCTCAATCAGGTCAAAGGCTTGGGCAAGGTCGATTGATGCTAGATATACCCTTCTCCCTGGCTTGTCTTTTTCAACTGCTTTGATATGATTGATTATGAAGAGGTTTAAAGCTGTTCCTATGCCTTTCTCAAAGCAGGCCTGCCATTCATCATAATGACCTGAGGTCTTTCTCCAGGTGCTAAATACTTTGAGGATTAATGCTCAGAAAATCTTGCTCATTACGACTAGAAAGTTGACAGGTCTATAGTTGGCAGGTTCCGACCTGTCGCCCTTCTTTAACATGGGCACAATTATTGAGCAAGTCCATGTTGCTGGAATCTTCTTAGTTTTTTTTATTTCCTTGAACAGAACATTATATTAGCCCAACCATCTGGCTTCTCTTTTAATCTGAAACTCGTCAGGCAATCGGGCCCTGGTGCCCTTGAGGTACTTGCTGACAACATCAAAGATTTGATTTCCTCTATTTCTGTCGGAAAGGACCAATTTATGTTGGATAATTGTGGTTTCTTTGTCGTCACATGATCTGATTTAAACAGTATTTCAAAGTGCTCCCTCCAGCGTTCGGCTGACACTCCATTCGTTATTAGGGAATTTTGTGGCGTATTTAAGTTGTTTATGATTTTCCATATTCCTATACTGTTTTTAGTCGAAACCAGCCGTAGCATCTCCTCAGTGTCACATTGGTGAACAAGCCATTCATGGCTTTGTATCCAGTTTGTATACTGTTGTTTGAATTTTTTAATAATCAGATGACTCTGAGGTTCTTTCTTGGCTTGCAGTTACTCACTTCTCAAGGTCTTCTTTTTCCTCATTATCTCTGTGTCAAAGATATGATTTTTCTTATAGCCATCCTTTGAGGTTCCGGTAGTCGTAGCCCCAAAAGTCTCTAGCTTTTGGCCCATCTGGGCCTTATCCTTGGCCCTGTGGTTAATTTGAATTCTTTTTCGCTGTTGCTCAACATGTAGGTCAAGGATTTCTTTGTTCAGGTTACCATAAGACCAATTACAAATACACACGGTCAAGATATTGTGGTAACTCTCATTAGATTCCTTGATATTAAGATCGAATAAGTTCCCAAATAGATTTTCTGAAGCGAACAGATAATCAAGAGTTTGTTTATCCTCCTCTCTTCTCCATGTGACTTTAGCTGGAACGTCCTCCTGTATGTGCCCGTTTCCCATGTTGATGTTTTTCTCTTCCAACTCCTCTCTCCAAAAGAGCCCTCTCAAGACTTGTGGTGTTGAGTTCCTGTGCCATTTTTTTATTACTGCCATTTTTTTATTACTATGGCCCTCATTACGACCCTGGCGGAAAGTCACTGACCGGACCGCCACAGCGTAAATAGCGTTTCCGCCATTGCACGATGGAGCAAAGTGCGGCCCATTCCGACCCATCGGGCACGAGCACCACGGCATGGCGGAAGTGCAAAGTCCGCGATGGCGGAAATGACCCCAAAACGGCCCACACCGCCGCCGTACGGCGCCCTAGGTGCAATACCGCCACCCATCTTAGCGGACACCGCAGTGAGCGCCAACGGGAAAGTACGGTGACCGTAAATATACGGAAACGGAAGTAAAAACATGGGCCCGGAACGGGAAACAACACGCCGTACACCTATAAAACCACAAAATCCACACAACCACTAAAAACACTACCCTGAGACACATCCCAACCCGCCATCCACCCTAGTGAAACCAAGAAAAATGGGAAAAGTAGCGAAGAAAGCGTGCGACCGCAAGCGGCAGGTCCACTTCTCCCGTGAGGAACTCACCGTGCTTACAGAGACCCTCCAGGAGAATGCCGCCGCCGTCTTCTCCACGCAAATGACCAGGACGGCACTTGCGAACAAGAAGGCCATATGGGCCCTGGTGGCACAGCGGGTAAGTGCGGTGGGGACCGCACCCCGCAACCCACAGCAATGCAGAAAGCGATGGGACGACCTGCGGATACGCGTCCGTAGCATACTTTCTGCCAACCGCAACATTGCCACAGCCACCGGGGGGAGGATCGGAATCACCCATCAAGTTGACCCCCTGGGAAGAAATCTGTGCCTCCACCATTGGAATGGAGAGCATAGAGGGAGTCGGAGGGATGGAGAAAGGAGTGCAGACATCCGGAGAATCCGGTAGGTGGCCCAAATAAAACCATGCCAAATCCACAATGTCCAATCATGTGAACAACCATGTGTCCACATAGCGCAACAGCAACACATGGCCAGGAGAACGTCCACACACATTGGCCTGATAGCGCACTTTAAAACTCACAATAAATACATAAATAATTAAAAACACCAAAAACACCCACTACACGTGCAGCAGGCACACCCTAACTGCAGGCTGCCAAACAACTGCACCCTCACTCCACACACAAATGAAAGCACCTCCAAGGCCCCGACCCAAATCACCCTCAGGTACCACCCCAATGCATGTGATACATTGCCATTCCAATTCCACAGACCCATTAATAACGCTCGCCCTCCTTTACTCCACCACAGGGTCCGATCCAAACGACGAGCTTCAGGACACCCCTACCAGCACACCTGCAAAGAGGGCCAAGACCAACGGCCAAAGACCCTCCACCTCAGCTGCACGCATCAAGACACGGCAGCAGCACAAATCAAGTGGCAGCACAGAGGAGGGAACATCAACAGGCACCCCAGCAGCTAGCATGCCCACAACAGCACCACCACAGGCCCCCCCAATGGATGCCACAGAAGGCACTGCCTCTGGTGGCAGCAGCACCATAGGTGACACCCCATTAATGGCAGCATGCTCCGGCACAGAAGACGGGGATGTCGAAGTCAGATCCATCCATGACCTGTCCCAATCCCCCTGTCTGTTCCATCCTGTACACCATGAGGATACCACGCAGGGGCACCCACAAGACGACGACTGGCCATCCCCCACAAGCCCTGTGGCAGGGCAACATGAGGCGAACAGCCACTCTGTGACACCACCGCAAATGGCCATGGCCCAGCAGAGGCAACAGTCCCTCGACCAGTTAATCGTGCAACAGCAGCAACTGGCCACGCTCCTCAAGGACCATGCCGATGAATGTGGGGGCACTAAGGCAGACATAGAAACATCAACTGAGACACTTAGGGCAGAAATGGAGAGAAGCACAGAGACACTAAGGGCACAAATGGAGAGTAGCACCGAGAGCCTGAGAGTCCAAATGGAGAGTAGCACCGAGAGCCTGAGAGTACAAATGGAGAGTAGCACCGAGAGCCTGAGAGTCCAAATGGAGAGAAGCACCGAGAGCCTGAGGGGGGAACTGCATGCAACGTCCAAAGACGTATGTGCCGAACTTGCCGCAGTGCGCCGTGTGCTCACTGAGCTCTCACAAACCCTTAGGGACATGCATGGACGTGAGCAGGCAGAGACATCATCCGTTGCAAGTTCCGTCCAGGGCAGCCCCCAACGTAGATCTGGGAGGAACCTGCGCTCCACAGGCAGGGGTGCCCCTGATACCCGCAGAGGGGGCTTGCAATAGCGACTGCCCACTGACAATGAGCATCTTCGGACACTGGTGTTCGAGGGGGAGGTAGGAGGGTGGAGGGGGTGTGTTGGGCTCACTTGGGTGGCGGGTCGATAGGGTGTTCAACATGATATCACATATGCCATAAACAATGCACGATCAACCAATTAGATGTGTGGACAATGATCTTTGTGTACTAAGCCATCATAGGCGTACAGTCCATATTGTGCATGTACCAGACACACACAGTGCCACGAGTCCCGTGTCCATGTATCAGCCACCAGGCGTGAGTGCTAGAAGCATGCATCAATGAGATGCTGACGAATGTCACGGCCCTCCTGTGCCTCGCGGACTCCTTGAGGTGCTGCCACATCCCCACCCTCATCATGTCCATCATCAGGTGCTTGCAGTTCTGCGTCAGGGGGCATGGGCACATTTCTACGTACGCACATGTTGTGTAGCATGACACATGCCATCACCATCTTTGCAACCTTCTCATGGCGGTACAGGAGTGCCCCGCCAGACCTGCTGAGGCACCGGAAACGAGTCTTCAGTAGGCCGAATGCCTGTTCAATGACTACACGGGTACGTGAGTGGGCATGGTTGTAGTCCTCCTCATGCTGGTCCCGTGGGTTCTGGACTGGTGTGAGGAGCCATCTCTTCAGTGGATATCCGGCATCACCTGTATGTGGACGATAAACGAATTATGTGGAATGCCATTGCTACGTACGCACCCCCCCCCTTCCTGCCAGGTCATTGCCGCATCACATACCCCACATCATCATGCATGAAATTAGACTTGCCGAGTAGCCAGGATCTGTACCCTGCGTGTCGCTCCATGTAGCGTGGTATTGTTGAGTTCCTCAAGACCATAGAATCATGGGTTGATCCAGGGAATCAGGCTCAACAATGTGTAATGATCCTGTTGGAGTCACACACCATTTGTACATTCAGAGAATGATATTGTTTTCGGTTGCGGTACTGGGCCTCCATGGCATGTGGGACGACCAATTCCACATGGGTGCAGTCGATGGCACCAAGGCAACCCGGTATGCCGCCAAGTGCATGGAATCCCACTTTTGTGTTGGTAATTTCCTGCTCCGAGCGTGGTAGAGAGATGTAGTCGTCTGCGTGCTGCAGGAGGGCATCGAGCACTTGCAATAGTGTCCGTGAGAACAGTGGCTGAGAAATGCCATGCAACTGTCCGACTGTGTGCTGGTAGGTGCCTGTGGCCAGGAAGTGGAGTACAGACACCACCTTCAGTAGGAGTGGGATGGCGGTTGGGCTATCTATCATGCTGACAAGGTCAGCCTGTGTCATGTCCACAATGGCGGCTATGGTGTCCCGGTCCAAACGGTAGAGGGTGTGGATCTGCTCATCAGTGAGGTTGAACGGATGTGTTCGGAGGCGTGGGATTGCGGGCTGCCTGCGTGGTGGTAGTGGCTGTGCTGGCGGCCCTTGCTGGCCCTGCCTTGCCCTCCTCCTCCTCCTGCGTCTCCTCCGTGCGGCCGGTTGTAGTTGGTGTTTGTCTTCTTCTTGGAGTTGGAGTACTTGCAGTGCTATCAGGTCCCCCAGGGCCAACATCGCGAGTCCTGCCGGTAGCATTTCGGAGTGGGTGTGGTTGTGGGAGGAGACTGGGTGTGCAATTTATGTGTTTTCAGGCTGGATGGCCTCCACCTGTGGTGATTCATTCCACCTGTGCAAGCTGCTCTCCCCTTTGGCCGAGCACGTCCCGCACACAACGCTGCAATTCGAGGAATGGCATCTTGCTATTACAATCATGTATTTGTACCCGATGGCCGTGTAAATTTGGTTGATATGTTCATTCGGCTATGGTCCCATTGTTTCACATACAATCTTTGCAGTCGCGAACAGACTTGTGAAGGGTCAGTGGAACGTAGTACTCGAGTAACGGTGGACCCTCATGCATCACTGTACCGAGTTGCAACGACGGGCGGGGCGTCCCATTTGTGAGTGAAGGCAGTTGCCATTTTCACACACAGCCGCACTAGATGGATTAATTTGTGATTTCAAGCGGCCACAGATGCCTTTTCGACGTGATGTTGCAAATGAGGAATTCGAAGGGCGGCGCTTTCGGTTATCAGCTAGCGGCCAGGAGATGCCCACAGGTCTGACTGCAAATGTAACGTTCTATTGTTCAATGTCCCTGGGACAGGGGCCATGGCGAGGATGCAATGATTGATATGAATAGTTTGGGATGCGCAATAGCGAAGTGGACGATGAGGCCGGACGTTCCCAAATACATGTTACTTCACAACACTGGAATTACGGGCTGGGGCACAGTGGATTTTGCAGGCTGCATAACGCACAGACTCAATGGAAATTTCTAATGTTATGTGAGTAAATATTCAGGCGTTTTTATACCGGGATGAGGGAATGATGAATGGATGCATGGACAGATGATTTGATACAGTGTTTGCCATGTACAGGGCTTCTTGGAATCTGTCCGCCTCCCCTGCGCTATGTGATGCAGGGCTGCCATAGTGGGACCATCGTCTATCTGGCCTTGTTGAGCCCTCCCTGTCTCGACGTGCCCTCAGACACTTGTGTCCATGCACGTTACCAATCCCATCTGATGGATTCTGTTTTCACAGACGCATGCACATGTACCCTCGTTTGTGATGGTGTTTACACCTCGATATGGATAGTTATGAGTCGCAAGTGGTTTTGGGGTGGTGATGATCCTTTGGAGTGGGCTAGCATGCATATGGCTGTGGATTTAGTGTGATCATTGAAGTGAGTTGTTCGGATGTAGTTCTGATGGCCATTCTGTTCTTTTTCTTTTCTTTTGGTTGACAGGTATCTCCTCCCCTTTTGCCACTGCCATCTGTATGCCACTCCTGCAGATGGCTTTTACTCCCGACACCTGCTGCTTCGTGTTAATCAGTGGAGCAGCATTACGATCTTATGGGACGATCGCCAATGGGCCACATGCCCTTACGCAGTACTAGTGGCTCGGAGCAACATTTCGGCCTTTCAGCTGGACTAGTGCCTCCCCATTGGGACGGCCCTGCGGTTCTGTGCGCTTCCATGTTGCCTTTTCGTGCGAGAATGTGGCCCTGTGTACCATGAAGGAACAGGGCGTCACACAAGAAGTAGCTGGTCATTTCTTGCGGATGCAGCCCACAATGGTGAAATGTGTTTTGGAGTTCATGGCCTAATGGCTGTATGGGCTTGGTGAATTTGTTGTGCATTAAATTTCTATTCTGATATGGGCCGTGTAGCGTTCTTCTTTGCAAGTGATGTGGCATATTCCTATTTGGGGAGCGATGTATTGTGAGGAGATCTGCATTGGGTTCCAGCTTCGGAGTATAGTTGCGTGGTACTGTGCTGGGCGCGTTTGCCTACGAAGCCCAGTGAGGTCAGGGATGAGGGCTGCCAATATGACTGTTTGAATGATGTCATGCTCAGGGGCGGGGGATTAGGTTTTGTCTGACAGATGCCGGTCAGCCAGGTGGACTGGTGGAATGATGTGATTTTCGGAATATTGCTGGTCACAGGTGCCTGTGTTTGCGTGCGTTTCTTGGTGGGGGACTGAGGTCATGTCCATTGGAATGGCTTCTGTATTCGTGCCATCTGTGCCCTGCAGCTCCCATTGGCCCCTCTTGGAATTCTTTTGTTCGTTGGCATGCATGGGTGACTTGTACATTTCACTGGTTGCATTGTGACTTCATTGCACCTACGGGGAGTTGTACTATGTGGCCAGGGAGCGGTGTACAGGCACTCAGTGGGGCCGTTTACGGTTGATTCGCGATGCCGTACTTCTCACCATGGCGGAATGGTACTTTCCGCCGTGCTTGATGGCGTTAGGTACATGTCCGCTAGGGTCGGAATTCGCGTACCCTTGCGCCATGGTGGTATTTACGGTTTGGCATGGCGCGCGCGCGCGTACTTGGTGCAGTTAGCGTTGGCGTTCACTACGGTGTCGCTAATGGCATCGTACTTTACGGTGACGGGTCATAGTCGCACCGAGCGCTATTCGATGGCGGTATTGCATTTCTGCCATCGTTTTTCGATTTCCGCAAGGGTCGTAATGAGGGCCATATATGGCTTTATCATCGAAGCAGTGGATGTTTAGTTCACCGTAAATCAAAAACTCTGAGTCGGGTCTTAACTCACTTGCATCATCAATAGTTCATAACACAGGTTTTACGAAATACTCCTCTGTTTTTTCTAAAGTATTCCAATAGAGGTTGATGAGTAAAAGATTCTTCATCTGAATAAGGTCTTTTGTATTTATTTCAATCAAGAGGGTTTGGATCAAGGGCGTCGGACAATATTCTTTGATCACCTGGCTTTTGATGTTGTTTTTAAGGACGTTAGTAGACCCGCCAAAGGGGTTCCCTTCACCCCCTTCACTGCAGGGTTGATATACACATCGTAGCCCTCCCGTAGAGGTCATTCTCGCAGCCAAGTCTCTTGGAGACATATTATTTCGAAGTTCTCATATTGCGAATCATCAGGACAGAAAAGATGAGCAAAGTCTTGCATGTTCCATGAGGCTAAAGAGATGGTCTTGCTCTGCGTCAAGCAATGACCTTCATCCTTAGATACTGCGGGCTACGAGGTTGATTTTTCGCCAGCTAGTGCTCCTGCCAGTCATGACCAGTTTTCTTCTAATTCCATTTTTTTCCCTTGAACGTTCCTTCCTGTTAAAATGCTACTTTTTCTCTTGTTTTTCACCGTTATTTGCAGTTCTCTATTGTCAGCTTCATGGTCTCTGTCACTTATTTTGTTATCCTTCCAGTAGTTTTCCGCCTCTGTTGTGTGTTGTCTACCACTTCTCAGTGATCTGAAATTCACTTTCTGCCTTTTGTTTGGTTTCTCCTCCAGTGATTCATTGTTGTCATATGCACACATCCTGAAGCCCATGGATAGTAGTTTTCCCGCTGCTTTCATAATCTGGTTCTTTTTTCCCTTGGAAGCAACATAAATAATTACTTTCTCCAGCCTTTCATCCTTTGGAAATTCGATTAGGTGGAGTTCAATGCATCAAGCACAGGCTATTTGCGCGGTTTAACACCAAGTCATCTTTTCTCCTAAGCACTCTCTTTAGCAAGAGATAATAGGTTCTGCTATCTTTATGTCTCGAGCCAGAGTGCCGTCCATCCCGGACCGGGCTTTCATCTCAATAAGAGGATCTATCATCTTTTCTACTTATCTTAAAGTGTGTATGTATATTCTGTCTTTTTTCATCTATTGTTAGACATGCATTCACACTTTTTTTGTACAGTTTTTTTAAATTTCAAAGGTACACATTTGGAAGGCATTTCATCATTATCCATGTCAGATTCAGTGTGAACTTGTTTCCTTTTATCAGAGTGCCTCTGCAAATGATCATCTGCTGACTTGTTTTCAACATCTTTAATGGGTTGAATGTCACTGTTTTCTCCACAAAAGACGCTTCACTTTTTTCCACCTCCAAGATTATTTTCTGGGTTCTCGATCTTACTATATGGTGCTGGTTTGCCACTCGGGCCGGCTTGCTCAGTTCTACAGTGGATATCTGTCTTTGCGGGGATGTTCGTGTCAAAAGCCTCACATTAATGGAGTCCTCGTCACAATCAGTAGTGCCGTTATGGTGAATGCTTCTGCCTAAATGTGGACCGCCTCTCCTTTCCGTATCAGTATTAGTCTTCACCTTCCGAAATTGTATACGTTGATAGGTTCATGAGTATTTCTCTTTGATCGTCCTCATTTACTTCATTTTGGACATCCTTTTTATTAGTAGGGGCGGCCATCAGTTCACTGCCGTGCAGGTCTAGGCTAGCAGTTACAACATGTATTGAAGGCCCACCTTCTGCATTCCTTTATGTGGTTTCTCTTCCCACTTGTCCTGAGCTTTAAACAAAGTATAAGCCTTTCTGATTTCTCTTAATCCTGGTCAATGAGTCGGATATAGTAGCTTGACTTATTTGCTGTTTCTTTTCTTTTAGCAGACTTGCTTTCAAGAGTTGTCTTTTAGTATTCAGGGATTTTAGTTTTTGCTCCACCTACTTTAATTTCGTGAAGATACCATACTTTCCTTTGCTTAGCAGACCACTATTTAAATCATCGACATCCCCCACCAGACGTTAACATTTTCTCTTAGTACTGGTCATGGCTGGTTGTTCTTTAATCAAGTTAAGTTCTTCCCTTCTCCTGTCATTATGAATCAGAGGCCCATGGGACAAAAGCCCAAGCTCAACTGTTATATGATTAGCCCCTTCTAATGAGTCCTTATCTAGGCTGATATTTATTTGATTTGATTTCATGGCTTCAGCTCTCTGTTTATTTCTTTCTTGTATAATGGGGTCTATTATCCTATGCAGGATATTCGTAATTTGTTCATTGTTCTTCTCAAGATTTGACTGGATAGCTGTCAGAAAGCCTTCAATGAATATCAATTTAGAATGAAGAATAGCTATTAGAGTCGATTGATCCCTTATTTGATCGTTGAGTTGAGCGACTCATGAAGCTTCATGTATGGTGTTGACGTTGAAGTTAGTGCAGCAATTAGCTCTGGGTCTACCCGCACATTTTTTGGGGGTAATTTTTTGGCGTTAGACGTTTCTATTGCTACCATATGTCCATGTCTGTAGGTGATGAATCTGCTGCTTGCTTCCTACTCCTAACCCTCACTTGTTTCTTTTGGGGGTCAGCTCCCTGCTTATTATTGCAGGGACGCCCTACTATACAAGCTTCAGATCGCATCATGTTCATCTCAAAGTTCTCCCTGGTTTTGGCGATTGTATCCAGAGAATCCACAGAATTTTCCAAATAATTCTGTGCACTAGAATTAGGCAGTATTTCTTTACTTAATGAGAGATTTGGCACCTCATCCCGAGATTGCACCTTGCTGGTATTTTTCGCATTCTCTGGTCTCCAAAAAAAGATTCTTTGCCTAGAAACTTGCATTTCTGAAGTTAATGTCGCAGGTTTCGAGGGCGCTCTGCCTTTGAATGAGGCTGTGTTCTTTGCGGGTGTGTCAGTTATGTTGTTTCTCCTTCCAATTGTATACACTTTCGTGGATGAAGCCCCTGAAAATGACAAGCACAACCTGTCCGAGGGGCTCCCCAGGCCAACAAACCTTTTTTCAGCTCTGGCTAAGGGTGTAGATGGAGGTTCCATAGTTACGTTAGGAGTCGTATTCGTTTGATGAGAGCTAATGTCCCTTCAATTTGTTTCTTTCTTGCGACTCACCCTGAGCCTCTTATTTGGAGAGTCAGACCCTCAGTCCAATTGTAAGATGTTCTCTGGCGAGATCGCTGTAGTTCTGATCTCCACCTGGATGTTAATTGGGCATGGTTTTTGGCCGGCAATTCGAACCAGATCCACTCCTGTCTCTCCTATCTCTCTGGGCATATTTTTACTTTATTCAAGCTCTGTCACACCCCCCACAGTTGGCGTCATTTGAGGCTTGATCCTCAGCTTCCATGTCTCGATCAATTAACTCCATATCATCCCGCGCCTCTCCCATTACTTATAACACCGCCGGTGCTGGGTTAAGTCAATTTCACTTGCACTGTACTCTGTCTTCTGTACACTGCAAATTATTAAAGACAGTTGTAGACAGTTGAAAACAATTGAATCTGGCAGCCAATTTCCGAGTTTGCGTTATGAACACACTCATAAATTGAAGCAGCAGTGGAACACCTCCCTTTTCCCAATGTTTGTTTATTCGGTTGTCTGTTAACTTGCGTTTTTTGTCTTTCTGGTTATTAAACTCTTGCTTTCCAAAAAAAAGATGAAATTAACTTCTTCACAGTGTATAGTTATAAGATCAAGGATCAAAGGGGACCCTGCCTGTGTAGTCTCCTGATCAAATCAAACAGGTCAAGAAAATACAGCTTATGTTCTGCCACTTACCCGCTCCGTGGCCTCAACCAGAACATCGTCTCTCCAAGTCGAGAAGCAGAGGCCAAACTAAACTCTATCACGTTATTCCTCTTTTCCTAAGCTGACTCAAAACAGACGGGTCGAATGGAAGGGAGGACCTTCCTTGTTACGAATCTACAGCCGAACACTCGGCCAAACACTCCACCTACGCTCCGCTGCAGGCGAGTGTTTAGTAGGCAGCAGCTCCTCCTCCATAGTAACGTGCAGCAAGGACAGACTGCAGCTCTCCACCATGGGCAAAGTTTCTCCAGAAAATGAATAGTAAGGCCAACACTCGGCCAAACACTCCATGGTTATACAGACTGCTACCTCCTAGGATGTTTCCTTGGCATTCTCCACCTATGTGTTGGTACGGAATTCCTGACAGGCTGAGCCCAAGGTCAGCACTTCTTGGGTGGACGAGTGCACCTTCATGGAGTTTTGCATTCCTTCCACCCATTCTCCTCTAAGAATGTTCTCTCCCGCCCTACTCTGTGCTGTTTGCACTGTGGTAAGCTCAGGGTATTGGCACTGTCGCATAGCTCCACCTTTCCCTTTCATCTCCCATGGACCGACCTGGTCCTCCAGAAACATCCTGAGCTCTCTAACTTTGAGGGTGATGTGTTCCTCTTCCTCCCTCACTAGCAAGATACTCTGCTTTACATCTCCTGCTGGTATCTCTCTCCCTCCTTTCTCAAACAAGTATTTCTCATCTGGTGGTAGCCATATTCCATATTCCTTTGTTTATCTACCTCCCAGGTTTTCTTTTCTTTTTGTAAAAGATTGTAGAGAGGTCTAGTCCATTTTTAGGAAGTGTGGTACATTTTGATAGTATTTTGAGATAATCCAACGTTGAACTTCTTGTAATAACTAATTAGCAATACAATGCACTAAAATACCTCTACTAGATTATTTATCTACAGTGGTTCACACGTTAAGCCCCAATAACTTCCCAACAACATGTTGAAAAATGTGCAGGAAACAGACAACGTTAACATCATATTTTAACAGCAAAAAACAATCCTGTAATTTTACTAAAATAACCTTACCCAATTCCTTACCCAATGCCCCAAACTAGGTTCGGTGTACATGTGCATGCTTGGTAAATTGGTACACAGATGTGGGACTACTGTCTTAACTCCGAATCTATCTCAGTACAGCTTGCTTTATTCAGGGTTTGTACTCCTGTTAAGACTCTCTTACCTAACTAAAGCATTTAATGGCCCCTTTTCGGTTGTGGAAATACGGAAAGGTTTTCATGCAGACTGTATCTGGACTTGATATTGACATTGTGTGTTACATTTATGGCCCCTTTTTGTGGCAACAAGGAAAGTTCTTCATACAGACTGTATCTGGATTTGATATTGACATGGTGTGTTACTATTATTAGTACCGTGCGAGAGTCAAGCAGCATGCAACACGCATCCTGATTGGCTCTCGGCGGGTCCTTACCCGGCCGAGAATCCTTCGATTCTCGGCCGGGACTCCAGCTGCCTTGTCCTCGGCGGGAGGAGGCGTGGCAGCCCCTCAGCCAATGAGGAGGCTCGAAGCGGGGCCATCCCCGCCACGAGCCTCCCCACGGCTGAGAGGCTGCCTCCGCCCCCCGCTGGGGACTCAGGTAAGCTTTTTTTTTTCCCTTCCCTCCCTCCTCCCTACCCCACCCCACTTACCTTCTGGTGGGGGATGATGGCAGCCTCCAGCAGTGTGGAGACTCTGCGCCTCCACACAGCTGGAGGCTTCCATCGTCCCCTGGCATGGAAGAAGGTACGTTTTTTTTTTTCCTTCTCCCCCTTCTTACCCTCCCCCTCCCTCCCGCCCTGCCAACCGAGCGGACGCGCTGGGAACACTTGTGTTCCCAGCGCGTCCGCTCCCGAAGGCCGCCATGGAAAGAGAAAATGGACTCCCGTTTTCCCTTTCCCGGTGGCCATTTTCTTGGTCGTTTTTTTTTTTTTTTCTGTCCCGAAACGCTGCGGCTTTTCGGGACAGAAAAAAATGCTTTTAGTGCCCCGGTCACACTTATAATGCGGGCCGGGGTACTAATAGCAACATGACCCTCGCGGCGGGGGCATTACCTGAGTCGGTAATGCCCCCGCCGCTTTGGTCATATTGCCTAAGTTTTACTATGTTTCATGTTCCAGTTTATCATCATATCTATTCTGTTTAATATTATAATGTTTTAATGTGGGTTTTTTTAAATGTTGTGTGTAAAGTCTAAAGTTTGGACTATATCACAATAAAAATGATTATTATTATTACCTAAATAACAGCGAGTTGGCCAGCAGTTTGCTCAATTTTCAACAAAGCTTTACTATTGAGTTTAACTACTTTCCTTTGCATTTTTTTGCAAATAGTTTGTTTTGCCAACTTTAATAGTTGTGGGTCATTTTAGAGTTAGGAAAATGGGAAGTTGCAGGTGACGCACACCGAGGAGGATTTTTCTTTTTAAAAAAAATAAGATTTCACTTTATTTTCTTATTAGCTACATTTTATCCTTTCCAGTGAACACTGCACAATATTTTTCAATTATCACATAATGTTCTGCTCATCTGTTTCCCCATCTCCCCTTTCATCAGAAAACAAAGAGGCAAAATGAGAGGGCTGAGGTCTCTGCGCCTCATTGTCAACTGAGTGGGCTCACACATAGGACCCAGTGCCACTTTAGGTTGGTGTAAAGGGCGAGAACAAACCCTGAAGCACAGATGCAGACAATATTGCAGGCCAATTTCCAAACGTGAGGGGAACGGCGACAACAGGCACATCCCAAGCAAACAGCTAGAGAGCAAATACCACTGTGGGGGACACAGGAAGCTTGAAACTCCTGATCACACATCCCAAGACCCAAGTCCTGCAGGGTGATCCAAAGGTATGCTTGCATAAAAACTCTTGCATGTCCAGAATAGCAAGGAAGGATAGAGCGGCCACAGAGGTGTCCACCTGCCTCTGCAGCCTTGGCACTTGTTCCTCTGCAGTGCAAGTCTGTTGACCTGCTGGAAGACACTTCGCTGTGTATGCTCCAGGAGAGTCCTTCTGGTAACTCAGGATGACTTGAAGTTTCAATGGGCGTTGCATCTGCTCGGCATCACCTGTCTTGCAATTTGCGTGTACATTAAGCATGCATTTATATTCGGCACAGCAGCTGGAGTAACATACCTAAACATCCATCTGATCCTCAGCCTTGGTGGTCATGGGGGCACCGATGTAGCATTGCCCGGCTGAGCTCACTACCAGCAAACATAGTGTAAGTGCAGCTAGGAACCTCATCACTTGTCACAGAATGCATTCCTGCTGCCTTTTGGTTGAAGAAATGCAGATGCACATTGGAGGCTCAGTTGCCAATGGCGACATCGCTGTGTATCTGAGTTCAGTGTTTGTGTCTGAGAGGTGGATGCTGCGTCCGACTCTCAGGGCATTGGCATAGTGTGCTGTTATGACGTGCAATGATATTAGTGATTCATTCTCCATGTTTCAGGCACGCAGCATTGTGTTCATGCATAATGTTGGGAAGGGAAGGTGCTTGCTGATGCCAGCTGATGAGCTCTTACACCAAGCGCCAAGTTAGGAGAAGGGGGTGGCCAGAGGCATCTGGGAAACATCTGTAAATGATATGATATGATGATATGATAGGTTATTTATAACGCGCTAAATAGCCAGAGGTTTCTAAGCGCAGACCCCGGGATCGAACCTGTGTTGCTCCGTGTCGTCTTGCTTCCAAGGCGAGCACGTTGCTGCTGAGCTATCCTCCCGAGAAATGTTGTCTCGCTTACCTGGGATATGTGCTAGGGTTGTTGTAACAAGCACTGTATGTTGGAATTAACATATATGTATATATATATATATATATATAGAGCATCCGCCTCACTTGCATTACCCTTGCTCTGGCACCTTAATATAAGGGTGAGAGGGTTCCCTGGAATTGTCTGACAGAGAGAGCAGCACTGTTTCTGGCGAGGAAGGATAGCCCGGGGGCAACGCGTTTGTCTTGGAAGCAAGACATTACAGAGCCACAGGGGTTCGAATCCCGACCCCCTGTTCAGAATCCACAACGCTGGTGTTGGGCCGTTATAAATGAACACATAAATACATTTTCTGAACGTTCTCTAAGGTATCATTATCTCCTCAGGTAAAGAGACATTGATACCTTCCTCTTCATGGGCATTTGTGGGAAAACATAGGAAGGCCACCCATGTATTGGTGCTGTAGGAACCTGCGAGGATCTTGTGTTTTTGTCTCATAAGAAACTTCAGTAACGGGCTTGCAATGGCTGCTGCTGCTGCATTGCTGATGGCCCCTTGGGCCCCACATAGTTGCGACGGATTCCACAGCCAGTTGCCATGACATTCTGCGGTGTCCTCAAGCACTGTGGAAAGTGGCGCACACTCTTCAGTGCATTAATCCTGCACTCCATCGACACTGTTTTTTGTCATTAAAGTAATGCTGGGAATGGTTGTACAACCGGAGTCGTCAAGATCAATGAGTCGTTTTCCCGCCCATTAATCAATGTATGTGCCTTTTCCTCTATTAAGTGCAGTCCTGCTCTGTTCAGCAGTGGCAACCTCTGACCACTATAACTCGATGTTATAGTGGTCAGGCTATAAGCTCCAGGGTGATCACTTCTGCTTCTAGATGGACCTAAGGACGGATCTTCTTGACAACTGAGACTATTCTGAACATGCATCACAGAAAAGCGCATATAGGCTAAACTCCTTAAACTCTTCTGCAAATCTCATTCACTGATTGATTCTATATAGCTTCACTAAAGTTGTACAGCCCATTGCTGTTCATTTGGATCTATACATGACAATGCCCCCCTGATTGTAATGTATTGCCAGTATGCTATAACCATAGACATGGAACAATTTATTTATTTATTGTGCATTTGTTAGGCACTTATAAAGCAAGTAAATTGTGTTTCAAAGCGCCCACCAGGCAACAGGGAGGGAACATGGGTTTGAAAAAATAATTAAACACTCAAGGAAAAGGACGGAACTACTTGTCCTTGTGAGCATTCAGAACGTGCAAGTGCAGAGAGAGGAGAGGGGAAGAGGTAGTGGGGATAAGTGCTAGGAGTGCCTGTGCTCGTGAGTGAGCAGCAGATGTAAGTGCACAGTGGATGAAGTGCTAGTGAGAGGTCAGCTGCCAATAAATAAGTACAGACCTGCAGTGGCATGGGCCAGTAGGTGCTAAGGTAAGTGCTGGGAGAGGGTGGAGGCTGAAGGTGATTGGGTGTGGGAGACCAGGGCCCAGACGGACATATAAGGGCCCTGATCACCAATCTCAGCAACTGTGGATTAGCAGAGGAGGGAGGAAGGGAAGGAGGAGGCAAAAATAAAAGTCTTGAGGAGTTTCCAGAATTTGAGGAGGTCCGTTTCAAGACGAAGAGGAAGGGGGAGGCTGTTCCATAAGAGGGAGCCAGCTCAGGTTGAGATTGGCCACCAACTCTCTGTTTAGCGAAGTGCTTGACACACAGAGAGTTGGTACCAGAGGAGCGTAAACATCTAGAGGGAGAGTTTTAAGTGAGAGCAAATTGAAGATAGCATGGTCTCTGGCCCCACACAGCCTTATGGATGATGCAGAGGGATTTGAATTTGATACCCGCAGCAACCGAGAGCCAGTGGAGAGATTTTATGGCTGGAGAAATGCGGTTCCTGGGCTTGAGGCCA
Organism: Ambystoma mexicanum; assembly: GCF_040938575.1. NCBI lineage: Eukaryota > Metazoa > Chordata > Amphibia > Caudata > Ambystomatidae > Ambystoma > Ambystoma mexicanum. The sequence continues at coordinate 161,841,332 of NC_090937.1, read as the reverse complement.
AGGATAAGTCTCACTGTCCTATTCTGGATTAGCTGGAGGGGTTGTAGAAAGGAAGAGGGTAGATTCAGGAAAATGCTATTGCAGTAGACTAGCCTAGAGAGAAGCAGAACTCTGGAGACATTGAGCATGTGGGGGAAAGAGAGAAAAGGGAGAATTCCTTTGAGAAGGAAAAGTTGAAAGTGAGAAATCTTGGCAATGTCCTGAATGTGAGGGAGGAAGGCAAGAAAGGAGTCAAAAATGACTCCAAGGTTTCTGGCTTTGGGTCCAGGAGATCGGAGAGAGCCCATACGGGATGGCCAGAGTGAGTGGAAGAAAGAGGGAATATCATACACAGAGAAAATGGGATGGCCTTTTGAAGTTTGAGCTGTCATGACAATGTGCACATGCCTGGATGGGTTTATTAAAGACCCACTGCACACCCATAGACGTAGTAAAGGATATGGGACAGCCTGCCAGCTAACCTCCCACCTGCATCCAAGTACAGTGCATTGAATAATCTTGTCTCCTTGTGTCAATCAGCTGTAATCCTATTGTCTCACGCTGATCAGTGAGCCCATGGGAGATGCAGCTGATTGTCACAAGCAGACCCTTATGCCTAAAATTTACTCTGGCTAGAGCTCCCCCCAGATTATACCTTCTATAGTTTAGCCCAGCTCACCTCCACCTGCAAACCCTGGAACTCCCCACCCACCAATCCCAGCTGAGCTTCATACACACTTGCCCATCCACAGCAGCACGTGCACCCCAACTCACTGTGCAGCTCTCCTCAGCACACCCTCATACAGCTTGTAGATCATCCCAGCTCATTCTGCCCATATCCCCAGCTCAACACCAGCACCCGCCCTAGCTCAACGGTGCTCACCACAGGCTTACTCTCTCTATTTTACCAATTTCTTCCAAGCCTACCTCACCGATGCTCACCCCAGCCACACACTCAAACTACCTCAAACCAGCAGACCCCCACATAACCACCAAAGCTCAACCCCATGCACAATCTCAACCCAGCAATTAACCACCTACCCACCAATTCCAGCACATCCTCGCCCCCCCACAGCACAACAGAACACAGCATCACCCAGCCACCCTAACTCAACCAAAGCCATCATCACCCACCCACTCTAGCTCGACCTAGCAAACCTAAAAAGAAAAACTATTTCAATGCAGCACATGCCAACCCATTCACCCAAGGTCTGCCCACTCCAAATTAACCGTGAGCATAGGAAGCTCAACACAAAACAAATAACGCAACCCAGCCTAAAGTCCCAGTCCCATTCCCTCTCAACCATGCAGATCAGCACCCACCATTCTAGCTCATCACATCTTCATCCATTCACCTTGGCATAACCCAGTACTTGTGCACCCACCATAGCTCAGCCGAATGCATCAGCACTCACCCACTCTACATCAACCGATCACATTGACTCGCACCCACCCTTGCCAAATTCGCCATGCATGCAGACACAACCCCCACCCAAGCTCAGCAGAGCACATTTGAATATTCCTACTTACTCTAACTCAACCCAGCATATTAATACACACCCATCCATCCTTGACTGAAGAACAAATCTGCGCCCAGGTACTCAGGCACCAAGCTCAACACAGCACACCCTAGCCCCACATTCACACCTCAGCCCTGCACACGCCTGCATACCTCCGCTCAATCTAGCAAACCGCCACTCGCCCATCATAACACAAACCAGCTCTCCAAACCCCAATTGTCCGCCCATCTCACCCCACCCATCCCGCAAGCTTGCCCCGGGAAAACAAATCATTAGTCAACCCAACCCAGTCACCCTACTTCACCCACGCACACCCACCCACCACACTAAAAGTTCAACTAAAAAGCGACTCGGCACAGAACCTCGTCACCCATCAGACAGGCACATCTGCAACCACCCACAGTAGCACAAAACAGCAGATGCACACTCATACCCCCAGCGCAGGCCAGAACATCTACACCCACCCACCCATGCTAGCTCAATCCAGCACCACTCAACCCACTTGTGTACCTTATATTAAAATGGCCACTTGGCATTATTTCATTATAATAAGATTTTTTTTATCACACCAGTCATTCATTGTACATTTTTCATTCCATTATTAACTGCATTGACGGAAGACGTTTTCATTGAAATGGCAGTCCCCAAATGGCCAAGACTGTGTTTTTGTGGTGTGGCCTGTACCATGATTTGTCAAGCCATCCATAGTGCCTTATGCTATGTTCCCACTCCCAACAAGCACTCCTTTCATCCAGGATTCTGGTGTGTAACCATCCCCAGGTGGTGGAAGTGCATAATCCTCTCATTGCCACACCAAAAGCCTCCCTCAATAACCTACACATTGTCCATTACTATCATCTTTGATAGCATTAGCTCCATTGTCCTTTAATGGGCATGAGGCTGAATAAACCTGCTCATTTGCGAGACTGTTAACTTTCAGCAAACACAACGGCTCTACAGCAGGTGCATCAACCTACTGAGTTGGCTTGTGGGCAATTATGAACAGTTCACACAACCTTCACATGTCAGATGTTTTATTAATGTCATTTAGAAAACAAAACAAGAAACAATCCCCATCAAAGGTGCTACACGTTGTAAAAGCATTCACAATCTGCTGGCGCAGCCCTGCAATTTATGCAAGCAATATAACAGTAATGGAGGCAGAATGAAACAGCTCATAGAATAAGAAGATTATTCTACATTTATAAATCAGCAATAACTCAGACTTACTTTGATGCAATTAAAAGCAGGACTTGTCAAATGGTCTCTTTTACTATTCTTTTCGGAGCATAATTTCCGTGGGATTCCCTTTCAAGATCCATATTCAAATGCAAATTCTCCTCCTCAATTAAACATGTTATTTAAACATGTTATGTCTGTAGGAATTAGACAGCTTTGGATGCGAGTGACGGCCCTCACCAGGGAGGCAATGCTTGCATTGTGGGGTCAGAATGTTCTAAACAGTGCTTAATTTGTGAAAACATAAGTGCCAGGCTCAAATATGTTCTAGCAAACCCATGACACACCGTGACTGGGGGCTTCCTGTTCACAGTTGCCACCACCCATGGCTTCTCCCCTCAGTACTAACACGTCTGGGGTTAAAGATGCAACTCCCACTGGCTCATTGTGGCTGCTGGATGTACTGACTAGGGTAGATGTGTGATTTATATATTCCTATCAACATAAGAAAACATAACATTCTCGTTTTGCCTTGATACGAGACAATTGTGTATATGAGTGAAATGTTTAAATGTGTCTTAAGTGCTAAGAACAAGTATGCTCGTCCTTTTTGCATAGACTTGATTAAAGCTCAGCAGGTAAAGGGCTAAACACAATCCTTGTTACCTTTTTGCGCTGATTTTATAGGTGATTTTTAGGTGACTGACGGTTACAATTTTAAAGTTGCCAAAACACCACATCACAATTGATCTGGGTCTGAGGCGATAAGTGCCAGGGCTGAGCCCTGGCAAACACCCCCACAAAATAAGCACTGCAAGTGAAGCTGATGACTCTTCCACCATCTTTTCTTCTTCAACCAATATTGCCAGTGGGGTCCTACTCCTACATTAGTCTCTTGCCTCAGGAAAGAGCAGGTTCACCATAGCAACTGGTGTGCTAAGCATCTCTGTGTTCTGCATGGCGGTCAGTCATGCCACCGCTGCCGGGGAAAGGAAGGAGTCAAGGGTGTGGTTAGTGGTTTTGCCTATTAACAGTACAAGAACGTTTTCTTCTCCAGTAACTTTAGGCGGCCCTGCCAGCAAGAAAACCTCTTGTCCCTCACTATTTCTCCTTTATGGCAATGGGACCATTAGCATCCAGCGGTAATGAAAAAGCAAGAGCTCTTCCTTGCATCACTCTGAAAGGTATTTACCACCTAACCGCCAATCAGAATCCAGAATTGTGGGACAGATACAACCATCAATATTTCCAATAAATGTTTCCTTATTGCAAAAACAAGGATATGCACATGATCTTATTCTTTTTCTGTGGTTCCGTCAGAAGTTCTTTGGCAAAAGCTGTAAGTCGAAGCCCCCTCTACGAGCTGTTCTGGTCATCCACAGGAACCTTAAGGGTAGACGCTACGGCAGGAGACGGGCGAGAGGTTGGACGTCGGGCTCCTATTAAGAAGAGGAAGAGAACACCAACATTTCAGTTTAATGGACTATGGCTTCAGAAGGAAGAACAACTCTTTTCAGAAAGGCTATAGAACTGGTAATACAATAAAACACCATCCAAAATACATGTCCCGATGCAAAATTGATGAACGGAAGTGCAAAGCACATCAACTTGTTTGTTTGAGAACAATAACTACTGACACACTTATGTGAAACAATCAAACACTGAAATCACTGAATTGATTGATAATGAAGTAAGAATACATGCGTAAACAAGGCATGCCCCCTGAGCCCAATTCTTGCCACATCTTAACTTGCGTACATGCCAGGTCTTGTAACCAATTACAAATACCACTTCAAGATTCAGCACTGATTTCAAATAGGCTGTGGCCTACTACAAGTATTGCATACCAGCACAATGTAATGATTGTACTAAATAGGAGACCAGCAAGCCTCACGTGACTCCATGCCTGAAATACGGTCACAGCTTACAAACCTATGCATTTCACAAACCCAACCGAAAACAGAGGCACAACAATCACAGCAAGACAGTCGCCACTGAATGTGAGGGGACTCTGCTCTGAACAGAAACTGAGAAAACGTCGAAACAGACCGATCTAACTGAAGACCAGGAAAAAAACAAACCCAGGAGGGCATCTATACTAATAATTTCCACATTTAAAATCTGTTTCTGAAATCAAGGCTAAATCCCACAGCCACAGAAAGGCAGACATGTCTGTACACCACGGCAGATGGTCCCACCACCAACTCCAACTAAAGAGAGCCACCCTGGAAATAGCCAACCCAGGAGGGCATCCGCCCAAGGAATATACTACAACATACCACATTTCAAATCTTCCAAAACAGAGGCAAACGCAAGAAGGACAGCTCTGTACACCACAGCACCCACCACTAATCCCAAGTAAAGACAGACACACTGGAGGGCACCTGCCCCTGGAATATATGCTGCAAACCCAACCCAGAACAATAAACATAGATCACAAACAGGCCACATTATGACAAAGACAAAGAAACGAGAAGGAAAAATAGAAATAGGAAGGAAACTGCACCCCTGAAGAAGGGAAACCACCTACCAGAATTTGCAACACCCCAAAATCTCTTGCATACACCGCTAAACGGACTAAGGATACAGACCAAGAAATTAACAAAAGCAAAGTACATCTCGGGCAACCTCGTCACCTATGACCCTACCTCAATGAAAAAGAAACAACTGATAAACAACCCCAACAACCTACAAGCAAGGAACAAAGCAAACCTGGACCACAACCGGACACCAAACCCCAGACCTCAACACTCAGAAAACAGCAACTGGAAAGCCATTTATGGTATGTCCCCCAACAAGAATTAGATTCAAACTTGAATCCCTAACATTACACACCCCTTATATAACCAAAGACTGGAAAAATGCCCACACATACAAACAAGCAACCCTCCACCAAGAAACCAGAGCTAAGAAACGGCAATGTCCACTAAATCGAGCTCCTCTACAAGGAGACAAAGACCCCAACCAGAATATCAGTGAACATCACCATCATCCAAGAGAAAACCTAAGGAAAAGAGAACCCAACAAAAACAACTCCAACTGAGACGCAAGAGATACCCAATAACAAACAAGGAAACACACACAAACTACACTGCTGTTTACTCAACTCAAGATTGATGGCAAAACACAAAAACCGTAATGGATGTATATGTATAAAGAAATGTATGATCTCCTAAACGAGTGCAGCACCAATGCACTCTTCTTCACAGAGACATGGCTATTATAAAAGAAAATCACCCAAAAAGCCATACCAGACAACTTCAAATAAATACACGCCAATAGAGAAAACCGAAGTGGAGGTGGAGTCACATTGGCACACAGAGACCACATATGTGCCACACCATACCCTCAACTGACATAGAAGACTGAATCCCTCCCAATCAATATCAAGCTGAATGACCAAGCCAACATACTATTCTTTCTGATTTACAGACCACTCTCCTACAACCCAAACTTTGCAACAAAGCTCACTGGCTACACTGCTAACCTTTCCAATTATCATGATAACATAATCATCCTGGAGGATTTCCACATCTGGTTTGAAAAAGAAAACAAAATGACTGCAAACTCCCTCAATGCCCTCCTCTAAACTCTTCAGTTTGTGCAAATAGGAAACGGATTCACCCACATTGCGGGACACACCTTTGACAGAATTATCTGCTGAGATGGACAATCAACCACCGCCCCACTGGTTCAGAACAAATGGAAGGATCACCACTTGATCCCATTCACCGTCTAACTCCCAACCCACATACTGCCCAGAAACAAAATACTGCATGCTAGGAACAAAAGAATCTGGAAGAGTCTTGATCTGAAATTCCTTACAGAAATGATGGAATCAACCAAACCAAACATCTCCCAGCTAAACAAAATGATGCCTGTCTCGCCACATGGATCACAGAGGCCCTAGACCAATTAGCACAAGAATAATCTTTCAAAGCCACTGATAAATAAATAGCAGCCAGATGGTTCACTGAAGAACTGGGGGAACTCAGAAAAACAGACCGCAAACTGGAAAAACTAAGGTGAATCCATTGCAATCAATTGGACAAAATGAAATACCAATGACAACTCAGAATGTACATATCAGCAATCCTTAAAGCAACAGAAAAAAGACATACTATGCCACAAGAATCCAATTGGCTACAAACCCGCAAAAAGAACTACTCATAATCAAAAAAACTCAACATCTTGCAGCAAAGGTGTCACTCCATCACAATCACTAAGTGACAACATTACGAGCCACCAAAATAGAAATAATTCAACACACCATTGACACAAACCATGAAATAATAAACTGAAATACGGAACCAACAATGGCAAACGCATCAAAACTCGACCAATTCGAACCCATACATGAAGAAGTCTTCACCACAATAATAAAAGACACCAACCTTCCTGGATCCTCCAGTGATCCATGCCCTCCAGGCATCTAGAAAGAAGTTCTTAACCACAGCAATGCAGTGTCTTGCTTCCAACTACTTCTGAACCGATCCCTGAAGACAGGAATAGTACCTATAATCAGCCTACATCAAGCCCCTCCTAAAACATGAACCAGGAAATGCGAAAGACCCAAACAACTACAGACCTTTATTAAATCTACCCTACAAAGCAAAACCTTTGGAGAACCACATCTACAAGATCGTACTCAAGCACGTAGAAATGAACGTAAGATTGGACCACTTGTAAGTCGGCTAAAGATCCATGAAAGGCATTGAATCAGCACTTCTATCCATATGGGACGATCTAAAATTAAATGCAGACAACATCTCCCGATTGGCCCTCATGCTGCTGGACATATCAGCTCCATTAGACACAATCAGAAACTCAACACTAATCTCGAGACTGGAGGAATATGGAGTAAAAGACTGTGGTAATGATCCCCCACCCAGAGGATAATGCAACAGAGGCGCAACTAAACTAGCCACCTGTCCTGGGAACCCAAATGGAAACATTCACTGAGATAAAAAACCTGGTAATACTCATGGACAATGGACTCTCATTAGAACCACAAGTCAACGCAATAGCAAAGAAATGCATCTACCTTCGGCAATTACTTAGAGGGATCCTATCGTACCTCTCCTTCCCACACAGAACCTTCACAAACATCTCCTTAGTATTATCAAGAATCAACCATGCAAATAACCTCTATCTTGGAATGCCAGAACGAATCACAAAAAAACTCCAAAGCATCCAAAATACTGCATCAAGGATAGTCCTGAGATTAAACAGAAGAGTCCACATCACAACTGCCCTGAGAATCCTACACATGCTCACAGTAATAAAATGCATTCATTTCAAAGCCTACTGCATCGTCTATAAATCACTACATGGACACAAAGTCGAATTCCTCCAAGCCAAAATCAACTGCTACCAACTGGGAAGAAACCTAATATCAAGCAACAACCTCCAAATGGAAACAAAACACTAAGGAAATAGGAAATTCAGAGGAACTGCATTATCATGCCTAATATCCAATCTGTGGAATTAAATCCTGAAAAGATAAGAACAACAGAAGATCACCTCACCTTTGGAAAACAACTGAAAACCTGATTATTCAACACACAATGATTAGTACAAAATGGGTACATCCCACAACATCACAATGAACCGAAGACCAACTGACAGTACAGTCCCTGGAACCAACAATTAAACAACCATACCGTACTAACCACTTACCATCCCTGCTCCTCGTTCCTCTCTGGCACCCCCCGCACACACACACACACACACATAAATCAACAGGCAAGCCCTACCTCACACAAAAACTGCAGCGATCAAACAACCCATACACTGGCCGTTGCCCCTCCAAAAGGATTGCCGCAGTGCACATCCTCCAAACAGACTCAGAAACCTGACATACATAGACACCAGACCTGGTTATACATGCACCAAAAAATGAGCACAACTTCTATCCTATCTCTCTTCCCTCACTAACCTACCCAACCCACTTTCTTGCAGACCCACATGAGTCCCTGGAGACTATGCTAATGGTAATGGTGTACAGTATAAATAAACTTAACAAACATAACATCACAAGTTACAAATGCACAAAAACAGATAATGTAACTCTTCCTCGCCAGCAGAGGCAGTCCTTGCTACCCATGCCATCAACTGCCCAGTAAGAGAACAGATAAGCAGCAAACCAAAATGAAATTTGTTTTATGAAGTCCTCAGTCTCATGTTCACTATCTGGGCAATGTGTACTGTTCAGGCACCCATTTCCCTTTATTCACAAACTAGTTTTGGTCGAAAGGGATTAATATGGACTTCAGTGTATCACGATCAGGGCACTGCCAATAGCAGGTCTTCAGATGTAGAGTATATGTTATTGGAGGCATATAACAATGAGGATTAGACAACCTGTCAAAAGAAGATTGGTAATTTCATTGGCCAGAAATGATCTCAAGCTGGACATCTTCTGTGCGACCTAAAGACACATACATTTTTCCATGATCGTTCCTGGAGCCAATTTTGGCCAGTCGGCATTCAATGCACTGGCAAGAATGCTAACCAGAGGATCACATAGCAGGAGATGTGGAGATATATTAAACCTTCTGAGAAAAGAAGGCAGTTGGATGAAAGCCAACACAACACTTCCTTGGCAGGGGCATAGCTTGCATTGGGGGCGGGGTGAGCACAGTATTAAAATGCCTTCCAGGAGGTTTTGGAGGTTATGTTCGGTTGTGTGTGAGATGACCATTGGCTCACCTAGAGAACAGTCATGCCTTTGGTGCATCCATAATAAAGTTCCCTGCTATGTTCTTTTGTCTTTCAAGTCGTGCCTAGGAGGCAGCAATTAATTGGAAACTCCTGAAAGGCCAAGGTATTGTTCAGCAACCTTTCACTTGTTAAATTCCAAATCTTCCTGCAAACTGCTAGATGTCACTGTGTGATGGCCCACCTACCTTTTAAAAGAAATGACCAATCGACCTCTTGCATTCGATTCATTTTTAGAACAAAAGTAAAGCAAATTATTGAAAACTATTGTAAAATGTCCCATAACCACTTATTGTTTTAATTTTATTATTTTAGTGTGTGGAACTGCACACCTTATTCACAAAATGTGCAACAAAAAGCGAAATGCCTGTTTTAAACAATTATTACATCATTTAAAAAAATAATAATAATGCAGCACTCAGAAATTTACAGAAACCTCCAGTTGCCAATGCTTCATATGGGTAGCACATCCAGCCCTGCCTCCTTTACATGCAGTCTTCACTTGGTACTAGTTGCTTTTCACATTTTAGCTAACAGCATTTTGCATTTGGAGATGTGTGGGTCTCACCTCATGGGGAAATCAAAACTACAAGTCCCATAATGCAAAGTGCCCAGGGGTGGATTGGGAACCACACAAGGCCTTGGAAATAATTTTCAAAGAGGCCCCATATTACATATTTTCAGCTAGTCCAACCCTCTTCCTGTGAGAAAATTTCGGGAAAAAATAGGTTACCAGATAAAAGAGGGCCGGGATGCAAAGGCCAACCAGGATATCTCCAGAGTTCCCTTTAGGCCAGCCACCCCTGAAAGTGGCAGTGACTCAAAAGCCAGGGTTGATTGCCATTTGTAGGGGGCCCAAATCATGCCATTAAACACTAGTATTTGGGTTGTGAGTTTTAATGAAGGGGTTATGTTAGATGGCAAAGGTGGGAAGTAGTTTGTCAATGTTATCAGCTTTATATATGAAAGTTCATGCTTAAAACCCTAGGAATAGTTTATCACCCAGTAGACCTATGTCTGTGTTTCCTTATTTCAGCAATAGTTATTATTACAACCAAACATAATGGTAAATTATTTTATTGACATTGGATGATAAAAACCCACATCAGCCTTACCAAGATTCAAACGTGTGACATAGGGATTACACATATATTTGCAGTAGGTATTCAAAACAATTAGCTATATTTCCATCATTGTTCTGCATGTTAGGATATATCCTTATATAAGCATGCATCTGAAAACTGCAGACTCGTCAAACAGTCCAACATATTTCACCAAGTGTGTCAATTTCTCAGATAGTTACTCATGGTAAATTAGCAGAGCCTACTGATCTCAGCAAACAAACACAGTTGTTTCCATTCCTTGTTTTTGAAATTGTATCAAGGAGAACTACACACTTTCATTTTTAAATCACATACTTTCCAGGATTGCTTTGTAATCATTTTACAGACATTCTCTCTGTTGTGTTCTTTTGTCCTTTCAGAGTGAATGATAATTGTTTTGCCTAACACGTTTCTATTATTAATGTTTATATATTTTTAGGTTAATTTAGCTTGCGGTTTAATGCTTTAGCATGGCTTTTGAAAGACAAACATGCATAATTGAGTGCTGGTGCATGATTATAGATGCAATGGGATGAGATATAGGCTACTGCTTAAATTGCAGTATTTGGAACCAAGAAACATGGACTCACGTTCTGGCTTACCCACATGCCCAAAGTATTTTATCCCGGGCAAAGCAATTTACATAACCATGTCTTTTTAGTTGTAGGTATTAAGTGTCACTGAAAGTGCTCCCTTTAAGATGAAACTATTGTCAATAAGAGCTTTAACTTAAGAGCTTGAAATAGGGGCTTTGAATGAGGGTCTCTAATTCTTTTCAATGCAGATAGCATATGTGGATGGATTTGTGTGTTGTTTGGCTATGTGTCCCACCCATTTAACACCGATCTCTAAGAAGAATCTACATGATTTTCCTCCCATTGCCACTCATCTTCCCTCAAACCACACTCCTTTTTGCACTCTTTACCTGAATATGTATTGCGTGATTCATGTGTCAGTCATTATTACATACAAAATGGTGGCTGCCATGTGTTAATGTTATTAAAAATATATTTTATTTGATTGATGCTTTTAAAGATATTTACTGCATCTTTTAAGTTATAAAACATATTTTAATGTATTTGGTTTTCACAATAAAAAAAAAGTTACTGTTAAAGATACATGTTTTGTAAAATGGCTTTCAAATTGTCCATGTACTGATTTGTTGGTGATGTTTTAGTGTGTTGTGATGTAAACAGGAATTGATTGGATGTGTAGTTAGTGCTATCAACATAATGTGATTGGATCAGTAGTCCGTGTTTGTTTCTACAAGTAAGCCATGTTTCTATATTCGAAATTGATCTCACATAAGAGGTTTCCTTTCTACATGCCTGTTCAATTCCCTTCTACATTTACAGAAACCTAGTAACTGTAAAGTTATGGCCTCATGTGCACCATTGTACCTTTTGAAATGTGATGCCAATGGAAATGTGCAAGCAGACTAGATAAACACAGATCTCAGGCTTTGCACACGGCTGGATGAGGAGGGTGTAACACTGCAGGGCCCTGACTCTGCCACATAAAGACACATGTTTGCGCCTGTGGGCTCCCCCGAGAGAGAGTACCATTGGAATCAAAGTTCTTCTAGTTACTTGCAACGGGTGGGGGGGCGGACCCCTCCTTCAGACTACAGCTCACAGTGTCTTCAGTGTTATACTTTAAAGTACGTATACAATAGGTGTATACAATAGGTAGGCAATACGCTGATGTAAAATTAGCCTACACGGAGACAATACTTCTAGCACCAAAAAAGTGGCAGACAATTGCTTGAAACCAGATGAAGAGGCCGGAAAACTGTTTTTGCTTGTGCATCTACCAATGGTCCCACATAGCATACGCTCTGTTACACTAACTGGGTCGAGCTGAGGGTTTTCCCACTAGAAGGTGCCGATGGTCCTCTCTACCCTCTTCCTTTAAATCATGTGTCCTTCATACTGCCCAGTGCAGCAGGACACACCATGCATAAATGGGCCTGTATTTCACTGGGATTCCACCCCCTCTCCTCTAAGCCCTAATTCCACATGAGTTGCGGGGGCAGGAAGGGAGGCTGAGCACCAGGCAGCCCTGGGAGCCAGAACTGCAGGCAAGCGCTGCAGCAGCCACAGCATGGACACCTACGGGGTAATCCAGAATGAGATCATCTCTCTGAAAGGTGAGGTAAGGGGGTCATAAAAGGTCAGGGGCTTTGAACTTAACTACTGTACAGTGACCCCACAATCAAGCTCTCTGATTGGCCCCCACCCACAGGTTGCTGTGCTGCCCTCCTTCGCACCTGAACTGCGATCTTGGGGGCAGTGGAGGGGGTGCAAATTGTGTGTGCATTGTCGGGGTACCAGGCGCTGATCACCCTGATGCTCCTCTGCTCATTTCCTCGGCCATGTGTGTGGGGCTGGGAAACGATCAGACATGTGCGTGCAGTTTATTTTACAATACATGCTTGATTTAGAAAGAAGTGAAACAGACTTGGGAAATGTGCAGCCAACGAACGATCATTATAAAATGACAAGAAGAATGCAGGCCCCCAGGGACCAACACCACTGTTCCAACTCTTTGCACACATTTTAAAAACGAGTTGACATCTAGGAGAATTCAATTGAATCTGGACGTAGGCAACCAGCACAGAGGTTTGTAAAATAAATGTCCAGGACTAGGAAAGGTGATTGGTTAATATGGACACAAGTGGTCCCCGTTTGCATCTTCTTTAGTGGTTTGAGTGGTGTGCACGTTAATTGGTAGCACTCATGTCTGACCTCTAATTAGGGGAATTAAATACGTCACCACCCATCCCAAAACACTGGCAAAGCATGCTAATGTATTAGAGCTGGCCTTTCGTGTCCGCACCCACCCTTTTTCCTGTTACAGAAAATCTGTGTCAACGTGGATTTCACTTTGAACCAAGTGTTTTCTCTACTGTTCACCTTCAGGATATAAGGTACAAGCCTTAAAATCAGCTAGTGGTATGTCACAAGTTGTACCAGGGACACCATTAAGAACAACCTCCTTTTTTGACCTCATCCTTACCAATTAATGAACTAGAAAAGGCCCCCTTCCAACAGACCAAAGGAATTAAGGGATATAGAATATCTAGTGTGCCACACCCCATGTCATGACAACAACCCATAGCTTTATATGCTGCCTCGCAGAGATTAATGTAAACATGGTAAACACCCTTTCAGATATCTTACCCTCTTCATTCATGTTCTAATCAGAGTGATAAACAAGTAATATTTCAAGGGCAACATTAGCAGTCTACGATGAGGGTACTTATGTTCAAGCATAGGTACAGCAAACATTTCATAAATAGCAGCCACGTGGAATGTATACTGGACATAGTATAACTGCGGGACACAGATTTTATGACAAAGGTACACATAATCCAGAATAGTCAAACAACTCAGATTAGCTGCCTCGAAGACAGTAGAAGTGTTCAAGCATGGATACAGGCTACCAATGGGAAGCAAGGATAAAACTACACATACCATAGCATAGAGAGTGGATGACGATTTTAAGATACCAGGAAGGTGTCTGTTTCCAGACAGACTGAGATAGAAGTGGGACATGGTTTTCAAGCAGTGTTGCCATTTGAGAGCAAAGAAACAGGTGGCTTTGGTGTGTAATATATAAATGCTCACTGTCATTATACAGGAGCAACACTATTTATAGCTAGTGAAACCATGAGTGAGTCTTTTTTGAAGATCTTACCCTGAGAACGAAATCACTCTTAAGGGCTAACAATTTTGAAAGGTTTAGGGATTTGCAATTTTGACAGGTGAGGAGATATAAGATGAAATGAGACACCCAGGATCACACATTGATTAAGAGGTGAAGATGGGATTCGTACCCACTCTGCAATTTATGCTCTTTACCAATTTCTTTTCTAGTTTTTACCCTGAAATAAAATAATCCCATTTTACAGAACTGACTTGGAAAATACTAAAATCACATAACCCAATATAAACATTAAAAAAATAAAATAATAATATATAAAAAAAAACGTTATAGAAACATATGCAAAATGGGAATGATTCTAGCTTCATTGCCTCCATCATCAAGGAAAGTATATAAATACCAGCATACTGATGGGTGTAATATGATAGGTTATTTATAACAAGCTTAATACCCAGATGTTTCTAAACGGGGACCTGGGGATCGAACCTGTGTTGCTCAGTGTCGTCTTGCTTCCAAGGCAAGCACGTTGCCCCTGAGCTATCCTCCCGAGACTATGCATGTGATCTTAAAAGATTTCAGATAGGTTTCTCTTTTGTATTTTAAAGCGTTAAATACACCGCAGACACAGGCCTGGGCGATGGTATTTAAAAGGGTGCAGAAAAACCTTTGAATTGTACAAAAAAGCAAACCGTTTTGTTGTCACATAAGCAGACCTTAAAATATGCTTGTAAGAAACCTACAATATCTTGTCTGCTCTCTTCTGTCTAGAACTCCTTCTACTCAAATGGCCTAGATGTTAAGAAAGATAAGGTAATTGGCCAAACAATGCCACCAGTATGTGAGAAGTAAACCTTTTCATAGAAGGCAGTGCAGTACTGTCAGTAATATAAGATTTGTCCAGGATCACTGTATCATCTGTTGGCAAAGCCAGGAAGCAAGCATGAATGCTTTGGTTCCACAGTCTGGAATTTGGTTACATAAACACCTCTAACACTTTATTGTCATCATTAGAGGGGCCTGCCTATGTTTTAGAACCCCCCATCTAAACAAACCAATTGCAAGACCTTCACCATACTGACGCTATGTTAGTTTCTATAGCATACGCTATCCAGTGCTGGTACATCGGTGATGATAACACCTTGAGTGCTATAAAATAAAGTACATATACATGCAGGCTTAAAAACTTCATACATTCAAAATGCTGAGTCAGACTTGCTGCAATTTAGTAATCTTGCATATGAACGCATATCTCAGCAATGAGTGCTTAACACACTGAGCTATCCTCTGAACCATAGGGGCACTCAAATTTATCAAAATGTATTTCAACTTTGACTATTGCACATGATCAATATAATCCCCACAGAAAGGTGAGAATGCTACAGTTGTTGTGCCACGCAAAATATGTATACCGCATTGAACATAGCATTACAGGATGAAAAGTTCAGAAGAACATGTACTTGTCAACAACAGACAGAAAATAGGTTTAGCCTTAGCAGCACACCATAGAAAATCCTGATGTGTGACACTTCATTTTGAAACTGACTTTTTTTTTAAAGAAGGCTCCTTCTTGGGGCCCCCTCCAGGGTGAAGGCCTGGGGTAAGTGCCCCTTTTGCCCTCCCATAAAGACGTCTATGAACTAGACACATGATAATCTGATCATTCAACAAGAATAGCATAGAGTAAATAATGTATTATACCTGATCACAGAAACCACACTTTTTACCATCCCTAATTTGGCATGTTTTCTTTTTTTATTTTTCAATCTATACTTAAAATGTAATGCATTATGATCAGGAAAACAATTCAGGCATTTTAAATACACATTAAGGAGTACATAGTTTGCTATTTATTATACAAAGAGTTTAATACATATTAAATATGTTACACAAATGGTTTCTGACATACTTGCAGAGTAAGCACTTTGAGACTCTTGACCTCACCTTGGGGACTGCAGATGTTTAGCCTCACTGACCACGACCGTTGACCTTTGTTTGATATGAGCCCCTTAACTTTCTGTGAACTGCCAACTCCTGTGCCCAGCACCTACAAAGGTGCGATCGAACGGTTACATCCACAGGGATATATACAGACAGGTATGCTCCCATTGGTGTCATTAATTTTACATGATTGTAATGCATTGCATCTCTCCTTGGGGGCCTCTGTGCAATGCCCCTTCACTGTCTAGGCCTCTCTGGATGCCGGCACACATATCTGTTTGATAAACCTGAGTTCAATCTTCATACCCATTCAGTTTGTTGTTTTCTCTCTGACAGACAGTGTGTGTGCTAGTTAACCCACCCACCCGTCCTCCATTCTCTCTACCCCCACCCACTGAAACCCCAACTGCCATTCTCTCTACCCCACCCTCCATACCCCACACTCTACACCCACCCATCTACCGTACCTCCACTCTCTATCCCACCCACCTGCCATACCCCCACTCTCTTTCCCCAACCATCCATCCTACCCACTCTCTTTCCCCCACCCACCTCCCGCTCTCACTACCCCACCCACCCACCATATCACCACTCTCTTTCCCCAACCATCCATCCTACCCACTCTCTTTCCCCACCCACCTCCCGCTCTCACTACCCCACCCACCCGCCACACCCCCACTCTCTTTCCCCAACCATCCATCCTACCCACTCTCTTTCCCCCACCCACCTCCCGCTCTCACTACCCGACCCACCCACCATATCCCCACTCTCTTTCCCCAACCATCCATCCTACCCACTCTCTTTCCCCACCCACCCCCCGCTCTCACTACCCTACCCACCATACCCCCACTCTCTTTCCCCAACCATCCATCATACCCACTCTCTTTCCCCACCCAACCCCCGCTCTCACTACCCCACCCACCCGCCATACCCCCACTCTCTTTCCCCAACCATCCATCCTACCCACTCTCTTTCCCACACCCACCTCTCGCTCTCACTACCCGACCCACCCACCATATCCCCACTCTCTTTCCCCAACCATCCATCCTACCCACTCTCTTTCCCCACCCACCCCCCGCTCTCACTATCCCACCCACCCGCCATACCCCCACTCTCTTTCCCCAACCATCCATCCTACCCACTCTCTTTCCCCACCCACCTCCCACTCTCACTACCCCATCCACCCGCCATACCCCCACTCTCTTTCCCCAACCATCCATCCTACCCACTCTCTTTCCCCCACCCACCTCCCGCTCTCACTACCCGACCCACCCACCATATCCCAACTCTCTTTCCCCAACCATCCATCCTACCCACTCTCTTTCCCCCACCCACCTCCCTCTCTCACTACCCCACCCACCCACCATACCCCACTCTCTTCCCCCAACCATCCATCCTACCCACTCTCTTTCCCCCACCCACCTCCCGCTCTCACTACCCCACCCACCCACCATATCCCCACTCTCTTTCCCCAACCATCCATCCTACCCACTATCTTTCCCCCACCCACCTCCCGCTCTCACTACCCCACCCACCCACCATATCCCCACTCTCTTTCCCCAACCATCCATCCTTCCCACTCTCTCTCCCCCACCCACCTCCCACTCTCACTACAATACTCACACTCTCTCTGCCCCACCCCACTCTCTCTAACCACCCTACTCCCACTCTCTGTACCAGATCCACCCACTGTACTCCCACTCTCTCTACCAGACCCTACCCCCACTCTCTCTACCTTACCCACCCTACCCTCACTCTCTATTCCCCACCCCCCCACTATCCACCCACCCACCCTTCCCCTACTCTCTTCGTACCCACCCTATCCCACACTCTCTTCCCCAACCACCCTACCCCTACACTCTCTTCCCTAGCCACCCACCCTTTCCCCACACTCTCTTCCCTCTCATCTGCTACCTCTACTCTCTCTACCCCCACTCGCTACCTCCACCAAACCTACTCTCAACGTCTCACACAATCTCTGCCACTCTCTCTATCCCCACCCAACCTCCCCCATCTCTTTATCCTCACCCAACCACCTCCACTCTCTCTAACACCACCCACCCAACTCTCTCTACAGCCCACTCACCCACCTCACCGCCACTCTCTACCCCCTCTCATCCTTCCTCACACACACTTGCTTTATTGCTTACCCTCTCACTCTCAAACTTTCTCACGCATATTTCCTCTTGCTCATCATCAATAACACCCTCTCTAAATCACGTCCTTCCTTGTTCTTTTCTGCTTCCTTGTCATTCTCTTGCACAACCACACCCCTTATCACATCCTGCTTTGAAACTGTGCACCCTCCTCCTTGCACCCTGGTACCTATACATGCAACTAACAGCACTAAACTTCAAAACGTAGCTACTGAACTTGGTGGTGTCTTATCTATAATGTGCATTACAGAATAATACTCATTCATGCAAAGTTTAATAGACTACTATGTTGTGCCATACAAAATGAGACAGACAGTTTAAATAGTGCATACAACAGGCTGCATTCTATCTTATCCCACTCATGCAATGTCAATACCCCGTCTCCGTCTCCATATTGATAGATGCATAAAATGATACTTTAATGTTTGGGGGTGGGTGGGAATTAGAGTCCCATTCCGAATACCGCGCGCATGAATTAATGTGATTATGGCCATGCGTGTCAGAACTGCCCTACACATGAAATGACGCATGCATATTCACAGTTCACATCTTTAAAAAACAAGTTGCCCACATACATTTGTGGGTTACTAGTAGGAGAGCGAACCATCGCAAACCTTCCTTCTAACGACCTTCCCTTTTCCATCCTGCGAGGAGGTTAAACTGCCGATTACTGCTCAGAAACAGAAATAATACTTCTTCCCATCCTCGCTCGAAAAAGAAAATAAGTCTGTTCTAGAAATTGGAAGAAAAAAACACCTTTTCTATTTCTACTATGAGTGCGCGTTAAAAATAGGAAAACACTATTTTCCATTTCTAGCACCAGCACCAACACATTCTAGAAATTCTAGCACAAGGCGATGCTTGTGCAGGAAATAGTAACCATGTCTTATTCTTTTTTCTGCCGTCAGAGGGCGCCCTCGCATTATAAATAGAAGACATGTTGTGAAATAGATTAAAAACAATGCTCTGCGTGAGCTGCCACCCTTCTCTCGACTGCAGGGCTCTTGTCTGCTTTGAATCCTGAAAGCTTTGGGGTTGAACATTGAAGTGTCTGGACGTTTCACAAACCTCCAACCACCTGAAATTCAAGTGGTTTGAGTTTCTCTCTAATGGTTCAAGCATGCTTACTACTGATATACATCCTGTGAATGTAAGGACATATGAAGAAGATATGAGGGCACATCAATCATAGTACGATATACTTATTATTCAATATAAAAGTATATACAATCGTGCTGGTTCCTTACCCTTTATGCAATCCTTTGTATCTGGGTACAACCCATTTCTGTTTTGGGAATCTCACAATCACTTACTCTGCCCCCTGTCCCCAAATATAGTAAACTAGACCCCTGGCATTTAGATAACCAGTCCAGCTCTCCCAGGACTGCGCTGCCACAGGGAATACCTATATATGACACAGTTTCACCTCTGCTCCACACTGCCACAGGGGAAGCAAAGTATCCCATCAAGAAGGCAAGCTATGACCAAGACCCGAACTGATAACTGTTGTGATGATGTTTCTCTTTGGGAGCAGAGAGAGCTAGTGTTGATGACATAGGCAGAGCAGGGTGCCTCTATGATGTCATTGGAATGTTCACTTGCATGTGATATTTACGTTCTAAATTTGTCAGTTGATGGAGGTTTTGATGGGGAAGGATCTCGTATGCTCGGGGGTCTTTCTTGCTTTCATGTATCTTAAATAAATGCGAAATCAACTTACCAGTGTCTGTGTGCTGCTTCACAACAATGGCGACGAGGTAAAGTGAAGGCAGGTGAAGTGAAGGCAGACCCAGACCCCCGTGAAGTTGAAGTATCGACCGTCTGCATCAGCACGGAGCAACGACCGCAGCTGTGGACCCTTCCGGATCGAGAGACTCTCCAGGCCACGTAGCTGCTGTTTACGTTCCTCACGGCACATATCCTTCCCACCCAGGACTTGTGCGGGTTGTCCGGGCCACTCCGCAGATGCGTTGAGCAGCCCGCGGGGAACCCGCCTCTGTTTCTCCCTGTGCTGCCGTGGAGGGAAACTCGTATTTTCCTGGATCCGAATCCCCTGGAAAGTGGGGACTGCTCCGCCCAGCTGCGGCGTCGAGCGGAAGAAAAGAAAGGGAAGCTCCGCAGACGCGTTGAGCAGCCCGCGGAGGGGGGGGGGGTGCCCGCCTCCGTTCCCCTGTGTGCGCTGCTGAGGAGGAAAACCTGTCGAGCGCGGCTCCTCTGAACTTGTTTGTATATCGTGATGATGTCATCGCCTTGTCCACCGAAGTAGAGTAAGTGGTGTTTATCCTTCACCTTCTCTGACTGTAATCGCCAAAGAGCCCCTTCGGATTGCTCCACGAGTAACTACCGTAGTGTGCATAACAGGTGGTTAGGCAAATCAACTGAGACTGTGTTTCCTAAATACCGTATATCGTATAGTAAATGGGCAATCAATAATGAGGTTTAAAACACATGCGGTTTCGATTTAAAAGCAATGCCACACAGCGTCGTAGAGTAACAGACAAATATCTATTGACTAAGAAGGAGTTGTGCCTATATACATATATATATATAAATATATATATTCAAAGAAAAAAAGTTGGAAGAGGAGTTGTGCTAAGAGTTAATATAAGTAAAAGGGAGATACTTGGGGACACAGCCACCTCAAACCACACCAGCTGTACGTTTCGTCATTCAGGCAGTCATGGCAGGTCTACCAGGCATATCAGGTCCTCCCATTTTTATGCCGACTCCAGGAATGGCAAAGATTGCTTGGCAGCAATGGCGCAAAGGTTTCATGCACTATATGAGGGCGGCTGGTGCTATGTCATATTCTGGTGAGAGGAAGCTGGCCTTGTTGTTGCATTTTTTGGGCTTTGAAGGCCAGAGAATTTTTGACACACTACCACAACCAGAAGGAGACGGTAGTGTGGATAATTTGAATGAATTTGAAAGTGCATTGTTGAAACTTGACAAGCATTTTAATCCTAAAAGGAGCACAATCTTGGAGCGTTACAATTTTCGCATGCGAGTTCAAGCACAGGGGGAGTCTGTTGAAGATTACGTCACTGCTTTGCGGCATCTGGCCTTAACGTGTAAATTTCAAGATAGCTTTGATGAACATATTCGAGATCAATTCATGACACATTGTCGATCTAACAAAATACGGGAAGAGTTATGGCTAAAAGATGAACCAAGTTTAGATGAAGTATTGGATTTGGCTAAAAGAGTAGAGCATTCTTTAGCATGTGTAGCCAAGTTATCTAAAAATGAAGGAGAAGATACTAAGGAAGCAAAACCAGAGGTAATGAACATAGCGGAAGGAAAGAACAAAAGAAGAGGAAGAAATAGACAGTCAAGCAGGAACATTCCGGAGGAAAGAAGGAGTCAGAATATTTGTCAGAAAGATGAGAAAAGAGAGGAGAGGAAAGATGATAGACTCTGTTATCGTTGCGCTAGTGCAACCCATTTTGCATCCTCTGTAGTCTGCCCAGGACGAAGGACCGTTTGCACTAAGTGCAGAAGGAGAGGACATTTTATGTCATGTTGCAAGAATTTTCAATTTGGGCAAGATAACCAAAGAAAAGTATTTTATGTGAATGAAGAGGAGGATAGGAAATCGTCAGATGACGATGTTGTTGTTGTACCTTCTCAGAATGTTATTGTCAATACAGTTAATGTTGTTGGTAAGGGTGATGAAGAGGATGACTGTGAGCGTCCATATGCTACTGTGAATGTTAATGGTTTCAAGTTGTCATTAATGGCCGACTCCGGGTCAAAAATAACACTTATTTCTAGAAGTGTATTTGAAGCAGAGATGAGAGGGAATGTATCAGCACTGTCGAAACCGGACATAAGTCCAGGAAGTTACAATCAAGATCAAATTGAGTTGTTAGGGTACGTGTGGAGTAAGTTTGAATTTAAAGGTCGATGTTGTGATGGAAAGGTGTATATCACTAAGAAAGGACAATCTCTACTAGGATGGAGAGAACAAAAGAATTTGGGAATAAGACTTGATCCCAACCATCCAGACCAAGTCCTACAAGTTTCCGAAGAACCCGTGAGTCATGGGAAATATATGTCAGAGTATAAGAAAGTGTTTGATGAGTCTCTGGGAAGAATAAAAGGGTTTCAACACCAGATAATTTTGAAGAAGGATAGCGTACCTGTAGTGGCTAAGCTCAGACCTGTGCCGTTTGCTTTACGAGGCAGTGTAAAAAGGGAATTACAAAAGTTGTTGGCATCAGGTGTAATTGAGAGAGCTGGGGGAGTAGAGTGGGTTTCCCCAGTTGTAATAGTGAAGAAGAGTTCAGGGGATTTGAGGATGTGCGTTGATATGCGTGAGTTAAACAAATGTGTGTTGGTGGACAGGCATCCCCTGCCCAACATGGGAGAGTTATTGACCAGGGTGGGCGGGGGAAAGTATTTTTCTAAACTGGATATGGCATCAGCATATCATCAAGTGGAGTTGGAGGAGGCCTGTAGGAAAGTCACTGCATTTATTACACATGAAGGTGTGTTCCAATTTAGGAGGATGCCATTTGGATTGGCATCCGCCTCTTCAGTTTTCCAGAAGATCATGGATCGTTTGTTGAGAGGGATGAAGGGTGTTTTTTGTTTTCAGGATGATGTATTGGTGAGTGGAGAGACTTTAGAAGAACATGACAAAAATCTGTGCAAGGTGTTGAAGATGTTTGAGGAGAGGGGTATCACGGTGAAAGGGGAGAAATGTAAGTTTGCTGTGACGAGAGTGGAATATCTGGGTCATGAAGTGTCGGAAGATGGGATAAGACCCAAAGAAGACATGGTGAATTCTATAAGAAACATAGAAATGCCTAGAAATAAAAGTGAGCTTCGTTCATTTCTAGGAATGACAGAATTTTACCAGAAATTTGTTACAAACTATGCCGATAAGGTTCAGGAATTAAGGAAAATTTTGAGAAAGGGTGCTGACTTCGTGTGGAATAATCGATGTGAGGAAGAGTTCAATAGCATCAAAGAAGATATAGATATGGCTCGTCCGTTAGGATGTTTTGACACTAGGAAGTCTACCATTATTACTGTTGACGCCAGTGAGGGTGGTTTGGGAGCCGTATTGTCTCAGAAACAAGTTGATGGTTCTGAAAACATTATAGCTCATGCGTCAAGAGGTCTCAGAGGAGCAGAGATGAGATATTCGGTCATTGAGAAAGAGGCTTTAGCTTGTTTCTGGGCTGTTGAACGTTTCAAGAGTTTTGTGTGGGGAGTGGAATTTACAATTCGCACTGATCATAAGCCTCTAAAAGCAATATTTGAAAATAAGGGCCTTGACAAAGTTTCACGCCGGGTGGCAGGTTGGGTCACCAGGATGCAGACGCACTGTTTTAAAATAGAAGTCATCCCGGGAAAGGGAAATATTTTAGCAGACAGCCTGTCCAGGATTAGAGTTGCAAACTCTGAGAATGTGAAGAATGAGGATTTAGAATTAGTATTTGTTAATACTGATGGCATAGTCTCCAAACCAGAGTGGTTGGAGGGTATGAAAGAAGACCATGTGATCAACAGAGTAATTCCATATGTTGTGTCTGGATCATGGCCAAATAAGCAGGCATTGGAGGAAGATACAAAGCCATATTGGGAAGTGAAGGACGAGTTATCTGTAAATGAGGATATTTTGTTCAGGTGGGGTAGGGCTGTTGTCCCCATTGGATTGAGGAAGAAGGTTATAGAATTAGCACACAGCGGTCACATAGGAGTTACTAAGACAAAGGGTGTTTTGAGGGAAGACTATTGGTGGCCAGGATTTGACAAGGAAATAGTGGCAGTTCTGGCAAATTGTCAGTTTTGTATCAGGAGTGGTAAGGGCATTGTAGCCAGGAAACAGCCATTGGTGGATGTTGGTCTACCATCCAAGATATGGAGCGATATTGCCATGGACATTCTGGGTCCTGTGGAATTAGGCTATGGTCGCAGAAAATATGTTGTGTTGGTTGTGGATTTATTTTCCAGGTGGACAGACTTTAAAATTGTCAGAGACATCACGGGAGAGAGCATGATCAGGGTTTTACAAGACATTTTTGCTAATGAAGGCTTACCAGAAACTGTTTTGACAGACAATGGTCCCCAATTTATAGGAGAAGGTTTCACCAACTATTTGAGGAGATGTGGAGTGAGACACAAGAGAACTTTGTTATATCATCCTGAATCAAATGGTGTTGTTGAGAGGATGAATAGATGTGTAATGGAGAGTGTGAGGATGGGAGAGGAGTGTGGTTTGGACAAATTAGCCATGATAGAAAACAGGATGTGGGCTCTTAGAATGGCACCACATGCTGTTACCGGATTATGCTCGTTTGAGCTTATGAGGGGCAGGAAGCCGTTTTCTATAACGTGCCCACCTTGGCTTGGTAGGAGTAGGGAGTCTGACCTGGTGGTAGATCTGGTAAGGAAGTCTCTGGTAAAAAAAAAATCAGAATGGGTCTTGCGTGAAAATATGAGAAGAGGAAATAAAGAATTGCGGGTGGAATGTGGAGATTGGGTCAGGATAAGGAAAGGGTTTCTCAAAAAGAAAGGGGATTCCCTTTATTCGGACCCGGTCAGAGTGGTGGCAGTCATGAAGGGTGCGGTACGTGTGACCGGTGGGCAGGTGTGGAACAAGAGTAGGATAGCTACCGTGAAGAGGGGTCATGTGTGAAAGGAGAACGCTTTTGTATAACAGACACTTGGGAAAAGAAATTTTTAATGTAGTTGTTTGAGTGAGTTGAAGAATTCTAAATAAAAAAAATTTAAAAAAAAAATGAAATGAAGGGAGATGTGTTGTGATGATGTTTCTCTTTGGGAGCAGAGAGAGCTAGTGTTGATGACATAGGCAGAGCAGGGTGCCTCTATGATGTCATTGGAATGTTCACTTGCATGTGATATTTACGTTCTAAATTTGTCAGTTGATGGAGGTTTTGATGGGGAAGGATCTCGTATGCTTGGGGGTCTTTCTTGCTTTCATGTATCTTAAATAAATGCGAAATCAACTTACCAGTGTCTGTGTGCTGCTTCACAACAATAACCAAGGGACCATTGGTGGAAAGTACTTTCACAAAGCCAAGTGGACTCTGGAGGTGACAAAACTCATGGGGAATATGTCCAACCACTTAACCTTTGGGTGCATTTGTTCATGTTTGTGGGCTTCTGACGTGAAAGCTTCCCTACCTCTTCCTCAGTGCTGTGAGGGGGCCTTACTGTGGCATAAAGTTCTGACCAAAGCCTGTCAAAGCCTCATGGTAAAGTCAAAGCATAGTGACTTAACCCGAGAAAGGGGGGGGGGCAGTCTGTCTACATACAGAAGTATAAACACCTGGTGCTTCCCCCCCCCCTTACTTACACTATTAACGAGTCAACAATCAAAACAAAAGATCAAACAATTCTTGTATGTTCTTTTTCTGAAACCAATTGTTTATGCTTCCTGTTACATTCAAGGAATCAGCAGATGACCTTAACCCTTTTGAAGTCCTCTGGTTACTTTTATTGTGTTAGCAAAGGGATTAAGGTTGACTGAACCAACAATGGTGGGATTTGAACCATGTATTATTCCACAAAGTCCTTCACTTCATCAACGTCCAGGATCCACCGTCTTTCCTTTTCTCCTCTAGTTCAAAACTGCCTCTGAGGCAAGTCAAAGAGTCACTCACAGTCTTTGGGAATGTATAGTGTCCAGATCACTTGTTTCTTGGTTTTGTGTCTTTTTTTGTTTGTGAGGGGGTGCTTCGTACATTGCATTTGCCCTCCTTGAATAGAATACCAGTACCTCTACACGGCACGGCACCTTAAGTCGTCCAGTGGTGGCCGTGTCGCAGATGCTGTTCAAAGAGATGGACTCCAGGGTACCTAACACTTTTTCCTTCGGTTTCCTGTCCTTCTTTAGTCTCAAGTCTCAAGTTCAAGCGTTTTCAGATGTTATTTCTACCATAAAGCACACGCACAATTAAAACAATAATAAATACTGTTATATAAAACATAGACTTACATATGAACCATTCAAGTATAAAGCCAATACAAATACGTTATCGATACCGCACGTATTAGAACAAATGTAACAGTTTAGGCATTACATTAAAACACATTGTTTAAATAACCTGTGACTGGTTTCTGGGCACGAAAAACAGGCCGTGCAGCTATCGTTCACAGCTTTTTTTTTTTACTTTCCTCAACCACTGAATCCTTTGCAAGTATAAGGTATAATTCTGGTCAAACAACAGCAATCTGGAAAACTACCACTGGATCATTAATGTACTCCAATCACAATTGTACATCTATCGCATAAATGGATGGATGCTTAGGTTGAGCCAGCTGTTGCCTGCAGACATTATTATGAATACTGGAGTATGTATCAATGTGCTTTGACGAATCTGAGGATGTCGTCCCTTCTTCCGTTTGGGGGGACATATCTCATGGGCCAGGGCGGTGTGACCACAGTACAATAGTAACCATGGGGCCAATGCACTGAGGAAGCATGACATGGGGAAGGAATCCCTTTAAAAGATTGGGACGACCATTATTAGAAAATGCGGTATGAACCCCCTTCAATTCACTGAACCTTAAATCCTCTGTCCCCCCCTCTCTAGATAGGGTTAGTGTATTGTGTTACCAAACCAGTCAAACCAACAAACATCACAGGCCTGACAGATCAAAATATACAAAGTGTTTCACATATATTGTGGAAACTGGTACTGGGAAGTAGAAGATCACTGGGAGGCTGAGGATTAACTACGAGAAGAAGCACAAGTGGTCTAGACCCTCACACTCACACTGGTTTGATCCAGGATGTCTTTTACACATCCACTCTCACCTCTCAAGCTCTACCCTGACCACTTCTTGGTCACTCCTCCATTTATTCTCATATCGACTTCACTACTCCTCTTCTTCGCTGCTGCTTGCCTCCTCTTCTCTGCTACTCCATGAATCTCCTCCACAAGTTGCCACCCCTTCCTTATCCATCTGTTTTTTTGGCCGTTCTCCAACTCCACCTCTGACCTCGCCCAAACAAAATGACATTTCCTGTTTCCTGTATCCTGCTTAAATCCTCCTACGCCCGTGAGGATTGGCTACCTTTCCCTGGATAATCTAGAGTTGTCTTCCCCAACCAGAGTGTGTATGTATGAGGGAATATCTTGAAAAGGGGGCCAAGCATGGCGCACCTTCTCTTTATATGTTCACCACATATGAAAGATGGTGGCATAGCCAGACAAGCCTTCCAGTTCATGTTCTTGGCCTCTGTTCAGTTGGGTCTACAAGTAAGGCTCTCCAGTGGGCTTTTTTGCTCATATGTTGGCTGGATGACTTTAGATGCAGGCACTTGAAAATAAACAGAAAGACATTGGCAAGTAATACATGAGGTAAGGCTGGAGATAAGGGACTACAAACATCAATTTCATAAGGAAGACTGGCTCTGGTTCTCTCCCTGGTAGGCCTCCTACACCCGTATGAGACGGGTTCTCATCCCCTCTTGACAAGGTCTGAATACAGACCTTGTCACACTGTATGAAAAAACGTTCAATATGGCTGTGCCCATACATGTCCATGCTGTCTGTCCCTGTACATGCCAATATACCCATACAGAGCATGCTCATATTTACATTGCACCTAATGCCAGTAATGATAATACAAGAAAACATGTCCATGTTGGTTCTGCCAATATATGCCAGTATCCTCACGTAAGAACACACTCTGTTTGGCTTTGCTAGCAAAAATTCTGTGTCACAATCAAAAAATATGTCCATACTCGCCGCCAGTTTAGCCGTGTAAGAACATTCAGCATGCAGGTTTTGTTCTTGATGCTTGTAAAACAATGCTGTGACACAGTAAGAAAACAGGTCTACACTGGCTGTACCAACAGATGGCAGTCGAGCAATGTAATAACACATATCATGTTTGCTTTTCACTTGATGCCCAGTAAA
The DNA here is from genome assembly GCF_040938575.1 of Ambystoma mexicanum. Lineage (NCBI taxonomy): Eukaryota > Metazoa > Chordata > Amphibia > Caudata > Ambystomatidae > Ambystoma > Ambystoma mexicanum. The sequence continues at coordinate 161,813,169 of NC_090937.1, read as the reverse complement.
AAATCAATTTGGAAGGAACTCTGAGCACTGTGCTCACAGATTAGCCCTCTGCTGTGGAGCATAGGTGACAAATAAGGATATGTCCTGTTAAGTGAAAACAAGTGTCTTGATCACTCTTTTTGCACTTTTACAGGTGAAACCTCATGTACCAAATGACCTGACCCTCTGAAGTAGGAATGTTTGGCGTGACTTCAGCAGAGTGCAGCCTGCATGCTAAGGGCCAGATTGAAATTGAGCCTAATATTTTTTCCCTTGTGTTTATGTTTTCTGACAGTGGTACTTATCGGAAGGAGACCTGATGGAGATCCACTTGATTTCAATTTTGAATGGACACATTTTTCTACAAATATTAACTTTATAACTAAGGAAAGAAGGTTAGAATGCATTTGTTGCCATTTTATAAACCGCATATTGTATTGACCTCACAGTTGATATATAAGTTACTAGTACCCAGCAAGAGTAAATCAGATTCTAACAATCAATCTGATTGACCCTTGCCGGGTCATTAACCGGCCAGGAAATACTTACCTGATGAGGAACATGGCGCGCATCCCTCGTAGTTCCTTTTCTTTCTATCGACAGGCCACCATGTTCCAAATCGCACACTGATCCACAAACCATAAAAAATAGAGAGTTTATATTTTCTCTATTTAAAAAAAAAGTTGTGTAGATCAGTGTGCAATTTGATGCATGAAAAGTACGAACAATATCTCCTGAGGAAGGGCAATGATTTCCCGAAATGCATACAAGCATATGATGCATGGATTGCTGACTTAAGAATCATGATCATTGTCATGTTGAAAATAATTTTGTCTAATATATTGTATTTACAAATTGTTTACATAAACAATTGAGATTGTTGATCTACAAATAGTTCAGTGAAATAATTCTTGAGTAGAACACTTTTTTTTAAATTAGCATTTAGTTTATTACCAACTTTCGCTGTTCCACTCCATCCATAACAATTTAAAAAAATTACCACATTATACACCCCCATTTTAAGAATGTCCAAAAGCCGTCAATCAGAGAAAGCAACACAGGCAGGGGGGTAGAAAAACAGTTAAGAAAACCCAACAATACTAATTAGTTAATAATCACAAGTCTCTATTGATCTCACATGGCCCAGTTATCACAGATAGTCCTGTTAAGCATCCTCTAAAACTCAAAAATATAGTTAGTCTTATCCATGAGGATTATGGCATCTCGCTTAATCCAGCAGGTTGGCCGTTATGTCTTTTTCACATTGTGATTTATTTATCCCAACAAGTTTATGCTCGAAGATAAGCTCTATGAATTTTACCAGGGGTCTCATTAAGCCCCGGTTTGTTCCTCCATAAAGACACTCCCACCAAGCATCTGCATCTGTTCCATAGAGTCTTACCATACGCTCATGCAGGAAGAGAGTTCTCTCAGTTCTTAGTTCTGGGCAGCAGAGAATTAGGTGTTTGACTCTTGCTGTAACTTGCAGAGCCGCCATCTATCATTTTACACCATACCACCATATCTTAACAAGGTGATCTTAGTATGTAAAATGTTCAAGCGAAATCTCAATAACAAGTCCCCGTATTTGGGGTGTGGATATGTCTTCAAGTACTGTGGGGTGTTATTCAGTTGTCCAGTGAGTAATCTAGATAGGGTGTGGATCTTTGAGTTCGGTCTTCTTGCTTCAGATTTCCATCCAGTCTGCCGTCCAAAGGGCTCTTTTGACCAATGGAGGGTTTCTGCAGAGGATATCAACTGACAGGCCTAGATCATTTAGAATACCCAGGCATCTTTCTCTCCAAAGATTTAATGCCCAGGCTGTCATGCTGTCTTCTTCCTTTTTTATGATGTGAAGCTCTGGCGGACCATCCAGGGTGTTAAGTTTGCCGAAAGTAGACAAGGCTCTCCATACAATTTGCACGTGCAGACACAGTAGGACCAACTTGTGCCTTAGGGTCACCATGGGTAGCGCCATAGCTAGTCTTAAGATCTTCTTCCAAAAGCTACCCTCCAGTTTCTCCCAGGACTCGCAGGGCAATCCCAAGTCATCCTCTGCCACATAGGTCAGTGTAGGCACTACCTTCTGTTTGTAAAAGTTGATGACAGGGTTTAGGGAAAATGTTCTGTATTTCTTCCCTATCATCATGCCTTGAGCCACCAGTTGCTTCATTTTAACCTGCAAGTTGAGCATCCAGGGCTTCTCTCAGCAGTTTGCACTAATTATAATCCCTAGGCATTTTATTTCAGGCACCGTTCTTATTTTATTTGGGCCCAGCGACCAGGTTGTTGATCTCCTACTTCTTGGTCTCGAGTTTTCCATCGTCAGTATTTCGTTTTTTCCCACATTGATTTTCAGGCCATTATTATTCACATACTTCTGTAAGGCGTCCAGATTTTTCTGAATGCCGATGGGGGTCTTGTCCAGGAGGACCAAGTCAATGGTGTATAAAAGCGAACCCGCTGAGTTTCCATTGATTTTTGTTGGGCAAGATCTAGGCGGATCTAAGATCGCCTCTACCTCTAACTCCCTCAGGGTCAGTCGTTTTACAAAGAAACTAGCTGGGGGTAGATCTCTGTCTTTGGCTGGGGCCTCCCTTTCGAACTGCCTCCCTACCACCGTGAAACTTGAGGAGAACCATCTTGGTTCCGGTAGCTCCTCAAGACCTTCCTCTTCACCTCTGCCTTTGCCCCTCTTCTCCCCTACTGATCTGCTTTCTCTCTTGGCACTGTTGCACCTGGCCACCCTCTGTCCTTCGGGCCCAGGTACCTGTTCATCCCCCCACCCTCCTGCACTGCCTCCTGGCCAACCCTTGCACTGGGGCCTGTATCTGTACCCACACAGTCCCCACCCACTTTTATGCACTTATCAGATACACCCTATCTGACTAACCTTGCACTTTGCCACTCACAGGCTGCACTACCACTGTTTTTGAGCACCATATTTATTTATTTATTTACTTATTATTTATCTTTTTCTCTCCTATGCTCTGCACTTTCCAATTTCTCCCTCCTCCCATGCACTTTCCCCCTTTTCCTTTCCCCATGCACTTGCTCGTTCTCAATGTCACTGGGCCTAGTAAGATCGTTGTTTTTGTTTTCTCCCCTGTTCCCCTCCCTTTGCCTGGTCGCGCTCTGAAACACCTGTGTACGAGCACAGTATATATAAAATATCATATCATATGTCTGAAACAAATAAGTTGTAGATGATGGGAGCTAGGGGGCAGCCCTGCTTCAGCCTCTTGCGGTTTTTATCTCCCTGGTTAGGTTCCCTTTCTGGTCAATTCTGATTTGCATCACAGTTCCGGTGTAGAGGGCTTTGATCCCGGCTAAAGAGGCCTCGGGCATCCCATTGATGACATTTTAGCCCAGTCGATGCAGGCGATGCATAGATTTCCTTTCTCTTTCTTGGACTTCATCTTAAGTAGGTTGATTAGAAACAGATTCAAATCACAGCCTACACTGCTGACAAAGCCAGTTTGCCTTGGGTCATTTTGATGTTGATACTCATTATTTTACTCCCTTGAGTAAGAGGCCTGCAAAGACCTTTCCCAGGATGTCTAAAAGGGTGATAGGGCGATAATTCCTAGTATTCCATCTATCACCCTGGGAATCACCACAGCTTGTTTCTATGAGGCCGGGATTTTGCCTCCACTTATAATCCCTTTGTACAAAGTTAAACAAAAGTCTGCCCACACTTTGGGGGCCTTTTTTAGCATCAAGTTAGTTAGCCTGTCCAAGCCAGGTGCTATCGAGTTGCTTGCCTTTGATCTGATGCTCAAAATGTCGTCTTTGTCAAAGTGGATTTCCAGGACTCATTTCTCATCGCATCTGATTCTTCTTTCACCCTTGCGCCCCTACTTAACATATCCTTGCTGATCTCTCTGTCGTTTAGCAATTGCCACACGTCCCTTGCATTTTTTGAGTCAATGGCCTGCATCATATGCTCAGCGTCATTCTGATACACAGACGCTCTGTAGCATAACATTCAATTTCTGTATTGTTGTTTCCTCCTTCTAGTTAAGTAATCTCTGGTTGGAGCAGACAAAGCTTTTAGTAACCTCGGGTCAAAAGAGAGTTGGTGTTTCCTTGGTGCCACTAAGACATTGGATTTGTGTTTATGCTTAACCACATGCTTTGATTCTTTGGTTCTTGCTTCTCAGTACAGTACCAGAGTGGATTCATAGTCAATGTCTTCTGGATTTCTGGCCTGCCAAGCTCTTACACGTTCCATGAGGCGAGGGACATTCTTTGGGTTAATACAGAGTCAATTTACACCGTGGGCTTCAGTAAGTTTCTGTTCCCAGCGCTTTAGGTTCAAGTCGGGCTCATTCTTCTGCCAAGGTTTCTGACAAGATAACTCTAGAAGGTCGTGATCACTATGTTTGCTTGGGATAACCGTCAGAGATATTATGTGAGGGAAGACAGGCCATGAGACAAACAAATACTGCAGGATTGCACTGGAAGCTTGAATGCCAAGTTGCAGCAGCCTTCTGATCACCCTTCACTTGCCCGTTAACCATATGGAGGTCTTTGAGGGCCATTTCTTCCATCCAAACTCAGCCTCTAGTGGTCTTTTTTAAATTCCATTTTATGATCTCTCCCTTGTCTTTTTGACATAGGCGGAGGCACTCAATGTTTAGATCTTCACAAATGATGATCCATGCACCCTCCATTTCAGCATGTATCCAGTCAATTCACTTCATGACGCGTTAACGAAGCTGTCGGGGCCCTTGGCTTCCGGGTTCGAGTATAAGTTAGAAATTCATAGAAACCCATGTCCTTCCATGTGGTCGTCAGATGGTTTTAGTAGTATTATTTGAATATATGGGTTAGGGTGTATTGCACGGTACACCTTTGCCACCAAACCATTATTTACCAGTGTCAGTAGACCAGAACTGGGTCTGCCTCAGATCCCTTTTGTTGCTGTGTTTAAATAGCTGGTGTAGCCATCCATTAGCCGGGTCTCTCTAAGTCAGGACTCCTGAAGGCAAATAATATCTAATTTGGCTAAATGCGTGTTCTGCTTGTCGTACAGGTAGCTGTATCCGCGAGTGTTCCAGAATCCGATCTGTAGTACTCCGTGGCCTTTCCCATTTGACCTCCAGGGCCAGGAGGACTTGGCTAATGCTCCAGCCAGCCAGTCCCAAGAGTGAACTTTCTCCGTTGCAGCTGGTGACACAAGCGGCGATGCAGCACCTTCTTGTGTGTTATCCTCGCTCATTCAGTTAATTGTTATTGTCAGTAGTTCTGGCCCTTTTCGGACCATGGGGAGATATCTCTCCAGTTTAGATGTCTCAGTGAATTCCCTATTACTGCTCCCAGCACACTTTTGCATTCCTACTTTTGTTGTCTTCGCGTAAAGCTCACAATGACTAACTGTTGGGGCCTTACATTGTTTAAGATCGAATCCCAAGGCTCTTAGTCCTCAATTGCGTTCAGCATTAAGGCAATCGGAGCTGCAGAAGTCATGTGTAGACATAGTCAGTTTTTGCATTCGTTCGGGAAATCGACTATCTTTATGTCTTTCAATTCTATAACTCAAAGCTGAGGAACATCATGGAGTAAACTCCTGATGCTCCCCCGTTTAAAAATTAGGCTGTCTTCTTCTTTAACCACCCTTTCCAGTATGACCTTTCTGTCTTCCTGTGTACGGATTTGGCATGTCCATTTTGTCTTGATTTCAGGCTTTCGCTGGATTTGGCTAAGATCTTGTTGCAGCTTGTCTTGATTCTTCCGCGCCCCCATTTTTCAATCCTTACAAGAGTGTTCAATCATTGCATCCTATGACGAGCAACGGTGTGCCGGGTGGGTTTGTTTTCTTGTCTCTCTTTTCCACTTATCTTTGAGGGTTTTGAATGGAGAGCTACTCCATTTAGAGTGTTTAGAGCTAGGCTCAAGTTGATGAGCTTCCAAGGGCTTGCAAGTCTGATCTGGGTCTGGGCTTGATTTTGTCAATTAATCGTCAGACTTGTAGTCCTTGTATGTACAGAGTTGCACTAAGGGGTCTTCCTACCTTTCCAGTTCAATGATCACTTCTCTTGTGGGTTGAGAACTCTGAGCACTCCTCGATGGTACCGGATGTAGTTCGGTCACTGTTGCTGTGGGCCTTTGATCCTTTGTATTCACGACAGGTTCAGTAAAAACCGTTCTCAAGTTTCTAACAAAGTTCCTAGCTGATACGCTCTTTGTTGATTTCTGGATAGGGATGTTCTTAGATTTTTTCAGGAGTAAATGGTTTTTCTTCTCTTTGACATTGGACGTAGGGTAAGTCTGTTTTACAGTATCACTTCCAAAGATGGAGTAATGGTGCGTGTCCGGCGTTAGTTTATTAAGTTGTGCTTCTAGATTTCCCGTCTTAATTGAGGATCTCGACTTGTTAGAGCATCCGGGTTGGATCACGGTGCAGCTGCCGTACTCAATTCTGGTCCTTCCTGTTTCAGGTATGGGCTCTGTTTCTGGGGTAGATTCTACATTCACACAATCTCTGACGCCCAGGTTTTGACAGGGCCCCTTTCTAGGCTCAAACGGTCTTGAAGTTGGATGTAGCTCTAGGTGCACAGGGCTCTGCCTGCTGTCTTCATCAGGGATAGGGTTGAGTTTGCTGCTTCTGCAGTCATCTGGTTTAATTAGTTTCAATCTGTCTGGGAAGCTTTCCAAAAACACCTTTGTATCCTCTCTTGCTTCTTCAATTAAATCAATGAGCGTCTTAAGGTAAGGATTATCCCCTCTGTCTCCTTTTCTCTTACTCTTCATTCCCTGGTTGCTTCAATATGAGATTCAATAGACGCAAGTTTAGAATACAGCAGGGCCAAGAGAGTTACTTGATCCTTGAAATGATCATTGAGATTTTCGTATAATTTCAGATTTGGGACAACAAGATGGTGACCATCGATCTAATTGCTGTTTGCAGTTGTGATGTTAAGTCCTCCCAAGTGCCCTTTTCCTTGCCGCTCTCGGTAGGTTCTTGTCCAAACCTGTATGGTTGTTTACCGGCTCTTACTCATATTGGGGGCTCCATGACCTCTCCCTTGGTTTCCTCACTGGCATCCTCACTTGAACTGACAGAGGAGGGTCAAATATTTTGAGTCCTATCAGCAGCTTTGCTCCCCACGCCGTCTTCCACCATGGTTGCTGCAGTACTAGAAAGTTCTACATACGGAATAGCAACAATGTTTGGGGCTCTCACTGGTTTAGGAATTTTTGGAGAAAAGGTAGGCTAGGCTCTGTATCAGACCCCACTTCTTGGAAGGTTTGTTTGCCTGCTCTGTAAATAGCATTCATGGTAAGTCGCAGTGTCAAATTCACCACATCTTTTGTCAAGGGAGCCACTGGAACATGGATTCCTGACTCCATTTGCTCGCAGCTATCCCGATCACGGATCGGGTTCCTATGTGCAGTTGGGTTGTATAGATCAGAGTCCGGAATATCTTTGTTAATTTCATTACAATCTAGTGGGTTTTCTATTTGGCCATGGTCTATATCCCAAGTATTGGGGGCAGTTCCCTTCGGACCTTCCATCTGAACCATTAATGTTGAGGGGCTACGTTCCGGGTCCGTTTGGTTTTGTCCTTTCCTTTCACTTCATTGCATTTTTCTTCAGGCAGGATAGTCCCAGGGTCTGGGATTGCCAACAAGTCAGCGTCCAAAAGCACCTGCCATTCATCCATTAGGTTAGAAGCCACAGGGGCATTGCTTAGACTCTCTGTGTGTGATATTACTTCAGAGGGTGAATTGGTCATAGGTCGCTTCCTATTGCCAACATTCTCGTTTTGCAACAGAGGTAACAATTCTATCAGCCTGAAGTGCCATTTGAAGTTTTTGTAGTCAGACAGAGATTTGCTTCATGGTTTGGGAATGATGCGTGTTCCGCATTTCTCCCCAAGGCCTTTGCTAGCATTCATTGCAGATAACGGACCATCTTAATTTTCTTCATTACCAAGCATCTGATCTGTGTTGAGTGTTTTACTGCATTTAAAGAGTTTACGGAGTTACTTTCAGCGAAGAACCTTGAAGGAGCAGCCAATGCCATCTCTGTAGTTGTTGGACCGTTCAAGGGGCTTTGAGAGATTAGCAATTGCTCTTGTGTATAATTTTTCCTTTTACCGGCCCGGAAAACATTGGATGTCTCTTTCTCCCACAGACTCTGTACATGTAAGTTTGACGTTGCACTTGTGGTGAGACTTAGGTGAGGTTTTTGTCGAGTCACTTTCCTTTCTTAGCTCATTGATTGGCATTTTGCGAGCGGGTGCTTTGTCAGCCCGTGGCTCTGGGGTTGGGCTTGTAGTTTCACAAGGCAGAGGCAGAAGCGGAGCCACCTCTGAGTGCTTCGGGAAAGCTGCAGGTGCCAAGGGGACCTGGCGATCGAAGTCTCGGTAGGGAGCGCCTGATTGTCTTCGAGTCTGGACAATGCAGATCTTTGTGGGGAGAAGCAAGCCCCAGTGGGAGCCACAATAAAGTCGGTCAGTTGAATGCTATCAGCAATTTGGTTGGAAATCACAACAGCTGAGCCCTCCATTACCTCCATGAGAGGAAACAAGGGTCCTCACCTGACTGCGAGTCCTCAGCAGCACTCCATGATCGCTGGGGTTGCTGGAGTTCAGTGAGTCCATCGCTTTTCAATCCCTCTGCAAACACTCTGTCAACACTCTGCGACGCTCCGTGTTGGGAGTGGAGTGTTTGTAGGGTTGGCTCCTCCCCCTTAGAACAGGTGCGGAAGGCAGACACAGCAGACACAGTAGTCGCAAGGCTCAAAGCACCAGGCACCAGCTCCAGCAGGCTGTGAACACTCTGTCAACACTCCGTAGAAAACATATAACAACTATTGATTGCCTAGATGGTCTTACATTTTGAATGGATCACATTAAAAATTCGTGTGCACGAGAGAGGAGTCTTCCACAAGTTTGTGGACACCTGTTTGTCTGTCAAATTGGTAATACAACCCAGTGTCAGGGTTGTTTTTCTCCCCCGCACCCAACTACTTGTCTGAAAAGAACTTTACTTTACATTAACACAAATGTGTACACCTTTTCAATAAGAGTTAGCTTTCTTCAAATAATGGCACAAGTTTCTTATGTAATTAGTGCCTGGACCGTACAGTCAATGTGTCTACATTCTTGTAAAGAATGCCATAGCTTCCACTGATTTTCATCTGTAAGTGTGGTGTTAGTATTGTTTCATGTGCTGTCTTTGTTATAAAGGGACATAGCTCATTTGTATTGACTGTATGTAAAATAGTTTAAGATAAATATATGTACTGGCACTTTTGTGAATACATTAGAATCTTCTCTTTTTTATCTTTTCTTAATCTTTTTTCAAATATGTTCTCAATAAAAAACATAATTCAATGATTTATGTGTGGATATGTACTCTATATTCTTTGTTGGAATTTTGCAACATACATTAAACTTGGCTGTAGAGCGTTTCAATTCAGACAAAGGATTCTCTTTTGTGTGTTTTGGTTGATTGCCATTGATCCAATCCCATTAAGTAATTTGATAAAATGACCTCATATTTAAGTTTGCAGTAAAAATATATCATGCAACAATACACATATGACACTACTAGGCCTGGCATAAACACAAGCACACATGCATTCACACAGAATTCATTCGCTCACTCCAATGTGCACCCATACTCCACATCCTCTTTAATTCACACTCTCATGCATGCATTCAAACCCACATACATTCATACATTTACTTTCTTAGCTTAAGCCGCCGTCCAGACTTTGCTCCTCATGCCACATCTCACAAAAGCCTTAAAGCTGCCATGTCGAATGAAACAGGAAGCAGGAAATGCCAAGAGCTTCCTGGTTCTTTTACATGTGCAGAGGAGCCAGAGCACTCCCAGATGAATGCGCCGGGCTATCTGAAGATGTGTGAATATGCAGTAGCACCCTCATAAACATTCAGACCTGCAGCTCCACAGCCTGTATCCCCAATGGGCACTGTAAGGATGGGGTCGAAAAACACACCCAGGCCTGTATAGCTGATTGGACATGAACCCTGGGGAACCCAAACTGTAAAGGTTTCCTGTTCACAGTAAAAGGTAGCCCAGCAATGTTCCCTCAGCTACAGCAGGCAATTGATGGAGCGCTCATTGATTTTACCGTCTGGCTTGCCGTGTTCCAAATGGGTGGTGACTCAGACCCGGATCCCTCATTATGGACGAGCTGCCCTTGTCTTATACACAGGAGCATTATTTTGATTGTGAGCAGGAGTCTCGCTGGAGCAGTGCACTGATAAGGAGTGGAGATATAGATTGGTGGAAGGCTGGGAAAACTACAATATTTCAATATGTTTCCAATTGTGTTCGGAATTGCTCACCAGCTCCATGTCACAAGAAAATGTAAAGGGTTTTACATATTGGAGTCAGGTAGCCCTTCGTCCATGTCCTCCTGACTCAATGGTCGGTATGCAACGATTTTCTGTACACAGTTCCTCTCTCTGTTTAATATCTTCTGCAACCAGAAGTTCTCCTGTCTTTTTTCACATTAGTGCATTGCCAAAATCAGACCAGATAAATGTGTGGTCCCGTCTTCCGCTGTCATTGTGAGTCTGCTGAGAATGGCCGTTGTCTTTCAGAGTCCCATTTTCGCATGCTTGTGAGCAACACTGTTTTGTTCAGGAGGGTCTCTCTGAACGTCACTGGGTCAAACCACATCCTATATCACACAGAAATAATACTAGGCCACACCAGCAGGCAAGGTATACATCTTTCTTTATTCTGCACGTACGCTCTTACTGACTCCACCCTATCTCGTCACACACTTCCTGGATTTGCACTGTAGACATGGAAACAGGACAGGACACGACACACTTTACATAAAGTTCTTCCTTCTGCTTGTATGACATGCTTTAAGCACTATGCTGACGGTAGAAGGATGCTATTGGCATCCTGACACATGGGGCTGGGGATGGGATAGAGGCTTTACGGATCCCCTTGGGGATAACGGAGGTCGACATCAAAGAGCAGTCGGAAGTCTTCAGCGGGCAGGGCCTCCAAATGTCCATGACCCAGCCTCTCGTATGAGATCTTATCACATCTCACACATACTCGTATGGAATTTTCAAGCAAAAGGTGAACATTCTGCCTTGATTTCTCATGACACACACAGTCAGTGATTCCAGTTGTGCTGAAATACAAAAGTATATTTTCTGTTTGCCCAGTCGTCAGGGCATTAATTACAAACATATATAGTTACCTCAGACTGTCATTTTGTTTTTATTTACATAAAAGTGTTAGAAAAACACAGGCAACACATTTTGCCAGACATATTTATAATTACTAAGGTTTAGTCGAATTACTCTAGTCATTGTTAAAACAATCCACAAGACGGCGAACTTTACTCATTAATTTAATGTCCTTCTCATTTCTGCATAGATGTCTTACATTTATCAATCCAGTGCATCAATTTAATCTATAGTCCAAGTATGAGAGTTGGGTGTTTTCAATAAGATTATCAAAGACGTGTCAAAATGTTGCAGTATCAGCTCTATGTCCCCCCTTACCCAGAAATGTCTCAGATGAACAATTACAAAGAATAAGGCAATGTGTGACCTAACACTGTATGCATTAATCACAGCGTATCAAACAGTAGGCTTGGCCGTCTTGGTGACAGGTGCCTTACAAAACAACAACTATTGGATAGCTAGAACTTTGCCTGCTGCTGATGTGGGTTACAACTGTACATAGACCTGGAAAAAAGTCTGCGAATTACATATAATAGGAAGTAGAAAAACGGATGAAAGGGGTGAATGACAGTAAGTGCAGGTCTTTTACAGTAGGTATACCTTTGGGGATGAGTTATATTGTGCGAGATGGTGGATGTACCGTCTGGCAGAGAGGAAAAAGACTGCCTTTTCAACACCCAAGGCCTTCTCTGGGTTCAAAGTTTTACCTTTTGGATTACACAGAGCTCCTGGCACTTTTCAATGGTTCATGGATAAAGTATTGAAGCCATGCACTGCTTTCTGTGGGGCTATCGGGACATCATTGTGGTCCATAGTAACGATGGCCTAAGCATCTAAACCATCTTTACTCGATCGCCCATGCTCTTAGGAAAACAGGTCTAAGTGCAAACCCTCTAACGTGTCACTTGTCCAAGTCTGCCGTATTATATCTTGAATAGTTTGTGGGGAATGGCCTGCTCCAACTTCAAACAGATAAAGTAAAGGAGGTGCAACAAACACCAACCACTAAAACTAAGTGTGATCTTTGAGCATTCCTGGATCTGACCAGAAATTACCAGAGCTTTATCCCCACCTGTTCCACCCTGGCAGCTAATGTGACAGACGAACAAAATAATTTGCAACCTTAGAATTTAGTTTGGTTTAAACTAGCAAGACCAAGCAAGCGTTTTAGCCCTGAACACAAACCTGTGTCAGGAACCTGTTCTTAAAATGCCAGATTATAACGAAACATTTTTTTCTACAAACAAACACTTCGAAAGTGGGCTTGGGTGCAGTACTCGTTCAAGGGGATGAACATCCAATTCTATACACCAGCAGGAAGTTATTCTCTCAAGAGCAGTCTTATACCACTGTAGAGCTTGAAGCCCTAGCAATCAAATGGGCTATTGTACACCTGAAGTACTACCTAACCGGAAGGACATTGAGGTTAATAACCGACCACTCACTGTTAACTTGGATGAGCCTAAAATAAGACACTATTCCAAGAGTAATGAGATGGTTCTCGGATCTACAACTGTTTTTCTTCACTGTAGAAAGTCAGAAAGGAAAAGAGCAAGGAAATGTGGATTTTCAAAGTCGATTCCCTCCTAATGGAGATGGGGAAGCCACCACCGTAAGTGCAAGGTTGATGTGATGAATCATGGGAATTTGTCTTTTCTGCCCAAGTGGGAGCCTCCCCCTGTGAGGCTAGGTAGGTGAGCCCGCTCCTCAAGGCCCTCCCTAGGGGTCGAGGCAAGTGAGACCACACTGGGAGAGACACCTCTTGTAGGGACTAGGATTCCCATAACCTCTCAACATTTCCAGTCCCTAAACCTTTCAAAATTGTCAGCCCTTCGAAGTGATTTCCTTCTCAGGTTATGATCTTCAAACTCACTCATGGTGTCTCTGGCTAGAGTGTTGCTTCCACTATAATAGTGAACATTGATTTATTGCACACCACAGGTACTTGTTCCTTTGAATTCTAATGGCAACACTATTTGAAGACCATGTCCCACTTCTAATCTTAGTCTGTCTGGATACAGACACCTTCCTGGTAGCTTCTAATCTGCATCCACTATCCGTGCTATGGTCTGTGAAGTGTTCTCCTTCCTTCCAATTGGACTCCTCTATCCATGCTCGAGCACTTTTGCATTCTGTGAGGCAGCTAATGTGAGTTATCTGTCTATTCTGGGTTACATGTACCTTTTACATACGGTCCTGCATTAATACTACAAGCTGCACTGTTTTTCATGATTACTGCACTGTACATGTACAGTCGTTAAATACTTACACAGCAGAACATTTCAGACAGCTTTTTAACAATGGATGATGCAGCTCCATTAGACCCCCACCACCATCAGTGCACGAGGACACCAACATCTCCTTAAAAATACACCATAACTAGATTGTTTTAATAAGCCTTGCATATCAGCTCAACATGTAAGGAAGGCTGCTTTTTCACCACTTCAGGTTGCAGAATGTTGGTGTGTGATACCATTGAAGTCAGGTCCAATCCTAGTTTTTCCTTTGCATTGTTGGGCATATAGTTCCATATTTGACATTATACAATTATACCATTACAATTACCAGAATGCAAAGCAAAAACCAAGGACTAAATATGCACATACAGCTTGGAATGGACCTTGAGGTTGTGGACCACTAAGCATACTGTAGAAACATTTACAGGCCGATTCATGGAATAATTAGCGCGGCGCAAGTTGCCAAAAACGTGCGATTCGCAGTGGAATAGCGAAAATCGCAGTGCAAGTGCGAAATTCGCACGAAAAGCAGCGCACATCGATTCATGGAAGGCCGTGCACGAGAAAACCATCGGATGTGCGCTAAAAAAGTGCACGGCGCACATTGGCGCACAGGCCATCTAACGGCGTGCGCCAGGTCACAGCGAAAATCGCACAGGCCACAGCGAAAATCGCACATAGCGCGGCGCACACAACAAAAGTAGGCGGAACACGGGGCGTAACACTCGGAATGGGGAACAACTTGCCAAAATGTGGGCGTCACGGGGGAAGTACAGGGTGCAAGTGCGCGGAACGCCCACACGCTCGCCTACAACACGTATTCATGGAATCGAATAGGGCAAAACAGCGCACGGTCAAACCAGCGCACAGGCACAAACACGACCGCCACAAGAAAGCAGGCGGTAGCGTCTCTGCGCCTGTAATAAATGTGCGCCAAAAGGTGCGCCAACAAATAGCACCTATATACAGCTATGATGAATGTCCTATACTGTGGCCCTCCAGGACAAATGACGTGCAAAGGGGTACCCACAAACACGGACACCCGCTGACTGAAAAATACGTGTGCGTGTATTTCGGGGTGTGCGGGGAGTTTCACACGCGATTTGGCAGGGTACGTGGATTTCAGGGGTGCGCGGGAAGTTCCACACGCGATTTGGTCGGGTACGTGCATGGGAATTTCCACACGCGATTTGGCTGGGTAAGTGGATTTCAGGGGTGCGCGGGAAGTTTCACACGCGATTTGGCTGGGTACGTGGATTACAGGGGTGCGTGGGAAGTTTCACACGCGATTTGGCAGGGTACGTGGATTTCAGGGGTGAACGGGAAGTTCCACACGCGATTTGGCCGGGTACGTGCACGGGAATTTCCACACGCGATTTGGCTGGGTACGTGGATTTCAGGGGTGCGCGGGAAGTTTCACACGCGATTTGGCAGGGTACGTGGATTTCAGGGGTGCACGGGAAGTTCCACACGCGATTTGGCCGGGTACGTGCGCGGGAATTTCCACACGCGATTTGGCTGGGTACGTGTATTTCAGGGGTACGCGGGAAATTCTACACGCGATTTGGCTGGGTGCTCCCAGGTATTCCCTGTACACCCTCCACGGCCCCTGCAGGCAGCCGACACCACAGGGGACTACCCTGCACACCTGCTCATGTCACCCAGCACCCCCACCCCCCAGCACTGTGGGGCACCCTCCACCAGGCCCCCACTCATGTCTCCCTGCACCCCAACCCCCAGCAGTGCAGGGGCAGCCTCCACCAGGCCCCCACTCATGTCCCCTATCACCCCCACCCCCCAGCCACCATGGGCAGCCTCCACCAGGCCCCCACTCATGTCTCCCACCACCCCCACCCCCCAGCAGTGCAGGGGCAGCCTCCACCAGGCCCCCACTCATGTCTCCCTGCACCCCCACCCCCCAGCACTGTGGGGCACCTGCCAGCAGGCCCCCACTCATGTCTCCCACCCCCCCCAGCACTGAGGGGCAGCCTCCACCAGGCCCCCACTCATGTCCCCTATCACCCCCACCCTCCCAGCCACCATGGGCAGCCTTCACCAGGCCCCCACTCATGTCTCCCACCACCCCCACCCCCAGCCACCAGGGGCAGCCTCCACCAGGCACCCACTCATGTCTCCCTGCACTCCACCCCCCAGCACTGTGGGGCACCTGCCAGCAGGCCCCCACTCATGTCTCCCTGCACCCCCACCCTCCATCACTGTGGGGCACCTGCCAGCAGGCCCCCACTCAGGTCTCCCTGCACCCCCACCCCCCAGCACTGTGGGGCACCTGCCAGCAGGCCCCCACTCATGTCTCCCTGCACCCCCACCCCCCAGCACTGTGGGGCACCTGCCAGCAGGCCCCCACTCATGTCTCCCTGCACCCCCACCCCCACCACCAGGGGCAGCCTCCACCAGGCACCCACTCATGTCCCCTATCACCCCCACCCCCCAGCAGTGCAGGGGCAGCCTCCACCAGGCCCCCACTCATGTCCCCTATCACCCCCACTCCCCAGCCACCAGGGGCAGCCTCCACCAGGCACCCACTCATGTCTCCCTGCACCCCACCCCCCAGCACTGTGAGCCACCTGCCAGCAGGCCCCCACTCATGTCTCCCTGCACCCCCACCCCCCAGCACTGTGGGGCACCTGCCAGCAGGCCCCCACTCATGTCTCCCTCCCCCCACCCCCCCAGCAGTGCAGGGGCAGCCTCCACCAGGCCCCCACTCATGTCCCCTATCACCCCCACCCCCCAGCCACCATGGGCAGCCTCCACCAGGCCCCCACTCATGTCTCCCACCACCCCCACCCCCCAGCAGTGCAGGGGCAGCCTCCACCAGGCCCCCACCCATGTCTACCACCACCCCCACCCCCCAGCCACCAGGGGCAGCCTCCACCAGGCCCCCACTCATGTCCCCTATTACCCCCACCCCCCAGCAGTGCAGGGGCAGCCTCCACCAGCCCCCCACTCATGTCTCACACCACCCCCACCCCCCAGCAGTGCAGGGGCAGCCTCCACCAGGCCCCCACCCATGTCTACCACCTCCCCCACCCCCCAGCCACCAGGGGCAGCCTCCACCAGGCCCCCACTCATGTCCCCTATCACCCCGACCCCCCAGCCACCAGGGGCAGCCTCCACCAGGCACCCACTCATGTCTCCCTGCACCCCACCCCCCAGCACTGTGGGGCACCTGCCAGCAGGCCCCCACTCATGTCTCCCTGCACCTCCACCCCCCAGCACTGTGGGGCACCTGCCAGCAGGCCCCCACTCATGTCTCCCACCCCCCACCCCCCCAGCAGTGCAGGGGCAGCCTCCACCAGGCCCCCACTCATGTCCCCTATCACCCCCACCCCCCAGCCACCATGGGCAGCCTCCACCAGGCCCCCCACTCATGTCTCCCACCACCCCCACCCCCCAGCAGTGCAGGGCCAGCCTCCACCAGGCCCCCACTCATGTCTCCCTGCACCCCCACAACCCAGCACTGTGGGGCACCTGCGAGCAGGCCCCCACTCATGTCCCCTATCACCCCCACTCCCCAGCCACCAGGGGCAGCCTCCACCAGGCACCCACTCATGTCTCCCTGCACCCCACCCCCCAGCACTGTGAGCCACCTGCCAGCAGGCCCCCACTCATGTCTCCCTGCACCCCCACCCCCCAGCACTGTGGGGCACCTGCCAGCAGGCCCCCACTCATGTCTCCCTCCCCCCACCCCCCCAGCAGTGCAGGGGCAGCCTCCACCAGGCCCCCACTCATGTCCCCTATCACCCCCACCCCCCAGCCACCATGGGCAGCCTCCACCAGGCCCCCACTCATGTCTCCCACCACCCCCACCCCCCAGCAGTGCAGGGGCAGCCTCCACCAGGCCCCCACCCATGTCTACCACCACCCCCACCCCCCAGCCACCAGGGGCAGCCTCCACCAGGCCCCCACTCATGTCCCCTATTACCCCCACCCCCCAGCAGTGCAGGGGCAGCCTCCACCAGCCCCCCACTCATGTCTCACACCACCCCCACCCCCCAGCAGTGCAGGGGCAGCCTCCACCAGGCCCCCACCCATGTCTACCACCTCCCCCACCCCCCAGCCACCAGGGGCAGCCTCCACCAGGCCCCCACTCATGTCCCCTATCACCCCGACCCCCCAGCCACCAGGGGCAGCCTCCACCAGGCACCCACTCATGTCTCCCTGCACCCCACCCCCCAGCACTGTGGGGCACCTGCCAGCAGGCCCCCACTCATGTCTCCCTGCACCTCCACCCCCCAGCACTGTGGGGCACCTGCCAGCAGGCCCCCACTCATGTCTCCCACCCCCCACCCCCCCAGCAGTGCAGGGGCAGCCTCCACCAGGCCCCCACTCATGTCCCCTATCACCCCCACCCCCCAGCCACCATGGGCAGCCTCCACCAGGCCCCCCACTCATGTCTCCCACCACCCCCACCCCCCAGCAGTGCAGGGGCAGCCTCCACCAGGCCCCCACTCATGTCTCCCTGCACCCCCACAACCCAGCACTGTGGGGCACCTGCGAGCAGGCCCCCACTCATGTCTCCCACCCCCCCAGCACTGAGGGGCAGCCTCCACCAGGCCCCCACTCATGTCCCCTATCACCCCCACCCCCCAGCCACCATGGGCAGCCTCCACCAGGCCCCCACTCATGTCTCCCACCACCCCCACCCCCCAGCCACCATGGGCAGCCTCCACCAGGCCCCCACTTATGTCTCCCACCACCCCCACCCCCCAGCCACCAGGGGCAGCCTCCACCAGGCACCCACTCATGTCTCCCTGCACCCCACCCCCCAGCACTGTGGGGTACCTGCCAGCAGGCCCCCACTCATGTCTCCCTGCACCCCCACCCCCCAGCACTGTGGGGCACCTGCCAGCAGGCCCCCATTCATGTCTCCCTGCACCCCCACCCCCCAGCACTGTGGGGCACCTGCGGGCAGGCCCCCACTCATGTCTCCCTGCACCCCCACCCCCCAGCACTGAGGGGCACCCTCCACCAGGCCCCCACTCATGTCTCCCTGCACCCCCAACCCCCAGCCACCAGGGGCAGCCTCCACCAGGCACCCACTCATGTCTCCCTGCAGCCCCCACCCCCCAGCACTGTGGGGCACCTGCCAGCAGGCCCCCACTCATGTCTCCCTGCACCCCCACCCCCCAGCACTGAGGGGCACCCTCCACCAGGCCCCCACTCATGTCTCCCTGCACCCCACCCCCCAGCACTGTGGGGCACCTGCCAGCAGGCCCCCACTCATGTCTCCCTGCACCCCCACCCCCCCGCACTGTGGGGCACCTGCCAGCAGGCCCCCACTCATGTCTCCCTGCACCCCCACCCCCAGCACTGTGGGGCACCTGCCAGCAGGCCCCCACTCATGTCTCCCTGCACCCCCCAGCACTGTGGGGCACCTGCCAGCAGGCCGCCACTCATGTCTCCCACCCCCCAACCCTCTCAGCACTGAGGGGCAGCCTCCACCAGGCCCCCACTCATGTCCCCTATCACCCCCACCCCCCAGCCACCATGGGCAGCCTCCACCAGGCCCCCACTCATGTCTCCCTGCACCCCACCCCCCAGCACTGCGGGGCACCTGCCAGCAGGCCCCCACTCATGTCTTCCTGCACCCCCACCCCCCAGCACTGTGGGGCACCTGCCAGCAGGCCCCCACTCATGTCTCCCTGCACCCCCACCCCCCAGCACTGAGGGGCACCCTCCACCAGGCCCCCACTCATGTCCCCCTGCACCCAGGTCCTCACAATCCCCAATCATGTGCGTTATGGTCAGCCTCACAGCCAAAAGGCCCTACCAAGTAACCCATTCACCCACATGGAAATGGAAATTACATGTTACTCCCCCAATGTTCATAAAGCAAATGAACCCATGTCCGTCACACACAATGTTTGCAATTGAATGGGAAAACACCCAACATGACATGCATGAAACCAATGAGATGATACCACACAGTGAAGTATGAAAACAAAATTGTATTAAAAAAAATTGAATGCAAATGAAATGAAACAAACTACAATGGCAATAAAAAAAAGATAAGCTGCATGTCCGTCAAAAAAATTTAAAACTACAAATCCAAATTCAAAAAAATGTTGTCCAAAGTCACATTAAAGATAAAATCAATCCAAGAGAGAAAAATAAATGCAAAGACCATTGCTCCATGGTGAATAAATAAAAACAAAAAAAATAAAACAATCCAATGAAGAACTATGTACAAAACATCCAAGGGTCCATGAGCCCAACTGAACAAAGGAAACCTACAAAAAACCCTAACTAAAATGCAACTATATACAAAAAGTGGAGCAGTGTCCGTCGACTCCAAATCATAAGAAGAAACAAAGGAAACCTAAAACTAAAGAACTATATACAAAGGCGGCGGGCAAGTCCAGCGGCTCTCTCCGTGGTGTTCCGGGCCAGAGCATCATCAAACTCCTCTTCGATGTCCCGGAGGCGGTCCTGTTCCATGGCCCCGAGGGTCCGCAGGGACGACGCCATCTGCTCCTCCAACCCCCTGCGGATTGCCTCGAGGCACTCGGCCCGCCTCAGGGCCCTCCGCATGGAGTTCTCCGCCCTGACCATCGTGAGCCGCGCCTCTTCTGCCCGCCGCCGCTCCGCACCTATCTGCTGGCCCAACCGCAGCCACACGGAAGACACTTCCCGTCCTGGGTCCTCCAGCCCTCCGGCCGATGCCTGCCCCTCCGATGTTGATGGCCCCGAGCCATGATGCCTCCCACGTTGACTCTGCTGCTGCCTCCGACGCAACCGCCTCTGCCAGCACGACGGCATCCAGGCTGATGGAATCCACCGACGCCGTCGTGCACGTGCCCTGCCTGATGATGCCGGCACATCCTCCATCTGCTGGGGTACAATTGCTGTGGTGTCCACCCCTGCTGGACCTCCGACTCCCGACTGTGGCAGGGATGGGATCCCCACCGAGCTGGCTGCATTGGTCAGGGCAGGTCCACAGGGGGCCCTGGTGGCATCTGGGCCGGAAGACAGCAAGGAGAACGACCGGCGTATAGCCTCCACAGAGGAGGAGAGGGCCGCCAGATTGGCCGACACATGCAGGAAACCCCCGAACATGGAAGATCCCAATTGGGCCACGTTGGCACGGTGCTCTTCGTGATGATGTGCGTGCTCCTCCCGGGAAGCACGCACGTCATCACGAATTGCACCCGCGCGCATCGCGACCCCAATCAGGACCTTCTCCATACGGCCACGGGTCCCCTCGTCCACAGGTGGAGGGGAGTCAGGTGACATGGACATCCCCTCTACCTGTGGACGGGCCTGGGATGGGGCATCCCTGCTGGTGCATGGTGGTGCACTCACAGGGTCAGGGACAGCGACATGCACAGGCCCCTCCACGGTGACCTGTGCTGCCTCCGGCCCCTGCCCCTGGACTGCACCACTTGCACCAGCAGGGATGCCCCCACCAGGTCCCATGTGCGCCTCAGTGGCGGCCTCCTCCTCCTCTGTGGAAACCACCAACCTGGATGGCTCCTCACCGTCTTCCGCCGTAGCAGGCCCCTGTGGGGGCTCACCCACCCCTTCCGCTGCAGCCGTGGGGGCATCCCCGCCGTCTTGCTCCACAGCGCTTTCTCCGCCCTCTTCTTCACTAGCCGCTGCGTAGAGGGAGACATAGAACACAAGCATAAGGGTACTGTACAATGGTCCCCTAGACAGGAAGCAATAGCAGATGAGTACCACTGTCAAAGTACACTTCCATCATGTCCCTCCACAACACATGGGTCAGTCCAGGCAAAACACACACAGTAACAGGCATGGTGCATGCCATGGACATTTCCATACATGTCCAATGGACTCTTGAAACATACAATGATATGGAACTCACATGCATCATGGGTCATGCCTATAACATGCACACACTTCACCTCAGTCACATCCATCTGGCCTCATACACCCCAAACACAGCGGATACAAGGATAACTAGGCTGAATCAGTGAATCTGTGCATTGTCACAGACATGTGTCATGCATCCATGGCATTCACAAGTCACAGACACGCAGGTCAGGCACACAGACATGGCTACCATATATGTACCTGGCATCAGCACCCATCCCTCACCCCCACCCATGTCCAGGAACAGAGACTGGCATGCTCTCATGTGTAAAATCTGCATAGGGCTCCCCATGTCGCATTTAAACACATGCAACAACCATGTGGTTCACACATCACTGGTCGCACATGCATTACCATGATGTCCCTGCACACATACATGCGTACATGGCCTATGTCACACATACAGGCAAGTATCAGACAACCAGCACACCGCAACATGCCCTGTCTCACACAGCAATGCTTGGCCACTTACCGCTCAACTCCAGACGGGTCTCCCTCTCAAGGATCTGGGCGTGGAGGCTTGGGCGTACGTGTTCCAGGACCCTCATCTGGATGGAACTCATGCGGCCCCGGCCCCCCTCCACGAGGTGCCAGGCCTTCACGAGGGTCCTGGACCTCAAGTCCTCCCAGCGCTTCTTGATCTTCTGGACGTTCCGGGTTGCCACCCCCTCCGCGTTGATGGCAACCACACAGTCGGCCCAGATCCTCTCCCGTCCTTCCTTGCTGGCGCGGGACGATCCAAAGAGGGCATCATACTGCCCCAGGACATGCTCCACCAGGACACCAACTTCGGTGGCAGTGAAGCTGGTGCCCCTCTGCCCCTCTGGCCTGGGGTTGCCACTGGTGCCAGATGTCGAAGTGCCCGACATGGCAACCCCAGAGGCAGGAGTGGGTGGGCAACTGGGTCCTGGGGCTAGGCTGTGGAGCGATGTTATCCCAGTCGGGAGTCTTCTGTTCCAGCAGGGGTGGAAACAGCAACTGGACCCCTGCAGATGGCTGATGTGCAGGCACCAAATGGCAGGGCATGGTGGCAGCAGGCAGGCAGGCAGGCAGCAGCAGATGGCACGTGGGAGGCTGCTCGGGGCACTGGGGGGCAGTAATTCGGCCTTCAGGGCAGGAACGTGGTCTTTCGTGTGTTTTCACGTGGCCAGCTTGATACGGAGTGATTTGGCACGTGAAAATCCTGCACGTCAGCGTGAAATTCGAGGAAAGGCCCTTAGCGCGTAAGCGCGTCAGCACGCATATGCGATTCTATTGGACCAAAAGCCCTCAGCGCGTAAGCGCGTCTGTGACGTGACCCGCACGGGTGTTTCCCTCATAGCACGTGATGACGGAGCACACGTGGAAAGACTGCACGTCAGAGTGTCATCGCGTGTAATTGGACAAAAGTGCACGTACACGCGATTGGCCTATGTACGTGTATTCCGGGGTGCGCGGGAATTTCCACACGCTATTGGCCTGGGTACGTGGATTTCAGGGGTGCGCAGGAAGTTTCACACGCTCGCCTACAACACGCGCAAAAAAACACGTACGCCAGTAGGAAGCAGGCATATGTCGACCCGCGACGCATAAATTTGCGCGCAAAAAACTAACAAGCTCAGACGCCCGGATGAATATACCGTTCCTAGCAGCAGTGGCCGTGGGCTACCAAAGGAGGAGGAGGAGGATAGTCAGGGCCAGAATTTTCACACCCAGAACCAGCCTTTTTGGGATGCCTGATGACCAGGTGTATGGGAGGTACAGGTTTCCACCACACATAATACTGGACCTGGTGAGTGAGTGGGAGGATGACCTCACATCACCCACCCTGTGCTCCCAAGCACTCAGCCCCCTGGAGAAGGTCCTCAATGTACTGCACTTCTTAGCCACTGGATCATTTCAGCGGACAAGTGCCATAGTGGGTGGGGTGTCACAGGCCACGCAGTCACGATGCCTACACCAGGTCTTGAACATCATCACTGCAGGCCCATCAGTCCGCAGGCACATATACCTGCCCAGAACACCTGCAGAAAGGCATGCTGCCGCCCTGGATTTTTACGGTGTGGCACGATTCCCCAAAGTGCTAGGTGCCATCGACTGCACCCATGTGGCTCTACGTCCCCCCAGGGCATCTGAGCACATCTATAGGAACCGCAAGCACTGGCATTCCATCAACGTGCAGGTAGTATGTAATGCCAAGGGAATCATCAACTCAGTATATGCCAACTATCCCGGGTCCACCCACGACAGCTTCATTTACCGAATGTTCACCCTAAGCCGGGACCTAGAAGCTGGGCGGCATGGCGATACATGGCTGCTTGGTGAGTATGAATGCCACTGCACATGCATGCATGTCAGATACTGAGCAAGGTCACAACCCCACCAATGATACCCATCACCACCTCCACAGGGGACAGTGTCTACCCTCTCAGCCCCCACATGATGACGCCAATTCGGAACCCCACCACGCCACCCAGGTAAGATATAACACAGCCCACATTACAACCCGGGGCATAGTGGAGCGCCCATTCGGAGTGCTTAAGTCACGCTTTCGCTCCCTTGACCGTTCTGGCGGGCAGCTGTTATACGCTCCCCCAGTAGTGTGCAGGATCATAGTGGCAGCATGTGTCCTGCACAACGTTGCAACACGCCGGGGCCTGGCCGTGGACATGGTGGTGCCCCCAAATCCCCAACCACATGCACACCCGCTGCGCATGGGAGGGGAAAGGGCACGGGGGGGAGGCAGCCCGTACACAGCTAGTTGCTAATTACTTCACATAGAATTCACACCCCTGTGGAGTGCACACTGCCCTGGCACATACCATCTGACAATCAATGATGACTCAACCTGACAATGATCCTGAATGTCTGGAGAATCAACCGTCAAAACCATATCAGCCTGAGATTGTTCACCTGGAAGTGTTACAATGTGTGCATCCCTACCTACACAGACACCACCAATGCAGTTTCGTGAAAAAACACATTCATGCAGCTAAAATTAATACCCACGTGCAAAATGCAACATGAGGACAGTGCCATGTCACCCAACCCATCCCCAGCACCGCCACACGACACACCATGCCATGTCATGCTATGTGCGGGTAAACAAAGTAATCCCCACAACATGACACAAGTGTCACCAAGTACAGTGTCCCTAATTGAAACTCGCGACACCTGAAATGCTCACAGTAATGCAGGACCAACAACACACTTGAGCAGGTATATAGCAATAACACTTATCAGCTACTGACCCTCAAAACTACCATTAACATGACATTACGAATGTAAGAAATTAGTAGTCTCACCACCTGGAAATGCCTGCACTCCCACCACTTCCAACTGTACAGTGTTGCCGCCATGTAGAGTTGTAGGTGCACTGCTTCCAACATGGACTCCATCTCCAAAGTAGAGGGCCTTGTGTAGACATGAGGAAAGGACCTGCAAATTAGGAGGTAGACATGGATGATGAGTTACACATCTATGCAACATGCAGTGTACAACACAACAGCAATATGCACTAGGAATGTATACACAGTATTGACTAGACTACCCACACATGTAGTGGGAGTCCAACGTCACCGTGTAAGTCAATGTCACTTGGGGACACCCTTTGCAAGCCCATGGAAACGGGAAGCAGGAGGGGTGTGTGTCTCACAAACCCAAGCATCTAACCCAAAATCAGGACAAGCCTGCACGTGCCCAGCCACAATACAGCGGATGCCCACGGGAGCCACACAAGGCAACACACTGTAATAAAAAAATATGAAGAAAAAAAAATCAAAAATGGCCATGAATGGGCCAGGGGGTGTGGGGGAGGCCACCCAGGAGGTCCGAGGTCAGGATGCCCACCAGAACCCACCTGTGTGGATTCTGGGGAAAAAAACACCTCCATGGGCGCGTGGCCGACACGGCTACCCTATTGTGAGAGAATCACTTTGGTCGCTCTCCTCAGACTCTGCAGCTGCATCAGGAGGTGGTGGCACTATGGGAGGCAGCCCACGCAAAGCCCTAGTCTGCTCCTCCATGGCAGCAAGCATGCGAGTGTGGAAGGTCTGGTTCTGGAGGATAATCGTGCGCAGGTCCCCATGCAACAACTCACGGGATGACCGGACCTCCGCCCGAGTTGCCTGCATCTCAGCTGAGAGCGTACGTGTGAGACGCTCCAGCTGCTCTTCTGTCCTTCTGTGTGTTGAAGCCTCACGCTCAACAAGGGTCGTCCTGATCTGACTGAGTTCCACCCTCAGGGCTTCCCTGTGGCCCTGGGACTCTATGGAAAGGACATCCTGCAGAGTCGCCAGTGCCGCCCGCCTGTCCCTGTTGGACACCAACATGTCCTCCCTGTGTGACTGGCAGATGGAGTCTGTTGCCTGCTGCAGTCGCTCCATCAGCCTTTCTGGGGGGACAATGAAAGTGGCCACCCTATCCATGGCCTGAGCCATCATCTCTGATGATGCTGCCTGTTGGGTAGCCATACCGTATATGGATTGCTCCCATGCGGTAGTGCCAGGTGGCGTACGGCCACCACGTCGGCGGGCACCACACCTGTCTGGGGCAAGGCGAACTGCGCCTTGCTGTGCCGGCACTGCCTGAGGCTGCAAGACTGCATTCCGCCTCTGATCTGCTGGCCCAGGAACAGGATCAGATGTTGCGGAGTGTGACCCTGCATCCGTAACCACCAAAGGCGGACCTGCCAACACTGACATCCCTATTGAGGGTACTACCCCTGGTGCAGGTGGGTCGGACAGAAGAGAATCCCTCCCAGGAACACTCACCTGCGATGCCACATAGGTCTCATCATCCGAATCGACACCTGAATACAGCTCGGGGGAGGTGCGCCCAGAGACACCCCTTGAGAGCACGACCTGCAGCAGTTGTGGGTTTTCACCCACCACCACACCACGTCCCTCACTGGTGGTCGGTCGGGCCTGAGACCCCTCCTGGGTCTGCACCATCTCCACAACCCCAGCTGTACCAAGTGCGACATCCCCTGCAAAGACATGAAAGAAAAGAAATGGAAACAGGCATTAGCACTATGGCACACAATTAGGGCTGAGAAGCAACAGAACCAGTACTTGATTGACACATGTCCCACATGACTAAATCCCTCCCATGCAAGCACCCTCACTGCGTATGAAGGGGAGGCAAATGGCACACATTGATGACACCAAGATGGAAGATCAACACATTTGCTGCATGCTGCCTAGCAGCGGCATCACCCATTGGCCTGTGATTGCCAGGTGAAATACACATGCCATCACACAGATGGCATGTACCATTGCTATTGAGTGAAGATGGAGAGGAGGGCAGCACTTATTCATTCAGTCCAGTTCCCTCATGTAATAGCTTTTCTAATTCAAACAGGTCTGATTTTTCACCTGGAGCTGCCAGTCCAAAATGGTCCGATTGCACAGGGACATGTCTAAACAAATGATATCAAGGTAACAAAGTCACTCCACTTTACCATAGCTATGTCAGACATGTGACTAGAGGACTGAGAAATGCCTAGTAAAAGTGGTGGAATGAAAACAATCTGCCTGAATGAACAGAGAAAAATAAGCAACAATGTTGTGGCAAGGTGACACTTCAAGGGCAACAGGTGTGCTGTTGGGCTAGATGTCTACTGTTGGCAGAAGGGATACTGCTATGGCCAAATTCTGCTGCGCAGAATGTATTGGATGAAGCACATGGGTGACCCAAACAACTCAGGCGCACACACCCTCACCTGGCACACAAACAGAAGCCCTCACACACACACCATGCACATGGATGACACACACATGCATGTGCACTCACCGGACAATGCCTCATAATCTGGCAGATCTCCCACGCCTTGGATCTGTTCCTCCATGACGTAGGTCCCAGCGACTGACTCATGTGGAGGGAGTTCCATGTCTTCTACTGGAGACCCACCTCCAGTCACTAGAGTTGCGGCATGACTTGAGGCCAGCTTATTCTTTGCCCTGCGCTTTAGGTCATTCCAGCGCTTATAGCAATCATTGGCTGTGCGCCTCACGATTCCAAGGGCACTTACGATGTCCGCAACGGTCTGCCAGTGTGCCTGGCGTTGTGCAAGTGTGGTCTTGGATCCTGCAACAATGACCATTTCGTTATCATGTGCGGACACATACTCGACAAGTGCATTCAGTTCGGCATCCGTGAAGCTGGGCTTCCTCGATGGGCCGGACTGTGTAGCCGTGTCTGGGGCATCAGCCTGTGCCGGACGAGCACTCTTCCTCTTCCGCTTGGAAGGTGGTGGGGATCCTGAGTGTCCTACGCCGCTATGGACACTAGGGGCAGGAGCCATGGTGGACACTGTATCAGGAGTGTGGGATTGCACACTCAGCATGGGAGTTGGTGCAGGCATTGGCTCAAGTGTAATGGTGTCAGGGGGAATGTCAGCAGGATGGACTAGGACCGACACTGTCCTGGCTGGGTGTGTGAGAGCTGGGGTGGATGGAGCCGCAGCTGCCCCTGCAGCCTCTCCACCCTGCCTACTTGGGGCAGCAGATGACCTTGCTGCCCCTGATCCACGTGGCCTGATGACATCAACGTGCACCAGCGCACGTGTCATAGGCCTGCTGACCTGGAAGTCAGCCATGGAGTCAGCCAGGTCTGGTGCCACAATGGGCTGGTCCAACAAGGGATGAGCATGGATGGTGTCAGCCACATCACCCTCAACCAAGGGGGGCGGGGGGGGGATTATGGGTGCCCTTGACTGGTCCTCCACACATGGGGGGACAGGGTCACCCTGCAGGTAACGACCACGTCCCCTACCGGATCCACCACGGCCACCACTTGTGGCTCGTCCACCTTTGCCACCCTTACGGATTCCTCGCCTCCCAACCATGGCACTGATGTTAATGTGCGTATGGGAGTGGCTGTAAACTATTGTCCTGGGCAATTGGGGGTCAAAGGGGTTGGGTACCAGATGGTAATCGTACCCTAGTGCTCTAGCAAGGCTGAATGTGACCCCTGGGGAAAGATGACGGTCACGCAATGCACAGGAAGCCCAAAAAAGGGAGATAATGTGCACGCAACCCCTCCTAGACCACGTGTGCGGAAAAATAAGCCTGCACTACGCTGTGGCACCCAGTAACACAAGAATGAACGTATGCGTGTCACACGCAGCCTAGAATGACCTCTGAAGGGGTAGGCTACACACGGGGCAAGCACAGATGTTAGATACGTGCGTGACTCACCGTCTGCCAGGAAAAAGAGCGTGAAAAAGAAGCGCGTGTGCACGTTGGCAACACCCCCGCCAAAAGAAGAATTGTACGCTGTCTGAGGAGACAGGACAACAGTAGAAGGGAACGCTGTTTGAGGGAACAGGCCCAGGAAAACCAGAAAAAGAGAAAAAAGAGAAAAAGCTGTCAGAGGTAACAGGGAGTACGAACTTGAAACGCTGTGAAGTAAATCGCGTGTGAAACGACAAGAAGTACAGATTTCACCCACTCGCTCTCCACGAAAAGCACGTACAAGGAAATGGTGTTCTACACGTACCTTTTATGCAGGCCCACACGTCCAGCGTCACTTCCGCGTGTACGCGCTAGGGCCATTTCCACCAATTACACGCTTTGTCACTTCCGCGTGTACACGCTAAGGCCATTTCCACCAATTACAGGCTTTGACACTCGGACGTGTCTTTCATTTTTTTAACACGCAACATTTCAAACGTGTGCCATATTCAACGTGCACGTGACTTCATAGACGCGCATACGCTGGTGGCCTTTGGGCCAATGAATGTACAGACGTGTGCTGACGTGCTTACGCGCTAAGGGCCTTTCCTCGAATTACACGCAGACGTGCTGGATTTTCACGTGCAAAATCACTCCGTATCAAGCTGGCCACGCGTTCACACACGGAAGACCACGCTCCTGCCCAGAAGGCCGAATTACTACCCCACAGAGCCCTGAGCATGCTCCCACCTGCCATCTGCTGCTGCCTGACTGCCTGCTGCCCACGTGCCCTGACATTTGCTGCCTGCACATCAGCCAGGGGTGTAGTTGCTGTGACCACCCCTGCTGGAACCGAAGACTCCCGACTGCTTTTCCATCGCCCCACAGCCCAGGCCCAGGACCCAGTTGCCCACCCACTCCTGCCTCTGGGGTTGCCATGTCGGGCACTGCAACATCTGGCACCAGTGGCAACCCCCGGCCAAGGAGGCAGAGGGGCACCAGCTTCACTGCCACCGAAGTTGGTGTCCTGGTGGAGCATGTCCTGGGGCAGTATGATGCCCTCTTCGGAAGGTTGCGCGTCGACAAGGAAGGACGGACTCGGATCTGGATGGACATCGTGACTGCCATCAACGCGGAGGAGGTGGCAGTCCGCGACTACGAACGTGTCAGGAAGCGCTGGGAGGACTTCAGGTCCAGGACCCTCAACAAGGCCCGGTGCCACCTGAAGGCAGCGGATGCTAAGGGGCGCCAGGGCCACTTGTCGGAAGATCAGATGAGGGTCCTGGAACGCATATCCCCAGCGCTCCACGTCCAGGTCCTTGAGAGGCAGACCCGTCTGGAGTCGAGCGGTAATTGTACATGCATACTGATTGTAAGCTGTGCGTGTGGTGGTGTGCCAGGAGTGTGCAGGTTGAACATGTATTTTTATGTCGGCAAGTAGGGGGGGGTGTACAGGGCTGTGAGGGTGACACATGCGAGGGGTCTCATGTGTGACACATGGATGGTGCTTGTGTGTGTGGGCTTGCATGGCACAGGATGTGGAGGAATGATTGTCAGGTGTGACATGGATGTCGATCGGAACACTGCGACAGTTGGCGGAGGTGTACACATGCATGCAAGTTTGGTGGTGTGTGTGCATGTGTAGTGTACTCCCTATGTTGCATGTGATGTGTGGATGACCTTTGGCTGCTCATGCTGTTGTATGTGAATGGATGGTGCTGGCTGTTGCAATATGGCTGTGGTATGGCTCATGTGTGCAAGTTGAAATGACATGTGTTTTGGGGATTGTGATGCCATGTCTGAGGTTTACCAATGCCACTCATGTATAACTGTCATGTGTGTATGAGTCCATTGTACAGTGCCCTGATGCCTGTGTTTTCTTTCTCGCTGTCTGCAGCGTCAACTGATGAAGAGGGCGGAGAAGGTGCTGTGGAGCACAGCGGCAGGGGTGCACCACCAGCCGGAGATGCAAGGCCCGGATCCCCTCCCAGGTTCTGATCTCGTCGGGGAGTGAGGAGTCCTTTGCCGCGTCCCAGGCCGCAGCTGCCGAGGGGAGGTCCAAGAGGCGGAGGTTGGAGTTGGACTCCTCGGCAGCAGAAGGGACAGCTGGGACCCCACAGGGCCCAACGGAGGAAGATGGCACGGAGTCATCCAGGTTGGTGGGGGGTTTGGAGGAGGAGGAGGCCGTGCAAGCGACAGAGGCGGGGTCTGGAGGTGGGGATTCCACTGGTGCTAGTGGTGCAGTGCAGGATCAGGCACAGGAGGCAGCACAGGCTGCCGCGGAGCTGCCTGTGTGCAATCCTGTCCCTGCTCCTGTCACTGCATCATCTTGCACCAGCGGGGATGCCTACCTCCAGACCCGTTCTCAGGGAGGGGATTGGCTTACAACACCTGGCCTTCCTCTCCCTGCAGATGTGGCTATCCTGCACCAGGTTGAGCCTGTCCAGGGTGGGGTGGCATTGCGTCAACGGGCCATGCGAGCTGACCTGCAGTCTTTTCATGATGAGTCTGCACGTCTTCTCGCATGGCTCGTTGACCGCATTGACCCACTGGGACAGCTCACCAGGGCTGGATTCCTCCGTGTCCTGGACCTTGTTCCGACCCCCTCCTCCACAGAACCCCCTATGCCCCAGTCGTCCTCCATGCCATCTTCCCACCCATGTGTCACCTGGGTGCCCTGTGGAGCTGCCTCCGACCGTGCGGCCAGGCTGGTGGACAACAGATCCCTGCCACAGTCGGGAGTCGGACGTACAGCAGGGGTGGCCACATCAACGACTGCACCCCAGCTGGAGGAGGATGTGCAGGCACCATCGGACAGGGCACATGGAGAGCAGCAGCTGCAGCAGCAGGAGGCTGTAGGTGGGAGCCATGATAGCTCGGGGCCTTCAACATCGGAGGGGCAGGCATCGGCCGGAGGGCAGGAGGACCCTCGACGGGAAGTGTCTTCCGTGTGGCAGCGGTTGGGCCATGCCATAGATGCGGAGCGGCGGCGGGCGGAAGAGGCGCGGCTCACGATGGTCAGGGTGGAGAACTCCATGCGGAGGGCCCTGAGGCGGGCCGAGTGCCTCGAGGCAATCCGCAGGGAGTTGGAGGTGAACATGTCGGCGTCCCTGCGGACCCTCGGGGCAATGGAACAGGACCGCCTCTGGGACATAGACGAGGAGTTCGATGATGCCCTGGCCCGGAACACCACTGAGTGAGCCGCTGGACTGGCCCGCCGCCATTGTATATAGTTATTTAGTGATAGGTTTCCTTTATTGTTTATTTTTATTTGGAGTCGACGGACACTGCTCCACCTTTTGTATATAGATCCATTTTAGATGGGTTTTTTTGTAGGTTTCATTTCTTCTGTTGGGATGATGGACCCTGAATACTTTGTACATAGTTGGACTTTGCATTTGGATATTTTTTTTACTATGAATATTTTTTTCCATGGAGCAATGGTTTTCTATTTCTTTTTTCCCTTCATTTCCTTTTTATGGACTTGAACTTTGGAAGACATTTTTTTGGATTATCATTTATTGATTTTAATTTGAAAAGAGACAGCCAGCTTAATTTGCTTTATTTTATACTTGTGTATATTGTTTAATTTTGATTGGCATTACTGTTGTTTTTAATACATTATTTTGATTTTTTCATTCTTCAATGTGTGGTTTCATCTCATTGTTTTCATGCATGTCATGATATGGGTTTTCAGGTTCACTTGCAACCATTGTGTGTGTGTGAGACACATGTGTTCATTTACATTGTTTCCATTGGAGTAGTATCATGAGCGCATGTAATACTTGGTTGTGTCTTTGGGCTGTGGTGGCTGGCCATGAGGCCCATGCTTGAGGATTGTCAGGGCCTGTGGGCAGGGGGACATGAGTGGGGGCCTGGTGGATGCTGCCCCTGCACTGCTGGGGGGTGGGGTGATAGGGGACATGAGTGGGGGCCTGGTGGAGGGTGCCCCTGCACTGCTGGGGGGTGGGCGTGGTGGGAGACATGAGTGGGGGCCTGGTGGAGGCTGCCCCTGGTGGCGTGGGGGTGGTGGGAGACATGAGTGGGGGCCTGGTGGAGGGTGCCCTGCAATGCTGGGGGGTGGGGGTGAAGTGGGCCATGAGTGGCGGCCTGGTGGAGGCTGTCTCTGCACTGCTGGGGAGTGGGGGTGATAGGGGCCATGAGTGGGGGCCTGGTGGAGGGTGCCCCTGCACTGCTGGGGGGTGGGGGTGATGGGAGACATGAGTGGGGGCCTGGTGGAGGGTGCCCTGCAATGCTGGGGGGTGGGGGTGCAGGGGGCCATGAGTGGCGGCCTGGTGGAGGCTGCCCCTGCACTGCTGGGGGGTGGGGGTGATAGGGGACATGAGTGGGGGCCTGGTGGAGGCTGCCCCTGGTGGCTGGGGGGTGGGGGTGGTGGGAGACATGAGTGGGGGCCTCGTGGAGGCTGCCCCTGCACTGCTGGGGGTGGGGGTGATAGGGGACATGAGTGGGGGCCTGGTGGAGGGTGCCCCACACTGCTGGGGGGGTGGGGGGTGGGAGACATGAGCAGGTGTGCAGGGTAGTCCCCTGTTTTGTGGGCTGCCTGCAGGGGCCGTGGAGGGTGTACAGGGAACACCTGTGAGGACCCACCCAGCCTAATCGCATGTGTAACTTCCCGCGCACCCCTGTAATACACGTACCCAGCCAAATTGCGTGTGATAATTCCCGCGCACCCCTGTCATACACGTACCCAGCCAAATCGCGTGTGATAATTCCCGCGCACCCCTGTAATACACGTACCCAGCCAAATCGCGTTTGATGATTCCTGCGTACCCCTGTAATACACGTACCCTGGCTAATCGCGTGTAAAACTTCACGCGTACCCCTGTAATACACGTACCCAGCCAAATTGCGTGTGATAATTCCCGCGTACCCCTGTAATACACGTACCCTGGCTAATCGCGTGTAAAACTTCATGCGTACCCCTGTAATACACGTACCCAGCCAAATCGCGTGTGATAATTCTCGTGTACCCCTGTAATACACGTACGCTGGCTAATCGCGTGTAAAACTTCACACGTACCCCTGTAATACACGTACCCGGGCTAATCGCGTGTAAAACTTCCCGCGTACACCTGTAATACACTTACCCTGGCTAATTGCATGTAAAACTTCCCACATACCCCTGATATAAACGTTACCCGCTTTGCGTTCCTTGTTTGGCAGCCCTGTAAACTGGTCCAGGGTTAGTGCAGCCCTTTGCGATGATTTAGCGATTTTGATGGCTTTTCCTTGCGCGAGGGCGTTCTTGGGGGCGTTACTGGCGCTGCTGCAGGGTTTCTGCGATACTCTGCACCACGGCTGGTTTGGGAGCCTAAAATCCATGAATACGCTGTGCGTGGAAATCGGTTTTAGCGCACGCGCCTGGCGCAGACAATCGCACGCGGACACTCTGCGCCAGCCGCTTGCGACACTTTTCTGCGAAATTCTATGAATTACCCTGTTAGTATCAACCGAAAACCTTCCTAGATGGTACTGATAAAATGTCTCCTGTATCTATACTAAAGCAGAAGTAACCTCTTCGTAGACTGCTCATGTTGGCCTTCAAATGCTATTTGTTTATCATTCTGATTAGAGCAAGAATGAAGAGGTTAAAGGGGATCTCAAGGGAGTAGTTACTCACTTTAGGTCCCCATACCCTCTTCATTCTTGCTCTTATTGAATGCTCCTCATTCTTGCTAATTTTGAATGCTGCAAGGCAGCATATCAACCTATGGGTTGTGATCGCGATGAGGTTGGCGACCAGATATTCTTGATCACTTAATTCCTTTGGTTTGGTGGAGGGGGCCCCAAAGATATCTGTGCCCAGGGCCCCAAAATTGCTTAAGTTGGCCCTGGCTGGAGCCACTATACGATGGGACAGAAAATTGTACTTGCTCCTCAGGGCAAATAATCTCTGTTCTCCCCTGCATGAACTGGTGAGAAAATACTCAGTCATGCATTGCACGACCCATGCGCACGTCCCATGCGCATGTTCTATAGAGGCACAGGGGAATGTGTTTATTGTCTGCCCCTTGTTTATATTCATCCTGCTTCATTGGGGTGTGCATTACAATGTGCAGAAGCACCATCTTATTTGTGGACATTTTCAATGTGGAGGATGAATAGGCAAAAATGATTGTGTGCATCTTTGATGCACACAATCAAAGGAACGCCATGACTAGGGCACATCTCTTTTGGGTGCAAGCGATGAGATACACTAGTGATTCTCATCACTAGTGCCAACACAAGTTTCGAGAAGAGGCCTTTTACTTTAGATATCAGTTATGTTTTTCCCTATGTAGAGAGCTCATAACATTGCAATCCTAAAGGACAAAATTACATTCCTTTAAGGAATGTTTGAGTTGGCATCATAAATGCTTGACACGTGACTGACTGCCCCTCAGCCCTACTAGCCCTTCTGAGGTCTTTGAGCTGCAGCCATGGAATCTCCATATAATTAAATACATATCCTCACTAGTCCTCATGGAAGCAAGCACAACAGGATGAATATTCCTGTGCCTCTTATTCATGACTGACTCTTCCCCAGCCCTATAGACTTTTCAGAGGTTAATGTCTGTTATACATTCCCTTTATTGCACTATTATAAACATCAATAATTATAATAATAATCAATATATCAATCTCCAAATAGTGAAAAGCAGACAAAGTTATGTCTGACATTCGATTGGCTCATCTCGTCTGACTTGCATTCTTACAATTCCCCTTTTCACTTATTTGATCACCTTCAGAAAGATGAACGTCTGAGTCCTTCTCGCAGATGCAAACCTAATGCTTGCCTGTGACACATAGATCTCTGAGGTAGGTGCCTTCATCTAATGGGATGCATTTCTGCACAGTTTAATGTGCTGTCATACTTGGATAACATTCACTGATATAAGGACTCACATTGTTCTTGCTAACCCCCAATTCGCAAACCAGCCTTGCCCCTTATTTTCCCCTAACTGTTGTCTCCCTTCCTAATGCCTTTTAAGTTGTTTTTGTGTGTATTTCTTTCCCAAGATGGCGGCTGGAATAAAAATC
Organism: Ambystoma mexicanum; assembly: GCF_040938575.1. Lineage (NCBI taxonomy): Eukaryota > Metazoa > Chordata > Amphibia > Caudata > Ambystomatidae > Ambystoma > Ambystoma mexicanum. The sequence goes on along the minus strand of NC_090937.1, from coordinate 161,777,709 downwards.
TGCAGGTATCTGCAAACCTACCGAATCTCACTGGAGATTCTCGGCAGCCTGCACGTCACTTTTAAGAAACTTCACCCAGCCTTATTGCTAAATACTGTAGTTGAACTTTCACAAAAATGTAGAACACACAGGAGCTCGTTGTATTGCTCCTTTTAATTTGGGTGTGGGAACCTGGTACATTTACAATCCTGAGTAGCCAGGTCCCCACTGCCAGATATTCCTCATTTGCATGGTGGAGTGCAAAAGGGGAGGGCAAAAGGTGACGTACAAGCATGCACGCCACGTTTTGTCCTCCCCTTTTGCACTCTACCATGCAATTGAAGGACATATGGCAGGTGTTTTTTGGATCCCCAGCATTTGCACCCACATAAAAATGCATGTCGGCACAAAAGCCAGAGTATTTGTATTGCGGAGAGGTAGGGAGATGCGAAAACACAAGTTATGTTTCACCCCAACTGCCCCGCCATAACATTGAGGAAAAGGAGCCATGACGCAAACAGAATGCGTAAACGGCTTAGTCATGGCTTTTACGTATTCTGTTCAGGTTCCAACTCATCCAAAATGACTCGCACAGAGTACATGACATTTGTGTACCATTGCTTTTCAGATCACTGAGTCGTGGTTCTTTCCCAACGTAAACACTTTGTGAAGGCATGCACTGCCAGCATAGTTGTCCAGCTCTATTTTGCCTTCAGTTTATTCACGTGACAGAGAATGTGTTAATTTAGCCATTTAATTGATTTCTGGTTTACTGCAGAGAAGTCATGCGTTTCATGGAGCTGTCATCAACGAATGATTAACGTTATCTTGTCTCTTTCCATGACTGTTTTTTTTTTCAAATATATTGTAGACGTTATTAGCATGGAGGTAGGGATTTAAGAACGTATTTGCATGTTCCGTACAATTGTGTCATATCTGGTTCCATCTTACCAGTGAGTAGTACTAACTCCACAAGGGGATAGAATATGGAAAGGTTCAGTGAAGTCTAAAACAATATAGAATGCTTTCTTACCTCTGGGCCCAAAGAGCAGAAGATAGCAGTTGTTGCAGAATGGCTTGTCATCGTGCTGTGAATACATGAAACAGGACATGTAACTGATGCCAGTATATTCTTCTCAAAGATGTGCAACCCAAACTAAATTGGCATACTACAAAGCAGGTTAGAGATACATCAATGTTATGTTATGTTAAATGGCATTTATATAGCGCCTTATGTATCATTGGTATGACCTCAAAGCGCTGTTAGGTTGAATGCCCTCGGGAACCACAGTTCAAGTCAGTAGAGAGAGAGAGTGCCGTATGGTGCACGGGTGCACCGGATATGTGTGCAGCTGGTGTGGTTGTTGCATTATAGCTGCTCCTTAGTGGGAGGTGTGGTGCTAAGGAAATCAGTTGGATGTGTTCAGTCTGGAGGGTGGACACCCAGACTGAGTTTTGGCTGTGTTAGGCCTGAGGAGACTCCTAAGATAGCTAGTATGTGCTTAGCTAGCTGTGTTTTAATTAGGATGCTGAAGTGTTTGTGGGGTCATGTTAGTATGAGAACAGGTAGGCCGAATATGTCATACCATAGCTGTGTCCTAGTTGAATGATGGTGTATAGGAGAGAGTAAGCGTAGTAGTGTGATATGGTGGTTATCAATGAAGCTACTTACAAGGAAAGGAAACCCGGTATATAACTGTCTAATCACAATTAGCAGTGTATACTTTGTCTATATCCGGGAGGATAATGATAGGAGTACAGGGAGACAAAGCTATGAAGCAGGTACTAGAGGTGTATGGTATAAACACTCTTAGTAAAACATAAGGAGGGACCACGGAAGGTTAAAAAAGTCTGTATCAAATTTTAATAATAAACAGTCCGTCAGATTTAAAACATCCAATTAGATAGATAGGTCCATAATACAGAAATTGTCACATCCCATGTAGAAAGCAACAATAGGGAATACGTAGCAGGCTCCACTGGCCAGTTAAAAGTAATGTTATAGCAAAAATACGACCACTGAGGGTACTTATCAACCTAAATAGTAAGATACCCACCCAAATATGGATAAATATGTCATAAATGTTACTCTCTGTTTACAGTTCAGAGATATGTCTCGACATGTTTCTGTTCCTCTAAAACAAAGTGTGGAACATTCATCAGGAGGGAATAAATTACAGTATAGCCTATTTGACAATTGGGGTGGTAAACAATACCACTACAGTATCCTAGCACCTGCAAGAGATAAAAACAACAGACATCAAAGATTAGCTAATCAATAGTTATATACTTTGGTAGGTTCAAAAAATGAACTGGGCAACCTATCAAGGGGGATAATTACCTGATAAGGTGCCAGTGGGGGCTCTCTACTAGCATTAGTAGGTCTAGGGTAGTGAACATCACGGCCCTACAAAAGAAAAGGAATAATCAATAGCCAATATATCAGCTATTAAAAAGCCTAGTAGTACACACAGTACAACAGCGAAAATAGGGAGGAAGACACCCATGATGTGTCTAAGCGTCAAAGCGTCTCATAGTGGGGAGGGGGAACCATAACGAGTGAGTCCCACATACAAAAAGAGACAGATGCGAACCGGCGGTGGATGAGCGAGACATGCTTCACAAAAATGCAGGCAGTGTTAACGCCCAGAAAGTGCAGGGCCACCCGGACAGGGCATAATGGAGGTAACATACCACTATATCACAGTGCATAGAGAGGAAATAAGTGAGACCGGTATTAGCCTGCTAAGCGAACAACAATACGGGACGGGATGACTCCGCGGTGAGCAGCGTACTCGTGATCAAAGTCAGAAGTATAAGAATACCTAAAAATGCTCAGAGGAATCCTACCTTGGTAAGCCCACAGGAGTGTAATCAGGAGCAAATCACAGCGTTCCGCACTGCAGATAAAGTAGATACAACAAAATAGTGCGATCAGTGTAAAAAATACGATCGAGTTGCATCGACGGCAGCCGGATAAGAATAGGAGAGCGAGCAGCTAAACGCTGTTCATCTGTGAGCAACGTAACTTACCAAGTGCTGGGGAGTACGAGGCAAGCAGGTATCTCGCCCTCGAGGATCTACACAGAGTATCCAGAAACAGCGCGATGCGGCCGATGCAGGTTGGTTGTCAAGGGAACCTCAAGATAGTCCTACTACTATGTTAGTGTATCCTTAGAAGGATGGCGTGAGTGAGTGAAACCCGGCGGCCATCTTACAAGGGAGTGAAAGAAAAAGTAACAAGGGTTGGGGTACTTCCAACACCAAGTCAGTGAAAAGTGCCCAAGTCGAATGGTGAAACAAAGGAGACTAAAAGGAGGGGGTCTCATAAAATCAATAGAGGGACGGGGTGGTTGGGAAAACTAAAGAGTCAGGTAGACTAAAACCCTAAAGCTCAAGGGTGGAGTTGCCAACAGTAACATCATAAACAGGTTTAAACATGTAGCAATGTATACAAAGATATTTACACAAGGCCGCTAGATATTATGCCAATCAATCGACTCGTTGAGCCCCGTGACATCACTATGTAGGGTAAAAATCATCTTTTGTTCCATTTTCAACAATTTCTTTTCACGTGCTGTGTTATTTGCTCCTTTCAGAGCCAGTAGAACCGTCCAGGTGAAGTCTTCATATTTATGTTTCAGAAGGTTGAAGTGTTTCACAAGTGGAGCATTCTCAGTTCTGTTCTTCAAACAGCTCCAATGTTCCATTATTCGAGTTTTTACTTTTTTGATAGTCTTGCCGACATAGTGCAATCCACATCTACAGGTAATCATGTATACTACAAAGTCAGTGTTACAATTAGTGAGGTTCTTTTGGGTCCAGCGTTTTGAGAGGCCAACATCAACTTCTTTAGTTCTCGCAGTTAGTTTGCAAAGCCACATGTGCCGCAAGGATAATGCCCAGTGGCTTCTGGGAGACCCCAAAGGGAGGTCAATTTGGGTTCCGGAATATTGACCGATTTCAATTTGCTATTACTAACTATATTGCCAATGGTGGTACTTCTTTTATAGGCGAATATAGACATATGGATAGATTGAGTTGCTGTTCTAAAGATTTTCCAGTTTTTCTTTATGTTGTTGGTGATTTCAAAACTCTGGTCCGTAAAGGTGTTCACGCAGACAATGCGATCCTCTTTAGGTTTCATTAGCTTGGGTTCTAACAAGGCCTCTCGATTATTGTTAAATGCCCCTTTGGCTGATTTTCTTATTAACTTTTTGGGATAGCCTCTTTGTCTGAGCTTTTTACTGAGTGTGGAAGCCTCAACTTCATAAGTTTCTTTATCAGAACTATTCCTCTTGAGACGGAGAAATTGTCCAAAGGGGAGGTTGTCGCATAGATGTTTATTATGGTGGCTAGAATAATCAAGAAGGGAATTCTTATCAGTTGGTTTATGATAAGGTTTTATTTTTAAGACCACATTAAGGGGAAAGATGGTTAAATCTAGAAAGTTAGTAGACTCACTACTAGAAGTCATCGTGAATTGTAGATGGGGATTGAGACCATTTACCCAGGTGAAGAAATTGTTGGCATCATCCTGTGACCCCTTCCACAATACCAGGATGTCATCAATGTAACGACTCCATTTCGTGATATTGTTCCTGAAAGGATTGCTGTTGTTATAAATATGTGATTTCTCGAAAGTTTCAACGTATAGATTTGCCACGCTCTGAGCCATGGTGGCCCCCATAGCTGTGCCCTCGATTTGTTGATAACATTTTCCGTTGAACTCGAAGTAGTTACGTTTCAGTGCGAGTTCCACACACCAGAGGATAAATGAGGTGGGTACTGGGTCATTGTCTTCTCGGGTAAGTAGTATTGCTTCTATGGTATCTATTGACGCCTGTTGTGGTATGTTGGTATACAGGGAAACAATATCCAAACCTATAAGTAGGTTGCATGAAGGGTCAAACTCAAGATTTTCATAGCAGTTGATAACATCTCTGGAATCTTTTAGATAGGATTGCATTTTTTGTACATATATTTTCAAGTAGTGGTCTGCAAAAGTAGAGAGTGGTTCTAAAACAGAATCAATACCCGCTACAATGGGGCGGCCGGGTGGGTTCAGAAGAGTTTTGTGTACCTAAGGAAGGGTGTAAAACGTAGGGATGCTGGGTTTTTTATTGACAAGGAAGTCTGCTTCCTGTTTAGAGATCCATTCACGGTCTTTCGCTTTCCCCACTTTGTCAGCTACAAGTAGTTGGAGTTCAGGTGTAGGGTCTCGAGTAAGTAAATGGTAGTAGGAGATGTTGCTCAGTTGTCTTTCACATTCATCAATATAATCGGTGCGGTTGAGAATCACAATACCTCCACCTTTGTCCGCCTTCTTTATGATGATCGATGGATTAGTAGACAAGGAATCAAGAGCTTTGCGTTCCTGATTGGATAAGTTGTGAAAGGTCCTTCGATGCTTAACTTCAAGGGCAGTGACCTCAGCAATGACTTTCTTTTCAAAGACTAATGATTCAGGAGAAAAACTTTGGGGGGGAGGGTAAAACGTAGATGGATTCCATAGCCCTGTACAATTTCGTTACATTGATGACATCCTGGTATTGTGGAAGGGGTCACAGGATGATGCCAACAATTTCTTCACCTGGGTAAATGGTCTCAATCCCCATCTACAATTCACGATGACTTCTAGTAGTGAGTCTACCAACTTTCTAGATTTAACCATCTTTCCCCTTAATGGGGTCTTAAAAATAAAACCTTATCATAAACCAACTGATAAGAATTCCCTTCTTCATTATTCTAGCCACCATATTAAACATCTACGCGACAACCTCCCCTTTGGACAATTTCTCCGTCTCAAGAGGAATAGTTCTGATAAAGAAACTTATGAAGTTGAGGCTTCCACACTCAGTAAAAAGCTCAGACAAAGAGGCTATCCCAAAAAGTTAATAAGAAAATCAGCCAAAAGGGCATTTAACAATAATCGAGAGGCCTTGTTAGAACCCAAGCTAATGAAACCTAAAGAGGATTGCATTGTCTGTGTGAACACCTTTACGGACCAGAGTTTTGAAATCACCAACATCATAAAGAAAAACTGGAAAATCTTTAGAACCGCAACTCAATCTATCCCTATGCCTATATTCGCCTATAAAAGAAGTACCACCATTGGCAATATAGTTAGTAATAGCAAATTGAAATCGGTCAATATTCCGGAACCCAAATTGACCTCCCTTTTGGGTCTCCCAGAAGCCACTGGGCATTATCCTTGCGGCACATGTGGCGTTTGCAAACTAACTGCGAGAACTAAAGAAGTTGATGTTGGCCTCTCAAAACCCTGGACCCAAAAGAACCTCACTAATTGTAACACCGACTTTGTAGTATACATGATTACCTGTAGATGTGGATTGCACTATGTCGGCAAGACTATCAGAAAAGTAAAAACTCGAATAATGGAACATCGGAGCTGTTTGAAGAACAGAACTGAGAATGCTCCACTTGTGAAACACTTCAACCTTCTGAAACATAAATATGAAGACTTCACCTGGACGGTTCTACTGGCTCTGAAAGGAGCAAATAACACAGCACGTGAAAAGAAATTGTTGAAAATGGAACAAAGGATGATTTTTACCCTACATAGTGATGTCACGGGGCTCAATGAGTCGATTGATTGGCATAATATCTAGCGGCCTTGTGCAAATATCTTTGTATACATTGCTACATATTTAAACCTGTTCATGATGTTACTGTTGGCAACTCCACCCTTGAGCTTTAGGGTTTTAGTCTACCTGACACTTTAGTTTTCCCAACCACCCCGTCCCTCTATTGATTTTATTAGACCCCCTCCTTTTAGTCTCCTTTGTTTCACCATTCGACTTGGGCACTTTTCACTGACTTGGTGTTGGAAGTACCCCAACCCTTGTTACTTTTTCTTTCACTCCCTTGTAAGATGGCCGCCGGGTTTCACTCACTCACGGCATCCTTCTAAGGATACACTAACATAGTAGTAGGACTATCTTGAGGTTCTCTTGACAACCAACCTGCATCGGCCACATCGCGCTGTTTCTGGATACTCTGTGTAGATCCTCAAGGGCGAGATACCTGCTTGCCTCGTACTCCCCCGCACTTGGTAAGTTACGCTGCTTACAGATGAACAGCGTTTAGCTGCTCGCTCTCCTATTCTTCTCAGGCTGCCGTCGATGCAACTCAATCGTATTTTTTACACATATCGCACTATTTTGTTGTATCTACTTTATCTGCAGTGCGGAATGCTGTGATTTGCTCCTGATTACACTCCTGTGGGCTTACCAAGGTAGGATTCCTCTGGGCATTTTTAGGTATTCTTATACTTCTGACTTTGATCACGAGTACGCCGCTCACCGCGGAGTCATCCCGTCCCGTATTGTTGTTCGCTTAGCAGGCTAATACCGGTCTCACTTATCTCCTCTCTATGCACTGTGATATAGTGGTATGTTAACTCCATTATGCCCTGTCCGGGTGGCCCTGCACTTTCTGGGCGTTAACACTGCCTGCATTTTTGTGAAGCATGTCTCGCTCATCCATCGCCGGTTCGCATCTGTCTCTTTTTGTATTTGGGACTCACTCGTTATGGTTCCCCCTCCCCACTATGAGACGCTTTGACGCTTAGACACATCATGGGTGTCTTCCTCCCTATTTTCGCTGTTGTACTGTGTGTACTACTAGGCTTTTTAATAGCTGATATATTGGCTATTGATTATTCCTTTTCTTTTGTAGGGCCGTGATGTTCACTACCCTAGACCTACTAATGCTAGTAGAGAGCCCCCACAGGCACCTTATCAGGTAATTATCCCCCTTGATAGGTTGCCCAGTTCATTTTTTGAACCTACCAAAGTATATAACTATTGATTAGCTAATCTTTGATGTCTATTGTTTTTATCTCTTGCAGGTGCTAGGATACTGTAGTGGTATTGTTTACCACCCCAATTGTCAAATAGGCTATACTGTAATTTATTCCCTCATGATGAATGTTCCACACTTTGTTTTAGAGGAACAGAAACATGTCGAGACATATCTCTGAACTGTAAACAGAGAGTAACATTTATGACATATTTATCCATATTTGGGTGGGTACCTTACTATTTAGGTTGATAAGTACCCTCAGTGGTCGTATTTTTGCTATAACATTACTTTTAACTGGCCAGTGGAGCCTGCTACGTATTCCCTATTGTTGCTTTCTACATGGGATGTGACAATTTCTGTATTATGGACCTATCTATCTAATTGGATGTTTTAAATCTGACGGACTGTTTATTATTAAAATTTGATACAGACTTTTTTAACCTTCCGTGGTCCCTCCTTATGTTTTACTAAGAGTGGTTATCAATGAAGCACCTGCAACTAAGCAAGAGAGCAGGACAGGGGCGATACATAGCGGCATACGTATATAAAGCGACAGGATGGATAGGGTAAACATGTGATACGGATAACGTGGGGATACAGGTACATAGCATATACATAGCATAAATAGGAGATCTAGAGATATATTCACTCCATCCGTTCCATCCGTTCCATTTGTTCTATCGGTTCCATCCGCTTTATCCTATCAATATCGGCTGCCACGAAACATATCGTGGAGCTGTTACAATGTTTCAACTAAAATGTTACAAAAAAGCATGTCCCAAAAATTCAGTTGAATCAAAACATTGCAAGGAATCGGCCTAAAGTATCACTGCAAACTAGTTATTGGACCTAAGCTGTCTCTTTGATCAATTAACCACTGGCATCTTGTGATGTAAATTCTCAATCATTAATAATATCTTAACTATATATTCAGGTTAGAAATATGAGACTAATTTTTACGCCAACTGCTAAACGGTACACATTGATGGCAATATATTCTGGCAAGGCGTACTGTCCCCACATACTTTTCTATTACCACAAAATGCCGTGCGCAAAAAGTTATTTAATTTGAAGCACAACCAAAAGGCTCTTTAGCATCTTTTTTTTTTATTTATTTACCAAAGTGAATAATGATTCCATCTTCAGCTTACCCACCTGCAAGCAACGGAGGACATACTGACCCCATGAAAACATTCCCTCCCATCCAACGAATCTTAGTTGACCTTATTGTTGTAGTGACACACCATAGCCAAACTACTATCATCGGACGAATTGACATTGACAAAACATAAACAAGGCACGGCAAAGTGCAAATGCATTGAAAATGAAATGATATCCTTTGCTGATGCAATGAAGTACACACTACACTAATTGCATACAGCAGCCAAATCAATGTGCAACTACCCTTTGCACGCTGTGGACTTCTAACGGTCATTCCCCTTTTGGTGGAACATGTGGCCAAATTATCTTTGATATTGCCACTACAATATGCTGCATCTGCATTCAGGGTGTAAATCCATGATGCTCCTGGACAAGTAGCTTTCTTTTCTCATGAGTAAGAATGGACTTTCGGGTCTCACGAGAGGACTCCTTATCCAATCATGCATCCTGGATTGCTGGCGAAGTCATGGGTGTATCTGTCTAGCCAATCAGCATCCTTTTGGGGTGAATCAAACAGGTCTGTTTGAGTTCAATCGCCCAATTGGCACTGGCGATTCTCCTAAAGGAAGTTCCGCACTCTAAAAGACACAGCTCAATTTCTTTTCCTTCATGGCTTTTGCTATGCTGTAAGGGGAGGAGCAGAAACGACACACAGATACTTGAAGGGTGTCTGTAGTCTTGCATTAGCTTTGGAGCAGGACTGTATAAGGGATTGTAACTGTTTGGTGTTGTTCGTTTGTCTAGTTTTATGTGTTTTGAAGGACTTGTTTGCCCCTTTGTTTCAGTGTTTGTTCAATGTATTAATTTTATTTATTTATCTATTTATTGATATTGCGCCGGAGCCCGCGGTCATCAGGGCGCAAACATTTAGACCGAGACAAACATACTGTGAAACGGGACAACTGGATGCTATCTACTCGATTTATTTAAAGATAGCCGTCTTCAGTGCTTGAATCGTGCGTTGTTTCACTCATATGAACAAAAAAGGAAATGCCTTTTCCTTTAGTGCCATTTCTGTTATGTGTACCCCTTTAAAAGTAAAAAAAAATGAAGTTCACCTGCCCCTAATCCGACCCTCAAACAAACCACCAAAAATGCAAAATATGTTTATCCATTTACAATTTGGCCATACAAATGCATTGATGTCGTCTCACCTCACAAGCTGCTGTTCTGTTGGTTGGTTGTGTAATATGTTTTTTTATTAGTATAGTTGTGCATAGTATAGCAGTTATTAGGTTTTTTCACTTGATATATTTGGGTTGCGCTTTAGTTCTCAGGGATGGTTTGGGATGGTTTGGATTTTCCGCTTTTTAGTTTTTGGGGGTGTGCTCACGCACAGTCCTTACTCAGCCTTGTCAATGGTATTTGTGTTTTGTGTGGTGCAAATGAGAACCTGCGAGGGGTAGAAAGTCGCATGGTAGGCAGAGGAGGTTGAGCTCTGATTCTCCATGCAGGAGGAAGAGGATTCCCCCATGATGGGTGGGGAGGCGGGAACTCATGCTGTACGTGGAAGGGGTGCCGGTTTGTGGGTCAGGGTATCATTGCCAATCCTCTGAGGAAGCTGGAGAGGCTGAGGAATTGGTGGGGATCGCAGGAGAAAGAGTGGGAGAGGAGGAAAAGTCAATGGAGAAGACCCCATTTGAGGCACCGAGTCACAGGCAGCAGGGCTTCGTGTGGTTGACTCTACAGAGCCAGGGGGAGAGGACCTCTAGTGCACCCCCGTCTAAGGCAGGACCAGAGGTGGAATTGGAGGGCATGCTACTCATGTGGGAAGAGAGGGCAGCTACACAATCACTAAGGAGGAAGTGGTTGCATCCAGCAAGGCGAGGGTGTTGCTGAGGATGAAAGGCAGGTCCATTCAGAAGAATCTCGGGCAGCCTGTTGATGTCCCGCAGCAGATGGTGGATGAATCCGATGGGTATGAGGAGGTGGTGAAGGAGATACTTCCTGTTCCTACCATTGTATAGGGGGCACACCAGGTGTAGGATTAGGCCTATGGAGTGGAGTCCTCTACCCCTTCTCTACACAGGTCTTATGGATATGGCGTGGGGCTATTTTGCTCTGTCAACTGAGAAGTCCATCAGACAAGATGTGCCTGATGTATTCTGCATTTTGGAGGGCTGTGGGATGAGGGTCAGATGGAGCAGAAGGGAAGGATAAGGGCAATATCTTAAGGGCAATGGCCAGGAGAAACCATGCTTTCCAGTAGCACGACAATTTCTACCTGAGTATTTTTCCTTTGTGGAGGTTAATAGAGGCATAGCTGCTACCATTCCCCAGGGCCATGGTACAGAACGGCAGTGATATCTAGCATGCAATGCCAAAACACCCGCACCAGTCGAGCTAGCCCATTCAGTGTCAGTTTCACTAGAAACTGTGACCAGCAGCAGGCCCCAGTTAACATTGCCACCCAAACACAAAGCCCTGAGGAATCGAAGTGCTAGTTACAGAAAGTGCATGGCAAATTGGTGAAGTGCAAAAATAAACATCTGGTCACCGACCTACAATGGGTTCTGTCTATCGGATTGGCAAAGCCTCACCTCGTGTTCCAGGGGGCTACATCAGGCAGCACATGTGTCAGATAGGTACTATTACACTGACTGGCAAAACCTCACCTCATGTTACAGGGGGCTACATCAGGCAGCACATGTGTCAGATAGGTACTATTACACTGACTGGCAAAACCTCACCTCATGTTACAGGGGGGCTTTGTCAGGCAGCATATGTGTCAGATAGGTACGATTGCACAGACAGGCTAAGCGTCACCTCAGGTTACATGGGGCTACATAAGGCAGCCTATGAGTCAATAGGTATGATTACACAGAATGGCAAAGCCACACCTCATGGAGTGAGGGGCAACATCAAACAGGCAGCCACTTAGTAAGGACTCTGCAAGTAAGTGAAAATAAGCAATGCGCATAGATGGAAGGTCACCCCCACCTGAAGGGCACTCTAAAGCACAGAAATGAAAATGGCTGCACAGAAGTAAAGTCACCTACATTCGATTTAGGAGGCATTGAAGCACCTACAGCCTCTATTGTGGGCGGTCTATTAGCCAAGGTTTATTGGACCATGTAACGGGGGCAGACGAGCATGTGGAGCATCATCATCATTCCCTCATGCCTTCATCGCCATCATTTCCCAAGGCGGGGAAGACCCGTGCTTCCACTCTGGCGTTCCTGGCAGTTGCCATGGCACCTCTTAGAGCGGCGCAGGCTCAGACATCTCCGTCCCCTTACTCCCCGCTCTCTGCTTCTGTTGTCATGCCTGCACGAAGCACTCTAGCCTTGCGTACACACCCACCTCTATGCCCAAGCAATACGCCCAAACGTCAAGCCCAGAAGTACAAGAAGACTCACAAGTGCTTTTGATTAAAGTTAGTTACTGTGTTTTTGATCCTTCGCCCCCGTTCTGTGTTTAACGCTTTGTGGTTACCGACTTCTGCATTACTAATGACCTACTTTGAAGTTATCCTCCTGCTTCGAACTCGACTCTGGTATTTCGACCCTGTATTTTGGATTACGAATTTGTACTTTTTTTATGCTTGCCTGGTTTTTGATACATTTACTTACTAACGGATTGTCAATGGATAGCCCTTCCTCTGATGCATTATTCTTGGTAAATCAGAGTGCTTTGAACTTTGGACGCCCATTGCACTTCTGTTCCCATTAGAGTGTCCTTGTTCCGTACGGGAAACAGGTCCCTAACTAACCATATTAACTACCCTTCCCTTTTACCCTCCTTCATTCAAAACTAATGATTCATGTGCTGCCACTCATACTGCAGAGTTCCATCAGAGAACAACACAAAAAAATCAATATAAAACCTTCAATTCTACATAAATTCCCTGTTCATTTAGCTTAGTCCCTTTCTATTTGAATATTTCACCTATTTCACTTTGTTGTTCTGGTACTAAACCGGCCTTTGTTTAATTCAGGCTGGTGAATACCTGGTGATATTTTGCTCTTCCAGCTGAACTTCTATCCCGTCCGTATCTCATTGCCCGGACAGGCTGGTATTTCATAGGGAAGGTCACCCTCTCAGAGGAGGCCAGGTGTGGGATAATCGATTTCCACTCCGCAATGGATCTTCTGCTCTCCCTGAGGGTTTCTAGGTGCTTCTTTTTTCCTGTGAGTATTTAGATAATCAGAAGCCAATATTATTGTGGATTTGCGCACCAACATGATCACTGCTCAGTAGGATAACCATTTTAGAATGGATGCGCTGCAAGACCTGGTGCGTACCTCTGCTAGAGATTCGGATTACTCAGGTGCTGCAGCTTCGGCCCCAGTCCATCCCATACCGCAGCAGAATCCAGTCCCAGTGTTATTATCAACCCAGTTTCCATTGGCCCCTCTGGAAAGGTTTCAGGGTGATCAAAAGACTTATCGCACTTTTATCAACCAGTGCAAACTCCATTTTCTCTGCCGTCCTGCCTCGGTTCTGGATTCAATTACTAAGGCAGCCTTTGTGCTTTCCTATTTGGGTGGCACCGCAGCAGCATGGGCCAACCCACTGCTGGAATCCAATAGTTACATGCTATATCACTGCGATGTCCTTATTAATGCCATGAATTGGGTATTTTATACCTGATTCAAGTCTCAAGCTACCGAGCTAAAACGGGGAGGTACCCCGCTACTTACCTATTTGGCATAAAATGCAATCAGTTGGCTGCGGAAACTGGGTGGTCAGAGGAGAAGAAGGCAGCAGTCTTTTATAGAGGGTTTTCGGATGAACTAAAGAATATCATTGCTACAGTTCCTGTGGTACCTGTGGATTACCCTGAACTGCTCGATTTGGTCCTCCAAATAGACGCTTGAAGTGCCAACTGAAAAGGTTAAAAAAAGCTCCCCCTGTTCCTCCTCTTAGATCAGAAACCGTTGGCACTAGATGTCAGAGGGTGAGCCCATGCAAATGTGTGCCGTACGTGGTCCTTTGTCCTCAGCTGAAAGGGAACACAGGCGATCCTCAAACCTGTGCATGTATTGTGGCTCGGCTCAACATTCTTTGAGGAACTGCCCAAAAAAGCCTACACGGAAGCTGGGAAACTCCAAAACCCATCCGCAGTTCAAGTTCCTCTGTCGGATGCTGATCCTTTGGACTCCTTGTCCTCGGCAGCCTTGTTACCTGTTTGTTTGTCTGTTTCCTTACAGTTGGCAGATGATCTAAATATCCAGGCTAGAGCTGTCCTCATTCCTGGGGCGACTGGCAATTATATGGCTATTGCCTATGCTCAACAAATTGGTATTACAGCAGTTAGAAAATACTAAACTACAAAAACATGGTTAGGCGCAGAGAATTGAATCCAAATCTGAAACCTATTTGTCAGCAAAGAAAAGAAGATTCCTTGGTGGATGCTCTGCGTCCACACTATTCGACCCCAAACAAAACTAAACCGGGACAAGAAACCACAAAAACAAAAGAAAAAAATTCACCTGGAAAAAAGCCGGATTTACAACTAGTGATGTCAGCAGTGACAGTTGGTCTAGCACCATTTGGAAAATTATATGAGACCATTAACGATACATTGAAGGACCACACTTCAATATTAGCATCTGTAAACTCGAAGCTGACCCACTTGGAAGGATACATTCTGGCCCTCGAATCATGGAAGGCCAGTACAAGAAACCAAGGAACACAAACGGATAAAATAGATCAAGGAAAGAACGACGTGTTTCAATTTAAGAAAAAATCAATCAATAACAGCACTCAAACTATACTGACGAAAACAAGTGAGACCAGTAACGGAAAAGAGCCACAAGAAGCACTAGAAAAGCATATCAAGAGACCAGCACAAAAGTGCAACAAAGACAAACCCGAGGGAGACACACGAGAATCAACCAGTTTAAAAAAACATATGAACCCAAGAGACAAGCTGAATGAAACTGAGACATTGACAAAAAGTGAAAGGAAAGCCGATCACTTCAAAATTCCACAAGAACTGGAAAATTCCAACAAACAACAGGCCCAGAAGAAAGCGGAAAAAACAACCAAAACAAATGAACTAATGACAAAATGGATAACCATCACAGACAAAAAACCAACTAAGAAAGAAAACAATAACATTCAGAAAAATCAAAAAGGAGAACTTAATCCGGAGCTAGATGAGAGTACGATTGATATATCTAACATCAGCACTTACTCAATCGAAAATTCTGAGTCTGAAATACCTCACTCTATGGCAAAAAAAAGAAAGGTATCATTTGCGGAAAATGAACCGCCAACACAAAACCGAAGGGAAAATCAATATAAAAGACAAATGAGAAATGCAGAACAAAAAAGAGAAAATTTAGAGGATTCAGAACACAAAAAAGATCGGATCACCCCAGAAAGAAAAACGCTGTTCCGTCTATCAAAAATAAAGCTAAACAAATATGATTACAGACAAGGAGCCAATGAGGAAGCTCATCCAAAGTACAGCAAAAGAATGTTCGAAAATGAGAGACAAGAAGAAAAAACAAAAAGAAGTGATAGACGATATCAACAAACTTACTTGACCCCCATAGGACAAAAGGGCAAGGCAAGCGAGATAAGAACACGAAGAAGTTCGGCTATCGAGACATATAACAGTAGAAGAAGAGACAAATCTTCAGATAAGAGAAACAGGTCTAATCAAAGACCCTCGGACCAGTCCTTACAGCAAAATCGAACTAGAAATTCAGCGATATTTACTCGCAAAAGTAACTCAACCCGAACACTAAAACTAGAAAAAAGATCCAGCTCAGAAGGAAAAATCATCCTGAATAGAAGAGCCATGTTGAAGCTCCTGGACAAACTCACAAATGGAGATCAAATCAAAAGCATAGACATAAACATAGTAGAATTTGCGCATAAAGGACGGACAGACAGCATCTTTCTACATATTATGTCCCAATTTGTAAAAAAAACTCATGCTTCAGATGACAAAAAATTTTTCGAATCGGGGTTATCTCCTGCGAGAAACGACACTAGAAGAGAGAGGACAAAAGATCCAAAAAACAAACGAAACAAAACAAAGGCACAGTTATGAAGACAAAACAAGTGAAACCAAGGACTGGATAAAGAATACTCCGAACAGAAAGTATAACCTGAAAGAAAAAAAAAAATACCCTTCAAGCCTGATGAATTATGAACATACGAGAAAAACAGACAGAGAAACAATCAGTAAACTTAAGGGTTCAAGCTTGACAGAAATTATGAAAGAAACAAGAAAAGAAAAATCAAGAGAAGATCACCACATTAAAAGACATTGGAACGATGATGATGAGGATACAGAAAAAAACAAAACCAGAAAAATAAATGGCCCAATCAGGCCGCAGGAGGGTACAGGAAAAGAAAAAACACTGTGAGAGAAACAACCTCAACCCCGAACCGATTAGATCTAGCGGACAAAAGCTCAAAAAGATGGGCATGGCTCCCTCAGGCACTAACACGCTATACTGGAAAATAGCAGTCAAAGGGCTTCCCTTCAGGTGAAGAAAGGGATCAAATAAAGATGGCAAATGCTCTATGCAACAAAGAGCAAACAATCACTATCGGATCATGGAATACTAGAGGCCACATCCATCTGACAGAACCCGGCGAGATAAACCTAGGCGGATTCGATCTACTAAGCCTACAAGAAACTTGGCTGCAGTTGCCGCCCAGCATGGACGGTTACGAGATCCAACTGTCTCCTGCCCAGAAAGGCGAAAAAGGTCGCCCTACATTGTGCCTTCTAACGGCCGTCCGTACGGGCAGATCGCTTCGAATAGCCCACAACCTGGTATCAGAGACACTAATCCAAGCGACTGTCCTAGAATGGGCAAAAGAAGAAAACGCAACAAGAAAAAGAACAAAGATCTTATCGTGTTGCTGAACATCTATTGGAACCCGGCCATAATCCATACGTCCGCTTTCTTAAACGAGATAGAAAAAATATTAACTTTGGCTACAACAACATTCGACGTGGACCACATTCTAATATGTGGAGATTTGAACTCGACCTGCCCAATGGTAGACGAAGTAAAAACTGTAGGAAATAAAACAAACCCCTGCTCAAAATCAACAGCAAGAGGCCTTGCATGGGCGGAGCTGATGGAATCCCGCGATTTGTATAACCTAAATTCCCTGGAAACAACCAGACCTAGAATTCCAACCTGGAAGGGGGAAGGAAATGCAAGCACCATCGACTACATCTTTGTATCCAGGAATTTATATCAACAAATCAAAAGCTTTGAGATAATAGTATCCACCCGGAGTGACCACAACTTACTCAAAGCGACATGGCATGCCAACAAACCCCTGCAACTCAACATGTCAACCAAGATGGCTATAAACGCCCAAGGAAACCGACTACAAATCACAAAAGATGGCATTGCCTCGATCACAGAGACCTACAAACAAAAAGAGATAGGAGGTAACAACAACAACACATTGAAAAACCTGGACTACTGCCCGCTGCTCACCCCTTACCTACATCCCAGGCATGTAAGGAAAACAGAAAAAAAACATCGTCACAAATTCAACGAGGAAATTCGTTCAAAGAAATCTGAGTTACGAAAATCATTAAGGAAAGACAAAAAATACCCCACACAGTTAAACTTAGACTCTGCAAACAAACAAAAAAGAAAGTACAAATTGTGGCTTCAAACAATCCGAAGAAAATTGTACCAAGAAGACGCAGAGAACATGCTTGGAGCAGTCTGCAAAAGGAACTCGAACGACTTTTGGACTCTACTATCAGGTCCAGCAAAAACAAGTACTAACAATGTCCCTGAAGACAGATGGCTAAAACACTTCACAAACTTGAAGAACCAGAGACATCGGAAAAAAGATCACCAAAACCCGCAAAAAGTAAATGGATGGCATGTACGAAGGAAGAGATTCGAAAGAAAATCAGCAAATTAAATAACTCCCGTGCACCAGGTCCGGATGGGATCACAAACTTTCACCTCAAACAAGAGGTGGAAACTTGGGCCCCATTAATAGCCGAAATCTTTAAAAGATGTAGGACAACACAATCTATCCCGGCTACATGGCAAACAGCTAACATCGTTCCAATTTACAAAAAGGGGCTGAAGGATGACCCAGGAAATTACAGACCTATCACCCTACTGGACGTGCTGGGCAAACTCTTCGGATCCCTGGTGCTAGAGAAACTCCAAGACTGGCAGAAAATGGCAAAGACAGCAGATCCACTGCGAACAGGCTTTGAAAAAAATCTAGGCACCACGGTCAACATTATGATGATCAGTATTCTGAAGGCCAGAGTCTTCGAGGGCTACCCAACGAATTTTCATAGCTTCGATCGACCTGGTACAAGCCTTCGACCGTGTAAACAGGAGAAAACTATGGAGCAAACTGGAAAAACAAAGGTGCCCAACTTCACTCCTCAACCCTATCAAAGCACTGTATAGTAACGCCTCAATCAGAGTTCACCTGAACAAAGCTGGGCTACTATCAGAAAGTATACAAACAGCAAGAGGAGTCAAACAAGGATGGCCTCTAGCTCCGGCCCTCTATAAGGCGTACATGGCTGACATAGTGGATGCAGAAATTGACACACGCTCCTTTCCTCCAAAAATAGGAGAGTCGAAAGTGACAAGACTGCTCTATGCGGACGATATCCTTCTGCTGGATCAAACACCAATCGGACTGCAGCGTCAACTAGACAGTCTTGTAAGCTATTTGAAGAAGAACGACTTAGATCTGAACACTGCAAAAACTAAAATTATGATCTTGGAAAAATCATCTAGGCCAACTAAAAGATCACAATGGTTTGCTAACCCAGAGAAGCTGGAGACAGTGAAAACCTTCACATATTTAGGAGTGAAAATATCTCGCAGCCAAATAGAACTATCGATGCAAGAACACCTTATCCTAAAGATGAAAACATTGGCTGCACAAGCAACACTCTTGGAAAGGAAAGTTGGAAAATTCACCATCCTCCCAGTACTAAAATTCTTCAAAGCCAAAGTCACTCCAGCACTAACTTATGGGGCTGAAGCAATGCCACATCTTCCTCCTACACTGTGGACAAAATTGGAAGGCGCTTTTTGGCGCAAAGTCTTACGACTACCCAATTCAACCCCAACAGCAGTAATCCGAAGAGAACTATTTCTTCAATCACTGGAATCAGTAGTAGTCAGAAACGGTCTCTTGTTCCTGGGAAAAATTCTAAGAACTCCACGGCCTACTATTCTGGACATCATCTACCAAGAAATGACGAACCAAAAAAACAACATGATGTCAAAATGGTACAAAAACCTACTAGATCAGTCAGAAAAAATTGGATGTTCGGAATGGGAGATAGAACGCACCCCAGAGAAAATCAAGAAAAAATTAAAAATCCATGATTGGATCGAGACCTTGGAAAAAGCAGAGAAGCACACATCACAGAGTCATCATACAATCAACATACAAAGGATAGACAAGACAAGGAATTACTTAAAACAATTCCCGGACAAACCTCTGTGTATAATCTTCCTGAGAGCACGTCTGAACATTCTAAAGACGAAATAAATTTTATACCTCAGAAAACAGGTTCAAGATAAAAACTGTCGGTACTGTGACACCCTAGAAATCGAAACAGTGCGACACTTACTTCTTCACTGTCCGGGTACAAACAGTCTCAGAACGACCTACTTACGATCACACAAAATGAAACATCTTACCACCAGTGACAAAGATTGGTGGAATATGCTAATGAGCGGAGAATCCACAACATTGACAGTAGCAACAGCCAAATTCTTCGAAGGTCTCAAACTGGAAGAAAAACTAAGCCGAGAGTAAACAAAGAAAAACAAAAAAAACAAGGATTTTAAAGAAATAAACACAGAGAGGGGAGAATTTTAATTTCACCAAATCATGGACTCACAATGGAAACGTCCGAAAAACACTCACCAACAGAAAGATTTTGGAAAAATTGTAAAACAATTAAATGCAAAAAAAAAAAAAATCCATCCTTCCAGGTCCCCTGCTGCCTCTCCTCTGTTTTTCGTGTGCAAAAAGAAAGAAGATCTCAGGGCCTGTATCGATTACAGAGCCCTCAACGCCATAACGGTAAAAAATCAGTATCCACTTACACTTATCTCTGTCTTGTTGGATCAGCTGGGTTTTTCTGTTACCTTCACCAAGTTGGATTTAAGGAGTGCCTATAATCTTGTACGCATTAGACAAGGGGATTAGTGGAAAACAGCATTTAAAACACATTATTGTCTGTTTGAGTACCTAGTAATGCCCTCCAGGCTATGTAACACCCCTGCCACTTTCCAGTTCTTCATGAATTATATTTTTCATGACATGGTGGACCAGTATGTGGTTGTCTATCTGGATGATATCCTTATTTCCTCAGACTCTCTTGATCACCACTTCAAACATATCCGTTCAGTTTTACAACGATTAAGGGAACAGCGCCTTAAGTCAAGGCCGAAAAATGTGTCTTTCATGCCACCGAGGTTGACTTCTTGGCCTACAACATCACTGACAAAGGGGTCAAGATGTGCCATTCTAAAGTGAAGGCAGTCTTAGACTAGCAAGTTCCTTCCTCACTGAAAGCTTGACAGTCTTTCCTTGGTTTTGAAAACTTTTACAACAAGTTTATTCATTCATAATCCCCCATTGTAGCCCCCTTAACCAGTCTGATGAGTCCTATATCTCCTTTTAGGTGGAATGCAGACGCTCAGGAAGCTTTCATGCATCTGCCTCTTCATTACAGCATCCTAATACTATGTTACTATTCATAGTGTTAGCATACGCTTCCAATGTGTCTATTGGAGCTGATCTGTCACAGACGTGTCCTGGTACTGGTCCTGTCCATCCTGTGGTCTTCTATTTACGTAAGCTCACAGACTCAGAACAGAATTACACTGTCATTGAATGTGAACATCTGGCCATCAAGGATGCTTTCAAGGAATGGCATCACCATTGATTGGACGCCCAACAAGAGTTAAGGTCTTGATGGATAACTGAAATCTGCTTGCCCTGAAGTCAGTGCATTTCATCTGCTAGGCAAGCACATTGGCATTTTTTCTTTTCCCTTTTCGATTTCATGTTACTCACAGACCTGCAGTTCTACATACTAAGGTGGATGCCCTGTCCTACCTGGGGGTTGATGGTTCCTCATCAAAAGTGACACAACATACATTCAGGACAAGATATTCATCCCTGATTCTGAAACCCATATGTGAAACAGGTCAATAACTAACCATATTAACTACCCTTTCCTTTTACCTTACCTCATTCAAACCTCCTGATTCATGTGCTGCCACACATCCCGGAGTTCCATCAGAAAACAACACAAATAAAATCAATATAGAGAGCTTTTGCCACCTTCTAAACCTTCAATTTTAAATACATTCCCAGTTCATTCAGGTTAGTCCCTCTCTTTTTGAATATTACACCTATAATGTTATTGTGGTTCTGGTACTAAACTGTCCTTCATTTCTTTTCAGGCTGGCTGGTGAATACCTGGTGGTATTTTGCTCTTCCAGCTGAACTTCTATCCCGTCTGTATCTAGTTAGCCCGGACGGGGTGGTATTTGATAGGGAAGGTCACCCTCTCAGAGGAGGTCCAGAGTGGACTAATCGATTACCATTCAGCAGCGGATCTTCTGCTCTCCCTGAGGATTTCTAGGCGCTTCTTATTCCCTGTGAGTGTTTACACCTCGCGAAGGGTGTCGCAGTGAGGAGACAAATTGGGCAGTCATGGTGATAGGAAAGGCCTCACATAGAGACTCGATATATACAAGATTGGCAGCAGTCTGTGGAAAAGCTGCAGAACATTAAAAAATGAGTTGTCGTACACCTTGAGAACATTAGTGGGCAGATGCAACAGGTGAACAAACCTGAGGTCTTCAGTGGGTGGTTATTACCTGTGAAAAAGGTAGAGAATGTATGTTGACAGCTATGACCTTTGAAACACTTGAGAAATGTAAGGGGTGGCTGTTCCTGTGAGAGAAACTTAAGAAGGGGTCAATCCCTGTAAGAGGACCTGAGAACCTTACTCAGTGGCTGTGACCGTGGAAAAAAAATTCTATTTATATTTAGTGGGTGGCTGAATCCTGTGACAAAGTCTGAAAACTATGACTTTATTATCTGTGAAAGAACCCTAGAACCTTAAAAAGTGGCTCTGACCTGTAGAGGAATATTAGCAAATGAGTGGGTGGTTGAGCCCTGTGGAAAAACCAGAGAATCTTAAGGGGTGGCTGCACCTTGAGAAAAAAACCTGAGGACCTTAAAAGGTGTTCATGCCATTTAAAAAATAATTAGGACTTTAGTAGGTGGCTGAGCCATGTGTAAAAACTCTAAATCCATTGGTGTGGCCTGATCGTGTGAGAGATCCTTAGCACCATGGTGAGTGGTTCTTTAGTGAGAGGATTTGACCTGTGAATAAAGGAAATCTTTTAGGGGGACTCCACCCTGTGAAATAACCCAAGAAACTAAAGGGTTACTGCCCTCCGTGAGATAATCTTAGAACCTTAATGCATGGCTGCACCCTGTGGCAGAAACTGAGAACCTTAAGGGGTGTCTGTGCCCTATGGGAGAACTTGTAAACTGTCATGGGTGTCTATGTTCAATGGGAGAACACGAGTCCTTCTGACAAATAATGAAATCATTATGAGACAAAACATTACTCCTACAATAAGTGTTAAGATGGATTATCAGAATCAGCCCTCTGGGCAGATTCTGAGAAGCCACTCTACTCTGATGAACAAGGACAAACACTAATGTCTAGCCAAACTCTGTCTGGGTAATGTGACTGAATGGCAAGAATTAGACTTAGGAGGGTGTGAGAGTGGTGAAAGGTTTAATTATGCACACAGAGCATTCTTAATAAATCAAGTTAGGCCGAATGTATACAAACTAGAGGTATTTATTTAGGCTTCAGACCATTCTTATTAATTAAAAACCACAGGTAAGTAAGACACTAAAATATGAATTTCCATTATATACACATTTACCTTGCTGTGCTCTGTTAAGAACACTAACATTTCCCTTTTAAACACAGTTAGACTTACTTTCCAATGTAATGTAAGAGTAGTAAAGCAAGTACATGAAGAAATAGAGCCAGCTAAGCAATCAAGACATTGAGAACAAATAGGTTGAGAAGAAACAATTTAGTAAACACCATACAAAACCTTAGAAATGGAATATAACACCTTAACCAGAAAGTGTCAGGGTATTGGGATTGTGTAGGCATAAGGACCCTGGACGTTTAGAAAATGTGAATAGCTACCAAGGTTGCCAATTCCCTTGGAGGTTCCAGGAGACTGGTGAGTACTTGCTAAGCACCTGTTGTATTTTGGAATGGAATATCCTCTGGTTTCTGATGACTGGGGTGAACTAGAGGTCATTGAGAGACCAAAAGAGTGAGGTAGTCAAAAGTGTGTTTACGTACTGCCCTGAAATGATCATTGGACTTATTAATGTTCCTTTTAATTCAGTATTAACCAGAGGGTCACCACGTTATTAGTCATTAGTTGGGTGGCAGATTTTCATAACTCAGCCAGCAGCTGTGGTGGCTGAGAGGTTTTCCTTTTGCCAAGTTCCAGTGAATGTCCTAGAAGATGGTGAAACACAAAATGTCAACCTGAAAAACGTAATTAAGTCTTCCAGAAGTTTAAGGGCAGTGTCTGGAAATGGAGTGTAGGAGGGACATTGGTCTGTCCACACAAAAGGCAAGCCGTAATATTGCCGAGTCTTAGTTGGGTACTTTTCCTGCTCCTGGAAGCAGGAAAGAGGTATTTATTTAATTTGTATTTATCAAACTCCAATGATAACATTTCTAACAAAAATGACTTGCGGAGGATACATTATAGATGGCAGAGTTGTTTTTAACCATATCATGCAATGTGCAACGATTACCTGGAGAAGAATATCCCAGATGATGGAGGAGTATTATGACGACACATAGACCAGGGACGGTAGGCTTGAGGTCAGTTAGGAACAGTACAATGGTTATGGGAGACATTACATCAGTGGCTAGCACGTAGGGACTACACTTCCTCTAATGGGCTGGCTTTAATACTCAGCAGGAGAGTATTCCACTTTAGATGCACGCAGTGGTAATGAGCAAATGGATTCACATGTTCCAGAAGGGACTGAAAGGTTTTGCAGAGAGGCAGAAATCATAGTCCAAGAGCGACCTTAAAGAGAAGTGCAGTTTTGGAGGTAGTCTGCTGGGGCAAGACTACTAGATAGATTTGAATCCATAGAGTTATAGCATGCTCTTTGTATGTAGCGGTGGAGGGGAATCTGGGAAGATTGTAGAGGGGGCATGGAGTAAAGTTGAACACTATGTTAAGGGGAATGGAGGAATAAAGAGAGAGAATAAGAGGATGGAAAATGGCTGAATTGCCATATATATGGGGATGGGATGATGTAGACGGTACAAATATCTTTTGGTGATACCTTGGTGCATATGGTTCATTATGGGGGACCAATGATTGATATTGATGAAAGGATGGTATGTTATAAGTATGTTTGGCATCCAACGGGGAGTCTATGTGAATAGTAATGGGCAATTAATAACATTTGGTGTTTGGTTGCATGATGGCCGTGATCTGTGCTCCACCCATCTAGTTAAATCATAGTGGCTTTTCTTCCTGGGATTACTTTTATCGGGTTTTCATGGGGTAAACTCTGGAATACTAATTCAAGACTGCCACGCTGATAGGCCAGACTTGCCACATTCTCTTATAGACCCGGTGACAACAAAAGGTTAGGACGGGCTGATATGAACCTGTGGGTGCATTGTAGGTAATGCAGCAAACCTCCCACTTAGATTTAGGTGGGAAGGGGAGTGTAATGGTAGATGTATTAAAGGAGAGTTCCGGGACTTTTTTTTTATTGTCCCTACGGGTCGGCCATGTGTTTGTAAGCATAAATCGGTAGATCGTAGGAAACTTTCCTATGGACCTTACCCGACTTTTCGCCCCTTATCGCACTCGAAATCAGCCTCCATTTTGTGATAATCCTATCATTCCGCCGCATCGACCTGGCTCACCTGCCTTTGCGGCACTAAATCAAATCCCCCGCCCCTGAGCCTGACATCAGCAGACGCGTACTGGCCATTTCAAGCACGTCTCGTGTCAACAATCGCTGCGCCTCAGCTATTGACGTGTTGCCATGGAAATGGCAGGACGCCTCTTTCCCCAATAAGTATAAACAGACCGTTTCACAACATACAGCAGCAGATTTTCGATTCCATTCCTCTCTCTGTGTTACTTTGAGTATTCTGTGACTCGTTTCAGTGCTCTGGTCAGCTACCTTCGCCGCTTGTAGCCCGTGTGAACAGATACCAGTACCACCGCTATAAATTATTTTACTATCTTTACCGCACAATGGCCACAATAATGCCGTATATGTACGAGCCCGAGTACACCGAGGAAGAACTACTGGAAAGGCAAGCACGCGAAAACGATGGGGATTCGGACGGCAGTTGGGAGGACCAGTCAACGGATGAAGAGCCTGGACCATGTCGCATGGACGGCGTCTCCACCTGGTGCACGTGCAATCGGTGCGAGCTAATGCCAACTGAGGAGGAGAACTGCTGCTGCCGTGAAAATTCCGGGTGCTTGGCCTACATTTCGGAAAGCGAGCAAAGTCAGCAGGAAGGCGAGCAAAGTCCGCAATGCATCACCGAGCTGCCAGAGTTCAGGGAAGCCTGCCTCTCACGGACAGTGTTGAGGATGATGATGGTGCTTATGCACGAACTTCGTGGCACTGTTCGTCCGCGTAATCCGAGTAACGAGTAAGTATACTCTGTTTGTGATGTCAGTGATGCCACCACTATTTCATGGTCGTCTCCCACATATAAAATTACATTTACATATCATTGGAACGCATGTAAATTGGTTCCATATAGTGCATTTTCTAGATATAATTTTTTTCTAAGGAAAATGACATGTGTTACCTGAATCGACATTGATAAGAAAGTTTGGTCAGTTTAATACAGTTTGCATCTTTTTTTTTCACAGGTGGTACAGGCTGGTGGCCTATCGTTGCTTCACTTGGTGGCTTCACGGGAGGCTCGGACACCGCGTTCGGAGAGTAATACCTGCCTGTGCGGTACTTGCCATTAGACAACATTTCCCCAGTGACAGTGGACAATACCGCGGATTTTCCCTCGATGTGCTGCAACCTCAACTTTACAATGTGTAATGTTTATTATTTATGTTTAATTAAAATCTAAAATAAAGCCCAACATATATTTTAACAATGGTTGTTTTGATTTTTTAAATGAATCTAGTGTATATTCTCCTGGGAGGGTGAGGTATTTATAAACTCACCCCCCTGCCTTCCATGTAGTAGATCCTGCAGCCATCCTCTTACATTCAGTTAGATGGCCTCTCCTTGGTGAGGCCCTGCGGCAAACGGGTCTTGTCTGCACGACCACCGCCCCGATCCACCCCCCGCCTTATCAAAGGCAGTTCGCACCGGGGTACTTGAGCTGCTGGCAAGTGGAGCTGTCAGGGAGCGATAAAGGCCAAGAGGTGCCAAAGACCATGTACACTTCAAAGTGGTCTATAGAGCATGGGTTTGTTGTTCCCATGTCTACCTCCAGACCCCGTGTCTCCTGCCAAGCATCCCCCTCACGCTGGACGGCCCCCTGCAATCCACATAAGTGTGTCTCCATTCACGAGTCTTCCTGTGTCTTGTCTGCACGACCACCGCCCCGATCCACCCCCCGCCCTATCAAAGGCAGTTCGCACCGGGGTACTTGAGCTGCTGGCAAGTGGAGCTGTCAGGGAGCGATAAAGGCCAAGAGGTGCCAAAGACCATGTACACTTCAAAGTGGTCTATAGAGCATGGGTTTGTTGTTCCCATGTCTACCTCCAGACCCCGTGTCTCCTGCCAAGCATCCCCCTCACGCTGGACGGCCCCCTGCAATCCACATAAGTGTGTCTCCATTCACGAGTCTTCCTGTGTCTTGTCTGCACGACCACCGCCCCGATCCACCCCCCGCCCTATCAAAGGCAGTTCGCACCGGGGTACTTGAGCTGCTGGCAAGTGGAGCTGTCAGGGAGCGATAAAGGCCAAGAGGTGCCAAAGACCATGTACACTTCAAAGTGGTCTATAGAGCATGGGTTTGTTGTTCCCATGTCTACCTCCAGACCCCGTGTCTCCTGCCAAGCATCCCCCTCACGCTGGACGGCCCCCTGCAATCCACATAATGCCACGACATATACACGTCATTCATTCACAAACACACCCCTGGTTCGAATTCTTTATAACCCACTTCATATTTCTAATGAGAACTTCTTTGCGCTTTGCTAGTCAACCCGTGAAGGTGCTGGTTATCTGCTCTTCGTCTCTGTGAACTTCCGTGACCACTTTGAGCAAACTCGTCAGTTTGCAACCTGTGAACTGCTCCCTGTTCTACGACAAGAAACTACTCTGATCCCTGCATCTAACTGTTTGTTCGTCAAGGTAAGTCCATGTACCATAATCATTTTGCGTCCAATTTTTTAATTTATATCTATTTGCTAGTAGTCATCAAATTGCATCCATGTTTTCTTTTCGTTCACGACAGTACATGCAAGGAACTAGTCACATGTTCTGAGTTTAGTCAAATTACTTTTTCTATTTTTTGAAAGTTATTGAAATACTTATCCGCATGTGAATAACGTGTATAGTTCCAAGAACCAAAACGGACCTTGCATTGAACCTTTTATGTGTCATTTACTGTTTTAACACATTGGTATTCATAGAGAATTGTTGATCTTTACTTTTCAGAACTTTCCATAATGCCTGCCTGTTCCATTGGCGGTTGCCCTTCGAAGACCCATAACAAATCTGAAGGTACTATAATGCATGTTTTCCCTAAGACAATAGATCAGATAAGAGAATGGGTCCGATATTGCGGATATCCAGCCTCTGAGCTAGAAAGTAGAGTCCTAGAAGTCTTTGCGGACAAGAGGGGTGATCGATACCGCATCTGCAGCAGGCACTTTAGCCCAGACATGTACTCCACATCATTGCTAATAAAGAAGAAAACACCGCGAGCGAGGCGAAAATTGCTCTCAACCGCTATTCCCACTCTATTCGTCCACATCCCTCCACTCGTGAGTCAAGTTTACGTATTTATCTCTCGGCCTTGCGGTAGTGTGTAGCATTAGCTAACAATAATTTCCCCATTTATGTATCCACTCAATATGAAGGCGGAAGATTCTCCATCCGTGTCGTTATTGCAGTCATCAGCCACTTCAAGCGCCTATCGGGTAATCTTACTTAGCTATTCTGACACTGACTTGTTTTAGGCATGTAAATCAATAGTTTTAATTGATCGTGTAATTATTTTACCTAATGGTACACCCTTGTACTCGTCCTCTAGTCTTTGTTTTCAGTTATAATTATTGTTATCCAAAATAATGCAAGTACTGTCTTTCAGGGAGATGCTGAGGAGTCCAACGCATTGACGACAACCGTAGATGTCACTCAGATGCTCGAGGTACGTTTCCGGACAGTTCCATCGATGGAGATCATCAGATCTTGCATTCTTGTAGCGTGATTGTTACACACAATGTTTCTTTCGTTTTTAGCCATTGATATGTCCTTCTGTCGTCGCCCTCCTATTTGTCTTCTTTTTTCAATATTGTGTTCATTACTAATGAAAGTCCTATGTTTCAGGGAGTCGATGGAGCATTAGTCCAAGTAGAAGGGGGAGCATGCAGTTACGGGTCGGCGCAACAGCTTGCAGAAGTGTGCACCGCAGTTACATCGTCCCTTGATGTTCTTATGCATTTCGAGGTATGGATACTGACAGTTCGATCAAGCGAAATCATATGACGTGATTACATCCGCTATACTTCCTTCTTTATTAACGCAAGTACTATGTTTCAGGGAGATGACGGAGCTTCTTCTACAAGAACATCACCCCTAGTAGTTGATGCAGATCTCTGGGTGGTGACACTTCCAACGATCGAGCAAATCGAATCATATTTACATATCCATTATTTATTTTAGACAACTGATCATTTGTGCAGGTCTATTTAGATGAGCCGTTGACGCCTGCTCAAAGTTTATGTTCTTTTTAACAAAATAGAAAAGCATACTAATGCAATTACTGTGTTTCAGGGAGTTGCTGAAGCGTCATCTTCAATAATATCATCAATGGAAGTCTATGCGGAGCCCGAGGTATGGATCTTGACAGTTCAATCTAACTAGATCAACAATGCGTGAACTATTGTCGTTTGAATGTTCTACACAATGCGTTCATTCGTGTTTTGCTATTGAGATGTACGTATGGGTATTGGTCCCCAAGTACATTTTGTGTTTTCAATATTATTATACATACTAATGAAAGTTCTATGTTTCAGGGAGTCGATGGAGCCTCAGTGAGTGATGGATGTGCTTATCATGAAAATATAGTCGTTGCAGCGCGAGAGGAAGTGGAGACATGCACACACGAGTCGGAGCAACAGCGTCCAGATGTTGAAGTTCGAGGCAAGAAAGTTTCAAAGAAAAGAAAGCAAAAGAAGGTTAGTGTCCTGTTCACTATATTATGTTGTCTTTCACTGTCAATAGTTCAATACTGTAAGTTGTGTTTAAACTGAACATCCCTTTTCTAATCTGTCCTCTAGTTGCGAGTGGGTGTAAGAACTAGATCTACACAGACAGTGAAGCGAACGAGAGATGTTGCTTGTCAAACCTTTTGGCAGGGACTTGAGACTGGAGATGCATCGTGCCAATGGGAAGAATATGAAGTGATTGACAACGGAGCTATACCACCACCAGCCATTGATAGTGAATGTCCTCCTGGTAGTTTGGATGCAGTCGGAGATCAATTCACAGAATCCACACCCGCAAAAAATAAGAGCGCGCGAAAGTTGAAGACATTGTTTTTTTCTCCCATCTCCGGACAAGGAACAGATGTTGCAATGGAAGAGAATGACGTGGACGACAATGAAACACCATCAATATCACTCAGCATAGCGGAAGACGATATCAGAGATTGTACCTTTCATGCGAGTGACATGTCCTCAACGTTACAGGCCGAACCAGCTGGGATGCAGAGTGACAGTATAAGGAAAGAGGCCAAATTCATTGTATTCGATAGCTGTTTGATGGATATTATTATGATGATGAAATGTGGGCATTCGGTTGGTGGGGAAGTATGTGGGGAGCCATTGATTAATGTGACTCGTGCAATTCGAGGCACTAACCTTAAAATACATGCCACCTGTACACAATATCATCCGTTCGCATGGTCTGCACAACCCATGCTGGGGCAACTGCCAGCAGGCAATCTACTTTGTGCAGCGGCCGCACTTTTTAGTGGTTCAAGTTTTAAAAAGTTACAGTATTTCTTTCAGTTTGTGGGAATCCATTTCATTGCGAAAAGTCAGTTCTACAAATACCAAACCGATTATCTATTTCCAGCCATCAGCGAAGCTTGGAGAATGGAAAAAATGTCAATGGAAAGTACATTCGCGGGCAAACGCTTCAGGCTAGCCGGTGATGGACAGTGCGACAGCCCAGGATTTTCAGCCAAGTACTGCACCTACCACTTTCAGGACATGGAAAGTAAGAAAATTGTGAGTTCGGTGGTCGTGCAGGTGTCACAAAGTACATCCTCAGTGGCCATGGAGAAAGTTGGCTTTGTAGCATCATTGCAAGAACTACAATCGCGGGGAATGGTGATCGACCTGATAGCCACGGACAGACATGTTTCAATTGCCAAGACAATGAGAGAAGAGTACAAAAATATAAATCACCAATTTGACGTATGGCATCTTGCAAAAACAATCAATAAAAAATTGTCGGCTGCAGGAAAAAAAAAAGATATGCAAGGTATTTCACAGTGGTCCAAGTCAATCAGCAACCATCTTTGGTGGAGCTCAAAAACATGTGAAGGGTCGTTGGAAATTCTACTGGAAAAATGGCGGTCAGTAATGTTGCACTGTAGCAACGTACATCGATGGTCGACAAATGAGCATTTCCACAAATGTGAACATGGCCATTTGTCCACAGAGGAGGCACGGAAGAAGAAGTGGTTGATTCCTTCATCACCCACTCACAAGGCCATTGAAAAGATTGTATTTGATAAAACTATAACAAGAGATTTGAGGGGACTCACGGAATTCTGCCACACAGGAGATTTGGAGGTGTTCCACAATATGTGCCTAAAGTACAGGCCCAAAAGATTGCATTTTGGCATGGAAGGCATGAAAAATCGGACTCTTCTAGCGGTCTTGGCACATAACCATAATGTTGGCCGTCAACAAAGTAGGACGACCGGAACTTTAGGGACGCTTCGCTACAATAAGGCCTTCACTAAAAGAAGTAAACAATGGGTGATCAAACCAGTGTTTGAGGATATGCAATATGAGTTTATTGAGAGACTTATCGTAGATGTCCTCGATAGGCACATACATGGAGTGGTGAACGAACCTATGCAGGGGACAACTGCATTGCCACCCAACATTGCCTCTGTTCCATGTCCACCTAAAGCAGAGCTCATTGAGAAATACACATCACGGTTTAAATGATTGTAATTTGATTGTCTGTTCTCTCGAGTCTCCTCATGTTGCAGGCCCATTGCAATTAAACCAAACAGTAATATAAATCATTTTTACAAAAATTATAGAATGTTTCCGTATTGCAAAAACATGGCCGACCCATAGGGACAATAAAAAAAAAGGCACGCAGACAAGATGTCCCTAAAACTAACTGCAGCTAACTAGAAATGTGTGCTCGCTCAAAGTGAAGGTCAGCTGCTTTGATGTTTTGCTCGGGTGGCGGAACGGCCCACGACCCAATATAAGGTTCTATTGTGATTTGACCTTGACAGGCCGGGACCATCCTGAAAGACTAAGAAAAGATAATGAATAAAATTTCAGAAACGAAACGATGAGCCACGTTCATTAGAAGAAGTAACGTCGGCAAAGAAGGAGTGGTGTTTCGGGTCTGCCCTACACAGAGACACAATGGAAAATGCAAATATAATGTAAGTAACTTTTGATGAGTTTATACCGCAATTTCATTACTATACAGTGGCTTTAAAGACGGGTTCAGTTGTACTTGTTCGTTCTATGTGGCATATTGTTTTCTACCGCGCACTATCTTGAGGAGAAACATCTGCTTTTACTGAAGCACCTCAAAACCTTCCTCTTTGCTTCTGCTTTCTCTCTCCCTCTCCCCTGCTACAACTGGTCCACTGTCTGCGACCTCAGTCCTGGGCCCTTCCACTCTCCACCTGCACTGCCTCCCTGTCAACCCCTGCACTGGGGGACTGTCTCAGTATCCTACAGCCCCCCCTTCCCAGCACTTGTTCTGCACTTACCTTGCACTTGCCACCAGCTGGCCCTATTTATTTATTATTTTATGCTACTTACCTTGTACTCCACTCCCCCCCCCCTCCATGCCTCGCCACGCCTTTAAACACTTGTGTACACCCAGTAGCGCTGTCCTCGCTATGAAATGAATAATTTTAATAAGGATCTGATGGTGAGACTAATTTCATTTTTTATGTTTTTAGGTACATGATTCACTACTGTCTGTGTCACGAGTACCAGACACCGGCGGACGGCTTCTACAGCCGCCAGTTGCTTCTCCGCGTGAACAACGTTACCACCCTGACCATTTTATGGGACGATCGCCAAGTACAAGTATGCCCTTATGCGGTACTAACGGTTAGATGCAACATACCTACCGTTGTGGTGGCCTAGTGCCTCGTTGTTGGAACAGCCATGCGATTATCAGTGCGACCGAAGAGCTTATTTTTATCGTAAACCAACACCCTGTGTACTGCACACGAACATCGCTTCCCTCAAGACGAACTAATTTGGATCGAGAGCAAAGAAAAATGCAAATCGCTGAATATTCTCTAAACATTTGATGTCCAATAAACGTACTTTGCCAAATGTACAATCTTGCCGTTTGCTTTTAAACCACGGTTTCACATTCCGAATTGTGGCGCTGTATTGTGAGATGCTCTAAGACCCTGTGTACAGCAAAGGACCATCGCGTTCCTCAATACGAACTTTTTGGAACGTGAGCAAATAAAAATGCAAATCGCTGAATATTCTCTAAACATTTGATGTCCAATAAACGTACTTTGCCAAATGTACAATCTTGCGGTTTGATTTCAAAGTACAGTTTCATATTCCGAATTGTGGCGCGCTGTATTGTGAGCTGATCTGTGTTGATTTCCGGGGTCTGTGTGGAGTCGCGTAGAAGACGCCTGGGCGCGTTTGCCTACGCAGCTCAGTCACGTCACGGATAGAGGCGGGGAATATGAATGTTTTGATAAAGTCTGTTTCAGGGGCGGGGGATTTGATTTAGTGCCGCAAAGGCAGGTGAGCCAGGTCGATGCGGCGGAATGATAGGATTATCACAAAATGGAGGCTGATTTCGAGTGCGATAAGGGGCGAAAAGTCGGGTAAGGTCCATAGGAAAGTTTCCTACGATCTACCGATTTATGCTTACAAACACATGGCCGACCCGTAGGGACAATAAAAAAAAAGTCCCGGAACTCTCCTTTAAGTTGCAATAATAAATAATACGAGCTATATCGTAGAGCCCAGATTAGAAAGTGACTAAAATATTCTTAAAGCACATTCTAAGCCTTGATTTATGTGTTTATGGCATTTGGCGAAACAAAGTTATTTGAATTATTTGTATTCATAGGCAAAAGACCCATCCTGCAATGCGGAAAGCAAAGCATGAAGGAGGTCACTTACAGGGTCGGACTGCGACAAGAAATTGGCCGGGACACCGAAAATAAAGTGGCCCCATCCCTCGCCTCAAAAAAGTGGCCCACCCCTCACCGCAAAAATCATCCGTGATTCGCGTCAATTCACGACTTTATAGAAAATGCTAGGTATGCAGGGTTCATGTGTCTGTTACATTACAACACAACTCATAAAATAACGACTTTGCATACAGTTCTGTGACAGGGTCCATAGCTATTAGGTGCAGGAGTGGCATGAACCAACCACCCCCACTGCGGTTTTGGGACCTGATGCAAGTCAATGCTTATATAAGCTCCTCAACCCCAGCAGGGAAGGGGGGTTAGGGTGACGATGGTTGGATAGGAAGGGGGCAAAGGGGTAGGGAGAGGACATGGATAGGTTGGGGATGTTAGGGTAAGGTTTGATCACTCCGCATGCTTCCAGCTAGCTGTTACAATCAAAGAAACACACATCCCTGCTTCTGACTCTACACATATACAACATCACTATAGCCACTTGATTTATAGGCATTCTGTGTGACCTGCTCTGAAGTCCTGTTAAAAACAAACATTGGCAAAGCCAACAGTTTTGACTTGTGCACAAGTGGCATTTCTCAGGCATTGCTATGATATGCCCAGGTACTCGCTCACACCATGTTGCTCCTGCTACCATCAATGGGCAGTTAATACCACTACGACTGTGCCTGGCAAGTGCCTTGGGCATGCCTACACAAAAGCCCAAAGGGTGCATCAACAATTCATAAATCAATACAACACTCTTTTTTTTCATAAGTGAACAGATAAAACGAAGTATGTCATGATAAATGCATTTAAATGAGCCACAAGTAATGTATTTGCCCGCCGGGTTTCAATATAAATGCTCTGCTTGACTGCTTCACTTAGTATGTGCCTGCTATTTCAAGAGCGCATAATTTACAATGCAAAATAGTGTACCAGTCTGAACTGCCAAAATATCTGTTGTACACTTCTGCTTGCCATTGCGATTGCGTGCCACAAATAAGCAAACCTGCAGACTGGATTTGCTACGACTTGATACTATATTTTACTGTACCACATAATTATGTCCAGCACCTATATACTACCGTTGCCTCCCCAAAGGCCAGCGTGCTGCAATTCCACTTCTCACCCCTGGGACTCAAAAATAACCATGGTCCATTACCATGCATAGTGTGGTGTATTATGATTTCTGCATGGGTAAAGGGTCATTCATTTTGGCACCATTAGGAAATATGGCCACATGAATAATGAGGTCCTAAATGGTGGCCTCTGCAGCGTGTATTATTCAGGCTGCATGGCCAAGGAGACGGCAACTGAACTAAAAATCGAACCGAATCTGTTAAGGTGGCACCAAGGAAACAGCTTTCTGCAACCTTAGGCTCTCCAGATGGTTTGGACTACAACTCCCATGGACCCTCACCATTGATTATATGGTCTAGGACTAATGCGAGTTGTAGTCCAATGCATCCAGGGAGCCAAACGATGCAGACCACACTGGTGGCACAAAGGGGACAACTAAGAGACTGGACTAAAAGTCTAACCAAATCTGTTAATGGGGCACCAAGAAGCATTTGTTACCCCTTCTTAGCACCTGGCAGGTCAGATCAGATATTCGCAGAACACAGGCTGAAATAACTATCTATAAATAATCGTGTTTCATGAGAGTGTTTAATCGTAGATTGACACGTGTTTCGGCATTGCAGTGCAAGGCCGTCGCGAGGAACAGGAAAAATAGTACGATGAGGGATTGACCCGGGACTTTCTTTCAAAAATGATGGAGCAAGAATATGATTTTGTACTGAATTGAGATGCTTTTGCCCTATTTGTTTTGAAAAAGGCTCTTGAGTAGCCGAAAAACGTGTCAACTAAGGGGCTATGTGATATTAAATGGAAAACCTTTGAGACCCAACATTAAAATATAAAGAAAAATGTCTATTTGAAACTCAAGTGTGGCGCAATCATTGTGTGGCAAAACACTTGTTTATGTATTTTGAACGATGTGTATTTATATATATTTATATATTTTTTTTATATATATATTTTTCCTTTGACACTCGTTATGTACCTGAGGCTTTCTTTTTGCCATTTTTCCTCCACAGTCCTCGCAGCCAGCACATCTGTGCAATTGTTGCTATATTCTTAATCGTATAACATTTGGTTGATGTATTGACACTTACGATGTGTTTTTATTTTACTTAACACACTGCATGTTGAAGTGCCTTAAATGTTTTAAGATGGCTGCCATGTGTTCATCATTTTGCACCACCTCGTGAATGGGGACATTCTATGCACTTGTATCATAGAGGTTTTTAAAGCATATATAAGAAGTCCTTCTTCCATGAAACTCCCTACCTACGTGAACAAGCGGTCAGTGTACCGCGAAATGCGTCATTTTGTAACCAGGCTTTCCCTTTTTGCTGCACCTTTTTATTAATAAAGAAACATTCGCCCTGCCTGGATTTGCTGTCATGCCTTTTCCTTGATGAGACTGGATTTCGTTTCTCAGCTGCTCTTGGGAGTGCAACCCGTCGAATTTTGCCCTGCCCTAGGGTTTTTTTTCTGTTTTTGAAAGTATATATATATATATATATTCACTGAAAAACACTTTGTTACAGGGACGTTATGGTAAAGTTGCACTAATAAAAACCTATGTAATTCAATGTTAAAGGGACTTTATGGTTACAAGTAAAATCGAAAAACCTCAGAAATTCACCAGTCATGGTAAGCTAAGCAACCAAAACTCGTGCCACCACCGTGCACTGCTAAGACTAACACCCAGGACATGAACGATGACTTCACAAATGTCATTGATGACATCACTGATGACATCACATATTACATTCATTTTAATAAAAAGTCCCTATAAGGGGTTGAGTTTATAATGTTGGAAACAAGATGTTAGGTGTGATTGGGAGAACTATCACAAACTACTTATTGTATTCTCTCGCCAAGAAGAGAGCCCAAATTCAAGCACGCATCTCTGTGGCATCTACCAACTCAGCTGCACTCTTCATAATCTGCAAGGAGCTGGACAATCCTGCTGCAGTCCCTACCTCTCCGGTTACCTCCCAGGCCGTCTCTGTAGAGCCTTGGC
The DNA here is from genome assembly GCF_040938575.1 of Ambystoma mexicanum. Taxonomy (NCBI): domain Eukaryota; kingdom Metazoa; phylum Chordata; class Amphibia; order Caudata; family Ambystomatidae; genus Ambystoma; species Ambystoma mexicanum. The sequence continues at coordinate 161,740,993 of NC_090937.1, read as the reverse complement.
TTCTCACTTCATCACTAAAACTCAGACATCCTTTCCACTCTCTCATCCTCTTCGTCCTTCTCCTCCTCCACTCCTGGCCCGCTGTGGCCATCTTTCCTGCTCCCTTCTCTTCGTTTCACTTGCTTACCCCTGACAATGTTTCTAGACAAATCTGATCTATGAAAGTCTCGTCAAAATGCCTTGGAAGATTTCTCTAATCACTCCTTTGTCACTGGAACCTTCCCTTCCCCCCTTCAGCACTCCCTTGTGCACCCACTGCTAAAGAAGCCTTTTGCTGATCCTTCCTCTCCGGCTAACAATCGTCCGATCTCCATCACAACTTTCCTGGGCAAACTCTTGGAAAAGCTGGTTATCTCCCAGCTTAATCTGCACACTGAATCTGTTGGTTGTCTCCACGACCACCAGTCTGTCTTCAGAGCTGCCAGAAGCACAGAAACTGCTCTTCTGAACACCCATGAAGATCGGCTCTCAAACCTTGATTCTAACCTTCCTTCTGTTCTCATTCTCCTCAATCTTTCTTCTGCCTTTGATAGAACAACCATGCCATCCTGCTCAATTGCCTCCATGATAACCTCATTATCACTGATCTGTCCATGGCCTCACTGACCTCCTTTCTCATTGACCGACCCTACCAGGTCCAACTGGGGTCTTTCCTCTCTTTTATCTCTCTCTCCATCTGTGGTGTTCCCCAGTGGTTTAACCTATCTCTCTGGCATTTCAACCAATACCTGGCACCTCTTGCCCACTGCATCGCTTCCTTATGCTCCAACTTTCAGTGCTAATGCGGATGACACCGAGGTTTCCTTCAGGCTTCCCCCAGCCGCCTCATCTTCTTCCCTCATTCCTGATTGTCTGACCACAATTCAGGAATGGTGTGCCACCAATGATCTCTGCCTTAATGCCAGTAGACTGAGATCCTCTCTCTCTGGCCACCCACTCTAGGCCCGCTTCTTGCATCTTCGACTCCACCCTCTCCTTCTCTCCTCACATCTCTAATGTCTCTAAGAAGTCAAACTATCAACTGCACCTCCGCAGAGGTATTCTTTCTTTCCTCACTTTTCCCCAGAGGCTCACTGTCTCCATAGCTCTGGTCCTTCCAAGGCTGGACTACTGCAACAGCCTCTACTTAAATCTCCCTTCCTCTACTCTCCAAACTCTTCAATTTATCCAGAACATGACTGTGAGACTTGTCCTTGGCCTCAACCCCAGGGATCGTAACTCTCCAGCTCTGAAATCTCTTCATTGGCTCCCAGTGGCGGCAAGGATCAAGTTCAAGATCCTTTGCATCACCCACAGGGAATTCTGTGGCCTGGGACCGCAGTACCTCCAACTCTCTTTTCCTAAACATCTCCTCTCTCGAGCTCTCTGCTCATCCACTTCCACCTCTCTGAGGGTCAGTCACCTTTCCAGCAGCTACCTCTCTCAAAATTGAGCAGTACCATCTCTGGTTCCGGAAGCAACTCAAGACATTCCTCTTCGCTTCCGCTTTCTCTCTTCCTCTCCCCCGCTGATTCCCGACTGCTCCACGCACTGGTCACCTGGCTACCCTCTGATCTTGGGCCCAGGTTTGGGCCAAGAGTCCTACATGTCCAGTTGCACCTCGCACTGCCTCCTGGTTTTACTTGTAACGATAAGATCCCTTTAACAAAGTTTTTTCAGTGAATTTCATAGGTTTTTACCACTGCACTCTTAATTTCCTACAACTTATTACTATCATATAGCAACATTTTTATCCAACAACAAGTTCTCACCTTAAAACTCTGCAATTCCCCCCTTCCACGATCATTTTTAACACTTCTATACACGTTTTGCAACTTTTTCTGTGTTTGTCGATGTCTGCGAACCTCTTTCGTCATTGCTGACTGAAGACGTGTCTGCAAAAAGCATCTGCACTTCATGAACAGGTCCGTGCTTCGCAGAGAGTTCAACACTGCATTTCCTGCTGATCTCGAGACTTTCAAGTTCAAAATGTACTCTTGCACAGCTCCTACACCTGTTCTTACTCATTATCCATTAACAATCTTGCACACAGCACATACTTGGAAGAATATTAGCAAAACTCCTATTTATCTTAAAAATGGCATCAGCTATGACTTTCTCGCCTCCCCATGAGCCACCACCAGCTGGAGCACCTACCCAACAAAAAAAGTGCAGTACTTCCAAAGACAATGAAGAGGACCAAGGAGATGAGGTACAGGAAGAGCCTACGTCTAGCTCCCAGAGAGAACCAACAGTGTGGCACTGTTAGGAAAGTATCAAAGGCTAAAGCTACCAAAGTGAAAAGCACTGAGTGCAATGTTGTACTCAGTCGCAGACTGCCTGGACAGTACTCCTATGGGACCACCTCCAAGCGCCGCCACACTCAAGCCAACCACTGCAATGCTCTTAGAAAGGTTGTTCCTTTCTTAGCAAGTAGTAGGCTGTCTTCCTCCAGCTAATCTTCCTCAACCAATACTGTAACCACGATAAGAATTTTGGTGTTCTACTTTGGCCTGTACACTTCCATTTGTAATTATATTAGGATTGTCCAAAGAACAAACTAAAGATGATTCCGGTTATTCCCAATTTATTGTAATTTATTTATATAGATTCATACAAGTTATTTCAAACATCAGTGTTTGTGCAGTAGTGCTGTACAATGGTGCCAGGTGTTGCAAACATCAGTGTTTGTGCAGTAGTGCCGTACTATGCAGCCGTGCACCTACTGGCCCTTGCCCACTCAAAGCAATTAATATATCCAGGAAACACTGATATCAGGGGAGACCAGACTAAACTAATTTACTCACCCACATACTCAAAACAATACTGTAAACACACAGCCTGCTTCTGTGGGATACAACATCCCAACAGTTATCTTGCAAGCAATAAAAGAGGCTGTTGATCAATATATCTTTTGAAGACAACAGTACTCTGTATATAATGGAACACACCACTGTGCTTGGGGGAGCAATTTCAAAGTGCTTTTGATGCTGTAATCAAGGAGCATGGGAAACACTGCCCCCTACCTTAGATGTAACACACGTGCAACATCTTCCTTTGTCCACTTGCCCTCCATATTAGTAGTTGGTGCCTCTTCCCTCATTTCCCTCCCCACCTTACTTTCTGACCTCTCCTGCAACAACAAAAAAGGTTCCGTTAGGAACCACCTCTCACAGTTAAAAAAATAGAACAAAAAAAATAATCTTATAGACTCTATATACTTTACATTTCTCAATAAAGTAGATAGAATCATGAAGATTCTCCAACATTTCCATGAGCATTTTGTGTTCTGCTAATGGGAATAATGTGGCATTCATCCCTGTTCCAGGGTCTGGAACGGGGGATAACGGCCCGGCTGCCAAAGTTATCAGCCCAAGCAAAACAAGGGCAGATAACAAGGGCTCTGGGTCATTATCTCCCTGTTCCAGCCCCTGCATTGGAAGATGAAGGCCATTAGCACCCCAGGTTGCCAGAACAGTAACCCGGGATGGTATTAAAAAAAGGATGTTCCTTCCTACAGCGGGACACGTGCAGCATCCCACTATAGGAAGGAAAATCCTTTTCCAATATGGCCACCAATGAGAGGGAAGGCAGCTCTCCATACATAGCCCCTCTTCCCTTTCCATGGTGGCCTGCAGGAGGTAAAGAGGAGCGGAAGCGGCAGCAGCACCCACAGCCACTGCAGAAATAAAGGTAAGTATGGGTAGTAGGAGGTGAAAAAAAAGTAAAAAATGGGAAGGCGGCGGGGAGAGTCAGCCATCAGGTGACTTGGAACGCGGTATTGTACCAGTGGTTCAATCATGCATTCCTAGCCACCTGATTGGCTGCCACCCCTGCCAAGTGTGCTAATGGACAATTGTATACCAGAGGCACATTTAAAAGGAAATAAACCGTTTTCTGTCCCACATACATTTCTCTAGCATACAATAAGGACCATAATCGATGAACCTTTATAACTGTCCACGGTGTCCACAGTCCCCTTTCAAAGCCATGGATTATTAAAAGACCCGGATGGCACGTGTGCACCATCACACAGGGCACCTTTCTACCCTTTATAATGATATATTTATAACACTCGCTCAATGCCTGCTGTCAAACAGTCACACATCCATCCACCAATCACTTTCAAACACTGTACATATAACCTTTTGACCATAGTAAGCTTCCACACACCAACTGCCACTTAACAATCTTCTACAAATCTTTTGCACCTGCATTTCTCTTACTTATACAAAACAAGTTGTACACAATGCGCCTATAAATTACCATATGCATTGTGCAGTGACAGAAGTGCATAAATAGAAGGGGCAGTATGGCAGTATGGGGGCAGTATGAATGGACAAGTGCTCACGAGAACCCAGGAGGGAAATGCCAAGGGATGCCATGGTAGTACACCGCTGGCTAACTACTGGAGTAGAGGAGTTCCAAGGATGGGGTGCATCTTAACCGTAACATGCCTTTAACAACGTTTTTTTTATAACTCAAAATATTTCATGGTGTTACATCACTATATATAAGTTATTAATAATTCCTTTTTTATATATATATGAAAGAACTATAAACCTACTTTAAGAAACATATGTTTTGCAACACATACTTGTGTCTGTCATTATCAGCAGTGCATGCTGGGAATGCACATTATCGCTTAATTGCCTATAACATAAGACTCCACCATGACCCCAGCCAAACCAAACCACCCCTATTATTCACTGCACCTACCCTGCATCCTAGCTCAGTGTCCACTATACACTAATAATGTAACCAATGGCCAGCGCACATGACTTGGAGCCGTGGCCATTCTCCAAAATCCATGGCCATGCCACATTCCCCAATAAGCAAATCAGAGTACATATTTGCACTATTCACACACCAAATGTATATCTATAGTTTTTCTACTTACATTCTTACACTTTTGAAAAATAAAACATAAGATATATTTCCAAAAACAGTTTGTTGTAATCTAGTCCACACCTCCAGGCTGTAATCGCAAGCAGAATATTTTTTCCCATTCAAACCTATCGCTTTGGCCATGCCGCATGCCCCAACATCCAAATTACAGCATGCATTTCTCCATGCTAACGGCCAGGCCCTTTGAACAGACACCAATTTTTTTTTATCACTGTGTTGTGTACTTACATTCTACACTTTTGAAAAAAATAAAACACAGGACATATTTGCAAAACCATGCTTTCAAGTTCTTGCTGACCATCCTCGTGCATATTGCTGCATTCCCATCCAGCACTTCAACCTGTACCTACGAGCACATTCGTTTTTCTATTCAAACCTATCCCAATTTCAAAATAAATTACCACATAGCTGGTCCCTCGTGGTCATGGAGAATCTGGCCACTGCCCATGGCCACAGGCTATACCTCAGTCACTAAAGGTATATCACTATTTTGTGTACCTATATTATGACACTTTTCAAAAAAATAAAACACAGACACCTTTTCAAAACCATGCTTTCAGGTCCTTGTCAATGCTCCTTACACAAGTTTGCTGCAAATCCGCCCATGTTTTATTTTTCAAATGTGTCAACATGTACATACATAAAATAGTCATATAACTTACCCCCCACTTGAAAAAATCCATTTAGACTTTGAACAAACATTCATATGTCTGAAATCTTTTGTCCACATCCGTAAAATGGCAAAAAAGTTATAAGACATCTAAAAATCTAAAAATGTTGAGACCCACCCTCTAATTTTGCCCCCTCTTGACAAAATCTCACCATCCTTGGCAAAACCATTCATATCTAGGTCTGTTATCATTTTGCAAACTGATGTGCAGATTTTTCAAATGGCACCATATTTATAAGCCTTGAAATTATTTTGGGACCGCCCCACTAATTGTGTTACCTCTTGACAAAACAGCACCACACTTTGCAGAGCCATTCAGTGTCAGTTCTAGAATAGAATTCCAAAATTATATGCAGTTTCATTAAGTGGCACCAAAGTTATAAGCCATCCAATAACTGATTTTCATCAACTCTGTAATGCACAAGTAAGCATAAATGCCCCCGAACATCTTTGATGTTTGCGAACATCACAGGACTGCCGCGGACTGTTCGCATACAACGGATAAGAAACACGCCCATTTTTTGGCTTTTTATGGCCATTACCCATCCCATCCCATCCTCATCACCCCACACCTCCCCAGAGATTTTTTCATTAGTTTGACAAGTTCAATGTTGTGTTTTTTAATATGTTTTTACAGTGATGTTCACAGACAACGGGTGCTGTGCGCAAAACCAACATGGTGGGTGTTTCCCAAAAATATGACGCACCTCACGGTTTTCACCATCCAATCAACCAGCCCATCCGATGTCTGCAGACATCATGTCGCCCTCTGGACCAATCGGCGGCCAATCTTCGGACCGTACAGGGAAGTAAATCCGCATATCGAACTCAGATATCAAACACTTTCATTTACCTACTTTTTGGTCGTTTTAAAAAAAAATACTGAACAGATTTACAGCAAATTACAAAAGCAGGCTTTCGGGGCCAAGCCGCAGCTCCTGCCACAAATTTGGTTAAACTCCCTCCAGGGGTTTGGGCCTTAGGCATGAGCAAAAATGTTTTTCCATTGCATCAATGGGAAAAAACACATATATTGGGAACCCCCTATAACTTTGCCCCCTCTTTACGAAACCTTACTAAACTTCCCTGAATCAATCTGATGGGAAATTATACTTTTCTTGCAATGTTTTGTAAGGATTCGTCAAGGGGGGGCAAAGTTATAAGCCATCCAATGAGTGCTCTTCCTATGGGTTGAGCAACTTAACCATAACTTCAGGGCCACTAATGGAAGCCCTGTAATATATTGAAGGAAAAAACTTTAGTTGCAGCAACGTTAAGGTGAGAACTTAATGCAACGAAACCTATGAAATTCAGCTAAAGCCAATTTAAATTCACACCCTCCGTTGCACAGCCTATAACCACAATGATGACATCACAGATCATATCACTGATTACATCACTAATTACATTACAACAGTAACTGTCATTAAGCATCAACTTCAGCCATGGTCACTGTACATGGCCAAATGTATTTTTACACATGAATGGGATTGATCATAGCCTTCAGTTATGGACAGTGGTCACAACATTCACCCATGTGCACTGAACATTTTAAAACACTAACAGGCTACCAACGGTAGATGGTGGCCTTTAAGAGTGGATACCGCTTTCAACCGTGTCCATTGTATATTATATACACTCGTCAGGCACTAGCCATGGACTTTAGCACAATACTGGCTAGTGTCCACAATCTTTGGCTGTGCCCACTATATATTGTAACATATACATGGGCAACTAGCCATGACCTTTGACCTTGAGCAGTTTGTAGATATATTGTCCATGTCCACTATGTATTTTAAAATAATAAATTGCAATAGGCGATGGCCTTCAGCAGTGCACACTGACCAGCCACTAGCTATGGACTTTGGCCATGCCCACTGTATATTATATACACTAACTGGCCACTTGCCATGGTCTTCAACACAATACTGGCCAATGGCCACATCCTTTGGCTGTGCCAACTGTATATTCTAACATATAAGTGGGCACTAGCTATGGCGTTTAGCCATGGCCACTGACTAGAGCTTTTAATGTTGTCCAATGTATATTTTAAAAGGATGTACATGAAAATACCAAAAGATAAAAGTGCACGCCACAATAAAACCAAATTAATATATTCAGAAAGTGCAATAATGTTGTATTGGTGAATTAATGTTAGTATCACATGTGCGGGCATAAATGCAATTAAATTTTAAGTTAAAGGTGAAGTTAGCATGCAGAGTTAATGATAGAAAAGAAGAAGTATGTTACACAATTGTGTGTGATGAACTCCCCTGCTACACCTTAATTTTTTAAGAAAGGGGATAACAAGTGTGTACTATTGATCATCAGGGAATCCCCATGATTAATACAAATAGTTAACTGCCTTGACCAACCACAGGATGATTGCACTGCACACATCTTTCAATATATAAAATGGGAAAGGGTCAGAGGGTGACCCCGATGTTAGCCCTTTAATAGCCCTGGGCTTTAAAAGTATGGAAAGTAACCAGTCAGCTGAAGCTCCGCAGTCAACCACAGATGGACAGGGCAAGGCGGAATGCGGAAGAGTAGTAGTAATCACACTACAAATGACAACTATCTTATCGTCAAAGAACTTAGACAAGGAGTCACAAAGCTCCTGTGAGAGGCAGGGAAACTGGACTAAGACTTAGGCTGAGGGGGTCAGCGAATGAACTGCCTCAAATAGAACTTTAGGTTGGTTGATAGCCTGCTCAATTTTTCCACCAGAAAATAGTTGTTTGCCCACTCTAATAGCTCTATGGTATCTTGCAGTAGCCAAATGAAAGAGAACTTTGTCAGCTAATAAATAGCAAGTTCTCCACTTCCTCTCAGCCTGTCTACGCTGGAGTTTAAGATCTTTAAGTTCGACTGTATACCACGGTTCCGAACAGTGATTTTTCACTAAACAACGCTTAAAAGGGGCAAGAGTATCCGCCACTGCATTAAGTGCCTGGGACAGGATTGGCAGTGTGCAGTCCATAGTATTCCATAGATTTTTAGAATGCTTCCAGACCACTAGCATGGTCTTCGGCCATGGTCAGTGGGGACAGCCATTGGCTGTCCCCACTGTCCGTTTTAAAATGCTACCAGACCACTACCCATGGGCTTTGGATTGCAGGCTTTGCGAATTCACAATGTTTTTAGGAAATGCGCAGTGAGATTAAATTATTTGCCATAGACCACACACTTTGGTTAAGCAGCATGCTCGAAGCGTTATACCCCTTTTTGGCGTCATCCAATTTTGCGTGGCCATTCCACTGCAGCGCCCATTTTGGTATGCCCTTTTCGGCGCGAAAGATATCCCGGCGCTGTTATTTTGGCACAAGGGATGTTTGGTCGTGGCTGACATTGCATCCACATCTAAACACCCTTATGCCAAATAATATCACAGGTGAAGTCCTCTTTTTCAATATATGTGCAGTGTAAGGGGGAATGTATGGGGAGTGCATGTCATCTGAGAGGGTGTGCATGCAATGTGTGTGTGTCTGATGTGAGCGTGTGTGTACATGGTGTGAAGGTGTGTGTGAGGGATTGTATGTGCAGTGTGCATTTGCTCTGTGAAGGCGAGTGTTAGGGTGTGCGCATGCATGTGCACCCGTGTGTGTATGTGAGCATTGTGACACGTCGAGTGTGTGTTCTCAGTGTCAGTGTGCATGTGTGTGGGGATGTGTGTGTATGTCTCCATGTAATTGGGAAGATGCTCATCCAGTTCTTGTTTTTATTTTGCATTTTGCGACTTGTAGTTTTGTTTTGCCCATCAAGTGTCCTGTACTACAAGTCCCAACATGCAAAGCAAAACAGAAATCTGAATGATCATCTTCCAAATAACAAGGGAAGTGTGGCATATAACAATATATACAAGACATGCAACTTGGCTGTATTCATGATTTCTCCTGCACCTCTATTTGTTTGGGTTGAATGGCAGTAGGGGATCTGTAAGTTGTTGAAGGAGGAGATATGAAGTGTAGAATGAGAAGAGGGGGAAAAAAGAAAAATGTGTTTTTTTTTCAGCTGGAGAAAGTGAGAATAAGGGGCTGGACAGGAGTGGTGTCTACTTGCCCCCGCCATTTTCAAAGTCTAAAAGTAGCGCAGTGTAATAAGGGTATAATGGGACTGTGTGGCACCCCCCTTACTTGAGCTGCAAAGAAAGTCTTGTTTGCGCTGGCTTTCATGCAATGGAAGATGCACAACTATTACTAACCCATTGGTAGTGCATCTCAGAAGACCTTCTTAAAATCATGCAGTGATTGGGTGAATGTTTCCATGAAGGAGGCCACATGGATCAAAGGCATGCCTGTTAAGACTACATAGTACAGAATACATAGTGTTTACCAAAATATACTGTTTCAAATAAAAAAAAAAGTCTTGAACACTGATCTGCCACAGTTCAAAGACCAGCATTCAACAGCTACGCTACAATGGATTAGTGTTTCACACTACATACATTTCATACTTAGCCTGGAATTTACTATGTCAATTGTAAAAGGCTAAGTATGAAACTTGTGAAAATCCCAAAAATAATATCATTGTAGCATAATGGTTGAGTGCTGTGTATCAAACCTCTGCAGGCCAGGATTGTCGAAGGCAGAGTTCAGTTTTATAATGTTGCCCAGAGACAGTATAATACATGTTCCATTCTGTTTTATAATGTTGCAGTAGATAAATGTGTTTCATGTTTCATTCTGAAATTACTGTGTAATACACGTCCCATCCTGTTTTATAATATTGCAGTAACTAAAAATATCTTTCACGTTTAATCCATATTACAAAATGGAAAGTGCCTGCAGGTTCATGCCAATTGCAACCTCTCAAGCCAAAATATCCTTACGCTGAGAGGTAAAAATGCAAAGTGATTGCAGGTTCATGCCGTGCCAATTGCGACCTCTCGCGCCAAAACATCCTTGCAAAGAGAGCTCCCTGCGCCCAACTGGCTGCGTCTAACTGGCCGTGCCGAAAAGGAACCTGCGGCAAAACGATTGTGCCATAACGGTATGCTCCTAACTGACCAGGCTCCAAGCCCCTTGTTTTATGGCCGGTTTCTTGGTGACTGTTGTGATACATTGCATGACCCCCAACTAAGCACATTTAAGCAGCACGGAAATGGGAAAATAATTACGGCTGCAAGAATAACATATGTGCAGGTACTTTCTACACCTATAGCGAAAATCAAAAACTGGCACCCATGAAAATACGCAGAGTATTGGTTAGCTTCAAAGTGACGGAGGCACCGACCCCCTCAGGCCATGTTGCCCTAAGTAGTCTTGTAATTTTTTTCCCTTATTAGGCACAATGGCCTGAGGTGGCTGTCCTTTTCCTCACTTTGAAGCTAAGCAGGGTTGGTCCTGGTTACTGCATGGATGGGAGACCAGGATCACCAATGATTTTTCACCCCCGATGTCACTGCAGCTGTAAACATATCTACTTATTTTATTATGCATAAAAGTTTGCAGGCTTTGAAAACTCCCAATATTTTAAGTCAATGCCTTGTGTGATTAAATTATTTGATGAGGATCACACAATTTTGTTAAGCAGCATGCTACAAGCCCCTTGTTTTATGGCAGGTATCTCGGTGACTGTTGGCATACATCGCACAACCCCAACTAACTGCATTTAAGCATTACCTAAAAGGGAAAAAAATGATCAGCTGCAAAAATAACACATGCCCTGGTACTTTTGTCCCCAGAGCGAAAGTTGAAAGCTGGCATCCATGAAAAGGAAAAGTGAAACATACAAATGTAGTTCAATAGACCGACTCCTTAGACGAAAGTGTGCAAGATAACATAGCATTGGAGTTTAAAAAAAAAAGTAATGAACACCAGAAAAATAACCTGAGAGAGGAAATGTTCCAATAAATATGCTTGCAAAGTATAAAAGGTGTTCACCTTTTAAACCCAGCAATCTGTCGTGAAATATTCCTGTGAAAAACTAAATCCCAATACCTAACAAGTGCTTGTGGTTTTGTGAGTAAGCATCTGCACTGGGAACATGACAACCTGAGTAAAATCCTGGTAGCCATATTCTTGAGCAAACTTGTCAACCTCAAAAAAGCCCAAGGGGTTGCATCCGCCCTCTGAAGAAAAGTTACACTGGCCACCCACATGTCTCCTTTACTGGTGCCCTGAAAAGCAGCCACAATCCTGGAAAATAACTTCACCAGTGTCCAGGATTGCAAACACTCTTGTCACATTGTGGGCAAATACTCATGACTTACTTGCCCTCTCATCGTTTACCCACCTCACCCCCATATCTGGCTTTCAGCAATACTGTGCTTTATAAAGCTAAGTTATAGAACTATGTCTGGCAAAAAGTGTACAATTGTGGAAGTATTCCCCCATCTTGACTGTGAGACTACAACTACCAGAATGCAATTCAGCAAAAGGCACAAAAATGGTCTCTGAGTGCAAAACTTTCAAGGTATGACAGTAGCACGGTTTTAAAAAAAAAAGAATGCAGATGTCATGTGTTTTGAGATATTTCGAACTAAGAAAACCCATGGCATTCGGGCCTGTGGACTGTCTCCCATCCATGCAGTAAGCGGGATCGACCCTACAAAGCCAAGAAGGTTCCAGCCCCCTTAGGCTATGTTTCTCTGAGTGGTCTTGTTTATTAGGCAATATGGCCTTATGGGCCTAATTCCCCGCTCGCTCTGAAGCTAAGCAGGGTTCATCTCAGGTAATTCCGGGATGGAAAACCCACTGTTGCTGTTAAAACAGCTATTTTTGTATTATTGACTGTGAGACTACAAATACCAGAATGCAATTCAACAAAAGGCAAAACATAGTTTCTGTGTTTAAAACTTTCAAGGACTGACAGTAGCACAGTTTTAAAAAAGCTAATAATTTGGATGCCCTTTCAGTCACCTATTCATGCAGTAACCAGGACTGACCCTGTTTAGTTTGAAAGCAAGGTGAGGGCCGGCCCATTTCTCTAAGTGGTCTTGTAACGGTGGCTCATTTATCAGGCAACATGGTCTGAGGAGGCTGGTCCCTTACTCATTTTGACGCTAAGCAGTCTCTGTCCTAGTTACTGCATGGTGGGGAGACATGGATGGCAATCATGTAACTGCCCAGTGAATTTTCACCCCTGACATCACTATAGCGGTAAAAATATCTTTTAAAAAAAAATGTAAACGCAGGTACTGATCTACACATACCCTTGGCAATCCGTAGTCCTTTATAGCTGAGAATATGGACAAAACGGCTGAAAAAAATGTTTTCCTGTTCCCCCGTCATCTGTGACAGCTCCCACCACTGGCCTGCTTTCTCCCTTTCCCCCCACAACACACGCTGTTTCTGTGACACAGTTTGCTTTCAGATGTATGCTATTTGAGGCTGCAGAAAGCTTTATGTTGCAAACTTGGTCCCTAGACCCCTCCAACTCCCAAATTTCACGTGGTGCCCTCTAGTCACCCCCGCCTCTAGCCTGATGGGATTTGTTGTACCTGCAGTTAGCTTTTTCCCTGCATTATATTTACCCAGATCCTCGGCTATAACATGAAAAATATCTCTCGCATCGAGAGAAAAACACAATGGCGGTTGTTTCATTTCTAATAAAACCCCAGTTTTGGGTAAATACCTGAGAGATAGCTATCTATTTTTGAGGAAGGGGCACCCTCTTCTTCAAATATTTAAATAACTACTGCAAGGAATAACCCCAAACTATACATGGATTGCAAGTCAACTCTTTGTGCCCAAGTTGTTTAGGACTTGGTCCAAATCCGTACAGCGGTTTGGGCTGTGCGAATTGGCAAAAACTGACCTGGTTTGCCTTGTTTGTATGTGTGAAAATGAATGGGAAGTTTGGCCAAAAAACATTTTGGACACTTAAAAACTTTTTTATTTATTAACAAATCTTTATGAAACTTTGCAGTCAGGGGTGGGGGTGCACATGACCTTAATCACTTTTGAAATTTCTGTCAAATCTGTTATTCGAATTAAAAGTTATTAACAATAGAATTTTGACGGGTTCCTATCGGAGTCTGATTATGGCCGCCCTATAATGTTAAAACCAGACTGATGGGCTTTGCAATGCTTGTGTGTTTTGCACATAGCTGTTTATGGGCGAAGCAGCCCCACCTGACACCAATACACCCCTTGTGGGGACAGCTAATGCCTTGGAAATATAAGCTCCCTCCTTACTCTTTGGAGTTTGGGTTCGGTGTCCACACACTCACTCTTCCACGTTTCATTCCCAATAAAAGCCAGCCCCATTGATTGTAAACGCAGCTGCATGGGACCTGTTGAAGACCCACCTGACATACCTTTACCAATAATCTGCGAAAGAGCATAAGAAATCTGTTTTCTTGCTTACCCGGGACCAGGCCTTTTGTGCGATTGTTCATTCTTTAGCTCTTAAGCCGAGCTTTGCAATATGCTCTGGCAGTGATCAGTACCTACTAACAACCTCCAGTTTCATGAATGGAGTGTTGTCAGATTGTGTTTCCTACCCCACCCACTCCCCTCTTTGATCTCCTTTTGTTTGCTGTTACCATGCTTCTCTCCACATTCCCATAACTGAAGCCCCAAATTTAGTCTAAGGGATGGTGCAGGCCTTTTCATAGGGTAATTCAAGCAATACTCACTGAACAATTATCTTCCCCACTCCAAATCGGTTCCATGTGTTATCATCCGCGCAAAAATATTGGCATACAAAAATATTGCCATATTTTTGTGGCAATTTTAAGGCATGGAACCTGCGGGGGGCACCCCCGCAACCCCTGCTCCCAAAAATCCCCCAAAAATATCTCCCCCAAAAATATCGCCTATGGCCGTTCCAAGCCTGATACCTCCAAATCTAATTGGCATACCAATGAGGCACCACATTCAGAGTTTCAACAACATACTGACACTAATGTTATGGGGCTGCCTCAGCACTATATGAGTGAGGGGGAGAGTGGCATGCATTTTTTTCCCAGTGACTATGTACACTGTGTGAAAGTTGTTTGAGGAATTTTGGAGACAATGGGGTAGACTCCTGTGAGAAATGACATGGGATTCTGGCCACTGCCCCAATCACATGAGAAACATCTAACAACCTCCTTTGCCCGACCGGCTCTGATGCCAGCAGGCCCAACTCGGTAAAGAACAGAAAGTGAGCAGGTTAGACTAAGGGTTGAAAGGGTTTTCAGCATCACAAGCAACATGCTAAGGAAGGTGAAATGAGCACCTGGTGTTTTTATTTTTTCGAACAGCTCGGTCTTTGAACCAAAAAGGTTTTTTTCCTATCATAACCCTTATGTACTCTGCTTATGCTAATGAGTGGAGTCCCCAGTCACCCTCCTCCCATTGTGTGACAATTTACTGATCCATGTTGCACATGGCGCAGAATGTGAGAGAGAGAGAGAGACAGAGACAGAGAGACAGAGCGGGAGATAGACAGAGCGAGACAGAGTAACCGACAGAAACACATAGTCAGGGTGCCAATGCAGGGAAGAGACCATATTGTGTTGCATTGATAGGCAATTTCATGCCGTGCTTTGACATGTAATGCTTAGTTATTCTTTTAATGCCTTTAATTCAATTGCCATGCTTGCTCTTTGGGATTTCACTGTTTATGCCTGTCTTTAACCTGCGGACCTTTCAACTTTCTACTTAAACTGAACTGTTCCAATATGTCCCATTTCGATTCTGCTGCTAAGTGCCTCACTAATGTTTTGGTTGTTTGTACTCCACTGTCCTGTTGGCCACTAGGATTTACTCCCATGTGTCACCTCCTAAATGCTACTGTTATTGGACCCCACTGTGATGTTGTTCATAAATGTCTGACAATAATTCTGCTACTCAGTGTCCTTAAAGGGATTTTCACCTGCAACAATCTCCGTCCACTGATGACTTAATCCCCATTTCTACTTGGTCCCATATGACTTTCCCCACATTTCTCTGAAATGATTTAGTACTAGGCACTGCACGCTGCCTGCTGTTTGGAACACCTGCCCGCTGCGTGTTCTCTAAGGGCGTATCCACACAATTAACCTACCTGAGGTCCTCCTCTACCAGGACATTGGTACAGGCATCCTTGATGCATGCTCCATAGATTTACATAAATCTCCAGAACTGTTCACTGCACTACCATGCTCACATTCTACATTTTAAAACAAAATACACTTATCAACTGAGCCACCCTTTAATTGCAAGTAAGCCCTCCTTTCAACATACATCAAACATTAGAACACCAAACCGCCCCAATCAACTTACATGCCACAGTCTGACCATTGCATCCTGGAACTATGGAAACAAGATATTAATTACTAGACACAGATACCTTAAGTGCTCTTGACATGCACCACCTAGAAACAGAACCACACGCAGTACCCAGGTACTTCTAAACTGCATGAATATAAAAAGCAGAGCTATTTTGCACTTTCCCTCTCTCCCCACTAACTAGGCCCATCTTCTTCTCCCTTTCTGGTCCACCAGGCCAGCAAGAAACCATGCAAATGGCATCAGAACAGGGTAAGAAAGCCTAACAAGATAACATAATGTGACGTAAAACTCACTTAAATAACTAGAATGTTTTTGGCTAAGGATGGGAAGAGGGACAGAAATGGAATTTAGGGTTGAAGTTAAGGCCATTGAGGTCAGGGTAACTGGCATGTTATTTCCACAATGTCTCTAAATTCGTCATGGTTGAGGTCTGAAAATCAAGCCTTCTACACACTTTCTATTGGTTAAAGATGTGATTCAAAGGTTTGAGCTCACTCGATGGTCTTGATCGGCACCTTGATACAACCAGAACAGAATGTTCAGTACATTGTCGCGCTCTGAAACACATTGTGTACGAGCGCGATAGAAATAAAATATCAATCAATCAAAAAAAAGACTGTTTGGCAGCTCATTGGGCTTGTCACAGAGGCAGTATATCAAGTGATTGGCTTAATACAGCTTGATCAGTCCCCTCAACAGTGTGAAAAGGGTAGCAGTCTCAATCATTGCTTTGCAGCATTAGGAGTCCCTAGTTCGAAAGAGGCTCAGTGTCAGACGATGCTCAAAACTGGCTAGAAGTCTTCTCTTTGCATGTCGAGAAATAGCAGGTGGCAGAGGTAAGGGCCTAGACCTTAGAGTGCTGTGTGTCGTTAAAGACAACGTCAAAGAGCTGCAATACCCTCTGAAATTCCTACACAGGAGAAAGTATGTTGGGGACCGTTCAGACACACTTTGGTTACCTACATGGCCTGATCACATGTTTCTCAATGCAGGCAAGCTCCAAAGTTCTCACAGCAGTGTTTATTATTTTCCTCAGGGATGTTGGAAGAAGGGTATTTTCCATCCTCTCTTGAGCTGTATTAATCATGTGTCAAGCATTTGAATGGCCAATACTTCCAAAATATAATCAACAGTCGGTTCCCACAACAGTTAAAGGTAAATGCTCACATAATATTGCAGTATTATGATATTGCAGTATACAGTGATATTGCAGGATTTTCCGGGTTAGAGCTTCCTTCTAGAATCCACTCGGGATCATCTCCTAGAGAAGTGTCTGATCTCTTTTGCAGCAATTCCCAAAGGACTCAGCTCCCAGATGAGTTAATGCAGGGTAGATTGGAGCATGCCAGGAGAAACCAAAATAGTGTCAATGATGTTTCCAAGGTCAGTGATTTCTTAGTGCCTTGGTTCCACCCATTTTCTTCCCCCTAGATAGCAACACAACATCATTTGCCTATTCACCCCTGGATGTCCAGGTCCCATGGGAATGTAATGGGCTCAACCCAGCCTTTGAAGCTCACAGCTCGATATGTAAATGAGGTGTGAAAGTTAATCACTGAAGAACAAATTACATAGGTCAGAAGTCTGCAGCTTTTGGCTCCCCACATGCTTTGGGCTACGACTCCTATCTGCAGTAGCTGGCATAGACAATGATTAATGAAGTGTGGTTACCACTACGTGAGGCAACAAAAGGCTTCCATTCTTGGCTCCTAACAACATGTAAAGCATCTCATAAGGGGCTTCAGAGGGACTCTTCTTCACAATAGGTCAGCTGCAATCAGAAACAGTCAAGTTTTGCACATTATAAGGAGAGTAATTGGCTATCAATTAAGTATTTTGCATACTTTGGCAAATTGACTTCTGCCCTGCAGGAGTACAAGGATGAGGAGAGGCGAAAGCGCAAACTTAGTCCTCACACCTCTACACGCCAAGAGTCAACAAACTCATAAAGGTAAAACATGCACAGTTAACAGATATATCTGCTTCACCTTTTGTGGTAATGTGGGCCGAGGGTAGGTTATACTCTCAAGAGGGTGTGAATGTGGCTCAGTAGCAGGCCAAACATTGAAGTATAAAGGAATGCCCAATCAAGGTTCTATAACATATATATATATATATATATATATATACATATATATATATATATATATATACTTAAATTAAACACACCGTGTACAATATTAACTAAACAGAAAAACACTATATAAAACTCATCCCTGTGGAAAAAACACAGAATAAGCAAAGATAGAAAGATGCAGCACTCCGAGTAATGAAGATGGGGTGAAAGGCAAGCAATAACCACAATGTTTTTAAACTGATATGTTCTTGGGTGAACAAGGGATAAAAGTGACCTAACCAGTCTCCAAGACCCACAAATGGACCAAGGGGAGCAGTTAGCAGTGAATAGTCCCTATTAGTAGTTATTGGTGGTACTGAGGCCAAAGTAGACTTCTCGGGATTGTGCAAGCAATTTGAAGACTGGGAAGGTGCAAAAGGCAGCACCATAGTGTTCTGGTGGATCAAATATATCCATCGGTTTTTGAACCACTGCTCAAAGCAGTTAATGGCCAAAAAACACTAGGCCCCTGGCTATCTTGGCTTCAATGTACTACTGTGAGTCCCAATCCAGGGGCACAGGGACAAGATGAGTCCTTTTCTTTCCCAAATATTCAGGATAATGTCACCCAACTGTAGGGGTCCTTCAACACGCTAGGGTCCATGGTACTGCCATGGTTGGCAAAATGGCAGGTTTTGTTCCAGCAGCATGTTCACCTCAATGTTCCTTAGGTATCGTTAGGGACAGAGATCTCCTCGGCCTTGGAACACCTGTCTTCACTGCCCAACTGGAGGACTCTGGAAAGGACAGCTCTCCCAGCAGGGCCCAAACAAATGTTTCTTCAAGAGTTGGATTCCAAAAGATGATTCAAATAAGTAGTGTGAGACCCGTAAATGGATCATGAGTCAAGACATAGAAAAAAGATTCAAAATTCAAAAGAAAATGATGGTTGAGAGCCTAACTTGCCCTGTGCTAAGGTGGGATTTCCCTATCTGAACTAATCTAAGGAAAGTCTGAGTCAGAAAGTTCAACTTAAAAGTTTGTCTGTGTCCAAAACCTACCCTTGCTCTCACAACAAAAGCTAAACAATGTGTAGGGATGTCAACAATCAAAGATGTTGTGATCAAAACAAAGTTCTGAGCTTCGCTCCAGCTGTTAGCTTCCTTTTCAGCTACCCTTCCCCAAGTTCAAGAAAGTTCCACAAAGGTCTCGAGATTACCTTTCCCAAGTTCAAGCAGTTTCACAAATCTTTGTGGTTCCCTTCCCAAAGTTCAAGGCAACACAGTTCCTCACAATCCTCAGGGTTCCCTTCCCCAATTTCAAGACAACACAGTTCCACAGAAATTGGGCTTGAGGGATATGTCCTCAAGACAGCATTGAAGTTCATCAAGCCTCGTGGTTTAATTCCCCAAGACATCAATGTAACAGCTTATACTCGGTTTCAGTCTTTCAATGTTCAACACAATTCCAGGTCAACTTGACACTCATTCTGACTTGTATCCACAGTTCACTTACAGTGCTTCTTCTTGGCTTGTTTCACAATGTCTTTAACTTTCACCATTGAGGGTTCCCTGGTCTAGCCACAGTTGTCAGACCACACCGTCCAGCCATCACAGGTCATGCAACCATCAGTCCTTGGCTCTTCAGCCCACACAGGTGTACCGATTCACATTAATTTGGTTTCTCTTTGTTGGCCTCATGGCTTTGTGTACAGTGTTATGCTCTCCTGGCTTCTTCTGCTTAGCCTCTTGGCTTTGCCACAATGTATCACACACCCTATGCCAGTCTTTGGCCTTGCTGCACTGTATTAATTCATAGAGTTCACTTTGTGGTGGTCTTATTGATTCCCCACCTTTCTGTCAGGCTTTCACACTTGCACTCTTATTTAATCTGTTGCTTTCAACTGTGCATTTTAACTTTTAACGTTCATCACTTCGTAGCGTTGGCCACCAAGTTCTAATTTTTAGTTCGCTATTAAAGATGCGTGATTTAACATCACTTTGTAGCTTTGCCCACAAAGTTTTCATTCAGTTTGGTATTCAATATGCGTGTTTTAAATTTGCTGCTTAATTCTTATTCAGCATGTGTCTTCAGGTTTATTTAAATCTGTGCATGTCATTTCATTCGACATTCTACTTTGCTTCATACAGCACTTTGTTTACTCATACATAGCTCTTTGGAGGACCGTGGCTTCAAGTGACATTTCCCAGCACTTACCGGTACTCAGAGTTGCTCTCTAGCTGTCACGTTGCTTCACTTCAGCTTTGCCGGTGGCTTGCTGGTCCATGCTAGTCCCGATCACACTTTGGGTGCTTCTCTGCATATGCCGGCAACTCCGCTTCCCTTCTGTGAAAGCTGTAGGTGTCCTTTCTTATTTCTCCTTCATCCTACTATCCAGCAGCTTTCTCCCGACCACAGAGGCTCCCACAGCTGTGGAAATCTAGTGGGCCAGCTTGCCCTGGGCTCAACAGGCCTTCTGGGTCATCTGCAGGCATCCTGGCTTCCTCGCTGGTCCAACCATGGATGCTGCCTCGTGCACAGGGTCCCCTGCTGGTCTCTACCCCAAAGGCCTCCCTGTTGGTCATCCCCCTGCTGCTCTTTTCCTCTCCTTTTATACACCTGCAACCACTTGACAGGTTGCAGGGGTGAGCTCTCAATTGGACTTGCCTGACTGTAGTTAGAGGGACTTACCTGACTGTAGTTAGAGGGACATGCCTGATCTTCACAGTACTCTGCAGGCATCTTCCTCATCCCAGTACTAGAGTGGTTAAAGGAGTTACTAGTGTTCATTGCTCCAAGTCACCTCTTCCTTGTCCCAATACTGTCATAGGTAGAATGAGGGAAAATGAAGGGAGAAGTTACCATGATACCATGTCTCGCCTGTGGATACCCCAATCCCGATCCCCAAGGACCCTCCACCCAGGTAATCCTCCCTCGCTTCTCCAACCGCAGGGTCAGGATCCAAAAGGGATGGCCTTTCCATGGCCACCTGATAAGAAGATCCAGGGGGAGTAGCCCTCGATGTGCCCAAATTTGCTAATTTGGCCATGCTTCTTACAGAGCTTCAATGGCTTCCGGTCAGATCGTTTTCAAGGTTCTATGCATCGTTCACTGCGCAGTTCACTCTGCAGGTCCTGCTTTCCTTCAGTTAAAATTTAATGTGTGTGTACCAACACACAGGTTATGTTAAGTTTGTAAAAAACTCTTAGTGGATCCACGGTTCTGCAAGACAAAGTCTGGGGGAAATTCCTTCTCCATCCTCTCACCAATGCTGTGGAATTCTCTCCCACAGACCTTGCATGAGGATCTGGATCACCTTTGTTTCCGAAAAACGCTGAAGACCTTTTTGTTTAGGGCTTGACTCAGCTATTTTTCCCAGTTCTCTGCTAGCACCCAGATGCCTCCGGCCTTGGTTTTTGTGCTTAACAAATTCAAATTCAAACATACATACATACATACTTGATTTCAGTCTTTCAATGTTTAACACAATTCCAGGTCAACTTGATACTCCTTCTGACTTGTATCAGCAGTTCACTTATAGTGCTTCTTCTTGGCTTGTTTCACAATGTCTTTTACTTTAACCATTGAGGGATCCCTGTTCTAGGCGCAGTTGTCAGACCACATGGTGCACCCATCAAAGGTTGTGCAATCAGGAGTCCTAGGATATTCAGCCCACACAGGTTCTTCTGTATCTGCCCCTGTGTACCGATTCACATTCACTTGGTTTCTCTTTGTTGGCCTCTTGGCTTTATGTGCAGGGTTACACTTTCCTGGCTTCTCCTGGTTAGCCTCTTGGCTTTGCCGCAGTGTGTCACACACTCTATATCAGTCTATGGACTTGCTTCGCTGTATTCATTCATTAAGTTCACTTTGTGGAGGTCCTATTGATTCCCCAACTTTCTGTCATGCTCTTTCCCACTCGCGCTCTTATTTCATCTGTTGCTTACGAATGGACATTTTCACTTTTAACATTCATCTCTTCGTAGCTTTGCCCACAAAGTTCTCATTCAGTTCGGTATTCAATATGTGTCATTTAACTTTGCTGCTTAATTCTTTTTCAGCCGGTGGCTTCAGGTTTATTTCAATCTGTACGCGTCATTTCATTCGGTATTCTACTATTGCTTCATACAGCACTTCTTTTACTTAAACATTGCCCCTAGGAGTGACCTGCTTTGTGTGACATTCCCCGGCACTCACCAGTCTTCGACGCTCCTCTCCGAAGGCTACGTCACTTCGCTTCAGCTTCACCGGCTCCCTAGCATGTCGCTGTGAGCCCCGCTTGCACTTCGGGTGCTTCTCTTCAAATGCCAGCAACTCCACTTCCCTTCCACTGAGGCTGGTTGTGTTCTTTTTTCTTTCTCCTTCGTCAGCAGCTCAAGCTGCTTTCTCCTGACCATGGAGGCTCCCACATCTGTGGAAATCTCGCAACTCAACTCGCCCTGGGCTCCACAGGTCTTCTGGGATGTCTGCTGGTGTCCTGGCGTCCTCTCAGGTCCCACCATGGCGGCCTCCTCACACACAGGGTACCCTGCTGGTCTCTACCACACATGCCTCCCTGTTGTTCATTCCCCTGCTTCTCGTTTCCATTCCTTTTATACACCTGCAACCACTTCACAGGTGCGAGGCGTGAGCTCTCAATTGGACTTGCCTGACTGTAGTCAGAGGGACATTCCAGACCTTCACAGTACTCTACAGGCATCTTCCTCATCCCAGTACTAGAGTGGTGAAACAAGTTACTAGTGTTCATTCCTCCTAGTCGCCTCTTCCTTATCCCAGTACTGTCATAGGTAGAATGGGGGAAAATGAGAGGAGATGTGTTATAGTAGCCTATAAAAGCCGGTGGATGGTTAGTTTGGTTTTCAATAGGGAAAGGGGGATATCATGTCTCGCCGTTGGGTACCCAACTCTAATCCCCAATGAACCTCCACCCAGTTGATCTTCCCTTGCTTCTCCAACCCCAAGGTCAGGATCTATAGCCTTTCTCTGGCCACCTGAGTATATGATCCAGAGGGAATAGGAGGGAGGATACACTCAGGTTTCTCATAGACCCCTTCTTTTAAAGGTAAAAGTCCACAGGTGATTGGACTTACGCTAGCCTACTTTAGGGATCCAATCCCTTTTCTTGGAAGATGTGGCCCTTGACTTTCTGATATCACACTCAAAGTGTGTTGTGCAAGAGGAAGTGGAGGGGACAGGGACAGGAAGGAGAGGCAGAGATAGACACAAGATGGTGGAATCCTCCAACTGTACTGAGCGTTCCATGTCTAAACTAACCCCACCCATTCCATTCTCAATATGATCAAAGGCCTTTAGATGTGCAGCACCCTGGTGTTGGGACTTTTGTGAATAGGTATGTCTTTTGGTTCTCAAGCCAGATTCCTATGGAGTGGCCGTCCCTGGGAAAGGGTGTTATCTACCAAGAGCAAAGAGAGGCAATCCCCCAGTCTACATTCCTTCCAATAGGGCAGCGTCCAGTCTGTAAAGGGAGAATATACATAACTCTTCCTAGAGTGGGCCTGCAGGGCTGACACACAGCCACTGGAGTCTATGGAAATGACAGCAGTGTGTGTTATAAATCAACATAAGATAACCTACCATAACATATGTGAGATCAATTTGATGTGACTTGGATAACTGTGTGAGATGCTGGATACTATACCCTAAACTCAGGTATGGCTATATTTACAGTTTAACCTGCCACCAGGACAACATCCTAATCGTTACGTTTTTTAAAAAAAAATGTTAACAGAGGTGAATACCTTAAATGAAGCCCCTGTGCTTTTGGAGACTTGGATGTCACTGCAGCTGTCAAGAGGGCACCTGCAACCTCTGAATCTGATTTGGGCACTGGTAGAGCAGGCACTGCAGGTCAGGATACTGAAGCAGTAGGGCACAGTTACACACTATTCATTTGGCATGGAGTTTATGAAGGTGGAATCTGATCAGCAGATTACCCTTTCAGAGATGGAATTACCTGCATCATTTTATCAATACAAATCCAAAAAGACAGGGCTTCAACAGTCTTGCCTAGCCGCACATCCGATCACTACATCTGTAAGGATACACTGATGTAGTAATATATGTATCATACATCCAGTCTTCAGGCTGATATGACCAGCTGCAACAGAAAAAACCAACAGCCAATGTTTTTTTTACCTCAAGAGTACATGTTTAAATTAAACCACTTATGGTTAAGCATTGTTTTCGGCTTAGCAGTCATTTAGAGCATATCAGATTGATAGCTGTATTGCTAGTAGGATAAGGGGTGCCAGCTGACAATTGTAAAATATCAATTACGTTTCCAAAGCCTATAAGTGTTTAAAGGATAGTACATGATTGTGTAATACATCGGTACAGCGTATGGCACAAACGAAGCAAACATCATGGACACACACCACTACAAGATGGCATCGCGTTTGAGGACTGGTCCTCTTTCCATCAGGAAGTTGCTTGTGGTGCCATGATGGTGCGTATGAGAATCGGACCAGCGTTTTCGGAACAATTCAGTTTGGATGTTGCAGGACCGCTCCACTACTCTCCCAGATCTGATGCTGTGCATTCTTTCTGCCTCCCACTTCCTTAATGCTCTGCTTCCTTAGCAACACACCTCCTTTTGACGTTAGACACACTTTTCCTATGCAGTGCTTTGTTCCCTGGTCTCTCCCACTTGCATGTTCCTTCTGGCCGGCAATATCTTCTTGACTGCAAAGAAGCTCCTGTTCAATCCTTTGAGCTGGAGTCCTCCTCCTCGGGCTCAAATCCATCGGCACGGCTGGGAATTCCTTCAAACGCTTCCCTGCTAAACCTTGCCAGAAAAGGATGTCATCTCAAGAGGTTTCTTCCCTACTGGTTTCCTTTCCTAGAAAGTCACTTACTTGTGCAGATTAATGCAATTGTTGTGGGAGAAGGTGGCGAATGCAAGGGGCATGCCGTACCTCGCAACCTCCCAAAGAAGAAAGCAGAAGAAGATAAGGCCTGTTGCTGGTAGGTCACGGTTGTCCAGCATGCTGTGTGCGCATGATTCTTCTGCATGTAACTAAGTTACATAAGAGCTGCTGGTGTGTCACTGGACAATCACAGCAGGCATTCTGAATAAGTGGCTATATATAGATCTCAGTGATTCAGTCATTTGCCCATAGGGGCCAGCAGATCCACCTTGATATAAAATCTCTGACAACAACTTTTTAATTCACAGATTATTCTATGAAAGTGAGTCAGATTAGTAGCCCTTTCATGCAGAATATATGAATTAGAGCTCCTATTTTTTTATTTTATGAATCTAGGTTTCTCTTGATTAGGGCGTGCAACCTGCATCTCCCCAGATATTTCAGATTATCATTTCCATGATCTGTCACCCTGGATTTTGCTGGCTTCGGCTGATGAGAGTTGCAATCCAAAACATCTATAGAGCCAAATGACTCAGGCCCCTACCATAGCATATGGAAATGCATCAAAACTATACTCTTTATCTCTGTATAACCGAACCAGAAATGTACAAGGCAGCTGCAATCGCCTTGCTTCTATGATCTAATATCTAGCTCTGGCTACTATGACCATGCACAATCATACTAAAACCAAAGTCCATTATTAGGTGGACATTGTTAGTGAATGAACACTGTCAATGTAAGCAAAAAACAACATGAAAACATATTTCTCTCAAGCAGCCATAATTGGCTGAAGGCCATATCAGGGGTCATAACATGGAAGGCTTGAATGAGCCCAGAAAACAGGCACTCACCATTCAACTCTAAAAGGTCCCTTTTCAAAAGAAAAGTATGAAAATAAACAAATGATATTCTTTCAATCCTGCCCCAACACAAACACACACACACACACACACACCCGAATCCCCCTGCCCCCCAGAGGCAAAAAGCATTACTCTAGTGATAATGAAAACAAATATACAGAACAGTTGTGCTTCGTTTTTTTTTGGTTTATGGGATTTGACATGCACTCTTTGGGAACAAGTCGCTGTGTCAGTTTCCACCACCACCAAACCGATCACACAGATTTACCAAACAGCGATCGAGTGCCAAGGAGTTAATGTCACCACCCGAATGATATGATTTTACTTTGGTGATCTACGTGTACAAATTTGCAGCAATAAACCACACCAGTCAGTTCTCCTAGTCCAGCGATGCTAAACTTTACTGTACAATCCACTTGTGTGAACACATCAATGTGACGTTAACAACAGGAACACACTTGCCCAATTACCGTCAAATTCACCAATGCAGCCCAGAAGGTCATTTGCATTTAATGAAATGCCATGAATAACTATGTAAGCAATGCCTTTGTATGTCAGCCATCTTTGTCTCTTACTCCTGTGTATTGAGTTTACTCATCTTCCGCAGGGGAACATGGCTGATGTCACGGTATTGGTCTGTCATACACTGGGTGGAATGCCGATTAAAGACCTACCTCTGCATGTTGGCTTGGACTGAGCTGCCGCTTGCAGTGATTGCACTTCAGACAGAGGGGGTGGTAATCTTTGCCAAGGGACCGCTTTCTTTCCGCTGCGATAAAAGCAAAAAGAAAGAGGTTACATACTGCACGCGGTGTCCTGTCAATATAACGTTTGGGATACGTTCATTGTTTGGGATAAATAAACATTATGTGCTATCAATGTGAACAGACAATCTTTAGCATAGTAAACTTATTTTGTTTAAGTGGAAAAATGCGAATGATCAATCTGCGTTCGAATGAAAAACATTTGAAAACAAAGCAAGATGACAATACGGGGTAATTTTGTAAGCCCACAGAGTGTTAAAACTGGTGTAAAAAAAAACCTGCCAGCAACGCTTCACAAAAAACAATGTTTCCTTAAGCAGATGTCTTTCAAGCTGCCACGACTACAGATTCACGGTCATTTTCTAAAAAAAATATTAATTGCATGCATTATTTGCCAAGGTGTAGTACACTGCTTTTGCAACCACCTTAAGACTCTACGGTATTTTCGTTTTTTTGCAGTGCAATGGTACTGAATGGAATTACTGTTTCCACCTGCCTCATCCACTCTGCCCGCCAAAAAACATGAAATATCACCAGCAACACATTTACCTACTGGCATTAGTGTATAGGATTTCCATGCAATCCGCTTGTTTTTAACATCTGCTAAAAAAAAGGAACATTCCATAGGAATCCATTGTAAATGCCTTCCACAAGCATACATAATGGGAGGTATTAATATTTCCTTGGAATCCGAATTGAAAAAATATATACACATACCTGACTCTTCCAGCTTTAACGCACATCGTTGTACACACTTTGTGCAAGCAATACAGAATGCAAGGCGGAGACCATAGTGCACAAAAGTGTCCACATTGATTGTCCCCTTGTTGTATTTAAGGCTTCTCAGAAAATGGCACCCAAATCATCTGGTGGACACAATAGCAAGAGATATTCTTGGGGAGGAACAGCCCAGTCCAATTATACTCAATATAGTCTCGAGTCCTTCTAAAAATGTTCCACAACCCCAAAGTACCTGGCTACGTAGAGTTCTTCGATGAGTCGTCGACGGGCTCTTCTTGAGTGCACTCCATTTAAGGCAGGAGCCACTGGTCGTTGGGATTCAGTGAAGAAAAAGGGGGAACACTGTTGTTGTAGCAGCAGCTTCCGTTCTTGCGGTGCTCGTTGATGATCAGTCGAAAACGTCCTGCAAGCTGAGGCGTGCGTTGCACCTTGACGACGAGAATCTGTTGCTGCAAAGAGTCAAAGAAGAACTTTGGCCCGGCAAGGGTGTCGGGTCGTCAGCGTCTCTGTGGTCTTCGGGTGGTGGGAAACCCACCGGCAGATTCTTCTCGATCGTCGGAGGTGTTGACTTTCTCAGGTGGGACAAAGTGGTCATCGGAGATTAGCGAGGGAGTCCTTGTTTCAAATGTCTTAGGCAATGGTGCATTGCGGCTCCGGTCGATGAGGTTCGTTGTCGACAGTAACGGATTCAGTGTCCGAGTGCTTCGCTTTGTGATTCTGCGGCGGTCCCCGTCTCCAGTCAGCAGTATTTTGAGGATTGACTTCCAGGGGGCCTTGGCAAAGGTCAGCTGGTGCACGATGGTCCCTCATAGCTCGGGAAGAGGTCTCCTAGCCAGGTCCTCTCTTGTTTCCGTATCTCGGCAACAGTACAGCTTTCAGATTGTGGTGAAGGTAACAGCAGTAAACCTTCTTCTTCGGGCTCGGCTTTGAGATCAAATTTAAGTTTCGACTTCAGCTTCTGAACGATTTCCATCAGTGAGAGGCCACCAGATATACTGTTGATCTCCCATTCACTCTGCTGGGTCACACTCAGGCAACCAATCATTCAGAAGTGCATTCAGGCAGTCAGGCATCCAATCAGGCTCACAGTGCATTCCGGACATTCTTCTCCATCCAGACACTCACAACACAGAATGTGTATTCGGACAAGCACTCTGCCATTCAGCACTCCACACTGCATTCATACCAGTTTCAGGCAGGGCTGTCTCAGTCATTGTGTCAAACACTAGATACTAGACACCCATAACATGAAATGCATATTCGTCACACACTCCATTCACCCAGGTCCCACCTCACAGGCGTACCCACAACACACAGTCTTTGGGAAGGCTCCAGCCGGTCTGGCCTGGACTTCCCCAAAATACCATATATGGAACTTCCACCCAACAGCCAGTCAGGGGGAATGGACAGGGTCAGGGCTTCCCGGGACTTTGGGAAAATACAGTAACAGGCGATAGAAAGCAGGATGCCACAGGGGCCATCTTGTTTCCTATCAAGAATCAACTGATTCCAAATGGCAGGGCTGGGTATCCCAAAATGGAGGATACTCAGAGCACCTGTCAAATTGAGCATGGAGCTGCCACCAGCCCATTCCCTGCTCTGTGGGAAGAGGAAGAACCGCACCGCCAGGAGTGCTACATGAACTCCTGCACAGAAAACAAGACTGAACATGCATGATAAAGCAAGGACAAGTATATGGAGGCCCTGTCCCTCTAATGCATTTCCAGCATCAAAGTTGCCTACCTGGTAGCATTAAAAATTGTATTGTATTTTATTGTATTTATTATTTATATAGCGCTTCATCCAAAGCGCTTTACATTATAACAACAGAATACATAGAACATTATAACCGAGAAGCAATTTACAATGAATCAAACCAATAAAAACGGTAAGCAGAGCAATTCATCAGTGAGGGGGGAGGGGAGACGAGAGGAGGGGAAGGGGGTTGGGGGACGAAGGGATATGAGGGTGACGTGAGGGAGGATAGGGGTAAAGGGAAGGGAGGAGAGGATCATAGGGGGGAGTCGAGGGAAGGTGAGAGGATGAGAGGAGGGGAAGGTGTCAAGGCGGGGAATGGAGAAGAAGAGATTTCGGGGAAGTGCGAAAGGAGGAAAAGGTAGGTGTGGAGCGGATCGAGAGAGGTAAGGAGTTTCAGTGAAGGGGGGCTAGGAGCTGAAAGGAGCAGAAACGGGAGGAGGCACATGGGGAAGGGGGAACAGTGAGAAGGAAGTGGTTGGCTGAACGGAGGGGGCGGGAGGGATTATAGAAAGAGAGGAGAGAGGAAAGATAAGGGGAAGCCAGGTCATGGAGAGATTTAAAGACTAGACAGAGGAAATTAAATTTAAGTTGGGAGTGAAAGGGAAGCCAGCCAAGAGAGGAGAGCGGAAATGGAGTCATGCGGGGCAAGGAGACAGAGGGTACGGATAGCTGAGTGGTATATAGATTTGAGAGGAGCAAGATGAGAAGCCGGTAGTCCAAAATATAGGGAGGAGCAGTAGAAGAGGCAAGAGAAGATAAGGAAGGAGATTAGAAGTTTTGTTGCATGGAATGTGAGAGAGGAGCGGACCTTGCGAAAATTGAAGAGGTGGTAGCGACAGGCGCGAGAGGTAAGAGAAATATGGTGGGCAAAGAAAAGGGAAGAGTCAAAGTGAATGCCTAGATTGCGAGCGTGGGCAGAGATAGGAAGATTGGAGGGCGGAAAGTGAATGAAAGGTGGAGGAGAAGGAGGGGGAAGAGTATTGGAGGGAAATAACAGGACTTCAGTCTTATCAGTGTTAAGAGAAAGAAAACGGGATGACATCCAGGTTTTAATGGCAGTAAGACAGGAAGAGAGTTTAAGGTGGAGATCAGAAGAGAAGGAAGAGAAAGAGAGGCAGAATTGGGTGTCATCAGCATAGAAATGGTGAGCGATACCGAATGAAGAGATAACAGGGGCAAGGAGAGAGGTGTAGAGAGAGAATAGGAAAGGACCAAGAACCAAACCTTGGGGTACACCGTATTCCAAGGGGAGGGTAGGCGAGGAACGGCCACCCCAGGAGACAGCGAATGAGCGGGAGGAGAGGTAGGAGGAGAGCCAGTTAAGAACAGAGCCTTTGAAACCAAAGGAAGACAGAGTATTGAGAATTAGGGGGTGATCAACAGTATCGAAAGCAGCAGATAGGTCAAGGAGGATGAGGACAGAGGATTGCTTAGAGTATCGAGCGGAAAGAAGGGAGTTAAGGATATAAGTGAGGGCAGTTTTGGGAGAGTGTTAAGGTCTGAAGCCAGATTGAGAGGGGGGTAGAGAGAGAGATTAGTGACAAAGGCTGAAAGCTGAGAGTAAGCAAGGCATTCAAGTAGTTTAGAGAGGAATGGGACAAGAGAGATTGGACGGAAATTGGAGGTAAGAAGGGGATCAGTAGAAGGATTCTTCAGGATAGGGATGATGGCGGCATGCTTAAATGCAGAGGGGAAGGTGGCTGAGGAAAGGCAGTAGTTGAAGAAGGAAGTTAAGTAAGGAATAAGAAGAGGGTAGATCTTGGGGCTAAGAAGGGTGGGGAGAGGATCAGAAGGGGCAGACGTAGGATGTGCTTTGGACAGGAGGAGGGAGACTTCAGAATGGGAGACAGGCGAGAGGTCAGACATGCATGTTAAGGGGGAATAGAGGGGGAATAGGGGAGTAGGAAGAGCAGTTCATTTTTTGACAAAGAGAAAGAATCTTGGAGGAGAAGTAGATTGCAAAGTCAGAAGCAGAAAGGGTAGAAGATGCTGAAGGGTCAGGAGTAGGTGGGGAGAGAAGGCGAGAGAGGGTTTGGAAAATATGGCGAGGGTGAGGGGCTTGAGTGTGGAGAAGGTTAGAGTAGTATGCATGTTTAGCAGAGGCAAGGCATGAGTCATATGAGTTCTCAATGAGGACAACATACCATTAACTGTATAATATTAGCAGTATACTACTATGTGACTGAGATAGGTCCTGAGGAAGACATGGAAAAATAAATACACGCCAAAACATCATTGTGATGTCATATGCTAAAACGTCAGTGTGACGTCAACCAGACTAATCACCCTATTGCTAGGATTAGAACCAAAGGGGGATTTGATGATTAGTTATTAATGAAAAAATGCCAATTGTTGATATATGTGTCCTACAAATTGTATGGTCTTAATGTTTTTGAACTTTTTGTGTGTTTACATTTTTCTTATCATTGTATATGACTATATTTGCACTTTAGGCGTGATTCAGGTTCAGAGATGAATGTGCACTTTGTTGTGTCTTTATTGAATATATATTTTGCACAATTGTCTTGTTATCAAAAGTATTTTTAACGTTGTCCTGTATCCTTTACATATGTCATCTGTTCATAATGAGTTAGGATTTTTAAACATCTTGTTACAAAAACATTTTAATATGTGTGAATCAAAATCAACAGGAACTCCTTTTGAGTATGTTTTGCATAGTGGCGGGTGGACACTGGTCTGTTATCAAGCCATATGAAAAGACAAAGCATGTGGCGGGAGGGACGAAGATCACAAGTTTCTATTACAACATAGCAATGGTGCAATATATTGTACCAGAAATCAACATGAAGTTGCATACTAATGCTGGAATGTAAATGAAAATGATATCACTGGACAAGCACCTCCTATTTTGAGTAGGGCATATTGCCATTTATTTAAGGCTGCTGCCAGGACTGTCTTGGAAAAAAAACAGGGCAGTTTAAAATAATTGACAAGTAAAATATTTGGAGTGGGGGAACTCGAGGGCTGCACCAAGATGGCTGCTTCTCAGTGAGCTCCCGGCTCACCTGCCTCAAATCCGGGAACACTCCTGCATCATCACCACAATAGTGACGGCTGACACCAGACAATATCCACAGTTAGGACCAGTGTGGCGGTCTGAGGGGTTCCCATGCCCTCTAATCACCGTTGTACAGCTGGAGGTCGGCAGAGCTTCAGAGGGGCCTGGCACGTGATCGTGGTGGTGGCGGGACGCAATGCTATCATCTAAAACTGCAGGAGGTCTGTTGTGGAGAGACGGTCCCAGTTGGGTTGGAGGTGAGGCTTCTCCCCAAACTGCTGACTGCTGGTGGAAGTCGTTGACCTGCTCTGCGGCTGGGAGGCACAGCTGGAGTCCCTCGAGGGTGAGTCTCGAAGCCGTAGGAAGCATCAGGGGCTTTGGCCCACTGGAGGCGGACTGGAGCTGTGCGGGGCCAGGCAGTCCGCTTGGTTCTGCATCGGAGTAGTGGCCCCTGATTCATCATTGCCTGGTGGGCTTTGCAACCTCGTTTCTACCTGGGTGCTTCGCCGACTGCCTGGAACACTAGCGGCCAGCTGGAGAAGTTGGAGGCTGGCGAAGCGCTCCAGGTGCTTGGTTTTTGGTGGGTGTGTCCCTGGGAGCGAAGCCCTCCATACTGGCTGCCGATAACGGCTGAAAATCTGACCGGTAAACTTGTGCCCGAGGGCTGAACTGTGCCATGCCACATCCGTGATGTGGGTGGCAACACTGCGGGACACTGGAAGTGAGTCCCTGCATTTGTTTGGTTTACCGTGCACAATCCTGTAATCCAGTACACGGGGCCCTCACAGGCTGCACTTTGCCCTGATCTGGACTGATGCTGCGGGCAGCAGGGAGGCAGGGAGTCTCTCTTTAGGTTTGCACCATTTGTGAGGTGCCCATTACCATCTGGTCATGGAGGGGACACTGCAACCCCCTCTGCTCCCTCCATACCTGAGCTGAAGCCGTACTGGTGAGGGGAGTCAGCACCATTGGTGCCAGGAGAGTCTGCAATCACCAGAGTGAGGCTAGTGGCCGGCAACATCCTGCAGGGTTGACCCTCACATGCTGACTTGGATATATAGCCCCACTACACGGAGAGTCCGGTTATCTGGGGGGATCCCACGCTCTTGGGGCCACCATAAAGAGGTATGGTCCACGGCCCTGGGCACTGAGGTCAAAAGTTGACAGCAACTGATAATCCTTGGACAGTTGAGGGGGGCCAGCTCAGCATGGCACGTGCCTTAATACTCGAACAAAAATTATCAAATCGGATAAGAACCAGTCCAAGCTCCCATATACTGCCCCCTCCCAGTCCAAGCAGCCTACGCGAGTTACCTCGGACATGGAGGATTCGGAGGACACCCAGTTGAGGGCCTCTTCTGATGCCCTGCAGCACATAAAAGGAATCCTGATACAAATACAGGCAGGCATCCATTCCCTGGATAACAAATTGGACGCAATCACCTGCAAAGTAGACCATATGCAAACTCACCCTCCTTGTAATGCTCGACCTATCTGCAGCCTTTGATACGGTGGACCACAGCATTCTGCTTGATCGCATAAAAAACATTGTGAATGCAGATTCTTATGCCTTGGACTGGTTTACCTCATTCCTTAATGGCCACAAACAATGTGTACAGGTGGGAGGATTTTTATCTGAAATCCTCCTTCCATGTTGTTGCGTGCCACAGGGATCAGCACTTTCCCCTCTCCTATTTAATATCTATCTTCGCCCACTAATGGATATTTTGGAGAAATACCATCTCAGATTCCTCATACGCTGATGACACACAGCTGTATATCAGGTTTGATGATGTCGAATATGCTCTTGCCATTGTGGGCAAGTGTTTGGAGGAAATAGGGGTTTGGATGGTAAAAGATTGGCTGCAACTTAACCCAAAAAACCTGAGGTTATCCTGTTTGGGCCTAAACACCTACATGAGGGGAAAAGCAGCCCCCGCCACCCCAGTTCTTGGGGTCTAGTCTTAAATATGCCACTAAGGTTCAAAATCTCTGCATTGTTTAGCAGAGTGATTTGGTGTGCAGTGGCCAGGTTTCAGACAGAGCAAAATCAGTCTTTTACAATATTTATCTTTTACGTCAAGCATTGCCCTATGTACCTGATACTGATCGTGCTCTGGTTGTGGGAGCTCTAGTTAATTCTTAACTAGATTATTGTAATGGACTTCTGGTTAAAGCTACAGCTAAACACATTCATCGCTTACAAAAAGCACAAAATGCAGGAGTAAGATTTGTATTTGGTGTATCTAAAAATACCTCAACCTCAGGGCTCTGCTGTTCTTTGCATTGGGTAGCATTAGAGGACCGCATAAAATTGAAGATGGCGTGTTTGGTGTACAAATGTATCAACGGGTTGGCACCAATTTACTTAATGAACAAACTGTAGCGGTATCATCCGGCTTGGGCTCTAAGGTCAGAAGATCAATGTCTGCTTATTATTCCCAGGAAAAACTGTGTCTCAAGAGGAGATCATAGTTTCTCAGTTGCCGGACCAAGACTGTGGAACAGCCTTCCACTGAATCTAAGAAGGGAAAACTTCGTATTGACCTTTAGAGCAGGTCTAGAGCAGAGGAGAAACAGATAAATAATAATAAATAAATAAGATAATAAATAATGAATAATAAACTGTGGTAGTGCAGCCAGCAAGTGGCAGTTGCTGGGTAAAAGGCGGCAGACAGGGTATGTCTGATAAGTGCAGAAAAAAGAAAGGGGTTGGGGGACTGTATGGGTACAGATACAGACCTCATTGCAAGGGGTGGCCTGGAGGCAGTGCAGGAGGGTGGCAGGGTGAGCAGGCACCTGGGCCCGGAGGACAGTGGGTGGCCAGGTGCACAGTGCCAAGAGAGAAAAAGATCAGCAGGGGAGGGATGAAGGCCAAAGAAAAGAGGAAGTTCTTGAGGTGCTTCCGGAACCGGTGATGGCTCTCATCAATTTAGCCTATTTAGCCTACGTTCCATCTGCGCCAGGATTCGATTAAGTTTGTTGTGTGCGCATTATAAATAATTCAAAAACAAAATGAAAATCATATTGAATGAACACGGCAATAGGCTCGATTGGGCAGAGCAGCACATATCGATGGTGGAAGATGAGTCTGCAACAACCTTCCCAGTTGAAAAAGGCAGTCAAGAACTCAACTGCCAAACAGGATGATTTAGAATCAAGATCTCATCGCAATAACCTTCCCATAGTGGGGTTCCAGAAGGGACAGATGGCCCATAGAGCCGCTGGTCAAGCTGATCTTACAAGAGGCTCTGGGCGAAGATGGTTTTTCGGCTGCATTGTAATTGAGAGGGCCCATTGCATACCAGGTGGGAAGCCTCTGGTACTTTGCTCTGCACCCAGACCCATTGTTGCCCGGCTCCTAAACTACCAGGACAGAGACTTTGCTTTGAGACGATCTAGGGAGCTGGTACCCTCACGTACAAGAGAGACCAAATCAGTCTCTTCCCATATGTCTCCAATAGAGTGCAAGCTTGCTGGAGAAAGTTTATCGAGGTGAAGAAAAGGCTCAGGGAGAAGGGCTTCAAGTACTTCATGTTCTTGCCTGCACGGCTGTGCATCGAGCACGTCGGTAAAGCCCTTTTTTACAGACACCTGAGCACCTGTGGATGCAAGTGTTTTCCTTGATACAGCAGGCCATGGCAAAGGGTCATATTAATCCAGAACCACCCTTGCCAAGTCACAGAACATAGACCTCGGATGACATTACCTTGAGACCCCAGGGCTAATTTATCTGTTGGTCCACACTCCATGACGGGTGGTTCAGGGCAGTGGTTTCAGTTATTCTGTGTGGTGGGTGAGGATGGCTAAGCCACGAGCGACTCAGGGTCGGGATGTAACAGGCAGATTGGGGTTGCTAGTGGGGGTGGGTATTGTGATGTGACATGGGTCGTAAATGGCAGGTTGGGTTGGTGGTGGGGTGGTGTGCAGGGGGAGTTTAAGGTTGTTTTAATGGTTTATTTGTTTATGTTGATTCAGACTGCAAGCTTTCAATACTTAAAAGATGGTCATATGCTATCCTCCTTTGTGTTCTCTTTCTGCTTAAGAGGTCTGGGTGATCTTGTTGTTAGGCACAATGGGATGTAACTCAGTGACGATCCAGGAGACTGTCATAGCGGTGAGGGGAGTATGGCTAATGGGTTGTTAGGCATGATGCGGAATGTTTGTGGCCTTAATTGATCCCTCCAAGGCCTGAAGAGTGCTACTATATTTCCAAAGGACACAGGTGGATATAGCATTTTTACAGGAAATGCATTTAGCCCCCACAGTGGAATCAGGATTTGCTAAATCATGGGGATGTCATAAATACTTCTCCTCTTATTCTAGCTATTCCAGAGGGGTGTGCATTTTGGTTTGGGGGACAGCAGGTTTTCATCTTGTGGAAGTTGCAAAGGATGCTGAGTGTAGAGCACTGGTAGTCCATGGGGTAATAAGTGGTCAGGTTATTACGCTGGTCAACCACTATGGTGCCAACTCTGAATCGCTGGAGGCACTGGATGAACCCTCATCTAGATAGAACGAGCGGAACACTTAGACCATTCTCAAATCCACACAGAAGTTAAAGCAGATTTGCATTACCTGTGTATTAAGTGATGTTTGGGGGGAATGCCACCCTACTGAGAGGGATATACGTTTAGGTTGGCGGTTCACCAATCAGCATTTGGGTTGTGTAGAGGAGGTCCCAGATAAAGCCTGCACCCCCATCGCCCATTTCGAAGTACCAGGAACGTTCACACCAAAATATGTGACGTATGATGATCAAATAAACGAGCAGAGAGACACAGTAGGACTCTGCCCAGTGCCTATCAGGAGAACAACACCTGTTGAAATACTGATACCTAGAAAACCATGGACAGTAAGGTATCCATTGAGAAAACCCTTAAAAAAATAAGACGAAATAAAGATAGCCTAAACACTGTCCTGAAAGAAAAGAAACCTAAAAGGCTTTAATGGAAGACGAATGGTGATGTCACGAGGGCCCGGACTAACGTGCAGAACCAAAAAATGAAACACAGTCACAAAACGCCATGAATAAGGATATCGTGAACCTAGAAGTAGAGACGATATTGAAATATAAAGAAACTTAAGCTGTAAAGCATGATGAAGTCGTTCAACCAGCTAACACCTGTACATTTGCTTGAAACCACAAGAAAGCTAAGAAAACAGTGTGGCTTGCTATGCTTAGTAGAAGATAGACCGCGGCAAGCACCACTTGTACATATATACCTCAAAGAAGCAGATTATATAAGTGCGAGTCCACTTTACACAAAAGCAGAATCAACTCAGGTTACTAGAGGCCAAACAGGACAAGATCTGTATTCCAGCTAAAACTAGAAGAGGTGGCTGAATCGAAACTCAGCAGAGGCAACTTGCACAAGGAAAGAGCCACAGTCACACCAATAGAAGGAGCGGACAGTAGCTTCGTGGAATTGAAATTTAAGAACAGAATAGCCTATCACAGGAAGGCCAAGATAAGGAGGTGTAGGCAGGTGGCAAGCCTAATAAGAACTAAATGCACAAATTGAGGGAAACTAGGCAGATTCACGGTGTGAGTAGCACGTGACCATCCGAGCAAGAAGAGGCACGGGTCCACACCTACGCCTGGCAGTCGCCCAGTCAGATATATCATAACTTTTCCTGACAAGAAGATACAGTTTCGAGGCCAACCACAGCCAACTAATTGACACATAGCCACTAAAGTAATGATTGATTGAAGGAAGGCTGGGTGAATCGTGGGGCACCCTGCACTTGGCTGACCATTCTGCGTGCTGCTAAGTAAAGTGGAGATTTATGCATGGGGTTGAAGCCAACCCAATCACAATGGACCAATAATCTAGGGTCCTATAGATAGCAGAACCAATGGAACGTCATAATCTTAATGAGGTCTACAATAGTAATGTTAGAAGGAAGGGCTTAGACGCTCACCTGATAGTGTTTATCCAATCCTCTTACTCCGTTACCATATTCAGATATAGTACCTAAATTAAAGTTACCATTTCCTAACCAATAGAATTGCATGTTAACTTTTAAGTGTTACACGTCAATTATGACGAGTTTTGAGTATAAATATTATAGTTTGAATGAAGTTCGTCAGAGTCGAAGCGAAACGGACTATCGCATCACTGCCGATTTCCATGACTCCCCATTTTTTGTACTTGTCATTAAACAGACTCCCTTTGCCAAACCATTGAGTTGTCCTTATTGATTGGTGTTGGAGTAGTAAACCTGCACCCCCATCCATCTCAAAGGTGCAGCTATCTTGTCTTAAAGTACTCTGGAGAAAAGCAAACCCCGACTCTATGGGCCAGCCGGGGGTCTCCTCAATACACTTGGATTACATTTTGGTATCGGAAGGGGAAGCGGGGTGGGTCACAGATGGTGTAACATTGGCCCACACATTATCGGATCATGCTCTGGTGACTATAAGGGTGGCTATAGCTGGTAAAGTGGGACATAGTGGCCCCTCGGTTTTTAAACATTATAGTTTATCTGATGTGGGGTTTAAAGAGGCCATCCAGGGGAGAATCACTGCCATTTTTGAGGAAAATGTTGGCTCTGTAGCCTCTGAGTAGATATTGTGGGAAGCGTTCAAGTGCGTTATCCGAGGGAAATGCATAGCGAAAGAAACAAGTCTGCTTAAAACTATCATTACGCAACTGGCTGTCAGTGAACCCCGGATTCGAGAGAGAGAGGCAGAATTGATCCTCTCTCCTGATCCTGTTAAATAGTCTCAGTTACATAGAGCACTAGAGGCCTTCCACGAGAAGTTACATTTTTGAAGAGGCGGATGTCAGTCCGGCAAAATGGGGAGCATGAATGCACGGGCAGGTTACTGCCTCATTTGGCTAGGGTTGAGGCTCCCAAATCCCATCTCACTGCCATCAGGAGCAAAGGGGGGTGGGGACTAATGCACACAGATATGGAGATCACTCAGGCTTTGGAGAAGTTCTGCAAAGCTCTCTATTCCTCCCAAACAGCTGCGCCCCCGGAGTCATTGGAGGAGTATCTGGATCAGGTGGCACTTTATTGGTTTGACCTGGGTGAACGGGATTGGCTAGACAGCCCTATCATGCTACAGGAAGTTCAGGGTTTCATCCTCACACTGCCTTCTGGTAAAGCGCTGGGCCCGGACGGCTTCTTAGCCAATTTCTATAAGGCCTTTGCAGTGAGTCTGGCGCCATACCTTCTATGGGTGTTTAGACAAGCACTGCCGGATGGTAGGTTACCAAACACAGTGAGGGAGATGGTTGTCACACTCCTTTTGAAGCCAGGGAACGCAGCAGTGGAATGTACCTCCAATAGGCTGATATTGCTTATTAATATTAATATTGATAATAACAATATGGCATGAATTGTGGCTTCTAGATTAGCCCCCCCCTGATGACTAAATGTGTGTGGGCCGATCAGGTGAGTTTTCATAATTGGGAGATCCACTTCCTATGGACTGCACATAATGTTTGGCCTTTTCTCAGCAGTTGACCAACCTGTAGTGGCTACCTTGTTGGACACTGAGAAGACATTTGACTCTGTAGAGTGGCCCTTTCTTTTAACAGTACTGAGATGGATCGGAGCGGGGGAAGGATTTATCTCCTTGGTGTCCTGTTGTACACTGACCAGGTGACATGATTGAGAGTAAGGAAACAGGGATGTCCCCTTCCCCCCTGTTATTCGCTCTGGTTATCATGCCCTTAGCTGAATTAATTAGGGATCGACCTATTCACAGTGGGCTCCAATTGTTTACGCATAAGCTTGTAATCTCATTATGTGCAGATGACAAGGTGTTGTCTGTTTCGGACCCTGTCGTTAACTTGGCTCTCATAATTGCAGATGTCCTTGCATTTGGGAAATGTTCTGGCTTAAAAATCAATCCCACTAAATCAGTGCGTTTTCCACTGACTGACCAGTGGATGTATATCAGGATATTATTGGATTTCAGTGGCACTTAGACAGTGCAAAGATTTAGGTATAGAGTTGTACAGATCCCCCACTACCCTTTACAAACAGAATTTTGTCAAGTTACTGGAACAGACCCAGGTTGTCATTGACAGATGGCAACACCTTCTGCTTTCCCTTCTTGGTAGAATTTCTCTTGTTAAAATGGTATTCTTGCCTAGGTTTCTCTACACTTACTTAAATGTCCTATTACTCCAGACATTGCCCCCTCCTTCATGATATGATAGTAGCGGAGGGTAGTGGGAAGCTAATCTCCAGTTTATATAGCAAATCATAGATAGGATGGCATGGTAGACTACTGTGGCACCGGAAGTGTGTGGAATCATTAGGTAACCCGCTACCTGATGACATCTGGCGGTACTGCTGCACACAGATGAAGGGGGTGGAAGTCAGTGGTAAATTCAAGTTGATACAATTTAAGTTGCTGCACCAATTTAATTACACCCCTGCAGTCCTACATAGACTTTTCCCAGGAACATCAGATGGATGTCTTAGATGCTTGTATTCCCCAGGGACCTTCATTCATGTGGCTTAGCAGTACCCACAGATACTTGACTTCTGGACACAAGTGTTTAATATCCTGAGCAACACTGTGGGTGAAGTTATAGTGCCGTCCCTTTTGGTAGCATTGTTGGGATACACCAAAGAAATTGTTGGACATGCCAGGACTTTGGCAGGACTTTTGTTGCTCTTAGCAAAGAGGAGAGTGGCTATAGTTTGGGGGTGGGGCCAACCGCCTGAACTTGCCCAGTGGAAGATGGACATTCTTTTCCATCATGACATTGAAACAGAATACTGCACCACCCTCCACCCCAGTGCAAGGCCCTGGAACATTTGGGATTCATACAAATTATTCGTATTAGTACACGCGCAGGAGGGGTCTGGTCTACTAGATGGGGCATCAAACGACCACACTCTGTATATTTGACTAAGCAGTGAGATTGGTGTATGTTTACATGCTGTCTTGTAAGTAATGCTGTATTATTTTTGTGTTGGAAAAAATAGAATCTTAAAAAAACAAGTGAAACATGGGGTTTGTAACATTCTAATGAAATCTTGAAGGAGCACACTGTTGTCAGATTTGTATAGCTTCTGTCACATAGCTGAGAGAAATTAACAAAGAGGCAGCACATAATATCTCAGTTTAAAACAGATTGTATTAAAATTACAAACGTTCTCTCCTGGTTTAAGCTCAAAGTATAAAGGGATCATGGTAGTGTCTTCACAAAACCTTTGACAATTTCAGGGTTTCCTTGTAAAGTTTACAAGGTGTAGGGCACTTCCCTGTAATTCATAATTCTAGAGTCCTCCTTAGTGGCTTCTTTCTGCTTGACTATTGGTGGGATATGACCACCTCCGACGAGTTTTGTAGTTCGAGCAAATATCTTTGTGTCTCTGCCCGGAGCTGTAGGAAGTAGTAGAGTTTCTTTTCAAGGGTGAACCAGATTCATCTGGCGTGTTTTCCCACCATTTTCTAAAGGTGGGCATGAGTGGCCTCTGTCACCTCCCTCCACTAGGGTCCTGGCTACCATCTTTTCCACCTCTACTCCTTCTCCTCCTGCATGCCACATGCTCATTCTTTCTCTCTCCATTGGCCTCACCCCTTCAGCTTGGGAGCTCACCCTTACCTCCTGCCTTTAGCCAAGAATTCCCTCTCATACCTACCTGATCATGCTAGCTAAGACCTTGATTGCCTGCTGATGTTCTCATCCTATCTTCTCCCAATGCGCCTAGTCAACCTCCTCCTGCTCTCTTGAACTAAACTCCTCCACATAATTCCAACAAGTCCCTCCTTATGCTTCAATCTAACATCCTCCATATATTCTGTCTCTCATCTCTAACTTTTCCCCTCTCTTAATCTCTCCTAAAAACTCCTTCCTTGCTTTCTACCTTCATCCAAGCTCCTAATCCCAACTCGTTCTCCAAATGCATACACTGTCTGGCTAAGTTCCAAGTCTACATAGCCCTGTGCCCCTCCCACTGTGTAAGGCTCCCTTTGAGGGTCTGCACATGGGGATGTAAATGAGCAAGGGGCTTTGATTGGTTACATTTAACTAGTTCACCCGTGACTGCTTTGCACATTGTGGTGGGACCAATCCTTGAAAAGGTTGACCCACCATTTTGGATTTACTTTCCCTAATTGTGGTGATGCTGCCACTCCACGGTGTCTAGATCACGTCTCTTCTTTACCAGGAACCCTGACCTCACGCTCCACAGGAACCTTAACTGATGGTGAACAATGTGAGAGCATTTTTAAATCTGGCACCATTTCCCTGCATGAGTTTTTCCAGGTGTGCATCTCAGGAAAACAAATGTGTATTTTGTTTCTGAGGTAGGCATCTATGTGATTCGTATAGGGAAGAGTGGAATACCTCTGTTGTTTGCACACACATGTGGCTCGAGCGGTGGAGGAACATGTGGAGTTTCTCTGTTGCTGGATCAAGCTTGTATTGCTAGTGCTAAGAAATAATGCAATGTGCCTATGATGTCTAAGTGGGCGTTTGCTGTCTGTACCAAAGCAATTTCATTTGTTCGCCACATGATTACTTTGGCTCAAAGAGTTTAGTTCTCATAAAAAGATAGGTTTCAAAATATCTCTGCTTCAGGAGTACACACAATACTTTCCTTTCAATATGGAAAGGTGCAATGTCAATACCTTCATATTATTTAGCCCCCCAGATATAGTGAATGTCTCGCTTAAAGGTATAGTGTCCTCAAATAGCCACCTGTGTCAGTACCCTGCTTTAGGGTGCAGTCAAAGTGTGGTTAACCAGGCTTGCACCGTATAGCACTTGTATGTCCTTCACCCACTAGCTAGGAGCATTGTTCCCTTATTTCAGTCGCACAATGGCATGTTTGGCTGGGTAATTCCTTGATTAGCACGAACAACAGGTCTGAAAATAATCATTGTATTGGATAACCTTACATCCTGTTCCCACTCTCTGTGCAATAAGCAGCATGTGGTAGATTATGTCATCTGTACATGTATGTTTCGATTTTTCTTTACTATAAACAATGTTTGAACAAAAAGGTACAGTTGAAGAAAATAGTGCTAAACGAACTCCATTAGATTAGACAGTGATTCAGTACCTGAATACCACATTGATGGGTTTGCTTACCCTGTGCAGATACAACTTGCTGAATCCACAGCTCCCAATTCCATCTGGGGGTACGTCCAAGCAGTTGCGTGCATGACTCCCTTCTGGGCTGGTTTCAAGGGTTGGTTGGGGGTGGGTTCAGGGGGAGAATGAGACAAAAGCGAACTGGTTGGGAATTTGCATGTGTACAGAGGGCAGAGGGCAGGCTTATGGAGGCGGAAGCGTGTCAGGAATGGGAGAGACCAAAACAAAGGCTGCTTCGGGGGAATGGGTGATACCGAGGGCGTGGCAGAGAGAGAGGGCAAGGGGGTATGGGTGGAACCCCTCATTAAGGACAGACGGTGATGGTAGAAAGGAGAATGGACAGCAGTGCAGAGGTGCTAAGCATAGGAGGTTGAAAAATCAGTGCCATATCAGCGAGGACATCTGAAGTATAATGATGGGTAGACCAAGTTATAAAAGAATATAGATTTATTGGTACATATATATATATATATATATATATATATATATATATATATATATATATATATATATACATATATATATATATATATATATATATATATATATATATACATATATATATATATATATATATATATATATATATCATAAACAGGGATATGAATGGAGCAGCTGAAGAGAGGTCCTCCAGCTTCTTCAACCACCGGCTCCACTCTCCTCCACATTCTATTACACAATCTCCTTCCAGAATCCTTCCTGCATTTTCCCCAAGATGGCATGCATTACTATACTACACATCCCTCTTCTTTTAAAACAGCTTCTTTATTCACCATAGTCTATTCAGTAATTCGGCCTTCAATACATCCTTCCAACTCTTGATCTTCAAGCCTGTACCACATTTGGTACATGTATTGAATTTGATGGTAAGGAAGAATTTTGACTCATCATATTTTTACCAACATCAACTCTGTCCACATGCTCGCAGTTATCATTCCCTTTCATCACCATTATTCTACCA
The DNA here is from genome assembly GCF_040938575.1 of Ambystoma mexicanum. NCBI lineage: Eukaryota > Metazoa > Chordata > Amphibia > Caudata > Ambystomatidae > Ambystoma > Ambystoma mexicanum. The sequence continues at coordinate 161,697,110 of NC_090937.1, read as the reverse complement.
TTATTCTATACTCTCCCATCACTCGTTCTCACAGCATGTTTAAAAACTTCAACAACTTTAATAGGATTAGACCACATACTGTCTTTCACTCTCAATGCCTCTGGTAATTTAATTCTCATATAACACCCTACATCAGGGGCCTAAATCTTCTCTTATCATGCCATGCCTTGTTATTACTTTGCCTCAATCTAATCTTAGCTTCTACGTCACTGGTAACTACTTCCATATTTAACACATCACTCATCCACCCTGGACATAATTAGGTGGTTGCTTTCCTACCCCTACTCAACTCGAATGGTGACACTCCAGTCATACTATGTGGGGTAAACCTATGTGCTATAAACATCATTCTAACCACTTCTTCCAATTCTTTCCATTCGCCCATGCCCACCTAATGGCATCTTTGAGTATTCTATTATATTTTTCCATTACACTATTTGTCTGGGGGTGATAGATAGCACTGGTAATATGTGTAATGGCCTTCTCCTTCAAATACTCTTCCATTTCTTTAGAAACAAATTGAGGACCATTGTCTGATAATATAACTTCTTGTTAACCTTCACGACCACATATCTCTTCTATAAAACTAATGATATTCTTGGTCGTAACACTTGACATCATCTTCACTTCTGCCCATCTAGTCAACATGTCAATCACCACTACACAACATGTTTGATATCCTTCACTCCACACTGGATCAACAATGTCTATACCCACTTTCATCCAGGGTCTATTTGGTATGTCAGTCATCACCATGGGATATTCATCGCCCACACAACTCTTATCAGATTTATTACAAAGGATACAGTTTCTGACACTCCTTTCGATTTGTGTATCACATCCTGGCCACCAATACGTGTTCCTTATTCTATTCTTCGTTTTGGAAATGGCTTGATGCCTTGCATGTCCTAGTTCTATTATTTTTTTTCTGACATCCTCCGGTGGAACCAATCTGTCTCCTCTCAGCAGATATCCGTTTTGTGTGCTTAACTCATCCTTAACACCCCAAAATCCTTGAACTCCTGCTTTTTGAATTTTACTGCTGGGAACATTTCTTCTGTTGATGTTTTCTACTATAAACTTCATTTTAGTATCTTTGTTCATCCCATCCAACCATTCATCTCTGGATATGGCTGCTTCTTGGAGTATACATATCAGTTCTTGTTGTCCTTCCTCACTCTCACATTCTTCCTGCAAATTTGTCAATCTAGACAAACAGTCTGCAGCGTAATTCCTTACACCCGGAATGTATTTTATTACTACATCAAATTCTTGCATTCTGTGTACCGATCGTCTTATCCTCCCTGATACTTTATCTAATCCTTTGCTCATGAACAATTCCACAGGGGGTTTGTGGTCAGTCTGTATTTCAAAACTTGTTCCCCATACAAAACTTCTAAATGTGTTAACTGCCCATACAATGGCCAAAGCGTCCTTCTCAATTGTTGCATATGTTTTCTCTGCTCCCTTTAATAGTCGTGATACAAATGCTATTATTTTCTCTTCTCCATCATGTACTTGTGCTAACACTGCTCCAAGTCCCACGTTACTAGCATCCGTTGTAATCATTGTACATTGTCCTCGTACATAGTTGTTTAGGGCTGGTGCTGTTGCTAAAGCATTCTTAATGTATTTAAATTCCTTTTCACACTCTTCACTCCATTCAATTTTCACATTCATTTTGGTGAGATCTCTTAGCACAGCTGGGTGATCAGCAAATTTCCTTACGTACTTTGAATAATATTCAGCCATTCCTAGAAATGTTCTTAACTGTTCTTTATTGCTGGGAATTGCCATTTTCTCAATTGCTGACATTAAATCTGGTTTGGGTGCAATCCCTTCTTTTGATAGGACATGACCTAAATATTCAATCTCCTTTCCATGAGTTTTTGACTTTTCTTTCCTAAGTGTCATGCCAATTTTGTGTAGTTTCCTCAGTGTTTTTTCTAGTCTACTATCATGTTCTGGCTGGTCATTGGCATATATGAGAATGTCATCTTGAAAATAAACCTATACCTTCATCACCATCAAATATGTGGTGCATAGTTTTTTGGAATACTGATGCTGCTCAGATGAGACCAAACAGCATTCTCTGATATTAATACAATCCTTCCGGTGTTATGAATGCAGTTAAATGTCTTGAGTCTTTATGCAACAGCATTTTATGGTATGCAGAAGTGAGATCTAGCGTCAAAAATACTTTGGCTGATCCCATAGTTGATAACAGTTCTTGAATATTTGGCAATGGGTGTCTTTCTGGAATTATACATTTGTTTAACTCCCTCAGGTCTATGAATACTCTGACGTTTCCTGAGCTCTTCCTCACAATTACTAGTGGTGACACCCATTCTGCAGCATCAATTATTTCAATTATCCCCTTGTTCTTCTAGTTTATTTAATTCTGTCTTTACTTCCTCTCTCCTGGCTAAAGGAACACTCCTCAACTTCTGTGCAATTGGTTTGCAGTTTTCTTTAAGTTGTATACGGTGTGTGATACCCTTTACACACCCCATTCCTTCTCTGAACACTTCCTTCTTTATTCTTTCTGTGTACGTCTCACCCGTTTCCACAACGTAAATGGATTCTTCCACGCTAGCATTTACTCGGACCTTAAGCCATGCTTGATATATCCAACTGAGCAAAGGTGATGCCCCTTTTTTGATACATATACTTTGCTTTTAGTGGTTCTGTCTTTAAATGCCAAAGTTGCTTCAAACCAACCTATTTTGTCTATTTTTACCCCTCCATAGGCACTGGGATTGATGTCTGATATATTTAACCATTTCGGACCAATCTTTTTCCATATTGCTTCTGGTAGTAATGTGTATTTTGCTCCAGAATCCGTCATCATTTTTATTGGGGAGCCATTTATCATAATGATAGTCTTTGGACTTTCCAATTCCACTTTGGTATCACTGTTATTGATGGCAAAAACATAGTCTTCTTCTTCATTTTCTCCTTCTCCACCAATCCAATTCATATTCCCTTTGTCAATCCTGCATCATTTGGCTAAATGACCCCTTCCATTGCAGTTCCTGCAAATTATGTGAAAGGGAGGAAATTCAGGGCTATTGGCCCAGCGAGTAGGGCTATCACACCTAAAACAGGTTCTGATCCTACCTCTGCCTCTTTAACTTATTTGGGGTCGACGAATGGTTGCAAAACATCCTTGGGTGTATCCACCATACCCACGTCCATATCCTCGACTTCTCACATCTCCATTGTACTTGAATGTACCTTGGGTTTTGGATTCTTCTTTTCTCTTCATCGAAGAACTGTGATTGTTTCTGATGTCAACTTTCGTTGTTTGGATAGCATTAATATTAGTTTCTGTTTTCAAAGAGGTGCTTTTCACCCTATCTTCCATTGTCTTTACACAATTCTCCATATGCTCTACGTCTTTAGCAATGCGTAATACTACATCCAGATCCGGGACATCTTCAGCCCACCGTCTTTCTCTGATTTTAGCACTGCTACCTTCCAGCATAAATTGATCTCTCAATCTCTCATCTATTTGGTGTCCAAATTTACAGTTCTCGTCAAGGTTTCTTAGATTTGTCATATATTGCTTTACACTTCCCCCATTTCTTGTGATCTCTTCCTAAACTTGTACCTTTCTAGTATTGTACTTAGCTTTTTTTCATAATGTTTGTTTAGTTTGGCAATGCATTTCTCATATTCATTCATATCCCCTTCATCTGGCAAGTTTGGTAAATCTTCCTACTTTTTCTGTCCTGCTGGTTCTAAGCAATGTAGTAATAGTGACTTCTTTCTTTCTACACTGTAGTTCGTTCCACACACTTCAGTAGCATAATGTTCAAATGATTTTAACCACCTTTTCCATGGTAGATTTGGTTCACCAGCTTCAGGCAAAAACATGGCTGGCGGGGGAACACTATGCATAGTCATGTTTCTACTATTCGATTGATCACCAGCTCCTCTGTCGTCAATGGTCTACTTCTTTATTCTCTTTTTCTTTTTTTTAAATCTTTTACTCTTCTCTAATAATGGCTTGAGTAATATCACTGCTTACAGATATATGTCATAATATGGAAAATCATTTTCTTTCACTGTTGCAATATGTGTTTCCTATATGGAATGTGAGGGTGAATACATTTGATTAAATTAAACAGCTCCGTATGCGTACGCTTATAAAAGCATCTCCACTTACTCTTGCGGAGTGAAACCAAGCTTGTCTTTTTGCCGGTACCCACGGCAACACTGTAAAATTCGACGTACTGCACAATGTCATGGGTGCTTTACTCTAAAGCATCTCATGCAGGATTTTCGTATGATGCGGGTGCACGGCTTGTCAACGGCAAGTCCATAATATTGCTTATTGTATATTCATAATTACTTGTTCATAGGAGTCCTCCCACTAATTACACACACAATCACGATCGCCACAAGTGCTGCTCACCTGTAATCCTTTTCTTTGTTGTTCATCTGTTCAGCAAGATTGGCTGCAAAGTCAGTTTATGTGCACTGGCAAGCACAGGTCATGTTACCTCGTCGCCATGTGAAGTATAATGATGGGTAGACCAAGTTATAAAAGAATATATATTCATTGGTACTTAAATATATATATATATAATATAATAACATAAAAGGGGATATGAATGGAGCAGCTGAAGGGAGGTCCTCCAGCTTCTTCAACCACCGGCTCCACTCTCCTCCACATTCTATTCCACATTTTCCTTCCAGAATCCTTTCTGCATCTTCACCAAGATGGCATGTATTACTATACTACAACATCCATTCACCAAAGGGGAGCCGGTGAAATGCTTCCACCAATGAGAGATCAGTGGGGAGCTGGTTGGCAATAATACATAGATCCATTTTGACACACGTGAAAATGCCTGTAGCCTTCTCAGTTGACTTTATATCTGGTGAGTAGGTTTGTTCGGATACATATTCCGCCGCCAGACACTTAAATTAACCTTACAATACGGCAGACACACATTGCTATCTTCCTCCTGAGCTGACATTCTTTAGCTCTGATGAGAAAAGGCAGGATATTTTCCGGCTGCTGTGGACAATTATAAAGGTACACGAAAGCAAATAAAGAAAAGAGCACATACAAATTAAGTAAGGCAGCTTATCTCATGGAGCGTGGCACTTGCAGAAGCAAGTACGCACTGAACCATCAAACAGAATCCGGAAGTGGTGGCTCAACCGCTTATTGCACGATGTACACGTGGCAGCAGCCAGACAGGAAGAGATACTGAAGATATGTGCACAATACTGCTTTCAGCTGCCTTTAGGCATGACTAAGCCCAGGGGCGTCATTTCACCAAAATGCCAGGGGTAGCGGAAGTGACATCACACAACGAACCTTGACCTCTGATGACATCACAGGAAGGGATGTCATTTGACCCCCACCCTGAAGTGACATCATGGGAAGCAATGGAACACGAACTTTCACCCCTCGACAAAACAGGAAGTGGCATCACATAGCATTGTTTCTAAGTACACTACGAACAATATGGTTTAGATATCACTGTAAAGTGATATACATTTCATACAAGAATAGATCACGATATGTATCGTTAATATCAGTGTGTATAGGCCCATATTACCAAATCACTCTGAATGCAAGCAGACGTCCAAGGCCACACGATATTGATGTGTTATTATATAGCACTTACACTTAAGCGCTTCATATAGAACAAATATACATAAAATATCACCCAACCTGTGTTGGTACTCATTTATCAACCTCAGCAGGATAAAAGGCTGAGTTGGACTTGCTGGGAATCGAACCTGCAACCTGCAGATCACACACACATTGCAGCAGCCAGCACTCAACCCGCTGAGCTATCTTACTGTCTATAGCTATCACAAAACCAGCCACTCCAGAAACAAAGAGCCACATGCTGCTGGCCACTGCCAATGAGGCTCAATCTAAAAAAATAATAATAAAAACAAACTTTTCTTTTAGATTTGATTTTTTAGTGGTAGCAGGGGGGAACACAGGGTTGGCAAGGGAGACCTCAGGGGTCGCAGTTGCGACCCCTGGAGAGCCGTTAAATGATGCCCATGACTAATCCGGGCTGAACATAGTCGGTGGCTATAAACCAAATCCTTCTGTACTGTTTTCTTTTCTTCAAAACGGACATCCCCAAACACTGTGGCTGGTTCACGCATATTGATTACGGTGTTTCAGGATAAATTATGTAAATTGAGATGTGTGCTTCGATTTCACAATGAGTCATGTATAGGCAGATGCTAGGGTTTGGACTGCAGTTGAGAGAATATGCTTCAGTTGAGAGACAAGTAAACACTGATAGGATTTATTGGAGGGAGGGCTAGATAATTGAAATTATTTAGTAATGAAGGGGTAGACATGTGCAAAAAGCTTCAGCTGAGGGAGAGGTAAAAAAGTAAGATTGGATTTAGTTGAGGGATAGGTAGAAAATCAAAATAGGAAATAGTTGAGAGAGAAGAAGAGAACTGAAACAGGAAGGACCCTTTCCCCCATGGCATAAACACACATACACTTGCTTGTCAGATAGAAGAGGAAAGCACAACCAAATGATTTAGAGTTGGTGGTTGGAAGGACATTATATGCAGTGTCTGTAATTGAGGGTGCCTTCTTTTTATGGTCAGACCAAGCACATGATGCTTGTGAAGCTGCAAATAAAACGTCTTAGAATCATTTTGTGAATGAAAAACAGAAGACAGCTTTTTGTGAATCAAAAGACTGACATATGTTTAGAAATGCATAGAATTAGAAATATCTTGAGGCGCAAAAGTACATCCTGTAACTGAGTGTGTAGTCATTGTGAATACAGTATTATATGGTTACTGAAACTAGGTGTGCATCCGTTTGGGGCTGAATAACAAGCATTGGCAATGCCAACGGGGTGGGCTTTGGTGAAGGCACTTGCCTGGAACTGTTAGAGTGGTATTTACTGACTATTGATGGTAGCAGATGAAAATGGTTCAAGTACATGGGTATCTATTACCAGTGCCTGGTACATGCCCAATACTTAAACACAAGCCAAAACTGTTGGTTTTGCCAATGCTTGTTTTTAACAGGACTTCCGTGATAGACACACATACTGCGAATATATGGAGTGGCTGAAGCAAGACCTGGATAAGACATTTTTATAACACCAGTAGCACATTTACAACTCCAAATAAATCATTAATTCTTGGAAGACAGCTTTGAAAAAATACTGGCAGGCAGTTTGAAAGGAAGGTTTTGATGGTAAGACTTGAATAAAGCAAGCACAAAGAGTTCCTAAGGTGAGGTGTTTTGGGGTCAGAGGGGCAGGAACTGGGTGTGAATGACCATAGGGATAAACGTGGCCATGAGCTTTCTGTGGGTAGGAAAATAACCAAACAACACCTACAAGTTTTGTGTCCCTCCTCGGATGCCATTTCTCCCTCGCAGTTCTCTAATGCCATAGTTTCGGTTTATAGGAGGGACTAAAGCACCACCTAACAGCCCAAACTAAAAATAATTGGATTCAGGAGAAAATTACATTTAGTGGCAGCAAGTCAGTGTGCCATGATCTCAGTGCCGGGGCGGGGATGTAAAGACTGGAGGGGGGTATCCGTACTCAAGCTCTCTATATGGCAGAGTAGAGGCACAGAGCACCCCAGGCAAGATTCTCTATTTGGTATACGTGGATGAGCAATCAAGGCTTAAGATCTCAGGATGTGATGCAGGCTGGTTCTTAAGTACAGTGTAGTCCCCAAGCACCCACAAAGGAATGTCCACACACTATGCAAGTGAAAACACAGTTCTTTATATAAATAAGGCTATAGTTATGTACACAATCACATTAACACACTTTGTGCTCAAGTATATCTAAAATGATAAATATATACAGTTTATATGCGGTACCACAATTACTTCATTGATTCCATTAAAATGCATCAACTGTAGACAGTTTAAATGGCGTACAAATCAATTAAAAAAGGGTATCAACAATAGACATAGGAGGAAAACAAGTAATTAAACAATTGGCCAATAGGCACAGTTCTGTAGGAGGATCACCCCACCTGGGCAACCTTTAAAATAAAGATATAACACCAGCCCAGTCCATATATTGCTTATAAGAGTCGTATTTCCTTCTATAACAGTTCTACCACCCCAAGGTACCTGGCTGAGCAGAGTTTGATGTCAGGTTGCCAACAGATCCTTATTGAGTAGCTCCCTTTAAGGCAGGAGCCACAGATCTTTGAGATCCCATGAAGAAAAGGGTGAACAATGGTGACGAGGAAGCAGCTTTGATCCTGGCGGCGCTCATCGATGATCGGTCGCAGACGTCCTGCCAAGATGAGGCATGCGGTGCACCTCGGCAATGATAGTTTGTTGCTGCAAAGAGTCAATGAAGAACTTTGGCCCAGCAAGGGTGCCGGGTCGTTTGCGTCTTTGTGGTCTTCGGTGGCAGGAAACCCACCAGCAGATTCTCCTCGGCACGTCAGTGGCCTTGACTTTCACAGGCGAGACAAATCGTTCATCAGTGATGAGCGAGGGAGTCCTTCGTTCAAAGTGTTCTTAGGCAATGGAGCGTGGAGCTCCGGTCGAGGATGATCCTCGTCGACGGTGATGGACTTCAATATCTGGGTGATTCGCTTTGTGATTCCGCAGCGGTACCCATCTCCGGTCCACACCCTTTCGCGGACTGACTTCCAGGGAGTTTCGGCGAAGGTTAGATGGTGCACGATGGTCCCTCATAGCTCGGGGATTGGTCTCCTAATCAGGTCCTCTCTTGGATCAGTTACTTGAAGGCACAGCATCTTTCAGACTGGTGAAGGACAGCAGCAGCAGCAGCAATCCTTCTTCTTCCAGTGGACTTCAAGGTTAAGCATCAAGAATCAACTTTAGCTTCTGAACGATTTCCACCATTGAGAGGTCCCCAGATATAATGTTTGGTCCTTCATTCACTCTGCTGGATCACACTCAGGCAACCAATCATTCAAAATGGCATTCATACAGGCAGGCAGCCAATCAGGATCACAGTGCATTTGGGCCATTCTCCTCCCTCCAGACACTCACAGCAAGGAATGTGTATTGGGACAAGTACCCAACCATTCAGCACTCCACACTGCATTCATACCAGTTTCGGGAAGGGATGTCTCAGTCTTTGTGTCACATACCAGAAACCAGACACCCTTAACAAGGAGTGCATATTGGTCACACACTCCATTCACCAGGTCCCACCCAAGGCCGTACCCACAACATAAAGTCACTGGGAAAACTCCAGCCAATCTGGCCTGGACTTCCCTACAATACCCAATATGGAATTTCAACCCAACAGCAAGTCAGGGGGAAGGGACAGAGTCAGGGCTTCCCAGGACTTTGGGAAAACATGGTAACTGGCAAAAGAAAGCAAGAGGCCACAGGGGCCATCTTGTCTCCTATCAGGAATCAACTGATTCCAATGGCAGGGCCTGGGTATCCCAAAATGGAGGATAATCAGAGCACCTGTCAAATTCAGCATGGAGCTGCCACCAGCCCATACCCTGCTCTTTGGGCCAACACAGGTGAACACAAACTGGGTGCCATAAGGGTATCCCAAGGGTCTGTACACCAAACCAAAAAGAGGAAGAGCTGCACTGCCAGGAGTCCCACATGGACTCCTCAGCAGAAAATAACACAAAACTTACACCAGAAAAGGACTACAGAACAAGGAGAGGGAGGCCCTGTCCCTACAATGCATTTCCAGCATCACAGTCCCCTCCCAGACTGAGGTTAGGGCGTCTAATCTCCCACGGGATTGACACCCTCTTCCAGACGGTCAACATACATTCTGGAAAGGCCATCTACATTATCATGACTATTCCCTAGTCTATGCTCTATGGTGAAGACTATCCCTTGCAAGCTAATGGACCACCATAGTAGTTTTGGGTTTTCACCCTTCTGCATAAGCCCCTTCAGGGGCTTATGGTCTGTTTGGACCTTGAAGGTAGACCCCGTAAGGTAGGGCCTAAAATGCCTAAGACCCCAAACTATACTGAAACATTCCTTTTGAACAGTAGCCCACCTAAGTACTCTACCCTTGAGTTGTCTACTGATGAATATGATCGGATGTTCCCTCCCTTTGTCTTCTAACTTTGACAGTACAGCTCCAATTTCAGTGTCGCAGGCATCTGTCTGGACGATAAAGGGTTTGCTGCAGTCATGCGCACACAACACAGGTGCCCTACACAGACTTTCTTTCTAGCCAAAAAAGGCCCTTTGACAGTCTTCTGTCCAATTAACTTTCCTTGCTTGTTTTGGGCAAAGTCAGAGCTGTCAGAAGGGCAGCTATGGTTCCATAGTGTGCCATGAAGTTACGATAATACCCATTGAGGCCAAATAGGCTCTCACCTCGGTTTGAGTAGTGGGAATCTCCGAGTCATGTACCTCCTGTATCTTACTGGGTAGAGGTTGGATTCAACCCCCTCCTACGTCATGACCAAGATAAGTGACTTTCCCCTGTGCTATCTGGCACTTGGTGGCCTTGATAGTGAGGTTAGCCATTTTCAAGGCCTGCAACACCTTATCCAGGAAAGTCAAATGCTCTTCCCAGTTGGAACTGTAGACAGCAATGTCGACTATGTAGGCCACACAAAATGCCTCCAGCCCTCTGAGCGCATGATTGACCAATCTCTGGAAGGTGGCAGGTGCATTTTTCAACCCAAAAGGCATGACTCTAAACTCGTAGAGACCCTCAGGTTTTGAGAATGCAGTCTTTTTCCGTGGCATGGTCCATCAGAGCTATTTGCCAATAGCCTGAGGTAAGGTCAAAGGTGCTCACAAATTTGGCAACACCTATGGTGTCCACAAGCTCATCAGCCCTGGGCAATGGGTGCCCGTCAGTTTTGATGACAGCATTGACACCTCTGTAGTCCACACAGAACTGCCAATCCTTGGTACCTGCCTGGGAACTTGCCTTGGGGACAAGGACCACTGAACTGGACCAGGGACTGGTTGAGGGTTCAATAACACCCAGATCCAACATCTTGGTGACATCAGCCCCGATACGGTTCTTCACAGTGTCTGACATCCTGTAGCATCTGCTTTTGACAGGTACACTGTCACCAGTGTCAGTTTCATGCCTGCACCACAGGGTGACGCCTGGCATCAGCGAGAACAGAGGTGCATTCTGCTGGAGCAAAGCCCTGCAGGCCCTCTGCTGCTCTGGTGTCAGATCTGGAGAGAGATACACTCCCTTCACTGAGCCATCTTGAGGGTTGCTATGCAGCAAATCGGGAAGGGGCTCACTCTCATTCTCTTCTTGCTCTGAAGCTAGCAAGAGACATGAGACTTCTGCTCACCTACGGAAAGGCTTGAGCTTGTTGACATGAAATACATGAGGGCCTGCCACAGGGACTCCCATGTCAACCAGATAACTGACTTCACCCATCTTGAAGATTATCCTGAAGGGTCCAGTCCACTTATCTGCCAAAGCTCTAGGCTTGGTAGGATCCATCACAAGGATCTCCTGTCCTGGAGTCCAATCCACTTGTGATGCTTGAAGGTCATGCAAGTATTTGCTCAATTCCTGGCTTGGTGTTGCTTGGCCCATCATCTCTGTCATCCTCCGTCTGAGGCCTAACACATTGTCCCCCACTTGCTTGGCATGACCTGGAGGGGTGGCTTCGCAGCCTTCTCTGATCAAGACAAGGGGCCCCCTCACGGGATGTCCAAAGAGTAACTCAAAGGGGCTGAAACCAACACCCTCTTGAGGTACCTCTCTGTAAGCAAACAGTAGGCATGGCAGGAGGAGATCCCATTTCCTCCTTAGGGGCTCTTCCAAAGCACCCAGCATGCCTTTGAGAGTTTTGTTAAATCTCTCAACCAGACCATTGGTCTTCAGTTGGTAGGAGGTGGAGAACTTGAAGGTTACTCTGCACACTTTCCACATGCTTTTCATGTAACTCGATATGAAGTTGGATCCTTTGTCAGAGACAACCTCTTTAGGGAATCCAACCCTGGTAAAAATGCCCAGGAGAGACCTGGCAATCACCCTGGCAGTAACAGTCCAAAGGGGTATAGCCTCAGGGCAACTAGTTGCATGATCTACCAAGACCAGGATGAACTGATGCCCACCTGAAGTGGCAGGGTCAAGGGGACCAACAATGTCGATGCCCACCCTCTGAAATGGTGTGCCATCCACTGGCAATGGCTGCAGTGGGGCAATGACACTGCCTCCATTCTTGCCAGACAACTGACAAGTGGGGAAGGTCCTGCAGTGGGACTCCACTTCTACTCCCATCCGGGGCCAGTAGAAATGGGAAGTGAACCTTTGCTTGGTCCTCTTGGTCTCAAAATGACCAGCTAAGGGCACCTCATGCACAAAATGCAGTAGGAAGGGCATGTAAACCTGGGGTACCACCAACCTCTTGAGGACACCAGGTTCAGGCTTTTTGGGGTCACTACAAACGAGCTCACCCTCCCAAAAAATCTGGAATGACCTAGGCACTTCTCCTTGTGTCTGGGCCAGGGCCTGTTTCCTCAGACCCTCGCGAGAGTGGCACTCTCTCTGACCCTTACAGAAGTTACCCCTAGAGGGTCCCCCTTCAGCCAACAGGCAATGAAGGTCAGTGTGGTCCTCTGGGTTGAGCACCTCTCCCGCAGGAGGGTCTTCTGGCTCTTGTCCCAAGGGAGTTGAGTTTGGGTTTACCACTGGACCCAGCCCATCCAGAGCATGAATCCCAGTGGGTGCTGCTGAAGCAGCGGGAAGAGAAGGGGCCCCCTTCGCATAGGTGGCCTTCTTACTCTTCCCTCTTCTCACCTTGGGTTTCGCTGTCGGCTTGGGTACCAGACTTTCAGCCGAACCGGTGCAACCTGTGATCGGGTGACTGCTGCAGCAGTCAGGGGAAGACCATCAGAGATCAACCCCAACTCCACTAGATCATTGCCTAACAAAATGTTAACAGGTACATTGTCCTGAACCAGGACAGGAAGCTTTGCTGTCTTGTCACCAATCATAATGTTGTCTAAGGCTACAGGCAATAATTTGGGAGGCCCACCAGCTAACCTGGTGGCTCTCAGAGGAGCACCTACATAGTCCTCTGGCTTGAGCAGGGCCTGTCCACCACTGTCATGCTTGCCCCAGTGTCTCGCAAAGCCAGTAGAAGGCTAGCCATGCAGGAGGACACTTATCAAAAACCTATGGGTGTTCTGTGGGATTGGAGCCAGTTTTTCAGCTTACTGGTCCCAGGCCCCAAGGGACACTAGGGATAGCTCTACAAGAGCACCGAATGTGATCGCTGTAGAGGAGGAGAGGACAGTGGCCTCCACCTCAGGCATGGGGTAAGGGTAGGTCAGTCTGACAGCCTGGACTCCAAGTGCCTTACCTTTACACTTGGGGTCACCCTTCTTGTGGTCCAGAGCACGACTATATTTTTGGGTTTTAGGAGAAGATGGTTTTTGTTTACCCGACTGTGATTAGTTCTGGGACTCCTCAGGCTTCTGAGAGGTCCCCTTTTCTTTGTCCTTGTCCTTCCCACTGGAGTCTTTAGGGGACACCCGGTGGGAGACCTACTTGTCAGCCAGCCGGGCCAGTTTTAAGGGATCTAAAATGTTCTGGTCAGGAACACACTGACGCAGCTCTGGTAAACAGGCTTCAGAAAAATGCTCAAATACAAAAGGTGGGACAAGTCAACAAAGGATTTCACCTTGTATCCATCAATCCACCCCATCATGTTAATATGTGCAGCACTCATCCGGTAAATCAAAGAAACATGCTCTCTCTTCCTACATTCCCTGACCCTTTTAAGGTATTGGATAGGTGTCTTGCCAATCTTGGCATTCAAAGCAGACTTCATGCACTCATACTGACCCCTTTCTTCCACACTCAGTTTCAGAACACAGTCATATCCAGCCTTAGGCACTCTGCTTAACGAACACTTAGCCCTATCTCTTTTATCAACATCATGGATTCCACAAGCCATCTGAAATGCTTCAATCCATTGGAGGATATCAGAACCCTCCACATATACAACAACCAAATCTTTCATAAACTTGGTGGCTGGGGACCTGACAATCTCAACTGGTTTTGCTGAAGTCTCCACTCTAGCTTTCTCTAGCTGGATTTTCCGACATTCAGTGTCCTTGTTTTTAAGTTCAAGGTCCTTGTCTTTGAGTTCAAGATCCCTATTCTTAAGAATCACTTGCTGTGCCAACTCCTCTTTCTTAAGTTCAGCTTCAGTTTCCAACTTTTTGTATTCAAAGGCTAACTTCATCCTCAATAACTCAAGTTCCAAGGCATTTCCTGAAGAAACATTGCTGGAGGTCAGAACAGAGGCAGCAGGAATGGTGGCATTCCCAGAATCAGGTTCAACAACAGCCCCAGGGGCAGGGTCCTCATTGGTTGCATCCCCCCCCTTCAAGAGCTTCACAATCAGTCTGGTAGTCCACCAGGGTAGCTATCAGCTCAGCCCTAGACGTATCCTCAAAGTCTAACTCCCTGACTTCCCAAGCATTCTGGAGAGCCTCTAAGCTCATCCTACTCAATTTACCATTTGCAATAGATTCCATTGCTTGGAATGTAGTTATCTAGTTCACAACTAAACCTCAGTTTAACAAAGTGTAAATATTTTGTAAGTGGCAAGGTTGCACACTGATTCTTAAAACCATAAGCATCCAACCGCTGCCACTGGTGTAAAGACTGGAGGGGGGTATCTGTACTGCTGCTCTCTATATGGCAGAGTAGAGGCACAGAGCACCCCAGCCAAGATTCTCTATTTGGTATATGTGGACAAGCAATCAGGGCTTTTACTCTCAGGCGGTGATGCAGGCTGGTTCTTAAGTACAGTGTAGTCCCAAGCACCCACAAAGGAATGTCCACACACTATGATAGTGAAAACACAGTTCTTTATATAAATAAGGCTCAAGTTATATAAACAATCACAGTGTGCCTTTGTCTGCTTCTCGTGAAAGGGGGTATTGCTTTACTCGTGGTAACAGTGCTCCTTCCTTTATCTTAATAACCCACTAACCAAAAGCTCAAATTTCTGCATACTTAACTCACGCAAAAACCCACAGAACCACTTCTCTCACAGCAAATTGCACAACAAACAATCACCACATAAATTGCAACAACAGCACACAAGGTCTCGCATCAATCCTATATTCACACCCAAGCTCAGCGCATGGTGAAAACCGAACTGAAGCTATCAACAGGCACCACCTTCTCACTTTCCTATGTCCTCTTCACCCCACTAACCCAACCCCACCTCTTTGTTTGCAGATCCGCCTGAGCGAGCGCCTGGAGACCAATTCCGTTGGTGACGGTGCGCTATATAAATACCTTTAACATTAACATTAACATTTATGCCCTTAGCACTGAAGGGGTCAAATGCATATTTTGGGAACTCATTGATTATTTGCCTGGATTCAGTCCTGACATTCTCTCGCTTTTATATTTTCATTAAGAAAACAATGCCTTTAATTATTTTCTATTGTATCGTCGATGTCCCAGGTGTATAACGAGGCTTTATTTGTATGCAGGGGTCCTCATCTGACAGTGAATTATCTAGCAGTTGAGCACTGTATGTTGCTGTATACACGGTGGTGATGTAGCCCGATATATCGTAACTGTGCAACCAATGCTTGACCTCCAGACTGTCTTTTTAGTTGCATACATTTCTACGTTTCTACTAGCATGGAATCTACATTTATTAAGAGAATTGTGGAAATTTGGTCTCCTAGAGAACTGTGGAAATTTGGTCTCCTAGTGTCACGGCACACATTCGTTTTATATATGCAGCTAAAATGGTGGAACATTACAACATTTCTGTCAAACTGTTGCCGTGGATTTTCGCTTTCTGAACATTTATGTCAACCGAAAAGACACTATTGGCAAAAAAACAGAGACCGAGATTCGAACCTTTATGTGTTGTCTTGTTTCAAAGCCAAACTCGATGCTCCTGAGCTATCATTCCGGCACCAGAACACTCATAGTTCTATTCCTCTTAGTTCCCACAATGATGCAGTTTAGGCCATTAGATTTTGTGGTTCCTCTAGGTCTAATGAACTCCTGACCGGGAGCCATTTTTACTTCCCATCATGCACATCTATGGGCCTCTAGAAAGAAAATTGGGACTCATGGCTTGTTGTTTCCTACCCATTAATGCAAGGTACGTTGCTGGGTTTTCTAGTTCCATTTTGCCACAGAAGGGCATCCTACGGCCATTACATGATTGTCCCACATGCCTTGGCCCACTGTACTCTCTAGTCTGTCTGTGAGCTGCCAGATAGCAGTGGACTGTTTCTTTGCAGTATCCTGTTGACTTTCATCAGGCCAGCCCCACTGGACATTCCAGTGTGCAAGTCACCGCAAATCATCCCTTGCTGCCATATTAGGCTTACACTGGCTGGGTCATGCACTCTTTTTGTAAGGCCATTCCTTCCATTCCCCCTGGCTACCTATAGAAATGAAACGGATCTTTCAAAGATCACAACTCACAAACGGAAACAGTAATAGGATCATTGATATTATGCCCTGTCAGCAAGTTTATTTATCGAGATGCTCATTATTATCATTGAAAAAAGAAAAGGTATCCCGTAATTAATGAAAAATGGGATGAGAAAAGTATATATAGAAAAAAAAGAATAAATAGGTGTAAACATGACACCCTTGATTAAACTTTATTCATTGATTCCAACCTATTTTGGTATTTCCCAAAACCTTGGGAGGTATATATCTATAAAATCCCTCCCTTTCCACTCAGAGAAATATTCAACTGGATCAGTATTCTATTGCAATTCTTACACTGCATATATGACACCATGTAGAGGGGCTGATGGACAGCTGAGGCTTAGTGTGAAAAGATAGCTAGTTGGTGTGAGCGTGAAGGGGCTGTTCTGCTTATCGTCGTACATCTGATTTGTAAAAAATAAATAATAATAAAAAAAGGGGTGTTGCTTAAGGTGACCTTGCCCCCCCCTCCCACCCCGCACCCCCGTCCCCTTTGTTAACAGTGCCAGCAGGCCCATTTTGGGGACCTCAGTGTTCCATTGAACACACTCGCTATATTTCTGTTTATGTAGGTGTTTTTTTCTTTTTTTTTACTGCACACCTACATTGAAAGCACCTCTCATAGTCATGTTATGCTTATTGATCACAAAATGTGCTACCCACCATCACTAATAGTTTCATCAGGCCTATTGATTTGTGGTATTGTTGCATTTCCACTTTTCTCTCAAATTGGCAAATTGTTTCATATATATATATATATATATATATATATATATATATATATATATATATATATATATATATATATATATATATATATATATATATATATCCAAAAACTGATGCATGCGCACCTTGCTCGTGCACCCCGTCGACTATTGGCTGTGAAATTGCAGAAAATAATTGCTGATACGAAATCACAAACAAAGTCCTTTAATAGCAAACAAATCCCCAAGTCCAAGGTTATAAAAACAGCAGACAAAACATGACGTGTTTCGCTACACACTTGTAACTTGCTCACATACAACTACAGTGGTTGCTTTCACTTATTTATGTGCTGTCTATGGTTTCTAACATTTCATTATTTGTCCGTCATTGCTGTTGTTAGCACTGTTCAGCACTAGTGTGATATGCATATATGCAATTAGCCATCTTGGAAATGTGCCCATATCAGTATGGTTGATGGAGATGTACAACATACTGTGGATGCATGCAATTGCGCACTTTGTTTAGACTAGTTTTATCATAGCGGCATACGACATTGCACCATGTAGGATAGTTTCCATGCATTGTTGGTTTCCCACATACAATTTGAGTTAACATGACCCACATGAAATTACAAATCCCATTACCCAGAAGAACAAAAAGAAGACATCCTCTGTTCTTGCAAGTATGCTATGCATCCACGTGTAAGTAGTTGTTGTAGGATACAATCCATATTGTCTCATTGCATATGACAATGCATAGCCTTTAAAAACCACACAACATATTTTAGCATAATGCAAACATGATCCATTTCACTGAACATTGCCATTTAAAATATTTTTTTTATGAAATGTACCTTAGAATCATGTACAGTACATAATATTGTAAAGTGCAGAGTGCAAAAAGAAATATGGAAGTTATAAATGATGCATTGTCTATTAGTTGTGACGACAACGTGTGCAGAAATGCATGTGCTAATCTGAACAAATAAGATTTAGAAAACCTCACTCTCTGATAACTTGCTAAGTATGTTCACTGATGGTAAAGTGCTTGTGCTTGTACATACTAATGTGCCTAGCGCTGTCACCAATGGTTACACGATGGTGCTGTCCTACCTGTTTGATCATTCAAAGAGATTTGCCATGGTCCTATATATGAATCACAAAGTGACTAGTGCATAACAAACCAAAGTGCGTCAAGCAGTCTTCAATTATCTGACACTTATTCCCTCCACTGATTTCCCCGCTAGGACAATTCAACGTCCATATATATTTTAAATGTATCAGACACATTTGTGCTCGTTTGACAACACTCCACTTAATGATGACTTTACATGAAAAAGGGAGGTATTGACACCAGACTCCCCAGTTCTTACTTTTTGGGGGAAATGGGCAGACTTAGATATCAGAGGTAATCGAAGCAGAGCCTATGTTACTGTTTTTACTCTTAGCTAAAATGTCATGACTTTTTAATGTGAAACGTTTTCTTTTTCTAACAATTCAGTTTTTGAATTTTATGAGCTGCATAGGCTGTTTTTTCCGGTCTGTGGTTTTCTGTCTGCACTTATATAGCTACTCACTTCCTGTTCCTTGCCCGCCAACGCCCACATCAGCAGCCTGCGTGCAAGTCTGGTTTTTGTGACACGATTCCTACTTATTTGCATTTGACCCAGATTCCACAAGCATAGACTTAAAAGCAGGAAAAGCCAAAAAGTCTGGCTTGTTGTATGTTTATGTTGTGTGTAGCATATACATGGCCCTATTGGAGGGAAGTGGATGGACGGGTTGCTTGGGATGTGTTTTTATGTGTCTGTTATTAAATGTGCATGTTTATTATGTGTGGTTGTATCAGTGGATGTATGTATGGTCAAATGGTTGTACAAATAGACGTTTCGGTATTCAATGTGTCATGCCATAAGGGGCGGAGATGGCCTCCATTTTTTTTGGGGTGGGCCGGATAACATTTTGAAAGCTGTTTGTGAGTTGGGCCATTAACGTTTTGGCGTGTCGACCACCCCACTCAACCTACAGGCCCATCCTATGACCCCAGGAGTCTGAAAAGCGATTGTGCCTTCCCATAGCCCATTCCATGGATCTTCCTTCCAGTTGAGAGACAATCTAGTTTCACAAAGCAATGCTAATTATTGGTGGTGTGGGACATCTACAAGCGGAGCCGGAGGTCAGGACTTTCCCTTTGTCATATTGGGTATGCTGGTATCGCCAGCACTGGCATTTGTCTAAATGTAAATGCTCTGCTCCCCCAGGTCAACATTTCACAGGCTCTTGGAGTAACACCTGTTCAGCATAGAAGACCTGTGAAGCTGCCTTCAGTCTGAAAACTCCTCAAAGGATGGAGGGCGCCACCCCTGCATACAATTGTGCTGACTTAGCATTCATACTCTGGAAATAAATAGTACTACTGACATTGATAATATGCAATGGGAACATGTCAGAAGAGGCCAGTGCATCCAAAAGGTTGGAATGATTGGGGAGGAAATAGTCAGAACACAAGGTACATGAAACCTGAAACTTTCAGAAGCAGTTTAGGAGACCTCAAGAAAGCAGAATGTCAGTGACTGGATTCAGTATCACCCATTAGGAACGGTCCAGTAGACTCTCCCTAGTTCATCTTGCAATCTACTAGAAAACGCTAGACAACAAAGGTTGGTTACAGCATGGGTGTGCTATCTCTAGTGGTTTCCTGTCAGCTGTTACTAGATCATGCTAGTGTACCTCCCTTGTGATATCAGACATGTTTTCTACTTGATTCCGTTTTTCCACATCGAGTTTGATATGTGTTTGCTTTTACATAACATAAAACCTGGGATGTTCTTGATAGCAATCCAAGGGTTCTAAAGTTTCCTGTATAGGAGCAGGTGGGCCTATAGAAAACATTTGCAATCGAATTCAATTGTCCGCCTACGTATACAGGTGTCAAGAAGAGTTGACATTGTTTTGTATTATATGCAAAACCCATACTAGATTCTGTGTGTGAAAGAATCAGCCATTACTTTCTTGCAGACTTTGAGAGAGGAATTAAGGGTGTCCAGCAAAATCTGTTAAGTGCCAGCCTATTGTGCAAGTCTATGCAAAAAGGTCCAGCACACTCGTCCTTTGCACTTATTAAGTAGAATGTTATAAACAAATCCTGAAGATGTGTATCAGGGTGGGAATTAGGTTACCCTTTCAAACAGTTATCTGGTTAACTTGTAACACAGCGAAACTAAACCATATCGTAGAAATTTATCAAAGAAAGGACTATTTTCTGAAGTATTACCCTGCAATGTAAAAAAGGTATACATTGATTCTAAGAAATATAACGCAAGGTCTGAAGTTTAGCTTTCCTACAATTTTCTGTTTAAACAGGCCTAATGGCTTCTAGGAGGCACATGTCACGATTCTGCACATAAGTCAAATGTTACATGTTTCAGGCAAAACAGTGCAGCGTGATCCTTATCAGGGCTTCGCAAAGCTCCTCTGTTTAAGAGAATGTGCACTCATCAAGTGTTACAACCCCGAAGAAAGTTTGCCTGATCAGACAGTGTAAGCGACGTCAGATGTTATTGTGGTGAGCTGATCCTCTGTAACACTTCTGCAGACATTTAGCACAATCACAGCTAAACTAATGAGGCAATAGATCAGATAAATGCTAATTTCTAGCAACTCGGTGTTCGTCAAGAGCTTTAACTGGTAAAATCCGAATGGCAAAAAGAAAATGTCAACGGCAGATACTGGCCATGCCTAGTAGAGATGTGACTAACCAAGGAATGCATGGCATGAGTGGGGAAAAAGTGGGGCTATGGCCAACGTGGTGTATTTTTACCCATCCACAAATCCTATTCACACCTCTTCGTACCATTACCTTTCACTTAAGGTGTCACTTTTCAGCACATATGAGCCAAAACCTGTCATAAACAAGTGAACACTGTATGACATTCGATGGGAGGGAGATATAAAGGTCAGGGCATAGCAGGTGCTAGTCAAAGTGAACAAAAATGGAGGACCTCACAAACATTTAATAGTGAAAATGTTTTAAAAATATGACATCAGTTCATGGAAGCATTTTAGACACAGAGAACATTGTTGGCAACTCCCAAACCAGCATTTACTCTAAGACTTCCTAGCACCTACAAAAGAGCTGGCACAGAAAACCAATCGTGTTGTTCCTACTTCTGCTCCTAACAGCACCTCTCCCATACTTAGAAGTTTCATTGTTTGATTGTGTCCCTGTTACTATAGACCAGGTGACTAGCTTAATCTCTTCCATGAATCTCAGCACTTGTCCCTGTTGCCTATCAAATGTAGTTAAAATGTGCAGCTCCTCAGTAGCACTCTTTTTAACTAACTTAATTAATAGCTCCTTCATAGAACGTCATATTCCTGCGGAGATTAAAAGAATGTGGGTTACCCCTTTATTAAAAAGCAAACGCTGGACGCAGGACACTGGTAATTATTGCCCAATTTGTAACTGTTCACTTCACTTGAATATCCTGGTCAAAATGGCCACCAAACAATTACAAGAACATCTGGGAAAACATCATCAACTACTAGAGGAGTTTCAATCAAACGTCCTTCCTGGGAGTAGCACCAAAACTGCATTAATCAATATAAAAGACCACCTACATAAGATTATGGACCGGGAGGTTTCCTGCTCTTCAGATTTCTTCTTCTTCTGTTCTTCGACACTTGGGACCACTACATTCTGCTGTCACGGTTGAAAAATGTCACAGATATTTCAGAAAATGCATCCATATGGCTAAGTTCATACTTCAAATACCATCTTGATATAGTTAGAATTGGCCAATTTGAATCAAAATAACACCTCTTAGATTGTGGGGTACCAAAAGGGTCATGCTCATCGTGCTCTGAAACAATAGTGTATGAGCACGATAAACAATACAAAATCATATCATCTCATGCTTGTCCCCTCTTTTGTTCAATGCATAAAACCAAGTCACAACTGGCTATTGTCTTGGAATGCCATCTTCCAGAACTATTTGGATGAAACGCAATTTATTTTCCATTTCAATTCAGCTAGCTCTGGAAGAACGAGAAGGTATAAGTGAAATATTTGATGGCATCAAATGCAGGATGGGCTCAAACTGGTTGAACCTCAAAACCTTAAAATAGAATGTCTGAATATGTTGCTGTGTGCTAAATACACCCATTCTCCAGTTGAGCTTTCCTTAGACAAAGTAAATGTTCAAGTTCAACCGGGTTGTAAGAAACCTATGGGTTTATTTTGTCAACAACTTAATTAGTGCTTCAAATGTCCATATAAATATTGAAAAGAAAATTAAGCTGTTAATCTCTGAACGTCACGTGACTACCATTGCATTAGCCCAAGCAATTATTAGATCTCAGCTTGATTATGGTAATGCCCTACTAATTGGAGCACCCAAGTATGTTTTTAACTGTGCACAGGTGGTCGAAAACGCAACCGTTTGAGCACTTACAGGTGCTCCAGTAAGAATGCCCATGTTACCTGTCCTCAGGATACTGCATTGTTTGTCAGTCACAGCCAGAATTTAATTCAAGGTTGTGACTTTAGTATTTGGGGCCTTTCATGAAAACAGGTCCTACTACATATCTTCAGATAACATGTCTGCTATATTCGCCTGCATGTGCTCTCTGATCCTATCATGCCATGTTTTTATCCAGAATTAGAGTAAGACGATGAGAACAACCAAATACTGGAATGACGTCTCCCAGGATTTCATAGCATCAAGAAATCTTATTGACTCAAAAAGAGACTTAAAACTCTCCTGTTTATGTAGTCATTATTAGGTGATCTATGATTGTTTTGAGCAATGGCAATTAGATGCATTGGCCGTAAGTGCTCTATAAAAACCAGAAGCAATTGTAATTCACCTTAAGACTCCCCAAATCAAGGAGACTTAACTTCTATGTGCTACAAGCCCCAAAAGGACCGGACCGAATTATATAAGAACAACTACATTTGTACTTGGCAACAAGTCTCCATATTGTATTGGGACACAGTATTGTGCGCAATAAGGACTGAATTACATTAGACTACCACCAATTTGTCTTGGCAACAACTTTTTTAATTGGAAAGAGATATCATGCCTGACATGGCCAGCATTGACAATGGCCCTCATTACGACCCTGGCGGAGAACCATGGTGCAATTTGCACCATGGTCCATGGCGCAAAGCTGCCAACTCCGCCATGGGGGTTGGCGGACTTACCGCCCCATTCCGACCTTGGCGGATCGGTAAGTCCCCAATCCCCATTTACCCTTCCCCATTCCCATTTTTGCCCCATAGGGTATAATGGGAGTGGGGAAGGCGTTAATTACGCCACCGTAAATTACGGTGGCGTAATTAACAACAAGTCCCGTAGCGCCATGGATTTTTCCGCCCGGAAAAAGCAGGCGAAAAAAGCACCATGGCGCTACGGGAACTCGTAGTAAGGCGGAAAGGTACGCTATGCATTACGCCGGCGTAAACCCCTTTCCGCAAGGGTCGGAATGAGGGCCAATGACTGATAATAGGTCAAAACACGTGTTGGCACTTGGGCCTCTGTAATTGTGAAACTAAACATATGGATATTGAATGGTAAAATAAAGGGTTCAACTCAACTTAGAGCTAGACATGTGTTCGTTTGGTACAAAGGACAATCAACAGGGCTGACAACTCACATCTGTATAAAACTGAAATTCGAAGCTAACAAGCTAGTGATACACAGTCATTTGGGCATTGATTGGGGTTTATCAGTTTCTCTTATAATAAATTACATCATGATTGTTCAGATTTTTGGTTAGGGAAGAAACAATATAGGTTCAGAACTCACAAGGATTTTATTAAATGGTGTAAGTGCCCCCACCCGTTCACCTCACTGATGGAATGCCTCTGAAGCATTAGGGGCAAATTAACTATTTTATTTGCATCATTTCACACAAGTGGAAAAGACAAAGTTAAACATACTCTCCTTTCCCATTCCTCATTAAACAGCTCTGGCCTTCACAGTGCACACTTTATCAAGAAGATCTTCATTAGGTTGTGGTACAGACGTATTCATATCACAGCTTAATATTATTTTTTTCTGTGTAAACACATTGGGTACAATTTAATGAGGTTATATTTTACAAGACTTGGATGAAGACTGCAACAATGCTATCTGTGCCACTGTGCAACTGCTCCCAAATATATTTTGGGTTGGATTGAACTGACATCTCACTTGATTTTAAATGCAGTGAGAATACCTGATAGTTTCTATTTAATCAAAGTCTTTTGATATTACCTTCCCAAGCCATTACCTCTCCGGACTTAACAGGACACATAGAAATGGTGGCTAGAGAGCATATATTTCATTTGGGAATGATCTTGTTTACTTTGGATTAGTCGTGAAAGACAGGAAGGTAGTAGAAACCCTCAAGTGTTCCCAGGAACCTCTCCGTCAGTAGGCCCCTCTTGGTCTGCTTGCACAAAGTTTGGACTGCCTCTGTTTCACTTCTCTGCTCATTTCTTTGAGGACATGACTCATTCCCTTAAATCAGGAATCTTCCCATCTGCTGCCAGTATGTTGGTCTCTCTCATTAATCTAACCATTCAATTGAACTGGTGGTGTTCTTTCATGTAGCTTTTTCCAGAGTGATCCTCCTAAACCCCGTGTGCTCCCAATTTTAAAGAGTAAAATATTCCCATGTTTATGTCATGATTATGAACAAATGATAGGGCACCTGGCTATTCCCTGATAGAGATCCTGGAGAACCTGGAGAGCCAGGTAATAAAGAACTTTTGTATATATCAAACACATGATCGGGGCAAACCCAGATGAGCAAAGACCCAATATTTAATGATTATTGTATTGGGCAAAAAAATGACATTGTACGATTGTCACAGGTGAGAAAACGCCAAACATTCCCAAACAAAAAACATACAGTGACTGATATACAATAGTACACATTATTATACATACAAAGCAAAAAATCCTATCAGTTTTTTTTTTTTTTTTTTTTTTTTTTTTATTGATTTGGTTGAATTTAATCAACCTTTCAAACAGTACAAAAGATAAAATGAATGAAATATACAGCATTTGACATGGTTTTGACTTTCATCATGTAAATCTTAAAAAGTACAGCATCTTATTTACATTACTTGCCAATTAAAAAGTTGGAAAAACATCAGGTGCAACATTTGATTAAATTCTCGCTTTGATTAATTGTCTAATTTAAGACTAACAAGAAAATTAACAGCTGCTATTTGAATTGCACTATTATTAGAACCTAACAGAACCGACCAGCATTCATCCTGTGAAATGTTACCTAGATATTGACAGTGTCTAGCAAAAGCAATTTGTCTAATAGGACTGAGTGGTACACATTCTGTAAATAGATGAGCCAATGTTTCACCCGTAGGTGAGGCTTGGCAGAATCTACAGATGTTTTGTTCTGGACTAATTAGTTTGCGTTTGGCTCTAACTTCCATGGTAGCCCAGAGGTTAAAGCGAAGGCGCATTATTCCTGTTCTATATTTGGGGGCTGGTGATCGTACTAGGTATGCTGGTAATGTTTTGATTTTTTTTGGAGGGAAGCGGACCGTATCGCTGTCACGATACTTGGTGCTTGATTCACATGTATCAATCCAATCTGTTTGATGTATTTTGGATTTAGCTTTTTCGGGGTTCAGCAATAATAATTCAAGTGAAACTTCTGCTTTCGTCATTATTTGGTATACTCTTGTTAGCCAGTCCGCAATATATCTAGATTTCTTTGGTGCAAATATGTGGCCGGAAAGCGTGTTTAATAATACGTTTTCATTAGTTGACAACAAGCATTTCCCAAAGAGTGAACATATACGCCAGTTATAGTGGGCTTCAAGAGAAGACAGACCAAGCTCGTATCTCAACCATGATGTAGGGACGCATTGAGGTAGGTGGAGGAGTGCACGCCAATATTTTGCTTCCCACTGATCGAATTTGAATGCAGAGTCTACAGGTAGTGTCTCCAAACCATATAATAGTATGGGGACAACTTTCTTGGTCCAATAATGCCATGCTGGAAGAATGGAGAATTTGCCAAATCTGTGCATGATAACCCGAGCTTGGGAGATGGAAGAAACTAGCTTGGACTCGAGCCTCTCTATCTGCCCATGAGGTTTTGGGTGTCCTTCAACGATCATACCTAGATAGCAATAGCTTGGAACAGTGCTTAGTGGGACGCTACCTATGGACCACACAAATGAGGCTGGGCCTAAGCGCTTGGGGGAGTATTGCATGATGTAAGTTTTGGACGTGTTAACTGACAATTCATTAGAATGCACATACTGATGGAACGTAGCCAGGAGTCGCTGTAACCCCACCTGGGTTCTGGATATAAGGACTAGGTCGTCTGCATACATGAGAGATTTGACTTCTTGATTACATAGTCTGGGAGAATCGGAAGTAACAGCAGAAAACGCAAATTTAACATCATAGATAAAGTAATTAAACACTGCTGAAGCTAGAGAGCAACCTTGTTTCAAACCACGGAAAGTCGGTATGCTATTTGTTAATAGACCATCTAGTGTGATGCGTACTCGGATCGTCGTGTCATGGTGCAATAGATGTATGATATCGTATAGGGTCGTTGGGCAGTTGTCTCGGGCAAGCTTATTTAGTAATAGAGGACGACTGACGGAGTCAAAAGCTGCATGTAAATCAATGAAGGCCAGAAACACCTGTTGTTTTGTTTCTTGACACTGAGCTTTGATCGCATTCAAGGTCATAAGATTTATGTTGGTCCCCATTCCTGCCATAAAACCAGTTTGATTAGAATCCCTCAGTTTGTTGTTGCCTGTCCAGATGTTAAATTCAGCTAGTACCAATTTTGTGAAAATCTTCCCGGGGGCATCTAATAAAGCAATCGGCCGATAGTTGGCAGGTAGTGACCGATCGCCTTTTTTAAAAATTGGTATTATGATAGATGACTTCCATGAAGTTGGAATCATGCGATTGCGAATGATGTCGCTGAAGATCCTGAATAAGATCTTGGACCATATGTCTGGACGACTTTTGAACATATGATTTGACAATCCATCTGGGCCTTCGGCTCTTGATGAGCTCAATTTTTTTATTATGCCACGTATGGCCTCAACTGAGATTTTTAAATTCCAGCTAGATGTCGGTGCCGGCGAATAGTTGTCGTGTTTATAGTAAGGGTCGTCATATAGTGTTGAAAAGTGGTTAATCCACATATGTTCAGAAACCCCATTCAGTTGAGTATCTGCTTGGAGATGACATGATTGATTATTTAAAAGAGCCCACATGCCAGATGAATTTTTGTTCCTCATGGCATTGCCCATAGCTTCGCTATCTTGTTGATATAACAGAGACTTATGGCCACTAAGCCAATTTTTATATTGACTTTTCGCAGATTTCAGTACTTGCCATTTGTCGGCTTTAATTGAAAGTAGGATTTTTCTTTTGAGCATTCTATATTCTGTCTTTCGTTTACAGACTACCGGGTCAAATGTATGTGGATGTTTGATCCTATTTGATTGTGGTATGTTGACGGTCTGGACAAATGCCCCTAATAGATTGATGTATTCAATGCTGGTGCAATGGTGTGCCTCGGTCATTACAAGATCTTTAAACTGGTTCAAAGAGTTAGCAGTCCATTTGAGCCGTGTACGGGAGTTATTCACTCCCACTGTACCATGATAATACGTGTGTCTGGTTGGAATTGTGGAGTGCAACATACACTGTAAAGACAGGAGGCAATGGTCGCTTTTGGGATGGTCTATGATGTCAAGGGAGACTACCTGTTGGAAAAGCTTAATGTCAGCATAGATGTAATCTATGATGCTATTTGCAGATCCTCTATGCCAAGTGTAGTGTGGGGGGACATCATTATGGACTGAGCCATTCACCATGTGATAATTGCGCTCAGCCATGATCTGTTCCCATTTGCGAACACCTTGGGTTTGTTCTCCCACCCTCAAACAATTGAGGTTCAGGTCACCGAGTATGATGGTATACGAGATTGTTTTGTCCAGATGAATTAGGTCAAGCATATCGTTTAAGCCTTCAAAGAACAACTCATCAGGCATACTGAGAGGATTACGATAAATATTTAATAAGGCAAAGTTTATATCTTGATTGCAAATTCTCACAAGTTGAATGTGTGCGCCTACAGAAGCCCATGGAGTGATTGAAAAGCTAAATTTAATGTTGACGGCCACTAGGAGTCCCGAGGATGGTCGACCTCCAGTCAGTACTGCGGGAATTAAGGCAATTTCATAGCAATCCCATAACGGAGGTTTAGTAAGCCATACCTCTTGTAGAGCGATGAGATGGTATAGTAATGACATCTCACTAAAAGAGGCCTGGAGATGTTTATGCCCTCTTGTGTTCCAACTGGCCACAAAAAGAGCATTTCGAATTTCATCTTTTGGTTGTTAATACCGAGAGTTTTCAGGTAACCATGATGGTCTGGATTCACTGCGGGAGCCCTGATATATCTTAGGGACCATAGCAGAGATGTTTGAGGGCAGGTGAACGGAGTCAGGTTCCTCTGCCAACAAGAACCCCATATTAAATAGAACCATTTTGTTGCGCCATATTAATTGATGTACTATGCCCGATGGAATCCAGAGTCTGACTATTGATAAGGAAGTTTCGGAAATGAATTCAACTCTATCTATATCGTGTGAAGAAATGTTGCATAATTCTTCCGTGTCACCAAAAATATTCAGGACACTTTGTCGGTTTAGATCATATTTTTGGTCGGTGCCCTCCCGACATTTAAGGATTAAGGTATGAAATTGGGATTGTCCTGGGTTCGATTGCCCAGTTGGCCAGCGCTTGTTGTTATTGCGCGGGGGCCCTTGTGCGTTAGGGGGCCTGCTTTGTCTAGGATTTCTTGTCACTTCCGATGCTAGATTTACAGGTGATTGATTCACATTATTTGGGTGTTCTGCTGGTCTTGTGGGGGCACCTTGAGCCTGTGTGAATACAGAGACCACCTTTGCAGCAAGATATTCGTCTACTTGCTTTTTTAGTTCATTTGTCAAGGACTGGATGCTATTTTCATTAAGTTTGTGTGTATCATTTGGCATAGGTGCAAACGTGACCGTCTTGGACTGGTTTGCAAGCACAGAAGGAGCTTGTACGGAAATAGGGATTTGCTGGGGAGAGAGGTTTGCAGGGAACAAGCCAGTACCACTCTTGATAGATGGTTTGAGTGGAGTTTGGCCCTGTGGCTGCACTGTATGTGAAATAGTGGAATTTTGAACAGAAATGTTTTTTTCTGGAATCAAAGCAGTTATCGGAATTTTCTGTAGCGCACCCAAAACTTGTACTAGTTGTGATAAGGGAGACAGGGGCTCAGGTGGGGGGACCATGGTTGTATCATTAGAGAGGGGTGCTATAAGAGACCCTGCTGCTTCTGTCTCTCTGGGATGTAGGGAAGCGGTAGTTTCTATTTCGCCTAACTCACAGGCTTCTGGAGCTATTTTCTTTTTGCTAAGTGCTTTGAAAAAGGTCGCTAGTGTGTTTTTTTGATGTTTAAATCCAATCATATTTTTCGTTTTTTTTATTTTGTTATTCTTCTTTATTATTTTTTTTTTTTTTGATTTCTCCACTAATGAGGGCTGAACACCACTCAAACTTTGTGTATCCATTGGAGTATCGCCAGTTGGAGCAATTGGGCCTGGTGTTTTTGGAGTCAGTTGCTTGCTTTGGTCATGCATAATGGGCACTAGGTCCTGGCGAATAATGCCTTGAATTAGAGGCAAGGGACAGGGAGTCAATACATGAGCAGATGTTTCATTCTCTGAATTATTAGGCAATGTGGCGAGTGACTGATCAGTTTTATCATTCTTGGTCTCCATTTTTGTGAGTTGTTGCATTGAGAGCCACTGTATCAAATCTTCAAAATGAGCAGATTGTTGATTTACTTTGGTGTCAAGTGCTTCATAAAGTTTACACAAACTGTATACAGCAGTGTTAATAGCAGTTAATGTGGGTTGAAGCATGGAAAGGATTTGAACAGGATTGTCAAGCGATTGAGGGTTATGGGTGCGTGGTGTTGGAAGGGCAAATGATTTGAGATAGGGGAGTGCATTGTCTGGGCGCAAGGCACTACTATCATCTGGGACACTACTGCAGCTCTTGGAATCAATGTTAGCATGGCTTGCGTCAGATATGCTTCCATGGATAGATATAATTTGGGGATCAGAGGATAACGAGGAGAAGACAAGTGGAGGTATGGACATATTCGCATTGTGCGTTATGTGACAGGATTTGGTGGATTCGAGCATTGTCCGATCAGAAATTGGGCGGGAAGCAGAGCGCCTCCAAGGGGTGTGTTGTGGGTTGCTGGTTTTGCCGACTGTTATAGGGGAGGGTGTAGAAATCATACTTGTGGAAATATTGACAGGGGACTCTAATTGGATCATGTTTGATTTGCCATTTACATTGTCAAATGGGAAGCGACTTTCTTTGAGCAAGTTTGCAGGAGTAGCATTGTTGGCTGTAAAAAAAGCTTGAAGGGCCACTACCGAATTCACTGACTTGGGCGATGAAGATTGAGGCTGTGGCATCATCGCCAAGGGAGCAATGGTTGGCATGTTGGAAGTGAGCTTATAAGCTGTATATGAGGTCATGATGGAGGTGAATATACTTAGATTCACAGATACCTCAGTGGTTGGTCAAGATATTAAAAATAATGTATACGGGCCAATAAAGAGCCAGAGATGAATAGACACTAGGCACTATACACTTGACAAGTTGCAATAAGTACCTTTATGTTTGGTGCCGTGTTGGGCCAGAACTAAGAATGCTTACACTAGCACACAATTTCTTTTGCAGGACTTACGACAACTATGTGTCAACTCAATCTACCAACCGTTACCATGAGTATTTCGCCACCATTCGCGCAACAGTCGCACAACAGCAGCTAGGCTTTACTCCACCGGGCTTAACGCCACAAGGGCGGCAGCCTCGCTCTTTTGTGGCGAGTAGCGGTCACGTGATAGGTCACGTGGACCAGTCTCCGCCTCCTCCAGGAAGCGCTGAAACGAGGCCGACAAGAGCCTAGTTCTGCTCGCAGTGTCGGTCACAGGATGCTAGATGTGCGTGTCTCCAAAGTACTCCACACGCAGTTAGAGCAACAATCCGCACACGGGCGGCAGCCTCGCTCTTTTGTGGCGAGTAGCGGTCACGTGATAGGTCACGTGGACCAGTCTCCGCCTCCTCCAGGAAGCGCTGAAACGAGGCCGACAAGAGCCTAGTTCTGCTCGCAGTGTCGGTCACAGGATGCTAGATGTGCGTGTCTCCAAAGTACTCCACACGCAGTTAGAGCAACAATCCGCACACGGGCGGCAGCCTCGCTCTTTTGTGGCGAGTAGCGGTCACGTGATAGGTCACGTGGACCAGTCTCCGCCTCCTCCAGGAAGCGCTGAAACGAGGCCGACAAGAGCCTAGTTCTGCTCGCAGTGTCGGTCACAGGATGCTAGATGTGCGTGTCTCCAAAGTACTCCACACGCAGTTAGAGCAACAATCCTATCAGTACAAACCCTTACACTTTCCACAGGGTATTATATTGATATACGTTAGAAACATAAACTTAGTGCTCAGTGTAAAAAATTGACACTGCATGATATAAAAAGTTGACACAACTGTGTTTTGGCTTTTCAGCACACTTGGATGGCTGTAAATGTAACAGCCTTCATCAGGATGTGGAATTGTGAAATCAACTCAACATTGGACTGACATTTTTTTTTTATTTGTGCCTTTGGTTATATTATAAACATTTAACCCATCAAAAAGACAAGAACAAAAATAAATACATCTCAATCACAAAATACTATCTAAACATCTTTATAATAACATTATAAAATGCATTATCATAAAATTCCATATTCGATTAAACATTTCTCAAACTCCTTATAGATAACATATGCAGCAGATGTAATCAATAATGACTCCTCTGAGAAAATATTACTCCAGAATTGATCAGACCTAATAAAATGAAAATCATTCACAAACATTGAATATAATACCCCTAATGTACTTATCATAAAGTGCCAAACAACCTGTCAACACATGCCTGGCAAGATATGGAGTTTTCAGAATATATCAGAAAGGGCAAGGAAATAAAAATCCTTTTTGAACATATACGCAATATTTCCTTTTCTGGGATAGCCTTTCAACCAATTGCCCTCTGTCCCAGAGCCTTGCCTTACTTTTCATTTGTGCTACGGAGGGACTAAGATTAAAAGGATTTGCAATTCTAAAATGAATAGCCTTGTGATACTCTTGCACCTCTTCCATACAAGCGTTCACTACTATCACAGTACCTGACTTTGTGTTACCTTTAATCATGTCGGCAAAATAGCTTAACAAGGATGGGGAATTATCAGAATCCATAATGTTTAAATTCAAGGTGCTCTGTGCTATCCTCCAATGAGTCATATGAGAAGCGAGGCCTAGTTTGCACCATATAGCCTTCACAGGGACACAGTTAGGTAAACCTAAATTATACCTCCATATCTCCCCCGGCAGCAGATGAAACCATCTCACATCCCTTTCCCCAAATCCTTCAAGACCATACATAATACCTGGTACAATACTAACTTTATAAATTGTTAAAAGCCCCTCAAATATCCACCTCTAGAAGTTATAAACAATCTATTTAAACACATTTTCTTGATGGCCTTGGCCATTATAATGTTTGCCAGGTCTTTAAATACTAATCAGGGACTAACATAGAATCCCAAGTAGATATATTCAGGGCCTGTTTCCACCACTGAATCATGGATCCTCCATATACGCTTACACAGATTCCTATTATTGCCATCAATGACCAATACTTTTACTGCATTTAAAGTTAGCCCATTAACTGCAGAATATGCAACCAAGTCATTCAGACTATAATGAGAACCTATGGGTGTTTAAGCCAATAAAATGGTATTGTCTTTATAGGTGAGCCAGGGAAACACACTGGCACCAAGGCCAGTGAAAATTCCTACAAGTATTATGACACTCACCAGTATCAGCAACATACAAGTTGTAAAGTTAAGGTGCAAGTATGCAACCATGCTTTACAACAAGAGTATTAAAAATGTTAGCAGCCATCCGACCCTCCGCATCTAGCCTTATGGAAACAGACGTGTCCTGATACAATTGTTCAATAAAACTAAGTAATGACAGGTCACAGCCCCGAGCTTCCATTTTCTTCCATAGACGTAAACAGGAGTCAAAAGCTGCAATATAGTCGATAATATAGATATATAACCTAGCACCCTAAATTATCAAAGTTTTCCTAATCAGGTAAGAAAGGAACAATTAATTATGCACTGTTCCATAACCCTTCCAAAATCACCTCTGCTGACAATTTAACAGATTCCTATCTGTTACCCACTTGTTCATTTTTTTGATAAAAATATATTGAAAAAAAAAATCTTTGAGATAGAGTCTGAAATATCCAGCAGACAGTAGTTCCTAGGATCATCCCTTTTACTTTTTTTAAACACAGGAATTAAATTACCTTTCTTCCAGCTGGGGGCGTAATCAAGCCAGACAGTACTATTTTCTTAAAAATAACCTGCAGAAGATTTGCCCAATAGGTTGAAAATGCTTTAATAACCACCTCAGATGCCCTGGAAAATTTCAAAATTAATATCATTTTTAATAGGTCCTCATCACCAAATGTATACCAACCATCTCTGGAAACCACACCGCTGACTGATGGGCTTGCTACTTCAGGAGCCTGGTTCTTGAAATAGAATGCTTTAACATATTTAACCCACTGGGGCTCTAAAACAGGATTGATTTCCAACTTATAATATGTTTGCATATGCTTATTCACTAAATACCAACATGTTCAACAATCCCTATCTCTGAGAGCAGAGAACACAATTCTCCAGTTGGCATAATGCACTGACATTTTATGCATTCAAATCCAGTTCTCATATTTAGTATGTATTCACATTATTCATTCCTTCCTATATGGCAGATCAAACATCCATTTATTTACACACCTAATCTCTCCTCTCATTTCCCTCATTCTAGCAGCAATTGCTGCATCAAATAATACCCCAGGCTTATTTTTGGGTATAGGGATCTAATATGATTGATTCTAAAATGTAGCTGGAGCTCATTTATAATCTTGAGAATCTTACCAGTTTCCCATCTATTAATTACATTTGCCACCTTCTCATCCAAATCACATAATGTTACCATATCCCTTAATACATTATTAATATTGTCTATAGGTTTTACAGTTCAACACAGTCTGTTACACAAGGCCTAAAAACTGTTGACGCTTCTCTTCATTGATTATCTTTAGATAGCATTGCAGTACTACATGATCACTAACCCTTGTCATCAATATGGTATAATCAGAGGCATATCTCTTAAATGCTTCAGAAATAAAAACATATACAATTATGCCAAGTAAACAGGACTTCATAACATTTATGACAGGATGGTTGAAGAATACCCAGACCAAAAGTATCCAGAAACGAGGACCAGCCCACCTCATTCGGCAAATCAGGCGAGATCTTCTCTTCCGTAGAATCTTCAAAAGAATGACTAGCTGAATAAAAATCCACAGCAACCATAAAACAAAGTCCAAAAAAAGCACAACTCAAACAAGTTAAAATAGTCAATAGAATTTAAAACTAATCTTGAGTGTTTGCACTCCGGAGGAATATACATTAACTAAAAGGAATTTCAATTCAGTCTTCATATATGGGATAGAGATAATTACAGCCAACACATTTGGATTAATAATATGTGGTAAAGATGCATCAATGTGTATACCTGATGTAGCACCAATTATTAGGCCACACTTAGGTCTGTCTGCTTTCCTGTGGGTAGCCAGACTCTGTACAATTGTGTATCAATGCAAAGAGAACTCACAGGTCATCCAAGTCTCTTGTAAAATAAAAATGTCTGCACTAGCAACAAAGCAATACCTTCTGGTTAACTAAGGAACGTCATAAAGCCACAAGTGTTCCAAAAAAAATAATATTAAGATTAAGTAATGCTTCCCAGCCAAAGAAGTATCCTCACCGGATAAAGTTCAGTCGTCCCCCCTGGTTAAAGCTGCAGGGAAACAAGCCCTCAGCAGGTTTGAAGCATTCTAGGCTGGTGGGTAACTGAAGAATATATCTCCCAACATCATTTTTAGTCATTTGAATATTCTTCAAGCCCAGCTCTTTCCATTGATGGTCAGCCACAAGATCCTGATCTTCAACATTATCCACATACACCTCAAAACCAATTCTAAAAAAATCAGTTAAAAATCCGAAAAGAAACTCCACTATCACTGGTGAAATGAAATGTATGAAAGCACAGTTAGTGGTACTATCCACCAAGGGGAGTTCAACCGAGGTAGTATCTTTGGTAGTAAAAGAGGAACGTTGAGGGATGCAATGCATCAATTGAAGAACCATATGTCTGTTCAGTAATGCACTTTTGTTTGTTGCAAACAATTCCTCAAACCACACCTTATTACCACCAGCTCTATTTTGCTTAGGCATGACATCCCTGGCTGCCACTGACCTCGACTCAGAACCACTATGAGTCTTAAAAGCATCAGACCCTTCCTCTGGCTTAAGAGCAGCATGCACTTCTTCTGTGCTAGAAACCCCCTCCAATGAGGATTAAGAGCGAAAGGACCTGTTCAGTATATTGCTTGCCACATTTAGCTGCCTTTTCAGTCTACGCACCCACTTACCAATAGGGCCAGAGGCGCTCACCATCTTCTGACCCCGAGGTGTCTTTTCTGTGGAAAGCAAATCAAAACCCTCGCTAGATTTAAAACATACTATTTTTGAAGTCAACGTTTGTGCCAATTAACCAGCATTCACCCTGGCTTGGCTTTGATTACCAGAAGCTAAGGGCCATATTGAAGTATTGTCCTAATTTTGCAATTTCCTTCTTCTTGTTTTGACTTTTTTCCTGTTGTACTTCCCCACAACTTTCCTCCAACACGATAAAAGCAGCATTCCCAGAATCAAACTGAGCCAAAGATGAAACAGTGGCAGCAGCACGCAATACATCCTCTTCACAACCCTGCAGATCAATATTAACCAGTTCATCCCTTATTGGAGTAGAGTTTGTTTGTACAGGGTTATCCACCAGACCTGGACAAACATTATTGTGTAGTGTCTCATAGCCACTATTTCTCAAAATAACATCCACAATTTTACTTGTGACCTGAACCAAATCTTTTTGTTTACGTGCCATGTTGGACCATTGCATATAAAGTGCTTTGACAATAAGCAACAACTCTGCATCGTCAGGTCGAGAAGACCAGTCGATGAGCATTAAGATAAATCCTCTGCTACATTGGCTTCATATGTATCTTCTGCAATGTTGGCATGGTCAGGAGATTTAGATAAATTAAACCTATTAGAGTACTGCATTCAACTTGAGTTCCAGTAGGGGCAATCAGATCCTTTGTACCTAACGAGTTCCTCTGCAAGGAATAGCATAGATTAAGCAAGGAATTATCATTATCAATCCCTGTGAATGTGGCAGAGGCCGGCAGAGACATAACTCGAGATGGCGAAGGACAAGTAACTACAAAAGCAGAAGGAATAACATTTCCATCCAAGCCCACTTCTTCAACCTGAAGTGTGGACAAGGCCCATGCTGAAGTAATCTGAGGTGACAAGGAACACGCAGATGCTAAGGCATAAGAGGTACCATTATCTTCCAAAACGACTCCATCAGCAACACTGTCAGACTGAAAAAAGGATGTTGTTTTCCCTGCCATACTTCTTTTGCTCGACAAACCACCATCCCCAGGCAAACAACTATCCATAGTCGTTTTCCATTTGAGCCCTCCACCGCTTTCACGCACTGCAGCAACGCAGCTTTAGAATGCTTTGCTCGGGTCACACTTTGCAAATGGTAATTACGCGCTCTTGTCAGCATTTCTCCATAAGGATACACAGTGGACCGCTGTAATTAAGGACAGATTTTTGTCCTTCTCTCCTGGGAAAGTCTAATTATGTGCTGTGAACCTCACCAAGATCCCCCTTCACAATTCACGCTTAAACAAGCCAATACACTGCAAGTAAATATGTAAAAGAGCTCTAGGACTTGATCACATTACAGACACAGATGTATATCAAGCGTTGCTTCAGCAAAGAAGCCCCCAAAGTGCACTTGTCAGCAAAAGCGATAATAATACACCCCACAGCAGAGCTCTAGTACATAACGTTCAGCACAAGCAGTTGTCCACTCACCCTCACACCTACTGGGCCAGTGGGCTGATAAGCTGCAGTCAAACCTGCACAACACACTTGACGATAGTACATCTATAGGGGAGTTGTGATGAATCCTACAGATCCCTCACAAAACCCCTGTCTAAAGTCTCCACTCAGGTGACCAGGAAATTGCAGACTCTTCCTGATCCTGACCTTGGGGGTTGTGTTCTGTGGGAGAATCACCTGGGAGGAGACAAGGCCCTTGTTGGTGGGGAGATTCCATGGGATGAGACACAGTATTCGTCCTTTAAGAGGGAGAGCCTTTTAAAGTTGTCAAAACAGGTCATGGCCTATTGTCATTATGATATATCTGAACCACATATAAGACATGTGGCTATGGGTACAAAGGCCATAGAACCTGAACAAACCTTAAGAATAGAAAGGTCATTCAAGGTACTTCTGGATAAAAATCCTCCTTACCCCCAAAGGTCTACTGGAAAATAATTTAAAAATGTTGTCTTAAATAAACCTCTGCAACAACAAAGTCTGATGGTGTACCCTTAAATAACTTTAAGGGAAATGAATCTACCCTTAAAAGCAAGAAGTTACCAAAAAGAACTGACTTTGTTTTTGGGGACTGCAAGTCCCATATTACCATCCGTACTGGGATGAGGAAGAGGGCTGAAGAGTCATACTGCAGTAGTAGTCAGGCAATTAAGCCTGATAGCCCACACCAGAGGGAAGCTGAGAGTCTTAAAAGTCTTGGTCAGGTGCAGGCAATTGAATCGAGCTGGAACTGTGGCTGGAGTGCAAGCAGTAGTGGCATAAGCAGATGCAAGAAGGCACAATGGTGGCATTCCAGGCAGAAGTGGGAAAACAAAAGGGACGCCGGAACTCTGATGGAGTAGATTTCACCTGCTTGTCCTGTGAGGGTCCTAATCCCCCAAACTCTGGTGTGCCCATGCAAGCCTAATTGCAGAGATTGTGCAACAGGAAGTGTGTCGGAGACTGTGGCGAGAAGTTGCAGTAAAGATGTGGGTCTCTGGAGCGAGAGGGGATCCGTAATTGAATGGCCGGACCAGTGACACCTTTAGCGAAGAAGGGTATGTGTCCCAAGTGAAGCCAAAAGTTGTAGAAGTTGTGCAGCCTGCAGAAAAAGGATCACAGAAGCTGGTGAGTTAAACCAGGCGTTCTGATTCCTTACACGAATTGTAGCACTCGCGTGTGATCGGGAATTCTCTATTCCCCTCGTGTTAGGAGCAAATGCTATGCAAATCAATTGTTGAACTTAAAACTTTGTAAAGCACATGAAGAAGTGGTTGTGGGTGCCTATTTATGATTCAAATAGGAAGAGTGACCCCTGAATCTTTATTAAAACAGTCAAAATTTGCTAACTAAGAGAAGTTAAGTGTTTAAACATTGTTATTGTCAGTTGGAGAGAGAAAACCTTTTTTTATTTATTTTTTTATTTATTTCATTTGTTGATAGCACCCAAACCTGTAAGTATCATGATGCTGGTAGCTTAGGAACATGCAAATAATATGGTACATACAGGACAGTAAATGTTACAGAGGCAGGTAGGGACCAATGGGTCACCCAAACAGGTTATTCTTATTTGTCAAACAGCCAGGTTGTTAGCAGTTTTCTGAAGATGAGGTAAAACTCTTGCTCTTGGATGTGGGGAGGTAAGGCATTCCATAGGATGGGGGCAATGATGGTGAAACAGGTGCCCCTGGTATTTTGTTTTGAGAATCTTGGGATGGCTAGTGACAAGGTGGATGTGGAGCGTAAGCAGGGGAGTTGGGTTCTTTTGGAAATTCTTTGGGTGAGGAGAGAGGGTGCAGTATTGTGGATGCATCTGTGTTTAAGGGAGAGAATCTTGCAATCAATGCGTGCTTTGATGGGCAGCCAGTGTGCATTGCATCTGAAGTGAGAGATGTGTTCCGAGTGCTTGAGGCCCCAGACAGCTCGGAGTGTATTGTTATGGATCAGTTGTAGTTTTGTCAGATTTTTCGGGGATACCTGCAAGGATGGAGTTTCAGTAGTTTAGTTTGCTGCCTATAATGGCTCTGGTGAGAGTGAGGCAGTTGTCAGTGGATAGGAATTTTCTGCT
Source organism: Ambystoma mexicanum (assembly GCF_040938575.1). Taxonomy (NCBI): domain Eukaryota; kingdom Metazoa; phylum Chordata; class Amphibia; order Caudata; family Ambystomatidae; genus Ambystoma; species Ambystoma mexicanum. The sequence continues at coordinate 161,657,699 of NC_090937.1, read as the reverse complement.
AAGATTAATGATATTAGTGGTGTAAGCCGCCGAGGAGGCCAGGGCTTCAACATGTTTGTGCATGGATAATTCTGCATCTAAGTGAACGCACAGAGTTTTCACATGGTTTGAGATTCTGGTAGTGTTACCGTCAATGCAGAAGGATGCATAGGCAGGGTCTAGACTTTGAGATGGTATGGGGAGCCTACTAGGAGGAGCTCGGTTTTGTCGTCATTCAGGTGGAGATGGTGTTCTGCCATCCATGCCTGAATGACGCTGTAGACTTGATTGATGTTAGTGGAGTCAGTGGCATGTTTACCACTAAGTGTTAGTAAAATTTGGGTGTCGTCAACGAAATTGGTATAGAGGATGCCAAGGTTATAGAGGTGGTCAAACAGGGGTTTAGTGTACATATTGTACAGGGTAGGTGAAATGCAAGAACCCTGAGGGACACCGTAGGGTACAGGTATGGGGTCGGCAGCTTCTGAGCCCACGAAGACCCTTGATGAACGCTTGCTGAGAAAGGCTTTGATCCAACTGGTTGCTTCGCTGGAGAAATTAAATTTGGTGGAGAGTTGTTGGCAGAGAATGTTATGATCGACAAGATCGAAGGCTGCAGTGAGGTCGAGGAGGAGAAGGATGGCTAGATTGCCCACATCGCGGATGACATCAAGGTTGATTTTGAGGTCGAGGAGGTCAGCCTCTGTGCTGTGCCTGGGTCTGAAGCCTGATTGGCGGGTGCCCAGAAGGTTGTTGGATTCTACGTAGACCTTGAATTTGAGGTATGCTGTGCGGTTTAGGATTTTGATTAGGTAAGGAACAGTAGTAATGGGACGGTAGTTTGCGGGGAGTGTGGGGTCGAGGGTGGGTTTTTTGATGGGGGGGTGACCCAGGTTTCCTTGATAGAGGCTGGGATAGAGCTTGTTTGAAAGGAGGCATTGATGAAATTGGTGATGCTGGGTGCCAGGTGTTAGGCACACAATTGAATGATGTGGATGGGACAGAGGTCACCCTTGCGGTTCAATGGTTTCAGGTGTTGGATGATGTGAAGGATATCTGGAGGGGAGACTGAGGAGAAGTGGAATGCAGGAGGGGTTGTGGTTGGAGGTTCTTGAGGGGTACAGAGAGGGGTGTCTTTGGTAGTGAGCAGTGAATTCTTAAGAATAGTTTTGTCTTGTAGTTGAGTTGTCTTGTTAGACAGAGCTGCTTGCACATAGTGCACCAGGCTTCGTCTTTGGAAAAGGTGGTAGTGGAGGGGGCTGGTGCTTCAAGACTTTTGAAGATTTTGAAGAGCTCCTTAGTATTTGAGCTGGCTTCACTAATTCTCAAGTTTTAGATAGAGGATTTGGTAGAGATGATAGCAGTTGTGTATGTTTTAGTAGCGGAATGAAAAGCTTCTTTGTTGCCGGTGGAGGGGGGTTTTCTCCAAAGGTTTTGCAGGGCTTGCTTGTGTTTGCGTAAGGGGATCAGTTCCTCGGAGAACCAGTTGTGAATGTGAGGTTTCTTTTGGATGGTGGTCTTGAGAGGTGCGTGAGAGTCTAGTATGTGGAGTATGTATCAGGTCATTTTAGGCAGTGAGAATGGAGTCAGGGTCATTTTGGTTTTAGGTTGGATGAGTGGCGTGAGGAGGAGGGTGCTGTCTGTGTCAGGAGAGCTGCCATGGCTAGGTTGATGACAGAGGAGGTTGATGGTGGTTTCTGGATGAGGTTCTAGTTTGATGGAGATCTGATGGAGATGGAGGATTTTGCAACAATAGTGACTCCACCGCCTGGTTGGGTAGTTCTGTCATATCTCAGCAAGGTATAGCATTCCTCGAGCTAAGCGCGAACACAATGTTTCCCCAATTAAGACTGAAACCAGCCTTTCCCAGAGCCAAAGGACAGTCTAAACAGTACTGTGAGCCAAATAGAATGTCAGCATTGCCCAAGATACAAGTGTGCAAGTGTTACTTGAAGCCAAGAGAGTGGCGACAAAGCTTCTGTGTAGTGATTCTGGCTAACAGTAGGCAGAGGGATAAAGGCATCGTTGGGGAAGAGAAACCTGTTACTTATAAACATTCGGTGAAGTTGATACAAACTACATTGCCAAAGATAACAGGAAGAAAAGAGAAGAATGTCCTCAAGGCAATTCTAGGTTGTTGTGCATTGCAGACCTACAAGAATGACAAATAGGCTGCCTCTCTGAAATTGAAGGTTCAGATGAAGAATGCCCTGCTCAGTTGAAGGTGTCGAAGTGCCCAAAATGAATCTTGTTCTATGTAAAAATTGTTTCAAATTACAAAGGCCATGTATGCATTGCAAGTCTGGGGGCATCGAGTTTGAGAATGCCTGTTAGCCCCTCCACATATGCAGGATAATGCTGTCTCTGATTCCTAGAACGAGCAAAGAAACAGGAAGAGAATATATGCTCGAAAGCACCCTTGTCACCTGCAGGAATTATGAGACCAAACTTGCTGGTGTTGCATGTCACAATCTTTATTTCAATGCATGACGAAGTAGCTGCCATAGCGCTGCACTTTGAAAGGGACCTGTAATCACAATCCTTTATGGAAAGCACTTGGGTGAGACCAGCCCGATTGTGAACAGGCTACGCTCAGCACTGAGCAAGATGCTGTCTCCTTGAATATTGATAGTGGCACATCTACACATACTTCTGCTACTTATTTTACCTTGGACATTTGTCGCTCCTGGCCCAAATAGGGCCCAGCTAGAAGGGCTGCATTGCGTGTCCCCTTAGTGAAAGTGATAAAAGAAAATACAATGAAAATAGATTGGGGATAGAGATTTTATTTTATAGGTTATGTTCTGTTGAGTATTCTCAGACACATTAGTGAAACACCTACCCCCTCATCGGCCAGAGGATTGCTCCATTGACCTCCTTCCTGGGGTGAATGTTCATTTTGTTTTCACGAGAAAAGGAAGCCCTTAATGTAACATTGGGACAAAATTGCAAAAGGGTGTGATCCGAGAGTCCAAAATTCCTGAGGTGGGTGGGAGGGTTCCCTCTTTTCTGTACTGAAACACATCAGTACTGGGGTTGGAAACATTACAATCCAGGACAAATGCCCTCTGCCTCTTATCACAGGCATTTTTGAGGCCTTGAGAGGGTCTACCATTTTTTCAAAGCTCGACCTGTTGGTGCTTATCACCTTAACAGGATCAAAGAAGGAAACAAGTGGAAGATGGACTTCAACACACTCTTAGGGAATTTTGAATACCATGTGATGCTCTTGGGTTATCGAATGCTCAGGCCATCTTTCAACGATCTATGGACCACATGGTTTCTGACATTTTGTTCTATTGAATCATATGTGAAGGCATCATGAAGTAGAAACAGACACCTGGTTCAAGAGTGGTTCTCAATATTTTTAATAACTTAAAAGGCAGTATGGAGTAAGGCCTAACTGTCTGTATGCCAAGGTAGGATTTCCCTACTGTAAGGAAGGCATGGTATCGAACAGCGAAGACAGACACAAGTGATCACAGTTCAAGGGTGTTTTTTGAACTTTAAATGGGTTGGTGTAATGCCTATCTAAATCTAAATCTAAGGATGGGAGCAAGCTACGACAATCAAATAATAACACAGTCCTAATGGAGTCTGTCAAAGTAAAAGGGCCTATACTAATAAACCTATTGCCAATCCTTTCTTCTAAATACAGAATGGTGTGGGATAACAATGTATGCACAAGTAGAGTGTTAAAGAAATAATGCATCAGGATAGTTGAGCAGTTGGCTTCCCTTCCCCACGTTTTCAGCACGGGGCAAGGCAGCACGTACATGCTTCACACACACACTCTGGCTTCTTGGCCATGAGGTAACAGTTCAACACATATGCATCAGGGCCTTCAGCCAAAGTATCTCTCACAATGACAGACTCTTATTGTAGAGGCCCTGATGTAACAAACAAAACACAAAAGTTCCTTTCTTTTGTCAGGGTTCTCACATTCATAAGTTCAAGATTGGTCTCCCTGCTTCGGGCTCAGAACACAGGTTCCCCTTCGTCGGGGCTCAGACCCCTTTTCTACAATGTTCACAATTCACAATTTGGTGTCCCTCATCCAGGCTAGGACCGTGGATCTCCTTCCTCCGGGTCAGATCCCTTTTCCACAATGTTCACAATTTGGTATCCCCCTGCCGGCTGGGACCACAGATCCCCCTCATCTGGGCTCAAATCATCTCGATACTCGAATCGAAGATTTTCGAATGTGGGATGAGTTTTGCTTGAACCATCGCAGGACCACTTCGATTCACTTTATGCAATTATACTTCACATTAATCTTCTACTTTCATTTCTCTTGTCTGGATACCGTATAGAGACCTTCGATTGAGTACATTCACAGTGCCGGACCACTCTGTCAATGGCATCGTATCCTTCCTTCTTGAGTTAAAACATTTACCCGCAATTTAGCTTTATTCACGTCTCTCCTCACCCGCGTTTCACAGTGTTCACTCGTTTTACAATGTTGCTGCTTGCAACCTGCACTTCAACGCAGACTGGTGTGGCATCGGTCCCCCCAACTCACCGGCTGTGTTGTTCTCTTTCATTTCTTTGTTCTTGGAGCCAAGGATGACACTAAGGTGTCTGCAGATCCTCCCCGCCTTGGTCACTTATGCGGGAGGGCCCTCTATATCTCCAACATGCAATGCAGGATTCTTCAGCCTGGTTTCCTGGTCTCCCTTGAAGGTCGATTGAAAGTAATGGCTTCCAGTCGAAAAGGTCAAGGAGTTTGCCCTTCTAACAAACCTCTCGTGCCTTGCCGTCTTTCTCCTCTCATTCACCTACCAATTTGAAACTGCTGTACCTTTGTGTGCTTTGCCTCGCTCAGAGTGTGCTCTCGTGCTCCTCCTTTTATCCATGTGGGGAAGTGTAATGGAAGTCATGTGTGAGTGATTGACGACATAGTATTGGGACATGTCAGGTACACGGCTCGGGTGTGAGTCTGTTTTCTCTCAGAGTAGGCTGTCCATGTAAAGGTGTTTGTGCAGGAAAAGGGCATGAGTTTGAGTTTCTAAATATCCAATTGAGTAGGATGGGAAAAAGTGTTACAGGGAGCGTCATACCTCGTCTCACCATCCGGTGTCCCACTCCCACTCCCTGAAGACTTCTAACCCTGGTGATCCTCCCACACTGGTCTACCCTCAGGGTCTGTAGCCAAAGGCGATGGCATTGCCCTGGCCACCTGAGGGAGTGATCTGCGGCAACTAGCGGGTGAGACACCTTCTGGTTTTGCAAACTACCTCAAGAAAACTAAGGATAGTCTTGTTGTAAAGCCTTTCATTAGACATCAGGATGAATAACTGAAGCACAGACCAGCTGTAGTCTCTAGGTTAGGTCCAGGCAAGGCTTTATTTCACATATGTACATTATGTGTGTTACTCCAGTTTCTCTTGTGTATATGTACAGTCACGTATAGACTCTGACAGGAACATGGATGGGTAAAACATAACTAACAAAGGAGTGGACCCACCGGCCATCCAGCCATCCTCAGCTCAGGCCCCAACTGACACTCACAGAACATTCACACACAGATCCACCCAACATTCTCCTGAGCTGCATTCATGCACCAACATTCTTACAGCAGTCACCCAGGCCAGTGGCAGGACAAGACTACACTACAACATCTCCCTTTCATACCAGATTCAACACACACAACATCTCCCCTTCATACCAGACTCACCACAGATTCAAACCCTCGTATATAAGCTACCACCCAACTTCAAGCAAACTGCAACCATCCTAGAGTGAACACAGACACCTCACTCACCACACGCATCATCTATTTCAAACACCACCAGACCCATGCCAGGACACCATATAACAAATGAAATGCTCCTGGTAGAATCAATTTACTTTTGAAAAACATAACTATCATAACTATAACCTATGACAACTCAAAAACATTGGGTACCCTATCAACCTATACAATATATATATACACTCAGAATATTCTTTACATTTGCATTTCTCAAAACCATGGTATATAGCTTAAAATCCTCACACCATACTTTTCCATTATATTAGTGCGCAACTGGTGCTGCACCACCCAACCTAAAAATGTTGGATGCCCCCATTTAACTTATATGTGCTCAACTCATACCGATTGCTGCACCATCCAACCACAAAAAATGGTGGATGTCCCCATTTAACTTATATGTGCGCAACTCGTAACGATTGCTGCACCCTCCAACCCAAAAATGGTGGCTGTCCCCATTAACTAATACGTGCGCAACTCGTAATGATTGCTGCACCATCAAACCAAAAAAAATTGGTAGATGTCCCCTCTAAACATGACACCAACCACACCCATAACTAACTCGAATTTTGTTCTCAAATTGTTGGACAAGGTAGCCACACAGCAACTCCAACACTTTGTTGAGAACCTGGGGCTTCTGCATCAGCAACAATCCGGCTTTAGAGCATCCCACAGCACTGAAACCGCTATGCTAGACCTGCAGAATCAGATGCTGACAATGCTGGACGACAACAAATTGGGGATGCTTATGCTTTTAGACCTTAGTGCAGCGTTTGACTTGGTGGATCACCACCTTCTCATCAAGGCACTAGGGGAGAATGTTGGCTGCTCGGAGAGAGCCATCGACTGGCTCCTATCCTTTCTATCCAACCGTCAAGCAAGAGTACATTGGGGTAGCAGTTTCTCCGTCCCATGCGACATCATTTTCGGAGTGCCCCAAGGGGCCAGCTTATCCCCAATGCTTTTGAATATTTATATGCGCACTTTGTGCAGCCTTCTGGTTAAAGCCGGAGTGTCATTTACTAATTATGCAGATGACACCCAACTCATATTGGAGTTGGGGGGCGGGGATCATGCCATGGATAGTGAAGTGCTCTCCAAGGTTTACAAGTTAATAGACGACTGGATGCAGGCAAATTGGATGTGCCTGAACGACTCGAAAACTGAATTAATGTTGTTCGGCTCCAGTCGTCAGCTGGAAAATTTAGGGGCAGAGTACAGATCTTTTCAAATAAAAAACGCCATTATCCAGGTGGCTCCCAAGGTGAAGACTCTGGGTATGATGGTCGATTCCGTTGTTGACTCTCACGCCCAGACTAACTTCCTCCAAAAAACTCAGCGTATTATCTCAGGCTTATGAAAGCCATCACACCACTACTTAATGAAGCAAACAGGGCAACGATAGCCAGAGCCATCATTCTCTCACGGCTCGACTATGGTAACGCCCTGCTGCTGGGGGCCGCATCTAGGGATCTATCCAATTGTCAAGTGATCCAGAACAACGCGGTCAGATTAGTAAAAAATTTGAAAAGAAAAGACCATGTTACTGAAGAGAGGCGTGCTCTGCACTGGCTTAGAGTAGAAGAACGTATCAAGTTCAAAACTCTCTGCCTGGTACATAAGTGCCTTTATGGCACAGTGCCTGCTTACTTGAAAACACACATAGTGCCCTATAACCCCAGCAGAAACCTACGCTCGGGCGGCAAATGCCTCCTGCATGTGCCCAGGTTCAAGCTAAAAACAGGGCTGGGCAGATCATTTCTTGTGCTAGCTCCTAAACTGTGGAACAGCGTCCCCGAACCCCTCAGGTCCGAAGTTAATCACTTTGCTTTTAGGAAGATGTTGAAGACACACCTTTTTATTTGAGATCTTGGTCGTAGGACTTTCTTAGAGTCCTTGTAATGCGATAGTACTTGTTCTCATCGTCTGTCTCATATGTTTTGTTCGTCTTGTAGTACCGGTGTTTTATGTACAAGCGCCCTGATGCCCTCGGGCTACCGGCGCTATACAAAAACCAAATACATACATACATACATACTCGCAAAACAATGCGGTGTGGCCGCCCAACAAAAAAAAATTAAAACAATGTAATAAAAAAAAAAGCATCAACCATTTCCAGTTGACACATATAACATTTTGATGGACCCACCGGCCATCCAGCCATCCTCAACTCAGGCCCCAACTGACACTCACAGAAGATTCACACACAGATCCACCCAACATTCTCCTGAGCTGCATTCATGCACCAACATTCTTACAGCAGTCACCCAGGCCAGTGGCAAGACAAGACTACACTACAACAAGTCTTTGTCAGGAAGTCCACATTTAATGTCTTTCTGTGTCCAAAACCTATACTTGAAACAGGAGAGTGGTCCATCTTAGAACTGGTGGGCAAACACAGGGCACACTTTTGTCTGACCGTAGTCAGTAATAACAATCAGGAAATTTCTTAGTAAACACAAACATTTGTTAATTTGTTTCAAGATAACATACTAATATTATTCAAACATATGTGCTTCAAATAATTACACTTTTCAATTAGAACAGAAAATCTTAAAGGTAAAGCAAATACATTAAGTACATGGACAGTGAACAATTTCCACAATCTGTCATCGATTTATAAAAAGTGAAAATTCATTTCATTTTCATTGTCAAATGGTGTCATTCTATTTAAACAAAAAAAGATTTTACGATGCGTTTCAGGACTAGCCCTTCTTCAGGTACAGTTTTCAACTTTGACTTCCCTGTAAATAAACAGAGTAAAGCAATATGAGATTTAAATTGAGTTTAGATTTCTGTGTAATTAAATTTGTGGCTGTTTGCCGTTTAAAACCAAAGAACTGACCTGTGTCCTTCTAATGTCAACTAGTGACTGGAAGAGATTCTGTAGAATCTACTATGTTATTTTCAGAGTCTCAGCAGTATGTTAGGCTGACACCTAATAGAGAAATATATTGTTTCAAAAGCTTGTCATGAATCTGATTGTACAAAACCGTGTGTGGGACACAGTAGCTAAACAAAGCGCTGGGTCCCACTATATGGTCAACTCATCTGTATTCCAAAAGTATATAGTTCTGATAACTCACCGTCTTCGCAGTGGTAGCAGACTTGTTGTTGTGATTGCCGTTTGTCACGTTGTTTATTGACTGGGGCTCTTATTTCCTGGTTCTGATTGTTACAATTTCTACTTGCTGTCTCAGATGGATTTACGTTCTTTAAATAATTATATAAATATTAGATGCTTGGATAACTGCATCTATTTTGAAATTGACATGCCGTGCTGCGGCACACAATGTCTCTTGTGCTGACTTACTTCTAGCTCTTAATGCGTGGTTCACGGCTGTACCTCGAAGTCATCCTTCATCCGTGTTCGGGATAAGCGTGTTGGTTATCCAGGGATTACTGGAGATTGCTAGTTCGTAGTCTCCAAGATCAAATGGGAATAGCTTCCGCGTGTCATGGAATGAAAGCACAAGTGTATTCTGTTTGTGTGATCCTAAGTAACGCCCTTGTCTAGGTAATGAACAGGGTTGATGGGTGATTTTACCTCTGTAGTGTTTCATGTCTATACAAGGCGCCATCTTGGAATGTTTTTAAACGTAGTTTGATTCATCCAATCGATGTAGTCTTTCATTATTTCCCGACTGTAAAACCTATACTTGCCCTCACAGCAAACTGTATAAAATATATAATGATCTCAGCATCAAAATAAATAGCATTCAGAATACATTTCTGAGCTTCTTCCAGCTCTTGGCTTGTAATCAGCTTCCCCTTCCCGAAGTTCAAAACAGTTCATAGTATATCGGGGGTCCCCTTACCCAAGAGTTTAAACGTTTAAGCGTTTCATGATTTCCAGCTATTTTGGCATCAATATTTTTAACTGGTTCACATAAGTAGTTCTGTTTCTTGACTTCAAAATCACACAAGCGGCTGTTGCAAAACACCAGCTTCTTTATGGATACTTTCCTTGGCTTTTCCATACAGAGGGGCACTCGGTCTAGGCGCAGTTGTTGCACAACACGAACTACCCATTAAAGGTCTCCCAACCAATACACCTTCTTGACTGTATTCCATCAGCAATTGGCCACTGCCTTCCTTTGACAGTTAAGCTTGGTTCTTTCATCAGTGTCACACTCTTTTGACACTGTACAGTGGCTTGGTTGGCCACCGTGAACTTTGGTACACTTTTCTGTAGTCTTCTGGCTCTAACCAATACATGTTTCCTCTTAACCTGCAGTTCTATGAACTCTTTTAGCTTGGTCATTACTTGGTTTCTCCTCTCATACCTTTCTTGATATTCTCTTGACTTTGCCAATACTTGTGTCTCATACACTTCATTCTGTGGTATCTGCTACATGCACCACCTTTCTTTCACTCCACTCATGAGTGCTCAAAACTTGATTATTTCTCTTTCTCTGTGTGGCCTTATAATGGCTTTCAATTTGTTTGGTATTCAAAAGTGCTTATTTCAGCATTGAAACTGCTTACAATAACTTTCATTGTGTTCCCATTCAAAAGTACTTGTTTCAAGTTCCCAGATCACCCCAGTATGAGTGTTTCCCTTGTTTCCAATCATTGGTTGCATGCAGCAGCTCACTTCTGTTTCTTTCACTCCTTGTTCTGCTTTCCAGCTTCTACGAGCTACGCCTCCCTCGCGGCAGCCATAGAGAGTATGACTCGCTCTCCTGGTTTTCTGCAGTGGCTGGGATTCCTTGGAGTACCACAGCTCCTGCTGTGTTTAACTGGAAAGTGGGGTAGCAGGACTTCCAGAACCTCTCGTGGCCGGCATCGGCCTCAGCGTCTGTCTCTTCTGCTCGACATGGCTCCAGTGTCTCCAGCTTCCTTCTCTGCAGCCTGTTCCCCTTTCTGCTGTGTGGCAAGTATTTTTATATCTCTAAGGGTTGTTAAGTGACCTCAGGTGTGGGTCATTAAGTCTAATTGCCTGAGCATGGCGGAATCCATTAGGTGAACAAGACTGGTTGTTTCTTATGACACAAAGGAGGTATGCGGAAAAAAAGTGTATTCATACTGCTTCACCAAATATACTCCCCAAAGATAGGTAACCCTATAAATTTGACACAACAAAATAATGGTGAGCAGTGTGTGGTCACAGGTGGAAACCCTCCTCTCCCAAAAAGCAGGAGGGAGAAGGTACTAAGACCTTCAACTGTGAACTTAATAAGCTGGTATGTGGTGGAGGAAATTAAGCCAACCACTCGATCACACAGAGAGTAGAAAAATATAAAAAAGTTTATTATAATAGTTTCACATAAATGTATATACTCATACAATTCTAGAATGAACGTTCAACTTTTGTTATGGCTCATAAAATAATTAACAAACTGGAAAAAGGAAAAAGAAAAAGCACACACAGGGATAAAAAATATGTAAACCAAACTCAAGAAGGTTTACGCATTTGACATGTGGTTAATCACACTCTTGGGTCAATCCCAGAAATGAAAGGGTTGACCAAAGACCATACTAAAATCTCAACTGACCAATAACTGACTTACTACTTCATTCCCATTCAACCCAACATGTTTCATTCCTCACACATTGCTATCACACACAAATCAAGGGAAATTCTTCAGGGGCGTGCTCATTCACCTACAAACAGTTTCCAAAGAGTTATAACAGTTTATTCAATGTCTAAAATAGTCTCATCTATAGCGATCCCAGCTGTGAATTGCCGGGTAGGTATTGCCGATTAACAGCAGCATTCAGCTCTTTCCAGCTGCAACAGTTCTCTTAGCTTTGGTCAAACGAGAGGAAAAGGGTTTGCACCTAAACCTGTCACTTTGGCTAATAGACAGAAAGGTAGAGGTCAATTCTAGCTTTGTCCAAGCGCAAACGATCTGTATGGATGTTTCACCATGCACAAATTATATAGAGGACCTGGCACACTTCCTGGCTCTGTGGATATTGTTGCGCTGTAATAGTACTAGTTGTTGCTGGACCAGTACTCACAGCACAGAGCCATGGCATAAATAGACGTCAAATCCGCCATCCACTGTAAAGGCAAGTATATTCGATAAGCATCTATAAATGAAAAGGCGAGGTACTGCGTGTCAGCCCTTATAGTAGAAATGTTGCCGTTAATGATGCCGTCCAAAATCAGGCACCTTATGTCCGTAAGAAAATGTCGAACATCAAACGGCTTTCCCTCGCATCTGTCAGCTGTAACCACATCTTCAATGCTTGCTTACGCTTGCCGAACTCTAGGTGTCTAATTGACTTCCAGACCTCTTGTGGCCGGCCTCGTCCACAGCGTCTGTCTCTCCTGCTTGAGCATGGCGGAATCCATTAAGTGGACGTGCCTGGTTGTTCCACCTGTACATTTCACAGCCCTCTTCTTTATCTCAGTAAAAGTATGGTGTTTGGGGATATTTCAATTAAAAATGAAGTGTGTGTAACTTTGTGTTGTCTCATCCTTCTCTTGGTACCTGACTGGTGTGTCTGTATTAACAATATAGGGCTAATATGTGTTTGTATCACCCAAATGATGATTTGTCTTCCTAGGTGGTCTCTTCCTCGTCCCAGTGCTGAGGTGGTGTTTCTGAGGGACAGTTTGAAGGAAGAAAAGGCAAAGGGCTGGCAATAGCCTACAAAGGCTTGTAGGGATAGAGGTTTCACAAGAGTAAAACACACATCGAAATACATGACAGAGTGGGAAAAAAGGCTGACACTTGTTCCAGGTAAAAAAAAAACAAGTCCTCAAAATCCAGCAAAGTTGCTGGAGGTCTCTAAGGTGAAGGGAATTAGCACATTTATGAGAATACTCCCTAACACTCGCCCCCCCCGACCCCAGACTAAGGGACAGGAGAATTTAATCCACCCCTGGATGAATCTCCTTACTCCAGTCGGTCAAACATTCTGGAGAGACCATTAGCATTTTGGTGATTACAGCCTGACCTGTATTGAATGGTACAAACAAAACCCTGTAGGCTGATTGACCATCTTAACAATTTAGGATTTTCCCCCTTCATCTGCATTAACCATCTCAAGGGTTGGTGGTCAGTCTGAATCACAAAAGTATATCCATACAAGTATGGTCTAAACCTCTTCAGTGACCACACAATAGCAAAACATTCTCTTTCAATGGTTGCCCACCTTGTTTCTGGTTCCTTCAGCTTTCTGCTGATGAAGCAGATGGGTTGCTCCCTACCTTTCTCATCCAGCTGACTCAGAACTGCACCTATACCTGTATTGGAAGCATCTTTTTGCACAATAAAGGTTTGTCTGAAGTCAGGAGCTCTTAAGACTGGAGCTTGACAAAGGGCTTTCTTAAGTCCTTCAAATGCCCTGGTGCCCTCCTCATTCCATCTGACCTTTTTAGGAAATGTGGGTGAAGATCACATTCAAGGTAGAAGAAAAGGACCCATAGTTCTCTATGAAGTTCCTATAATAACCAGTGAGACCTAAGAAGGCTCTGCCTTGGGTTTGAGTAGTAGGGGTGGCTGATTCTTGTTCAGCTTCTACTCTGCTAGGCAATGGCCTTATTTCAACTCCTCCGACCTCATGTCCAAGGTAGACCACTTTGCTCTGACCAATTTGACATTTACTTGCCTTTATGGTCAGATTGCCTGCTCAATAGCCTGCAAAATATATCCTAAGTGGTCAACATGCTCTTTCCAAGTAGGTCTGAACACTGAAATGTCATCCAAATATGCCATGCAGAAGTCCTCCATCCCATTCAGAACTTGGTTAGCCATCCTTTGGAATGTTGCAGGTGCATTTTCTAATCCAAAAGTCATTACCTTACACTGGTAGAGGCTTGCTGGGGTTGAAAATGCAGTTTTCTCTTTGCATTGGTCTGCCAGAGCTATTTGCCAATAGCCTGACATTAGGTCAAATGTACTGAGGTACTTGGCTGAACCAAGTTTGTCCACCAGCTCATCTGTCCTAGGTAAAGTATGGGCATCAGTCTTAGTGACTGCATTTAGAGTTCTATAGTCCACACAGAATCTCAACTCCTTGGATCCTGTCTTTTGCACTAGTACAACTCGACTAGACCATGGACTGGAAGAGGGTTCTATTACCCGGAGATCAAGCATCTTGTTGACCTCTTCCTTTATGTGGGTTCTTACATGATCTGACATCCTGTAACCTCTGCTTTTAACAGGTAAACAGTCACCAGTGAGAATATCATGCTGGCCCCAAGAGGTCATGCCTGGTGATAGTGAAAACAGGGAGGCAAACTGGGTTAACAAAAATGTGCACTCCTCCTGTTGTTCCAGTGTCAGATTAGAAGAGATATTAAGTCCTTCTATTTTCTCATCTAAAGGTTGGGCACTGAGAAGATCAGGTAGAGGTTCACACTCTTCCCCCTCTTGTGCTGAAGCTAGAAGCAAAGCTCCCACTTCTGGTCTTGAGACATAGGCTTTTAGAAGGTGGGTCTGAGGCCCTGGGGGCCTCCTTAGGATTGCCTAAGTCCATGAGATAATTGACCTCTCCAAGTTTTCCCACAACCTATAAGGGTCCAATCCATTTGTCCTCATTGGCCCTCTGCCTTGTAGGTACCATAACTAAAACTTTCTGGCCTTGAGTAAACACAACCATGTTGGCCTTCTGGTCATGCCAATGCTTCACCTGAGCCTGACCTGCTTTTAAGTTATCAGATGCTTCTGTCATCATGTGTGTCATTCTCCTGTGGAGACCTAACACATAGTCCGTGAATCTCACTGGCTTGGGAGAAGGAGCACTCTCCAACCCCTCCTTAATTAGGGCAAATGGACCTCTATCTGGATTACCATAGAGAAACTCAAATGGACTAAATCCAACTCCCTCCTGAGGGACTACTCTATAAGCAAATAGAAGGCATGGCAGTAGAAGGTTCCACCCTTTTCTAAGGGATCTTCTAAAGCACCTATCATGCTCTTCATAGTACAGTTAAACCTCTCTGTCAACCCATTTGTCTGGGGATGGTAGGCAGTTGAGAACTTGTAAGTCAATCCACAGTTTTTCCACATGGCCTGCATGTAGTGGGACATAACATTTGATCCCCTGTCAGAGATGACTTCCCTAGGAAAACCTACCCTGGTAAAATACCAAGTAGGGCCTTAGCAACAGCCTGAGCTGTAACAGTCCTCACAAATATAGCTTTGGGATACCTAGTTGCATGGTCTACTGCAACAAGTATAAATTGATTGCCTGAAGAGGTTGGAGGGTCTAACGGACCAACAATGTCGATTCCTACCCTGTGAAAAAGGGACTCTCAGCACTGGCAGAGGCACCAAAGGTGCCACATTCTTGGCTCCACTCTTGCCAGATGTCTGACAAGTGTGACAGCTCCTACAGAATTGATCTACATCGGACCCCAAATTAGGCTTGTAGAAATATAGAGAAAGCCTTTCCTTGGTCTTCTTGAAGCTCGGAAGCGGCTGATCTGTTACGCTCCCTGCGTTCATTCAGTGCGGCTTGACAGCTTGACGGCTTGACGGGCTTACGGGCTTACGGGCTTACGGGCTGATGTCCTTTGACTTCGGGTCCTTTCCTCTGAAGTGGAGTCGAGGTGTCGGCATTGCAGTCAGATCGCTGGAGCGGGAGCGGAGCGGGAGCCCAGCTGAGGCCAACCGGCTTGCTGCTAGTACCGAGTGTTGAGTCCCGAGCCCCCGAGTGTTGGCTGCTCTTGGACTGCTCCTGGACTGCCCTCGTGTGCTGCCGGTGCTAGAGTCTTTCCTGCAAACTCCTGCAAGTTCCAGTTGGATCCTCACGGGACTCTTCCGGGTAGAGCCTGTGGAACTTGCTGAACCCGCTCTGAGTGAGTTGTGCTGCGGGGAGAAAGTGTGTGGCAGTGGGTCGTCGATAGCTGTCGACTAACTGCTAACTGCTAAAGGGTAAAGGGTAAAGGGTTTAGGCTAAAGTGGGGGGTTCGGGTGTTACTGGATGAAATTGGGTACAGCCTCAAAACTGTTAAAACTGATAAAGGTTGATAGAGGCTGAAAAGGCGTCTTCAAAGAGGCCTCCCTACGCCCGTCCCCCTCTTATTTCTATCTGACCCTAATTAACCTACCCTACTCTAATCTAAACCGCTTTGCGAAGTATTGCGAGTTTACCCACTTCTACCCACTACTACCCTTTGTGGCTATAATAAGTGACAAGGGTGTGACCAGGTGAAAATAGGAATGGAGGGAGGCAGCGAATAGGTAGCGGACAGGGATTGAGTCTGCTGGCCGTCGGTTGCATCGCATTGCTGCACCTCTCCTCTTTTTTCCCGCTCTGGGCTTCTGACTCATTTCAGAAGAAGCACTACTCTCAGCAAAAGCGTAGCTTTGGATTAATTAGGGGGTCATGTATGATCTTCGCAGTGCGGTTCTTTCCTCAGAAGCTCGGAGACCACTACATTCTACTCCAGTGGATGTGGGAAAGAAGGCACCTCGCAAAGAGAAGGCAAGACCGAGGGCATCCTTTTTTAAACCTTATAAATCAGGTGGTGGTATTTTTCTTCCTCCACCGAGTGTTTATCTATCAGATGATCAGGCACCAGCTGGCTCGGGTCTGGCGGATTCTCTATCGCACAGGGAAGACCTGTCAACGCCTTTAAATCAACCCAGCTGTGCGCTTTCCCATGGTGATATTGACTTTACCCTGAGGACCTCCACCATGAAGAATGTGATTTTAAACCACCTAGTCTCTTCAAGTGAGCCTCCTTTGACTAATATTATGCCTCCTTTGTTAGTCCCTAGGATGGGCTCAGTCCAATTAGAGAATTCTTTGACTCATCGGTGTGAGGACTTTAATGAGCCTAGAGATGAGGACATTTTGGAGTTGGAAGCTGTAGCCTTTGCTCCCGACATGGGAATGACTTTGAGGCCGGTCGAAGTAAGTTCTCACGAGATCCTTCAGGAACTGCCAAACTCTTTACCCGAACATGAGAGACCGGTTGACCTTGTTCAGAATTCCCCTGAAGTACTAGTGCCACCGACTATAACAGCTTTAAATTTTGTTCTATCTTCTTAGGTTAAAGTTTTTGAAAATTTGAAAACAGAGGTCTATCAGCATACGGGTATACTATTGGAGATTAACAAGGATTTGGAATTAAACGAAATTGCCATGGTAGCCTTAAAATCAGCAGTCAATGAATCATTGGGAGGGTTTTTGACTGAGCTCCATAAAGAAGTAAAGGATCAATCGTGCAAAATGTACCTTTTGACTGATTTATGTGGGGATCTAAAAAAGGTGTCTATGATCTTACTAGAAAAAGTTGATCGCTGTGATAACCAGACACAGGAAGGTCTGTTGGGTCCTTCTATTCCCCCTCACGTTGAGGCCAATTTTGTTGATACTCCCCTCTCGACATCCGTGATGGAGGAGTTTCTGAGATTGGCTACTCTGGCTGATAGTGACTTTCAAGTTGGGGCCCCAATTGTGGGTTCTCCAATAGATATCTCTTCTTCGGACTCTGATTTACCAGTCCCTCAGAAAAAGAAATCAAATGGGAAGTCCAAAAAAAGGAGAAAAAATAAGAAGTTAATAGCCAATGAAGCCATCACCCCCATAACTAAAAAGGGGAAACGAAGGGAAAAACAGATTAATTCTGAAATTAATCAGCATCCACGAAAATCAAATGATGGCTCTGAAACCCTTGAGAAATATCAAAAGGGTTTGGCTAAGATTCCTTGCTCGAAAAAGGGGAAGAAAATTCCCAAATCAAAAGCCCAAAAAGTACATCTTATGGATGAAACGATAGTGTCTGGAGGTAAATCTACTGTGAGAAGTCACACTGACTATGTTGACCAACCAAAAAAATTGCACAGATCTTTCTAATGGCTAAACAGAAAAAGCTGCTGCCTAACCCTCTGGTTAAAATTGCTACTATTTTCTTGAAAAAATCAGCGAGGGTGGCCGTAGATCATGGTGCCACGGGGGCCACTTCTAGCTTTGTAAATCCGCAAGCGAATACTGCTGCTATAACGAAGCATCCATCTGATAGACTGGCTTCCCTTTTGTCTGATGGTGAACCACGGACTGCAGGATTTGATGCTCCAGCTGGTTTAGGAATTTTGGCGGAGAGTGTAAACTTTGATACATCATCCCAGGTGCATGATGAACTGTATAAACAGAACCTAGATTTGAGAGTTTTTCTATCAAGAACTGTTGCATCTTCCCGTTTTGACTCTCCATTAAATCGTTCTGCAATTATAATGGAAATGAAGTCAATCCCAGCCTTGAAGTACTTTTCTTCAGACGATATTGAAGCAGTGAGCTTCCCATGTGACACAGTTACTAATATAGCGGCAATAGAATTGAAATCAAGATTGGGTTTGAATATAATTATGGGTGAGGCGGTGGCATGGGAGCAGAGGGGACTGAAGATCTCTCTGACTTGCCCAGTACTTACTCCCACCGACTCCCGCCAGATAGTCAAGCAAGATCATTGTGGGGGGGCAATCAGTAAGGATATTTCCCAAATTATTACAACGAATATGTGGGACATGTTACCTGAAGTGATCGCTCAAGTCTTTCTTAAGATGGGGATGACCCATCCGAAGCTTTAGGGTCAACTGAGGTCAATGTGTTATCTTGGAACACTAGAGGCTACACATCCTTCTCTGAGGAGCCTAGGAGATTGGACATTTTTAAAACTTTTGATCTAATTCTTTTTCAAGAAACTTGGCTAACTGGTCTAGTGGGTATTGATGGATACTCAATTTTTCAACAGTTGGCTTTGGCTCCTGGGTGGGCAGACCGATGGGGGGTTTGTTGGTAGCCTCTAATAACGAGATGTTCAAATCCTCGATGATTGTTTCAAATAGCCCCTAGGGGATCCTCATGGTGAGAGTATCTTTGAGAAATTCCATTGAATGTTCAAGTTGGATTGTGGCAAACCTGTATTGGAACCCGGTATTTCTCCACTTTGTGAGTTTCTGTGTGCTCTCTCGGAGGGTTTACTTGATTGCTCTATCCGTTACCCAGCAGATGAAATTCTTATTGCCGGGGACATTAACTCCCAATGTATTTCCACTGTGGATCCCAGATCAGGCAATTGTAAGCAGAAGTCTATTAATGGCAAAATATGGTTAAAATGTATGCAGGAATGGAATCTATATATGCTGAATGGAAATATTAGGGGGGATATTCCTAACTCCCCCTCCTGGCATAGAGGTTTCTCTTTCTCCACGATAGATTATTTCTTTGTCTCTAGAAATATCTTCGAAAATTGTAATAGTTTGATAGTTGGAGATGGGAACCTTGATGACCATGCTAT
Organism: Ambystoma mexicanum; assembly: GCF_040938575.1. NCBI lineage: Eukaryota > Metazoa > Chordata > Amphibia > Caudata > Ambystomatidae > Ambystoma > Ambystoma mexicanum. The sequence goes on along the minus strand of NC_090937.1, from coordinate 161,638,761 downwards.
GCTGAAGGTGGCTCTGTCTTATGATTGCGCTCCAGTAACTTTTCGCTATGATCATGAGCTACTTGTTAATAACTCAGGAAATGCCATTAGAAAATGTCAAAAAGGAGGTCAGTTATTAAATAGCGAGTTGCATTTTAGGACGAGCCATTTATCTACTCAGAACCTGTCTGAATTTTGTATCCCTAGTGTTTTTTTAAAATTTTTTGTCTGTACAGGTGTCGGTGGGGCCCCCCGCGCAGAAACCACACAAGCTGCATAAACATTCTTTTAATGTGCAAATTATAATTCGTAAAAAAGAATTGAGGTCTCAGATATCTATCCTAAAGAGATCAGGCCTATGTGAGAAAGCCTATGGAGAGGGGTTAGTAAAGCTGAAAAATAACTATAGGAATTGGGTTCGTGCACATAATGATCTGGTAGTTCAACAGGATGCTGAGAGAATGCTCTACGCCCTGTCTCTTAGGAATTCCCGAAATTTTTGGACTTTAGTGAATCTAAATGAGGTTATTCAACATCAGAAACAAGATTCAATTATTCAAGAGGGGATCTGGATTGACCATTTTTCTAAGGTTTATGGTTCTGACGCCTCGATATGCTCGGCTGCGGATGTATTCCGTAGTTGGTTTCTTGAGTTTAACGTTCTGGATATAGAATTGTTAATTAAAAAATCATCAACCTCCAGAGCTTCTGTTCCGAATGGTTTAAGTAATTCGATCTTGAAATCGGATCCAGAAATGTGGGCGAAGATCCTTAAAGCCCTTTTTGACAACATAATTGTCCAGAGGAGAATCCCTGACTCTTGGACTCATTCAATAGTTATTCCCATTTACAAGAAGGGTGATAGGCTACTGGCTTCTAACTATCGCCCCATTTCTCTCCTAGACGCCGATAGTAAAATCTTTACGGGCATTGTTCTAGGTGAATTGGAATCTTGGGCGAAAACAAAGGGAATTATTCCAAAGCAGCTATCTGGTTTTAGAAAGGGTCTTTCTACCTCACTGAATGGGTTAGTCTTGAGTTGTCTTGCGGCGAAGTCTTTCACCAAGGGGGGCCCTCCTCTCTTTGGAGCCTGGGTTGATTTATCCCAGGCATTCGATATGGTTGATAGAAATCTATTATGCGGTAAATTGGATGCCTGGGGTATTCCTGCTGGCCTACTTTCTATCTTAATAGAGCTGCATTCTAACAATTATATGCAGGTCAGACTGGGCAGGTCCGGTTTGCTCTCTGATCCAATCAGGATAACTAAAGGGGTACGCCAAGGCTGTTTATTAGCTCCCTTGCTTTTCATCCGTTTTATGGCGGATCTAGCGGCTTGGCTACAGAATATAGGGTTAATATCTCCTTCCATCGGTAATGTAAAAATCAATTGGCTAGCATACGCCGCTGATATAGTAGTCTTGGACTACTCACAAGTGGGGTTGCAGCGTTTGTTAACTGCTTTAGAATCCTATGCCAGGACTAATAAATTAAAAATAAATCCCTCAAAGTCCAAGATTCTTGTATTTAGGAGGCCTAACAAAATAGTGAAGACTTTGATCTATAAGTTAGACTTCTCCCGGGTAGAGGGTGTCTCCGAATTAACCTATCTGGGAGCTGAATTAGGATCCTTTCCATCTAGGCTTACTTTGATGGCCTCTATTGATTTAAAAGTGATCAAATTGGGAGCTCAGATGAAAAAAATCTACTCTAAGTTTGGCAGATTTACCATCCTCCCCCTTATAAGATTTTATATTGGGAAGGTAGTTCCTATAATCCTATATGGCATGGACTACAATCCTGTAGCCTTCGAACTAGACTAGGATGCTATTGAATCAAAGATTTGGAAACGTACCTTGGGCCTCCCTGATTGTGTTCCGATTGTTTCTTTACTATATGAGCATGGCTTGTCTTCACTTAGATCATGGCTAGCCTGGAAGTGGCTTACTCTCTATAGGTCAATTCTTGATCCCGCTAGGAACTCACTTTTTGAGGAAATTGATGTAGAGGGGAAACAAGGAAATCATGGTTTTTTGTGTAGGCTAGAACTAACTTGTTTAGCACTATTGTCTGGCTGTGACTCTGATGTAGAGTCCCTTTTACAGAATCCTCTAAAAGTAAAGGAAAAATTGAAGGTGACTGATTGGATTCACACGATTGATAAGATGCGGGAACTACAAGATCAGCCTCCCTGACACCGTTAGATAAGCGTTTATCGTTTCTTCCAGCTTATCCAAAGAAGTCCCCCAGTTTCTGGTTTAGATCTGCTTTTTTGAGATTTCGTTGAAATTTACTCCCTACCCTGGAATTACTTGCTAAAAGGGATAAAGAAGGGGGTACTGCACCAATATGTGATAGATGCTTAACAATGGAAGTGCAGACTACTAAGCATTTACTTTCTAAGTGTTCCGGGACTTGGAGTGTCAGGGCTAGTTCTTTTGGCAGATTTGTTCATGAGGAGTCTCATTTGAATACTGATGATTTATGGGTGAGAGTATCCTCCGGTAATGAGATGGCTTTATCAATTGAAGTGGGTAGAGTTTTAAAGGAATTGAAGTTAGTAACAACTTGAAATTTCGTTTTGTGAAAACATTTGTTGGTTAGATCTTTTACTTTTTTCTTTTCTCTTATTATGATATAGGTTTTTATCTATAAATTGTAAATGTTTGCTTTTATTGTTTATGTTAATACATTGTGTATGAAATATGTTAAAAGTCAAATTTTGGCTAATGCACTTTAAATAAAAAAAAAATTAAAAAAAGAAGCTCAAGTGACCAGCCAAAGGAATCTCATGGGCTAACTGTAGGAACTGGTGTCTTGTCTCTAGAGGCACTACACGTCTTCTGTAGTCCCCTGGGATAGACTCACTTGATTCACTGTAGAAGAGGCCATCTTCCCAGTACAACCTATGCTTCCCTGTCTGCTGGCGAAGACCTTCAAGAGTAGGGCCCTTTCTTTGACCTCTGCTGAAGTCTGCCCTACAGGGGCTACCTTCTGCCAGTAAAGACTGCAGCTCAGGATGGTCTTTAGGATCCAGATCTCCAACAGGGATAAGGTATTCTTCCAGCTCGAATCTTCAGCAGCTGATTCAATCTTTCCTGGTTGTTCCTCACACTCAGCCTCAGCTGGTGGAGCAGTCACAGGTGTGACTTCGGACAGTCCTCTTGGGGATGTCCTTGTTCGTAGCACAGGAGTGCTTTCTGGCTTTTTCTCTGAGACCTTGTGTTTCCCCTTTGTCTCATTCTTATTTGAAATAACAGTTAGTAATTCCTGTGGACTGGGTGTTATATATTCCTCTGTAACATCCACTAGATAGTCAGTTAAGGTACTCTCTATGACCTTCCTTGTCTGCTCATGTTTCCTTTTGCTGGGAGGCCTGGCGGAGCTTGATACAACTCCAAGGGTTTTTTAAGTAATTCCCCAACAGGACTCTCCCAGGCACCTCACTTTGCACACTAACAGGTATCTTGACAGTCATGTTGTTGCACTGGATGAAAGCTGGTAGCCCAGGAAGCATTTGGACAGGGCCTCCAGCAAGCTTAGTGAGACCTTTGGGTGCCTTAGCAACCTCCTCAGGTTTGAAAAAAGATTCATCCACCACTGTAATCCTGGCCCCAGTGTCTCTAATGGCAGGGGTCTCCTGACCATTTACAAGTACACTGTCCTTGTAATATTCTTTGGTGTTATCTGGAATTGAATTATAGACATCTAAATGCTGCTGTACCCTCAGACCCGGGGACACTAAAGAAACACTGGCAGATACTCCGATGGGGTCCTCAGCCAGTAATCGAAAGTTTCCACTTGCCATTTGTCCTTCTCCCTCTTGACAAAAAGGCTAAGGATACAGTGTGGACCCCTGAAGGTTTACCCTTGCATCTGGGATCGCTTTTCACATGGTCAGTAGACCCACAAACATAACAATTTCCAAATGCTTTGACAAATGGGGGCTTCTGCTGACCAAACTCAGGTTTGGCACCCAAGGTTTCACTAACCTGATTTGGTTTCTTTTGTGGCTTACCCTTTTTCTGTTTGGGGCCCTCTTTTAGATAGGAGGTATTAGAATTCTCTTTGCCATCTTTCTTTTGCTGCTTCCCATCATCCTTCTTCTGATTTGCCCCAGAATCATTGTGAGTAGCCCTGTTGGCAACCCACAAGTCAGCAGCCTTTGCTAAATTCTTTGGATCAATTTCCTTAGACTTAGCCAAGTGCTGTCTCAGCTCAGGTGGCAGGCATCAAAAATAGATTCTAACAAAAATAGATTTCTCATTCCTTCAAAAGTGTTAACTTTGTAACCCTTTACCCAACCATCTAAGTTCTTCAAACATTCACACACCCAGGTAGACCAAGGGGTACCATCATGCTTTTTGAGGGTTCTAAACCTCTTAAGGTACTGGGAAGGAGTTTTCCCAAATCTAGCAATCAAAGCTAGTTTCACATTTTAATACTCCAATCTTTCAAGTTACCCCACCTCCATTACAGCATCAGTTGCAACCTGGGTGAGCCTAGACAAAAGCCAAAGAATCAACTGATTCCGTTAGAAACCCTGAATCCCATAGTTATACCAAAAGCAGCCAATCAATCCAAAATATCAAGTCTCACCTCATACATACTCACAGCTTCTTTAGGCATGCAAGGTCTCTTAGGACTGTAAGACCTAGAAGACTCTGGGATATAACCATTTTCAAGAGACAATTTATTCATTTCAAGAGCATGATGCATTTCCATTTCTCAAAGTCTGATTTCTTGATGTTTACTTTCAGTTTGCATTTGGATTCTTTTGAAGTCTAACTCTAGTCTCATTTTTTTAAGAGAGACACATTCTGGACTCAGTACTGGACCTGGTAGGGTCCCTGTGGCTATAGGTTGAAGGCCTATAGCAGGTAGAGGTGCAGTGGGGCTCACATCCTGAGACTCCTCGGACTCGTCTAGCTCCTCAATAAAATTAGAGTTGGACTCTGAATCATTATCATCCTCATCAACACTATCCACATTTGATGAGGGGCTGGGGTTTATAACTCTACCTCCCAGGCTTTGATGATTTGACAATTTCTCAATCAATTCATTTTTCTTGCCTTTAACAGAGAGAGACCTGACCTTATACATATCTTTCAGTTGATCTACTGTTAAAATGATCAGGGCTTCCTGTTTGAAGTTATCCATATGTGGCTTTATAAAACAATTGCTTTTCTAGTGGTGCTTAGCCTTGTGAAGGTTATTTGAACAAAAGCAAGAGCAGCACTCTCAATGTAACAACTATACTATATCCTCACCGCTTTCCACCAGTGTTAGCAGAATTGCATTCAGTACCCTCTGGGACCACCACATACAATTAGGACTGCAGGTGTAAGCAAAACCAGCCTTTGGTATAAGTCTGTACTACACAGTTTTTGGTAGCGAGCTGAGCAGCCAGGCTTATCTCAAGAGGGAATGTGAGCAGTACAAGGATGTTACACAGAGGTCTTACAATCACAGTGGTTCAAGAAACTTAGACTCAAGGTGTCTTGGTAAAACTCTTATTAATTTATTACACAATCATTCAGAAAACAACCACTAGAAGGAGGCAACTTCATATTATACACAAACACACTTCACTATTGAACCAATACGTTTCTGAGTAAATTAGGCTCCCCTGAAATAGGAGCAAAATGGCATTTCGGTAACTTTAAATGGGAGTAAAAGGCACAAGTTAATAGAATAGATCACAAATATGTTCTTAGGCAGTGCAAATAGTTTCAGTTCACAAGAGGACTCAATTCAGTACAATAGGCCTAGGCCAAAGTCAATGGACTAATGTCTTGGATAGGAAAGTGCAGTTCTTGTAGTAAACGGTAAAGTCTTTGCAAAAATTTTCAGAAGTAGTTTGTATGAAAAATAATCATATCTTGGTTCACAAGCTGATTAAGCCTGCAAGTTGGGAAAGTTCCACAAACTTTCACTGTGAGAGGCAAGTTCTCTCCATCGGGTTGGCACAGTACCTTAATATGAAGAACAAGATGCAGCTGAAGACATTGGTTCCTGGCTGTTCCTGCAGATCTCACTGTTCCTGAGCCTCAGAGGTGGGGACAAGAGGGAGGACATCGAGGGAACCCTGCGACTGCACGGGATCGTCGGAAAACACTGACAAAATGGAGTCACTTCAGTTTGAGTAGCTTTAGTCAAGCACACAAGCTAGTGTCCTTCCCCCTGATTAAACCTAACCAGCTCTGAGAATGTTATCCAGGTGGCTTACGAGTTGATTGGTCCCACCAACTCAAAGGAAGAAGTCATCCTTGAAGGGGCTTCTCTGTCGAGAGGAACTTGGCAATTCGGACCTTCAGCAGGGCTTCACCGGGCAAACCAAAGGTCCAGGATTGCAGCAGCCGTCCACTTCCAGCTCTTCCTTGGTTGTTTTGTTCTAGTGGTCGACTATGCTTTCCAGTCCAAGAGACTCACCTTTTAAACAGTTTTCACCCTTTCATTCCAAACTAGCTGTCACTCACCCAGCAGGGTGGTTGTCCTTGCCGGACAGTCAGCCAGCCAATCACGTCAGAGTGCATTTGGGTCTCCTAGGAGACTAAGCACAGGGAGTTTCGGCACCTCCCTCACTTCCTGCCCACCCCAGACACTCAGGCACCAGAGGCGGTCTTCAGTCCGGAAGCCCGCCAAAGGCTTACCAACAAAGGGACCAAACCTGGTTTGACGCGCAGAGACAAACTCCAGAAGGACCTTTCCAATAAGAAACGGCGAAAAAATAAGACGGGACCTAAAGGGGCTTAAGGCACCATCTTGAAAAACATGGCTCCCGTGATTTTTAGCTACTGTTGTTCGAGGTCGGGAAAAATCATGGTAGTTCATTGTAAAACCACTGCCAACAGCCATTTCGGTAGGAAAGGGTAGCATTTGACTGTTACATGAGTATTTAGACACAGGGGATACTAGGTCACCCCTCCATTACTCTATTCTAAGATAGTGTGTGCTGGGTCTAGGAATTTGGAAAGACTAGTAAAGTCAATTTCACTTTACATTCTCTGGGCAACAGTAGTTCATCCCAAAGAAGGTATTTAAACCTTTTGGAAGTCTAACATACATCCTTGTGTCACTGCACTGAGGGTGCTGTGTAACACGCATGCAACGATGATGCCTATGGAGTTATCTAAAACTCCATAATCAAAGAACACAAGAGTAAAACACACATCAAAATACATGAAAGAATGGGAAAACAGGATCACAGTCTTTCCAGGTAAACAAATCAAGTCCTCAAAATCCAGCAAAGTTGCTGGGGTCTCTAAGGTGAAGGGAATTAGCACATTTATGAGAATTCTCCCTTACAGACTGGAGAGCATTGTAGCTGCAGAGGAAGTTCTTTGAAGGTGGCATTTCGAATCTGGGGCAGTGTCGTGGCAAAAACAGGCTGAATCTTATTTGGCAGCAAGGAGGAACTGGTGAGTCAAGGGTGAGACGATCATTCCGAAAAGCAAAGAATTCAGTGTGAGTATAAATAGTTCAACAAACAATTAGGACCCCCTTCTGCAGGGTATTTTATTTGGCAAGGTCTCAGAATGAACGCAAAAGGCAGAACTTCTTTAATTCTTCTGGTACCAAAGGATTAACAAAGTAGCAAGAATCCAAAGTATCAGCTGGGTGTTCTTCATTCATGCAGTTGGGTTCACAATGTCATATTCTTGCAATCCCATGATCTTGCTACTAATTCAACTATAATCTTGCTACTAATACAACGTTAGGTAAGGGTAGGGGAGTGACTGAGAGATGAAACTGCATTTATATTATATTGCTTTCATAGCCAAAGAGTGCCAGTTACGATGTCTCTGGTTACAGGGAAATCACTTACATTTGAATTGTTATGCTGAACCAATGTAAAATGCGTACTGATGCAGGGTGTGTGATCTTATATTCTCATATGTGCCCAATGTAAGATGGTTATTGATGCAGAGTGTATTTTTCTGGTTGATAAAACTGAATATCTAAAGTGCCTAACTGTGAAAGGGTGGAGTGGTCATTATTGTGTCTAATCTGGGTTGGGTTGCACCCAGAAATAAGTGTGCATCTAGAATTAAATGCACGGTACACATTCTGTAAATGTCTAGCTATGATCCTGTGGTATAAAACTGTGGCAGAAAGAGAAATTTCAGGATGGCTCCTACAGTACTTGGGTCATTTGGTGAAGAATGGCAGTGCATTTCTGGTTTTCAATGTCAGAATATGGGGTGTGATTCTGAGAAAGTGAATATGCCTCTTGCAAGCTTCTGGTTATCAACAACAATGTCAGTGAGAAGAGCTACTTAGCAAAAACAAGTAATATACACTAAAAGTGCCAAATACAAAGGTATGGTACCATGCATTGGATAGGGTTGCACCAAATTTTGGTTTCTAACAAAGTCGGGGGTAAAGAGGAGTGGCACATATTCTTTCCCAGATTGTGTGCAAGTCCACAAAACTAAACATCAAGCCATCCAGAACCAATGAGCGGGATTTCAAAGGATTCACCCAATAATACATGTTTTAGAAAAATTGATCAAAATAGTCCCTTTTTCACTCAACCTTAGGCGAATTTGAATTTTTTTTATAGACATTTTGTAAAGCACGTGTGTAGATTTACACTCGCTCACTATTGAAGATGCCGGTACCATTTCCCTCTAGTTCGCTCTAGACGACTCTTCTTGCTAGAGTACCTGAGCACTCAAGGTACTGGCTGCTGCATCCTGCAGAAGTAGCAGAGTTCTTTCAAAACAACCACATGAATACTTTGGCCACAGGCATGACGCCCACGTGTGGAAATTGGAAACAGAAAGCACGGCCACCAATAAGAGGCATGGAACTCAAATAGAGAGCCCTATCATGTGTTGGACTGAATGGGATATGACTCAACCTTGGATGTCCTCGTGACATCCTATTACCCTGGCTTTGGAAGTGTCAAGTTGCAGCTTCAGTGGTGTTGTAGGGCCACTGTCCATCAGGCATAAGGTTGTGCTCCTTCCATTGTGCTCCCGTTCAGGTTGACTGATGGGGCACACTCCGCATGGCGGCAATGGTTGTCCATCAGTAATGGGATAGTTCCCCCATCAGCGAATATAGATGGGCAACCAGTGTTATTTGGTGGCGACTGAACCAAAATTTTGATATCTGTCTTGTTCCAATATCTTGTCAAAGTCGGATGACCATGAGTGCTGGTGTAAGATCTTAAACAAATACATATTTTTACTTCAGTATTTGGAAATGTGCCAATGTATCACAAAGTCGTTCTTTCTGGTGATTTACTATTTACTGAGCTTGCTAAAGGTGCGCTCATACAAATAAAACAATAAGATGAACAAAGGAAACATGGCAACAAATCATAAAGGCCCATTCGTTTTACGGTGTATATATTTTCACGTTTATCAGATGAGTTATAAAGAGAAACATGTTTTTAGTCTTGGCTATTAGATTACACTAAAAGGCCACCTAAAAGCCAACACTATTGCATAGGAGTAGAGCGAGGAGGGAGATGGGTTGTGAGGAGGGACATGTGGCATGTGGGTGTTGTTTGGCTATTTGCTCATCCATTGAATGCCCATGGCCAAGCATATCTCAACGGCCATTCCCACTCACTATTGCTCCTTCCCATCTGAAACACATCCTTCTGAGATTCTTTGAGACAGCTTTATCAAACAGTAACATCAAATGTTACACCCAAACTGCCTTGCAATGTTATTTCAAAGCAGTTTTCTGAGACTTACTGACCTACCTAGAGCTTTACATATGGTACAGGGGTAACAAAATTGTCTTAACCAAGTCAGCCTACAGCCGCTTCATTTATAAGCAGTATATGGGCTCGCATTAAAGTCCTGCTAAAAACAAGCATTGTCAAAGCCAACAGTTTTGGTTTGTGTATAGAAAGCATGTAGGCGTTTGCCATGTAGGCTATCATGTGCCAGGTAGTCATACCATTTTGAAGCTATCACCATCGAAATGCCAGGTAGTAGTACCATTATGACAGAACTTGGCAGATAGCTTTCTCATGTCTGCGCAAAAGCCTACAATTTTGGCTTTGCAATGCTTTTTTGCTCTAGTTGTTACTTTTGTGTTTGGCGTTGAGTAGCTGTTGAAGTATTGTCACATAACCTCACACAGAAAAAATGTACGTTAACCTTTGTTTATGCGTGCATGTATGTGTGTGTGTGTTGGTAGGCATGTATGCATGCATTTCTATTAGTCAATTTAATATAGCATGCTACATGCCCTCAAAGACCAAGTCAAACATAAGCAAAAATGTGCATTAGGATTCATGTATATGGCAAGACACACAGTGACACTTTATTTGCAAAGGTCTTTGGCTGTCTTTAAATCCCTTGGAGTGGATCCACTTTTCTTCTTTTGGAAAATAGAGTCGAGTACACAATTCGATGGTTACACGAGGAGTTCTTGGAGTGATGCAGGATCTAGAAGTACAAGGGATGCTGCAGTCCTCCTGCCTTGCATGTGGAGTGAGGTCGACCACAGTAACAGCTCCGTGTTATACGCCTGTCAACACCTCCAGTGCTGACAGAGTTCCTTACTGGCCAGTCCACAGAGAGTAAGCACATCTGTGATAGTTCAGCTCCGACTAATTCAGAATGTGCGTTCTTTTGGATACGATCACTACAGTGTGGGGCTACATATGCACCTCTTGGTTGTGTTCATGGTTAAGTGTGTGTGTGTGTGTGTGATAACCATTTGATGTAAACACGGTGTGGGTGAGTATTTTTTTTTTTAAAAAAAACGGAGCATCTGCAGACCTGCCAGAGGATTGTTACAAGTACAACTATATTTGTCAAAAGAGGATACCATAGTATGAATAGCACAAAATCCATAGGACACAAATAAACAAGTTTACAAATGCGTCTTCTATGCACCCAGGCAATAGGCCCAGGTACTTAATCATAACACCATTGGCTGCAGACTGTATAGTTGGCTGAACATGCTGCGGCCCTCGTCAAAGACCCCCTGTTCTTTCTTAAATGGTTGTGCATCATCAGTGTTAACTAAATGGTTGTGCATCATCAGTGTTGGCTGTGAGGCGGTGCTGCAAGTGCTGCTTTTGTGCTGAAACATTTGGCATAGGTAGAGACACAGGAGGGAGATGGGATCCGCGGAGGGTCAACCAGGCTGTCGGCATTGTTTGTCATTTAACCTTCCCATGGCCTTGCTAGTCCCTATGCCCTTTGCCACCCACTAACCGTACCTTCCTGGCAAAAACACCCTGCTGACATGCGATGCCTTTGAGCTAGCTTTGCGGTTTTAAGGGGGTGTCAATGCTATGTCTAATATGTTTTCTAACAGGTAATTGCTTAATTGCAGATGTAAACCATATCCTGTTTAAAGAAAATGGTGTAATCAGTTGAACTCATAAAACATATGCACATCCTTGCAAGTTTCCTTGTGCTCAATTCCTATTGAATACCAACAATGTCAATGCCAACTGGTCTGGCACTTGTATTTACAGCTGCCAGGCCCTCCAATAGCATGCCCATGTACTGGCATAGTTTGGCCCCCTGTTGCTACATCATGGCCACCTGCTGCAATAATGACTGTGCATACAAAATGCCTACACCATTCTTACACAAAGGCCAACCCGTTGTCTTTGCCAATGATTGTTTTACCCTAGCTCCAACTTTGAGTGAACCATTTAGCATTAAGATAAAGTGCACTGCACGTAGTCACAATACCCTTCTATGTGTATTGCTTCCTTCCACAAGATGGCTGAGAGGCTTAATCATAGCGTACAGGTTGGATCCACTCAACCAATCAAGGGCAGCAGCACGTGCACTAAACAGCAGCAAAGAGCCCTTGCCGCGTGGTTCCTCATATGAGGGATTGGCACGCGCATTTGTTTGGAATTAAACCTTGCTCCACTGGATTTTTTCCTCATCAAGGTAGAATCTTCACTATGGCTTAACTGTTCACTTTTACCAAAGCCTTGCCTCGCGCGAAACACTAAGGAGCTCGCACATCTGTTGAGTAAAGAACACCAAAACACATGTTCTGACATCCGCAGTAGCAGGTGTGCGGAAGGTAAGTTAAGTGTAGCTGACTTGAAATAACTCACTTTAAACCGAGCAGATGCAATAGAGCTTACATTTCCTGATGTTCAAACCCTGGTTTACTTAATGTTCTAGCAAATTCTTTTAAGTGTCAATGCAAAAACCTGCAGAAAAGTAAGCTGTTTTGCAAAGCACACCACAGGCCATCCGGTGGTTTACCGTGTTGTAAAATGCGTGCAACGTTTAGAAACATGTTTTGTTCCCAGAAATGGTATGTACCAGTTTGACGTTAACTGTGAATAATCAAAACAAAAAAAAAAGTTATACCCTGCAGTCTTGCATAGCATGTAAAATATATATATATATATATATATATATCGGTCTGAATTCACAAAGAACCTGACATTTCCGGAATGTTATAAGCTTTTTGAGATGCCCATTTCTGTGACGCTTGGAGGCATCTTATTCACTAATGCGACCTAAGTTTGTAGTGGGGGGAATTTTCAATGGGGGAGTTGGGTGGGATATGGAATGGTAATGGTGAGTGGGACAGCAAGAGGGCAGTCATTGGGCTAAAAGCAAAGGGGGTAAGGCACTAGGTTTGGCACTGTTTGGGAGTGTGGTGGGGTTTGCGACGGAATGCATATAAGAGGGTGGAACGAACTTCATTTTTTCATTTTACTTTTTAAGAACATGTGATTAATTCTGTTTTTTTAAAGGTAGGCCTGCTAATCAGTCCCCTCTATTATAATGTTCAACTCCAAAATAATATTGCAGACATGTACCCTTGCTATGACCAGTCTCTTGACATCTCTAAAAACTTCTCAGCAGTGACAGAAGGGTGAGTTCAAGGGTCATATGTGCATTCCTGACAGCTCTTGGAACACAACAGGCAGAAGACACTGTTTAATCAACTGCACCTCTAATTCAAAATATAACAACAGTGTACCTTAGTTAGCCTGCTGGCACATTCAACTGTAAATATAAGCTGTGTCTGGTTATGGCATGCGGCTGTGGGGGTCACAGAATTATGCAGCCAAAGCCGGTGTATAGCATATTAATGCCAGCTTGGTGAGCCATGCTTCGAACATGATAGGCTGATGTGTATTAACCGCCTAGCCAGAATTTCTCCACAACAGCCATGTGTGACAACGTCCAGGAAGAAACTTCTTTGATCCTCTGAGGAAGGCTAACACCTTTCTCCCAGGGCACAGGAACCATCTGCGGTAGGTTCCCTGGCGACTGCACTGACATAACAAAGACATTCAGACACCAGGGTACTGATCTGTAGTACTTATGAAGTCAGCAGACATGGGAAGGGGAAACAGTTAGAAAAGCCAGAGGAGGGGGTAGGCCAGGAGAGGCGTTCAACATCTTGGTTTCTGCTATGGCTCTCTATACATCTTGACCCCCTCCACTTCCTGCAAATAAAGTACTTCACTTATGATGTCATAAGGCAAAATACCCTTGTTACAGCAGGCTGGATTGGACTATTTTCAAAAGACTTTCTTTCGATCAATCCACTGTTGCCTTTTGCCTGTAAAAGGACAGGAGATCCTGTCCTTAGATGGAACATCTTTGGACTATAAGACAAGAAGGTTTTACCTGGAACTCTGTTGGGGATGCAGTTTATTACAAAGCTCTCTGCCATACAGATGAAGACAGAAGGCTCCAAGGAACAGTAAAGATCTTCTCCCTTTCCACCTTAGGGCATTTTTGGTGTGAAAGTGCTGTGGACCAGACCTCTCTGCTGACTGTGCGCTGGAGATGGGATTCTGCTCACTGGAGGTGATGGATCCCCTGTGGGTGCCAAACAAGCTTGCTGTAGTGGATGTGCAGAAACAAATGACTCACCTTGTTCTTTTGAGACACTAGACTCGGCTGCCCAGCAACCCAGAAGTCAAGAAACAGCCCTGAGCCCAGGTCCCTTCTCGATCTGCTTGTGAGCTACTCAACCCAGACACCTCCTGCCTGTCCCAATCTTTTTAATGCCAAATGACATTGCTGTTTGGGCCATACCACATGAGTCGACGAGTTCATGAGCCCAATGACCATACACCACCTTATGATGCTCCTAGATGCCTGGTTCATTGTTGCTGAGACCCAAGTAAAAAAACTGTTGCAATGTGAGTTAGTTGTGTTCTGTATCACAGGCCAGGAATGCATGTTGATAGAATGTTGGTGCATGTATGATAGACAGGTCAGGAGAATGTTGAGCGAGTGTTCTGTGTGAGTGTTCTATGAATGTCAGTCGGGGGCCTGAGCTGGTTGTGAGAGGATGCCCGATGGGTCTGTCCCTTATCTGTCTTTTGATGTCTACCTGTCATGTACAACTACGCTTGTGGGTTATGTGTGCATGCACGTGAGTGTGATTACATTCTGGCGTATGTGGCATGGGTGGAGGATGAATGAATATGGTTCGCTTCTGAGTTGTCATATTGAGTGTGACATGACACCACCATTGTGAGAAATATGCTTGCACATTTTGTTTGCTGCCTCATTCCATTCATCCCAATTGTGTACATTGAGTGTTGTTAGTGCATGCAGAGATAGGTCGTTCTGTGAGGGCAGTGTGATTGGTGATGCTTGGTGACGGTTGCATTGCACAGCTATCATGAAGTGATGATTGACTGTTTGGTGAGTACCTTGGTGGTTGATACTCTTGTGGGACTGTCTGACTGGGTAATGTTCGGGAGCTCATTGCGATTGTTTTGTGTCTGGAACGTGAGGGTGGAAGTTGGTGGATTATGTACCCCTTCTGTGTTTGCTGTTCCTGATATGGGTAACATCACCATCCCTGAGTGTTAGTTTGTTGGATTTTGGCAGTAGTGTCCCGCTTTGGCTATGCTTCAATGTTTTGTGTTGCATCTGGGTTTGGTGTTCGGCAATATGAGATCCTTTCCCCATCTGCTTTCGCACCTCCTGGTGTGTAGTTGGCTCCTTGCGTGTTACCCTCGAGGTATTTTTGCCAGAGTGTGGCAGACTATGTATTTGGCTGGAAGGTTTGAATTAATCATAACCACAGGCAACGCTCTGGGCAACTCTCCAGACCATCGTTTCTCAGCCTGCCAAGCCATTACAGAAGGGGAAAAACCATATCCAAATCAGGCTTGGCCCCACCCCAAAGGGGGCAGTCCAGCCTGAACTGCTAGGTCACATCCCTTCTGCACGAGACCACAAGCATCCCCCAGACATGTTTCAGCCTTGTTGGGCATCATCAGTGAGGAGTAGCTTGGGTCTCTAGGCCCGGCAGACTCGGGACCCACCTCTGGGCATACCCGTCCCACTCAGGGTGACTTTAGCAAAACAGAAAGGTGATGGCTGGAAGGTTTTCAATTAATCATAACCACGGGCAAAGCTCTGGGCAACCCTCCAGACCATCGTTTTTCAGCCTGCCAAGCCATTACAGAAGGGGAAAAACCATATGCAAATCAGGCTTGGTCCTACCCCAAAAAGGGCAGTCCAGCCCGAACTGCTAGGTCACATCCCTTCTGCACGAGACCACAAGCATCCCCCAGACATGTTTCAGCCTTGTTGGGCGTCATCAGTGAGGAGTAGCTTGGGTCTCTAGGCCCGGCAGACTCGGGATCCATGTCTGGGCATACCCTTCCCACTCGGGGTGACTTTAGCAAAACAGAAAGGTGATGGCTGGAAGGTTTTGAATTAATCATAACCATGGCCGAAACATGTCTGGGGTAGCTTGTGTTTCCGTGCAGAGGGGACCTGGCCTAGCAGTTCGGGCTGAGCTGCTACCATTGGTGGCAGTACCAGACTGATTTGCACATGGCTGGACCCCTTTTGCAATGGCGCAGACGGGCTAA
The DNA here is from genome assembly GCF_040938575.1 of Ambystoma mexicanum. Classification (NCBI taxonomy): domain Eukaryota; kingdom Metazoa; phylum Chordata; class Amphibia; order Caudata; family Ambystomatidae; genus Ambystoma; species Ambystoma mexicanum. The sequence goes on along the minus strand of NC_090937.1, from coordinate 161,622,965 downwards.
AAAACGGTGGTGTGGAAGGTTGCCCAGAGCAACGACAGTGGTACAGTTCATTTGAAACCTTCCACCCATCACCTTTGTGGTCACTATGTATTTGGGGGTGGCAGCTCCGGATGGAAGGTTGTTGGTTGTGACATTCCCACTCCCAAGCTTCCTTTTGAACATAAATGGTCAGCTGACCCTGACAAGACATAGTAAATAAAAGACTCAAGTGAGCCAGATTCACAACGAGGTGGTAAGTTATGGAAAAGTCTTTTAAAGGGTGTACAATATTTTTGGTGCTTAACACTGTTAATTAAACACCAACTATGTTATTCAAATCCGCACAAGGACAAGAGGAAACATCTTACTGCATCAAACACTTTACTAAAGCTAACGCTTCTTCCTCTCTGAGGCTCCTCCCCTTCCTTCTGCCCCTCTCAGTCCTTTAACCCTTTCATGTCCTTCACTTTCCCTCTCAACACCTCACCCTCTTATATCTCCTATGTCTCCGTTACATCTCCTTGGTGAGTATGTAGGGCCTTCCAATGGTTTGTTTTGGCCATCCCTTTTATCAGTCTCTTCTCCGCCTTCTGCTGGTATCAGGCCACTGCTATCGAGCTCTCCTCCTTCATCCTCCATTGTTCTCACCTCATGTCCTATATCCGCGTCAGGCCTGAAATTCTTGAAAAAGGATGCATTCCTCGTGACTTCAATCTGGAAGTTGACAGACGTCAGCATCGTCCCTTTTACATCAGTTACCCGAAGGGGTATGCTGTCGTAGTTTGCGTCCGTCTTCCTCTGTGTCTGTTGCTTCACAAGTACTTCTTCTCCTTTCTCAAACTCTTTTGCCCTTGCTCCTCGAGTTTGGCCTGTTCTTTTCTTTGTGGCCTCTTTTGCCTTTGCATCTCTGTCTTTTACCTCGTCCTCCAGAAGGTCCTGTTCTTCCGAGCATCTTGGGGACCCTTAGATCCCTGGAGGAAGGTGTGTTCTGGCCTGGTACGCTTTCATGAAGTCACCAGGCAGTACTCCTGTCACTAAATGTGGTGTGTTCCCTTGATGATGTAGCATGCAGCATAGGGCTTGTTGGATTGACATTCCTTCGATGGTGGCCTTTTGGATGGTCCTTTTGATTGAAGACATGAATCTATCTGCCATCTGGTTGGCTTGTGGCCACGGCAGTGTTATTATCTTGTGGTGTAACCCCATGTGTTTCGTGAACCTGTAAAAGTCCTGTCTGTTGAATAGCGGTCAATTGTCTGCCTTAACTGTATAAGGGATTCCCCACTCGCTAAGACTTAATCTATGACCCCAGCGATTTGGGCAAATGACGTGCACAGAGTGTGCTTGATGATGGGAAACCTAAAGAACTCATCCACTATTATTAATAGGTAGTTCTAGGTCTCGAGTGGCCCGTTAAAGTCCATTGCGACTCCTTGCCACATCCTCTCGGATATCTGTGTTGGTTGCATCGGGAGTGGCGGGTCATTTCTCGTCACACACTGACACAGTAGGCAGCTCCTTACTACTTCCTCCACAATTTTGTCCATGAGCAGAAACCATGCCAACTGTTGGAGTAGGCTCTTTGTTGCTTCCACTTGCCTGTGACTCTCATGTGCTACTTTCACCAACACCCTCCGGAGGGAACATGGGATGACAATGCAGTAGCCTTTCAGCAGTATTCCCTGTTCCGATACTGTCAGTTCTGAACTAATCTTTGCCATGCATTCCAACTCCGGTCTGTTCACCCATTCCTGATGACACAACAGTCTTTTAGGGCCTCATTACACGGTAGGTGGTAAACCATGGCGCTATTAGCGCCATGGTTCATGCCGGCAATTTACCGGTACCGCCTTGGAGGAAAGGGGAATTACCGTCCTATTCCAAGGTTGGGAAGGCGGTAATTCCTCCTTCCTCCATTGCCCTTCCCCATTCCCATTTTTGCCCAATAGGGCATAATGGAAATGGGGAAGGTGCTAATTATGGTACCGCAAATTGCGGTACCATAATTAGCACCCTGGTCCCTTTGCGAGTTCGTTTTTTAACGCCTGCTAAAAGCAGGCGTTAATGTACCAACCCGCAAAGGGACCTCGTAGTAAGGCGGTAAGGGTTTACCGGTACCGGTAAAATACCGGTACCGGTAAACCCTTACCGCCTACCGTGTAATGAGGCCCTTAGTCTTTTATAGTCTCTCCATTTTTTGGAGGTGGTGAGTTCCATGGCCCAGCTGGTGGATGGGTCAGCCTGCGTTGCTCTGGCCATGTCCTTGGTGGTGATGGTGGGTGGCAGGGCGTGTTTTGTCACATAACACAGATATTCTGCGTCACCTTCCCTCAGAGGCAGGGTTTCAGTCGCCGGGTGTCTCAACATGTAATAAGCCAGGATGCTGTCTCCCGCGGGTCTGTGCATAATAGTGCACTTGGAGCCAGATGCCCCATCTCTCGATCCTGGGTGGCATTTTGGTCCTTGGGTTACAGAACAGTGATAGCAGAGCCTAATGGTCCATTACAAGATTGAATCTCTTCCCGATCACGATATGGTGGAAGTATTTGCAGGCTCACTCTGGGGCCAGGCTCTCTTTCTCTGCCTGGGACTATGCGCTCTCTGTCGGGGATAAGGATCTACTTGTGAACACTGCAACACAGCTTGCTGGGTCATACAGTCTTTCTCGCTGTGTCAGGATGGACCCTTGGCCAACTGGGCTGGTGTCAACCACTAGCTCCGTTTGCCACAGGGGGTTGAAGTATGACCGGTGAGTGGCACTTGCTAACTCCAACTTCATCGTGTCAAATGCCGTCTGGCAGTCGTGGGACCATCAGAATGGTTCATCTTTTCTCAACAGCTGCCTCAGCAGTTCGGTGGTGACAGCGTACCTCAGCTGGTATCGGGCACAGTACCCAGCCATCCCTAGAAAGGATCTGACTTCCCCCATGTGGGAGGATTCTGGCAGCTTATTAATGGCACATATTTGTCCGGGTCAGGTTGCATCCCTTTTCCAGAGAAAATGTGGCAATAGAATCTCAGTTTGGCTTGCTGATATTGCATTTTTTAAAGTTTAGGGTGAGCCCTGCTTCTTTCAGGATGGTGCACACATCTATGAGCACCTGGTCATGTTCCTCCTGGGTGGTTCCATACACCAGGATGTCGTCTGAGTAGTTAAATGCTAGCTTGACTGGGAGGAGCAGGTGTCTGATGGTTTCCTGGAAGATCCCCTGGGCCGACGAAATTCCGAAGTTCTGTCGCTTGCATGGAAAAAGACCATCATGAGTGGCGAACGTTGTTATCCTTCAGGAGTTGGAGTGTAGTTCCAGATGGTGGTACTCCTGGTTGAGGTCTAGCTCTGAAAATATTGTGTCACAGTTCAGGTTCACAATCATGTCCTCTATTTTCGGTCCTGGGTGCAGTTCTCTTTCAATGGTGGTATTTGGCAGCCTCATGTTGATGAAGTGCCGAAGTCTGTTTCTGTCTTGGGTACAATGACTAGGGGCGAGATCCACGACGTGAGCCCTGTCGCATGTTCTATGATGTCATTGTCTGATAGTTGTTTCAGCTCCCATGTATGGCCTCCTGCAGGTGGAACCCTACCCGCCCTGGATGTTGCAGAACTGGCTTGACCTGCTCATCGATGTTTAGGCGTATGAGTGTGTCTTTCAGTCTTCCTAGCCCCTGAAAGAGTTCAGGAAATGATTCCTTGAGCATCTCCTTGTTGACATGTGAGCCATTCAGGTGTCGTATGGATTAATTGCCATATTGATCCCTGCTGCATACCACTACGTCACCATCCTGGAATTGTATATCTATCAGGCCGAGTCCTTTTGCTGTGCGGTAGCTGAGTAGGCATTTTCCTTGCACCAGGCTCCTTAGCACATGGATTATGGTGTCTATCTTCTTTCCTCTGAACGAGAATGTCTTTCGTCCTTGCCCCAATGATGAGAGTTAGACACTGGCCCCCCATTGAAATATTCTTGCCTTTGACAGTGACAGCTTATGAGAATTCCCTGGCAGGAAGAATTCTTTCTCTCCCACAATATTGACGCTGGTACCCGTGTCTATGAGCAATTGGTTCGTGACCGTCTCCATTGTCACAAACAATTTAGGTGCATCACTAATGTCTTGTTCCCCGTGTATGAGATTAACAAATTCATCGGGTAATTCTGGTTCTTGCCCATACAGGAGTTCATCCCAGTTAGCATATGGGTCACCTGGGTAGCTATACTAGTTGGTGTAGTAGTCTGACTGCGACAGCTGATCATGTGTGGGTATGTGCCCATAGTCGATGCTTTGTTCCATTGCTCCCACCATCCTTCTTGGCTATTGCGGGTAGAACTGTGATTGTCTCCACTGTGCCATCGGCAGGCCTGGTCTGTATGGTTGCCTCCAGTTATTTGATTCTGCTTGGGGCTAGCGGGTTGGTGGGAATGGTCTCCCTTCCCGACTGACAGCTTGGTAATGTCCTTCCCTGCCACATCTGGAGCGCTGTTGTTTCATTGCTGGGTCGGGGCCTGCATGAGGGAAGATCTAGCCACATTGATAGCATAGCCTCTTCTGACGTGGTCCTGGTCTCATCCGTGGATATCCCTCCCTCTGTGATCCTCTTGAGAAGGCTTGGTGGTCTGGGGTGGTCCTTTCTGTTTCTTGGACACTGGTAATGTTTGCCACTGCATCATCTCTCTCTGGTTTCTTCTTAGGAGTCTTGATGGCGGACGATTCGATCTTCACCCTCTCATGTACTCTCGCCATTTCAATTACTTTGTTGATCGTCAAGGGTTTCTTTAGGAGCTGTTTCCTCAGCACTGACGATGTGCATGCCTCGATGATGCAAAGCCAGATCGCTTCGTCTTCTGAAAATGTGGAGAATTCATAGTGTACGAACTGAGGCAGAGTCGTGTGATGAACTCCTCCACTGTCTCTTGGGAGGTCTGTTGGCACTTGTCATATATGTATTGTTTGTCCCTATTAGGCTGTATCACGAGTTTCTTGTTCAGGGATAATACCAGGGCATCATAGGTGTCTCACTCTTCTGCTGGGATGGTCTTGATGATGATATTGACTTCCGTCCCTGCCAGATTTATGAAGATGTCCTCCAATACTTCTGACTTCTCCTCTACTGCAGCTGTGATGAATCTGACAAAGTCCTCGACCCAGACAGTCCATCTGGGGCCTCTGTGAGGCTGCGGCTGGAGGCTGAAAGGGCTGGGCTTTCTCAGGAATGCTATGCTGCTGGTGGACTGCTGCACCACTTGGTCCGCTATGATGGTTGGTGCGCAGGGCTTCCGATGTCACTAGTTTGCTCTGGTCTATGCCTGTTGTTTTTGATACACTGGGTCTTGTGCCTCTCTTGCGTTGTGTCGGGCTCTAATTCTCCTGTGGTGCCCTAGTGTGCTCATGACATGCGATGAGCGTGGACACCCTTAGCAGCCTGGCATGTCGTGGTGTGCCACCTCCTTCAATGTGTAGACCTTTATGGTGCTTGTTTGGTCTGATTGTCCTAGTAGTGCTTCTCTATGGGTGCCTTCTTGCTAGATGGTGTGGGCAGGCATGTGGACAGGGCCCTCCCCAGACTGCACTTTGATCCTCAGTGGGGACCTTGTGCTTTAAGCAGGCGTGTGTATGGGGCCTCCTCTCAGGCCTTACCGGTCTCACTGGCACTTCCTGCGGGGATGTGCACGGTCTGGGGGTAAGCCTCTCCAGCCCTGAGGGCGGGCTCCCTAACGTGTGCTTCTCTTGGTGCAAGGATGTCGGCACAGTCTTCCTCTTTGCCGCAGGCAGGTCCTGCAAGGTCCCTTCTCCTGCCAAGCATGCTGCCATGCTTCCAGCAAGGAACGGTGCTGATGCCAGACAAGGATGCCTGGATGGTAGCCGGTGGACTCTGGCACAGTCTGCGGAAGGACGGCTGCTGTGCACGCTGGCTGAATGACTCTGGATGGGTGTTTAGCCTCGTTGCCAGTTGTTAATTAAACTATTACAAAAAGCTAGGGATGCCTCTGAGGGCGAGCGTGGAAATGGGGCAAAATGCAATCTTAAACAAAGAAAAAAGGGCCCACGCTCATGACAACACAAAGTGTTGTCATCATTTATACTTGTTTTGCAATATATTCTTATGTGCACAGAGGTCACAGAGTAGCTTTGAGTAAACAGATGGTTTAATACAAGGAATAAACAAGGTAATTTTTCTTTTTTCCTTTTTCTTTTTTCAACACATAAAAGTAAATGCCCGATTGAACGGGGTTACTGAAGCCCAATGGCTTAATCATTTCTCACTCCTATATGCTGATAAGAACTTTGACAGCTATAAGTATGACAATCAATCCATAGTTGGGTGGCAGCTGGATTGCTCGGAGGAGATAATAATAGATTTTATAAGAAAATCTTCATCCTCCCGTGTGGTAGGACCAGACGGGCTGAGTAATTTTATGTTTAAACAAAATCCAATAAAGTGGGCTACCAACAACATATACCAATTAATTTTGAAATTTAGACAAATACCAACTTCATGGAAGTCTTCACTAGTAGTTCCGATTTTCAAAAAAGGGAAACGTACTGAGCCATCAAGTTATCGACCAATCGCCTTGCTTGATACCCCGGGCAAGATTTTCTCAAGACTAGTCTTGAGGGATTTTGCAGAGTGGACCCAGGCGTGCAAGCAATGCTATCCGAACCAAACCGGTTTTGTTCCTGGTTTGGGAACAGCAGTGAACCTTCTAACCCTAAATGAACTTAAATCTCAAGCACAAATGTTCAAACAACCGATGTACTTGACTTTTGTCGATTTACATTCGGCCTTTGACTCAGTGTCACGAGTCAAATTAATGAGAAAATTGCTGGATGCAGAGTGTCCATCTTCCCTATGTGATATTATGTATGCTTTACACTCCACTACTCCCATAAAGGTTAGACTATCAATGGTAGGTCTTCTATCTGTGGCAATATCCACATCAAGAGGGTTGACACAAGGGTGCATCCTTGCTTCGGCCCCCTTCAATTTCTTTATACAGGACGTAGTGGAGGCTTTTCAGCAAGTGTGTTCAGATTCCCCTAAAATGAATGCAGTTACGATCAGGGTTTTGTGGTATGCTGATGACCTTGACCTAATTTCAAAGACACCGATAGTTCTGCAACATCTTTTGACTGCCCTTGCTACATATCTAGATGACAATGAACTAGTCATCAATATGAAAAAAAACAGATAGTTTTATATGCACCAAGGGTAACCAACAGAGCCAAGATGGATTGGAGAATCAATGATGTAAGCCTAGACATTGTACCAATGTATCTTTATCTAGGTGTATTATTTGATGGAATGTTGCAAATGGACTCACATTTGAAAATGCATGCACATAGGTTAACCTCAGCCATATCGCAAACACGGTTGCTTTTATACAAATACGGTAAATTCTCAATTAAACCTGCTATTTTGTATTGGCGACAAAAGGTCATGCCAAACATTCTCTATGGATTAGAAACCAAAAACATAATTACAGCTGATTTTCTCAATAAACTAGAATTGAAATTTTGGAGGGGTGTCCTCCACCTACCGTTATGTGTTCCGGGACCATGGATGCGGTAGGAGTTGGGATTGTCATCATTGGTGGTAGAATACCAATGGCGACTATGTGCTCTACTTTGTAAATGTCTAATCTTTACACAAACTGATACTATTCTAGCAACTCTGTCTTCGTATGTGTTGTCATCATCTCGTGCCTTTGTTCAAACCTGGTCAACAGCGATTCTAAAAATGTTGGCAGGTGCTGACGTAACTATTGACATTCTTATTACCAATCCGGACCGCGCTAAGGACAAGATTTATCGGCTAGACTGGATTGATACAAGAAGGTTATGTCTTGCTTATAAGGACTTTCACACAACTGCTTTTGAACATAAATATCTCAAAGAAATGTACTTGTGCAGAGCTCTGTCACCACAATTGAGAACAATGATTTTACGTTTACTTTTTAATTTGATTTTAACACGAGATGTATTGACAAGAAGGAAACTCATTGATGGTAAAGATAATTATTGTTGATATTGCCTTGACACATCCATCAGGGAAACTTTAAGGCACATAATGGTGGACTGCCCGGCCCTTATGAATCAGAGAGAGAAGTTTTTCTGGAAACATATGACTTATTTTGGTCAGATGTTACCAGAAAATAGGTGGCCAGATATTCTGTCAACTAAAGTCATGAGTATTCGGATTGCAACTTTTAATTTTATGAATGCTTTGGACCTATGTTTTTCAGGTGATGCGAAGATGGTGTAAAGACTTTTTGAATTGAATTGTCCACATGAGACTGCTATGTATTGAAATTCTAACATTGATCGATATTAGTATAAGCATCATTGATCTGTGACAATTATGTATTGAAACTTGTTCTTCATATGAGCTGATAATTGTTATATGTAACAAAAAAGGTATGTTTTATATATGTAAACATGATTTTTATGGATATGTGTATTCATGATATTTTTATCTCATGTTTACCTCTATTTTTATTTCTTTTGTTTGATGATGCTTCTTGATATGGTCATGGTATGTTTATTGTATGTATGTTGTAAATTTCTTTATTTGAATGTTTTTGAAAAAGTTGAGTTTACTCAGCTAAATTCAAATAAAAAAAATAAAAAAAGAAGTAACAAATAATTTGTCTTTCTGGAATTCTATACAATAATTTGCTTGTTTGTTTGTTTTATTATTTATATTGCGCACCAGACCCAAGGGTATTAGGGCCCGAAGGCATAAAGAGGGTTGTTAAGCTTATGTTACATAGTAAACAGGATTAAGTTCAGCTGTGGTTACAATGCTGTGTGCATGAACAACAGGCAAGGCGGATAGGTATATACAATAATACAAAGAATGACTGTGAGAAACATATATATAACAAAAGCAGTGATGGTCACATATATACAATAAATGCTAGGAGGTTGCAAGTGAAGTAAGGTCAGATGTCGTGTTCCTTTAGCCAGTGAATGAGACTAGATCTAAATTGTAGGTAGGGTAGATCTTCCCTTAAGGCAGGGGGGGGTCCAGTATTGTGCTGCTTTAACGGGGAAGCTACTCCCACCGGATTTAGTACGCTTAAATCTGGGTACTAATAGAAGGTTGGAGTTGACTTTTCTTAGGGGGTGAGTGGCTGTTTGTCTAGTAAATCTGGCTGTGAGGTATTGTGGGGCTGATTGGGTAAGACATTTGTGTGTCAGAGATGCAGTTTTAAGGAGAATCTTGTCTTTCGTAGAAAGTCAATTGACAGATCTCCTAAGGTCAGATATGTGGGCATTTTTGGGAAAGCTTAGGGCAGCTCTTAAGGCATTGTTTTGAAGGGTCTGAAACTTGGATGTAATGTATTTGTTGCTGCCGATATAGAGGGCACTGCAATAGTCCAATTTGGACAGGATCAGGGCTCTCGCTAAAGTATGGCAGTTGTTGGGTGAAAGGAAAGGCTTGGCTGCTCTGATTAGGTGGCTGAGGCCATGGCATTTACTTGTTTACCAAAGGTGAGCGTGGAGTCTATGTAGAAGCTGAGGGTTTTGGCTACCTTAGCCACAGTACTGTTGTTGTTGTCAATTTTGAAGGATGAGTAGTTCAGGGCTAGTTTATTGATGTTAGATGGGGTGCCTAGAATCAGGAGTTCTGTTTTGTCATCATTCAGACATAGACCGTGAGAAGCCATCCATGCCTGGATGATGAGGTATACTCTGTTCACAAAGGCCAAATCCTTGTCATAATGTCCCGTCAACGGGATGAGGATCTGTGTATCATCGGCATAATTTGTGTAGGTGATACCTAGACCATCTAGATCATCGAAAAGGGGCTTCGTGAAGATGTTGTACAGAGTAGGAGATACGCAGGAGCCCTTGGGCACCGCAAGATATGGGTGCAGGGTCCGCGGCTGTTGAGGAGAGAAAACTCGCATTGTCCTGTTATCAAGGAAGGACTGGATCCAAGCGACTGCCTCCTGAGAGAAGTGGGCCGCGAAGTCCAAATGGTTACAAAGTATCGAGTGGTCTACCAAATCAAACACGGCTGAGAGATCAAGGAGTAGCAAGGATGCCGTCTTACCTTCTCTCTATTTGTGCCTTGAGGTCTATGAGCTCAGTCTCAGTACCGTGTTGAGATCTGAAGCCAGATTGTGAAACTCCTAGTAGGTGGTTTTGTTCCAGATGATGCTGGATTTGTAGTTATGCTATTTTATCCAAGATTTTAAGTAGGAATGGCACTGTGGTTATGGAGCGGTAGTTAGTGGGGATGGATGGGTCGAGGGTTTGTTTTTTGAGGAGGGGGAGGACACAGGAGTGTTTCAAGTTGTTAGGTATAGTGCTTGATGTGAAGGAGGCATTTAGTGATGAAAGGGGAGAGTTCACGGGCAGCATCTTTTATGATTTGAGCTGGACATGGGTCACCATGACAATTGAACGGTTTGAGGGTGAGGATAACTTTTTTGACTTCTTTGATAGATACTTTGTGAAAGTGGAAACAGGGGGTCGGTTGTGTGGGTGGAGTCGGGGTGGTCTGAGGTAGTGGTGTGGCATTCGTGCCAGGCTTGGAGACAGTAGCATTAGTGGCGGTCTTGGAGGCAATGAGAGTGTCTTTTTTATTGTTGATCTTCACCTGAAGAGTTGTTATCTTGTTGGCCATGGCATTTTGTATACTCGTACACCAATTTTTATCCTTAAGACAGGAGTCAGGGACTTGAATTGGTGATTCTACCTCTTTAAGGATGGCAAACAATTCTTTGGTATTTGATTTGGCTTGGGAGATTTGGGAGTTGTAGGATGTTTGTTTGGCTAGGGTAATTTCTTTTTTGTAGAGAGCAGCTAGTTTATGCTAGACTCATTAAAGGTTTATTTCAGGCACTCTTCAGTGGGTGACTCACTGATTTAGTCTGTTCTTAAACACTTCAAATTCACAATGCAGACAAAAACGTGCAAAAAGCATTTAGAGTAGAATAAGCATCCATTTCGGACTATGTATTTTGTTTCTCAAAGTTGCAGTTAAAGCATGTTTTTTCTGCTGTTGTCTCTGTTACGATCATCACAAGACATTCTATCTCGGTGTCTTCGGTCACTTGACAAAATCCTTGTGCCTAAAAGCTTGTGCACAGTGTAGAAATCTTTGACCATAGCACATAAAGTGGCCCTTGATTTCATTGGGGCACAATTAATGGTTTGTTGTAATGTGTCTATCATTCCTATCTCCAGAGCATGATGTTCAGGATATTTGTTTGCATGTAAGAGGTAACGAGTGGCCAGAGTACCGGATGCTGAGTAGGTTCACTGCTTTCCCTGCGCTGCTCTACATTTTTTAATACACAGTTATGAACCCTCCCAATGGTATGCATTTTGACAACCTCTGAATCCTGAAATGTAGATCCATGCAGGCGTGACAAGTGGCCAACTTTGCACCAGGCCTGCAGAAGAACAAGCCTGCTGTTAAATCTCAGTTACCAGTTAAATGGTATCCACTACAGAGTGTAATTTGCTTTAAGACTTTAGTATAGCTGGTAAGATAGCTCTAGCTGGTAAGATAGCTCAGTGGGTTGAGTGCTCGCTGCTGCGATGTATGTGCTTTGCAGGTTCAAATCCCGTCAAGGCCAATTAAGCTTTTCATCCTTCTGCGGTTGATAAATGAGTACCAACACAGGTTGAGTGACACTGTATGTATATTTGTTCTATATAAAGTGCTTCAGTGTAAGTGCTATATAATAACAAACATCATTATCATTTGGCTTTGGACGTCTGCTTGCATTCACAGTAATATGGGCCTATACGCACTGATAATAATGATAAATATGCTGATCCATTCTAGTATGAAATTTACATCACATTACAGTGATATTATAACCACATTTCTCTTAGTATACTTAGGGACAATGCTATGTGATGCCACTTCCTGTTTTGGTAAGGGGTGAAAGGTTGTGTTCCATTGCTTCCCGTGATGTCACTTCAAGGTGGGGCAGATGACATCACTTCCTGTGATCTCATCAGAGGTCACAGTTCATGTGATGGGCCTCATTCTGACTTGGGCGGTAAGGGATAACGGTCACCGGTAAGGAGACCAGTGCCGTTAAACCCTTACCGCCCAATTTCGAGGTTCCTTAGCGGGAGCCGCAAAGAACATGTGGTCTGACCACATATCCTTTACGGGTGCTAATTACGGGCCTGCTATTCGCGGGCCCGTAATGAGCACCTTCCCCATTCCCATTGAGCCCTATGGGGGCTCAAATGGGAATGGGGAATGGTTGTTTGAATGGGGACTTACCGAGTCCGCACAGGTCGGAATGTCCCGGTAAATCCCCATTGAACCAGACCGGACCCGGACCCGGTTTTAAGCGCCATGGCTACCTCCAAACTCGGAATGAGGCCCGATGTCACTTCCGCTACCCCTGGCATTGTGGGAAATGATGTCCCTGCATTTTCGCCTATTGCACTAGTGAAGACTCTCTTGAAAATATGTGACAGGACGATTAGTCCACTTAGCGAATATGGATATGATTTGGATCCAGTTCTAAAACATTTTACCACTGGGTGATCCGCTAGCTAGTTAGTGTGCTACAATAAACCTAACTCTTTATTTTTAGTTGGCCAATAATAAAAAAAATAAAAACCTCAATAGTTCAGTGGGATGATTAAATCCAGCACAGATCTGTGTGCATTACGGGGCACATATTCTAATACTGACTGGTGAGTGGAATCAGCCTTTAAACTTTCACTATCATTCATTGTTTTAATATTACCCTACTCAATGTTGCCCATTTACTCAACTTTTGGAGGCTGAAGGAATGAGTCCGGTCAATCTAACGAGTAATCTGGTGAGAGATTCTCCCAAAGAGCAAAGAGCAAACGTGCCCGCACACACACAAAAGCACAGACACACACACAAACACACCCACACGCACACACACACACACACATTTTGCAGCAGATACTTTAATCCACTGAACTATTGTACTGCAGTTTCCTCCCTGCATCTCTTCCTATCTTTGAGGTTTTGATGGAGCCTTAATTCAGAGAAGTGCTTGGCGAATCTCAAAACTGCTCGCCACACAGAGCTGTTTGTAACTGGGTTGTTAGCCCAATGTGCTTTCTAAATAGAATCGCATCTCTAGCCTTTAGATAGACACAGATCTCTGTAGTAGGTGCATTGATCATCTATTGTTATTGTTTTATTTAATGTGCTGTGTTGCTTCACCTCTCCCAAGAAATGTTGTTCCTATCACACAGCAGCTTCATTATACACCTCTCCCCCTCCTGGTCCTGCCCCTTCCACTCTCCCACCATGCCCCTTCCCCTTTCCGCCCTTGCACCTTTGATGTTTTGGTATAACCCACATTGGACCCAACTGATCCAGGGAACTACAGACCCATCACCACAGTCCCTTTTCTCTTAAAGATCCTAGATAAAGCAGCTTACCTGCAAGTCCAAAAGTTCCTTGAAGCTAACAGACTTCTCGGTCTCTGCCAGTCAGGTTTCCCCCAGGCCACGGAACCGAAACAGATTTGTTAGACCTCAAGAATCAACTGGACTACATCAGCGATTCGGGCAAACCAGACCTTCTTCTCCTCCTAGACCTGTCAGCGGTCTTCGATATCATTGACCACAAAACCCTCTGCCATCATGCCGCATCCTCTGAAAACTTCTCCCCAATGCCACAGCCCGGATCGCCTCATTGCTCCAAGATAGAGCAATGAGAGTCTTCTCAGACCAAGCCTGCACCCTCCCGAACATCATACAGTGCGGAGTCCCTCAAGGCACAGGCATATCACTGTACAGTATATTCACTAGGCCACATTTCAACATCCTTGACTCACTAGGCATTACATAAAAAAACTATGCTGACGACACTCAGGTCCTCCTCCCACTATCTGGCGACTACGAGCCTGACACCAAAACCCTCAACACTGTCTACTCTACCATCCAAACTTGGATGGCAGAAAACTGGTAAATCCCTCATGTAACTACAACACTGTAAAGTACCTATACATCTTAACTCCACTACACTGATTGTAACCTGCAGCAATGTAGGTGCCTTTGAAACTAAGACACATTGCCTGTAACAGCGCCTTAATGCCTCAGGGTTGCCAGGACGCTTAATAAATTTGAAAAATAAAAAATAAATAAATAAAGCACCCTTATCTCACAAATGTTGCTTTTGCGTTCTTAACTTGGGCCATTTCTTCTATATTGTCTATTTCTCACTCCGAATCCCAGGAGGAGAAGCAAGTCTATGTTCTATATGTTCTTCGTGCCTGCTCAATATTTGAGATAGACAGATTCCCTTAGGGAATAAGAGGGTGTTAGAATGTGCTAAAAGTAATACTTTGTCTCGGCTTGTCGAATTGTGGAATTATTTATTCTAAGCTGGTTTTGGTAAGCCTGCGATTTCTCATTATCATAGTGCAATGGCATTGGAATATGCTTGCTTTGGTGTAATCACATGATTTAAAAATAGTGTTTCTTTTTATTTTAGAACCCAAAATGCAAATAATTTTTCAAAAAAACAATAGAAGGGGTAATAGAAACATTTAAATGGGACAAAGAGGGTGCAAGAAGTGCTGAAACAGCATTGCTGATTCGGTTTGCATTCTGGAGAATGCATTCAGGCAATAATATGTAACTGAATACCACTGGGAGACCATCCCAAGGAGTCCTTAGAAGCCATAGCGGTCTTGTTAGATTCAAAGCCCTCCTGCCCCCCACCCACCAGAGATACACATGTACTCCATAACACAGTACACTGATGGATTCTATTAGACTTAGGGAGCAGTATTGTGGATGCTCTGCTGTGTTTAGGTAAACAAAGATGTGGGGCTTGTATATGACCAGAATAAGTGAAACATGTCCTCAAATCTACAAAACTCACACAGAGCTTTTCAGCAATTTCACTTGTACAGTCCCTAGGTGGTTACCAGAAAACAACACCCAGGCAGCTGACCTCCCAGGGGAGTAGAGGGATTCTAGGAGGGAATACCACGTCCAGAAAAGCTTGGATATAAAAAGGGGAAAGGGAGGGGTCCTGGTCATACATTTCATTCAGGGCCCCACAATACAAAATACAGGAAACTTCAAGGGAACGTTCAGCAAACCCCCAAAACCCTCAGAAAGACATGTTGTGCCCCCAAAACAGGATCAGCCCCTATTCCAAAATGCCAAAGGGCGCTGGGGATAGAGCCTGCAAAGCTTCATATGCAGGGACAGTAAATGGTTCAGGAACCCCTTTCAAGGAGCCTCATAAGCAGGTAGGAAAGGTCAGCCCTTGCCTTGTCTGCTGTGTAAGGCCATTGACAGGCTCATGTGAGATGCCAGGCGTGTGAGGAGTAGTTGCTAATTGAAATATAGCTGTGACTCTGATACCCCAAGCTTTAGGCTTAGGAGGCAGGGAGCCCACTAAATCTTCTACTTCCGAGGGGAGTGGACAGTGTCGTCTGCATTGAGTACTCCTGGCACACACAGATAGACCAGATATCCCTGGTGCTGTGGAAAAGGTTCCCTTTCAGTTGTCTGTGCCTCAGAACTCAAGAGGCCTGTACCAAACACACTTTTGCGTTTTGACAACAAGGCCGAGTGAACCCTGAGTTTCCTATGCCTGAGGGAGTGGTACCAGTGGCTTCAGAATATTCTACTCTTAAAGGAGTGGAGCCTGAGCTGACCCTAACATCACAAACATTGTCTCTTGGAGTCTTTCTTTTTGTCAATGAGTTTCAGGAAATAGGAGGCCCACATCAGCCCGTCACAAGGTCCTGTGAGAGCAGTGTTTTCAGATGAATCTGAGCACACACTGCGTCCAGTGGCAGGGGGATACCCTAGCATCAGATACGGTGCAAGAGGAGGAGAGACATCTTTACCTGTTGGCTAGGTACTGTAGGATATCTTTCTGGGGATTTCCTGTTTGCCAGAAACATGGGGCTAACTGATTTTAGTCTTATCCCGGGATCCTAGCCAAGACAAAAGCAAGACTTAGTGCTGCACTACATTCACAATTTTTCTACCATTGTTATATTGGATTACTAATTAATCGCCCAGATTAGATTTACCTGATCACCTGCATGAGCATGTATTTATAACACGGGGAATTAGCTTAGTGTGATTTGACTCAGGTCACTGCCAGGTCTAGTGTTCTGGTGCATCTTACTTTTACCGCAGGCGGTATTACATATCCCTTAGCTTTGCCTCTGTCTATGCATTACCACAAATAAGTAGAGCACACAAGAAGAACAGATCAGCACCATGCTAAGTCTTTCATGTATTTTATGCCCAGTTGAGATTCTTAGCTTAGCATACAGTGTCCATGATAAGGAATGACATGTGCAAGGTGATAAACTCAACATGACATTTTCAATGATATGAAATGAAAAAACATTGTAATCTCACATTTTTTCATTGGGTGAAAGCATTTTCTATTTTCCAAACCCAAACATATGCAAGTACACTTCCTAACTGCTGCCCTAGCCGCGATAAAGTCCTTTCCCACATGGCAAACTTCACTTACACTTCACTGTTTGGCTGTAAATGCACTGCTATCTCTAGCCATGAAAATTATAAGCTATTCTGGCAGGGTTGTACACTTTCAGTTTGCCTATGAACCTGGCCCCTTGCACATGGGAGAAAAAACATTAAAACAGCTCAATGCATTTGAGTTGTCTGTACATTTATTTCACTTATACTCTTCCCCTAAGCCCAGAGTCTTTCTAATACATTGTTTTACACATTATTATCTTTACCGAAAGGTCATGCTCACTACAGGAACTCAGCTCTCATGGAAAGTTCGGCAGCTTCTCTTTCTCACTCCGAGAGAATCACTGCAGCTCTCCCACTCACAGGCAGTCCCTCCCTCACCGCTCCACTCTTTTCGGCAGCTATCAACACAGCAGCTCTCAGCACAAAAACAGCTGGGCATTGGAGTTCTTTTTTTCCAATCTCCTCTTCTTACTCTCTCTCTCAGCAGCAAACCTCCGCAAAAGCAATTGTCCTCTTTTTAAATCCTCTCTGTGGCAACCCACTTCATGTGTATCCCCCTACATAAAGTATATGATCTCCCTGCCCCTGACTGTGATGTCATACATCAATCAACCACTCCCTCTGGCATAGGCAAGCCTCCTGGAAACTTCCAGAAGTCCCTATTCATTTCCACCATCACCTTTGAGCAGAGTGTTGGTTCAGTGGGTGCCAGAATTGATATGTTCATTTTTTTTACACCGGCTTCCTGCGCTAGCTCGGACAATGGGCCTACTTTCAGCAACATGATTTTGCAAATTCCAAGTTCTCTATCCCTCACGTCGCCATTGCAAAAGCAGTTTTTATTCCTGCATTTATTTTCTAAACGGTATTGCAGAGAGTGTGATGTACACCCCGCAGTTTCCACCCTAAGTTTGGACCAATGATGTTTACTAGTGCTATGGACTCAGCTGTCCCATTCCAAGCACTAATTATATTAATGGGTTACATGTTAATAGCTAGGAGTAATTAGGTTAATTATTAGATGTTAGGTATTAATCCCTACACTACCTGCAATTCACTACCCTGACAAGACAAATCCCAAGTTACCCCTCCTTTCGTTTGTATGAATTGTCAATTCTGTCTCACATCAGTGTCTAACATACACACTATCATATCTGTTCTGCAGGAGTCTGAGTTGTAATTCCTGGCCTATTTGAAATTTACACCACCTAAAAAATCTGCACAACCTAAATCTCCTTCAGTACCTCTGCCCTCAGAGCACCACAAGCCATCTGCCTTAAAGTGTCTCTATGGTCCATTACCTGGGCCGAGCCTAGGACTTTCTAAATGAGAATTCTGTCCCACACCCAGAATGGATTTGTTGACACTGAGTAGGGAATTGTCCATTGACATCTCTGATGAGAAAGAGATTGGAGATCCAGAGAGCATTACTCTCAAAGTGGTCTCTAGAGTTTATTAACCTAGGGGTGACAGAGAATGCTCTTAGTGATCCAGTTCAGGAGATGCCTTTGCCAGTCTCAGAAAAGTTTCTTATGGGCCCAGCTTGGCTACCCACACCCTTAGCAGGGCAACAGTTCCATGGTCTCTTTGCTGAGTGCTGATTAAGGTCAGTTGTAGTCATGAGGAGGCCCAAAATAGACTGATTGTTGCCAGGCACTACGAGAGCATGATGCCCTGGCAGGGTTTTGCCCACAGGTAAGTATCCAGAACCAAAGGAAAACCTCTACACTGGACACCTATTCCTGCTGGCTAGCTACCCCTTATTACAGAACACCTGAAGACTGTTAGCACAAGCCGTATGCCTGCCAGACAATGGGTGTATACCAACCATCACATATAATGCACCCCCTGCACTTGTTTCTGGGCATCAGTAATTGGCATGGCAGAGCACGTTAGCTGCAATGGAGCTTCAATTTTAGAGAGTCGACCAGACAATGTGTTCACTAAAAAGTGTACACCTGTTTTTTGGTTGGCAAATCTACTACAAAGGTGGCAGCAGTCTACAGATTGGACAGAGCATTCATGACATATTGCTGAGAATCCCTTTCAAAGTAAACATGCAGGTTTCCATACTTAACTGTGTATCTCTCAGGCCCAGTTCCAGTTTGATTAAAAAGTAAACATAAGATATATCTGGTTGGATTTAGTTGACTGTGAGGCAATACATGTATACATTACGTAAACTATCTGATATAATTGTATTGTCATTCTGGTCTCCAGTGGCTCAAATCACTGTCAGAGTTTCTGTGTATTTGTCTTGGGCTGGTGACTTCTCCCTCAGTAGGGAGTGAGCCCAGCCCAGCTGTTCCTCTGCCCAATGCTTAAAAGGAATCTCTGCCAGTGCAATGGGAGAATCACACTAGAGACATAATTACTACAATCTCTTAAGCTTCTCAAGGAAGGGAAAAAACATGTTCCCCATCAGCTCCAGAGAATTAGTTGCAGAGGCAAGCTCTTTGGATAAGGCCTGACTACTGCCTGGGCACTGTTACCAAGAACGCTCCCCTGTGGAAGTGGCAGCCCTGCAAGTAACTGCTCACAACCTTCTTGGCTGGGAAAGGCAGGAGAAGGACTCTCGTTTTCTCAAAGATATTGGGCAGAGATTCCCAGCCCAGGACCTGCTGCTGGAATAGACCAGTATGCTGCTTGGACACTTGTACCTAGGAGTTTTTCTGGAAAAGTGGCACACCCGTACATTTTTAAAATATAATCTTCAACTTGAACATTGCTGCAAAAGACAATGGAACCCATTACAAGTTTATCAGTAGCCTTGCTGGTAAAACAGGCAGGCTGCCGGCAAACTTGCAATTTTTTCCAGCACCCAGGAATAGGCAATTACCGGGTCATTATGGTCTTGCCGGAACCAGTAATCGCCCATTCCCAGGCACCAGAAAATACGGAATGGGGAAGCCGGATGCACCGGCACCATTCATGCTGTGCTTGAGGGTGCCGGTCTGCCCACCACAGGCACCTGTGAGCACAACTCGTAGTTTGCCGGTCCAGTAGTAACGGCACCAGTAGCTTACCGGTGCCGTTACTACCGGACCAACAAACTTGTAATGAGGCCCAATGGCCATCAAAACGCCTACGTTAATAGCCTGAGCACACCTTTTATTCAAATGTGTGCATCATTTTTTTTACATTAATTTACAGGACTGGGTTGTTAGTGTTATTTTTAAATGTTGCTTTTTGTTTGATTAAAGTATTGCACTGTTTATAGTACCTTGGTTGGACATCTTTTTAATTTTGGTGCCACAGTACTATTGTTGTTTGGGCCCTTCATTGCTGACTCGCAACTCTCTTGGAAGGTGTTGCCTGTCCTCGGCCGATGCTGCCTTAAGGAGGCGAAAGAAATGTACCATTCATGTTGTGCATTTTTTGACCTTTATGATTCAGATAATTTGCATTCATCTCTGCTCTTGTTTCATCTCTTTCATCTTTCAGCGTGCTTTCTTCTTTTCCAGCAGAAAGTAAAGATTCATTACTCTCCTTGGGTTTACAAGATGTACTTAACTCTATTTATCATACTTATCCTTTCTCTCCTACTCAGAAACCTCCACATTCTTGGTTAACTACTGCACTCCGCGCCTCTCGCTGGCTTTTACAGCTGGCTGAGCATCGACGGAGAACATCACCATCCCTTTTCTCACCTTGCTGCTCTTTCTTCTATACATACATCCTTTGACTCTTCTCTATTTCTAGCCAAACAAAGGAGCTTTATTGAGCTCTTGTCCTCTTCTTCTCATCCTCTGCACCTGTTTCAGGTTCTTCGCTGCATTCTATTTCCTTCCTCTCTCCTTCCTTCTATAACGTCTTCTCTTTCAGCTGGGGATTTCACTACCTACTTTGACTCAAAGGCGACTATCCTTCGCTCTTCTGTTTCTTCTGCTTCTTCCCTTGCTGAATCTGAATCTTTTCCTTCCTTATCTTCTTCCGCTATGTCAATTTTTCATTCTATTTTGTTTGTTGAACTTTTGGCTATGCTTTCAAAATCCCACCCTACAGCTGCTGCTTCTGACCTGAGCCCTTATGCTTTAATTACCAAAGTCTGTCATTCTCTTATCTCAAAACTCCCTCTGCTTTTTATTTCTTCCTTACAAACTGCAACTTTTCCTTCTATTTTCAAACATGCTTCCATACGTCCTATCATGAGGAGACCATCTCTGGATTCGGCTCTCCCTTCTAGCTATTATCCAGTATAACTTCAATCCCTTCCTTTCTAAACTTCTGGAATGTGTCATTTACAACCAAGGCTCTGCCTACATACTTATTTCAACTCGTCTTCCTCTTTGTCAGTTGGGCTTCCCTCCCCTTCTTTCTATGGATACTACTCTTCTCTCTGTCTCTAATCCTTTTCTCTCTGCCTGTTATAAAAACAATCTTCCCTTCTCATTCTTCTTCACTTTTCAGAAGGTTTTGATACTGTTGATCATGCGAATCTGCTACATTCTCTGTCTCATCTTGGTATTCAGGGTTCTGTAAATGTGTGGCTTTATTCGTATTTGACCAATCACACGTATTGCATCTCCTGGGCTGGTCTATATTCTTCTGTTGTCCCTCTTCACTTTCACATCCCTCAGGCCCCCGTTCTTGGTCCCCTGCTATTTTCTTTATACACAAGTCCTCTTGCTTCTATTATTTCTTCTTTTGGTGTTTCACACCATTTCTACGTGGAAGAATTCCAAATCTATGCCTCCTTTTCTTCTTTCTCTGCATATCAGCTAGCTCCCCTCAGGTCTATCTATTATTCTCCTGTCTGCCTTGTTTTCTGCCTCTCCCCTGCACACCCTATTTCTGATGCTCTGCACTGTCTTCAATGGCTTTCCTTTCAATCTCAACTATTATTTCCCTTTCTCTGGATTGATTTGAAAAGTCTTCACGGAATGGGTCCTTTGTATCTCTATACTTTGAAGTCTTTCTAGTCACCTACCGCTCCCTTCGTTCCCAGTCCCAATTTCTTCTCTCTTTTCCCCATCCCCTTTTTCTTTATTAGCACCTAACTTTTTGGAATAAGCTCCCTCTTGAAATGTCATCTTCTTTCTTGCACTCGATCACACTCTCTTTAATACATATTTGCTGTCTACCGGAACATTTTATCGGATCCAATCTTACAGATTTATTGTATTGTATCTTTTTTCACTGCACTTTGGGGTACAGCACTTTATAAATTCAATAACATCCAAATGCATTCCGTGTTTACTGGGCTTGTGGGACAGAGCAGTCGGTTAGAAACCTCTACTGCGCAGTGCACTCCTTCAGAGTAGTAGTCATTTCGTCACAATCATCCTTTCCACAGACCTCTGAAATGGGATTTGGGGCTACCCATGAAATTCATAGAAATGCTCCGTCCCCCCTTCACACATGGGCAGAAGAGGCGACAAGGGGCATCCCATTCACTTCTGGGAATACATGTTCATACTTGTCAACATTCTGTGACCAAAAAGATGTAGGATTTTTTCAAGTTTCAAAAATAATGCTGACATTACTGGAAAATATAAAACATGCATTGTTGGCACCACTGGAGCATTCTAAAATACATAACCCTTCAAACACAACATGGAAAGATGTACAAATGTTTCAAATGTATACTTCTGAGTGGTAAGTTAACACCAAATTCAATTACCTAACTTCACAGAAGATAAATACACAGAGCTGGTAGGGAACGCTTGCCAATGTTCTGTAGCCGCAGCCTGGGAGTACATACTTCTTCCTGCAGTGCAAGTTGAATACTGAACCACAGACTGATACCCTCCTCCGTCTGATAGGCAGATGCTATGGTATGGAGGGACACCCTGCCATTTGTCTTCACTGGTGGTTCATTGAAAATCTGTCCCGGCAAGAGTGCAGCGCTCTGCCACGTGTATTCACTGGTGGTTCAGTGAAGTCTGTCCTGGCAAGAGAACAGGGCAGAGTCACGTAGCTGTCAGGTCAATGGATTGATCTGAGCCGATCACTCAAAGTAACCACTTACCCACCCACCGCACAGACAAATGGATGTGTTGCATGCTTTGTCCTAGGACCGGTCTCAAGCAGCCTGCCTTAGAGTCACATACATTGCCTGCCACTAGAAAAAGCAGTAAGATCTGTCAGCCAAATCTGTAGGTGGTAGGCCTGCTTAAAAAGCAGTGGCCTACTGCCTAAATCAGTAGGGTTGGCAAGTA
Organism: Ambystoma mexicanum; assembly: GCF_040938575.1. Classification (NCBI taxonomy): domain Eukaryota; kingdom Metazoa; phylum Chordata; class Amphibia; order Caudata; family Ambystomatidae; genus Ambystoma; species Ambystoma mexicanum. The sequence goes on along the minus strand of NC_090937.1, from coordinate 161,600,376 downwards.
TGCATGTTTACATTACTCGGACCCTAAGCGTGCATTACATTGGTTTCTATTTTCCTCATGAGCCATACTCTCTGATTTGATTTAAGAACATATAAGTAGAAGGAAATCTTATAACAAGAGGCGCCATTATTTAATTCTATTGACAGATCAAAGTTGAATCCATTGCTAGGTGTGGTCCCTATTTTGCAGTGTTGCTATGTACCATGTGTGGGACGTACCAGTAATCAGCAGATTTAGATGTATGCAAAAAACCAATAACGACATAGCGAGCGTCAGTATGACAAGAGGAGCTTAAATAATCCGCCTAGAAGACCACCGCGCAGAGATCCTGTGCTCCATTCGATCCCCTTTGGAAAGCTGCCCTGCACTGCACCTGCAGGGCTGCATCAGAAGCCAATGGCACTCACCGAAATAAACAGGTTTCCCACACACCGGGCAGTAGGAGATCATGTTTGCAGCTATTTTTCGGCTCCTCGCTGAAAATCGTCTGCTTCCTCTGCCAAAAACGAGTGCTTTAGTGGCAGCAACAGGAACACCCAGCTCACCAATGAGCGACTTGGGCATGTTTTGCAATCAGGATGTTGTGGGCAAAGGTAAATTACAAAAACGGAACCCTCAAGAACAGGATGCCTTTATTTGCATAGCGAGTTTATAAATCCTGCATTGGCCGGCAGCTAACACAGTGTTGAACTTCAAAACGGGGTTTCATATTTTAAAAAGGCAATTCATGGGCGTTTATGCACTTATAGCACGAGCAAAACTATTTATCCAATTTTGCGGGCAGTGGGAACTGTTCTTTGGGTGAGAGTTGCATTGACGCTAGCCAGCAAAGCATATAGTGCTTCTCTGGCGAGTGTCTTGAGAATGCAGGCTGGCAGTATGTCATCAGAGTAGTAGTTTGATTTGTGAGAAGCAAGGATAACTAGCCATGGCCTTCATGGAGATAGTTTTGAAGGTTTTCCCTGGTTGTGATCATGGAAGTCATTTAGGGATTGCCAGGGGTCACACCTGTGTCCCCCGAGGTCTCCCTTGTTACCCCTGTAGTCTCCCTTGCTACCATTAAAAAAAAAATGTTAACATTGTTTTTCGTTCTTTTTTTAAATTAAATTTAGGCTCCTGGGCTGTGGCCAGCACCATGTGGCTTTTTCTTTCTGTAATGGGTGATTTTCTGATAGCCATAACTGATAAGATAGCTCAGTGGTTTGAGCGCTCGCTGCTGCAGTGTGTGTGTGATTTGCAGGTTGCAGGTTCGTCTCCCGGCAAGGTCAACTCAGCCTTTCATCCTGCAGAGGTGGATAAATGAGTACCAACACAGGTTGGGTAATATTGTATGTATATTTGTTCTATATGAAGCGCTTAAGTGCTAAATAATAACACACCATTATCGTTTGGCTTTAGAGGTCGGCTTGCATTCACAGTAATTTGGTAATATGGGCCTATACGCGCTGATATTAATGATACATATGGTGATCCATTCTTGTATAAATGCATATCACTTTACATTGATATCATAACCATATTCTTTGTAGTGTACTTAGAAACAATGCTATGTGACGCCATTTTCTGTTTTGTCAAGGGGCGAAAGGTCATGTTCCATCACTTTAGCGTGATGCCACTTTGGGGTGGGGTCAAATGACATCACTTCCTCTGATCTCATCAGAGGTCGAAGGTCATGTGATGTCACTTCCGCTACCCCTGGCATTTTGGTGAAATGACGTCCCTGGTGGTGTTTCGTGCTCCCGGGGGACTGGGGCAGTGTGTGTAAAGTCTTTGGAATCAATGTTTTTGCAGATCCTGTAGAAAGATGTTGAAGCAGCTGATATTGACTATTTCGATTGTTATGCAGGGCCACAATGATTTGTGGACAATGATCAGTTGTTCGCCACACTTCTCTAGCCTGTCCCTGGGTTGAATGCTTCAGCTATCAGGGGTGATGATATCTAGGATGTGGGTCAAGGGAGGGAGGGTACTTTTCAGTGATGAACAGTGTATCCAGGCCGAGGGATTAATGGCATCTATAATGTCAGCTGTGTGTGCAATTTACAGGCATGCATTGATGAGCATCAGTGTCAGATTCTATGTGTTTATAGGTGGTACTATGTGGGTAGGCTAGAAGGAAATATAGATGAGGTTGCTGTTATGGTAAACCGCGGATGGTGACAGAGTTGTGTGTAGTTTGCATTGTCTGATTTTAGTGGGAATGGACTGGAAAGAATGAAGGCTTAGACACATGCTGCATGGCTTACCTGATGTCTCTGATGTAGGAGTCATGGGTCCACCAAGCCTGACCAGGCCTAAACGTGGTTTACCCTTGTCTTTATCAGCCCTTCACTTTGCATGCCCATGGGAGAGAAAAAACAGAGGAAAAAGGCTGAAAAGGCAGGTGAAGCTAGAAAATGAGGAGCATAGATAGCTTTTGGCAAAGTGAGGTGGAGGTGCAGAAGTTTAATGTGGAGATTGAAGAGAGATGTTCAGGGGAGGCTGTGGTAGAGCATAAGGAGGTGGTTGGAGCCAAAACAACAAATGAGTTTGTGTTGAAGTAGGAAGTGCTGCTTGAAAGTAGAATAACAGATTAGTCTGTGGGTGAGAAAAGGGAGAAGAATGGATAAAGGAGAACAGCCAATGGAGGAAACATGGCAACTGAGGTTGGAGGAAAGACTGGAACCAGAAACAAGGATGTGGTGGAAACCGAGGAGGTTGGAGGACATTTAGGAAAAAGTGGAAGGAGATTGGATGGGGATTTCAGAAGCAGAGTAATGGAAACCTTGGAGAGAAGATGGAGTTGAAAGGACCTACCAGGAGGAAGGTGACATTGTCGTGGAAAATGGAGTAAAAAGTGGTTTAATAAGAAGATCTGTAGAACCACTGAAGTCAAGCTACTTGACCCACCATAGCACTACTCAGAGTGAGCCTGTGTATGGTGGATGTACAAGCAAGTCATAGGCCCTCATTCCAAGTATGGCGGTCCAGAAATGAGGGTGCTGGTAGCAACGTACCGGCACCCTTTCCAGACTGCCACACTATAAGAGTGCCAGAAGGGGTCACAGATCACCCTTGCAAGCCTGACCTGCTGTAGTTTCAGGCCCCTACCGTCATGTCTCCCACTGGAGCACCAGCACTATTAGCAACAGTGCTGGTGCTTCGGTGACCCCATTTCCCTGGAGTCCTGAGGGTTTTCCAGCAGCCCCGTAATGAGGCCCATAGAGTTTCAAGGAGGTGGATGATGAGAGAGACTTTGGAGGGTAAACATTGTGTGGTGCAAGAAAGACTCCCCTAGTCACTAAGACATTTCAACCTGTCAAAGTAGAAAGTGAAGAAGGGACATTGGTGGACAGTGGCACCCTGAAACTGGGAGGATTACAAGGTTATAGGAGTAATGTCTATAGACCCATTCAGACCACCAGCCTTTTGGTAGAAGCTCTGGGGTTTTGTTCAGTAATGCTGCATCCCAGCATCTACCTTTGTCCAGGCCAAATGTGCAGGTAAATATGTAACGCTCACCTGGTATCCACAGGGATGCCACTCAGCCTGCTTGGACCTCCAACAACCTCAAAACCTTCCCTGGAATCTGTTCTACTGGAAACTGGGCCTGAAACACAGGATTCTGGAGTTTAACTCTATTGCCTCTGGTTGCTTGACCCCCTCTTCCCTTGGGGACCAAACCTTCCCCCATGTCCTCTCCTCACCTTGTTTTCTTGCATGGCGTGTTCTCCATCCTGCCCTTCGGTGCAGGGGCGCGTCGATTGATGTGGGCTCTGTGCAGCCTAGTTGCTTCACTGGCGCGGGCCCAATGGACTGGGCTTGTTCTAACTCCAGCCCGGCCCGGTGGGTTGGATGATTCTTGATTAAACTGTTCCTTTCTTGTCTATTGTCCCCTTTATAACTTGTCTCTTCTCCCTTAGGTGTTGAAGGGGTCGGAGATGGCGTTGTTCTGCTTATGGAAGCCGAGCACTAAGCAGTGAGTGAAAGCGCTATGCGTGGCGCTGTTCACTCTTTCTTGTATTGACCAATGTCTCTCTCTGTGTCCCTTACAGGCTGCCAGCTAAGAGAATAAGGTGTGCTGAGTAAGCGCAATGTGCGGTGCCTTCTTATGCTTTCCGTGCTAACCTCTACTGTCTTTTCCCTTTGCAATTCGACGGGATGCTCTGGAGCTGAAGTTGCCCTGAGAAGCTCGAGTTCAGGTAAGCGTTTGACTCTTCTTGCAGTTTTTGGGTAAGCTGGGATATGAAGAATGCTTACTAATGTCTTTCCTTTTGTTTGTTATCTTTTCCCAGGATGCGGCGTGCCGAGATGGAGGTGACACCGCTGCAAAGCTCCCCACTGGACTTGAGGAGCGATGGATGGAAGCAGGATACTCCTCAAGGTAAGTAAGAATATTAATGCTGTTCTTGTTCTTGCAGGTCCGCGGGATGCGGAGGAAAGGCGAAGACCATCAGGAGACCGATCCGAACACAGTGAGTGTCACGCTGCAGGTGCAGAAAAATGCAAAGCGTGTTTCTCTGCCTGGGCGTGGTTTAAATAGCTTCGAAGTATCCCAGGTATCCCTGGGTCGTACCACACCCAAAAGGCTAGACCGCATACTCAGTTTATGGAACTGGGTTATGTGGGGGCATTCATCTTGCCCAAAATGCATTACAAGTCCAATGCCAAGTTGTCCTCAAAGTTATGTGTGAGCCTGGCGCCATAGTGGGTCTCTGGTAAAATGGAGATGCCCTTAAAGTCCATTTGGGGGATTGTGGCCTGGCTCCAGCATGGTGTCCCAGAGGGCCAGGGGCAGGGATCATGACAAAATACTGGGCCAGAAAACAACAGAAGAGAACGATCTGACATACTTTGAATCCAGAATGTCCTTGTCCTCAAAACTCTGGCTCTCCATTGATTACTACTGGCTTCGGTGGTGTTGTAACACAGGTTCCAGGTTGAACAGGTTTTAGGAGAGATACATGGAACACAGGATACATTTGCATGCTAGATGGTAAGGCTAGATTGACTACTACTGGATTTATCACGGAGGTGATGGTGAATGGACCCAGGTATCTTGGGCGGAAGGTCCGGGTTCCTTTAATGGGCACATCTTTAGATGCCAACCAGACTTCATCCCCAACTTGGTAATTGGGGGAGATAACTCGGCGTTGGTCAGCAAATTTCTTCTGGCGGTTCTTAGCTTGGAGTAAGTGTTCAGCTGCCCTTTTGAAGGTTTGAGAAATGGTTGTGTGCAAGGTTTTAATTGCCGGCATTTCTAGGGTCGCAGGGGCGTCTAGCTCGGAAGTGTGCGGGTGCCTGCCATATATGGTGTAAAAGGGCGTTTGCCCAGTGCTGGTGTGTAGGGAATTATTATAGGTATATTCAGCTATCCATAACAGGTCAGACCAGCTTCCTTCTGCTTGATGTAGCATACAACATAGGTACTGCTCGAGCATTTGATTTGTTCTCTATGTTTGACCCTCCGTTTGGGGGTGGTAACTGGTGGACAGTCGGATGTCGATTTGGGCCAGAGAACAGCACTTCCTCCAGAAGTTGGACACGAATTGAGTACCTCAATCTGAGACCAGTACCGAAGGAAACCCATGGAGCCATACTATCCGTTTGAGAACACCTTTGCCAGAGTGGATGCGTTTGGAAGACCCTTAAGAGGAATGAAGTGTGCCATTTTTGAAAACTGGTCCACATCCACTAGAATGGTGTTAAACCCTTGACTGGGTGGTAAGTCGGTAATTAAGTCAAGGGATAGCATATGCCAGGGCGCTGGTGGAATATCCAATGGTTGTAAGAGTCCAGCTGGTTTCTGCTTGGATGATTTGTTTTGTGCACACACTCCACAGGATAGGATGAACTGGCTAATGTCTTTACGCCATGTGGACCACCAGTAACTCCATTTACCTTGGCTAGGGTTTTTGCAATTCCAGGATGGCCCTCGATTAAAGAATTGTGATAACCAGACATGACTTGTTCTTTTAGTTCTTTGTTTGGCAAAAATAAACGGTTCCTGAAATAGGGCCACTGGTCCTTTATCGTGTTATGTTCCCCTTGCATACTCCACTCTTGCAATTGCTCGGGACTCATTAAGCTTTGTATTTTTTCATGTAACTCATTCTGAGTCATGGTTGCTGTGATTCCAAGGAGTTTGTCACTTGGAATGATGGCTATTGGGTGTGGGGTCTTGTATCCCTGGTCATCAACACCCATACAGGAAAGATCATCGGCTTTTCCGTTTTTAACTCCTGGTCAAAACGTGATCACGTAATCACATTCAGCGAAGAAAAGAGCCCAGTGTAGTTCTCGTGAAGATTGAGCCTTTGCTGTTTTTAGGTACTGGAGATTTCAATGGTCAGTTATTACGGTGATTGTGTGTCTCGCACCTAGGAGATAATGCCGCCAGGCCTTAAAGGCTGACTTGATGGCTAGAAGTTCTTTGTCCGTGATAGCGTAATTGAGCTTTGGTGGTGTGAACTTACGTGACCAGAAGGCAACAGGGTGTAATTGACCCGTTTCTGGGTCCTTTTGTGAGAGGACTGCTCCGATAGCCATACTTGAGGCGTCCGTCTCTACCACGTAAGGGAGGTTTGGGCGAGGATGACATAGAATTGGGGCAGAAGTGAATCTCACCTTGAGTTCCAGGAAGGCTCTTTCTGCTTCTTCTGTCCAGTGAAACTTATTATTGCATTTCCTTAGCAATGAGGTGATGGGATGCACTATTTGTGAGAACCACGGGATGAATCGGTAGTAGAAGTTTGCGAAACCCAACATGCTCTGGACTTCCTTGAATGAATTTGGCGATGGCCAGTTTAGGATAGCATCTATTTAGTTTACATCCTTTCGAATTCCATTTGGGGTGAGAACGATGCCAAGGAATTCCACCTCAGATATATGAAATGAGCACTTTTCGAGTTTGGCATAGAGCTGGTGTTGGCAGAGTTTTGCCAGTACGGATCGCACATGCTCGACGTGGTCCTGCTTTGATGCGGAATATACCAGGATATCGTCAATATATACTGGGGCACAGACATCAATTAAATCCTTTAAGACATCATTCATGAAGTATTGAAACGCAGCGGGAGCGATGGAAAGGCCAAAGGGCATTACTAGATATTTGTATAGGCATTTTTGGTACGTAAATTGGTTTTCCATTTGTCACCCTTTTTCACTCGAACGAGGTGATACGCTCCTCTGAGATTTAATTTTGTGTAGATTTGGACGTCTTTGACTTGATCAAGCAGTTCAGGAATGAGTGGCAGAGGGTAACAATTTTTTACAGTTATCTGGTTCAGTGCGCGATAGTCGATGCACGTTCTCAAGTCCCCTTCCTTCTTCGGAATGTTTTATGGGACTCAACCATATTTTGTGGGATGCAGCATTAAAGATAGAACTGGGCTTGTTTACTTCGGTCTATCAGCCCCAAGTGCAACTGTTTACAGTTGAATCATCTGTTATAATTTACATGCAGAAGACATGCACAATGAATATCATGCAAGCACATGCAAATTACATGAACGTTTTTCATATATGTCGAAGATATATTCAATGCATTCTCATTTGTCAGGCTGTATTTGGGAAAGACCAGCCCTGTAAGACATTCAATGTCCAGAAAACGAGCATTCATATGGCTATATGCAAAACAATGCCATAAACAATGTTTTACTGTAGAGTTTTCGTTGATGATTCTAAATGCTTTCAAAGTGAGTATGTAAATAAGCATTTAAACCTTGACCCATGTGTGACAAAAAAGGAAAACTCATTCAGGATATCCATAATCCCCTTTGACCCTCTGTCGATACATTATGGATTTGTTTAGCATGATACCTGCTATGACCAAAGCCCAGCTGAACCAGTGGATCCCAGCAGCGCCTGGGCTACCTTGGTGCACAATTGACTCTTCAAAAACCCTTCAAAGATGGCCACCTCCAGAGAAAAGGCCGTTCTCCCAAGATGGCTGCCGCCTAGTTCACAGCCCCTACACCCTTATGCACCCTCCAAGCATCAAAGATATTCTGGACCCAGGACTATATAAACCATGCCCTTGGCCCGCTCCCATGCTTAGCATTCGTGACTGCCGCCTAAAAAGCAGCAGGAGTGCTCACTGCACACCCGTTCTGGACACTTGCCTTTTGTCATTTGTCAAGCAGCAGAAACACTTGCTGCTTGCCCGTTCTAGACACTTACCTTTGATTCCAACAAAGACGCTGGTAGTTTTGCTCAGCTCCAACCCACTACACTCCTTTGAAATAGGCATCCATGCATCAAAAACAAATAGACAACAAGTAAGCACAAGCCATACACACAGCGCTGCACTATCTGGAAGAAAAGTATACAGCCCATTGTGATCCGTGCAACTCCACTTACCTGCAGGTTTTAACTCTGCCGCCCCAAGGGGTCCAGTCCGCACAGACCCATGACTTCATCTACAAGAAAGAAAAGAGAAGTTAGGCAACCGCGCAACAAGAGCATTGCACATATGCAATACCTTAAAGAGACTAAAAGCAAAACCAAGGCAAAGAGCTGGAAAAAATAAACATTTGATGCAAGACAACCAAGTGTGCAGACCCTCCACTGATTGCAGCAGGTCTGGGCCAGGACTTGTGGTGCAGTAACTGGTAAGGAATTTAGCTGCGAGCCAAAGCACCATATGGTGAATCCAGCCTCCCAATGGGTTGCAACCCTGGAGGTGGGGGAGGGAAGATTATGCAATTCTGAAGTTACGTTCAACCCATCTTGTTTTAGGGGACACCTCTGGCAAAAAGCCATATGTGTGCAACCATCTTGATGCCAAAATCCTGCCCTGGACACCGGACTTCTGCATCACGTTGGGTTTTGGCCAAAGAAATTCACACCTTTGGAACAAAACTATTCCATTACTGATAAGAAATTCCTTTCCATCAATGCAGTATTTAAGGAATGGCAGCACTATCTGGTAGGCACCAGACACACTGTCATTGTCCTCACAGATCACAGACAGCTCGGACTCAGTCTACTAGACAACTACTGTCACCTATTGCCCGGGAGTCTGCAACAGGAAAGAAGATGTCCTATCATGGCTAGGATGTGGGTGTTGTGGGGACGGAAATGCCTCTGCGGCACTGGAACCCATAACGATTATCCAGACAGACAAGATCGTAGGGGCAGTGGACACCACACCTACCAAATTACTGCAACTGCAGAACATTGTTCGGAAGGCATTTACACAGGTTGAGTCACACACTTGGGCCACAGAACACCCAGAGCTAGATATCAAAGATGGCCTTATCACCGCAACTGTATGTACCTCCCAACCTCACCAATGTTAATGCAAGTACTCCAAAGCTATCGCGACGCCCATTTGGAAGGACATCCAGGAATTACAAAAACCCTGGACATGGTCTAGCAGCACTATAGGTGGCCCACACTTTGGAAAGATGTAGCCACATATGTACAAACATGTGACGTATGCGCTCAACACAAAAGAAAAAAACCTCAGGGTTTCTCCAGCTGTTTCTAGTACCTCCTGCTCCATGGCATCACAGAGTTACCAGGAAGTCATGGATATTACACTTTTGATATGATATGATATGATGTCGCATTTATAACGCACCTGTACACAATTGTTTCTAGGCGTGACAAGACAAGGAGGGGGAATAAAGGAAGGACAACATAAATATCTTTTTAAGACATGTGTCATTCAGATCGCACAAGTGCAGGCAACAGGGAAGGGGAGAAGTGCCAAGGAGGAGGGGAAGGGGGAAGTGCAGTTAACTCAAACGTGTAGCCAACAGGTGGCTTACAAATGCAGAGAGAAGGGACTGGAGGGCTGCAGATACAGACCCTTTAGTGCTGGGTAGCCCAGAGGCAGTGCAGGGTTGACATGGTTGTGGTTGACATTCTGTTAATGATAGCACATTTCATATCTGTAAAAGGATTACCCAATGCCACCACACTGTCCCACATATTTCTATACCAAGTAGTCTGGCACCATTGTTTTACCTCCATGGTAATCTCCGAGGAAATGTTGTGCCTTAGCCTTGATGAACTTTTGCCTGTCAGCTGGCCATCACTCACAAAATGATGTACTGAGTGAACCAACCAGACATTAGAACAATACCTCAGATGCATGTTTACCCACATAGATCTGGGCTGGGTGGACGTCCTCTAGGTAGCAGAGTATGCCTACAAAAACACCACACACAGTTCCACTGCTTTTACACCTTTTTTCCCTCCATGGCACACATCCCGGAACTCCGGTATATGATCCCCCTGATGCCCTAGAAATGCCTGCAGTCAAAACCTTACACAAAACCATCCACCACATGATAGAACAGGCTACAAAACACCTGCAACAGGCCAAAGGCACTACAGATAGAAAATATCGGCCCTGAATATAAAGTACAAAGCACTTTGGACTCCAAGCAAGTGAGAAACAGTTTACACTAATGATAGATTGGAAAAGATGCAGGGTATTGACAGGTCCCGGGAACAAGCCTCCAATATCCATGCCTCGTGTCTTGTGGCCCGCTTCCACCAAGATCACCCAGACAAATCACAACCCCAACCCAACACCTTGAGGAGGGCTCTGGGGGGGGGGGTTCCAGCAGCACGACATATACGGGGAGGCTGGAACACCTTGGTGCACAACTGGCTCTTTAAAATCCCTTCCAAAAAGGCCCCCACCAGAGTCAAGGTCGTTCTCCCAAGATGGTCACTGCCTAGCTCACAGCCCCCACACCCTTATGAATGCTCCATGCAGCAAAGGCACGCTGGGCCCAGGGCTATATAAATCACACCCTGGATCCGCTCCCGTGGTTAGTGTTCATGATTGCTGCCTGACAAGCAGCAGGAGCGCTCACCATGCACCCGTTTTGGACACTTGCCTTTTATCATTTGTCAAGCAGCAGAAGTGCTCGCCGTGCGCCGGTTCCTGGCACTTACCTTTGTTTCTGCCACAATGCCAAGACTTTTGCTCTGTCCCAACCTGCTCTGCACCCTGGAATCAGGATCCCTGTATCGAGGAGTGGACTGGGAACCAAAAGAGGCCCTGTAAATAATGCTCAAAGTGGCCCCATTTTACATATTGTCAGCAAGCCCAACCCTTTTCCTATGAGAACATTTGGAAATACTACACAAAAGAGGCCAAGGGTGCAGAGGCTTACCGGAACATCGCCATTGATCCCTATAGGCAAGTCTACCCCTGCCTGCATGAAATACAAAAAGACAACAAGTAAGTGCTAGCCATGCACGCATCGCTGTGCTAACTGGAAGAAAAGCTTACAGCGCATTATGACCCATGCAACTCCACTTACCTGCAGGTTTGAAATCCTCCGCCCGGGGGTCTGGAACGCACAGGCCATTGACCTAAGCTACAAGGAAGAAAATAGGCATTAGACAACTGTGTACATATACAATACCTTTAAGACAGTTACAGCAAAAACAAGGCGAAGAGACGGAAAAAAAAAACATTTGACCCAAGACAACCAGGTGTGCAAACCCTCCACTGGTTGCAGCAGGTCTGGGCCAGGACCAGTGAAGTAATTAGTCAGGAACTTAGCTGCAAGCCAAAGCACTCTGGTGAGTGCACACCCCACACCCCATCTATTGGGTGGCAACCTGGGAGGTGGGGGAGGGGAGATTCCCAATTCTGAAATGAAATCCAACCCTGCTTGTTTAGGGGACACCGCTGCCGACAAGCCACCCGGGTGCTACCATCTTTGTGCCAAAACCCTACCCCTTTTACCCTAAGCACGTCAGTGCAACGTTTCAAGAGTGCCACACCTGTTTTTGTTAGGAAGAAATGTGGGACAGTGCATGGTTTATCCAGATGCCTCCGCAAGACATTAGGTGAGCTTTACAATACCTTTGATACATGTAGGCACTGCCCACTTGGCTTAGACAGAGTTGGATTTCCTAACCAATAATGAATTTTAAATTTTGAATATTTTTTATAATTTCATCAGTTATCTCAGATCTTCATTCTCCTGATTACCTTAGGACAAGTTAAAGTACACTGCATCTTGTAGGTGTTGTTATAATTTGCCAAATTTGGGGCCTTCTTTAGCAATTAAAGATGCATCTGTGCAATATCTTCTCCACTGAGAAGTTGAAGTTCACAGTCTGGACAGTATTGTGAGTTGGTCATCACTGTTGTCTCTTTTCTATGAGGTCCTCCATACCAATGAATTCGCTCTATAGAGCTCCTGTTTTGGCTAATCGTTCATCCAAAACTGTTTCTCATATATCAGGACCCTCTGTATTGAAGTGATCCATCATTTTATTTGGGTATTCTATGGTTACACTCATCAATGATTTGGACCAGTTGGCCATGTTTCAAAGTTATGCTGTTTGCAGAAAGCATACACCTGGCTTTCAAGTTAATGACATTTTCCACAAATCCATTTTGTGAATAACCCGAACGGGTAAGGTTAGTACGTTTCTAGAACTGAGGATTTGTGACGATGAGGAAGGTCTGATATTTGTCTGTCAGCCCTGCCAACTAACCACTCCCTGGGGTATTTTGTACCCCACAAAGGGTCCAATAGTATCATCCATGCAACATTTCTAGTGTCAACTTCTAATTACTTCTCGTCATTCTCAGTGATAAGATAAGGACATCCACCCACATAAATTAAATACATCCCTGGGGAGGTATTTTGTTTGTACCCCTCCTCTGGGGAAGCTTGATATGCCACCATATTATCAGATGTCTTTAAATCTTCACATTCGATGCAGTGATCTATTTTACAGGCTGACAATCCTTGAGCAATAAGACTCTTAATTATATTGGCCATTTGCTGAAAATTTCTCATTTTGATTATCCCAAACATAGACCGAGGAACCCTCTGAATCTATGATTGAGATGTCCTATAAAAAATGTGAGGAAATACATTTGAAGGACACATTAATTGGAATCATTTCACAAGAGTAGAAAGGAAGAATGCCTCACCTTTTTGCTAAACATGAAAATTAAATTGGAGAAAAAACAAGCTTATATACTTAAACAGTGAAAAAACGTTGTTAAAAGGAACGTTATGGTTACAAGGTAAAATCGAAAAACCCAAGAAATGCACCAATATTGATAAGATATGCAACCATAACTCATGCCCCTGCCATGCACTGCTCACACTAACATCCAGGACATCAAAGATGCAATTACAAATGACATCACTGATGGAATCACTGATGACATCACATTTGTCATCAATTTTGATGGAAAATCCCAAGAAGAGATTCTGTTTAGAATGTTGCCGGTAACATATGAAGTGTGATTGGGAGATGTCTAATTCAGTACTCCATGTATCACAAACATGATACTCATTGAAACATAAGTGTTGTATTGAAGTGTTGCTGTTAATCCAGCAACGTAATGATGCACACACATAAGCAATACCTGCACCATGGACCCTAGAAAAAGAGGATTTTCAATCTGGTAATATTGGCTAGTAGAATCAAAATTTGAAGCGTATCAGAATCTTGACAATGTTACATTTAAAATGAAAAGCTAACAAAAGAAGAATAGCTACACGCATGTCTTAGTACAAACAATATATATGGGACGAATCAATGCATATACATTTGAGGCATAGACAGGGAAACTCTAGTAACAAGGAAATAAACATACTGACCACAAAATGACACTAAGATTAGAGTTTATCATTATGTACAAAAAATAAATTCTCAGTCTGGGGGTTGCATATTGTCCCATGTATGTACACCATGAGCTCAGGCCAAACCCTAAGGAAAGTACCTTAAGAACACAGCCAAGGTTAAGGTCTAAATGTACACACATGTATAGTATTTGTGTCAGGTATTATATGCAGTATTACCAGATGAATTCCTCTGCTTAAAATTCTCATTGTCATTGAAAAAAATACAACCGCCCATATATGTGATGTCATCAATAATGTAATTTCTGATGTCATCTTTGATGTCCTGGGTGTTAGTGTTAACAGTGCATGGCAGTGGCTTGAGTTATGTGTGCATAGTTTACAATAACTGGTGAATTTCTTGGGTTTTTCAATTTTACCTTGTAACCATAATGTCCTTTTAACAACGTTTTTTCACTGAATTTTATAGGTTTTTATCAGTGCAACATAACCATAACATCCCTTTAACAACGTTTTCTTTTCACTGAATTTCATAGGTCTTTACCAATGCAACCTATTTTCCTGCAAGTCCTAATATTTCCTTTAAAATGTTACATCTATACATTATCCTATGCTGCCATGTATTATCTCTAACGTCCACGGACCGTATAACCGGTCAGTGGACCTACCTTTACCCAGGTAGCATCAATGTAACTGAAAAGTGCAGGGCAGAACACAATGTATATTGGTTTTCTTTTAATACTAACATTATACGTAAAAGAACAGTACACAAAAAAAACAAGGTAAATGTACATGAATACAATATTATACCTTTAGAAATGTGCAAATTGTATTGTAAATAACACACAATATTATGAATTATAACAAACTCTAAATATAACTGTACACCTCATGTCATCAATTCACAGTAACAGCTGTGAAGGCATCATGAAGCAAGACACAGACAACAGATTCAGAATTAAAATAAAACACTTTATTAACTTAAAGGTCAGGATGGAGAAAGGCCTAACTTGCCCTATGCTAAGGTGGGATTTCCCTACCTAAATGAAACTAGGGAAAGACTTAGTCAGCGAGTTCAATTTAGGAATCTCTCTGTGTCCAAAAACTATACTTGCCCCCATGCCTATATCTGTACAAATGTGTTGGGATGTCAGCAACCAAAAGAAAACAGTGTTCAACATAAAGTCCGGAGCTTTTTCCAGTTTGCAGCTTCTTTTCAGCTCCCTTTCCGAAGTGTAAAATAGTTCCTCAAAACTTCCCAAAATCACCTCCCTTGGTCTCAAGGCGAAATAGTGTTAATCAAGAATCGGGCTTCACTTCCCCAAGTTTAAGCAACGCAGTTCAAATACAAGGGAACCTTGAGACTCTGTTCTCACTTCAGCAAATGTCTCAAATGGTATGTTATGTTATGTTTGCAGGATTTATAAAGTGCACTCACGCCCGAAGGCATCATGGCGCTATGAAGAACCAGGACAGTTAAATACAGGAAGAAGAGGAGCATTCTAGAATAGCAAAGTTTTTAATGTCCGTCGGAAGAGAAGGTGGTCAACAATGTTCCGATGGTCGAGAGGGAGTTAATTCCAGGCCTTTTCTGCCACAACAGAAAAGGCATGACCACCAGTGCGGGTGCGCCTAAACCGAGGGACAACCAGGAGATGAGCAGAGTGGGAACGAAGAGTGCGAGAAGGAATATAGTGCAAACATTTTGCTTGCAAATACTTAGCACCAATGTCATAGAAAGCCCTGTGAAACATACACATAGATTTAAACATAGTCCTAGCCTCCAACGGGAGCCAATAGAGTTGTCTCAGTAGAGGAGACATTTGTGTACCGAATGATGGGCGAAGAACCGATCTTGCTGCTGCATTTTGAAGAAGTTGCAGCCGCCTGAGCAAGTACAAGAGCAGACCTAGAGAGAGTGAGTTGTTATAATCGACTCCACTTAAAACTAGGGCAGCAACCACAGGTGCTTGGGAAGCAGTAGGAATAAAAGGAAGAACCTTCCTTAGAATCTGAAGTTTAAAAAATTACCGGACTTACACACTGCTGCCACCTGATCCACCATAGTCAAAGAGGCTGCAATTTTCATACCCAGGTTTCTTGCTGATGCAACAAGCATAGGGAGTAGGCCCAAGGAGGATGGCCAGAAGTCATTGGTCCAATACAGATGGGGGGAGGTGGTGCCTACAACTAAGACCTCCGCCTTGCTGGCGTTAAGCTTGTGCCAGTTGGAGGTCATCCAACCCCCTAGCTCCTCCAGACAGTTCGTTAAATGGGCTGCTGTATCCAATTGAGTTGTGTCCAGATGCACCAAAATCTGGTTGTCGTCTGCATAAGAAGAAAATCGGAAACCATGTGTCTGAAGGAGAACCAGCAAGAGTCTAATGTAAACATTAAACAAAATGGAGGACAATGCAGAGCCCTGGGGGACGCCTCCGCAGCTAGGGATGGGGCAGAATGAAAAGGAGGGAGGGATACAGATTGTGATCGGTCGGCCAATAAAGCGGAGAACCAACTAAGAAATTGACCCGACAGGACAAGCAGCAGATAACTGAGCTATCAGGGTAGAATGATCAACAGTGTTGAAAGCCGCCGATAGGTCTAGTAACAGGACAGCTATGACACCACCCTGATCAACCAGACATACTAGGTCATCCAGCACTGAGTTTAAGACAGATTCTGTGCTTCTTCCCGGCTGAAAACCAGACTGAAACTTATCAAAGTATTGAGAGGACTCAAGAAAAGTAGATAGAAGGGGAGATACCAGGGCTTCCAGGACCTTCATGAGAAACGGCAGTAAGGAAAGAGGTTGGTAGTTGGTAAGCACTGCAGCATCTGACGAGGGCTTTGTCAACAGTGGAATAACCAAGACATGTTTAAGAGAGGGGGGATTACTCCAGTGGAGAGAGAAAGATTAACCGCAGAGGTGATATGAGCAATCAAGTCATGGGAGGATTCCTTCACAAGAGTTAAAGGTGTAGCATCAGCAGGGGAAGCGGACCTTAAGCGGTGGATAGCCAAGAGAACATCAGAATTTGTAAAGACAGGGAAGGTGGACCAAGTCCCCATAGCAGGAGGGGTTCAACATGTATCCTATTAGCGGTGTGTGCCCTTGCCTCATTATTTATGGTAACTCTGATAGCCAATATTTTGTCCACAAAAAAGGAGGACAAGGAGTCACATAGTGCCTGAGAGGGTGTCACCACGGGACGACTAGGGGTTGAGAGTGATTGCACTATGTCAAATAGAACCTTGAGCTTATTTAAAGCCTCTTCCACAGTGTGACCAAAATAATCTTTTTTGGCGTTGGTGATAGTAGTGTGATATGTGGCAAGAGTCCTACGAAAATCAATTTTTGCTTCACATTGGTATGTAGCACGCCATTTCCTCTCAGCTTGTCTACACTGGAGTTTAAGAGCACGGAGTACAGTGGTAAACCAAGGTTCAGTGGGGCGGCACCTTTGTTTAGATAGTTTCATAGGCACCAGTAGGTCGGCCGTAGTAGTATATGCCTCTTCTAGAATATGTAGAGAGCAGTTGTCAGCCTGACCACAGTGAGCGAACAGGGATTTCTCAAAGCTCAAGGGTTCCTGTCCCGAAGATTTAAGTTTTGTTACGCAACAAAGTTCAAAAGAAAATATCCTTATATTCTTAATTTTAATTTCCAAAGTTCAGTTATTGTTGCTTTCAAATATTGGTTTCTGTCATTTGTAGCCTGCACACAAGTTGTTATACATATTCTTGTTTGTGGTTTAATTTTTAAAGTTCCACTATAAATCAAGCTTCAGCATCTTTGGTTTGACTTATTCTTTAGTATTATGTTCATTTCAGAATTCAGCATACTATGGCTTGTATATTCTTTAAAGTTATATTAAAACTCAGCATATAGTGGTTTGCATATTGTTGAGGTTCCGTTCTCTTTTTGTATAAAAAAATGTCTTAGTTCCATTTGTTAGCAAAGCCTTGATTCAGTTTGGTATTCAATAATTATAGTTTTTGCTTGTGATTCATTTTTGCGTTATCTGTTATTCAAGATTTGTTTGTTTTGCTTTAATTGAATTGCCTAATGTCCAGAGACCTTAAAAAATGTGTTTCTTGACACACGTGACCACTCTGATACATATTATTCCCAGCAGATTTGTAATTGAAAATGAAAGGATCAGAGACTTTTGAAAACATGCTCATTTGAGACACGCGACCACTCTGATACAAAGTATTCCTGAATAACAGGATGCTGTGTTGTGCCCTAGGTGTGGAACATTCCTTGTTTAGCTCTGTTATTCATTCTGATATCTTTTCCTTAGTGCAAGGCCACAGGATTCGGTTGTTGAGGTGAAGCCCACACATCCTTGTTGTATGATCAGGAAATATCCTGGATACCTCGCTAGGACACATTGATGCCTTGACGCCACCATTTCACTTACACACAGGGCCCCATGCAGAGCGCACCTGTCAAGGACAACACATCCAATATCTTCCTCCAGGACCCCACCGGGGGCCTCCATTTTCTACCAATAGCCTTGATAAAGACCCACGGGCTGACCACCATTGGGACTATGAGCCCATGCACTAAATAGATTGATGAATAAAATCAATTGGAATTATCACTAAACAAGAAACTGTGTGGAAAATCCATTGTGTAAAACAAACAATAGCGAGGTATAACGGATATTTCCAGATCGTTCCTGAATAACAGAGTTCACACACTCGCATACCGGGTTTCACATTCACTAAAAACTAGCTAGCCGCTTTAACAGTTTCGGTTGCAGCACGGATCACACAGCTTTCTGTATTTGGTGTTAGGGATCCAACTCCTACTCCTCAAACACTCCTGTGTTGATCCATCAACACCGGGGAATGAGCATCTTGAGCCTAAGGGAAAGGGACAGCCTTGCCCCTTCAGTCTGCTCCAGGGAGTCCCAACTCCCATGCCACGCTTCCATGAACTGCCTCTATCTGCAGTTCCCAGTGCCTCAGCTTTCTGCTCCAACGCGATTCCCTTCAACTTGCACCGGACATCTTGCTGTTTCTCCTGTCACCCCTGTTGCTCATGTTGTTCCTGTTGCTTTCTTTTATTTTATCCACCTACAGCCCCTTGACAGGCTGCAGTTGTGATTGTTCAAATAGTTCTGCATGACCACAATCAAGGGACATGCTTGACCTTCAGGGTTCCTAGCAGGCATCTTCCTCGTCCTAGGACCAGAGTGGCAACAGAGTCTAGTCTTCATTGCTCTTAGTTGCCTCTTCTTCGTCCCAGTACTTTCAAGTGTCAATTGTGGAGAAATGAGGGGAAGTGGCTTAAAGCAGCCCATGAAGTCTGGGGACGCATAGGGCTGGTTGTCAATAGGGAAAGGGGCATACCATGTTTCACCCAAGGGCACCCCATTCCTAGTCCCCAAGGACCCTCCACCCAGGTGATCCACCCTCGCTTCTCTGCCCCCAGGGTCAGAATCCAATAACACGGGCCTTTCCCTGACCACCTGCACAGAGGACCCAAGGGGTTTGAGAGTGAGAATACCATCAGGTTTCTCACACACCTCAAAGACACTGAAACACAGGAACCGGACATTGTAATATCAGCATTCATTATGGAATCATTATACAAATCCAACACTTTATTCATAAATAAATACAATAATTCTCTATTTTGACAGAAAGGGCAAGCACACATGAGTGATTGGAGGTGTACTTCCCCAAAGATAATATATATGATGAACAATTAATTAATGGTAAACCATGTCATATTGTACAAGGCAGTAGATTAATGCAATTTATACATTAGTTATTAAAAAGGTAGTACTGAAACTGATCTTTTCCAATTGATTGTATGGTAAATCTGGCCGAATTCGGCCAGTACCATTCGGTCATTTAGAAACAATCAGATTGGGTAATCACTAGCAAACATGGAGAGCAGGGGTTGTGGGGTGTCCCCCGTTCCCCATGTTTGGAAATGATGGCGTTTGGGGGTAGCAGAGTTGTCCCCCGCTTCCAGAGATTTGGAGGCTAGGAGAAAGAAAGAAAGAAAGAAAGAAAGAAAGAAAGAAAGAAAGAAAGAAAGAAAGAAAGAAAGAAAGAAAGAAAGAAAGAAAGAAAGAAAGAAAAAAATCGTTCCCTGCGGCATCAGATCCGACACTGCAGGGTAAGAAGATGAGCGGATGCCAAAAAGTAGGGGATGGGTGGGGAAATGTATTGGGGGTTGCAGGGGGTTTAAGTTTGGCCGGATTTGCCCACAGCAAAATTGTGTTCATGACCGAATTGACCACAGTCAATTCGTCCGCATACAATTTTGCCACGGCCAAATCATATACATCCATTAAAAACCAATATTTTACATATTTTTACACTCCATAATGTATAAGAAGACACACCCAAAGCTAATCATAAAGAAAGTGAAGTAGCAAAAAGCAACCCAACATTACTAAATGTGC